>NC_088380.1:143915000-145130000 GCF_037993035.2 Macaca fascicularis | reverse complement strand
GGTGGTGTGTGCCTGTAGTCCCAGCTACCTGGGAGGCTGAGGCTAGAGAATTGCTTGAACCTGGGAGGTTGAGGTTGCAGTGAGCTGAGATCGCGCCGCTGAACTCCAGCCTGGGCAACAGAGTGAGAATTCTGTCTCAAAAAAAAAAAAAAAGAAAGAAAGAAAGAAAGAAAAGAAAACAGCCACCCATTTGTTTTAAATGATTTATCATCTCCATGGACAAACAGCTGGAATAAGAAATCTCTCCTGGCCGGGCACGGTGGCTCACGCCTGTAATCCCCAGCACTTTGGGAGGCCGAGGCGGGCGGATCACGAGGTCAGGAGATCGAGACCATCCTGGCTAACACGGTGAAACCCCGTCTCTACTAAAAATACAAAAAATTAGCTGGGCGTGGTGGCAGGCGCCTGTAGTCCCAGCTACTCGGGAGGCTGAGGCAGGAGAATGGCGTGAACCTGGGAGGCGGAGCTTGCAGTGTGCCGAGATCGTGCCACTGCACTCCAGCCTGAGTGACAAAGCGAGACTCAAAAAAAAAAAAAAAAAAAAATCTCTCCTAACTTGTAAGTATCTTGAGGGACAAGGAAACCTTACAACTCACAAACACACGTGGTATTTTGGAGCTCTGGAGATGGACTCCATCAGTTCCAAAAAGCCTCCCACAGAAGCTTCCCATCAAAAAGCCCCACCCTGTCCTCATCCCAAGCAATGGCTCAAACGATTTAGTGAAACTCAACATCTTATTCAATCAATGCCACCCTCTCTTCTCACCAGCACATTCTACCTTTGATTTATCAAGCTGAGATTGGTCAGGAGTAGGGCCGCAGGAAGGGAGGATGAAGGGGGCAGATAGGGTCAGACCTGGTGTTCTAAAACACCAGCACATTCAATTCGTTGGGTATTTTGCATGAATTTCCTCTTGAGTTCACAGGCTCCTAACTCAGCAGAATTAAAATGGGATGAAGTAATTAGAGCAGCAGCCTGTGAGGATGTTTTGGGCCTGGCGTGCATAGGGAATGTGGGGCAGGGGGAAAGAAAAGAGACAAGAGAGCCTTAAGGCAGAAGATGAGGAAAGAAATGCACCCCAAGGGTCAACTCCTTGGGAAAGACTCTCCCAGCTTCCCTGGGTCACTGGTCGGCAGCCCTCTCCTTGGTTCTGCTTCCTGAGAACCTACTCCTGGTCTGGCCCTTCACAATCAGGCTCCAACCTCCCTTTCTAGTCCCCTTTTCAGGCACTTCCACCAGATGCCCATGACCTCTACCCACGCTAAACTCATTACCCTAGCCCTTCACTACGGTCTTTTCTGTCTTTTTTTTTTTTTTTTTTACTTGGAGATGGGGTCTCACTCTATTGCCAGACTGGAGTGCAGTGGCGTGATCTCAGCTCACTGCAGTCTCTGCCTCCTGGGTTCAAGCCATTCTCCTATCTCAGCCTCTGGAGTAGCCAGGACTACAGGCGTGTGCCACCACGTCCAGCTAATTTTGTATTTTTAGTAGAGATGAAGTTTTACCATGTTGGCCAGGCTGGTCACGAACTCCTGACCTCAGGCCTCCCAAAGTGCTGGGATTATAGGCATGAGCCACCGCGCCCAGCCTGCTTACACATTTACCTCTCCTATGAGATGATTGGTTCCCAGCCTCTGGATGTCACGCATGCATTGCATTTTCCTCCCTAAGCAAATCGCCACCTCATGATAAGACTTTCCCCCTTTGGTCCCCAGACTGACTCCTAAATTAGTTTAAACCCACAAGCTTTAAGTTATAAGCAGCGTGATGCAGACTTGTGGGTGTGTCATAGTTTGAGTTTAGGTGCTAATGGTATGTTGAGAGCATGCATGTGACTATTTCAGGGATATAATTTGAAGGGATTGGTTTGTGGATTATTTGTGCCTGGGCCATGGAAACTCTGAGTACCTGGCTAATTTTGATAAAAGCTGGTGACCCTATTCAGTTACCCTATAAAAGAGCCAGAAGCTCCTCCCTGGGGCAGCCTATTCACGTTTCACCAGTTTTTCCTGCCAGGTCCCTCTGTAGAATTGCTGTCCTTCTCCAACGAGATAGGATGAACCCAGATCTCTTGGGCCTGTAGACTCCCGGAACATCAGCCATCTCCTCTGTGATGTCAGGGGGAGCAGCCCTTGTCTAGAAAGGAGATTGCTGAATCCCAAGTCTTTCTCTGTTTATCTCTGTCTCTCTCTCTGTCTCTCTCTTTGTGGCACTAAGATTTATTAGAATGTGCCTTAACATAGGCACTGGGGCTTTTGCCTATGGTGTTCCTGACATATAAAGCCCAGATGTTCTGCCAGTTCTTCCAGAGCAATGATACCTGGAAGCTGAGAGCCAGATGGACATTGTACACAAGCTCGTCGTCTGTCATCCGGACATGGCCAAGAGCCATGCCAGACAGAGCCCTTTCTTCCTCTGGAACTTGATTGTGGACTTCCCCTCATCAACTTTGGCCACCATGTCTTCACTGTACGTCAGCAGGGAAGGGAACCTGCCTTCCTTATTTAGGCCTAGGCCCAGGATTTGTGGGATCTGCCTGATCACAGACCCTGAGGCCAAAAAGGCATCATACTTGTTAAGCAGCTTCTTGTTCTTGTCAAGTTTCTTCAGCACCTCGATGTCCACGTGGGAGACACCCACAGCCTTGGCCTCATCCCAGTGCTGCTGGTCCCCCAGGACACATGTGGAGAACGTGGGGCGGGGAGTGGACTTCAGATGACAGTGCCCAAGAAGCGTTCATCTTTCTGAGGGTCACAGTTCTTCAAGCGGATCTGTAGCTCCAGTGTTCCCAAAAGTTTCTGGCACTTGCACTGGTTCCTGTCCAGGACTTCCCGCACTGCCTCCTACAAGGTCTCAAGAGGCTGCTGCTCTTGGTGTTTTGCGCAGGGGTAACAAGAAAAGAGCTAATCCTGCCTCTCTTGAGGCCTGGGGCTCTCCCATTTCCTCCCTTCTGAGTCTAAGGAGGGTGGGGAGTGGCATGAGAGCCTGCATTTGTCATGTCTGGTAAATCCATATTCCCTGAATAAGGTCCACTTTATTAGATGAGAAAGGGTCACTCTTAGTCCCACTTTGGTTTTGTTTGTTTTTGTTGTTTTTTTGTTTCGTTTTGTTTGAGACAGTCTTGCTCTATTTCCCAGGCTATTGTGTAGTGGTGCCATCTCGGCTCACTGCATCTTCCGCCTCCTGGGCTCAAGTGATTCTCCTGCCTCAGCTTCCCAAGTAGCTGGGACTACAGGCATGTGCCACCATGCTCAGCTAATTTTTTTGTAGTTTTAGTAGAGATGGGGTTTCACCATTTCACCATGTTGACCAGGCTGGTCTCAAACTCCTGATCTGAAGTAATCCACCTGCCTCGGCCTCCCAAAGTGTTGGGATTACAGCCATGCCCCGCCTTAATCCCACTTTTGAAATAATGAGGAAATGAATCTTTAACCAGTAACACCACTTAACACACACATGCACTTTTTGTGATATGACAAAAGATTGCTTAATTTTCATTTTGGCAAGCAAGGAAATAAACAAATCAGTGATGACTACCATCTACTATGAACATGTTTTGAGGAAAGAATGTACATAAGAATATAACTTCAAACTAAAGAGAAAAGATCTTATATTGAATACATTTAATTTTATGTAAAGACTCACTACACTGTCTCTTGCTTTTTCTCATTTCATCATGATAGTGAAATGGACCAGTGAATACCCTAGCATGGAGTCTGGAAAGAACATAACTAGTCCGTGATCTCCTCTAAGCAGGGAGTGGTATTTGTTCATTTATGTATTCGCAGAACCTAACTCAGACCTAACTCACAGCACTCACTACATCTTTGTGGAATAAAGGAAGAGAAGAACGGAGAAAAGAATTCCTCATTTGAGGACCAGGATAGGAGACAGCTTAAGCCCCACTGGACTTGGGACCCTGGAACAATTGCTTCCACCAAATTCTACTCTGTGACCTCTTTTTTCAGGGGTGGGGGATGGAAGACAGAGTTTCACTCTTGTTGCCCAGGCTGGAGTACAATTACGTGATCTCGGCTCACTGCAACCACCGCCTTCCGGGTTCAGGCAATTCTCTTGCCTCAGCCTCCCGAGTAGCTGAGATTACAGGCACGCACCGCCACGCCCAGCTAATTTTTGTATTTTTAGTAGAAACAGGGTTTCACCATGTTGGCCAGGCTGGTCTCGAACTCCTGACCTCAGGTGATCCACCCACCTCAGCCTCCCAAAGTGCTGGGATTACAGGCGTGAGCCACCTCACCCAGCCCTGTATTGTGGTTTCTATCCCTGTCTCCCCTACAAGACCGTGGTTCTTGAAAGGCAGGTACCATGATTTTTTCCATTCTCACATCTCCAGTGTGTGACACCACTTCTGAATAAATGACTGGAAGGAAAAAAACCCAAGGAACCAACTAACATCCTTTTTTTCTGGGCATTTCAGAATCAGAGGCAACTATGGATTAAGGGACTACAATTAAGTTCTGTGAAAGTTGTCAAAATTAAAATAAAGTCACTAATGTTAAGAAAATCCAGCTCTCTGGTCTCGGCTGCAGAAGCGAGAAGACAAAGGGAACGTCATCGTTTGGAAAGCGTCACAATAAGACGCACACATTGTGCCGCCGCTGTGGCTCTAAGGCCTACCACCTTCAGAAGTCGACCTGTGGCAAATGTGGCTACACTGCCAAGCGCAAGAGAAAGTATAACTGGAGTGCCAAGGCTAAAAGACGAAATACCACCGGAACTGGTCGAATGAGGCACCTAAAAATTGTATACCGCAGATTCAGGCATGGATTCCGTGAAGGAACAACACCTAAACCCAAGAGGGCAGCTGTTGCAGCATCCAGTTCATCTTAAGAATGTCAACGATTAGTCATGCAATAAATGTTCCGGTTTTAAAAAATAAAAAAAGAAAAAGAAAAGAAAATCCGGGCAGGGCACAGTGGGTCATGCCTGTAATCCCAGCATTTTGGGAGGCCGAGGCGGGCGGATCACGAGGTCGGGAGATCAAGACCATCCTGGCTAACACGGTGAAACCCGGTCTCTACTAAAAATACAAAAAATTAGCCAGGCATGGTGGCACGCACCTGTAGTCCCAGCTACTCAGGAGGCTGAGGTAGGAGAGTCACTTGAACCCTGGAGGCGGAGGTTACAGTGAGCTGAGATTGCGCCATTGCACTCCAGCCTGGGCGACAGAGCAAGGCTCCATCTCAAAAAGAAAAGAAAAGAAAAGAAAACCCTGACAAACAGAATCAGGGCAGGCCATGAAGAGAGGGTTTTCATGTTTGTATGCTTGATTTAAAAAAAAAAAAAAATCACAAAAGACTGTAAAACTCACAACCTTGCATGAAGGCCTTCACAACATTACATAAAAAATACTTATGCAAGGACATCTGCCCAGCAACTGCCTGTCCAAGCTCAGACTGGCATCACCCTTGGTATTGATGTTTAAAGCCAAGGATAATTATTTTAAAATAATTACGGAATCTTCTTAATTTTTCCTTTAAAAGCCTTTATCAGGTTGGGCACAGTGGCTCACACCTGTAATCCCAGCACTTTGGGAGGTCAAGGCGCGCAGATTGCTTGAGTTCAGGAGTTTGAAACCAGCCTGGGCAACATGATGAAACCCCATCTCTACATAAAATATAAAAATTAGCCAGGCATGGTGGTACACGCCTATCGTCCCAGCTACTCGGGAGCCTGAGGTGGGAGGATTGCTTGAGCCTGGGAGCCAGAGGCTGCAGTGAGCCAAGATCATACCACTGCACTCCAGCCTGGGCAACAGAGCCAGACTGTGTATCCAAAAAAAAGGAAAAAAAAAAAAAAAAAGGCCAGGCGCGGTGACTCACACCTGTAATCCCAGCACCTTGGGAGGCCGAGGCAGGTGGATCACCCGAGGTTGGGAGTTTGAGACCAGCCTGACCAACATGGAGAAACCCCGTCTATACTAAAAATACAAAAAACTAGCTGGCATGGTGACACATGCCTGTAATCCCAGCTACTCAGGAGGCTGAGGCAGAAGAATCACTTGAACACAGGAGGCAGAGGTTGCAGTGAGCTGAGATCACGCCATTGCACTCCAGCCTGGGTCACAGAGCGAGACTCTGTCTCAAAAAAAAAAAAAAAAGCAAGACTTTGTCTTTTACTCACACAGTTTACTATGGCATGCATATTCATATTCCCATTGCAATGTCCATTCCAAAATAAAGACCTTTTCTTTTAGAAAGCCTCTCTGATCGTTATTTAGGTTTACAGTTCCTTCTCACATAGGGTATAAAAAGTGGTCTGAGACAACTCCACTCCCTGACCAAAACACCAGTGCAGATTTCATAGCCTTTAATGCCTGAGGCAGTGCTGAGGCTGGGCAAGGAAAATTCAAGTGTCCTTTCATCCACAAAGTCACTAACACAAACCCATTCACCCTCGCCTTGAAGCTACTAATGTCAAGAGCACCAACAGAAGCCTTAGTGCTCAGGAAAGAGAAAAAGGGCCTGGGTCGAGGGCATCAAATTCAGGTTTTCGTTGAAACTGAAGTTGTAGCTGGAGAGTAGTCTGGGTGTGTTGATCCCTCCTAAGCCCTCGCCAAATATAGAATGTGGGAAACCATATGATCTTACCCATGAAACTGTCCTTGCCTATGGTCTTTTTCTGCTTGTTCCTAATTGCTATTGTAATTTTAATGGGTCCCCCTTCATCAATTCCACATTCCATATCTTTCAGCTATTATACTAAAAAAGTAGGGTAGGCAGGAAGTTGAGGCTGCAGTGAGCCATGATCATGCCACTGCACTCCAGCCTGGGTGACAGTGCAAGACCCCATCTCTAAAAAGAAAAAAGAAAAAAAAGTGGAATAGGATGTGCTCGTTGACACATAACTTTTATGTAACTTGGGCATGCCCAGATTCCTCTGACCCAGGCTCCACCTGCCTTCTGACAGATTAGCTCTAAAGGAGTTCAGAAAATGCCACCCCAAAATATGCTGCTTTGGGCCTCAAACTGAGGACACTTGGGAAATAGCAAATACAGGGAGACGCTTTCTCTGAACTTCCCTCATCTGCCTAAGGACAGATTTTCCAAGAGGAACTCCATTGTCATGAGTCCCCTCCCCAGAAATTTCATCAACCAGGGAAGATTAACCAGGAGAGGAAACTAGAGGCCCACTTCATACCCAGACCGTCTCATGATGTCACCTGTTCTTCTGAGGGCCCATTCATCTTTCCCCAAAATCATTTACAGTCCCCTAAGTTGCCTATATCTCCCCTCACACCTCCCCCCGCATGAACAGAGCATGTAAACATCTACATCTCACTGGGTTTGGAGGTACTCATTTTTCTTTCATGCAATGCCCCTGTGCACATAATATATTTGTATAATTTTCCTCCTGTTAATCTGTTGTCAGTGTACTTCATAGACTCAATAGTTGAATCTCAAAGGATAGAGGGAAAGTTTTCCCTCCCTTACAGCTCATTCCAGCAATTTCTAACTGGAAAATCAGGGATACATGTGCCCATCCAACACCAGACACACTTGCAGGATCACAGAATTTTAACCTTCTCTGGAGCCCTACAGCAAGCTGGAGGTTATCATCCCCCAAGGGCAGGGAAGGAGTTGGGAAAACCACGGGACAAAGTGCCCAGAGGTTAGGGAAGACCAAGTGGGAGAATGAAAACAAAGACTGCCATACATTCAGCGGGGAAAATAACCAAAGGGGCCCGGTGAGGTGGCTTAACGCCTGTAATCCCAGGACTTTGGGAAGCTGAGGTAGGAGCATCGCTTGAGCCCAGGAGTTAGAGACCAGGCCTGAGCAACATAGCAAGACCTCATTTCTACAAATAATAAAAAAGAATTAGCTGAGTGTGGTGACCCGCACCTGTCATCCCAGCTACTCAGGAGGCTGAGGCAGAATCACCTGAGCCAGGAGGCTGCAGTGAGTCGTGTTCATGCCACTGCACTCCAGCCTGGGTGACAAAGCGAGACTCTGTCTCAAAAAAGAAAAGAAAAGAAAATGACTAAAGGAAGCAGGAAAGAGCCAGAGAAGGAAGATGACAAGAAAAGAGGAGGGAGTGTGTACAGGTGAATGATCACATGGGTGAAAACAGTGAAGAGGGAAAAGGGCACGAGGAGGGGGCCAATCCAATTAGAAGACACGTTAATTTCCTCAAGAGTCAGAGCAGTCTCATATCTGTTTGTTTTTCTCGAATCTCCTATTTAACCCCCGAAAAACGTTCAATACATACTTCATTGATTCCAGCTTGATTGATTGATTGATTGATTTTGAGATGGAGTCTCACTCTGTCACCCAGGATGGAGTGCAGTGGCTCGATCTCAGTTCACTGCAACCTCTACCTCCTGGGTTCAAGCAATCCTCCTGCCTCAACCTCCCAGGTAGCTGGGATTACAGGTATGCGCCACCACACCCAGCAAACTTTTGTATTTTTAGTAGAGACAGGGTTTCACCATGTTGGCCAGGCTGGTCTTGAACTCCTGTCCTTGGGTAATCCGCCTGCCTCGGCCTCCCAAAGTGCTGGGATTACAGGCATGACCCATCAGATCTGGTCTCCAGCATTATTTATGAACCATGCTTCCAACAGGAGACTCCAACTCTCTGGTTCATCAGAATCCTGTGCCTGAGACTTCTGACATTCATGGTACCATCTAAATTCTCATTCTATCCCAGGTTCTCAATGTTGCCTTTGAAAGGCAGGACTTTAGGTTGTATACCTAAATACAACCCCAGGGGAAAACTGCTCCCTGTGCTAGGTCTGTACACCTAAAAGAAGGCTACAGACCTTGGTTAACCCATCAAATTGTGATTTTGCCCATATCTGCCAGCTGTTAGTAAATAAATTCCTTTGCCTGGATGCAGAAAAGATCCAAAATATCCATGTTGAAGATACCTGGTTTCTGGTGCACACTCTGCCTGTCTCCCCTTGCTGGGAGTAAGCCTTCACAGTAACTGTTGTTGTTTTTTTGTTTTTTTGTTTTTTTTGAGAAAGGATCTCACTCTGTTGCCCAGGCTGGAGTGCAGTAGCACAATTACAGCTCACTGCAGCCTCCATCTCCAGGGCTCAAGCAATTCTTCCACCTCAGTTTTCCAAGAAGCTGAGACTACAGGTGCATGCCAACACACCTGGCTATTTTTTTATTTTCTAAAAAATTATTTATTTTCTGCCGGGCGCGGTGGCTCAAGCCTGTAATCCCAGCACTTTGGGAGGCCGAGGCGGGCGGATCACAAGGTCAGGAGATCGAGACCACAGTGAAACCCCGTCTCTACTAAAAATACAAAAAATTAGCCGGGCGCGGTGGCGGGCGCCTGTAGTCCCAGCTACTCAGGAGGCTGAGGCAGGAGAATGGCGGGAACCCGGGAGGCGGAGCTTGCAGTGAGCCGAGATCGCGCCACTGCACTCCAGCCTGGGCAACAGCGTGAGACTCCGTCTCAAAAAAAAAAAAAAAAAAAAAAAAAAAAAAATTATTTATTTTCTAAAAAATATAGAGGAGGTCTATCTATATTTAAATAAAAATATAAAAATATAAAAAATATATAAATATAAATATAAAAAATATTTAAAAATATAGAGGAGGTCTATCTATATTTCTCTATGTTGCCCAGGCTGGTCTTGAACTCCTGAGCTCAAGTGATCCTCCCACCTTGGCCTCCCAAAGTGCTGGGATACAGGGCAGAGAACTTCTAATGCATTTCAGCACAGCAGCTGCTTTCCCAGGCTAGGTCGCTGAGCCAGCCTCCGTCTCTATCCTCCTCAGCCAGCTATTGCTGGAACTGCCTGTACCCGCTGCTCCCTGCCCTGGCTGCCTCTAAGAGAGTGCTTTAAGGCTGGGTTGCTTCAAGCACTCTCTGCCCTCAATGCTAGCTTCTCAGTGGCTTGGCAAAGGTGCTTCCAACTCTTTTCTTTCTCCCTAGGGTCATCTTGGTAGGAATACCAGCATCTTAATTTCCTCTTTTATAAATCCTTACCTGATTTCCCTTCAGTTTTGCAGTTAAATCTACTGGTAATTGTGAAATAGCTCATGTGAAAAAAAAAAAAATCCTCAGAGCCTAGAAGCCTGGTCCTCAACTTCCAGCCCTCTTTTCTCATGACCAAAATATCCTAGAGCCTTCAAGTGTTCAGTACAGGCCCTGTTGGAACCTCTTTGAGCTCCACTGTTTATCTCTAGAAAAGCACTGAATATAGCAAGAGGCTAGAGGCATGCTGACATCTGCTCGTCAGCAGAGCAGAAATGATGGCTTTAATTTCCTTTCTCAATTAATTCATTCCCAGGCTGTTCCCTCCCCACCTTCATAAGCTGGTTCTTATTTCAAAAAGTGAAAGTAATAAAGCTGCTCTCCATTACTCATCCAGTTGCTTCCTCCAGCTGCACATACCCCACATGCTCTTCCTCAACCTCTCCTCATCACCTTCTTTTTCCTCCCTTCTCCCTCTCCCTCACCCCTTCTAGAGGGAGTGCAGGGTCATTGCTCTTCCTCCAAGTCCTACACTCTTCCTACAACCTTCTGAGCTTATTCTCGCTGGGTTGGTTTTCACGGTGCTGAATACATACCTCTTGATATGCTTTGCATTGATTGATTTCCTCATGCCAATGTTCCAGGCATACTTCTCTCAGAGATGACCCTAAGAAAAAATCTGCTGCCCCAGAGAAACTGAAAAATCCCAAAAGATTGAGTGCCTAACAGAGCTGGATTTATTCCCTCATTCCAACAACAGGAATTAAAATCTCAGAGCTGGACTGACCCATAATGCCCAGGCACTGGCCCTAACAGTGGGTCTGGACCAGGAGCCAGGATTTTTGTGGGGACCGCCCTCTGTAGGCACCTGGAGGCACCTGCATGCTGCATGTTTGGACATGTTTGGGCAGTGAAATATAAAGAAATGGGCCGGGCGCGGTGGCTCACGCCTGTAATCCCAGCATTTTGGGAGGCCAAGGCGGGCGGATCATTTGAGGTGAGGGGTTTGAGACAGCCTGGTCAACATGGTGAAACCCGGTCTTTACCAAAAGTACAAAAAAATTAGCTGATCATGGTGGCGTGCACCTGTAATCTCAGCTACATGGGAGGCTGAGGCTTGAGAATTGCTTGAACCCAGGAAGCAGAGGTTGCATGACCTGAGATCATGCCAGTGCATTCCAGCCTGGGTGACAGAGTGAGAGTCTGATTGAAGAAAGAAAGAAGGAAGGAAGGAAGGAAGGAAGGAAGGAAGGAAGGAAGGAAGGAAGGAAGGAAGGAAGGAGAAAGAAAGAAAAGTAAATGCAACTGAGCGTATAGGGTAAGGCATGGGGCTCTGGACTCAAAACTCAGATTTAAGTTCTGCCCTGACATTTATTACCTACCTGACCCTGGTTAAGTTACTTCTCTACCCCTTAATTGTAAAATAACAGTACTTCCCTGGCTGGCAGGACCAAATGAGAGCATGTATGTAAAGCATTTAATGCAATGTCTGGTGCATGAAGAGCATTCATTAATTGTAAGAAGTTATTATAATCATAAGTGAATAGACATCACTAAGCCAGATAAGCTGTTAAAACTCATTGTAGGCCTCTAAATTAAAAAAAAATACAGCCTTGCTATTTTTTAAAAGTATTGCCTCTAAGAGTTGCTTTAATAAATTGCTAGAAAGGAGTGATTTATAAGTACCATATTGTTGGAATGCAAACAGATACTCCAAAGAGGTAAAAGTAACTTGTTTTCTTGAGTGGGACAAATATTCCCCTTGGGATCTTGTTTACAAACTCAAATATCTTGTAAGCAAATGATGCTAAGAGAAACTCTAGCCCTTACTTAGGGGAAATGATCACAAAAACTGTATTCTGAGCTTTGAGTAAATGAGGTTTCTACCCTGCAGAAAAGGAGCCATTGCCCAAATGAAATACCCTGATTTCAAAAGCATGAGGAAAAATTGTCAATCTTGAGGTTTTCCATTGTATACATGTTTATTCTGATGCCGCGCAATATTGGGTAATGGCCAACCTACTGCACAAAACAGTTTTCAAGTATTCATGTGTAGACTATCTAAGGGCAGCTATCTAACCAACCTTGTATATGATGCTTTTTGTTCTGTCTGCTTGTATCTTTACTGTTTCCCAATACACACACATGCACACTCACCCAATTCACATCCACACTCACACAGACACACATATTAACACACATTTACTCACAGGCATGCATAAACTAACACACTAACACACACGTTCCCTCACTTTTTTTCTCTTCTACACACACATACACACACACATACACACACAACCCCACTTTGCCCAGAGCAAGCAGAGCCCAGAACTCTGTCTTCTGGTGGCTACGGAAGGATCCCATGACCGCTCTGAAAAGCATCTCTTTGTTCCCTTTCTCCCCTCACTGTAATATTTCCTTTTCCTGAATATCACGCAGCAAGGGGCAGGGAGGGGGAAAGGAAGGAAAGGAAACCGTGGTCTCCCCCGAGCCCAGCAGTGCAGGCTGTGTGAAGCAGAAGGCTCCTGCTGCTGGGTGCTGGCATCTCTCCTGCCATTTTTTCTGAAACTTTGGGGTGTTTTTCTCTTCGCAGCACCCACGCTCCCCTCCCTTTCTGCCAAAGCTCCTTGTTGTGACACAGTGAGCGGCTGGTGGGTGGGGGGAGGGGAATCAGCTAGGTGGCCTCCCGGCTGAGTTACAGCTCCCCCTCCAGGAGCAGGGAAGGCAGAAATGAGACCACAGACAAATCCTAGAAGCCCCCCTAGTGCTGATCCCCCTACATACCCAGAGCGTCTGTGCACCCCCCGACACCCACCCATACACAGACACACACACACACACCCCAGATGAGCGTGGCAGGCACAGCCACACAGTCAGTAACACTCAGGCGGGAAACCCCATGTCACATTGCCATGGGTCTGCCCAGAAGCAATCCATGCCCCACGCCCCTCCTTTGATCTCTCACCCCTTTGCTGGGCCACAGAATGTTGCTGAGTGCTGGGCCTTGGGTGCGTGGACTCCAATACCACCGGCACTTCAAGCACAGGGACCACCAGCGGCAGCGCCAGCGGCTGCCCAACCCCCTCCTCCCAGGGCTCCAGCAGTACACCCTGAAAAACACACACAGTCCTGGTTGGGGGCGGGGCAGAGGACGTGTGGGGTACATCTCATGGGCTGTGGCCTCGCTCCCCTCGGGTTCAGCTGATGGCCAGCAGTCCCTGGGCTCGTCTGAGGGAGAGACATCACTACAAGAGGAAAGGAGAAAGGATTCAATGACCTCTCAGAGCTCTCTCAAAACTCCGGGAGAACCAGTCAGTGAGAGCCAAGTGACAGGTCTGAATACCAGAGGACCCCGCGTTGCCAAGCTAGGTCCTGGGTCAGGAAAGTCAAAGGACATTGCCTACTGTGCGGGGATAAAACAGGAGACTCTGTGGGCTCAGCTGCAAGTACCCAAAGATGGGCTCCATCATTTTCCTTGCTGGCCACTGGAGGGCCAATACCCTGCCCTCCTCCCTCCCCAAGACCTTCTTTTTATCAGGCTGTTTCTCTAGCCCCTCTGCTTTAGGCACATTATTTTATTTTAATTTACATAACTCCACTGGGTGTTACTGTAGAAAAAAAATTAAAAAAAAAAAAAAAACCAGGCCGGGCGCGGTGGCTCAAGCCAGTAATCCCAGCACTTTGGGAGGCCGAAACGGGCGGATCACGAGATCAGGAGATGGAGACCATCCTGGCTGACACGGTGAAACCCCGTCTCTACTAAAAAATACAAAAAACTAGCCGGGCGAGGTGGCGGGCGCCTGTAGTCCCAGCTACTCGGGAGGCTGAGGCAGGAGAATGGCGTGAACCCGGGAGGCGGAGCTTGCAGTGAGCCGAGATCCGGCCACTGCACTCCAGCCTGGGCGGCAGAGCAAGACTCCGTCTCAAAAAAAAAAAAAAAAAAAAAAAAAAAAACCAAACACAACTTGTGGTTCAGGGATTTTACATGATTTGATCAAGATTACAGCCAAGTGCGCGGTGTGGCGTGTGCCTGGAGTCCCAGCTATTTGGGAGACTGAGGCAGGAGGATCACTTGAGTCCAGGTCAGGAGTTGGAGTGCAGTCTTCATCCTGGGTAATATAGCAAGACCTCATCTCTCAAAAGAGAGAGAGAGAGAGATACAGAGAGAGAGAGAGAGACAGAGAGAGAGAGGGAGAGAGTGAGCTAGAGAGAGAGAGAGAATACACAACTAGCAAGTGAGGGAGCCAGGGTTCGCCCCCATACCTGGGTAACTTCGTAACCTTGGCCCTTCCCACTGCTTCTCAGGAGCTCGCCACTGGAACCTTCCCAGCTTCCTCTGAGTGAGCTGGAGAGGGAGTCTGGTGTTGAAGAGAGTGTTGGGGGAGGTAGAAGAGGCATCTGCCTACTGACTTTCTTCCAAGGGAACAAAAGTAGCACAGCCTGGGAACCCTCTGCGCCGTCTTCCAAGCCTTGGGAGGCAGTGCCCAGTGGCTCCGGTGATTCCTCTAGAGCCATTTCTCCTTCAGGACCCCACACTTTCTTGGCCAGTGTGCTACATGGCTGCAAAGATCCCAGCCCTGGACAGGCAAAGAATGTGTTGATTCAGAAACAGTTTTTAAATTAATAAGCACATGGTGATTCAGGCTGTTTGTTCAGGGCAATGTGCTGCCTAAATTGGAATGTGCCAAACTCCCTTCCCCTCACCTTCTCCCCCTTCCCCTCACCTTCTCCCCCTTCCCCTCACCTTCTCCCCCTTCCCCTCACCTTCTCCCCCTTCCCCTCACCTTCTCGCCTTTCCCCTCACCTTCTCCCCCTTCCCCTCACCTTCTCCCCCTCTCCAGGTCCTGGCTGTTCCCCATGTCATTCTGGTAGTCAGAATTCCAGTTCCTCCATACCCTCAGGTGGGGCAACTGTTAGTCTGCAAAGCCCAACTTGCCAACTGAGCAGCTTCCCTGGGCTCTGAGGTCTCTCGTGTGTGTGTGTGTGTGTGTGTGTGTGTGTGTGTGTGTGTGTGTGTAAGGTGCTTTTTCTTCTTAAATTGAAAAGTGATTAATCCATCGGTTCTCCTCTCTTCTGGAACATGTCCTAGGAGGACAGGTACTACTCAGTTTCATATCTGCTGTCAGGAAGTAGGCATAAGCAGCTCCTCCTTGAGGCAAGACCTACAGGTTGGACTGTCTTAAGGATGATCAAACTAGAAATTATTCTTCCTAGAGGGGCTGCCATCAGAAGTTTATCTCATCTTATCTCCCTTCAAATAGAGCTGCTCTTCTCTTCAGCCCAGACAAACATAATACATTCAAATACTCATTCGACAAGTATTTATTGAGTCTTTATGAGCCAGAAATGGTTCCAGGTATAGGCATATTGTGGTAACGAGACAGAGAGGCACCCTACTCTCACGGGGTTTCATTCTAGTATGTGGGGGTGGGGAAAGGCAGATAAGAAATGAGGAAACCAATAATCAGTGCCAGGATATATATCAAATAAGATATGATAGAGCAGGGATCAGATTAGCAAGCTATAGCCATGGGCCGAATCTGCCTACTACCTGTTTTGTAAACAAAATTTATAAAGTAAATAAAGAGGCTAACACAGTGGTTCATTCCTGTAACCACAGCATTTGGGGAGTTTGAGACCATCCTGGGTAACACAGCAAGATCCCCATTCCTGCAAAATAAATATTTTTTAAAATACCCAGGCAAACTTGGTGGGCACACACCTGTGGTCCTAGCTACTTGGAAGGCTGAGGCCAGAGGATCATGAAGGTACAGTGAACTGTGATCGCACCACTGCAGTCCAGCCTGGGGAAAAGAGTGAGACCCTGTCTCTAAAAAAGAAAGAGAGAGAAAAAAAGAAGAAAGGAAGGAAGAAAGGGGAAGGAAGGTTGAATGCTCAGCAGGGGCCTACTTTATTTTCTCTTTTATTTTTTAATTAATTTTTGAATAGATAATATATTTAATGAATCTACATTTTAAAAAAAATAGAAAAAGATATGCAGATAAGTCTATTTTCCTGCCCTGTTTCCTAGCTATCCACTTTCCTTCCCCATAAGCAACAAAATGTTAATTTCTTGTGCCTCCTTCCAGAGAAATGTATTCATACAAAAGCAAGTACATGTGTATAGTCTATGTTTTTGCCCCCAAGGAAGCTATTTTAAATTGGAAGATCGGGAAAGATTTGTGATTTAGGATAAAATTTGAATAAGAAGGTGCCAGCCAGGCAAAGATCTCAGAGCAGCAGCTTCCAGGCTGTGGGAACAACTAGTACAAAGGCCCTAAACTAGACCTGACATGGCAGGCCCTGAGATGAGAAAGGAGGCTCATGTGTTTGGGACATGCTGGGCCAGAGGGCAGTGATTTGACATAAATTGGAAGAAATTAGAAAGCAGGAAGATTCTACTCTTAAAGGCTCTATAGGCCAGGCATGGTGGTTCATGCCTCTAACCCTACCACTTTGGGAGGCTGACGCAGGCGGATCACGAGGTCAGGAGTTTGAGACCAGCCTGGCCAACATGGTAAAACCCTGTCTCTACTAAAAATACAAAAATGAGCCAGGCATGGTGGCACATGCCTATAATCCCAGCTACCCGGGAAGCTGAGGCATGAGAATTGCTTGAACCCGGGAGGCGGAGGTTGCAGTGAGCTGAGATGGCACCACTGCACTCCAGCCAAGGAGACAAAGTAAGACTCCATCTTAAATAAATAAATAAGGCTCAGCCGGGTACGGTGGCTCATGCCTGTAATCCCAGCACTTTGGGAGGCCAAGGCTGGTAGATCACCTGAGGTCAGGAGTTTGAGACCAGCCTGGCCAACATGGTGAAACCCTGTCTCTACTAAAAATACAAAAATTAGCTGGGTGTGGTGGCACACACCTGTAGTCCCAGCTACTTAGGAGGTTGAGGCAGGAGAATCGCTGGAACCTAGGAGGTGGAGGCTGCAGTGAGCCGAGATTGTGCCACTGCACTCCAGCCTGGGAGACAGAGTGAGATTCTGTCTCAAAAAAAAAAAAAAAAAAAGAAAAAGAAAAGAAAAAGAGCTAATATAAATAAAGAGAACAGCAATTAGCACAGTAACCACTCAACAACTTTCTCCCCCTCCTCCTCCTCATTACTTGGTTTACAAAACACTTTCTCATCAATTATCTCATTTGATATTTGCAATAACCCTGTGATTGGGCATGGCAGGTGTTACTGTTTCCATTTCACAGGTAAAAACATTGAGGCTCAAGATGATTAAATACATCGTCCAAGTCACAGAGCAGAAACAAACCCAGGTGTTCTGACTCCACATAGCGCAAGCTTCTCTCGTTATGGGGAGAGCAGAGGGCAATGTAAGCAGGCAGAAAAACAGGAACAAGAGAAAGAAGCAGGCAGCTTTGGTAAACCCAACTGCATGTCATTTGCACCAGGCATGCTCTCTCAAGAGAAGCCTGCAACCTCTGCCTTCTGGGTAGTCTCCATATTCCCAGATCACAAGTCCTAGCTCAGGAAAAGGAGCAGCTTACTGATGGACAGCCTCAACAGAGCAGGAAAATTGTGAACAAGAGAAATTCACCACCTCTATAATCTCATTAACACTGCAGACCTACACGCACATGCACCAGACCTGCAGGTTGTCAGCGTTTAGTTACTAAGCCTGAGGCCTGAAATAAATTAGGCTGCATCTCAGAAAAACAAGGTTATGTTACTCATATTAAGTATTCGTGTGGATTAAAATGCCATCTACACCTTTCTTTTCTCAGGGCCCTGCTGAGTGGCTAGAAGGGCTATCTTCCACACGCGCCACTCAGACTCTGTCCTGTCGCTTCCCAAAGGGGACTGGCCAAATTGAGCCACCTACCCCTTGTCTATCAGAGCCAGGCTATGAGGCCCCCAGGTAGGGGCTTCAGTGTCTGCCTTTGGAATGAAGTTGCCTTCTCGGGTTGCCCCTGGCAACCAAACTGCTTGAATGTCTGTATCTCTTAGAGGAGACTTGGGAACTGGGGAGGAGGAGGAATCGGTCCCTGAACAACAGGATGCAGGGAACATGTCAGGCATTGTCCTCCTTTCCACCTTTCAGCCCCTAGACCCCACCTCCTGATGAGAACAAGTGTTGTCCCCTCACCTGGCTTCTGCAGGTCAGCAGAATTAGCCTGAGATTCTCCCTGAGGACGGGGAGGTTGGGGAGAACCTGCCTGCTTAGCCTACTGCAAAGATCCAGGTACCCAATACATCCTTGGCCAGTTCCTGGCACACCATATGCCTTCAAACGCCTTACACCATTTTGTCCTTTAAGCTTCAACATCCCCTTCTCCAGGAAGCCTACTCTGACTTGGCTTTTGGCCCCAGGCAGAGATAGTGTCCCTGCCTGTGAAAACCTGAGTATCACTCTATCATAATACACATCACTCCATTGTAGATGTATCTGTTTTTATTAGCTCCTCGAGGTTAAGGAGTGTGTATTATTCTAGCCCAGGACCTGGCACATAGGCACAAAATAAATGCTTATTGAATGGGTGACTGAGTGAGAACACAAGACTGTGACAGGAGAGCATTTCCCAAACCAGCAGTCCTGTAGTCCATTGCAGATTAGTAGGAATGTCGCAAAAAATAAAAAGGATTTCTCTGCTTAGATAATGTTGGGAAAGAAATTCCCTCCCTTCTAGAGGCAGGAAGATCTTCAAGCACTGGCCGGAGGAAACAGAATGTGTAGAGCACAGAGGGGCCTGAAATTATTCAGCTCCAACCACAGCATAGGGTGTGCAGAGGGAACAAGGAACCAAGACAGTCCTGAAAGCTGAATTAATACATTTGGGACAGGCAAGTGGCAAGCTCCAAGCCTCATATTAGGAAGACAGATCTGGCCAGGTACGTAGGGTGGACTGGAGGGAAGAATCAGCTGGCAGGGACACTTGTCAGGAAACTGTTGTGACAGTGCAGACTTGATCTGTAAAGGGTGTAGACAAGAGCAGTGACAGAGGGAAATGAAAGCAAGAAATAAACTACCCAACTCTATTGGATGGCTTCTTCATCAGCCCGGGGATGGCAGCTGCTGCCTGACCCTGGTTAATTGCCAGCCTGTGGTTGCCATCTGAGCTGACTGGCCACCAAACACTTGGTGCCCTGCAGAAATCCTAGCTGCCATTACCCCTGGTGCTGAGTAGTGTGGGGTGGAGGGTAAGTCTAGGAGAGCATTTCCCAAACCAGCAGTCCTGTAGTCCATTGTAGATTAGTAGGCATGTTGCAAAAAATAAAAATGAGTTCTCTGCTTAGATAATGTTGGGAAAGAAACTCCAGAGTTGACAAAGGGAGAAAGTTTCTCTACTGGAACATGTCAAGGAGCCATGTACCCCTTCCCTCAGTGTTTATCAACCTGAAATGGCAATGGAGCCCTTTTCATACCAGCCCCATTCACAGCTCCTAAGAGAGCACTCACTTCCTTAGAGGTACAGCTTCACTCACAGTCCTACCTCAGAAGCAGTACAGAAGCTGCTTACAAGCTCTGGCTCTGAAGTCAGTGGGTCTGGATTCAAATCCTAGCTCTACCACTTGATGGTTATCTAGCCTCTCAGTTTGCTTGTCTACACGATGGGGAAAATATTAGAAGCTACTACAGTAGGGTTGTTTAGAGGATTATATTGGCGAGATATGCACCTAGCACTGTACCTGGCGCATAGGAGTCCCTCAAAATTTTTGAGCTACTGTTTTTATCCTATGCAACCATGTGCTCTATAATGAGAGTTCAAGATCTGAACCAGGGCAACCTGGTGAGGGGAGGGTGTCAAATTATCTCTCTGGAGATTTAGAAGTGGAACGCAGGGCCAAATGGTTGGCAGTGGAAATGAAGGCGGACAAGATGCATAAAAAGAGGAGCCAGAATCTGAGATCGAGGCCTGAAGAGTCACAGCCAGCACCTCATCACGAGTCTGCCCCTCACTCTTTCCCCATGCTCGCAACCCCATTTTCTGGCTGCCCCTGTTTGCCCTCCCTGTATCGGAGCAGCGTCAGGCCCTCGGATGTTTCCAGCCAGTGGCCTCCACCAGGTGCTTATTGACTCTTACTGTGTGAATGAGAAGTTCATGTCATGTCCTCATGACTACAAGGAACACCCCTTCCCCTATCTTTTACTCCCCCTTCCTCTCTTCTTGTCCTCACTGCACACGCACCTTTCCAGATGCTTCCCTTGAACCCGATAGCTGTCACACCTTCCCAAGAGTGGCCTTTGGATCTGGAAGACAGAATGAATAAAGGAAATCATTCCTTCCATCAATACAGCATTTTGCAAAGTGATTTTATATGATTTTGATAACACTGTGAGGAAAGTATTATTATTTCCATTTTAGAGATGAATAACTAAAACTTACAGAACTTAGCAATATCTCAAGGTCACACAGCTACACAGGATAGAATCAGGACCTGAACCCTGCACTTTTCACCTCTAAGCCAGGGTCATGTCCACTGTACCCTCCACCCTGGCCTCCCTGCCAACCCAGGACTCAGGGTCAGGCCACTATGGCTGCAAATCACAGCCTTTATCTAAGAACTTGTCTCTGGGCAAGTCACATACAGCTCTGTGTGTTCATGGGTAGGCACCACCCCCAAATACCTAGCTTTGCCTCTGAAAGTGACTTTTAAGAAGAGGTGAGCTAGTCAGGGTATTCAGGGATGCCAGGAGCAAAGTCTTGGATCAGAGCTGCTCTGCCTGCTCGTGTCACACTGCTCTCCTCTGGGGGAAATCCCCAGCAGCTGTGATATGCTTAGGTTCAAGATTCTGCCCTAATGTGGTCTGACAGCAGCTAAAAGGCTGGAGTGGGAAGATCTAGGACTGAAAATCCCTCAGTGGAAACCTGGTTTCCTGTTACTACCCTTTGTGTTCTCTGTATTTGAGGGACTCAGGAAGACTCAGGCACCATGATTATCTGGCAGGTTTTGAGTCTCATTCCTTAGCCATGGGAAGAGGCACCTCCTCCTCCTCTCCATCCAGAGAGGGCCTGAATCTAAGCACGCCAGGCAGATGAGTCTGTGCTTTCCGTGTTCCCCCTTTAGACCTGGCCCTCTTCTCCTCCTGCAATGGCCAGTATCTTGTCACTCACGACCCCGCTTCTGGATCCTGGGGCCCGCCTCTTCCTTCCCTTCCCTCTCCTTATATGCCAGCATCATCACAGAATCGCTCTGAGGGCACCCCAGAGTCCCTCATGTTTTTATCTTGTGAATTCCAGAACTGACAATTTCTTCATTACAAAGAGGAAAGGGTTGACTCCTGTAATCCCTGGGAGACCAAGGTGGGAGGACTGCTTGAGGCCAGGAGTTTGAGACCAGCCTGGGCAACCCAGGAAGACCCCATTTTTACAAAAATTTAAAAATTAGCCATGTATGGTGGTGTGCACCTGTGGTTCCAGCTACTCAGGAGGCTGAGATGGGAGAATCACTTGAGTTCAGGAGTTTGAGGCTGCAGTAAGCCTTGATTGTGCCACTGTGCTTCATCCTAGGTGACAGAGATGCTGTCTCAAAACAAACAAAAAACAAAGGGGAAAAGATGTATTCCTTATCATCTTCCCTAGCCTGTGGGGCTGAGAAGGCAGGTGGTCTGAGCCCCCCTTCTACCCTATCCAAATTGCTGTCCTTCCCAGCTCCACCTCAGCTGCCAAAGTCTGCCATGGTGCACAGACAAAGGGAACCACAAAGCTCCCCCAGGAAACCAAAAATGCCAACACAACAGATTTATAACTGTGAATAGACTCCAAGAGATCATGGAGGAAAACTCCAAGCCTTTTTAGTTTCTACACACACACACACACACACACACACACACCCCGACACACTCTTTCCTCCACCCCCAACAGCCCTCCCTTAAGAGAGATGTTAATGGAGTCGTCCATTAAATGCAGCAGCTGCCAGAGCATTCGGCTGACTGGGCAGAGGGCCTGAACCCATTTATTCCAAACTGCAGCCCCCATCACATATCTCAGGTTTTTATCTTTTCATTTCCACACTGTGCTCCGGCCAGGTCGCTGAATGCCAGCTCCCGGCCTGAGAACCCACACGCTTCCATGGAGTACACACTAATGCCTGCCTGCCTAACAGCCACAAAGGCCGTGCATGGAGGGATGGGAGGGAGGCCAGCGGGAAGGGTAAATCAGTACTCATATCCCAAAGCCCACTCACACTCAAGAAAATGTTGCTTAAAGAGCCCCACTGTGGAATCTTTATCTATGACAATTACTTATAACTGAAAATTTGTTACAATGTCACAACATCTAAAATCCATTCTCAGCCTGGCACGGTAGATGGCTCACACTTGTAATCCCAGCACTTTGGGAGGCTGAGGCAGGAGGATTGCTTGAGCATAGGAGTTTAAGACCAGCCTGGGAAACACGGCAAGACCCCATCTCTATGAAAAATACAAAAATTAGGTGGTCCTGGTGGCATGCATCTGTAGTCCCAGCTACTCAGAAGGCTGAAGTGAGAGGATTGCTGGAGCCTGGGAGTCAGAGGCTGCAGTGAGCCAAGATGGTACCACTGCACTTCAGCTTGGGTGACAGAGTGAGACTTTTTCTCAAAAAATAAAATAAAATTCACTCTCAAGAGGAAGACTGCCTGTTTCTGAAGACTCTGTCCCCAAGACCAGTGTCACCTGTCATTTCTAATGGGTCCCTGTCCTGTTCTCCATTGTGAACTATTATAAAGCCAAATACTTTACCAGCTGTTTAGAATGAAGGCAACAAAACAAGTTTTATATAGTGTGGGAAAATTCTAGAGTATCAGCTGTATACAATCTGGCAAATTGCAGGAACATGGCTTGATGGAAGAGTGGGACTCTGACTTAGCACAACAGTCTGCCTTCAGTTCTTGGTTCTTCCTGCTTCTCTCAGCTTTCTCTTTGACCTTCTGACTCTTGGAGTAGCCATTCTACAAACATTATCTGAGTGCTGCTATGTGCAAGCTGCTGCTCCTGGCACAACCCTTGGGTTCATGGCAAGACTGCCTCCTCCTCATGGTTCTCCAATACCCCCAGCTGGCTTTCTGGACCCTATGACTAGGAGCTGAACTGATTTGTTCCTCTCTTATACTGACCTTGCCTTTCCTCACACCTGAGTCTAGAAAGTACCTCTTATAATTGACTGCTGAACCCATCATTTATGTTCCTTTTTTTTTTTTTTTTTTTTTTTTTGCGATGGAGTCTTGCTCTTGTCGCCCAGGCTGTCACAACAGCATTATCTCAGTTCACTGAAACCTCCGCCTCCTGTGTTCAAGTGATTCTCCTGCCTCAGCCTCCCGAGTAGCTGGGATCACAGGCACCCGCCACCATGCCTGGCTAATTTTTGTATTTTTAGTAGAGATGGGGTTTCACCATGTTGGCCAGGCTGGTCTTGAACTCTTGACCTCAAGTCATCCACCCAACTCTGCCTCCCAAAGTGCTTGGATTACAGGCGTGAGCCACTGCGCTTGGCCCATCATTTGTGTTTCTTAAGCAATTTCATTTGAATGAGCTAGATGTACTCTACAGTCAAAAAGGCAAAAAGACAATGCATGCTGTAATGGACACAAGTTCCTCCCCAAGTGTTGCTTCCTTAGGGGATCAGTCTCTTTAGTTATTCCAAAACCACATGGTCCTGGGAGTGGCAAGATCCTCCCCTCGACTTCAGGGATAAGGACATGACCCAGGCCTAGCCCATCAGATTACTCCACGCCTCTAGGCACAGCAACTGATTCAGAGAAGGACACAGAACTCAAACCAGACAAATCACAGTGGTCTCCGGGCTTCTCCAGGAGCTATAGGGGAAATACATACTCTCTCTGTGGAATGGTGAGTTCTGAGGGTAGCGCTGGTTTGGAGCTGCTGGTGGCCACCTGACTGCCCTATGTGGAGAGTCTGTCTGACCCTGAAGCAAGGCAGCAACAAGCAAAGCCAAGGAACAGAGATAGTCTGTACCCCATGCACCATTTGTTTTCTCTCTCTGTGTGTGTGTGTGTGTGTGTGTGTGTGTGTGTGTTTGCTTCTTTGTTTATTTTCTTTCCTGAGACACAGTCTTGCTCTCTCACCCAGGCTGGAGTGCAGTGGCACAATCTCAGCTCACTGCAACCTCCGCCTCCCAGGATCAAGTAATTCTCCTGCCTCAGCCTCCTGAGTAGCTAGGATTACAGGTGTGCACCACCACACCTGCCTAATTTTTGTTTTTTGTTTTTTTGACATGGAGTCTTGCTCTGTCACCCAGGCTGGAGTGCAGTGGACCGCTCTCGGCTCACTGCAAGCTCCGCCTCCTGGGTTCATGCCATTCTCCTGCCTCAGCCTCCTAAGTAACTGGGACTACAGGCGCCGGCCACCACACCCAGCTAATTTTTGTATTTTTAGTAGAGCAGGGTTTCACCGTGTTAGCCAGGATGGTCTCAATCTCCTGACCTTGTGATCTGCCCGCCTCGGCCTCCCAAAGTGTTGGGATTACAGGCGTGAGCCACCACTCCCGGCATTTTTGTATTTTTAGTAGAGATGGGGTTTCACCATGTTGGCTAGACTGGTCTCAAACTCCTCACCTCATGATCCACCTGCCTTGGCCTCCCAAAGTGCTGGGATTACAAATGTGAGCCACTGTGCCCAGCCTGTTTTTTAATAAGCTGGTGTTTTGAAATTTTTATTTATTTTTGTAGAAATGAGATCTCACTATGTTGCCCAGACTGCTTTTGAACTCCTGGTTTCAAGCGATCCTCCCACCTCAGTCTTCCAAAGTACTGGGATTACAGATGTAAGCCACGGCGCCCTGGCCATGATGCATCATTTGAAGTCATGGATCTAGTCTTCCCAAAGCCAGTCGACCATTTTGCTGGAGATGTTTGAAAGAAAACAGCTACCTTTTAGTTAGTTGTCCCTCTGGGACACAGTCCTTATACTACCTTCCTGTTTGTTTGTTTGTTTGAGACAGAGTCTCGCTCTGTCACTCAGGCTGGAGTGCAGTGGTACAACCACAGCTCACTGCAACCTCTGCCTCCTGAGTTCAAGTCATTCTCATCCTTCGACCTCCCAAGTAGCTGGGACCACAGGTGTACACCACCATGCCTGGCTAATTTTTTTGTATTTTTGGTAGAGACAGGGTTTCACCATGTTGGCCAGGCTGGTCTTGAATGCCTGAGCTCAAGTAATCCACCTGCTTTAGTTTCCCAAAGTGCTGGGATTACAGGCATGAGCCACCATTCCTGGCACTACCCCTATCTTATTCCCTCCCACAAAATATGTTGGGAGAAAAGTTATGGAAATGGATAAGAGTTATCCAAAATTTTCCTTTTCGCCTCTAAATCAAAGCACAAGATTCCAGATCTCTTGAGAATAAGAATCAGAAGCCACTCTGATTCTAGAAATAGTGAGTCAACTAAGTGCTTGCTGAAGAGGTCAGAGATATTTGAGGTGTATCCCTAAATATTTGGGAGCATCTTGATAAACATTTACTGTGCTCTCTGTCTCACATTTTCCCTGGGGATCACTATCAAAATAGATGGGTCAAGGTACCACCCAGTGGCCTTGCCGGAGAGAGTTCTTCACCCCCTCGCCAACTCCCTTCCCATCCTCACCACTAGTGGGAAGGAGGTCTTCAACATAACAGTGCATTGAAGTTAAGCTCTAAGAGGTGACAGAAGCAATGAGGAATTGTCTTGGAGATGCTTTATTGGAAGAACATAAGGATCCACCTTCATCCTTCCAAAATAGAGCCAGACCTTGGCCAGGCACTGTGGCAATAATGCCAGCACTTTGGGAGGCCAAGGTGGGTAGATCACCTTAGGTCAGTAGTTCAAGACCAGCCTAGCCAACATGGAGAAACCTCATCTCTACTAAAAATGCAAAAATTAGCCAGGCGTGGTGGCACATGCCTGTAATCCCAGCTGCTCAGGAGGCTGAGGCAGGAGAATCGCTTGAACCTGGGAGGCGGAGGTTTCTGTGAACCAAAATCATACCACTGCACTACAGCCTGGGCGACAGAGCAAGACACTATCTCAAAAAATTAAAATTAAAATTAAAAAATGGAGCCAGACCCAATCTCACAGGCCCTAATAATGAAGCCTAGACTCAGAGAAGCAAGCAGGGGGTAGAAAGCAAAGAGGAGGAAAATTAAAGGGAACAATTGCAAAAAGATTGAAAAAGAAAGCCCCAAGAACAAAATAGCATCACGAAGAGGCCAAGAAGCTGAGTAAAACATAGCAGAGGGATGACAAGACCCGAGTACCTGGGGCCTTTCATCAGAGCAGCCAGTTCCCTGGGCAGGTGCTGGGCTTCTCCTTCCAGACAGCTCCGGACCCTGCCCAGGGGAGTGTGGTGCTCAGGGCGCAGCTGGCTCCCAGGCATAGTACAGACCTATCCAGATGACTGTCTAGTCATGGCTCAAAGGTTCTTCCAGTCAATGTGCTTCCTTCACTGGTTAAACCCGTGGAACCTCAGCCTGTGGCTCTCTCCTAACAAGGCTTTTTACGCCCTTGCTAGCACAGCTGTCTGCCAGATGCCTATTGAAGGAGTCATCTATTGCTAGAAAAACACACTCCACTTCTTTCTCAGTGGGCCTTTACTCCTCTATGTTTTCTGAACATAGGGAGAGGGGCTGTTGTTCCCAATGCTCGCTGTCATTGGGCATTAATCATCACTATACTCACAGGGCTGTCTACAGTCATTTGGGTTGCTTAATACTCTATCATTTGGGAGAGCAGCTGTATTAGGTCAGGTTCCCTAGAAGCAGAGCCTGAGACAGGATTCAAGGCACGTGATTTATTGAGATGTGAGTTCAGAAGAAAGAGAATGAAGGAAGCAGGGAAGGGTAGGAGAGAAGGATATGGCTGGAACTTTGTATTTAGCCTCAGCCTGACTCCATGGGGGGAACTCAAGAGCATAAATAGCACCAAGGAACTGATCCTTTCTTGCAATGAAGGGGCTGGTCCTTGTACCCTCTTGGCTGAAACCTGAAGGGAATGGGTACAGGAGGGTACAAAGGGTCTCCTACACACTGGGAGCAATTTTCTGGAGGCGGGGAGATCTGTGAGCTATTGGAGTCCCAGATAGCAGCTGGGATACACTGAAAAGGTAAAGGGAATCTGAGCAGGGTACCAATGGCATCTAATACAGCTACATGTTAGTTGGCCTGGGCTGTTAAAACACAATACCATAGATTGGGTGACTTAAACAATAGACATTTATCTCTTACAGTTCAGGAGGCTAGAAGTCCAAGAAGGGGGCAGTAAGAGGGGGAGAGGGGGAGGCGGAGTAGAGAAACCAAGCCCTCTGGTGTCTCTTTCTATAAGGGCACTAATCCCATCCTGAGGGCCCCATCTTCATGACCTCACTTTAATCTGACTGCCTCCCCAAAGTCCCACCTCCAAATACCATCTGGGCAATAGGGCTTCAACATATGAATTTTGGGGGCACACAATTCAGTCCACAGCAGCTACCATTTTCCAAACAGGAAAAACAGACAAGCATTCCATGAGAGCCATTTCCCCACCAGTCATTTCTCTGCTACCTAAATTCCTCTGGGAACCCCATTGTTGACTGATACGGAAGAGTTAAGTTTAAACCCCAGCTAGCTGAACCAGGCCTAGGATCTCCCAACGGCTTCTCTTTCTTCTGCCTTAGCAGATGCTCTGCTTGATCTGGGAAAATCAGGCTGGGAATGTTTGCAAGCCTCAGTCCTTGGTAAGTATTCTGGAGGTGACAGCTGAGGCATGTGCGTGCACTCCTACCCAGCTCAGGCTTTGAAGCTCGGGAGCAGAGCCATTAACATTCTCTTCAGCCTACAGACAGTTCTCTTCAGCCCTTGTTAGTCTCATTTTCTTCCCTCCTGACTTTTTCATCAAGAGCAGCAGCTTTCTTGTTCCTAGAACCTTTTCTTCTCTTCAAAGAGCTCTGGTCCCCAGGGAGGCCTGTGGCCGAGAGACTTGCCAGACACCTCTGGATTCCCAAAGAGGAGACTATGCCACCTGCTTTGCAGCTAAGAACCCAAGCACCCCCACTCCCTTCACAGATGCCTTCAGGATTGAGCAAAGGACCAGCCAGAGGTGGGGGGCCCACTTGCCCCCTGGTTTCCTGGGCATCTGCAGTGGTTAGGCCATGGGCTAGAGGGACTATCCTGCTGGGTCCTCAGGTCCACTCCTACTTCTAAATTTGGGCTATTTAAATAGAGGAGGTCAGAGAGGATAGTTACAGAGAGTTGGAATCCATCCACTGCCCCACCTCCATTCTGAAGCCATGAGAGGAGGTGGAGAGAGCTCCTTTCACAGAAGGCCTCCTGTAGGCTGGAGAGGGGCAGAGAAGTGTTCTCAGTGGGAGCACCATTCACGCCTCTGTGATTTATTAAGAGCTACTATCTATCAAGCTGTGTGTGGGGTGCTTAGAGAATAGGAAAAAGTAATCTCAGGGAAGCTTAAATTCTACTAGCCCCAAAGCAAATTTCCTAAGCAGTCTACAGATGTTAGTAAAAGGGACTCCAGTGCTTGCAATTCAGACAGAGGAGAGTAAGTCAAGCAGATGATAATTCACCATCATTGTCTAAATTTTCCTCTTAGGGCTGCCCTTTCTCCAAGAGCCACTGGTTGTATCCCTGTTCCCCCACGAGGTTTTGCAGGGGTGAGGGAATTGTGCCATGTTCCTCCACTACCCAGAACTTGGTTCTGTCATCTCTGCATCTTCCCTGCCCCATGCCCTACAGTTATCTCAGGCATCCAAGCACTCCCTCCTTACAGTTGCTTCTGCAGTGATTCCAGAGAGACACATGAAAGCAATCTCCCCAGGAGCATATTTTACTGAACTCCTGTGCAGACAGGACAACAGTTATGGCAATGAGGTGCCATCATTTTTATTAATTTCCCTGTCCCCTCTGGCCGCAGAGCTGGGCCCAGCATCACGTTGCACGCCAGCCCAGGTAGGCCCAGCGGCACACAGAGGACTGTGACTCCATCTGCTGGCTTGACAGCAGCTCCAGATCAGAACCTTTGAATTCCTTGCAAGGCAGGCTCTGGCTCTGAACTAGAAGACCAAGAAGTCCTTTCATCATGATAAAGTAAAGATATTCAGCCATTTTGTCAAAGGCGATGACATCTACCCCTCCCACCTTAAACCCATAGACACAGATACAAATACACCAGGGAAACACTGAGCCAAGGATTATTGATCTCTCTGACATGAGGTGGGGAAGGCAGTCCAGCAGCCGCTGGCTGTGTTGAGCATAAGTATTGCTTTGGGGGCTATAATAGAGACCTTCATACAACAAGAGGACAGCTCCAAACCGAGGTGGGGGGATTAGAAAAACACTGATGAAATTAGCGTTTTCTTCTTTCCATCACACCCTTCACCTCTACTTACCTTCTTTATGGAAGAGGCTCCCTCTGTAGATTACTTAACTATTCCCCAGGGCCTGTGGTCCATGCAGAGTCATCTTTATCCTCAAGATTTCTTACTGCTCTTACTGAGCAAGGAAAGGATGAGGGCCCACTTTAGAGATGAGAACAATTAAGCTTCCTTGAAAGAAGACAGGAGAATGGTAATATTACCTACCTATACTCAGAAAATAACCACTCGGTTCCCGAAATCCCTTGTTTAATGACATTGTGTTATTTGGAAATTTCAGTAAGGCTCCAATATGCAGTATCCATGTCATATCAAAGTGAGGTGCCAGCAATGATGCAAATTTTCACAGGAAACAGTTGACAATCACTTATGGGACTCTCAAACTTTCACCCCATCAAGGAGAAAAGAAGTTGTTGGATATGAAGAGAATGTTTCTGAAAAGGATTTATTTGGTGCAAAGTATTGGTGTGCTATGGGTACCCACTCCAAAAGAAAGAGGATACCTGTGTTTCACTACAAACCTAATGAGAAGGGCTTTGAAGGGACTCCTTGGAGAGTTTGATATGTGTCTTCTCCTGCAGTTATCGGGGCAGAGTGGTCTAATTTCTGACTCCAGCCTGAAAAATGTAGAAGCCACCATATGTGCTAGCAGCTGCTTTGTGATGCTGGGATTTGTTCAGAGCTTGTGTGGGCAAAGAACCTGTTTCTCACAGACCCGAGGTGGGGCACATGTATAGGGGGATGCTTTAGAGAGCATTTTAGATCTTGACCAATAGGAATGTCAGAGGGCAAACAGGCCTGAGCAGAAGAGAAACTGGAAATGGACTGTTACATTATGAGGGGCCAGAGCGGGCAAAAGCAACTGACAGAGGGGAGTGCACTTGCCCAGGCCACTGGGAACTGCAGCAGCAGCAGTGTGTGTGTGTGTGTGTGTGTGTGTGTGTGCAGATCTCCGAAGAGAAGAGAAGAGAAGAGAAGCATCACAAAAGTGCTTTAGGAGGAAGCAAGATTTAAACATTGGCCACACTGGAAGGTGGGAGAGTGCAAAGCCAGCTTTGACATGAGACAAGCACCATATTTTCTGTCACCTCTTACTTTCTTGTGCTCTAATTCTGGAAGGATCAGAGATTTCAGAAGAGAAAGACTACACCCTTTCTTTTCACTTGCAGCAGGCCCTAGATAGGAAGGACAAATAGCAAATAGCTTAAGCTTCAAAAACCAAAAAGAAACATTGATAATACCCAGCTGAACTTTTTTTTTTTTTTTTTTTTTTGAGAAGGAGTCTTGCTCTGTCACCCAGGCTGGAGTGCAGCAGCGCCATCTCGGCTCACTGCAAGCTCTGCCTCCCGGGTTCATGCCATTCTCCTGTCTCAGCCTCCCGAGTAGCTGGGACTACAGGTGCCCGCCACCACACCCGGCTAATTTTTTGTATTTTTTTGAACATTTTAAGGGCCTAATTGAAATCATGCTGTACTGCATTCAGTGGCTATAAGGCTTCCTAACACCTCCAAGGGATCCTGAAAAGTATTTGTCCAGGAGCAGACTTAAGACCATCACTACAAAGCAGGTTTAAAGAAACAGTGGGGACAGGCGCGGTGGCTCACGCCCATAATCCCAACACTTTGGGAGGCCGATGTGGGCGTATTGCTTGAGGTCAGGAGTTGGAGACCAGCCTGGCCAACACAGCGAAATCCCGTCTCTACTGAAAAAAAAAATTAAAAAAATTAGCCGGGCATGGTGGCAGGCACCTGTAATCCCAGCTACTCAAGAGGCTGAGGCAGGAGAATCACTTGAACCCAAGAAGCGGAGATTGCAGTAAGCTGAGATCACGCCACTGCACTCCAGCCTGGGCGACAGAGCAAGACTCTGTCTTGAAAAACAAAAAAGAAAAGAAGAAACAGTGGGAGCTGAAAATAAAGTTTCTGTTATGATTATACCCCATCAGTCCTGCTTGTCATTGTTCCCGTTGCAGTTATAAAAGTGGTTCTTCAACCTTTATTTTAAAAATAATTAAAACACCGAAGGTCTCATAAGAAGAGGAGCTGTTGTCAGAGCTAACAGTTCTCCTTGGCTTAACAATGCTTCAATGTCCTTGTGGAAAATGAAGCTTTGAGCTCAGCCCACTTCTCCTCTTTCTTCTTCATTTCCTGAAGGCTTTCTCTTCCCTTCTCCTGTTACTCTGCAGTATTTTTTTTTTTTTGAGCCGGAGTCTCACTCTGTTGCCCAGGCCAGAGCACAGCAGCACGATCTTGGCTCACTGCAACCTCCGCCTCCCAGGTTCAAGGGATTCCCCTGCCTCAGCCTCCCCAGTGGCTGGGATTACAGGTGCGCGCCATCACATCCGGCTAATTTTTGTATTTTGAGTAGAGATGGGGTTTCACCATGTTGGCCAGGCTGATCTCGAACTCCTGACCTCAGATGATCTGCCTGCTTCGGCCTCTCAATACCTCCTCATTCTTTCCCTACAGTTGGGGGATGAGATACATACGCTCACACCCACATACAAAACACCATGCAAAGAAAATTCTATACCTGGATTCTAGCCCCTTAGAAATGTACAACTTAGGATAGTTAACATTAAACAGACAAGCATAAACATATAAACAATAGAAAAACAACATTAAACCAGTACATGAATGAACAGCAGGGCAACTTCATGATTGAGATGGCAAGCAGGCAGCCAGTCGATGAATGTTTACTGAACAGCTCCTAGGTGTCAGATGTTGGGCCAGGTTTTGGCAATAAAATTTGAACAAAACAGACACAGTCCCTGCATACATGGAGAATCAAAATACTAGAGAAGATAAATACTAAACAATTTTTTACTAAAAAGTAGCTTATAGGCTGGGCGCAGTGGCTTACGCCTGTAATCCCAGCACTTTGGAAGGCCGAGGTGGGCAGATCACCTGAGGTCAGCAGTTCGAGACCAATCTGCCCAACGTGGCAGAACAAAAATACAAAAATTAGCCGGGCGTGGTGGCAGGCGCCTCCAATCCCAGCTACTCAGGAGACTGAGGCAGGAGAATCACTTGAACCTGGAAAGCGGAGGCTGCAGTGAGCCAAGATCGCACCACTGCACTCCAGCCTGGGCGACAGAGTAAGACTCCATCTCAAAAAACAAAAAAAGGTATTATAGGTGTAGACAGTGCTGTGGAAGATAATATGCAGGACTGGTCTAGGCCTTAGGAGTCTAATCTATTCTGGGGGCTGGAGAAGCTTGCCTACACAAGTGACATTTATATTGGGACCTGAAGACTAAATAAGGTTAGACAAATGGCTGGTGGGGAGAAAGTGATCTAGGGACAAGTGAGGGCCTATGGAAGTACAGAAGCAACACTTTCAAGGACCTGAAAGAAGGCCCGTGTTGCTGCAGTGAATCTATCAAGGAGGGGTTGCTGATATAAGGAGGTTGAAGGGACCAGCAGGAAGCTGGGAGCTTTTTTTCTTTTTTAAGAGAAGGGATCTCACTATGTTGCCCAGGCTGGAGTGTGGTGGCTATTCACAGGCGCACCATCATTGCACACTACAGCCTCGAACTCCTGGGCTCAAGTGATCCTCTTCTCAGCACTACAGATGTGCACCACCACACCCAATTCTGGTTTTTTTTTTGTTTTTTTTTTTTTTTGAGACGGAGTTTCATTCTTGTCACCCAGGCTGGAGTGCAATGGCACCATCTTGGCTCACTGCAACCTCCGCCTCCCAGGTTCAAGCAATTCTCCTAACTCAGCCTCCCAAGTAGCTGAGATTACAGGCAAGTGCCACCACGCCAAGCTAATTTTTGTATTTTTAGTAGAGACGGGGTTTTACCACATTGGCCAGGCTCGAATTTCTGACCTCAGGTGATCTGCCCTCCTCAGCCTCCTAAAGTGCTGGGATTACAGGCGTGAGCCACCACGCCCGGCCTTTGGGGGATTTTAAATGTTAATTAAGAACAAGCAAGTAGGTCAGGAGCAGTGGTTCATGCCTGTAATCTCAGCACTTCGGGAGGCTGAGGTGGGCAGATCACCTGAGGTCAGGAGTTCGAGACCAGCCTGGCCAACATAGCGAAACCCCGTCTCTACTAAAAATACAAAAACTAGCTGGGCGTGGTGGCCAGCTCCTGTAGTCCCAGCTACTCTGGAGGCTGAGACAGGAGAATTGCTTGCACCTGGGAAGCAGAGGTTGCAGCAAGTCAAGATCAGTGCGTGAGCCACAGAGTGAGACTCCGTCTCCAAAAAAATCCAAGCAAGTGGAAAGTATAGAATCAAAGACTTGCAGGATGGGCAGTCACAGGATTTAAAGGTCATCTAGTCCTACCACCCAGATGATGCTAGTATCTCCTCTGCTCATTTTCCATCACCAGATGAATACAAATGGAGGCCAGAGAGGGGCTAGCATGAGGTCACAGCAGGCTGAGGTAAGGGAGTATCCATGCTGAGGCAGGAGGGTTCTGGGTTCCATTTCTCTGACCCGAGTATGAGTTTGAGCTGGTCTCTGGTCAAACTGCCTATTTGCGTGAGGACGCTCACAGGATCAGCCAAGGAAAAGCAGATAACAACCATTCGTGTTTATTAACCATAGCGTATTGGAAGGCTAATTGCTCTGAGCAGGTGTCGGGGAGGTCGATTTGTTCAAGAGGGCCTGGCTAGTTTGTATTCGTGACAGAGAAATCTATTGTTGAGAGCTGGGCAAGACAGCCTGTGAAGAAGCCAAAGAAGGGCAAAGCCAGCCTGACCAGCACCTAGAGGAGCTCTGGCCCATGGACTCTGATCAAGGGAATTTGTTCATCATTATCAGGGCAAATGCTTCTTCCTGCGCTGGCAGCAGGACAAACAGGCTACTCCTTGGTGATACAAACCAGTGAAATATTCATGATTATATGGCAGTAATGAACCTGGCCCCTTCCTCCCTTCATCTTCCTGATTCTCACTGTGTGGCAGGGCTGCGTGTGCTCAGAAAGAGTCCTGTGTCCATGTCATTATCATAATTAATCAACATTTAATAAGTGCCCCCCACACTATGAAAAGCCCTGTGGTGGCTCAGGATACAAGAAAGTGGTGGTCTCTGCACCTGAGAAGGTTCACAAATCTAAATAAAGTAGAAACATGCACCAAAAGGTAACCTATAACCAATACATGGCTGCAGTGACAGGAGTTTGGGATTTAAAAGGCCATCAAAAGGCCAGGCGCAGTGGCCCACACCTATAATCCCAGCACTTTGGGAAGCCAAGGCAGGAGGATCACTTGAGCCCAGGAGTTGGAGACCAGCCTGGGTGACAGAGTGAGGCTCTGTCTTTACAGAAAGAGAGCCAGGGTCTCACTCTGTCACCCAGGCTGCAGCATAGTGGCGCAATCTCTGCTCACTGCAGCCTCTGCCTCCCAGGTTCAAGCAATTCCCCTGCCTCAGCCTCCCAAGTAGCTGGGACTACAGGCGTGGCGCCATCACATCCAGCTTTTTTTTTTTTTTTTTTTTTTTGTATTTTCAGTAGAGATGGGATTTTGCCATGTTGGCCAGGTGGTCTCGAACTCCTGGCCTCAAGTGATCCACCTGCCTCAGCCTCCCAAAGTGCTGGGATTACAGGCATGAGCCACCACACCCAGCCTACAAAAAGTTTTTTTAATTAGCCAGCCATGGTAGTACATGCCTATAATCCTAACTACTTGGCAGGCTGAGGCAGGGGGATCACCTGAGCCCAGGAGGTTGAGGCTGCCGTGAACTGTGATCATGCTACCGCACTCCAGCCTGGGTGATAGAGTGAGACACTGTCTCTTAGAAACAAATAAAAGTAAAAGTAAAAAATAAGTGAAAAATAAAAAGACCATCAAAGACTACTGTAGAAGAACAAGACAGAGGCTAGAGTTTAAGGAAATTGGCCTCAGAGCAGCATGATGCAGGAAGGTACTTCAAGTAGACTAGAAAGAGATGCTTTGGGGCCAGGAATGAGAATGTTTGTAGGTCCTGGAACAAGGGGACCCAGGCCTTGATCCCTGGCATGGCAGCACCTGAGAAGGGAGCAAGACCCTAGAGAGGCCTGGCCTCATGATATAGCTAGGAGATAGGACCCCAGGCCATAGGATGAGGCAAGGATGAAGAGCAGGCTGTCAGTACCCGGGCCTGAAGTGATGGTGCGAATGATGAGACAACTCAAAGCTCCCTCCAATCTCATCCAAAATATAAGATCTTGGAACCATAATGGAAGCTTGAAGACAAGAAATAAGCTAGGTTAACTTTCTCACCAGTCAGATGGAATCAGAGCGTATAATTGGAGTTTACCTTTATTTAAGAATATAAATAAATGTGATACTTCCTACACACATGAATTTATAAACTGAGAGTCATACCTGCTGCAGTTGCTACAGTTCAGGCGTGAAAGGATGAGAACTAGATTAGAATGATTTCAGCGAGAAGACAAAGACATAAAAGTCTTAGTGATACACAGGAATAAAGAACAGAACTAGATTTGCCCAGAATCTACAGAAAATCCCAGGACACATTGAGAATGCACGAAGTTTCTCCTTGTTTCGGTCGCTCTCTGCCCGTAGGCATCCCTACAGGGGACTCAAGTCAATGCTTTATGAGTTAGTCTTGGCACCCATAAGTTATGATGAAATGCAACTTAAAAAAAGCTTTGTTCTCTCCCAAGGCTGCATGTTACTGCTCAGGTGGACAGGGTAATAATAAAAAAAAAAAAAAAAAACAAGAAAATTTAGTCACTGAGTTTCTACTTTGTGTTAGAAATGGTGAGGGCTAGCAATACCAAGATTACTAAAACTCTCTTCCTTCCCTTAACATGCTCATTATCTATTCAGAGGAATGGCCATTCCAGCAAATAATTAAATCCTCTGTGATATGTTGTGACAGAACTGTGGATAAGTTCTCTAGAAGCACAGAGGATCAAGTGACAAGCTCAAGAAGCCAGAGAAGGCTTTACAGAGAAGGTGAGATTTAAGTGGTGGGCTTTACAGGATGAATAGGAGCTCACCTTTTGTTTTGTTTTGTTTTGTTTTGTTTTGTTTTGTTTTGAGGCAGGGTCTCGCTTTGTTGCCAAGGCTGCAGTGGCATGATCTCAGCTCACTGTAAACTCTGCCTCCTGGGCTCAAGAAATCCTCCCACCTCAGCCTCCCGAGTAGCTGGGACTACAGGTGTGCACCACCATGCCCAACTAATTTTTTTATACATCTTTTGTAGAGATAAGGTTTCACCATGTTGCCCAGGCTGGTCTCAAACTCCTCACTTCAAGTGATCCTCCCGCCTTGGCCTCCCAAAGTGCTGGGATCACAGGCGTGAGCCACTGAGCCTGGCCCAACATTTGGATAAGAAAGAGAAGAGCATTCCAGAGAGTGAGAACAGTACACAAAAAGCATGAAGGCACAAAAAAAGGGTGAGCTTGCAGTGTGGAGGAGGGAGAGGAGGGGTGAAAAAGAAGTTGGCAGGAAACTTCTTCCAATATTTTCACAAGATTAATTAAATTACAAAGATCATATAAGTAATTCTGCAAATTCACAAGTTGTTAAGGAGCTATATCCAAGCCTCAGAATTTGGATTCACAGGGTAAGAGGGATTATCACAACAGAGGGAAACTCGATTGTATTCCATGAAAAAAAGATGTTTTGCCTAGAATTGGCCCTTACACTTTCTTTTCTTGAGATGGAGTCTCCCTATGTTGCCCAGACTGCACTAAAATTCCTGGGCTCAATCAATCCTCCTGCCTCAGCCTCCCCAGTAGCTGGAACTACAGGCACATACCACCACCACAGAGGGCTGGCTCCTGCCATTTTTCACCAAGGACAGCTAGCCCAGCTAGAAGGGGCAGCTGTTCACATATTCACCACCAATGGACTTCTGAGGTACACGAAAGGGAAGAAGTCACATGTTATCTGCCATATGGCCCTGTGCTGGAGACCCCACAAAGAGATAGTTTACACAGACCTTTACGTACCCTTAGAAAACCCACTAGCCTCCAGCAAAATCATTTTCTTCTCTTTTTTTCTCTTTCAGAGCTTCTCACCAAAAGCACTGGTAGGTTTTCCTTCCTCAATAATAGCCAGCCCCACAGCTTTCTTCATTTATCAAGTGAGCACCTTTCAGTGAAAACACTTTGGTTTAATATCCACATTGCAGGAGTCTGGATAAAGCCTGAGACCTTACAGGGGCACATCCATACTGCACAGCTTCAGCACGCCATCCCAGGTATCACATGTCTACATCCATACTGCACGCCATCCCAGGCATCACATGTCTACATCCATACTGCACGCCATCCCAGGCATCACATGTCTACATCCATACCGCACAGTTTCCAGCACACTGTCCCAGGAATCACACTCTTTTTTTTTTTGAGACAGGGTCTCACTCTGTCACCCAGGTGGGAGTACAGTGGCATGATCACAGCTCACTGCAGCCTCAACCTCCTGGGCTCAAGCAATTCTCCCACCCCACACTTCCAAATAGCTAGGACCACAGGTGTGCACCACCACACCCAGCTAACTTTTGTATTTTTTGTAGAGACAGGGTTTCAACTGAAACTCCTGAGCTCAAGCCATCCTCTGGCCTCAGCTTCCCAAAGTGCTGGGATTACAGGTGTGAGCTACCACACCCAACCTGGGATCACATCTCTTTTTTTTATTTTTATTTTTTATTTTTTTCAGACTGAGTCTCACTCTGTCGCCAGGCTGGAACGCAGTGGTGACATCTCAGCTCACTACAACCTCCACCTCCTGGGTTCAAGTGGTTCTCATGCCTTAGCCTCCCAAGTAGCTGGGATTATAGGCACACGCCACCACACCCAACTAATTTTTGTATTTTTAGTAGAGACGGGGTTTCACCATGTTGGCCAGGATGGTCTCGATCTCCTGACCTCATGATCTGCCCGCCTTGGCCTCCCAAAGTGGTAGGATCACAGGCGTGAGCTACCACACCCGGCTGGGATCACATCTCTTTAGGCCCTACTCTTTCCTGCCTTTGCCCCAAAGAGGCAGTGTGGAAGAGAGCTATCCTTGCTTACTAAGATCAGTATATCTTTAATCCGTGGCAACTTCATGTAAAATATGGAACAAGAAGAAAATAACCCCCAAACTCCAGAGGGTTTTTTCCTAATAATGTGCTTCAAGATTTATTGAAATGTCTGAATCTCATTTTCAGCACATTAAAGATCTGGATTGCAAATGTACAGGTTATGTATTTTGTGATGTGTTTCTGATAGAATTCAGGGATCAGGGAAGGAAAGATATTATTACTGATAGATTATTTGAGGGTGAAGGGAAGGTCTTAGGAAACTGACTTCAACTTAAAAAAAGAAAGGTAATTTGGTTTTAATCTTCAAATAAAAAGTGCATTTGATTTTGAAAAACAATCATCAAGATTCACATTTTTGTGTTTAACAACAACCTTGAAATTGGTCTGCCTCAGAGGACAGCATGATTCTAGGCTACCTTAGCATGAATGATTTATGACATTCATGAACTTGGCAACTACATCAGTTTTTCTAAACCTGGCACCCAACACCACCTGCATGTTAAGTGAAGATTTATGATTTATAAAACTCACCTCATTATGCAGAGGTACATGAATTGTCTTCTATCTGTAATCTATAACTCCCAAGACAGATAAGAAGGCAGCTATGTCACAGAATTTATGGCTCCTACCCACTAAAGCTGAAGTTTTGGAGAAAAACTACAGAAATAACTGGCCCCTTTGGAGAAAAATAGCTTTAGCTAACCATTACACCCCCAAATGATGAAATGGCTATAACCCACCATTATATCTTACATGAACAAAGAGGCTAACGGCGAAAGTCACTTTAATCACAGCACTGAACTATGCCTCCCTTTTGAATGCGGCGGTGATACACAGAACCTAAGTGACTTCTTGGAAATATCAAGCATTCTGTCAGTTTAATTTTTTCCCCCAGTTTGGTGTCTGAGACCTCTTGCTGAGATTTCTCATCAAGTGGCCCAGCCAGAGCCACAGACATGGACTTCAGGGAAGACAATTCAATACCTCGTTGTGTCTAATGGCTTCCTGCATACACCCCTAAAGTGAAGAAGATCACATGCTGATTTGAGTTCTGAAATGCAGCTTGTTTTCAGAGATATTTTAGAAATGCAGCCTCTCTCTCCCTATACCCTGAAAAAATAAAAAAATAAAAACTTGGAAGAACAGAGCATTCAGTGGAATAAACTTATGTATCTTATGGAATAAGATTATATAGCTAGCCATTAAAAATGACAAGTATATGGGACCGGGTTGACATGCAGAAATCTTTAGACAACAGTAAACAAAACAAGCAGAACATAAAATGATAGAAAAAAAAATGATGTTTCAATCCTAGAGATTTTCAATGGTATAAAGCTAAATGAAAAACAATAAAACCCTAAATAATTTATTGTCAAATTTCCCTACCAATAAGGAAATAGATATATACACATGGCTGCCGACCGCCCTGAATCTGAGAAGCACCCCATGCCTCCCTCTTCTGCAGAGCTCTCCAAAGAACATCCTACTCTCTCTGGCCTTTGAGAGTATAGAACACCAGCACTCAGATACCCAGGTCCACCGAGGAAAGCTGAAAATGTAAATGTCTTTACGTAGCAGGAGGAAAATCAATCAGAAAAAAGAAGGTAGGAAACCTACTTCCATATTTGATAACTAAATAAACCTTTTAGGGAGATTGTTCTTTGTTATTTACTTAGTAACCTGATTTCCAAAATGTGTCTAGGATTCTCCCAGTTCTGACTTTGGGCTCTAGTGCCAGTGTGGTCACTCTAACTCATGAAAATGATACTCCATTCACAAAATGGTGTCCTAGAACAAGAGGACAGTATCAATGAACAAGATTACACACCAGGAAAAGTGAAACCTCTTTGGCAACTGGGACTATATTCGAGAGCAGATAGATGCACAGATAGACCCCAGGGAAGAATTGCATTTGGGTTCAGGGACTCAGTTACCACTCCTCCTTAAGCGGCCTGCTGATACTTTACCACTCAAACACAGATGCTGTTCTCCAGGGCTCTGGGTGCTGGTCTGTCGGCCGCCTTTAATCCTGAGAGTGACTTCCCCAGTTCAGGCCAGGGATTCATGCTGTAATGGAATGAGAGAGAAGTGGGCCAGTACCATACACACATACACCAATGCACACACCCAACATAACCTAGGGCAGAGCAGACTTCCTTTGGGAAGTCACGTGAAGTTGCAGAGCACAGGCAGGATGGCCTCATCCATGGCTTCTGCCCATTGGCATGCTTAGAAACAGTTCATTGTGGCAGGGTGCAGTGGCTCATGCCTGTAATCCCAGCATTTTGGTAGGCTGAGACGGGTGGATCACCTGAGATTAGGAGTTCCAGACCAGCCTGGCCAACATGGTGACACCCTGTCTCTACTAAAAATACAAAAATTAGCTGGGCATGGTGACGCATGCCTGTAGTTCCAACTATTCAGAAGACTGAGGCACAAGAATTGTTTGAGCCTGGAAGGCAGAGGATACAGTGAGCTTTGGTTGTGCCATTGCACTCCAGCCTGGGCAACAGTGCAAGACTCTGTCTCAAAAAAAAAGAAAAGAAAAGAAAGAAACAGTTCATTCTTTTATGGAAGAGAGGTGTTCATGGGATGCTTATGCAAACAGATCCCCTTTTTCCCTGAAGAAATGGTCAAAGGGATCCTTCCAGGTAAACTGGCTTGCTTCAGGTCATGGCACACACACACACAAGCCCTCTCACCCAACCCCTCAACCACTAGTTGAATAAAACAAGCAATTGTCACTTAAACCAAAGGCCGGGCCTGTAAGCTAAACCAGTGACCCTTGTGACACCTTGGCACTTTTCTGGGCCTTTACTCTGCCCAATAAGGCTTTCCATATGGGATGATGTAATTCAAGCCACGCAGAGGAAGGCAGCAAGGGTGGTCTATACCAGAGATACTTTGGGGTATAGGAAAAAAGTATTTAAATCTATTTCTATTTTATCTCTTTCATTTTTGTTTTCTATTTTTATGTATTTGTAATAATAGCACTATATACACATACGTAGTTTATAAATACATGAACATCCACATAATAGGAGTATGTGCGCCAATATTTTTCTAATAGGGACATGTAATGAAAAAAATTAGAGACAAGAAGACACCACGGAGCTTGGGCTATTTCTAAAAAGACATGGTCCTTAATCTCCACCTCACCATCAGAATCTCCCTTTATTAAACATGCAGATTCCACAACCCATCTCAGACCTGAATGTCCAGAGGTAAGATACCAGTGCTCTGCATGCTTAAAGAACTGCCCAGTAATTCTGACTGCTACTGAAGTTTGGGTACCATTGCAGTAGAATTGGAGAAGCTAACATAAAAAAGGCTGAGCTATGAAAAAGGCAGAGTCAGTGCAGATGAGAACACCAGAAATCCATTTCTAAGAAGAAAACAGGTAACTGGCCGCTACAGCTCCTGATGGAGCCTAAGAAGTCCCTGTTCTTCCAGCATTCTGGCTGTATTGGTATTGAGACAATGGCTGTACTTTCCCAACTAGTCTTCCATTAAACTCTCATCTCCTAAGGAAATCTGGGTATTTCCACTCTTGACAGTTGAGGAACAGGAATGGGGAAACTGAGAAACTGTCTTGGTCAGCTCAGGCTGCTGCAACAAAATATCATAGACTGCATGGCTTAAACAACAGACAGTTCTTCCTTACACTTGCCGAGGCTGAAAGTCTGAGACGAGGGTGCCAGCATGGTGGGTTCTGGTGAGGGCTCTCTTCGTGGGGAAGGGGAGATCATCTCTCATGTTTCCTCTTGTAAAGGCACTAATTTCGGCCGGGCCCGTTGGCTCACGCCTGTAATCCCAGCACTTTGGGAGGCCGAGGCGGGTGGATCACGAGGTCAGGAGATCGAGACCATCCTGGCTAACACAGTGAAACGCTGTCTGTACTAAAAATACAAAAAATTAGCTGGGCATGGTGGTGGGCACCTATAGGCCCAGCTACTCGGGAGGCTGAGGTAGGAGAATGGTGTGAACCTGGGAGGCGGAGCTTGCAGTGAGCTGAGATTGAGCCACTGCACTCCAGCCTGGGTGACAGAGTGAGACTCCGTCTCAAAGAATAAATAAATAAATAAATAAATAAATAAAGGCACTAATTCCATCATGAGGGCCCATCTTCACGATTTAATCACCTCCCAAAGGCCCATTTCTAAATACAATCATATTGGGAATTAGGGATTCAACATATAAATTTGGGGGACATACACATTCAGTCTATAGCAGAAACCAACAGCTCCTTGCATAGAGAGAGCATATAATCTAAGAGAACTGAAAAGGCAACTGACGTAATTTCACTGATCATGTGCCTGAAAGGGTGAGGACAGGATAGGAGGAAGAGGGTGATGAGCCAGAGTTGTCTGTAAGCATTTGAAAAAGATCCTACACTGACCAAACATTTAACCTGAAGTCATGTGGGTGATTTCTAAAAAGCATAGCCAAGTTAAAAGAGGAGGTTGTAGAGCAGAAGCTGGAACAGTCTATGTGACCTTGGGCAATTCACTGATTCTCTCTGTCCTTTATCTAAGGTTCTTTCCAGGTTTCTAGAACCCAAGTTCAGGCTCAACTGCTAGTTCAGGATTTCTTCCACACTATATCATGCTGGTCAAGAATAAATTACTAATTTGGCCCTCTAAAGTAAAAAATCCAGAAAAGCCTCCTACATCTTTAAGAATTAAATATTAAATAGATCTTCATGAGGAGCAAATCTCTTGTTTTGTCAGCCCTCCTCTCCTCCCGATAGGAACTTCTTGCACAGGGCCTTGACCTATCCAAAAGCCAACTATTTCCCAAACCTGAATGAAAATCCAGAGTGAGTATAACTGACTGCTTTCTACCTTGAGCAATGAGACTACATTGTCACTGGAATGTAAATGTCCTGTCTAATCAAAGTGACATCTTATTTTGATTTATTGCTGCCTTACTTTTCTTTTAGGGTCATCCTGTATTTCTCTTTTCTCCTACCAGAAAGAGGGCAGGTTGGTGGGTTACTAGGCATTCACCATAGAATGAAACTTGCTAATTGTCACCACTTCTGTGGCCAGGGACATCACCTGCCATAATTCTTCCTACACTTTGCCGGGGCAAGCTCTGTTGAACCAGACTTGAGGGAAGCGACACTGTGTAATGCACTCCAATAGAGTGTAGCTAATGCCAAAAGAGGGAACTGTCTCCTGAAATCTGCCGCAGGTACATGAAAAATTCCAAGGAGAACAAAGGTGACAAATCCCTGCAGTATGCCACATTTTTATTTCCTGAAGATAGAAGGTGCCACAGCATGCTATTCATCTTTGGGGAAACTGAATAAAATGTATTCTGAGTCACCAGTTTAAAGAGACTTTACTTTAAAAATGTAAACTTGATCCTATGAGTTATAATACAGATTGAACTTTATAGTTGTCCTGGAACCTAAATAATTCTAAAAAAGGTTAAAGTATTTCTAACTTTTTAATTCTGTTGCCTAAAATAACTGCTATTAATAATGTATTAGGCCAGTATTATAAAATGCACCTTCTGGATATGTGAAAGTAGAGGTAAAAGATAACACCCAGCTTGGTTATGAGGCAGCAGAGCCTAGTGGTTAGTAGTGCAGGTTCTGGAGTAAGAGAGTTTGGCTTCAAATTCTAGCTTCGCCATTCAGTTGCTGTGTAACCACTCTAGGCCTCAGTTTCCACATCTGCAAAATGGGAATACCAATAATATTTACTTGAGACCATTGTTGTGAATATGCCAGTAAATAATGTATATGAAGCATTTGTGTGGCACTTAAAATGAATGCTCAACAACTATTGGTGATTACTATTCTAATGACAATTCCTATTAATGAATGAGGGTTATTTAAATACTTAAAAGGTGAAACTAGTTACCTGTCTTCAAATATGCTAAACAATCATGTCAGTTAGAATATTATTAAAAATATAGGCCAGGCGTTGTAGCTCACGCCTGTAATCTCAGCACTCTGGGAGGCTGAGCCAGGGGGATTGCTTGAGGCCAGGAGTTTGAGACCAGCCTAGGCAACACAGCAAGACCCTATCTCTATAAAAGAAAAAATAATTATACATATATAATTATTTCCTGAATAATATATATGTATGGTATACACAGGTATTGGACAGCCACCTGTTCTGTTTGGTAAACATTTATCCGCATGCAGATTATGCATTAGCTCCTTCCATTTCCCAATTTTGCACTGAGATGACAACAGAAATGAAATACAGCACTGTGCTGCAGAAGAATTATACCATTTAGCTATGGATATGTCCATTCTTGCTCATCTGAACCTTTATACGTTTTTAGATTCAGGTTCATTTCCTTGAGCCTTCAGGCTGTAGGCCATGTTAATTTGCAAAGCAGTCCAGTAGCCTGTCTTCCTGCTGAAGATATTATAAAGCTTGCGCTTTTAGTATCTAGCGCTACTACACCCCCCTTGTGGTGGTGGAGAGTATTTGCAAGGCGCCTGAGAAACCACCAGAAACAGCAAACACTGAATATACCCATAGGATCGTAATTTCCGACACCCTTAGATAACATTTGATTCCAGGATTCTTTTGTTTAACACTTCGTGGCTTTTTAACATATGGAACAAGAAGAAGGAAAGCAAACTCGTCGCTGGGCGCGGTGGCTCACACCTGTAATCCCAGCATTTTGGGAGGCCGAGGCAGGCGATCTCCTGAGGTCAGGAGTTCAAGACCAGCCTGGCCAACATGGTAAAACCCCATCTCTACTAAAAATACAAAAAAAAAAAAAAAAAAAAAAGGAAAGAAAAGAAACACTCTTAGGAGAACCAGTTAATAGAAGAGAGAAGTGAGAAGTATACAGTTACTCCAATTATTTCTACCTGCCCTTCTCCTCCCCGTCATGTACAACGTAAGAACATAATGTTTTTTATTGCGTTTCAATGTTCAATAGTATTTGTCACTCCTCTCTGTCTTCTTTTCTTCAGTATATTTTTTTAGAATCTAAATCTCTACAAACAGGAATCATGAGCCTGTAACTTGGATAGCCTTTAAGGAAGCCTGCCTTCTCATTTTTCTTCCTTTCCTTCCTTTCTCTCTCTCTCTCTTTTTTCTTTTCTTTTTTTTTTTTTTTTTTTGAGACGGAGTCTGGCTGTGTCACCTGGAGTGCAGTGGTGCAATCTCCACTCACTGCAACCTCCACCTCCTGGGTTCAGGCAATTCTCCTGCCTCAGCCTCCCGAGTAGCTGGGGTTACAGGCACCCACCACCACGCCTGGTTAATTTTTGTATTTTTAGTAGAGACGAGGATTTCACCATGTTGTTCAGGCTGGTCTCGGACTCCTGACCTCAGGTGACCCACCCACCTCAGCCTCCCAAAGTGCTGGGATTACAGGTGTGAGCCACCACACCCAGCCGCATCTTTCTTTCTTTTCTCTCTTTCTCCTTCTTTCCTTCCTTCTCTCCCTCCCTCCTTCCTTTCTCCTTTCTTTCTCTCTTTTTTTTTTTTTTTTAACGTCTCCCTGTGTCACCCAGACTGGAGTGAAATGACACGATCATAATCACGACTCACTGCAGCCTCGACCTCCCTTGGCTCAGGTGATTCTTCCACCTCAGCCTCCCGAGTAGCTGGTAGCTGGGACTACAGGTGCACCACCATGCCCGGCTAGTTTTTTGTAGAAATGGGGTTTTGCCATGTTGCCCAGGCTGCTCTCAAACTCCTGAACTCAAGTGATCCTCCCACTCCAGCCTCCCAAGTAGGTGGAACTACAGGTGCTGGCTACCATGCCCAGCTAATTAAGGAAAAAAAAAAAAAATGGCCGGGCGCAGTGGCTCACGCCTGTAATCCCAGCATGTGGGATGCCGAGGCGCGTGGATCCCTTGAGTTCAGGAGTTGGAGACCAGCCTGGGCAACATGGTGAAACCCCGTCTCTACCAAAAATACAAAAATTAGCCAGGCGTAGTGGCGCATGTCTGTAATCCCAGCTACTCGGGGGAGTGGGGTGCTGAGGCGGCAGTGGAATCACCTGAGCCCGGAAAGGTCGAGGCAGCAGTAAGCTGGGACTGCACCACTGCACTCCAGCCTGGGCAACAGAGGCTAAAGATGGGGTCTCACTCTGTTGCTCAAGCTGATCTTGAATTCCTGGGTTCAAGTGATCCTCCCACCTCGGCCTCCCAAAGTGCTGGGATTACAGGTGTGAGCCACCGCCCGGCCACCCCTGCCTTCTGAGAGAATTAAAAAACAAGAGAAATGAAGTGTTAAGTAACTAGTGAGGATAATATAATAATAGCTGACAGTTAAGAGTGTGTGGGAGGCTTTTTTAAATCTTTTAGAATCTGTATAATCTATAACCTATGTTACGTTAAACTTTATTTTCTTACTCCCACTGCCATCCCCCTCAGAATGTAAACTCTTCAGTTAGCTTCTTTCCCTCCCCAACCTTCTCCAACATTTCCTTCACAATTCCTCACCCAGGGGTGACTACTTAATATTACTGATCTTCCTGAAGAGATAGGGAGTCTGAAGCATTTCTCTTTTTTGAAAGAGGGCTTCCAGGACAAATTGCTTCATCTCCAAAATCAAGCTCAATCTGTCATCATCCATTCATTCGTGTTTTGCTTTTGCTGTATTCCCACCACCTAGAAGAGTGACTGACACGGTAGGCACGCCAGAACATATCTTTTGAATCAATTAATTCTCTTCTTAAAAATCTAAAACTGGGCTGGGCACGGTGGCTCACGCCTGTAATGCCAGCACTTTGGGAGGCCAAGGGGAGAAGATCACAAGGTCAGGAGACCGAGACCATCCTGGCCAATATGGTGCAACCCAGTCTCTACCAAAAATATAAAAATTAGCTGGGCGTGGTGGCGCGCGCCTGGAATCCCAGCTACTTGGGAGGCTGAGGCAGGAGAATCGCTTGAATCAGGGAGTCAGTGGTTGCAGTGAGCCTAGATGGCGCCACTGCACTCCAGCCTGGCGACAAAACGAGACTGTCTCAAAAAAAACCCCAAAAACCTAAAACTGGTCACAGGGTAGAGTAGTAGTTGACATCCTGCCAGCAGCACAAGGTTTGAAAAGGGCCAGAGGAGTCTCAAGTCAGGCCCAGCACAGTGGGGAGAGAAAGGGCCTGAAGCTCAGCTATTTTTTTTTTTTCTCCTGCAAGCTCCGCCTCCCGGGTTCACGCCATTCTCCTGCCTCAGCCTCCTGAGTAGCTGGGACTACAGGCGCCCGCCACCACGCCCGGCTAATTTTTTGGTATTTTTAGTAGAGACGGGGTTTCACCGTGTTAGCCAAGATGGTCTCGATCTCCTGACCTCGTGATCCGCCCGCCTCAGCCTCCCAAAAGTGCTGGGATTACAGGCGTGAGGCACCGCGCCCTGCCAAGCTCAGCTATTTTTTTTCCCCTTTGTGCAGGCGAATTGGCCTAATGTTATGTGTGAACCAAACGCTTTGTAGTTGGAAACCCAAGACCCCTGTGATAAAACGCAACACGAAATTGTTTAAGCTCTGCATTCCAAGTATATTTCAAGTTGTGAACAACGGGCGGCACCAAGCAACAAAAGTACTGACGTCCTCACTTAACAAAGCCACAAGACAAGATGGCGCCATCCTCCAAGAGCGAGAGGGGGGAACACTTTCACGCCCGCGGGATGTGCACGCGCCCGGGCTCGCCCCAGGCAACGCTGGCGTGCGCTCAAGCACCCAATGAGCGATGTAGTTAGTCTCCACCCACGTTTGCCGCCACTCCCTGGGCACATGCGCTCCAGGTTCTTAGCGGGATGCCTATTGCGCAGGCGCAACAGGCTCCTCCTTCCGCGCAACTGACGCAAGAAGACTGTAATCGGTTCGCAATTTATCCCGTGTGACCTTGAGTCTTTCCTGTCGCTGAGGACCAGGGCTGTCCGAGGTGCCGCCTTCATACCCCTTTTCCTCCCCTGGACTCTTTGTGGCCCAGAGCCGCCGCAGCCGGGACGGGAGGGCAGGCGTTCTCCAACCATCATGCTGCGGAGCATATTACCTGTACGCCCTGGCTCCGGGAGCCGCAGTCGAGTATCCTCTGGTCAGGCGGCGCGGGCGGCGCCTCAGCGGAAGAGCGGGCCTCTGGGCCGCAGTGATCAACCCCCGCCCCTCACCCCACGTGGTTGGAGGTTTCCAGAAGCGCTGCCGCCACCGCATCGCGCAGCTCCCGGCCGCCTGAGCGCCTGTTTGCTGCCTCGTACTCTTCCATCTATCCGCCATGATAAGCGCCAGCCGAGCTGCAGCAGCCCGTCTGGTGGGAGCCGCAGCCTCCCGGGGCCCTACGGCCGCCCGCCACCAGGTGAGAAACTGTCGGACCTTCCCGAATGGGGTCACGGCCTCGGGCCTCGGTGCGGCAGGCCGCGCGCCCTTTAGGGTTTGAGTTCTCCGGGATAGGTCAGGCGGGAAGGAAGGTGACGGACCTTCCGTAGGTAGCGCTGCCGGCTCAAGATTTTGCGGAAGGTTTTGCCTCCGGCTTAGGCCCTGCTGAGTCAGACCCCTCGCGATCTAGAGTATCATCTCAAAATTACCAGCTAGTGGTCCTGATGGCTCGTTCTGTGGCTGAATGGAAAGATTTGGCCTTGGGGGTGAGGGATGCAGTCTATTAGGAAAGCCGCTATTTTCAGTTTTGTTTTCGGCTCCTCTACAGAATACGGAATGTGTAAGGATCTCGTTAATAAGGTGAACTTTCTTTTCTTAAGATGAGAAAGTCCTGAGTCGGAAATAAAACTCCAGTTTTTGTGCTTAGCAACATTTTCTCAAAATCGGTGGTGTAAGATTTTACTCGTTTGTTACTTAAGGACAAAAAGCAGATCGGGGGGCGGAAAAAAAGCTATGGAGTGGTTATTTGTTTTCTAAAATAAAAGATAAATATTTTGGAGAATAGGAATTGTATATGGGCATTAAGGAAGGCTTGGAAGGAGCCTGAAGTTAAATCGTGATAAAGATCTTTTATCCTAGTGGAAGGCTACTACTTAATTTTTCTTTTTAAAAGACTTACTAATCCTAGTTCTCTTAAACTAATTGCATGGCAAGGTCAGGGGAAGTGTTTTCCCCCAGGGGACATCTGGCAATGTCTGTGGATATTTTAGGTTGTCGCTAACTTACTGGGGTTCTTATTGGTTTCTAGGGTGTAGAGGCCAGGGATGCTGCTGTATATCCTACAATGCACAGAACAGCCCCCACAACAAAGATTTGGCCCAAAATTAATAGCGCCACGGTTGAGAAATCCTATTGTAATGTGATTCTAAGGCCATCTTTTATTTACCTTTTTTTATCTTACTTATTTGGGAAACTTTAATATTTACTGTTTTAGTAGCTTAACGTATTTTATATGCTAAATGAGCCCAAGTTTTCTTTTTTTCCTCTCAGGATACACATTGGTTGGTGACTGAGTCAGTTTTTTTCTTTTTTAGGATGGCTGGAATGGCCTTAGTCATGAGGCTTTTAGAATTGTTTCGAGGCGGGATTATGCGTAAGTATAATTTCATTTCCTTTGAGAGGGAATACATATTAAACTTCATAGCAGTGTTTTCTACATTTGTGATTAACTATTCTTCTCTAATTTATCTGTATTAGAGATTATGTAGTATACCACTGTTAATTTTCCAATTAAATATTATCTTTAAGTGACTTTGGTCTATCAAGATAACAACAGCTGTGACGTTGTTCTAAATGTCTTACAGATCAGAAGCAATCAAGGGGGCAGTTGTTGGTATTGATTTGGGTACTACCAACTCCTGCGTGGCAGTTATGGAAGGTAAACAAGCAAAGGTGAGCATGATTGGTAACTAGTACCCTATCCAGAACCTATCCAGAATTCTGTGGTCTTTTCCTTAGTTAAAGAATTTGAGAACCTGATTTGCTTTTTTTTGGTGGGGGGGAGATGGTCTCTATAGCTCAGGGTGGAGTGCAGTGGCACGATCTCTCCTCACTGCAACCTCTGCCTCCTGGGTTCATGCAGTTGTCCTGCCTTGGCCACATAGCTGGGAATGCAGGCGTGAACCACCATTCCTGGCTAATTTTTTGTATTTTTAGTAGAGACAGTTCCACTGTGTTGGCCAGGCTGGTCTCGAGCTCAAGTGATCCGCCCGCCTTGGCCTCCCAAAGTGCTGGGATTATAGGCATGAACTACTGAGCCTGACCTGAAACTACTTTTAACTAAAACAACAAAAACATGACTATAGATCAAGGCTGGCCAGGCATAATGACTCACGCCTGCAGTCCCAGCACCATGGGAGGCCAAGGGGGGCAGATTACCTGAGGTCCTGAGTTCAAGACCAGCCTGGCCAACATGGTGAAACCCCGTCTCTACTAAAAATACAAAAAATTGGCCGGGCACAGTGGATCACAAGGTCAAGATATCAAGACCATCCTGGCCAACATGGTGAAACCTGTCTCAACTAAAAATACAAAAATTAGCTGGGCATAGTGACACATACCTGTAGTCCCAGCTACTCAGGAGACTGAGGCAGGAGAATCGCTTGAACCCGGGAGGCGGAGGTTGCAGTGAGCCGAGATTGTGTCACTGCATTCCATCCTGGCGACAGAGCGAGACTCCATCTCAAAAAAAAAGAAAAAAAAGGCCAGGCGTGGTGGCCAGCACCTGTAATCCCAGCTCCTCAGGAGACTGAGGCAGGAGAATCACTTGAACCCGGGAGGCAGAGGTTGCAATGAGCCAAGGTCACATCACTGTACTCCAGCCTGGGTGACAGAGCGAGACTTTGTCTCAAAAGAAAAGAAAAGACTATAGATCAGGTTTTTCATACCCAGTGTTGGGACAAAAAGAAAAGACTATAGATCAGGTTTTTCATACCCAATATTGGGACCCAATGTTACTTCCACATGGAGAATTATATCTACTTCTAAATTTTTTGGGGGGTTGGCCACAGATTTCAGGCATATAGGAAAAATGCTAAGAAGCACAAATTAGGGCCAAGAGAAGGAATAATCTCGGTGCCAAACAAGTGGGATTAGAAGACCATAGACAGTTCAGGTGATTTCAGAAGAGGAGATGGGGGAAAGAGGAAGCATGAGAGCAAAAGAGGCCATGAATGGAAGAAGCAAGAGTCAAGAATTCCCGGTGCTCTAAATCTTGCTAAGAACCCAATAGGAATAAAAGTTCAATATATAGAGTAAGGAGGCTTCAAAAGGAATAGCCTGCTCCAGTGAACAACATGCATTACTTCACATGTGAAGCTCCACTTCTAGTCTGTCTCTGCACCTCCAACTTTGGTTCAGTTTAGAAAATGCAGCACTTTGGTGGTTACCAGAGTAACCAAACAGTGCAAGCCATTCCCACCCCTCTTAATAGTAAATTAGTAGCCTACCTCTATACCACATTTAAATCCTTTTCTGGGAAGTTAGATACATACAATTATCAGCACTACAAAGGTTCACCTATCAAGAGTCTTAAAAGCAACCAAAACAGCTTTTGTTTTGTTTTGTTTTGTTTTGTTTTGTTTTTGAGACGGAGTCTCGCTCTGTCGCCCAGGCTGGAGTGCAGTGGCCGGATCTCAGCTCACTGCAAGCTTTGCCTCCCGGGTTCACGCCATTCTCCTGCCTCAGCCTCCCGAGTAGCTGGGACTGCAGGCGCCCGCCACCTCGCCCGGCTAGTTTTTTGTATTTTTTTAGCAGAGACGGGGTTTCACCGTGTTAGCCAGGATGGTCTCGATCTCCTGACCTTGTGATCCGCCCGTCTCGGCCTCCCAAAGTGCTGGGATTACAGGCTTGAACCACTGCGCCCGGCCCAAAACAGCTTTTAAAATGTAAATCAGGGCCAAGCCTGTTGAGTCCTACTTGGGACTCAACACTTTGGGAGGTCACTTGAGTCAGAGTTGAAGATCACCCTGGGCAACATAGCAAAACACTTTTGAAGACCTGGGCTACAAAAAATTAGCCAGGCACAATGGTATGCACGTGTGATCCCAGCTACTCTGGAGGCTAAGGTGGGAGGATCAGCTGAGCCTGGCAGGTCAAGGCTGCAGTGAGCTGTGACAGTGCCACTGCGCTCCAGCCTAGGTGACAGGTGAGACTCTGTCTCAAAAAAAAAAAAAAAAGCCAGGCGGTACCTCATGCCTATAATCCCAACATTTTGGGAGGCCAAGGTGAGCGGCTGACCAACTTGGCAAAACCCCATCTCTACTAAACGTACAAAAAAAAAATTAGTTGGGCATGGTGGCAGGCACCTGTAATCCCAGCTACTCGGGAGGCTGAGGCAGGAGAGTTGAACCCAGGAGGCGGAGTTTACAGTGAGCCGAGATCGCACCACTGCACTCCAGCCTGGATGACAAGAGCGAGACTCCATCTTTAAAAAAAAAAAAAAAAAGGTAGTTTGAAAGTAAAGGACTAAAGATATGTTAAATATCTACTGTTCATTAACTATCAGCAGTAAAGCGTGCCCAGTATTGTTCATGCACATTTGTTTCATAATTTGGGAGCTGTTTTTGTGTCTTAAATGATTGCTGCAAAGATACCAGTGATAGGCTGGGCGCAGTGGCTCACGCCTGTAATCCCAACACTTTGGGAGGCTGAGGCGGGCGATCGCCTGAGGTCAGGAGTTCAAGACCAGCCTGGCCAAAATGGTGAAACCCCGTCTCTACTAAAAAATAACAAAAAATTAGCTGGGCGTGGTGGTGCACGCCTATAGTCCTAGCTACTAGGGAGGCTGAGACAGGAGAATCACTGGAACCCAGGATGCAGAGGTTGCAGTGAGCCAAGATTGTGCCATTGTACTCCAGCCTTCGCGACAGAGTGAGACTCTGTCTCAAAAAAGATACCAGTGATAACTACAAACTTACTCTGTGTCACATTTTGGGAGTTTAGGTGCTGGAGAATGCCGAAGGTGCCAGAACCACCCCTTCAGTTGTGGCCTTTACAGCAGATGGTGAGCGACTTGTCGGAATGCCGGCCAAGCGACAGGCTGTCACCAACCCAAACAATACATTTTATGCTACCAAACGTCTTATTGGCCGGCGATATGATGATCCTGAAGTACAGAAAGACATGTGAGTAGTAGCAAAAGCGCAGTTACTTGCAAGGGCTACACAGAAGAGCCTCAGCATGTTGATTAGGATCCCTGGAGCACCTTACCCTAGTCGTTTTACTTACTGTCCCTAGGGGAAATGTATACCACTGCCAAAAGGGTAATTTCTTTAAAAAACTCATTTTTGGCCGGGTGTAGTGGCTCATGTCTGTAATCCTAGCGCTTTGGGAGGCCAAGGTGGGCGGATCACTTGGGATCAGGAGTTCAAGACCAGCCTGGCCAACATGGTGAAACCCTGTCTCTACTAAAATACAAAAATTAGCTGGGCATGATGGTGGGTGCCTGTAATCCCAGCTACTCGGGAGGCTGAGACGGGAGAATCGCATGAACCCGGGAGTGGTTGTGGTGAGCTGAGATCACTGCCATTGCACTCTAGCCTGGGCTGCTCAAAAAAAAAATCATTTTTGTCTTTACAGATTAGGTCTTTGTTATGTATTGACATGATATATGAAAATTTGCAAAGCATTCCTAAACCACATAGTTCAGTGTTGAATACATACGGCAGAAATGGCACAGGTTCTATCATGTGTTGATCCAGTACAGAAAAAAACTTGATTTTTCTTTTTTTCTAACCCCCCGCCCCCCAAAATAGAGACGCGTCTCACTATGTTGCCCAAGTTGGTGTTGAAATTCTGGACTCAACTGACCCTCCCACCCCAGCCTCCCTAAGTATTGGAATTACAGGCGTGAGCCACCATGCCCAGTCTACTTTTTTCTAAAATAGACATACTAGAGGCTAGAGGGGGTGGCTCACACCTGTAATCCTAACACTTTGGGAGGCTGAGGTGAGCTCAGGAGTTCGAGACTTGGGGAAAAGCCGCCTCTGCAAAAAATACAAAACGAGCTGAGCTCGGTGGTGCGTGCCTGTAGTCCCAGCTATTAGTGAGGCTTGAGCGTTGGGGGACGGCAGTTCCAGTGAGCCAAGACCATGCCATTGCACTCCAGTCTGAGTAATAGCAATGAAACCCTGTCTGAAAAAAAAAAAGCACTAGAAGCATAGGTAGAGCTTCCTGTTGTATACAAAATTTTTTAGGTCTGGAGTAGTGGCTCATGTCTGTAATCCTAGCACTTTAGGAGGCAGAGGCAGAAGGACTGTTTGAGGCTAAGAGTTTAAGACCATGTAGGCCAACGAGGCAAGAGAGTGTATGTGTGTGTCTTTCTATATATAAACACTTAAAACTTTAAACAGCTTTATTGAGCTTGAGTAGAATATGAATTCTGTATGCAAGGAGTCGCGTGGACTTCTCTGACTGGCTTCTTTCACTTAGCTTGTTTTCAAGGTTCATCCATGTTGCAGCATGTGTCAGTACTGCATTCCTTTTTATGGCCAAATAATACTATACTGTATGGACATATAGCACATTTTGTTTATCCGTTTGTCAAGTGATGGACATTTGAGCTGTTTCTGCTTTTTGGCTGTTAGAAATAATGCTGCCTTAAACATTTGTGTACAAGTTTTTGTGTGGACATAAATGTTTCCATTTCTCTTAAATAGTAGAATTGCTGGATCATACAGTAACGGTTTCATCGTCAAATTATTGTAAAGTGGCTGCAAAAATCTTCTGCCTGGGGTGCTAAGTAAAAAATGTTGAGGTTTCATTGTGATGTTTTTCTACGTTAATGATTGCTTTCTTTTTATTTATTTACTTCATTTCATTTTGCCGTGTAATCCTCATAAACCACGTTAGTGATTGCTTTCTGAAAAATTTCACAAACTGTCATTTATTGGCCATGAATGAGTCTCTTGGGGTGGAAGATGGATGTTCATGGTGTGTGGTAATTTTGTCATATGAGGTTGTTCAGGCTAGTTTTCTCTAATAGAATTTTTGTTCTTACAGTAAAAATGTTCCCTTTAAAATTGTCCGTGCCTCCAATGGTGATGCCTGGGTTGAGGCTCATGGGAAGCTGTATTCTCCAAGTCAGATTGGAGCATTTGTGTTGATGAAGATGAAAGAGACTGCAGGTGAGTTGAGTGGATTTAGTTCACATCTGGGAAAGTTCTAAGAACAGAATGATTCCTGTGAGATCACTAGCACCCTGTGCCCCAGCATCCTGTAGATGAATCTGTGGTCCCTTTTGTATAGAAAATCTAGGAATGGCAAAACTGTGTTACACTTCATGCTTTCCCTGCAGATGAATTTATCTTCAAATCTCACTAATGGTGGCTGGCTTGTTTCTTTTTTTCCAGTAGGGCGTATGTTCTATCTATATTGAAAGCCACAAGACTACACATTAAGCTTTTGTCCCTGTTAGGTATAAATTAGAACTTCTTATTTAAAGTGGCTGTTATAAGTCTAAAGGTCATTGTAGTTTAGTGAACCTTCACTAAAATGTTGAAAGACTGATCCTAGGGGTTTTGGGTTTTGGGTTTTGGTTTTTTTTGTTTTTTTTGTTTTTTTTAGACGGAGTTTTGCTCTTGTCGTCCAGGCTGGAGTGCAGTGGCGTGAACTCGGCTCACCAAAGCCTCCACCTCCCGGGTTCAAGCGATTCTCCTGCCTTCCACCTGGCGTAGCTGGGATTACAGGCATGTGCCATCATGCCTAGCCACTTTTGTATTTTTAGTAAAGAGACGGGGTTTCTTCATGTTGGTCAGGCTGGTCTCGAACTCCCGACGGATCAGGTGATTCGTCCGCCTCAGCCTTCCAAAGTGCTGGGATTACAGGCATGAGCCACCGTGCCCAGCCGGCCAGTCTTGGGTTTGTTGGGTTTTTGTTGTGGTTTTTTTTGAGACAGTCTCGCTTTGTTGCCCAAGCTAGAGTGCAATGGCGCGATCTTGTCTTACTGCAACCTCCCCCTCCTGAGTTCAAGCAATTCTCCTGCCTCAGCCTCCCGAGTGGCTGAGATTACAGGCATGTGTCACCACACCCGGCTAATTTTGTATTTTTAGTAGAGATGGGGTTTCTCCAATTGGTCAGGCTGGTCTCAAACTCTCAACCTCAGGTGATCGCCCGCCTCAGCCTCCCAAAATGCTGGGATTACAGATGTGAGCCACCGTGCCCAGCCCGATCTTGGGTTTTTAACCAGTATATTTACTTGGGGTGTTTTCCTGCAAAGACATATTAGGTCACTTGTCAAAAGACTGATGAATATTGTCTGTGGCTCCAAAAGGATGACACAGGTTGTTGGGCTATGTTAATAATTCTGTTCTGACAGAATTCCATGATTGAATTTCATTCTTTTCCAGAAAATTACTTGGGGCACACAGCAAAAAATGCTGTGATCACAGTCCCAGCTTATTTCAATGACTCGCAGAGACAGGTAAGGTCGATTAGCATTCTTATTCACAAAAAGGAACGTGCCTGGGATGGAAAGGTACAAAAATGCTTTTCTCTTTGTTTTCTTTAGGCCACTAAAGATGCTGGCCAGATATCTGGACTGAATGTGCTTCGGGTGATTAATGAGCCCACAGCTGCTGCTCTTGCCTATGGTCTAGACAAATCAGAAGACAAAGTGTAAGTTTATGCTATAAATTTCTTACCTGGACTTACTAAAGTGTCACTTGATTTCTTAGTGATTGAGCCTTTTATTTAAATAGTGCTTTTACTGATTTTAAGTCTGTATGATCTTTTTTTTTTTTTATTTCAAAACCATTCCTTTGTTTTCTTTTGGGCCATGGTAATTTAACTAGTATATACCTCAGGGAAAAGCTTAGATTATCTGTATTTGGTTATTGAAATTTATATTCTGGTGATAGGTTTTGTTCCTTAAGGATTTCTTTCTTTCTTTCACAAATCATTTACAGCATTGCTGTATATGATTTAGGTGGTGGAACTTTTGATATTTCTATCCTGGAAATTCAAAAAGGAGTATTTGAGGTGAAATCCACAAATGGGGACACCTTCTTAGGTGGGGAAGACTTTGACCAGGCCTTGCTACGGCACATTGTGAAGGAGTTCAAGAGAGAGGTGAGTTACCAATGTGGTTAATATGTAGATATTAGGATATTGAGAATTTGTTTGTTCAGATTGCTCTTTGCTTTGTTTACGAGTTCAGTTCAACCCCCTTATTGTACACACAGATACTCTTTTCAGAATATTTTTTCCCCACACATTAAGGGTAATAAAAAGTAATCATCTTGTATATAAAGGTTATGATTCCATTTTGTGTTGTTCCACCTTATTACTGCAGTTTAAATTTATTACCTCACTAATGCTGGTGTTCAATGTCTTCACTTTATAGACAGGGGTTGATTTGACTAAAGACAACATGGCACTTCAGAGGGTACGGGAAGCTGCTGAAAAGGCTAAATGTGAACTCTCCTCATCTGTGCAGGTGAGACACGAAAGATTTGAGCGGTCTTGATGGGTATTTTCAGCCAGAGTTTATTTAAATAGTATTTTCTAATTGGCCTAATGTCAGTTGAGTTTTTTTGTTTGTTTTTTCAATTTTCTGATTTCTAGAGACCTTTGTCGTGAGCACAGGAACAGTAAGGTGTTTAGTTTCTTTATGAGCTGAAATTTTTTTAACCACCCAAATCAGGTACATATACTGGAGCTAAATAATATATGAATGATGCTGGGTATACTTGTTTGCTTTTCAGTTAAACACATTCATTTGAAAACCTGCTCTGGCAGTGTTTAAAACTAGAATTACTAGCTTGGAGAAACTGCTCTCTTAACTGACAGTATTAAATAACCTCTCCTTGTGAATTGGAGAGTCTCTGCGTGTCTTTTTTTTTTTTTTTTTTTTTTTTTGAGATGGAGTTTTGCTCCTATTGCCCAGGCTGGAGTGCAATGGTGCGGCGATCTCGGCTCAGCACAATCTCTGCCTCCTGGGTTCAAGCGATTTCTCCTGCCTCAGCCTCCCGAGTAGCTGAGATTACAGGTGTGCACCACCATGCCTGGCTAATTTTTGTATTTTTAGTATAGACAGGGTTTTGCCATGTTGGTCAGGTTGGTCCTTGGACTCCTGACCTCAGGTGATTAACCTGCCTCGGCCTCCCAAAGTGCTGGGATTACAGGCATGAGCCACTGAGCCCGGCTAATTGTCTCTCACTTAATAAATAATTTGAAAAATTACCTGGTCATAGTCTACACAGCTGTAGTCTCAGCCACTCCAGAGGCTAAGGTAAGAGGATTGTTTGAGCCCAGGAGGTTGAGGCTGCAGTGAGCCGTGATCACACCATTTCATTCCAGCCTGGGTGACAGATGAGACCCTGTCTCAAAAAATGACAATAATTTGAACCACCAGTCTCGAAAATGAGCTGAAGCTTGTTCAAGTTTCCGTCTGTGAGCATCAGATTTACTCAGTTTGTTTGTCAGCTTGATTAGCTCCAGTTCTGAGAGGTGAAACTTCACTTCACCACCAAGAGTAGAATTGTATAAACCATGTTAGATCTGTGTTGGAGACCCATAAAGACAGAAAGCAGCAGATCTCTTTCCGGTGTCTTGGGTGACAGTAGGAAGAGCAGAGCTGTGATACCTTTATTTTGATCACCCACAAGGGAAGAGGTATTTATGATGATTGTCATTGTGTTGGTAAAGTGGTTGCTGCTAATGAACATTCAGTCAAACCTGGATTTTGTTTTTTTAAGTGGCTGTGAGGAATGACATAGTTATACACACGCATGCATGGTCTTGCTGATGTTACTTTGCCCCTGCTATCATGGAGTGGCAGAACATTGCAAGGTTGGTTAAGGTTGAAGTTGAAATATGTGGCACTGCCAGAAGATAGTTTGTAATTCTTCCCAAAGATTTTATATTTGGGGTAGGGGATGCAGGGTGTTGGAAGAGATTGGTTGGTTTTAATTAGTGTGGCTGCATGCTATTGATAGACATTTTGATTGTTTTCCAGCGTTTATTTTTTTATTTTTATTTTTATTTTTTTTTTGAGACGGAGTCTTGCTCTGTGCCCCAGGCTGGAGTGCAGTGGCGTGATCTCGGCTCACTGCAAACTCCGCCTCCCGGGTTCACGCCATTCTCCTGCCTCAGCCTCCCGAGTAGCTGGGACTACAGGCGCCCGCCACCTCGCCCGGCTAATTTTCTTGTATTTTTAGTAGAGACGGAGTTTCACCGTGTTAGCCAGGATGGTCTCGATCTCCTGACCTCGTGATCCGCCTGTCTCGGCCTCCCAAAGTGCTGGGATTACAGGCTTGAGCCACCGCGCCCGGCCTTCCAGCGTTTATTATAGCAAGATGTATTGAGCATCCTTATACATTGTTTTGCATAGGTGATTTTAAATGTATAGAATAAATTCTTAGCGTTTATTACCCTCATGCAGATTATATTGTGGTTTGGAAAGCTGGACATTAATTAGAACAGATTAGTAAATGTTAAACTAGAAGTGATACAAAGTAAAGGTTAAGGGTGGTTCTGCAGGCATTCTGCTGGGGTTCGAGTCCCCATTGTGTGGCTTATTAATTGGTGATCTTGGATGAATTAACATTACTGTTACTTATCTACAAAATAAGGATAATACTGGTACTTTACTCCTCCCCTAAGAGTTCTGAGCATTACCAAGTTCATAAATATTACACGCTTAGGAAAACATAGGAAATTGTGAATACTCTTAAATGTAAGTTACTATTAATGTAACAAGTGGTAAAAAGGCAATTATATTTATAATTTAAGAAGGGGCCGTACTTTGGGTGGCCAGGGCCAGGAATATCACTTGAGCTCAGGAGTTGGGGACCAGCCTGGGCAAAATAGTGAGAACCCCATCTCTACAAAACTAGCTGGGCGTGGTGCACTTCACCACAGGTGCATGCCTGTAGTCCCAGCTACTCAGGAGACTGAGGCACAAGAATCCTTTGAGCCCAAGTGTTTGAGGCTGCAGTGAGCTGTGATTGTGCCACTGCACCCCAACCTGGGCGACAGAGCAGGTCTCTTAAAAATAATCTAAGAAGGGCCAGGGTGCAGTGGCTCACGTCTGTAATCTCAGCACTTTGGGAGGCCAAGGCGAATGAATCACTTGAGGTCAGGAGTTCAAAACTAGCCTCGCCAACATGGCGAATCCCTGTCTCTACTAAAAATACAAAAATTAGCAGAGCGTGGTGGCGGGCGCCTGTAATCCCAGCTACTCAGTAGGCTGAGGCAGGAGAATCGCTTGAACCCAGGAGGCAGAGGTTGCAGTGAGCCCAGATGGCAGTCCAGCCTGGGCAACTGAATGAGACTCTGTCTCAAAAAATAAAAATAATAAAAAGAATCTAAGAAGGTACCTGAGAGAGGTGTTCAGCATAACAAGAATAGCATTTGAGGCCCGGCGCGGTGGCTCAAGCTTGTAATCCCAGCACTTTGGGAGGCCTAGACAGGCAGATCACGAGGTCAGGAGATCAAGACCATCCTGGCTAACACGGTGAAACCCCGTCTTTACTAAAAATACAAGAAAATTAGCCGGGCGAGGTGGCAGGCACCTGTAGTCCCAGCTACTCGGGAGGCTGAGGCAGGAGAATGGTGTAAACCCGGGAGGCGGAGCTTGCGGTGAGCTGAGATCGCGCCACTGCACTCCAGTCTGGGCGACAGAGCGAGACTCCGTCTCAAAAAAAAAAAAAAAAAAAAAAAAAAGAATAGCATTTGAGAGATGAGTTTATCAGAAAAAGATAAATGGGCACGTGTAAATGGGTTAAGTGTAAGGCTCTCAGGTGAAGACCTGAGAAAGGGCCAGAGTGGCCAAAAGGGCAGAGTGAAGATTGGGGTCGGGTGTTGGTGGGCATGGAAAATGAGGTTAGAGCAGGCTTGTCCAACCTGCAGCCCAGGATGGCTTTGAATGCGGCCCAATACAAATTCGTAAACTTTCTTAAAATATTGAGAGTTTTGCTTTTTGTTTTAAGCTCATCAGCTATTGTTAGTGTTAATGTATTTTATGTGTGGCCCAAGGAAGCCAAAAGATTGGACACCCTTGTACTAGAGACTTTATAGATTTGGGATTTGGCGTCTCTCCCAAGATAAGTAAATACAAACCCCAGAGGAGTTGAGGATAGTAACATGGTCATGTGTCGATTTGTGAAAAGCCCTTTGGCTGGAGTAGAGTGGAGAATTGTTAAGGGCAGAAGGCAGCCTGAGTGGGTGTGGGGAGGGTGTTGGTAACCATGTGTTGAGAAAGGACTTGGATAAGAGAGTGTGAGACATAAGTGGTTGGGTTTGAGAGAGGAGGTAAGGAGAGAACATTGTGATGGATGTTGGACTCATTGTAGAGAGTTGAGAGTTAGTGCTGAAGATTTTCAGGTTGCCATTAGCTTAGAGTTGTGCTACTATAATAGCCAAATGTGGGTTTTGAATTAATTAAAATTAAATAACATTTAAAATTAGATTTCTTAGTTACCCTAGTCTTATTTCAGGTGCTCAGCAGTCATGTTGTTAGTGGTTGCTGAATTGAGCAACATAAGTAGCATTTTCATTGTCACAGAAAATTCTACTGGATAGCATTGATTTAGATAATTGTGTATTCTGATTTGGTTAATCAACATTTTGTAAAATAAGAAATTGTCAATAATATTTAGATAATACTATTCTACAGATGGTGTGTTAACTCTGTTAATTCTATTAAGTATTGAAATGTCTAGGATACTTTCTTCTAAAGAAAGATGGTTAAGATCTCACTCTCTTCTTAGTTACACATTGTAAGATCCTATGTTGTACTGGGATTTGGGATTTATTAAATACTGGATGTTACATGGTGTGACTGTCAGCTGCCGTCCATGGATGTGATGGCCATACAAGTCAGTCCTCATACATTAATGAGAGTATGTCTGTAGCTTTCGTACCACTTGTAAATGTCCTGGAACTTAACAGAGCCCAGGGTTGATGGCATGTTACTTCGTTCAGAAAATAACTTTGACATTTCACCTACATGGGATATTTTTAAAACTTGGTGAAGGAAAACATCAGTAATGTGGTTCTAATGAGTGTTTAGTGGCAGAATAGCTCTTTATCTCTTGAATGGGGATTTTTTTCCTGCTTATCTGCTGCATTCTTGTTAATAACTATAAACTTCATTAAAACAGATTCTATAGTGTTTATCTCTGGGGAGATAAAACATTGCATCTTAAAGAGTAACTATTCTTGGCTGGGTGTGGTGGCTCACACCTGTAATCCCAGCACTTTGGGAGGCCAAGGCAGGTGGATCACGAGGTCAAGAGATCGAGACCATCCTGGCCAACATGGTGAAACGCCATCTCTACTAAAAATGCAAAAATTAGCCGGGCATGGTGGCACATGCCTGTAGTCCCAGCTACTTGGAAGGCTGAGGCAGGAGAATTGCTTGAACCTGGGAGGCGGAAGTTGCAGTGAGCCAAGATCATGCCACTGTACGCCAGCCTGGCAATAGAGTGAGACTCTGTCTCAAAAAAAAAAAAAAGTATTCTTGGTGACTATTCATTTAAATTAGGTCTCACCCTCCCTGTGGTTTTCCAAGTCTTCTGTCCTAGGGCATGGTCATATCTTAGTTGAAATAATAAATGTAACCGTCATTTGGCCTGCTCACTGACATGCAATTAAACATTTCCTTTGCAGACTGACATCAATTTGCCCTATCTTACAATGGATTCTTCTGGACCCAAGCATTTGAATATGAAGTTGACCCGTGCTCAGTTTGAAGGGATTGTCACTGATCTAATCAGGAGGACTATCGCTCCATGCCAAAAAGCTATGCAAGATGCAGAAGTCAGCAAGAGTGACATAGGAGAAGTGATTCTTGTGGGTGGCATGACTAGGATGCCCAAGGTATGGATCCATGGAATTCTGTCATGGAGAGAGGGGACTGGCACATAGTGTATACTTGGGACAGGTGCCATGAATATATGGCCTGTTCTGCTGGGGTGACCTAAAAGGGAGATGAGATTATATCCTCACTAAAGAATTCTTTTCTGTTTGTTTTGTTAAAATTGAAGAATAGGCCGGGCATGGTGGCTCACGTCTATAATCCCAACACTTCGGGAGGCTGAGGTGGGCAGATCACATGAGTCTGCAAGAGTTTCAGGCCAGCCTGAGCAACATGGCAAAATCCCCTTTGTACAAAAATACAAAAAACTAGCTGGGCATGGTGGTACATACCTGTAATCCCAGCTACTTGGGAGAATCACCTGAGCCCTAAGGTCAGTCACTTGAGTGAGTTTGGGGCTGCAGTGAGCCATGATCGTGCCACTGCACTCAGCCCAGGCAAGAGTGTGACCCTGTCTCAAAAAAAAAAGAAAATACAGTGAGCCGAGATCGCGCCACTGCACTCCAACCTGGGCGACAGAGCAAGACTGTCTCCAAAAATATAGATATAGATAGATATATATATATGAAAAATTAGGAGGGGCAGAATTTCTTTAGGGGCAGTAGCAGGGAGGATCCCGAACTCAGTCATAGAATTTTTAGGATTGAAACAACGTTTGAGGTCAGAGACAGCATAAAACCTTGGTAATAGGCCGGGCGCGGTGGCTCAAGCCTGTAATCCCAGCACTTTGGGAGGCCGAGACGGGCGGATCACGAGGTCAGGAGATCGAGACCATCCTGGCTAATACCGTGAAACCCCGTCTCTACTAAAAAATACAAAAAACTAGCCGGGCGAGGTGGCGGGCGCCTGTAGTCCCAGCTATTCGGGAGGCTGAGGCAGGAGAATGGCGTGAACCCGGGAGGCAGAGCTTGCAGTGAGCCGAGATCTGGCCACTGCACTCCAGCCTGGGTGACAGAGCAAGACTCCGTCTCAAAAAAAAAAAAAAACACCTTGGTAATAACGCTCCCCCCACCCCAGCCACCGTCTTTGTACATGTGTCTTTGCAGCATAGTGCATCTCTTCGACAAAGATTTGTGCGATGATGTATTTTATTCAACACATCATTCTGAAAGAACATATGTGGAAAAATAATGACTGAGCACAAACCTGTTGAAGATGCAGTTCTTCTTGGTAGCCTAAATAGGATTATCTTGGGCCTAAGATAGTGACCTTGTTTTTTTCTTAATTTTTCCATGGAAATACATGACCTTAAGGAAATACGCAAAAAAAAAAAAAAAAAAAATGAACCTGGAAACAAAAAAGGCCCTGGACCAGGTGGATGCCTCTGTAAATGATCCCCGAGGCCAGGCGCAGTGGCTCATGCCTGTAATCCCAGCATTTTGGGAAGCCAAGGTGGGCGGATCACAAGGTCAGGAGATCTAGACCATCCTGGCTAACACGGTGAAACCCCATCTCTACTGAAAATACAAAATATTAGCTGGGCATGGTGGCGGGCGCCTATAGTCCCAGCTACTTGGGAGGCTGAGGCAGGAGAATGGCGTGAACCCAGGAGGCGGAGCTGGCAGTGAGCTGAGATAGTGCCACTGCACTCCAGCCTGAGCCACAGAGTGAGACTCCGTCTCAAAAAGAAAAATAAAGAAATTATCCTCAATACTATTCAAATGGAACTTTATCACTAATAAATACAAGGGAAGAACATGCCCCACGTTAACAATGCAAATTATTACTACAGCTGCGTATGATAATTTGGTCTTTAGTTGATAATATACAAGAAGATGTGGACTTCTAAGTCCCCTTGCCTTACATCCTCTGTTTCAAATGATTTAATCTGTTACATGGGAAACCAGATAATAAAACTTAGGAGAATCCTTCCCAGATTTACAAGGGTCATGAAGGAGATACTCCTGAAAGTATAAAGTGTATGAATGTTACGAGATCATTAGCAGGAACCCAACTATGAAATGGTCATTTGAATAAACATTCTTAGATTTGAGTTAGCCTGTCTTGAGATTTGGCTGGGACCGAAGGACACGTGTGCTGTCTTTTGTTCTGCTCAGGTAGTTCCCAAGTGTGGGCTGACAGGTTCTTTTTCCTTGATGCTCAGGTTCAGCAGACTGTGCAGGATCTTTTTGGCAGAGCCCCAAGTAAAGCCGTCAATCCTGATGAGGCTGTGGCCATTGGAGCTGCCATTCAGGGAGGTGTGTTGGCCGGTGATGTCACAGATGTGCTGCTCCTTGATGTCACTCCCCTGTCTCTTGGTATTGAAACTCTAGGAGGTGTCTTTACCAAACTTATTAATAGGAATACCACTATTCCAACCAAGAAGAGCCAGGTAAGAGCTATCACTTCCTACCTTGTCACATGGGTTTTAGGTTCTATGACGGATGTGATTGCAGCCACTTTCATGAGCTTTTTCTAGAAAACTTCAGTTTTTCGTTTTGCTGTTTAGAATAGTAAATAGTTAACTGTGGGTGGTGAGAATCCTATGTGTTTTTTTGTGTGTTTTTTTTTGCTACCAGAAAAGTTCTTACGTGTTAGCTGGTAGTGATGGTTATAGGAAGGACATCAGTAGTCTCCTCCACAGGATTAACATAATTTGTTGAAAGGGATCTCAGTCATTTGAGACTGAATTCCCTGTAGTCTTCTGTTCTCAAAGACGGTAAAAAGGATAGTCTGGACCAGACTTAGGGGAGTGTTCTTATGAGTGAATGAAGGGGGTGGTATGGGGGTGCCGAGATATCCAAGCAGGGCTATTTGGACATGGCTTGTTCTTGAAGTAGGAATTGTTTCTGGCTGGGCACCGTGGCTCACACCTGTAATCCCAGCACTTTGGAAGGCTGTGGTGAGAGGATCGCCTGAGCTCAGGAGTTTGAGACCAGCCTGGGTAACATGGTGAAACTCCCTCTCTCCAAAAAGTTAAATTAGCCAGGCATGGTGCTGTGTACCTGTAGTCCCAGCTACTCAGGAGGCTGAGGTGGGTGGATCACTTGAGCATGGGAGGCAGAGACTCCAATGAGCTGAGGTCATGCCACTGCACTCCAGCCTGGGTGACAGTATGAAGTGAGGCCTTGTCTCAAAAAATATGTATATATATTATTTCCTGACTTCCCTAATCTTGTGGATGTTTTTCCATAAAACTATGGCTGTTGGTATATTTGTGCAGTGATGTATTTGTCAACACATCATTCTGAAGAAAAGTATGTGGTGACTCTCTGTGACTGAGCACAATACATCTTCTTTCTCTGATCCCGTTTCCCCAGATGAGCATGTTTCAACATTTTAGTTCCTTTTTTGAGGCCTTCTCTCCTATTGCTGCATCTTAGGAGATGCATTTTCTTAGCTGAAACAGTTGCTATTGTATGCCCATTTGCTGTACTATTCCTAGTCCTATTCCCTATAAAGACATCAGCCTTTGTTCTGAACATACTGTGAATTAGGAGCCTTCCAATCTTGGAATGTGAACCTTTGGCTTTCATTTTTTCTATAGAAAGGGAATAGGTTAATCAGATTGCCAACCCAGGAGGTTTTCTTTTTCCCTAGGTATTCTCTACTGCCGCTGATGGTCAGACGCAAGTGGAAATTAAAGTGTGTCAGGGTGAGAGAGAGATGGCTGGAGACAACAAACTCCTTGGACAGTTTACTTTGGTAGGTATTGTGAATCCTGAATACTTTGGCTCCTTCACTGTAAAGTGAGATAATATCCTAAGCCATAAAAATATTAGTATAAACCGCTGGCATACACATACATACTGAGTAGTCTTGAGAAGAGGGGATGCAGACACTTTGTGCAACTGGATACCCATGGCATCAGTTTTTACCTGAAAGCCTTGCTTTTTCCTTGTGCCTTAGGAATTTCCTCAGACATAAACTCCTGACTACTCATTTAAAAGACACTTGATATTATTACTGGTTTCTGATCAGCATTGCTTATTGGTTATTGATGAGGTGAATAATAGCAGGGAGGTTTGCTGTCTGTCATTTAGTGTGTCCACAGGTACATACAGCCATTATAGTTACTTGCTATAGCTAAATTTCACTGGTATAAAACCGGTTGATTTCAGGCAGCAAACTACTACTGTTGCTTATAAAGTGTGTTTTTGTACATTAAATCACTTGTTTTTCCCAGGAACCAAGTGACTTGTTTACTATAAAACCATATAGATTTGAAAATAATAGCACTGGACCCCTCTGTAAGAGGACCTTACTCTGGATTTATTTATTTTAGATTGGAATTCCACCAGCCCCTCGAGGAGTTCCTCAGATTGAAGTTACATTTGACATTGATGCCAATGGGATCGTACATGTTTCTGCTAAAGATAAAGGCACAGGACGTGAGCAGCAGAGTAAGTCACTTTATCAGACCCTAAGAGTGAGGTGAGGGAGGTCTTGGGAAGAGACCCTCTTAGGATGATGAGTCCTCTTTGCCCCTCAGTTGTTCACTTGTAGAAGTGTAGTGTTTATTCCCCCCAAATAGGCACTGAGCCTGTGGATTGCTGAAGTTTTCATGGGCAAACAGGCCAGTTGGTGTTTGTGTATGTATTGGGTCCTTGGTTTCATTTTGCTTTATAGGACTATAAAGTTATTTCTCCTTTTCATAATTTGTATCAAGATTGGCTGCTATGAGCTGGAGTACTCTTAATGCAATGGAGGAAGAAGAGGAATATACCTTTACCTGGGAATTAATGAAATGCCTTCTTTTTACTACAGTTGTAATCCAGTCTTCTGGTGGGTTAAGCAAAGATGATATTGAAAATATGGTTAAAAATGCAGAGAAATATGCTGAGGAAGACCGGCGAAAGAAGGTGATTACTTTTTGTCTTCTGAACTTTAATCTTAGTAAAGCTCGGTCTTGAGAGTTTGGGGCTGGGCGCGGTGTCTCACTCCTATAATCTCAGCACTTTGGGAGGCCAAGGTGGGCCGACTGAAGTCAGGAGTTGAAGATCAGCCTGACCAACATGGTGAAACCCCATCTTTACTAAAAATACAAAAAAATTAGCCGGGCATGGTAGTGCATACCTGTAGTCCCAGCTACTTGGGAGGCTCAGGCAGGAGAATCACTTGAACAAGAAAGTGGGAGAGTTTGGACATGTCATAGGTTGTGGGTAAGAGAAAACCTAAGATCAATCTATTCTTCCTTCCCTGTTGCTTATACCTTATGTGTGCAGTGCCTTTATTATTTCTTCTGTTCTCCATCACAATTCTGATGTTAGAAAACCTAGCCCAAATCTCTCTCAAAGCCATCCCAGACTAAAGCCACTCTGATTTCTCCCTTACTCTATTTTTACTCTGTAACTGTATGCAGCACATAGCTTACTGTCTTACTGAGTATAGACATTCAGCAAACTTTGGTTGATTAGAAAGTCTTCGTTTAAACTTCTGATTTATCTAAGGAACGAGTTGAAGCAGTTAATATGGCTGAAGGAATCATTCACGACACAGAAACCAAGATGGAAGAATTCAAGGACCAATTACCTGCTGATGAGGTGAGTTCTATTTTAAAGTAACTCAAGAGGTTGGACACATTTTTACCAAAGGCAGTGAAGTTTATTTTTCTGTGGATTTTGATAGGGGTTTAATTATTTTAAAATGTTTCTAAATAGTACTTCTACTTGTAATGGTACAGGAGACCTGGAAAAGTAAGGATTTTTTTCTTTTTTTAAGTGCAACAAGCTGAAAGAAGAGATTTCCAAAATGAGGGAGCTCCTGGCTAGAAAAGACAGTGAAACAGGAGAAAACATTAGACAGGCAGCATCTTCTCTTCAGCAGGCATCATTGAAGCTCTTCGAAATGGCATACAAAAAGGTACAAGGGCTGAAGTGGATTTTGATCCTAACTTGATCTTGATGGAACTATTCTTTCTGACTGTTACTGGTGGCTCCCTCTATAGCCATTTGTGGAATTGAAAGTGAGATCAGAGTTGGAGATATTCTCCTGCCGTCTCGACTCTATTTTGACATTGGGGGTAGTGTCAAAGGGAAGGAATCCAGAAGCAGGGTAGAAAGCGGGGAGGGGGAGTGGAATATATATGAATGATGAAGAATATGTGGGTCCCTCATCTTGGAGTGCAACAAAGAGCAAATGGTTAGCCCTAACATTAAATCTGAGTGGCTTGAAAAATGTTTTCTTAACAGATGGCATCTGAGCGAGAAGGCTCTGGAAGTTCTGGCACTGGGGAACAAAAGGAAGATCAAAAGGAGGAAAAACAGTAATAGCAGAAATTTTGAAGCCAGAAGGACAACATGAAGCTTAGGAGCGGACAGACTTCCTGAGCAGAAATGGGCAAACTTCAGTCTTTTTACTGTGTTTTTGCAGTATTCTATATATAATTTCCTTAATTTGTAAATTTAGTGACCATTAGCTAGTGATCATTTAATGGACGGTGATTCTAACAGTATAAAGTTCACAATGTTCTATGTCCCTAGCCTGTCATTTTTCAGCTGCATGTAAAAGGAGATAGGATGAATTGATCATTATAAAGATTTAACTATTTTATGCTGAAGTGTCAAGGGGTGAAAACATCTCGCACACAACAATTAAGGTAGTCATCCGTAGACTTGAAATGAGACGACATGGGGATGAGATAGATCCTTCTAGTTAGCCTAGTACTGCTGTATTGGCCTGTGTGTACATGGGGTCCTTCAGCTGAGGCCTTACAAGTCAAGCTGGCTGTGCCATGTTTGTAGATGGGGCAGAGGAATCTAGAACAATGGAAAACTTAGCTATTTATATTAGGTACAGCTATTAAAACAAGGCAGGAATGAGGCTAGACTCTTAACTTCCCTACGGCATACTTTTCTAGCTACCTCTGCCTTGTGTCTGGCACCTACATCTTGATGATTGTTCTCTTACTCGTTCTGGATTTTTTTTTTTTTTTTTAAATAAATACAGAAAGCATCTTGATGATTGTTTGTGAAGGGTGATGCCCTGAGATTTAGCTTCAGGAATATGACGTGGTTCATGTTTCCCATATTTCCCAAGTAGGGAAATACACGATTCTCTAACACTGGTTAAAAATGCAAATTCAAGATTTGGAAAGGCTGGTATAATGAAATAATGAGCAGTATCAGCATGTGCAAATCTTGTTTGAAGGATTTTATTTTCTCCCTTTAGACCTTTGGTACATTTAGAATCTTGAAAGTTTCTAGATCTCTAACATGAAAACTAAGGTGGCTATTTTCAGGTTGCTTTCAGCTCCAAGTAGAAATAACCAGAATTGGCTTGCATTAAAGAAACTGCATCTAGAAATAAGTCCTAAGATATCATTTCTATGGCTCAAAAATAACAGGAACCCAGATTTCTTTGCCTATTTCTGCTTTTCTGTCCTCAGTGTACTGGCTTGTCCCAAATTCTCTGATGTAGTTCTAATTATCCTGTGTTGACAACTTAAGCAGAAAGGAGTCTACATCTTTATTCAATGTTAAGATTTCCCAAAAGTCTCCCAGCACATTTCCCTTATGTTTCATGGACTTATGTTTCATGTCATATGCCCTTATGTTTCATGTCATATGCCATGTTCAAAGGAGTCCGTTATCAAGATGGGCTTAGAATATCAGATACAGTGGCTCCTTGTATAATGTTTTTTAATATGTAGAGATGAGATTATTTCCAAAAATCAGTATAAGAAATCAATTTGCAAGTATGAAGGAAGTGATTTAGACAACATTTTTGGAAGATTCAGTGCTTGTTAACACCCATGTAAAAGATTCTTGGGATTCATGTGAAAAATAAATTCTAGGCTCAGGTTTCCAACCATATGAACACTCAATGGGAACATTGTAGGATTATGAAGGATTGTTATTTGGTGTGTCAGAAGATACTTAGCATTTCTGGTTGGCCCTTGCATACTGCCTCTGCTGTCTCCTAAAGATAACTTTAAAAGCCCTCCAGGACTTGCAAAGTACTCCAGTTGAGAACTACTGGCTTATATTAGTTAAGATTCATCCTTGGGATCAGAGAGAGGAGCCAGATTTCCCAAGCAAAATATATCTTTGAGTTCTATTAGGAGGGAGAAGTTGCTTGGGTATGAGCGGAAACAGTATTTCAGTAACCTGTCGGTAAAGCTCATAGTAGTATAAACAGCAAGAAGGTATATGGAGATTCCCTATAGAGCCAATAGGATATAGATCTAGAATGAGATTTACTATAAGATATTGGCTCACACAATTATGAAGGCCAAATCCCACCCACAATCCACTGCTGGGAAAGCTGTTGGGGTAAAATTGCAGCAACCAGGAACACAATGGTGTCCTAGTCCAAAGTTAGAATATGGATGTCTTAGCTCTGGCAGTTCTATATGGGCCCTTAACTGATTAGATGATGTCCACTCACATCAAAGCAGAGCAATCTCCAATTCAATACTAATCTCTTCTGGAGACAGACAAATGTTTAACCAGTTAAATGGCATCAATGGCCAAACTGACACACACAATTAACTATCACAAAAGGCAAAAAGAAATGATTGGTTTTATTCTTTAGTAGAGCCTCCCTTTTGTGATTGTAAGTACTTGCTTAGGTCCCAAGAACTTACGGTATCCCTCTTACACCAACCTCCTGTTTCTGGGTTTGTTACTTTATGTATTTTATTTTTTTTTTTAGTTTTTGTTTTGAGATGGAGTCTTTCTCTGTTGCCCAGGCTGGATTGCAGTGGTGTGACCTTGGCTCACTGCAGCCTCAACCTCTGCATCCTGGGTTCAAGCAATTCTCCTGCCTCAGCCTCTTGAGTAAAGGTGCCCACCACCACACCCAGCTAATTTTTTTTTTTTTTTGAGACAGTCTCCTGTTGCCCAGGCTGAAGTGCAGTGGTGCGATCTCAGTTGTAACCTCCACCTCCCAGGTTCAAGCCAATTCTCCTGCCTCAGCCTCCCTAGTAGCTGGGATTACAGGCACCCTGCCACCACAACCAGCTAATTTTGGACTTTTAGTAGAAACGAGGTTTCACCATGTTGTCCAACTGGTCTTGAACCTCTGACCTCAGGTGATCCACTCCCCTCGCCCTCCCAAAGTGCTGGGATTACAGGCTTGAGTCACTGTGCCCAGTGTAATTTTTGTATTTTCAGTAGAGATGCGGTTTCACCTTGTTGGCTAGGCTGGTCTCAGACTCCTGACCTCAGGTGATCCACCGGCTTCAGCCTCCCTGAGTGCTGGGATTACAGGTGTGAGCCACCGCACCCGGCCTCCTTTTGTTATGTTGTTTTTTGAGACAGGGTCTTGCTGTCACCCAGGCTATAGTGCAGTGGTGCATTCATAGCTCACTGCAACCTCAAACTCCTGGGCTCAAGCAATCCTCCTGCCTCAGCCTCCCAAGTAGTTAGGACTACAGGTGCACACCACCACACCTGGCTTATATATGTCTTTTTCTTTTGAGGCAGGGTCTCACTCTGTCATACAGGCTGGAGTACAGTGGTGCCATCACAGCTAACTTCAGCCTCAACCTCTCGATCTCAAGTGATCCTCTCACCTCAGCCTGTGGAGTGGCTGGGACCACAGGCGCACGCTACTATGCCAGGCTATTTTTTTTTTTTTTTTTTTTTTTTGGTAGAGACAGGGTCTCACACTCCTGACCTCAAGCAATCCCACCTCAGCCTCCCAAAGTGGTGGGATTACAAGCATGAGACACAGTGCCCAGCCTGATTATTTGTGTTGAGTGAGGTATACATTATCAGTAGAAATACTACATACATGTGTACATAATGTGTCAATTCTCAGGGAAATCAAGACGTCACATCCTTTGATCCACATAACATTTATAGTAGTGACTACAGCAAGATGGAGCAGCAGAAATAAAAGCAAGTTCTTTCAAACAGTGCATGAGAAGACTGGGTATGAAGAAACAATTCAAATTTTGGAAATAACCAATATTCAAGAGACCCTTCACCACTTCAGATACCACTGCAACTCTATTCTCTTCTCTGGTCATAAGGCCAGGTTTTTTGTTTTGTTTTTTTGAGACAGTGTCTGTCACCCAGGCTGGAGTGTAATAGTGAAATCTTGGCTCACTGCAACCTCTGCCTCCCAGGCTCAAGCGATTCTGCTGCCTTAGCCTCCTGAGTAGCTGGGATTACAGGTGCGTCCCACCACATCCGGCTAAATTTTGAATTTTTAGTAGAGACGGGGGTTTCACCATCTTGGTGAGGCTGGTCTTGAACTCCTGACCTCGTAATCCGCCGCCTCGGCCTCCCAAGTGCTGGAATTACAGGCATGAGCCACCGTGCCCGGCTCATAAGGCCACTTTGTAAGGGCTTTGTCTTCTCCCTTTCCCCACCTCTAGTATCAGAACACAAAATGAGTGAAAGCCCTGGGAACAGATAAAGGAGCTATAGGGTGCCCTGCACTCTGAACAGCATGCAGGAGCTTTACTTTAGCAATTACAGAATTGCTGAAACAGGCATTTGAGTAGATAAACAATTGAATATTCATCACCAATTTCTTATAGTTAAACTATGAGAAGGAGCCATTTTTGTTACAGCAGGTCAGGTAATCTGTCTTGATACTAAAGACTGCAGCTGAACATCAAACCAGCCTTTAATGTAGGCATCATCACTGCAATCAGGAATGGGAAAGTAAAATGTTCTGCCAAACTCACAGGCTCTTAAACAGATTGTTGAAGCCCCTGACTGAGAAAGTGAAGATTAGGGTCAAAGGTGATGGGGGTGTGGGGTGGAGAGTCCATAAGGGACTGATTATAAAGTGCAAAATTGTGAATATTGATTATTTTTAGGAAAGTGGTCCATCGCTTTCACTGGTTCCTTGGAGTCTGTCCCAAAGAGGGTTAACCATTACATGGAAAATTTACTAGCTTAAATGGCTTCAAGTCATATCCTACCGGTCACCCCTTTGCCATTTGCCATCCCCTCAATCCTGTGCATTTATTTAGCATCCTTGGTCTACCATCTACCTCCTTGGTATACCTTCCCCACTCAGCTCACACAGATCATTTCACTCAACTTCTTATGCTTTTTTTTTTTTTTTTCTTTTTGAGCTGGAGTCTCGCTTTGTTGCCCAGGCTGAAGTGCAGTGGCACGATCTCAGCTCACTGCATCCTCCACCTTCCAGGGTCAAGCGATTCTCCTGCCTCAGCCTCTGGAGTAGCTGGGACTACAAGCGCACGCTACCAAACCTGGCTAATTTTTTGTATTTTTAGTAGAGACAGGGTTTTACTGTGTTGCCCAGGCTGGTGTCGAACTCCTGAGCTCAGGTGATCTGCACGCCTTGGCCTCCCAAAGTGCTGGGATTACAGGCATGAGCCACGGCACCCGTCCCTACGCTCTTATTTTTTAACATCTTAATGTTCCATTTAGCAACTTCATCTTTTTGTTCTTTTTTGTTTTTTTGCAGTCTTGAGACTAGTCTCAGACTAGAGTGCAGTGGCACAATCTCAGCTCACTGTAACCTCTGCCTCCCAGGTTCAAGCGATTCTCCTGCCTCAGCCTCCCAAGTAGTAGCTGGGGTTACAGGCATGTACCACCACACCCAGCTAATTGTTGTATTTTTAGTAGAGACAGGGTTTTGCCATGTTGGCCAGGCTGGTCTCAAACTCTAGAGCTCAAGTGATCCGTCCACCTCAGCCTCCCAAAGTGCTTACAGGTGTGAGCCACTGTGCCTGGCCTTCATCTCTTTTATGACATTTTTCCCTACCTTCTGGATTGTTCTGAAGCAAATTCTAGAATTAATAATTTGACTCAAAGTATATACTTTTTTTTTTTTGACACGGAGTCTTGCTCTGTTGCCCAGGCTGGAATGCAGTGGCACAATCTCTGCTCACTGCAAGCTCCGCCTCCCAGGTTCACGCCATTCTCCTGCCTCAGCCTCCTGAATAGCTGGGACTACAGGCGCCCGCCACCATGCCTGACTTTTTTTGTTTTTTGTTTTGTTTTGTTGTATTTTTTAGTAGAGACGGAGTTTCACCGTGTTAGCCAGAATGGTCTCGATCTCCTGACCGTGATCCGCCCGCCTCGGCCTCCCAAAGTGCTGGGATTACAGGCGTGAGACATTGCACCCAGCTGACTCAAAGTATATACTTCTAAAAGGATTATACTACAAAATATATCATTGTCACACCTTTTAACATCTTTATAGCAAAAAAGAGTATGCTTTTCCCAATAGTCTCATAACTTTAAAGTTTATCTGAGTCAGGAACCAAGGGTCACACCCACATTGTTTGACATGTCCAAGTTCCTTTCAATTTAGGCTTCCCTGCCTTTTTTCCCCTTTGCAATTTATTTTAGAAACTGGACCACTGGGCCGGGCGCGGTGGCTCACGCCTGTAATCCCAGCACTTTGGGAGGCCGAGGCGGGCGGATCACAAGGTCAGGAGATCGAGACCCGTCTCTACTAAAAATACAAAAAATTAGCCGGGCGCGGTGGCGGGCGCCTGTAGTCCCAGCTACTCAGGAGGCTGAGGCAGGAGAATGGCGTAAACCCAGGAGGCGGAGCTTGCAGTGAGCCGAGATCACGCCACTGCACTCCAGCCTGGGCGACAGAGCGAGACTCCGTCTCAAAAAAAAAAAAAAAAAAAAAAAAAAAAAAAAAAAAGAAACTGGACCACTGGTCCCGTAGCGTCTCCTACATTCTAGATTTTACTAATTGCTTCCCTGTGATGTAATTTAATGTATTCCTTTGTCCCATTTAATCCAATTCAAGTTCAGTTTTTTTGACATAGGATCTCACTCTGTTCCCCAGGCTGGAGTGTGGTGGTGCTCTCATAGCTCACTGTAACCTCAAACTCTTGAGCCCAAGCAATCCTCCTGCCTCACCCTCCCAAGCAGCTAGGACTACAGGTGCTCACCACCACACACAGCTAGTTTAAAATGATTTTTGTAGAAATGGCACCCTTGCTATGTATATTGTTCGGGCTGGTCTCAAACTCCTTGAGCCAAGTGATCTTCCCACCTTGGCCTCCCAAAGCACTGGGATTACAAGTATGAGCCTTTCACCCAGGCTGTTTCATTTTTCTACAACAGGTGATGTGTACTGCCATCAGAATTTAAAATATTAACATATGAATTCCAAACATAATTTCAGTTGGCTCTTTTGTCATGTTAGTAGCCACTGATGATCATTACCGAAATCTCTAATTTCATTAAAGGTCTATTATTTTACTTCTGTCCTTTCATTTTTAGTTGGAATACCTCTATAGTAAGAAAATTCCCCTTTTAACAAGTACCACGTTACACTGCAATGTAACTATATATATAAGGGAAGACCAGTTAAATGCTCAGCTCTTTTCCTTAATTTACTAGTTTTCACAATTAGTTCCATAATCAAAAGTGGGGAAATTAGGTTTCTTGGTTGTCACTGTGAACTCATGGATTTCAACTTATTTTTATGTTTCACTTCATTGCAACTTTTCTTAGTGATACTCAAATTGTTCTAACCTTGGCGTGAGAGCCTCTTCCTGTTGGCTCTTAAATCCTTTTGACAAAACCCCAGTAGTCTATGTTACTTTCTTTGCTTACTGATATAACAAGATGTTCCAGGCTCACCTTGTTCATTTCAAGAAACAACTACTTACTTTATCTGTTATCTTACTTATTTAACATCCCTGTCTCCCCTGCACCTCCACGAAAGACCATAAATATAAGAACTGAATTACATCTAAAAATTTTCAGCACTTGTCTCAGTGCTGGACCAAAAAAGTGGCATGCAATAAATATTTATGGAATTCAACTAAAAGATTAGCCTCTGTCTAGCTATTCTACAGGTGTCTCTATTGAGTCAAACAAGGCACCACTGGCAACTGGCAGAATTAAGCACTTGCCTCTTCAGGTGGGTCAAGGGCAGGGTTCAGGCTCTCCCTATAAATACTCTTATATGCTAGAGGTAGACCCCAGCTAATGAGCTCTCCCTAGAACAGGTATTCTCACACACACACACCTTTTTTATACTGAGAGAATGAGAAAAACTTAAGTTTTAGTTCTCCATGGGCCTTATTTTCTTAAGGAGGAAATCATTACAGAGTAAAGCATTAATGGCCAGTATCTGCTTAATTTAACAAGACTACAAATTCATGTAAAGATGTCTGATCCTCTAGAGAGGAAACTGTCATTCCTTAGCTGCAGTCCCCCCTCCAACTGAAGAATTACATTTCACCACTAGGTGTCCACAGGGGAACAAAGGATACCTTACACTTGCCCATTCCAAGTCCCTTTCACACACACTGCACTCCATAAACAACTTGTCCTAGGTCAATTTATAAAAACCTTAAATCTTGTTTTATGTTGTACTACTACAGCTTAGGTCTTCATTTATTGTAACTTATATCCTGGCCAGGCGCAGTGGCTCACACCTGTAATCCCAGCACTTTGGGAGGCCGAGGCAGGTGGATCACAAGGTCAGGAGTTCCAGACCAGCATGGCCAATATGGTGAAACCCCGTCTCTACTAAAAATACAAAAATTAGCCGGGCGTGGTGGTGCGTACCTGTAGTCCCAGCAACTCAGGAGGCTGAGGCAGGAGAATCACTCCCTTGAACCCGGGAGGCAGAGGTTGCAGTAAACTGAGATCGCGCCACTGACTCCAGCCTGGATGACAGAACGAGACTACGTCTCAAAAAAAAAAAAAAAAAAAAAAAGAGAGAAAACTTTCCTCTAACAACCATACTGACTTCCAGAAGAGTCAAAGATAGCCCTTTAGCAAATCTCACCACAACCATCCCTTCTTTCATCTTGGCTACTCTTTTTTTTTTTTTTTTTCTCTCTGAACTCCAGTGATCCTCCTGAGTAGCTAGGGACTACAGGTGTGCACCACCATGCCCAGCTAAATTTTGTAGTATAGATGAGGTCTCGCTAGGTTGCTCAGTCTGTACTCCAACTCCTGAGTTCAAGCAATCCTCCTGCTTTGCCTCCCAAGGTCCTAGGATTACAGGCATCAGTCACTGTGTGTGGTCTATCTTCGTTACTCTTAAACTTATCTTCACATTAGTAACCAATAACCTCATTCTGTAGCTATTTTTAGGGGGAAAGGGTCTTGCTCTCTCATCCAGGCTGGAGTGCAGTGATCACAGCTCACTGCAACTTCAAACTCCTGGGCTCCAGTGATCTTCCTGCCTCAGCCTCCTCAGTAGCTGGGACTAGTGGCACATGCTGCTGTGCCTGGCTGATTTTTTTTTTCTTCTTTTTGTAGAGACCAGGTCTCTCTAAGCACAAAGACTTATTTCTGCTTTCAACATCAAAACATAACAGGCCTGCAATCCCAAGCACTTTGGGAGGCTGAGGCAGGTGGGTCACGTGGGGTCAGGAGTTCGAGATCAGCCTGGGCAACATGGTGACACCCCATCTCTACTAAAAATACAAAAATTAGCCAGGCATCACGGTCTATGCCTGTGGTCCCAGCTACTAGGGAGGCTGAGGTGGAAGGATCACTTAAGCCCTGGGGTCGAGGTTGCAGTTAGTCATTATTGCACCACTGTACTCCAGCCTGGGCAACAGTGAGACCCTGAATCAAAAAAAAAAAAAAACGAAACAAAAACTTACCTACCCCCACCTAATTGGCAAGGAACATCACCTATATCCCAATATCTAACTTTGTTATTGTTTGAGCTGAGGAGGAAGTTCTGAGATCATACAGAACAATGTCTTTATTTTTCAGACAATCTGTGTGCTTAGAGAGTTTATATATTCTGTTCTCACCATTTAGGAGTTTGAAAAATCTGTATCACTTTTATATCACAGAACATTCCTCCTCAACAATGTATCGTCATGGTCCCATTTAAAAAGCCTTGATGCAGGCACTACCATCCGTGCTCCATACCTCCCAAATCTCTTCAGGTAGATAACTATCCCAGCTTTTGCTTTTAATGCACTGATTTCTAATGCTAAATGCAGAGATGGTGAATCTGCAGCAACTAGGCCAAGAGCTTTTGGGGCTACCTGGACCTGCAATTGTCTAAGAAATAAGAAATTCAGAGACTGACAAACAGCAGTCCTACTTGGGATGTCATCATGCTTACTTCAGGCTGAATCACACAGAAGAAAGCCTTCAAGCATGGACCTGAAGCAATGCTGTAAACACAAACATCAAAACGAAGAGGAGGCCAGGTGTGGTGGCTCACGCCTGTAATCCCAACATTTTGGGAAGCAGAGGCAGGCAGATCTTCTGAGGTCAGGAGTTCAAGACCAGCCTGGCCTACATGGTGAAACCCTGTCTCTGCTATTTAAAAAAAAAAAAAAAATTGGCCAGGCATGGTGGCTCACACCTGTAATCCCAGCACTTTGGGAGGCCAAGGCAGGCAGATCACGAGGTCAGGGGATCAAGACCATCCTGGCTAACACGGTGAAACCCCTTCTCTACTGAAAATACAAAAAATTAGCTGGGTGTGGTGGCACCCGCCTGTAGTCCCAGCTACTCAGGAGGCTGCCGCAGGAGAATCACTTGAACCCGGGAAGTGGAGGTTGCAGTGAGCCAAGATCATGCCACTGCACTCCAGCCTGGGCAACAGAGCGAGACTCCGTCTTCAAAACAAAACAAAACAAAACAAAAAAGAGAACAGGAAGGGTAGAGTAGGACAATCTAATATGGAAATAGGGCAAGAGGAATGAAGGAAAACCTTGGACACAGTTGATTCCTAGTTAGTAAGTAGTGTTTAAGACTAAGGCAGCCCCTCCGTTCACTACTAAACACAGTGGATGACACACACACAGCAGGAGTACAATATTATATAACAAGTGAACATATGCCAAAAACTACAAAATGGAAGAGGTTCCCAAAGAAGAGGTTCCAACCTGAGATTCATTTCCTGGGGGAGAGAAGTATGACCGTGTCCCCACCCTATGAAAATATAGGTAATGGGGTCACTGTATAATACACTGGACACCAAACATGGAGTCGGGAAGCCATAAACTAGCTGTGGGACTCTGAACAGGTCCCTTTCACTTTTCTTTGCCTCAGTTTCCCCATGTATGAAATGGAGGTCATACCCCCATCTTCAAAGTGTGGACAAACTTTATAACACACGAAAAAAGTATTCAAAGACCATACAAATGAAAGCACATGATTGACATCACTACTTACATGTCTCATAAGCAATCTCAAACGTAACAGGCCCAAGATGAAATTCCCAATCATCCCCCAACACCTGCTCCTCACCTTTCCCACCTCAGTAAATGTCACCACTTCAGTACTCTGGGAACCATTCTTGGTTTTCCTCATCTAATCCATCATTCAGTCCTATTCACCCCTTTTTTTTTTCTCCCCTTGAGACAAGGTCTTGCTCTGTCACCCAGGCTGGAGTGCAGTGGTGTGATCTCAGTTCACTGCAGCCTCGAATTCCTGGGTTCAAGGGGTCCTCCCACCTCAACCTCCCAAGTAGCTGGGACTACAGGCGCGGGCCACCACATCCAGCTAATTTTTTGTACTTTTTGTAGAGACGGAATCTTGCCATGTTGCCCACGCTGCTCGCAAACTCCCGGGCTCAAGCGATCCTCCCTTTGGCTTCCCAAAGTGCTGAGATTACAGCCGTTGGCCACTGTATCAGGCCCTTCATTCACTTCTATCTGCACTGTCAGCACTCTAGTGTAAGAGAAAATCATCTCTCACATGATAATGAAGCAGCCAAAATGGTCTCTGAGCTTCTCCTGTGCTCTCTCCAGTCCAAACCAGGGCTCTAAACGCTTTAAACTACCCACTGTTCTTGAAAGAAACCAAACTTCTGAATCTGGCTTAAAAGGCCCTACATGATCTCTTCTCCTGCTGCTCCTTCAAACCTCTCTCCCCGTCCCTGACTGTGCCAGCACACTGGCGTTTCTGTATTTCTCAACTGTGTTCTGCTTCCTCCTGACAAACTCTTACTCACCTTTTGGGTCTCATTTCAGAGGTGCGTCCCCGCCATACACTCTCAGAGCACCCTGAAGTACTGAAGCATGTGTGTAGTTATTTTATTACAAAAAATATAAAATCACAAACGGTTAGAAACCCAATCGACTACAAGCTCCATGAGGGGTAAGTACTGTCATCTGTTTGGTTCACCTCTGTATCCCCAGGAAAACAGGGTCCAGCACACGGTCTGGGCTCAATATTTGAACCCAGACGAGGTGACAAAGTAGCCACCTAAAAATCCTAACTCAAAAAGATAAAGTTCTAACCGTATGTGGATGCCCATTTTATTTCAACTCTCTCCACCTCCGTTCTCAACGGCTCAGGCCAAACCATACATGGGGTCAGATACCTCAGGTCTCCAAGCTCAGGCAGCCCCCGCTGTCTTCCACCCCATAAAGTTCTAAGTCCAAAGTGAGCCCGTCCTAGCTCCGGGGCGAGAGAAAACAGGCCTCTTTCGCCCCTGCAGGTGAGGGTCCCAGACCGCCCGGAGGCAGGCTCCTCATCCAGACCTACTGGCCAGGATTCCTCCACACTATTCCGCGCAGCCGTGACGCACGCAGACCGCAGCACTTCGTCAGCGAAGAAGCCGCTGGGTGCGAGGCGCTTCTTCGCGGCTTCTCAAGCTTCAAACCGCGCGTCGGGTCCAAGTGCCTAGCTTCGCGTCACAAAGCCTCAGATGTCCATCCTATTAATGGAGAAGGGACTGAAAAGACGACGACCCCGGTCGTCTCTCTTTAAGAACCACCCCCATTCGAGCCTGACGGGGGGGGGGGGGGGGGGGGGCTCTCAATAAACTCGCGAGAGCCACCGGCTTCCGCCCGCTTCCTCCTCTCGGCTTGCCGGGCCGGAAGAAAGGTGGCACCTCCCACCCCCCCAGCCTCTACCTCACAAGACAGCGCGGACCCAGCTGCGGCCAATCGGCAGGTTCATTGTAGGCGGCGGGGCAGAGAGCCAATGAGAAGTCGCGGCGGACGCAGAGCTTCTCCTCACTCGCACCGGCCCCCTCCCTTCCGCCCGCCGCCTTCCACTCCGCCCCTGGCGGAGGAAGTGATGTCACAGGCCCCATGTGAGCGGATTGCAACACATGCAGCTGCCTGGAGAGAGGGAGCCGGTGTCCTACGTCAGAGCCGCCGCCGCCGCGGAGCCGCCGCCGGGGAGGAGCAGCCGCTGCCGCCCAGGACTGGGCCCTTAGGTAAGGCACGGGGAGGGAAAGGCCGGCGACCTCTGTGGCGAGCTGCGCCGGGCGGGAGGAGAGGGCCTCTCGGGGGTGGCGAGGAAGGGGGCCGCTCTGCCCCAGCGGCGGCGCTAACTCTGTGGTCTTGGTGTCTCCGGGCCCCGCCGGGCCGCTCTAGGGAGGAGGAGGCGAGAAGATGGCGGACGACCCCAGTGCTGCCGACAGGAACGTGGAGATCTGGAAGATCAAGAAGCTCATTAAGAGCTTGGAGGCGGCCCGCGGGTGAGCGCCGCGTCCGGCACCCCCCGTGCCCTCTTGGTTCCCGGACCCCTCAGGATGGACGCCCCCGCGCCGCATGGCCAGATGAGGAGAACCAGGCACTAGCCAACTCCCGCCTTCTGGATCTCTGGGTAGTAGCCCCTGACCCAGGGGCGAGGGTCGGTGCGGTTGGCCCAAGAAGGGGTCCTTTCCCCGCATGGGGGTAAGGGGCCCGCGCTCCCCGGGTTTAGATCACTCGGCCCCCCTCGTGGTAGGCCACCGCTACTTTTTACCCCTCCTGGGCCCTTAAGTCCAGCTTCTCCCTCTTCGGGCTCCAGGTGCTGCCATCCGACTCGGGTACTATTGTGGCAAAGTGCTCGGCCTTCCTTTCCCAACGCCCTTCCCTGATTTCCTCTTCTCCCTTCGTTCCTCAGCCAGGCCTCATTAAAATGGCCTCTCCCTCCTGGGCTTCTGAAACCCGGGTGGGTGAAGTTTGGATGGGACGGGAAGCAGAGGTGGTCAGGGACAGCTTGTTTCTGATTCGTGATTGCTCTGGGTTTTCCACCTGTCCCAAGATGACTTCTCCCAAGTCCTCTAATTACCCTGGAGCTTCCTGGTTTTAGCTGTTCCAGGACCCACCTATAGACTGAAAATGCCAACGTATGCGCGATGTAAGGAGTGTTGGGTAGGTTTTGGTTAATGAATCTGCATGTGTATGTCCAGGAGAAATATGGATCAGGAGGTCGTTTGATAGAAGTCATAACTACAGAGTCCCTGCTGGCATTTATCTGAAACTGGTGGGGATATCGCTGTAGAGAGGCTTCTAATGTACTTGATGCTTGTTGAGTGAGATTCAGAATTGAATTAAATGAGCTTTGAGTCTTGTACATTTTGATAAGAAACTGTAGGTGTGTCCATTGTGGGAAGAGTAGGCTAGATTAAAATTAACTGTGTGTGTGTGTTTTGTTTTTAATGTTGTTCGTTTGAGGAAGGTGTGCCAGAGGTATTCCTGTTTCCTTTATTACTTTATTTTGTTCCTTTCCCAGTCATAGAAACTTTTTATTTACAGGAAGTGCCCCCCCCCAAAGAAAAAAGTGTTTGGAACATTATTACATACTTGTGTGTCTGAGCATTCTTAGAATAGTAGAATGGCCTGCCTCAGGCCATGTGAAAAGTTGATTTCAGCACAAGAATTTGACATTCTGGTTTCCAGCCCAGGATTGTCGTTTATGGGTAGATTTGCAATTTTAGAATGACGGCCCCTTCAAGCTCTTCATTATTACTGTTTTATGAAACAGGATGTGCTTAATTGTACTGAAGGCCCATTTCACAAGTTGGTTTTGCTAGTGTTTTGTTCTTAATAAATTAGGGACAGTTCTGTTTGGAATGAGGCTTCTAAAAGTTTGGCCCCATTCGGTGACTTGGGCTTGTGCTCACTCCTTCGGTTTACTGGAGAAACGTTAGTTTAATATGAATCGCAGACAGCAGCTTATTTTTTAGTCCTTAAGTTTTTCTTTAAATTTAATAGAATATTCAGACCTTCTTAATAATCTTACAGAAACTTGTGCCATATGGTAGAGTGAACAGTTATTCCCAAAATGTGAGAATACCGTACAGAAAGGATAATATAGGTCACGACCCATTATGTTGCACTACCAAGAATGAACCAGGTTCTTTTGTTTCGGTAAGATCTTCTGTTTTGTTACTTGAAGCTTTCTTTTTTTTTTTTTTTTTTTTTTTGAGACGGAGTCTTGCTCTGTCGCCCAGGCTGGAGTGCAGTGGCCAGATCTCGGCTCACTGCAAGCTCCGCGTCCCAGGTTCACACCATTCTCCTGCCTCAGCCTCCCAAGTAGCTGGGACTACAGGCACCCGCCACCTCGCCCTGCTAGTTTTTTGTATTTTTAGTAGAGACGGGGTTTCACCGTGTTAGCCAGGATGGTCTTGATCTCCTGACCTCATGATCCGCCCATCTCGGCCTCCCAAAGTGCTGGGATTACAGGCTTGAGCCACTGCGCCCGGCTTACTTGAAGCTTTCAATCCAGTATTGCATTTTATAGATTGCTGTTGTTGCAGTATTATATATAGGTGGATGTGATCTGTGGATTTATTCTTACTACTTTCATTAGCAGGCAGGTTCACACATGTTAATTTGCATACGTTATATTCTCTGAAACAGTCCAGAAAATTAAATCATGACTATAATTTACCTGTTTGAATGAAGTAACGTTGAAGATGACATTGCTTAATAAGTAACACCATTCCTTTCTACTGCTTGATGAAGGAAACTGATTCTTAAATTTTGTTCTACCCATATTACCTAGCGACTAGAAACTTTTAAGCCCCTCTTTAAGACTTTTGAAGGCTTTACCTCTTTGTTTAGCAAAGTTCAGTAGAGTTTAAAGCATGCTAAAAATGAAGTTATAAGGCACAACTTGTTTTCGAAGTTGTTGAGTTTTGATATTTTAGACATGATTAAGCTGTCTAAAATAGCTGGAACATCTTCCTCTAAACATTGTGGTTAATAATCATGTCCTACTTTGCTTTTAATCAGGATTTGGTTGCATCTTGATCCCATGGAAATTTAAAATTTTGGCCATCTCTTGAGTATTGATAAGGGAGTCAGAAGATTCCCCAGTACATACCAGTTTTTGGAGGTGGGGAATATTTTCATTGCCAACTTGTGTTAAAGTCAGACTCTAGATTTTCATAGATAGGGTACAGTGAAAAATGTTCTTCCTACTTTACCTAGTGATAAAATATTTTTAGGAGAATTGTAATGGGCTTTAAAGACAAAGTGGATGGCAAAATGAATCTGTATTTGCTGATGTTTTGGGGGTACTCTGGTTTTCAGGAGGAAAACTGAGGTTGTTTTCAGGCATGGTTGTTAGCACAAGATAGTGAGACTTAGTGGTGGAGTAACAGTATTGTTTTGGAAATGAAAAAGCCCTTTCCTCCCCTTAGCAGTGTAGAATTCTAGGCATGGGAATCAAGGATTGGTTTTTAACAGTAGTTATTAAAAGATGCTAGAATAAGAGTGATTTTGAAATTAAGGTAATCTTATGTGGTTATCTCTTGACATATGACCCAAATTTAATGTAGCTTGAAAAAGAAACCACCTGCAAAATGGGCTCACTAACTACATCTTAATAAAGGGAAATATGTTGGCAAAATAATTTATTTAAGCACATACCATATTATAGACTGTGCTACAGTACATTATTAAGTCATTTAATCCTCACAAGTATTGCCACCATTTGGTAGACAAGGCACCTGAGGCTAAGAGATAATTTGTCTAAGATGTCACAGCAAAAATGTAGCACAGTTCAGCACTTAACCAATGTGCTATACGAGGTGTATTTTATTTTCAGAAAATACAAAACTAGATTTCCTTAAAATGTAGTCTGAGCTATAACAAATTCTATTTTATATTACATGTGTGTGGAAGAGCATTTATAGAAGCCAAATTACTAAAATGGGGAACTTGATAGTGTTCTGTTTTGTAACCAGCATCATATTTAATCTTCTGAGTTGAAAGGAGTGTCATGCATAAACTTGATTTTTAATTTGGGTAGAACATTGTTACTTGGTTTCAGATAAGCCTGGTCGAATGTTAGTTTGTGTGTGCTAGTAAAATAACCATTTAATTATTTTGGTAGACATAGGCCCCACTTAAAGTTGATGGTAGTTCTTCCCGGTTCATGATTGCTCCTGGTATATTCTCCACAGTTGGCTAATGAAGGATAAATGTATACGTAAACCAATACTGTGGTTGAGGGTATCTTGAATAAGGAACTGAAACAGGTGAACGTATGTTGGAAAAAGCGGGAGAATTATTCGTTGTTTTTTCTCGGTGTTTTCTGTGCAGGCGAGTGGTGGCCTCAGAAATAGTTTTGGACACTATCGTTTTAAGGTAATGTTAATAAAATCATAGCTAGAGCCTGTCCTAGCCAGGGACAGTGGTGAATATGACAAAGGAATGGACAGTGTTAGTTTGGGTTAGATTGTGTCAGTGGGTGTTAAAATGTCTTTTCACTTCTCTTCACTAGGAAACCTCATGTGTTTCATATCTAATGAACACTTGGTCAGATAACCCTCATAGCCATAACCCTTGTTTGAAGGTCAGTGCAGCTTGCAAACTTCTGCTGTAGTGTTTGGGCATTTTAAAAACTGGTTACTTAAAAATAACTTGTTGATATCTTAACTCTAAATGAAATAAAATTAGTTGTTCCTGCCCCCAAATATAACCATTTTTAAAGAATCCCCACTGAATTCCTCACATTATACAGAATTAAAAGTTAATGTTTTGGCGAGATCATTGAATAGGTTAATGTTTTAAATCTTAGAGATAATATGAACAGCTTGCTTAATTTATATACTTTGAATAAATTAAGGTATGTTGGATGTGTTTGAGTACCTTCCCTAAGTAAAAATTGTTGGTTAATAGAATATTCACCTAAATGGTGGTGGTAATAATGTTCTCAAAGCACTGAATTTCACATTTTTTTCCCCCTCACTATCCTCAAAGGGCTGGTTGTAGCTAAAGTGCTACTTTGTGGTCTTTGATACAAATACCTGAACCATTTAAAGTTCAGGCTCATAAAGAAGACCTTTTTTGTCCTCTATTCTGGCTCTTTCCATGCCTCCCTCCCCCCAAACTGATGGTTAGACAAGTTAAAAGACCACATGAGGACTAGGCACATTGGCTCATATTTGTAATCCCAAGAGTTTGGGAGGCCAAGGTGGGCAAATCGCTTGAGGTCAGGAGTTCAAGACCACCCTGGGCAACATGGTGAAACCCTGTCTCTACTAAAAATACAAAAATTAGCTGAGTGTGTGGTGGCTTGCACCTGTAATCCCAGCTACTTGGGAGGCTGAGGCAGGAGAAATGCTTGAACCTTGGAGGCGTAGGTTGCAGTGAGCCGAGATTGAGATTGCGCCACTGCACACCAGCGTGGGCAACAGAGTGAAACTCTGTCTCGAAAATAATAGGGGCTGGGTGCGGTGGCTCATGCCTGTAATCCCAGCACTTTGGGAGGCTGAAGTGGGCAGGTCACAAGGTCAGGAGATCAAGACCATCCTCTCTAACAGTGAAACCCTGTCTCTACTAAAAATACAAAAATATTAGCCAGGCATGGTGGCGGACACCTGTAGTCCCAGCTACTCAGGAGGCTGAAGCAGGAGAATGGCGTGAACTTGGGAGACAGAGCTTGCAGTGAGCTGAGATTGCACCACTGCACTCCAGCCTGGGCGACAGAGCAAGACTCCATCTCAGAAAAAAATAATAATAATAAAGACCACATGAGGAAAAAAGTCAAGAACTAGACTATTTTAGGTTTTGTGAGAAGAGATGAATATAGAACAAACAACTACAGACCTCTCTCACTCTTTCCAAATTTTGGTTTCCACATGTGTGACTATGGACATTACTCTTGGATTAGGTGGTGACAGTGAGATAATATGGGTTAAAATATCTAACACCACATTTGCCACATAGAAGGTGCTCTGTAAATGTTAGCTCTTTCCTTTTCTATATGCAAACATTGATTCTGCAGAGATATCCTAATGGAGAATTGTATTATTAAAGGATCAGGATACAGATGCCACAGGTCTGAACTATGAGAAAGGGAAGAAATAAGTGAGAGAGAAAAGAGGTAAAGGGAAGAGGGCAGAGTATATATGTTAGAAAGGATGTGGTGGTGGTCCTTAGTTTCCTCCAAGTATGTAGGCTGCCTGCTTCAACTCAGAACTAGTCCTAACAGCTGTTGTATCTGGCATGGTGTTCTATGCACTGTGAACCTAATAAGCAATTACTCCCTTTGAATTTCAAGATATTATAATAGCAGATATACTTACCCTTCCTGGGAAGGAAGGCTTACTCTGGACATACTGCAAGGTAAGCGAGAGTACATAGTTAGAATACCATTTAAGGCGGGGTGCTGTGTAGGTTATAGGTCTTTCCTATCTTCCACACCAGTTGTACCCTTTCTTCAGAGGGCTTGTTTTCTTTGAACTTGAGATTGAGGGTCAGCCCAGTACAGCACCACCCCCTGTCCTGGGATGGTACTTCGTTGTTAAAAAAGTTAGTGTCATCTTTGCAGCAGGGCTAAATGGTCTTAGATCTTATTTGAAGAGTAGGAAGGAGAAATTTGCCTTCCCACTGCTGGATCTGTTCAACTAAGAGGCTGGACAATAGAAATTACTTCTCAGTCCAGCCTATTCTCTAGGGATCTCAGAATAGAACCTTCTCCTAGGATACATTCTGTAGGTGTCTTTCAATTCTTCAGCAGCCTGCTATCTTAGTGAGGGGGAGAAGGAATTAGGAAGGTTCAGGCTTTTTTTCTCTGGCAGGTTAGAAATTGAGAGTCTGAGGTTTCTCACTGAGTACAGTCCTCAGAGAGTATGATGAAGCTTCCTCTGATACGGTTTTATCTTACGCCATTTGACACACATCCTTGCCCACTGTCTTTACTCTTCTCACAATCCGTTCAGGTTCAGAGGACTTGACATTTTCAGGTGCGTGACAACTGGCTCTTGTCATACAGATAACTCTACATGTTGAGTTTGTACTCTTGATTTCACATTTTCATTTGTTCTTCTAAGATCTCCTTTAGAAGAATGATCATAGGCCGGGCGCGGTGGCTCACGCCTGTAATCCCATCACTTTGGGAGGCCAAGATGGGCGTATCATGAGGTCAGGAGATCGAGACCATCTTGGCTAACACGGTGAAACCCCATCTCTACTAAAAATACAAAAAAAAAATTAGCCAGGCGTGGTGGCGGGCGCCTGTAGTCCCAGCTACTCGGGAGGCTGAGGCAGGAGAATGGCGTGAACCCGGGAGGCGGAGCTTGCAGTGAGTCGAGATCGCACCACTGCACTCCAGCCTGGGCGACAGAGTGAGACTCGGTCTCAAAAAAAAAAAAAAGAAAAAAAAGAAGAATGATCATAGCCAAAATAAAGGTTCTTTTTGTTTTCCTGCCGTGTCTGTGACCTTATAAACTAGATTTTCCTCCAAAATACACATATAAGTATATGAATATGAAGCCCAGAAATGCACTTTTACTGTTAACCAGTAAGCTAATGGGCTTCACCAAACACCTGCTGTGAGTTGGGCACTAGATATTTTGGAAGAAAATGTAATAAAATGAAAACATGATCTGCCACACAACCATGGAATGATAATATAAACCATTTTCAGCTCCGTATTAGTGAGTACAGAATAACAGTACATGTTGAAGGGGATTTAGTATAAGCAGATGATTAAAGTCTTTTTTTTTTTTTTTTTTTTTTTGAGACGGAGTCTCGCGCTGTTGCCCAGGCTGGAGTGCAGTGGCCGGATCTCAGCTCACTGCAAGCTCCGCCTCCCGGGTTTATGCCATTCTCCTGCCTCAGCCTCCCGAGTAACTGGGATTACAGGTGCCCGCCAACTCACCCGGCTAGTTTTTTGTATTTTTTTAGTAGAGACGGGGTTTCACCGTGTTCGCCAGGATGGTCTCGATCTCCTGACCTCATGATCCACCCACCTCGGCCTCCCAAAGTGCTGGGATTACAGGCTTGAGCCACCGCGCCCAGCTTGAGACAGAGTCTTGCTCTCCCGTCCAGGCTTGAGTGCAGTGGTGCGTTCTCAGCTCATTGCAACCTCTACCTCCCAGGTTCAAGCAATTCTCCTGCCTTAGCCTCCCGAGTAGCTGGGATTACAGGTGTGTCCCATCAAGCGTGGCTAATTTTTTTTTTTTTTTGAGACAGAGTCTTGCTCTCTTGCCCAAGCTAGAATGCAGTGGTGCGATCTCAGCTCACTGCAACCTCCACCTCTCAGGTTCAAGCGATTTTCCTGCCACCGCTCCTGGCTGAAATTCATCTTTTATTAAAAGGAGATTATAGTGAGCAGAGACTTTGTCACTGCACTCCAGCCTGGGCAACATAGCCAGTCTCCATCTCAAAAAAAAAAAAAAAAAAGCCAATTATTCATCCATTGGCTTCAGTTTCCCCATCTGCTTCATGGGTGAAATAATGTTTTTTTTTTCTTCTTCTTCTTTAAAAAAGGTAACATTGGCTGGGTGTGGTTGCTCATATCTGTAATCCCAGTACTTTGGGAGGTCTTGGCAGGTGGATCACTGAGGTAAGGAGTTCGAGACCAGCCTGACCAACATGGTGAAACCCTGTCTCTACTAAAAATACAAAAATTAGCCGGGTGTGTTGGCACGTGCCTGTAATCCCAGCTACTTGGGAGGCTGAGGCAGGAGAATTCGCTTGAACCCAAGATGCAGAAGTTGCAGTGAGCCAATACCAGCCTGGGCTATAGAGGGAGACTGTGTCTCAGAAAAAGAAGAAAAGAAAAGTAGTTTTCTGAGGATGAGTAGCATACATTTTGACCCCCCCTTATAACAGCTCTGTGTGAAAAGCTATTATTACCATTTCATGGATAAAGAAGTTAGAGTACATACAGGGAGTAAATAGCTGCCTAATATCACAGCCTTTAGTAAGGGTCAGTGCCAAATTCTGTACTCCTTTTCTGATTTCAAAGCCTGTGGTGCTAATTTATACAACACTACCTTGCTCTTTGGCAAGTATTTATTTTGCTGAATAGAGATGTCTCCCATTCCCTTCTGAAAGGAAGACTCTTGTCCATGGACATTTGTAATTTTGTAGAAGGAGCAGGTGTGCTGAGACTCAGGTGCAAAGATTTAAAAGAAAACAGGCATGCTATTTCCACCCTAGGAAGAACTTGGATACTGAATGTGTTTATTCTTGACGAGTATCAGGGGAGAGAGAAATAATTTGTTGCAAAATCTCTCCCCAGAAGCTCATTCATATATTAGAAAGAAGATCCAAGTAGTAAAGTGGTGAATCCTGAACACTGGTTGTGATTGCAGTCTCTTGCTTTGCACTGTTGTAAGAACACTAGAGAAATTTTCCAGCTTCGAAGCTGCTTCCTGATGGAATATTCCACTGGGTTTTGTGAAGATCTTTTAATTTTTCTTTTTAAGACTAATAATGCCTATCATTATAGAAAAAGTGTACACACTCTACCAGATGTGTACATTTTTGTTTTAGTTGACTGAGTAAATCTTTGTTCTTTGGGGCATAAAAAGCTAAAATGAACCTTTGTGAACTTTATTCTGAAAATGTTTGGATATCTGAGTTATTCTGTACCCTGGGGGGAGGTTGCTGTAATGTCTCAGTAAGTTCCGGTCTTGGTATTTCTCCCATTTGGTAATAGCATCTGACTCTAAGGTCAATTGCATAAACCAATTTCAGGTAACTTTCCTAGTCCCTTTGAAGGGTAACAGAATCATCCCTCCTAATGCTAAACCTTTTATAAAAGGCAGCCCCATCCACCTCCTAACCTGCCTCATAGATGGTAGTAGCAGCGGGAGTGGGGTGGCATTAATGTGAGGATCAACAAAATATTTGAGATATTTCATAAGGGGTGGTTTTGTTTAGTGCTGGTTTTGTTATGGTAAACGCCTAATAGTATGATGGTTTGAGCTTTTAGGTGCAGGGGAAGTTGGGGACAGTTAGTCAATTTAAGGCACATTAGTTCCTTTCCAAGGACTGACAGTTTGTTGTTGGTTTTTGTTTTGTTTTGTTTTGTTTTTGAGACAGAATCTTGCTCTGTTGCCAGGCTGGAATGCAGTGGTGATCTCGGCTCACCGCAACCCCTGCCTCCCGGATTCAAGCGATTCTTCTGCCTCAGCCTCCTGAGTAACTGGGACTACAGGCGCCCGCCACCACACCCAGCTAAGTTTTGTATTTTTCGTAGAGACTGGGTTTCACCACGTTGGCCAGGATGGTCTCGATCTCTTGACCTCGTGATCTGCCTGCCTCAGCCTCCCAAAGTGCTAGGATTACAGGCGTGAGCCACTGCTCCTGGCCAGATTTTTTTATTGGTATTTTATTTGGTAGTTTAGAATAAATCTCTGATGTTTGCTTAGAAGAGTATATAGAGATGATGGTAGGAATTGGCCATTTATTCATTTGTCAGATGTTTGAGTGCTGCTATGTGCTCAAATGATTTCTGCCCTCAAGAAGCTTATATACACTTGGGCTGGGCGCGGTGGCTCATGCTTGTAATCCCAGCACTTTGGGAGGCTGAGGTGGGTGGATCACTTGAGGTCAGGAGTTCCAGACCGGTCTGGCCAACATGGCGAAACCCTGTCCGTACTAAAAATGCAAAAATTAGCCGGGCGTGGTGGTCCACACCTGTAATCCCAGCTACTTGGGAGGCTGAGGCACGAGAATTGCTTGAACCCGGGAGGCGGAGGTTGCAGTGAGTTGAAATGGCACCACTGTACTGCAGCCTGGGTTACAGAGGGAGACTCCGTCTCAAGAAAAAGAAGCTTATATACACTTACTGTAAACAGTGTGTTTCGTTGTTTGATACTTGGTGGAAGAGAAGAGAGAAGTTGGGTATCAGGTCCCTTTGAAGTGACTGGCCATAGGTTATATCAGAATACTGAACTCATGCCACAAAAGTTTTAGAAAGGAATGAATTTCTGTGGTTCTCCCTTATGATAAATTACAGAGTTTCCAGTGTTCTGGCCATATTATTTTTGGTGTAGCTCTTTTTTTCTGTGGAAGATTTGGCAAGTCCTGTAATCCCATAAAGGTGACCATCATCTGCTACTACAAAATCAGCTCATACTTCAGGACTTAACAGGATTCAAATAAGACTCCAACCCCATCTGATATTACCTCTTTCCCCTCCTCATTTCTAGTTGGGCTGCGCTGCTACTTTCCAGCTGGTACTACTGGTGGAGGGGAGGCAGTAGTAAAGAACTAGAGCTCCATCTCATTACCATTTAGTGATCAGTTACTATCTGTTCTCCAAGCTAGGCACTTGACATATATGATCTTGTAGAATCCTCATAACCTTGTGAAGTAAGTAGAAACTGAGACCCGCAGGGATTTCTGTGGTTTGTCTTTGGTCACACAGCCATTAAGTGATAGAGTTGGACATGAGTCTGAATCTGGGCTCCTCCTATTCTGTTCCCATATTAACTCCATATAAAAAAGACCATCTTAATTTAAAAGTTTAAACTTAGTTTTACAAATTTGGGAAAAGAAAAATAGAAAACACACAGTGAATAAAACAATGACAGTTTTGGAAATGGAGTAGAAATTGAAGAGAAACTGATTTTCAGGTGGTGATCCATGTAATACTGCTGGCTTAGTGACTCCCGGAAATGATCTGGCTGAGATTGATTGATTGATTTTTTTTTTTTTTTTCAGGCGGAGTCTCACTCTGTCGCCCGGGCTGGAGTGCAGTGGTGCAATCTTGGCTCACTGCAAGCTCTGCCTCCCGGGTTCATGCCATTCTCCTGCCTCAGCCTCCCGAGTAGCTGGGACTACAGGCGCCTGCCACCACGCCCGGCTAATTTTTTTCTATTTTTAGTAGAGACGGGGGTTTCACCATGTTAGCCAGGATGGTCTTGATCTCCTGACCTCGTTATCCACCCGCCTTGGCCTCCCAAAGTGTTGGGATTACAGGCGTGAACCACCGCGTCTGGCCTCTGGCTAAGATTTAAATTGAGCTTTGTGAGGTAGGCACAGATGGGAGCTTGAAAAGGGAAGTGGTGAAAAATTTGGCCATCCATTCCCTCGGCACAACCCAGCCATCAAACCCTGGGATGAAAGCTTCTTGGAGAGCATATACTGTACATCCCAATTAGGGAGTATAGTAGGCAGTCTCTAAAACATTCCTGGTCCTAACCTGAAAGTAGTTACGTGACTTACAAGTGATGACTTGGATGGCAGAGTACTTGAGGGGGAGTGAGTATTCGGGCTGGTAAAAGTTGAGTATCTCTGAGCTGTCACAATTCATTATGGTTGTATTATAGCTAGGTTGTCTTAAGTTGTGGGGGTTTTTTGTTTTTTTGTTTTTGTGCTGCTATAACAGAATACCACAGATTGGTGTTATGGTAAGGGCCTGCTCTCTGCTTTTAAGATGGCACCTTGAATGCTGCATCCTTTCTTGGGGAAGAACACTGTTCCTCTCGTGGCAAGAGAACAAAAGAGAGATGGCCCACTCTTACAAGCACCTTATTTTATCGTGTGTGTGTGTGTGTGTGTGTGTGTGTGTGTGTGTGTGTGTGACTATAGCTGTCAGGTCTTACAAGCACCTTATTTTATCTTTTGTGTGTGTGTGTGACTATAGCTGTCAAGTCTTATAAGCACCTTATTTTAAATAGCAGCATGAATCTATTCATGACCTATTCATAACCTAAACACATCCCATATGCCCCACCTTTCAATACTGTTGTGCTGGGGATTAAGTTTCCAACACATGAATTTGGGGGGACACCTTCAAACCATAGCATAGGGTAAATGCAGCAAGTGACCTCTCCGGGTTCTTCTTCTTTGGGTGGAGGTGAGGTTGTGGAAGCTTGTTACCTTCAGCTGACCTAGAGATGACCCTGTGAAGAAAGCAAGCAAGATGCAGTGATTCTCAACCCTAGTTCTGCATTTTAGAATCTTTCGTATTTGAGGCCAGGCACGGTGGCTCACACCTGTAATCCCAATTCTTTGGGAGGCCAAGGCAGACAGATCACTTGAGGTCAGGAATTCGAGACCAGCCTGGCCAACGTGGTGAAACCCCGTCTCTACTAAAAATAGCCAGGCATCGTGGCGTGTGCCTGTAACCCTAGCTACTTGGGAGGCTGAGGCAGGAGAATCGCTTGAACTGGGGAGGTGGAGGTTGCAGTGAGCAGAGATGGCGCCACTGCACTCCAGCCTGGGCGACAGAGCAAGACTCTGCCCCAAAAAAAGAACCAGCTGGGCATGGTGGCTCACACCTGTAATGCCAACACTTTGGGAGGCTGAGGTGGTTGGATCTTTTGAGGTCAGGGGATCGAGACCAGCCTGGCCAACATGGCAAAACCCCATCACTATTGAAAATACAATTAGCTGGGTGTGGTGGTGGGCGCCTGTAATCCCAGCTACTTGGGAGGCTGAGGCAGAAGAATCGCTTGAATCCAGGAGGCGGAAGCTGCAGTGAGCCAAGACCACACCACTGCACTCTAGCCTGGGCAACAGAGCAAGACTCTGTCTCAGAAGAAAAAAAAGAATCTTTCATATTTCAAAATTGAGACTCTCTCACCCAAAATCATCACCACCCTCTCTCTCCCTATTTGGAAACTATTGAGTCAGGATGGAGGAAGAAGGGATCTTTTCTGTTTGAGCATGTATTCTTTTATTTTGCTTTTTAAGAAAGCTCTAAAAGGATTGGGGGCGGGGAAGTATGCAGACTGAAGTGTTCTTGAGCATTGTTGATGATGGTGAACATTGATGAAGATCCTTGGGGGTCAGGCGGGCATGGTGGCTTGCGCCTATAACCTTAGCTGCTCAGTGAGTCTGAGGTGGGAAGAGCGTTTGAACCCAAGCGTTCGAGACCAGCCTGGGCAGCCTTGTGAGATCCTGTCTCTAAAAGAAAAAGAAAAATTAGCTGAGCATGGTGATGCGTATCTATAGTCCCAGGCTAGGGTGGGAGGCTCACTTGAAGCCAGGAGTTTCCAGGCTACAGTGAGCTATGATTGTGCTAAAAAAAATAAATTATCTTTCTACTTGAGTTTTGTTTGGGATTTATTTATTTGGTTTAGTTCTGTTTACAATTCCTTGTTTTCACCGGTTTGATTTTTCAGAAGTTAATCCTCTGAGTGAAGCATTGATGAAAGCTTTGATAAGCCAAAGTGCCCCTAAAACCAATGAGAACAAGAAGGGATCTGAGTACAGAGGTCCCTGGGAGCTTTGAGGGATACTTTGCTGTATGTTGTCTCTTTTTTTGCCCAGTTTTTACAACCTGCATGTGAGTCATTGCTGTACCCCATGATTCACTAGTTCTTTGATTTTGGGAGAAAAGTATAGGGACGGTAGAAAAATGAAGGAAAACTATTAACGGTTAAAGAAGGTTGTAGATTGCCTATGTAGCCAGCATCTCCTTAGTGAGAGCTTTATTTTTCATTCTCCCCTGAAGGGTGTTCACTTTAAAAGTCATGGAAGTATTCAACTTCCTTAATTTTATTTTGGGTGTTTACACAAACTGTTCTAACAACTTTGATTGGCTTGCAGGGATGAGGGTAAATGAATGTTTATCTCATTTGGAATCTTTACTGGAAGAACAATCTGCTTGTTTTGTTTGTTTGTTTTTTGAGATGGAGTCTCTGTCACCCAGGCTGGAGTGCAATGGTGGGATCTTGGCTCACTGCAACCTCTGCCTCCCGGGTTCAAGCCGATTCTCCTGCCTCAGCCTCCCGAGTAGCTGGGATTACAGGCATGCACCACCACACCCAGCTAGTTTTTGTATTTTTAGTAGGGATGGGGTTTCTTCATGTTGGCCAGGCTGGTCTCCAACTCCTGACCACAGGTGATCCACCCACCTTGGCTTCCCAAAGTCCTAGGATTATAGACATGAGCCACCGTGCCCAGCCCAGTCTGCTTGTATTAAACCTAACATACAAAGCATGAGAAGTTATTAAACTACCCTTTAAATTTTTAAAGTAAAAGCCATCCATTTAATCATCTGCATTTCCCCTCCCTAGTCAGGTGTCTTATTTTAAAAATTCAGAAACTTAATGTTTCCCCCACAGAAGGTAGGAGGAGAGGCACGCAGGGAAACTAGTGAAAGGTAATTTTTTGCACCTAATTCAAAAGGAATAAGAAGCCAAGACTACCTTTCAAGTTTTGTTTCATTTATCAACTTTGCAGAAATCTACCAAACAAAAAACAATTCTTAGGCAAGCTACACTTTTGAGCCATTTTTTAAAGTGGAATCCTATAACAAGATTACATTCTTAGGTATATTTGCTCCTTGGTCCTCTGGAATGTTACATGGATGTGGAATGCAAGGTTGCCCAACTGGGTTATACAGTAGGGTTGCTTAATGAATGTTTATCTTCTTAAACTATCAGCAGTGGAAATTAAGTAGCTGCTTATCTTAAGGTCATTGCTTTGCCCTCCACATCATTATCTTATTTGAAGAGTTGCCCTAAGGCATTTTGAGTTCTCTCAGTTAATTTGTCCCAAATTTCTCCCCTTTTTAGCCTTAAACTTTCCAAATCTTTGGGGTTTGTTGCCTGTTCTTCCTCAGCTCTGAGGCTTCACCTCTGCTATCCCTTTACATTGCATTCCCTGCTGACTGCATCTTAGGAAGCTCTTCTCTGTAAGTCAGAGCATGTCAGCTTTTTAAAAAAACAACCCCTTTTAAGGAAGAACTTCCAGGCCGGCATGGTGGCTCACACCTGTAATCCCAGCACTTTGTGAGGCCGGGGGGTGGGGGTGCGGGGTGGGGGTGGATCACCTGAGGTCGGGAGTTCGAGACCGGCCTGACCAACATGGAGAAACCCAGTCTCTACTAAAAATACAAAGTTAGGCCGGGCGCGGTGGCTCAAGCCTGTAATCCCAGCACTTTGGGAGGCCGAGACGGGTGGATCACGAGGTCAGGAGATCGAGACTATCCTGGCTAACATGGTGAAACCCCCATCTCTACTAAAAATACAAAAAAAAAAAAAAAACTAGCCAGACGAGGTGGCGGGCGCCTGTAGTCCCAGCTACTCGGGAGGCTGAGGCAGGAGAATGGCGTAAACCTGTGAGGCGGAGCTTGCAGTGAGCTGAGATTCGGCCACTGCACTCCAGCCTGGGCGACAGAGCGAGACTCCGTCTCAAAAAAAAAATACAAAATTAGCCAGGCATGGTGGCGCCTGCTTGAAATCCCAGCTACTCAGGAGGCTGAGGCAGGAGAATTGCTTGAACCTGGGAGGCGGAGGTTACAGTGAGGCGAGATTGCACCACTGCAGTCCAGCCTGGGCAACAAGAGCAAAACTCCATCTCAAAGAAGAAAAGAAAGAACTTCTACAAACCCCTACGGTTGTAGGCCCCTTGAGAATTGACTTACCAAGCATAAGCCAGTAAAATTGGTACTCAAGTGTTTTCCCCATCTTTTCTCTTCATATTCTCCCTGTGCATGAGTGGACCCCTGTGTCAGGTAGGTGGCACCTACAATCTAGATTGTGATGGAAGTTCTGTTTAGTTGCCCAACATTTCCAGCCTCTCCCAAAGCAAATGTCTTTTCCCTCCATTGGCCTGTGTGTAGAATTTGACATAACTCCAGAAAGAATTATCAAAATTTTTTTTGGAAATTACAGTTTAGAAGCCCTAGCAAGTGTTTGTGATGATAACTTAATCAGTGTATCATAAATTCCCTTGATTCCGTGGTTTGGCCAGAATACTTGCTCCCCTATCCAAGGGGTGGCAGCAGAGCACACACCATACTCTCCTGTGTACTGTCTTTGATTAGCTTCTAATTCATTGGGGAAAATAGCACAAAAGTTTATGAACCAGCCTTCAAGGTAGACACCCAAACACAATTCTGATTTTTGGAGATATAACTTTGACTGCCAATCTGAGAGTAACTTTTTGATAGTGGGAGGACTGGACAGCCAGCTCATCTACTTACAAAGAAAACTTTTTTCTGGGCCGGGTGCGGTGGCTCACACCTGCAATCCTAGCACTTTGGGAGGCCAAGGCAGGTGGATCACAAGCTCAGGAGTTCCAGACCAGCCTGACCAACATGGTGAGTACTTTGGGAGGCTGAGGTAGGCAGATCACAAGGTCAGGAGATTCAGACCATCCTGGCTAATGGTGAAATCCTGTCTCTACTAAAAATACAAAAAAATTAGCTGGTTGTGGTGGCATACGCCTTAGTCTCAGCTCCTCAGGAGGCTGAGGCAGGAGAATCGCTTGAACCCTGGAGGCAGAGCTTGCAGTGACTGAGATCACGCCACTGCACTCCAGCCTGGGCAACTAAGCGAAACTCCATCTCAAAATAAAAAAAAAAAAAAAAGATTAGCTGGGCGTGATGGTGCACGCCTGTAATCCCAGCTACTGCAGAGGCTGAGGCAGGAGAATTGCTTAAACCTGGGAGGCGGAGGTTACAGTGAGGCCAAGATCGTGCCACTGCACTCCAGCCTGGGCAACAGAGCAAGACTCCATCTTGGGGGGCAGGGAGCGGGGGGAAGAAAATCATTTTCTGCCTGGAAAACCTGTGGAATTAACCACTAGGAGAAAACTTCCAGGGCAAGAGCTCCTGTTAATGAGATCCCTTCCCAATGCAAATACCGAAGACACCATAGTACACGTTTATGAAATTTTGCTTTATAAAAATAAGCTTTCTAGGACCCAGTTTGAGACATTTTCGTATTTTAAACACCTGTAGTTAAAAGTTAATATAGGGGGTTTATTTTGTTCACAGTGCTGCTTCTCTTCTTACTAGTCACTGAACACATAAGCCCATTTAATTTGACTTTGTAACCAGCTTTCTTCTTGCCAGCTTCCAGTGGACTCTGTATAGGTGAGATTCTGTTAAAGCTGGCATATTGGGCTACTGTGAGATTATGCACGCTCAGTAATTAGGGGAAAGTTTAGATGGTTCTGGCAGTCTTAACTACAATATTAAACCTGTTATATATTTGGTTTTGTTTTGTTTTTTGAGACGGAGTCTCGCTCTGTCACCCAGACTGGAGTGCAGTGACTGGATCTCAGCTCACTGCAAGCTCCGCCTTCTGGGTTTATGCCATTCTCCTGCCTCAGCCTCCCGAGTAGCTGGGACTACAGGCGCCCGCCACCTCGCCCGGCTAGTTTTTTGTATTTTTCAGTAGAGACGGGGTTTCACCGTGTTAGCCAGGATGGTCTCGATCTCCTGACCTCGTGATCTGCCTGTCTCGGCCTCCCAAAGTGCTGGGATTACAGGCTTGAGCCACCACGCCCAGCCTGTTACATACTTTTAAGAGTATAGATCCGCCGGGCACAGTGGCTCACACCTGTAATCCTAGCACATTGGGAGGCCGAGGCGGGCGGATCACGAGGTCAGGAGTTCAAGACCATCCTGGCTAACACGGTGAAACCTCGTCTCTACTAAAAATACAAAAAATTAGCGGGGCGTGGTGGCGGGCACCTGTAGTCCCAGCTGCTGGGGAGGCTGAGGCGGGAGAATGGCGAGAACCCGGGAGGCGGAGTTTGCAGTGAGCTGAGATCGTGCCACTGCACTCTAACCTGGGTGAGAGAGTGAGACACTGTCTCAAAAAAAAAAGAGTATAGATCCAATAATCTATAAGGATCTCAGGAAGTAACTTTCTTATTGACTCATGAAATATCAGGTAGAAACAGTTTATAAAGCGATACCACATTTCTTTTTTTTTTTTTTGAAACGGAGTCTCGCTCTGTTGCCCAGACTGAAGTGCAGTGGCACGAGCTCTGCTCACTGCAACCTCTGTCTCCCAAGTTCAAGTGATTCTCCTGCCTCAGCCTTCCAAGTAGCTGGGATTACAGGCGTGTGCCACCACACTTAGCTAATTTTTGTATTTTTAGTAGAGATGGGGGTTCATCATGTTGGCCAGGCTGGTCTCAAACTCCTGACCTCAGGTGATCCACCCCCCTCGGCCTCCCAAAGTGCTGGGATTACAGGTGTGAGCTACCATGCCTGGCCAGGTGATACCACATTTTTTAGTGTGCTTTGGTTCATATCAGATCAGCCTTTGCCTTCAAGATGTGAGCAAGCTCAATTTATACTGATAGCTATTGTACTAAAGCCAGCTTTTAGATCAGGTCAGGGCAAATTTGAGACTTCTAATTTCCTATATGTTGTAGTTTTCATTCTGTTTATACTTCTGCTTGTTCTCCTTATAAAATTACTAATAGGCCAGGCGCGGTGGCTCATGCCTATAATCCCAGCACTTTGGAAGACCGAGGCAGGCGAATCATGAGGTCAGGAGTTCAAGACCAGCCTGGCCAACATAGTGAAATCCCCCGTCTCTACTAAAAATACAAAAATTAGCCAGACGTGGTGGCGCACACCTGAAGTCCCAGCTACTTGGGAGGCTGAGGCAGGAGAATTGCTTGCACTCCAGCCCAGGCGACAGTGTGAGACTTCATCTCAGAAATATATATATATATATAAATAGTAAGCTGCTTTTCTTAACATGATAAAATTAGAATTTATTGATAATTTAGTAAAAACACAAATTAATACTCCTCGAGAAAACATGCTTTGACTTTTATAGAGGAAACTGTCAGGTTGAGACCAAGAGACCTTAAAATAAATATCCTAGGTCCTATATTTCTAGTCATGATGAATGTATTTTGTATACCATCTTTATATAATAAAATTAACTTTCACAAATTTAAAAAAAAAAAAAGAAAGAAAGAAATATCCTGGCTGTGCACAGTGGCTCACGCCTGTAATCTCAGCACTTTGGGAGGCCGAGGCGGGCAGATCACAAGGTCAGGAGATCAAGACCATCCTGGCCAACATGGTGAAACCCCATCTCTACTAAAAATACAAAAATTAGCCGGGTGTGGCGGCATGTGCCTGTAGTCCCAGCTACTGGGGAGGCTGAGGCAGAATTGCTTGAACCCAGGAGGCGGAGGTTGCAGTGAACGGAGATCATGTCACTGCACTCCAGCCTGGCGACAGAGCGAGACTCTGTCTCAGAGAAAAGAAAGAAATATCCTATTATGTACTGTCTGTATCATTTCCGTGTGTGTATATATATATATATACACACACACTTTTTTTTTTTAAGAGACACAGTTTCACTCTGGTTTCCAGGCTGAAGTGCAGTGGTGTGATCACAACTCACTGCAGCCTCAACCTCTAGGGCTTAGGTAATTCTCCCACCTCAGTCTCCCAAGTAGCTGAGATTACAGGCACATGCCACCATACTGGCCTAATTTTTGTAGAGACAGGTTTCATTATATTTTTTTGGTTTTTGATTTGTTTTGTGACAGTCTCGCTCTGTCCCCCATTCTGGAGTGCAGTGGCACGATTTGGGCTCACTGCAACCTCCATCTCCCAGGTTCAAGCGATTTTCGTGCCTCAGACTCCCAAGTAGCTGGAATTACAGGCGTGTGCCACCACTCCCAACTTTTTTATTTTTTTTTATTTTTATTTTTTTTTTAGACAGAGTCTCGCTCTGTCACCCAAGCTGGAGTGCAGTGGCACAATCTCAGCTCACTGCACTGCAGCCTCTGCCTCCCAGGTTCAAGCAGTTCTCGTGCCTCAGCCTCCAGAGTAGCTGGGATTACAGGCATGAGCCACCATGCCTAACACGCCGAGCAACTTTTTGTATTTTTAGTAAAGATGAGGTTTCACCATAGTGGCTAGGCTGGTCTTGAACTCCTGGCCTCAAGTGATCTGCCTGCCTCAGCCTCCCAGACTGCTGGGATTGAAGGTGTGAGCCACCATGCCCAGCCGGTGTCTCACTACATTGCACAGGCTGGTCTCAAAACTCCTAGGCACAAGCAGTTCTCCTGCCTCAAGCCTCCCAGAGTGCTGGGATTACCAGTGTGAGCCACCTCGCCCAACCTTTTCCCCTTTAAAGTGCATTATTTCACTGTTTTCCCAGAGCTATGCAACCACTAATTTAAAAATATTTTCCTTAAAAAAAGAAAAAGTGTTTCCATCAACCTAAAAATCCCTATATCCTTTAACAATCACTCTGCATTCCTCCCTGCCTTCAGCCCCTGGCAACCACTAATCTACCTTTGTCTCTCTGAAATGCCTGTTGTGAACATTTTGTGTAAATGGAACTATACAATATGTGGTGGTTTTTTTATTTTGAGACAGAGTCTCACTCTGTTCCCAGGCTGGAGTGCAATGGCGCGATCTCGGCTCACTGCATTCCCCCACCTCCTGGGTTCAAGCGATTCTCCTGCCTCAGCCTCCCGGGTAGCTGGGACTACAGGCGCCCACCATCACGCCCTGCTAATTTTTTTTTTTTTTTCTTGAGGCGGAGTTTAGCTCTGTCATCCAGGCTGGAGTGCAGTGGCTCCATCTCAGCTCGCTGCAACCTCCGCCTCCGCCTCTTGGGTTCAAGCGATTCTCCTGCCTCACCCTCCTGAGTAGCTGAGATTACAGGCTCACGCCACCATGCCCAGCTAAGTTTTGTATTTTTAGTAGAGATGGGGTTTCACCATGTTGGTCAGGATGGTCTCGATCTCTTGACCTCGTGATCCACCCACCTTGGCCCCCCAAAGTGCTGGGATTACAGGCGTGAGCCACTGTGCCCTGTCTACAATATGTGTTCTTTTGTGACAGTTTTTACTTGATGTACTGTAAGTTAATGCAATATGTCATTTCTTTTATTGCTGAATAGTTTTTCATCATATGAATGTACCAGATTTTGATTATTCGGTTATCAGTAGGACATATGGGTTTTTTGTTGTTGTTTTTTTAATGTTATGAATAATGCCTCTGTGAACATTGAAGCACAAATTTTTGTGTGTTACGTATTTTGTCAATTCCCTTGGGTATATAACTAAGAGTAGAGTGGTTGGGTCATATGGTAACTCTGTGTTTAAACTCCTAAGGACTGCCAGACTGTTTTCTGGAAGTATTGTACCACTTAACATTCCCAATAGCATTGGATCAAGATTTCGATTACTTCACATGCTATGTCTTTGTAGAAATGTCTCCTCACACCCCTTGCCTATTTTTTATTTGGGTTTTTTGTTGATGAATTATGAGTTCTTTACATATTATTTATATTCTTTACATAAATCTTAAGAGATAATATGATTTGCATATATTTTCTCCCATTCTGTGGGTCTTTTTACTTTCCTAATGCTATCCTTTGAAGCCCAAAGGTTGGTTTTTGTTTTTGGGGGTTTTTTTTTGTTTTGTTTTTTGTTTTGTTTTGTTTTGAGAATGAAAGCAAGTATATTAGAGAAGGAAAAAAAAAAGAATGGCTACTCTATAGTATTTTTATTTTGAAGTCCATTTGATGTAGACCATCTAAAATTTTAAATAGTCATTTATCCATGTTGTGTCTAAACTAAGAAAAATCAGGATGAGAAAAACGAAACTCACAGGAATCCTTTTTGAAAAGGAATCATCTGGAATGAACTCCCCAGACGATTTTCATCTGCAGCAAATTGAGAACTACTGTTTTGGGGAAGTGTGTGCTCTAAAAAACTTTAACTTATAGCCTAGGCACTCTGGCTCACGCCTGTAATCCCAGCACTTTGAGAGGCTGAAGTGGGTGGATCACCTAAGGCCAGGAGTTCGAAACCAGCCTGGCCAACATGGTGAAACCCAGTCTCTACTAAAGATACAAAGAAAATTAACTGGGCCTGGTGGCACATGGCTGTAATCTCAGCTACTCGGGAGGCTGAGAGGCAGGAGAATCGCTTGAACCTGGGAGGCTGAGGTTGCAGTGAAATGAGATGGTGCCTCTGCACTCCAGCCTGGGCAACAAGAACGAGACTCTGTCTCAAAAAAAAAAAAAAAAAAAAAAATTATAAGTGGACTAAGTGGATTTTTTATCACTGTAAAAAATACATAACATGAAGTTTACCATCTTAACCATTTACAAGTATATAGTTCAGCAGTCTTAAGTACATTCACACTGTTGTACAGCCAGTCTCTAGGACTTTTCATCTTGTAAAACTAAAAAAGCTATTAAACAACTGCCTATTTCCACCTTACTCCAGTTGTTGGCAACTGCAGTTCTACTCTCTGTCTCTGTGAACTTTAATACTCCAGGTTACCTCATGTAAGTGGAATCATACAGTATTTGTCCTTTTCTGTCTGGCTTATTTTTCTTAGCATAGTGTGTTCAAGGTTCATCCATTTTGTGTATGTCAGAATTTTCTTCCTTTAAGACTGAATGATATTTCACTGTGCACACACACCACTTTTTTTTGTTTGTTCATCCACCAATGGGTGTTTGGGTTGCTTCCACCTCTTGGCTATTGTGAAAAATGCTGCTGTGAAAATTGGTGTGCAAGTACCTGCTCTCACTCTTGGGTGTATAATTGGAAGTGGAATGGCTAGATCATATGGTAATTAGTTGTTTTGTTTTTGGTTTTGTTTGGGTTTTTTTGTTTTGTGTTTTTTTTGTTTGTTTTTGAGACGGAATCTCACTCTGTCGCCCAGGCTGGAGTGCAGTGGCACTGTCTCGGCTCACTGCAAGCTCTGCCTCCTGGGTTCACGCCATTCTCCTGCCTCAGCCTCCCGAGTAGCTGGGACTACAGGCGCCCGCCACCACACCCGCCAAATTTTTTTTTTTTGTATTTTTAGTAGAGATGGGGTTTCACCGTGTTAGCCAGGACGGTCTCGATCTCCTGACCTCATGATCCACCTGCCTCAGCCTCCCAAAGTGCTGGGATTACAGGTGTGAGCCACTGCGCCCCACCTTTTTTTTTTTTTTTTGAGGAGCTGCCACACTTATTCCACATGGCTGTACCATTTTATATTCCCACTGGCAGTCCACAAGGGTTCCAGTTTCTCCACATCCTCACCAACACTTTGTTTCCCTCCCTCCCTCCCTTCCTTTCTCCCTTCCTTCCTTCCTTCCTTCATTCCTTTTTTGAGGCAGTCTTATACTGTTGCCCAGGCTGGAGTGCAGTGACAAATCATAGCTCACTGCAGTTTCTAACTCCCGGGCTTGAGTGATCCTCCTGCCTCAGCCTCCTCAATAGCTAGGGCTACAGGCCTGCATCACGTGACGTCCAGCTAATTATTTTTTGTACAGATGGGGGCCTCATTATGTTGCCCAGGCTGTTCTCAAACTCCTGGACTCAAGTGATCCTCCTATCTCAACCTCCCAAAGTGCTGGGATTACAGGTGTGAGCCACTATGTTTGCTTTGCATAGAATTAGGAATTTTTCAATGAGGTATTTCTTGACTGGTAGTGATAAGTGTCTTTGGAAGTTGTAGATGAAAAAGATATGTTACTGGCATTGGTGTTGAAATTTAAAGGGGGCTTAAAAATGAGTTGGTAACTGCTCAGAAGGGACCTCCCATGTGGCAGGGCCTTGATGGTATCTTCCATAGGGTCAGACTTTGGTCCTGTTTTTTAGTTTTAAAAACTTGAATTTGGTAGGGCACCCAGAATTTATCAGGCTGTCAGTGGTACCTCCTTTTGATCAAACTCAAATGCAATTAATATGTTGCCATTTAAAGAGAATGAGTTTGTGAGAGAGATTTTTTTTTTCTCTCTCTCCCTCTCTCTCTCGAGACCGAGTCATCTCTGTCGCCCAGACTGGAGTGCAGTGGCACAATCTCAGCTCACTGCAACCTCTACCTCCCAGGTTCAAGTGATTCTTGTGCCTCAGCCTCCTGAATAGCTGGGATTACAGGTGCCTGCCACCATGCCCAGCTGATTTTTGTATTTTTGTTGTTGTTGTTTTAATAGAGACAAGGATTCACCATGTTGGCCAGGCTGGCCTCGAACTCCTGACCTTGTGATCCACCCGCCTCGGCCTCCCAAAGTGCTGGGATTACAAGCATGAGCCACCGTGCCCAGCCGAGAGAGAGATTTCATAACTGGGACATTTCTGTGATTTCCAGAGTTCTCCTTTTCCATCATTAGTGTGCTAAATTCGTGATTACAAATATGCCTCGACTTTGGAAAGACTCATTGCATCATCCTGTCATGGCATCTCCCACTCAACCACCATATTTGAAGGCTCTCCCATAGACAGATTCACTACCAAATGCCAGCCTGTTGACACTCTTTATGTATCATAGATAGCTTCTTTCTTTACCCTTCGGAAATGAGGTGTTTCTCAAGTATCTCTCCAAGTGCATTCTTTACATAACTTATCTCAGTATTCAATCAAATTGAGCACTAGATTCTGAACACTGTTCCTAACTCTGTGTGTACATTCATAAACAAGACTATGATAGTCCCTACATTACCCCTTTGAGAGTGACTTGTTTCCATAACTTTGGGGGCATCTCCCTCAGCTTGCTTTTACCAGAGAGAAACATGAGTTTACTTACGTAATATTTAAACCCCTAATGAGTTATTCTTTCTTCCACAGCAATGGCACCAGCATGATATCATTGATCATTCCTCCCAAAGACCAGATTTCACGAGTGGCAAAAATGTTAGCAGATGAGTTTGGAACTGCATCTAACATTAAGTCACGAGTAAACCGCCTTTCAGTCCTGGGAGCCATTACATCTGTACAACAAAGACTCAAACTTTATAACAAAGGTAATCTGGAGTTTGCTCCTTTTCCTTCTCTATGCATCTTGGTTATGTTTTATACTGTGATCCGGCTATGGTGCTTTGTTCACTGATGTTTCCTTCAGTCAGCCGTCATCAATGTCTCTTTGCCCTTGGTGGTTAGCTTTTTTGTTTTGTTTTGTTTTTTGTTTATTGAAAGTTAAGTAGGCCAGGCGCAGTGACTCACGCTTGTAATCCCAGCACTTTGGGAAGCTGAGGCAGGTGGATCACTTGAGGTTAGGAATTCGAGACCAGCCTGGGCAACATGGTGAAACCCTGTCTCTACAAAAAATACAAAAGTTAGCCAGGGCTAGTGGCAAACACCTGTAGTCCCATCTCCTCTGGAGGTTGAGGCGGGAGAATCGATTGGACCCGGGAGGTGGGTTGCAGTGAGCCACGATCTTGCTGCTGCACACTCACCTGAGTGACAGAGTGAGACATCATCTCAATTTTTTTTTTTTTTTTTTTTCCGGGATGAGACACAGTCTCTGTCACCCAGAGGCTGAAGTGCAGTAATCCGATCTCAGCTCACCGCAAGCCTGCCAGGTTTAAGCAATTTTTCCACCTCAGCCTCTTGAGTAGCTGGGATTACAGGTGCCCGCTGCCATGCCTGGCTAATTTTTGTATTTTTAGTAGAGACGGGGTTTCACCATGTTGGCCAGGTTGGTCTTGAATCCCTGACGTCGGGTGATCTGCCCACCTTGGCCTCCCAGAGTGCTGGGATTACAGGCGTGAGCCACCATGTCCAGCCTGTTTACTTTAAAGAATAAATCCTACTGAAACATCTCAGAGGAAGTTTTAAAATTAGGGAGAGAGTTCTGCCTGAGAGATATCAGGCTTTTTCTGCTTTATTTAAATTATGACTTAAAGGGTCAGGCAGGGAAAATAGGCTATGGAACATTTTCTATTGATTGAGGAAAAACTGGGTGTGGAATAAAGTAGACAAATTGTTTGTGTTCTTTGCAGTACCTCCAAATGGTCTGGTTGTATACTGTGGAACAATTGTAACAGAAGAAGGAAAGGAAAAGAAAGTCAACATTGACTTTGAACCTTTCAAACCAATTAATACGTCATTGTATTTGTGTGACAACAAATTCCATACAGAGGTAAGAAGTCAAGCCCAGAACATTTTCATCACTCCAGAATTCTTTCCCCATCCCCGTTAGCAGTCAGTGCCCCCTCCCTCCCACTTACCTCTCTCATTCTAAGCAACCACTATGTTTTCTTTCCGTAGATATGCTTGTGCTGGATTTCTTTTATTTATTTATTTATTTATTTATTTATTTATTTTTGAGAAGGAGTCTCGCTCTGTCGCCCAGGCTGGAGTGCAGTGGCACAATCTTGGCTCACTGCAAGCTCCGCCTCCCAGATTCAAGGGATTCTCCTGTTTGAGCCTCCTGAGTAGCTGGGATTGCAGGCACATGCCACCACACCCAGCTAATTTTTTTGTGTTTTTAGTAGAGACGAGGTTTAACCACATTGATCAGACTGGTCTCAGACTCCTGACCTCGTAATCCGCCCACGTCAGCCTCCCAAAGTACTAGGATTACAGTCATAAGCCACCCCGCCCAGCCTGGACATTTTATATAATAGAATCCTATAGTTTGTGGCCTTTTGTGACTGGCTTCTTTTACTTTATACTTTATACTTTATAGCATTCATCAGTACACTTCATTGCTTTTTATTACCAAGCAGTATTCCATTGTATACATATATGCCATATTTTATATTTTATGTATCTTTTCATCAGTTTTACATTTGGGTTGTTTGCACTGTTTGGCTGTTATGAATAATGCTGCTGTGAACATTCATGGACAAGTTTCTGTGTGACCATACATTTTCATGTTTCTTGGATTTGTGGAATTGTGTAGGTTATATAGTAATTATGTTTAACTCTGAAGAAGTTGCTAGACTGTTTTCCAAACAGTTGTACCATTTTACACAGCTATTTTCAAAAAGTAAGGCAATTTACATTTATTATGACACTAGTCGTTGAGCATGTTTTGAGACAGTCTCACACTGTCGCCCAGGCTGGAGTGCAGTGGCGCAATCTTGGCTCACTGCAACCTCCATCTCCATGGTTCAAGCAATTCTTGTGCCTCAAGCCTCCTGAATAGCTGGGATTACAGGTGTGCGCCACCATGCTTGGCTAATTTTTTGTATTTTTTTAGTGGAGACAGAGTTTTGCCATGTTGGCCAGGCTTGTCCCAAACTCCTGGCCTCAAGTGATCTGCTCGCTTCAGCCTCCCAAAGTGTGTGTGTGTGTGTGTGTGTGTATTTTTTTTTTTTTTAATTTTTGTGGGTACATAGTAGGTGTATGTGGGGTACATGAGATGTTTTGATACAGGCATGCGATGTGAGCTATCACACTATGGAAAATAGAGTACCCATTTCCTCGAGTGTGTGTCCATTGTGTTACAAGCAGTCCAGTTACACTCTTTGAGTTATTGCACTCAGTTTTCACATAACAAATTGTAAACTTTTTAGTAGCAAAACTGTAAGAACTCATTTTCTCCCTTTCCCCATGAAACTTTTGAGTGACAAAGCTGCCATAAGATGAACTTGAACGGTGGAAAGGAAACCTCATTAGAGTGACCTAAATCAGTCAACAGTAGAACAATCACGAATTCACAGCCGGCTCCTAGTTCAGTCTCTTGCCTTTCATCAACCTAGGAAAAACCTCTACAGTGGAATTAGAACTGACATTTGTCGACAGTTTACAATAGATGATTTTTGCTAACTTGATGGGAAGTCCATTTATAGTTGGATCTTGGTCGACTACATAGACAATCCAGACTGTTTTTCTCTTCACTACCACACTGTACTTACAGCAGATGGTTCTTCAGGGAGCCTCTTAGCCACTGAAACCACTTACCTGTATCTGGTTGGATGAAAGCAGATTTTGAATCTTGTTGATTTAAACAGTGCCAGGTACCCATGTTGTCTGGCTTTTGCTCACTTACTGAGTTAGCCTTATTGGCTTTTTTCCAAACCTTAACTCCTTTTCTAAGATACTGTTTAATCTTGCTAACTTTGTACATTTTAGCTTTAACTGAGAGGGTTATATCCCGTTTATCAGGGTAATTATATATTCTAATAAGGGATAAGCCTGTTCCCTGATAAGCAGATTTATTGAAAACTTCAATCTACCTAACAGGTCATTTTGATAAGGCTGTATTATTAATGTGCAATATTCATATTCAAGGCCTATTTTTTTCTCTTTTTTTTTCTGAGATTGATTTTTGCTCTGTTGCCCAGGCTGGAGTACAGTGGCACGATCTCGGCTCCTTGCACCTTCCACCTCCTGAATTCAAGTGATTCTCCTGCCTCAGCCTCCAGACTAGCTGGGATTACAAGTGTGCACCACCACGCCCAGCTAATTTTTGTATTTTTAGTAGACAAGATTTCACTATGTTGGCTAGGCTGGTCTGAAACTCCTGACCTCAAGTGATCCACCCACCTTGGCCTCTCAGAGTGCCATTGCAGGGATGAGCCGCCACTCCCAGCCACAATATTCATATCTTAATGCTAACTATCTAGCATGGTTTTGTTAAAGATGGATTTTTAGTTGATCCATCTGCTTTCTAGTCAGTTATTGAAGGGGCTGTTTTCCTAAAATGGAATGGTAAGGCCAGGTTTTGTGGCTCACACCCATGTAATCCCAGCACTTTGGGAGGCCAAACAGGAGGATCAGTTTATAAAAATAAAACGGAATGGGTAACAGTTTCTTACTTCCAAAGAGATTGTCCTCTGGCAGTTAGAGATCTACTAAGTGTGTAGTATTCCAATTCCATTGTGAGAACTCTTATCTATGTATGTCCCAGGACTGTTTCAATATTTTCTCTTTGGGAAGGCATAAATAATGGGGATATAAAGTTAACATATAAGGAAGGTTTTCCTCATAAAACTCTGAATCACTAGCTGTACTACCTTTAAAGGCATGCTGGCTCATGCCTGTAACGCCAGCACTTTGGGAGGCTAAGACAGAAGGATCATTTGAGTCCAAGACTTCGAGGCTGCAGTGAGCTATCATGGCCACTGCACTCCACCCTGGCCACCAAAGTGAGACCGTCTCAAAAAAAAGAAAAAAAGGAACAAGTTAAAGTTTTTTTGTATTTTGAGACAGGGTCTCTGGATCTATCACCCAGGCTGGAGTACAGTGGCACAGTCTTGGCTCACTGTCAACCTACACCTCCCTGACTGAAGCCATTCCAAGTAGCTGGTAGGCACGTGTCACCACGGCCACCTAATTTTTGTATTTTTTTTTTGTAGAGACAGTGTTTTGCTGTGTTGCCCAGGCAAGTCTCAAACTCCTGAGCTCAGCCTCCCAAAGTGCTGGGATTACATGTGTGAGCCACCACACCCAGCTCAGAACTCTATATTACAAAACTGAAACTATATCCGTTGAGCAGTAATTCCTTGTTCCCCCTTTTTTCCAGCCCCTGGCAACCACCATTTGACTTTTTGTCTCTGATTTTGATTACGCCGAGTACCTCATATAAGTGGAATCATACAGTATTTGTCCTTTTTTTGACAGGGTTATTTCACTTAGCATGTATTCAAGTTTCATCCCTATTGTAGCATGTTTCAAATTTTTCTTTCTTTTTGAGATTGAGTAGTATTAACTGCTGTGTGTAATATTGCTATAAACATGGGCATACAGATATCTTTGTGCTTTTATATTTACATGCCCATGTCAAATATGTTGAAAAGCTTCACATAGATACCATCCGTTATTTCCTTATTGGGTTCAGATTTGTCCATAAGAGTTACATGATTATAACTGAAGTCTATAAATTATTCCATAGAATGGTTTTTCCACAGTGCTAATAACATGGTGAGTGGAGTGAAAGGGCTTGTATATGTCCTTTCTCAGAGTTTTTTTGACCTTAGCAAAGCTTTGGGATTCACCATGTGGTACTTGTGTTTGCTTTTCAGGCTCTTACAGCACTACTTTCAGATGATAGCAAGTTTGGATTCATTGTAATAGATGGTAGTGGTGCACTTTTTGGCACACTCCAAGGAAACACAAGAGAAGTCCTGCACAAATTCACTGTGGATCTCCCAAAGAAACACGGTAATACAGGAGGAGAACATGAACCCACTTACTTTGTGTCTAGCAATAAGAAAACAGTATGATGGGCCGGGTGCGGTGGCTCATGTCTGTAATCCCAGCACTTTGGGAGGCCGAGCCGGGTGGATCACGAAGTCAGAAGTTCGAGACCAGCCCAGCCAAGATGGTGAAACCCTGTCTCTACTAAAAATACAAAAATATGATGGGTGCTTATAATTCAAGCTACTTGGGAGGCTGAGGCAGGAGGATTGCTTGAACCCGGGAGATGGAGGTTGCATTGAGCTGTGATTGTGCCACTGCACTCCAGCCTGGGCGACAGAGCAAGACTGTGTCTCAAAAAAGAAAAAAAGAGAAAACAGTATGATGTGAGGGGAGTGAATCCAGATGATAGGGAGAGAAGCCTCCCGGAATGACGGGTGCCTCACTGGTGCTTATGGCTCTTCTCTTGACATAGAATTAGTAGTCGCTCTCTGAAAACAAGTAGCAGTTTATGCTAAACGTTTAGTTAAGGGAATGGTGATTTTTCTTTGTCCTTTTCTTGGATGATGACATGATTATTTTATTTTTAATTTGAAGACATCTTGTAGTTCTTAATAATTGCCTTTTTCTCTTGCTACTTTTGTGTCAAAGGTAGAGGAGGTCAATCAGCCTTGCGTTTTGCCCGTTTAAGAATGGAAAAGCGACATAACTATGTTCGGAAAGTAGCAGAGACTGCTGTGCAGCTGTTTATTTCTGGGGACAAAGTGAATGTGGCTGGTCTAGTTTTAGCTGGATCTGCTGACTTTAAAACTGAACTAAGTCAATCTGATATGTTTGATCAGGTAAGTAAGAAGTACATGCTCTATTATGTAAGTCCCTAGGTAGGAGTAGGTGAGTCCTCTGTGTGAGCACTGGAACAGACACATCTTTTTAAAATTGCCTGGGTTAAAAACCTACCTCTGAGTTAAACGGCAGGTTTACAGATGTTTATTAGGAAACATTCCCCTGTGCTTTTCTGAGCCCCTTCTCTTCCGAAATCAACCAGTTTTAGGTGGGCTTCTTATGGATCCTTTGGAGGTCCCTGGTTTAGTTGGGTTGTCAGAATTGGCTGTAGAATGGAGTTTGATTTCAAATAAACTAAAACCTGTTCCTTATTTTCTTTTTCTGATTTATTCTTGGAGATACATAGCAGCAAAGCTCTCAGCAATATGACAGCTGATTCTGCCTAAAGCATTTAAAGCCCATTTTATAACATGGGCTCAGCCATAATACATTTCCAAGGTCTTCTGGAGGAAGTAACCTTACGGTAGAAGGTCCACCAAGGAAATTGCCTTAACACCTTTTTTCTCTTTTTTTTTTTTTTTTTTTTTTTTTTTGAGACTGGGTCTCGCTGTCTTGCCTAGGCTGAAGTGCAGTGGTGCAATCATGGCTCACTGCAGCCTCGATCTCCCGGGTTCAAGTGATCCTCCCAGCTCAGCCTCCCAAGTAGCTGGGACTACAGGGATGTGTCACCATGCGCAGCTAATTTTTGTACTTTTTGGTAGAGGCGAGGTTTCACCACGTTGCCTAGGCTGGTCTCAGTATTCCTGGACTCAAACTGTCTGCCTGTCCTAGCTTCCCAAAGTGCTGGGATTATAGATGTGAGCCACCCTACCCAGCCCGTCTTAACTTCCGTTACCTTATTTTGCAGGAGCCAGTGGTTCCCCCTTTCCTCCACAATAACTTATTTTTGTTTGAACTTAATGAGTTGTCCTATAGTAGGTCTAATAAAATGTGTGATGTAATTGGCTGGGAAAGTTTACCCTGGCAGTGCTGTTCACTGTAAGAGCAGCTTTTGATTAAACTGGGCTCCTTCCCCATATTTAGACTTCAGGGATCATAATGCTGAGCTTTGCATGCCATTGAGAGTTAGTGGGTTTGGGTAAAGGTGTTTTAATAATATTTTAAATAAGTACCAATAAATACTAATAATTTTTTTTTGTGTGTCAGAGGTTACAATCAAAAGTTTTAAAATTAGTTGATATATCCTATGGTGGTGAAAATGGATTCAACCAAGCTATTGAGTTATCTACTGAAGTCCTCTCCAACGTGAAATTCATTCAAGAGAAGAAATTAATAGGTATCGGTGAAATGCAACTGCATATTCTGTGAAATGTTTTCGTGTGTGTGTGTACGTATATACGTGTTTGTATGTATGAGACAAGGTACCAAAAATGTAAAAAGAGTATATTTAGTATTTTTATTAACTCTTTTGCCTCAGTGAAAGCATTATTTTTTATCTTCTGTAGTCACTAGGTTGAATAGGTATGTTTGTATCTACTAGGGAAACTTATTATGTCCTGTTGACTGATCCCTAATCACAGGACGATACTTCGATGAAATCAGCCAGGACACGGGCAAGTACTGTTTTGGTGTTGAAGATACACTAAAGGCTTTGGAAATGGGAGCTGTAGAAATTCTAATAGTCTATGAAAATCTGGATATAATGAGATATGTTCTTCATTGCCAAGGCACAGAAGGTATGAGAATTAGAAAATAAGGTTGCTATTTGTTACTGAGCCAGGAAGCCTGGGGTGGAGATTGGGAGGGATGGCTGATTTCAGGAGCGGTCAGAAGGTAGATCTAGCCCTTGTTCCCTGCTCCTTCAGTCTGTAGTACATTCCTGCATAGATTTTTCTGCTTGAACTGTTTAACGTCTGCTTAAGATTGTTAAATCTGCTGAGGACCAGGACTGTATCTTGAGCATCTCTGATGTTCCTTATGGTTGAAGCACTGTACCTAGTAGACACTCAGTGTATGCTAACATGCTTATGGAAAAAAGGTTGAGAGATTGAGTCCCTGAGCCCTTTTCTCATCTTACACAGCTTGCACAGATTAGTATATGAGAGCCAGGTTAACACATTTTTTTCTCCTAATACTACAGAGGAGAAAATTCTCTATCTAACTCCAGAGCAAGAAAAGGATAAATCTCATTTCACAGACAAAGAGGTATGTGATTATTTTCTTGGTTTGATGATACATGCAAGCATAAATCCATGTGCTAGAGCACTGGCGGTGTAGAGGGTGAGCTTTGGGAAACCAAACCTCATACTAATTGGGGGGGCTGTGGGAGGTGGTCATCTCCTATCTGCCACATACAAATCTGACTTCAGGGAAGGAGGCCAAATCATATTTACTGCAGCTTTTTTTTTTTTTCCCCCCTGGAGACAGGGTCTTGCTCTGTTGCCCAAGCTAGAGTACAGTGGCATGATCTCGGCTCACTGCAACTTCTACCTCCTGGACTCAAATGATCCTCTTGCCTCAGCCTCTCTAGTAGCTGGGACTACAGGCACACCACCACCATACCCAACTAATTTTCAAATTTTTTGTAGAGGGGGGTTTTCACCATGTTGCCCTGGGCTGGTCTCGAACTCCTGAGCTCAAGCAGTCCGCTTACCTCGGCCTCCCAAGTGGTGGGATTACAGGTGTGAGCCACCGTACCCGGTCTTTTTTTTTTTTTTTTTTTTTTTTGAGATAGTGTCCTGGTCTGTCACTCAGGCTGGATTCAGTGACACAATCATAGCTCACTGTAACCTCGAACCCCTGGGCTCAAGCAATCCTTCTGCTTCAGTCTCCTGAGTAGTCAGAAGTACAGGCACAAACCCTCATGCCCTTTTTTGAGACGGAGTTTTGCTCTTGTCGCCCAGGCTGGAGTGCGGTGGTGCAATCTCAGCTTACTGCTACCTCCACCTCCTGGGTTCAGGCAATTCTCCTGCCTCAGTCTCCCGAGTAGCTGGGACCTCAGGTGATCCACCTGCCTCAGCCTCCCAAAATGCTGGGATTACAGGCGTGAGCCACCGTGCTGGGCAGCCTTATTTTTTATAGAAATGGGCTCTTGTGTTCACCAGGCTGGTCTTGACCTCCTGGGCTCAAGTGATCCTCCTGTGTTGGTTTTCCAAAATGGTGAGATTATAGGTGTGACCCACCATGCCTGGCCTGGTTTTTTGTTTGTGTTTGTCTTTGTTTGTTTTTTAGACAGTCTCCCTCTGTCTCCCAGGCTGGAGTGCAGTGGCACGATCTCAGCTCACTGCAAGCTCCGCCTCCCGAGTTCACGCCATTCTTCAGTCTCAGCCTCCCAAGTAACTGGGACTACAGGCGCCCGCCACCATGCCTGGCTAATTTTTTGTATTTTTAGTGGAGACGGGGTTTCACCGTGTTAGCCAGGATGGTCTCAATCTGCTGACCTCGGGATCCGCCCACCTCGGCCTCCCAAAGTGCTGGGATTACAGGCTTGAGCCACGGCGCCTGGCCCTCTTTGTTTTTAAGTAGTTAAGCAATCAGGAAAACATTTCATTATCCTTGAAATGTAATAGGGAGGAAAATGTAATTTGCATAATGTCTCTCCTGCACTATGAAACCTGTGCTGCTTTCTTCACTTGATCAGCTCTTCCACTGCAGTGGCTTCTCTGGTTTGCTCTAAATGCATCACAGCAGTTGAAAGTATCACTCTCCTGTATGAGATAGGTTTAAATGGTAGCTTCCTCAAATTCTGGTTTGGAGAGCTTTGTTATCTATGAGGCCACTCCCAAAAGCAGTCCTGGCCTGTCTCTTCGGGGTCATTGAATGGGGTGCTGCTTAGAGACTCTACAACAGCCAGACTTCTAGAGTCAGCAGTAGCAATCATAAGCTGAAAACCCACTGAGTGTTTGTGTTGGTATTTCATGGCTGAGGGTAGAGTCTGAGGAGAAGTGTTGTTTGAAATAATCCAAATTTCTCTGCTTATGTCCATTATGTTATCAAAACCAGAGATGACTTACAGAGCTTTACACACAGACATGCCTATAAGTGGGAGGATGAGAGTGATAGGTGGGCAAGGGGCTGTGAGAGGGGCTAATTAGCCTTCATATATCCTAATCCCCCCTGTTTTTGTATCTCATGGTCACCCCTGTAGACCGGACAGGAACATGAGCTTATCGAGAGTATGCCCCTGTTGGAATGGTTTGCTAACAACTATAAAAAATTTGGAGCTACGTTGGAAATTGTCACAGATAAATCACAAGAAGGGTCTCAGTTTGTGAAAGGATTTGGTGGAATTGGAGGTGAGTAGCAAATCAGCAAACCAAACTTAAAACCAGGGTCTCAGGCCAAGGTCACTCCTGGCTAGCCCTGCTTCAGGCGAGGTGCTCATTATCTGCTGAGATAGGTGATTGACGCAGCAGGTGCAGGTTCCTAATTTGGACCCGTGTTTATTATTGCCTCTTTGTTTTCTGTAATTCTGCAAGAGAATGGGGCTTCCCTTATTAGAGTGACCAGCCCCCTACACACATGCCCATTCCGTGAACACAGGTAATTTACCTTTTGGTTTGTTTCCCCAGGTATCTTGCGGTACCGAGTAGATTTCCAGGGAATGGAATACCAAGGAGGAGACGATGAATTTTTTGACCTTGATGACTACTAGGTAGTCGACATGGGTCCGGCAAAATGTGCCTCACCCTCCAGCATCCAACCCAAGGAGCATACCCATGGTGGAATCCAAACAGATCCCTGCCTTACAATTGGAACATTTCCAGAACTTAATCCATGAGCATTGGATATTGAAAAGAAAACCGAAACAAAACCAGACCCAGCCCTACACTTTGGTTTGTCATGGTGTCAGCGCAGCAGCCTACAACTAAGTTCCTAAATGCCACTTTGGACTAATTTAAAAAAGAATCCCAGTTTTTACTTTTACTCGATGGTGAAATTGGTTGCTCTTGTATTTTATGAAAAAAATGATTTTTTTAACCTTCATACATAGAAGCAAAAATACTTTAACTGCTGTAAACCTTCAAAAGTTAATAGAAGTGAGATCATACTGGTTTGTTTCTTATTTTGATTGGAGAAAAATTAAATTGCTGCATTTCGCAGTGACCCATTTACATGGCATTCTCAGCTTAGACTGCATAAGAAGAAATATATGTGGTGAAATGTTGGAACCATTTCTCTCTTGGTCTCTGTTTAATGTTGAAAGGGTGAGCTAATAGGAGGCACTTTCAACTTCTCTCCCTCACGCTACCCCGTCCCCTCCAGACTGGCAGTTTCAAGGATGCAAATTGCATTGCAAAATCAAACTGACTCATGAAGCATTTGGGCCAGTGCACTGTTTACTTCCATCTGTTTGCAGACACATTTGTGCCCGGCGTTTGGGAGCCCTTTGTATCAGTGTTCTGACGGGGGTCCCTATAACCTTAACCTACTCGAAACCAGTTTGGGATGGATATGATGGGGCTTCTGTGCTATTGCTGGGATTGGGAGAAATAAAACATGCAATTTAAGTGGAAGCGAAGAAATTTAAAGAGGATTTTATTTTGCTTGGGTCAATCCTTGTTAAAAGGGAGGTGGATGTGTTTTCCTTGTGTTGGATGGCATGAGATTATGTGAATGTTTTGATTTATTAAAATGAACTGCAAGGTTTTTCACAGGAACGACAGACATGTATGACTGCATGTAATTATAAACTCCTGACCTCCTGGTGGGGTTGGAGCATCTTTTTCAAATGTGGGACTTCCAAGCACCTCTCACATGAGAAATGAGGGGCGGGTGGGAAGGGATGGGACACAGCTTCTGGCACCATGGATTTAAGACCATGTTGGATCCAAAAGTTGGCCTGAAACCCTGAAGCTTATGCATCACAGCTGGGCTGTAAGTCAGACTTGAACCCAGCTGACATGCAGGGTCATGGCGTGCCCGAGGTGGTGACAGTTGAACAAAGTGTATAGTATGTGCCCAGTGGTAGCAATGGAAAAAAGTATACCAAACAGACTTTGAAGGACCAAAGGTTTTAAAAGTCAATTGGTATCACCTCCACACTGACTATAGGGTAGTGGGGTGCATTTGGTTTTCAAATTGGGTACTTTTAACACTTTAGTGCCTGACTGCTGTTCTTTACTGACTTGATTCAGTCACTCGTAGCTTTATTGGTCTGAACCAGCTCCTTCTTCCCAGGTTACAGACCTGCCTATCGTTCCAATAATCCTGTTTCACTTGAATGAAGGGAGTATGTCTTAAATGTAAAGTTTCTGGTTCTCACACTGTACTCTGAGGTCCAAATACTGTCTGTCAATGTGTAACCTGATGTCTCAACCCCCAGTGAGAAGAGTCCATTATTTGGTGTTCACCAGCGTGGGAGACTTCACCGGAACAGGCTTTTTTGCTTTGGGCTCTGCTATTTGTTTGCAGAACACCCAAGAGCGAGCAAACATGCTCTCTTCACAGCAGTACCTGAGGGTTTCGCCATTGTAAATGGGTCTGATGTGATAGGACAAGACCAGAGAAATTGGATGTAAATTTACATTTTTGAATATGCTTGTTGTTTCACATGATACATTTAGGGTATGCAGCTCCTTTTGTAGTTTTTATTTTTACTATTTAAGTTTGGAAATGATGCCAAATTTTTGTATTTCTTTAATCAGTGTGTTCTCTTCGGTGATATATATTGCATTATATATTGATGTGTGTATCAATATATACTGATATGTATTACACTTACACATACAAACACATAAATAAGAGGGGGTGAAAACCGTAGCCTTTGCATTCTCTATAGCCTCTGCAGAGAGATCCTAAGCAGCAAAATCTTGGTGTTGTGATGTACAGAAATGGAGAAGAGTATTAAACCATATTTAAGAATATACTTTGTGTGCTTGAGATTTTTTAGGACTGGTCTAGAAAGGCCTGAACTGTGGAGACAGTGAGTTCTCCAAGGCATACCTCAGATTAGTCATGCCCAGTAGCGTTTCAGCCTTGGATTTGAGTTGTGTTTACTACATTTGTCTATGGAAAGGTATATGCAAAGTTTTTCTGAGGTCACAATCCCAGAGTTATGGTAGAGGAAGAAGGTTCAGGTTGCTGGGGCCACACTAATTTGTATTCTCCCCCATTCTACATGCATGCCAAAGGGAATCTTGCTTCCTTTTTGTTTGTTTGTTTGTTTAAGGTATGTTAAGTGTATTATTCCATAACCCAGCATCCCATGGAGGTACCCAATTTTACAGGTGATGAAACAGAACAAAAGAAGGTTAAGTAGCAGCTCTTTAGTGATAACACCAAAATTTTATCCCAGGCCTTATTCCAAAGTTATCTCTGTATCTGTCTTTGAGTCCTATAATAGAATGGTCCAGATGGAATAGCAGAAACTAGGCCTGGGCCCTCTCCCTCCCACGCTCCTTCATCTTACATACCTTACACTGGGTAGGAGAGTAGTAGCCCATCCAAGAGCAGGTGCTGGTCCAGTAGAGCAGGGCTCCTAGGCCAGGTTCAGAGCAGAAGAGGATTTGTTTTCTTTGTTTTCCCCCAAGGTTGAGGTGCTTAGAGAGCCTCTTTGGTAGTTTAGGAAGCCTAGTTGAGGAGCCAAGGTGGTGCATGGTTTGCTTTCTCTAGGTTTGAGAAAACTGTTTTAAATAAAATTGACCAGTAATGGCACTTGGCATAGTTTTCACCCATTTTCTCACCTGATCTAGATGATAGCCCTGACAACAAAACTCAATTACCAGCTGGGAAGGGGCGAACATGCCTGTGCTGGTGGAAGTGTAATTTTCCCTCCTAATGCATGTCTAGGTGCTGTTCTTGAAGACAAAATTGTTGGAAGGCAGCACAGTGGTGCAGGATGTATGGGCTGTGGTGCTTGCCTGTCTGGGCCTGCAGCACTTGCCATCTTTTGTTCTCTGACTCCCAAGACGCATGCCATGACACTCCCAGACAGCCACGGTGGATTCAGGGCTGAGAGCCAAGGTGGAATTTAAGCCTCATGCCAGCTTCTCCTTTGTTGCCAACTTGAGTGAATGCCAGCTGGGATTTCTGCCTGCCAAGTCCAGTCCTGATGGGACTGGGTCTCAGGGGACCTGGGAACTGAACAGCCAAGTGGTATGGGAGCATCCGATTAGAGCTAGGCAAGCAGGGCACAGTTGCTTGTTTTGTGGCAGTTTGGGTGCTGCAAGTTGCTGAGGATGTGGCTGAATAACAGGAACTAGAAATACAGGTGAAAACAATTCACCACCTCCAGGGTTCTCTGTAAATCAAGTCTAAAACCCTGTCTGGTGAATTGAATTTCAGATACAGCCATCTCCAGGAGTCCTTCCCTGAAACTGGCAGGTTTACCTGGGGCTTAGCTAAGAGCCCAGAACCAAACAAGGGAGTTAAGCTCTGGTTCTGCTAGGCACCGTGGCTCATGCTTGTAAACCCAACACTTTGGGAGGCCAAGGCAGGTGGATCACCCGAGATCAGGAGTTCAAGACCAGCCTGACCAACATGGTGAAACCGTGACTCTACTGAAATTAGCCGGACAGGTGGCGGGCGACTGTAATCCCAGCTACTCAGGAGGCTGAGGCACAAGGATTGCTTGAACCTGGGAGGTGGAGGCTGTAGAGACGAGATAGCACTACTGCACTCCAGCCTGGGCGACAATGAGACTGTCTCAAAAAAAAAAAACCTCTGGCCCTGTCTCTGCTGTTAACTGGGTTTGTGACTTCACAGTATCAGACAGTCCCTGAATCTGAAGTGCCGTGCTCGCCAGCTTCCCGGGAAGAGCGCAGTAGGAAGCAGGATCTCTGAGGTCTGAGGTAGAAATCCTGGCTCCACTTGAGAAGCTGGCAAATTATTCCATGTCTTTGAGTAACAGTTTCACCACCTGTAATAAGGATTAAATGGAGTAAGGCACATGAAAGCACTTAGCAAGGACTGGAATGGCAGCTACTCGTGGTTCCTACACTCCCAACCTTGGTCCTCTGGAAGTGGCCAGGGAAAGTTTGTGCTGGTGACCACAAGGTGGTGCTATAGAGTTAAGGACGCTGACGAAGAAATTTGCTTCATCTGAAGTAGGGGGAATTTCTGACAAGCATTAAGAGGTGCCTGGGACAGCTTGCTTTGCCCTTAAATTTTGGGAAAGTGGAGAGGGCAGGTTAACAAAGGAGTAGGGATGAGTGAACGGAGAGGAGAGCCCAGGAGTCTCAGTCCAGCTCTGCCCAGTTTTCTTACTCCTCATTCTGGGCTTTGAGCTATCCGTCTGTGAAGTAACTATAGTCACTGACATTTGTTGAACGGTTATGTAATCCTTAGAAAAACGTAGTGAGGGAGATGCTGTTTATATCTTCCCATCCACGTTCTACTAAGTGGCAAAATCTGGGACTCAAAGTCAGGTCTGTTTGGTTCCAAAGCCAGTGCAAATGCAGGTCATCCCTACAGAGTGAAGTCAAACAGCATGAAGAAGGGCTTCTTGGGGGGCCCTTGGCCCCAAGTAGGTGAGCAAGGAAGTGATGAGAAGGCAAAGCTGTACCTGGGAATGTCAAGCCCATTCTCAGAAAGGACTAGAGTCTCTTTTTTTTTTTTTTTTTTTTTTTTTTTGAGACGGAGTCTGGCTCTGTGGCCCGGGCTGGAGCGCAGTGGCCGGATCTCAGCTCACTGCAAGCTCCGCCTCCCGGGTTTACGCCATTCTCCTGCCTCAGCCTCCCGAGTAGCTGGGACTACAGGCGCCCGCCACCGCGCCCGGCTAGTTTTTTGTATTTTTTAGTAGAAACGGGGTTTCACCGTGTTCGCCAGGATGGTCTCAATCTCCTGACTTCGTGATCTGCCCGTCTCGACCTCCCAAAGTGCTGGGATTACAGGCTTGAGCCACCGCGCCCGGCCAGGACTAGAGTCTCTTTCGACCGTAGTCCTTAGTGTACGGCCACACCTTTATATAGCTTTTCTCTACAGTACCCAATACTTAGACTTCTTAAGGAATTATCATTTTAGCACTTTTTTTTTTTTTAATTGAGACAGGGTCTCACTCTGTCACCCAGGCTGGAATGCAGTGGTGCAATCTTGGCTCACTGGAGCCTCAACCTCCCAGGATCAAACAATCCTCCCACCTCAGTCTCCTGAGTAGCTGGGACTACAGGCACATGCGGCCACACCTAATTTGTGAGGTTTTTGTTGTTGTTGTTTTTGTAGAGATGAGGTTTCGCCATGTTGCCCAGTCTGGACTTTTTTTTGAGACGGAGTCTTGCTTTGTCGCCCAAACTGGAGTGGAGTGGCACGATCTCGGCTCACTGCAAACTCTGCCTCCCAGGTTTATACCATTCTCCTGCCTCAGCCTCCTGAGTAGCTGGGACCACAGGCGCCCGCCACCATGCCTGGCTAATTTTTTGTATTTTTTTTTAGGAGAGGCGGGGTTTCGCTGTGTTAGCCAGGATGGTCTTGATCTCCCGACCTCGTAATCCGCCTGCCTCAGCCTCCCAAAGTGCTGGGATTACAGGTGTGAGCCACTGCACCAGCCTGTTCTTGAACTCCTGATCTCAAGTGATCAGCCTGCCTCAGCCTCCCAAAGTGTTGGGATTCCAGGTGTGTGCCACTGTGCGGGGCCCCTTAATTTTAGCACTAGGAAGGGTCTTGCACCTTACCTATTCCAGTCCCCTCAATGAAGACAGAAGACAACAGGTCAGAGAGCAACACAGTGACCTGTCAGGCTCATGCAGCAAATTAGCAGAGCCGACATGAACACTTGCTGCAACTCCAGATTCAGTGCTCTTAACAGCTGGATGATCTTCTTATTCTTCATCCAGGCCTTGTTCTCTCCAATGTTATAAATGAGAGAAGGGACAATTGGAGGGAGCACATGGCCTGAAACCAAAGAGCTAGGAGAGGAAAGGTGGCCAACATCCAGATGGAGTTATAAAAGCTGTTTGAAGTCACTTCCCTGTGAGTCAAGGTTGGCTTGGGTGTGTAGACCAACTTGCTTCTCCAGCCCCCGGGCTTCCAAATTAGCCCCATCTAGCTCTCCCTGACTGCCACAGACTTCCAGCTCCTCCCACTTGGCTGAGATACTATACCTAGCCCCTTCTGCTTGCCTCTCCATCCCCGCCCAAAGGAAAGCTAGAGGGCAAACCCGTTTCCAAGGAAGCCAGGAGAATAAGGAAGGAGGGTGGAAACTTGAGAGAAAGGCTCCAAGCAGGAATGGCAAGGATCTTCTGAGAGGCAAAGATGCAGAGATATTCCCATTCCTGGGAGGCATGAGGAGAAATCAGGGCTTGATGATGCCAGGACGCTCTGCCCCATGTTATATGACTGTCCAGACCCAAAGACATGCCCAGCCTAGGCTCCCTGGTGGGGAAAGGGGAGGCAAGATGAACCAGCTGGGGTGGGCCTGGAGGGCCTGCATAGGGGGGCTCTTTGTAATAAGGCAGGATGTTGCCTGGGAGAGAGTTGCTTCTCCAGATAAAGACGAATTCCTGTGCTCAGGGCTAGAGGCCCTTCCTAGCACCCGTCGGGCTCTGATTCTGAAAGGTAACATGGAAGGAGTTCTCCCCTATGGAAGGAGTGCTACCCCAGTCTCCTCCAGCCTTCTCCACAGATGCACTCCACTGCTGCCTCTATTCCTTAAACGAGACTTGGGTTAAGTCAGTCTCATTCCTTGACTCAGCAAGCATTTAGACATGTCCTAGGTCCTGCGTGAGATTCAGTGGCGAACAGTGGAGGTGCACACCCTGCCCTTCGGTGTTGAAGGTTCAGCAGTGGAGACTCTGAACAAGACTCTGAACAGGGAATGGCAATGAAGAGCGGGGAATGTTAAAGGACAAGGGGAGTGCAGGGTGGCTCCTTCCTCCTCTGGGGGTGCTAGGTCTATGTTGCGACCTGGATTAGCTGGAGAGATGAGAGGGTAAGTTTGGAGAGGCACGTGGATCAGTCCTGACTGGATCCAAAGGCCAGGAAGACATTCCGATTTCAGGACACAGTGTTTTCTTTTTTTTTCTTTTTTTTTTTTTTTTATTTTTTTTTTATTTGAGACGGAGTCTCACTCTGTCGCCAGGCTGGAGTGCAATGGCATGCTCTATGCTCACTGCAACCTCCACCTCCTAGGTTCAAGCGATTCTCCTGCCTCAACCTCCCAAGTAGCTGGGACTACAGGTGTGCACCACCATGCCTGGCTAATTTTTTAGTGGAGACGGGGTTTCACCATGTTGGCCAGGATGGTCTCCATCTCCTAACCTCATCATCCGCCTGCCTTGGCCTCCCAAAGTGCTGAGATTACAGGCGTGAGCCACTGCACCCGGCTAAGACACTGGTTTTTTCATCCTGCTATCATTTCTGTGGTTTATTAACAGCTTTATTGAGGTATAATTTATAATCTATAAAATTAACCCACTGTAGGTATAGTTTGGCTATTTATTTTTAAAAGTAAATGTGTGTAGGCCAGGCCTACACGCCTGGCCTCACGCCTGTAATCCCAGCAGTTTGGGAGGCTGAGGCAGGCAGATCACTTGAAGCCGGAAGTTCAAGACCAGCCTGGCCATCATGGTGAAACCCCGTCTCTACTAAAAATACAAAAATTAGCTGAGTGTGGTGGTGTAGGCCTGTAGCCCCAGCTACTCCGGAGGCTGAGGCAAGAGAATATCTTGATCCCGGAAGGTGGAGGCTGCAGTGAGCCAAGATCCTGCCACTGCACTCCAGCCTGGGTGACAGTGAGACTCTGTCTCAAAAAAAAAAAAAAAAAGTAAAAGTAAATGTGTATAGTTATGTAAACATCCCACAACTCACAACTCAATGTTCAGCATCCCAAAAAGATTATTTGTGCTCTTTTGCAGTCAATCTCTGTTTCCACATGCAACCTGGGCAACTGCTGCTGATCAATCTACTTGCTTTGGTTTTTTTTTTTTTTTGGAGACAGAGTCTCACTCTGTCGCCCAGGCTGGAGTGCAGTGGCGCGATCTCAGCTCAGTGCAACCTCTGCCTCCCAGGTTCAAGCCATTCTTATGCCTTAGCCTCCTGAGTAGCTGGGACTACAGGTGCCTGCCACCACACCCAGCTAATTTTGCTATTTTTAGTAGAGACAAGGTTTCACCATATTGGCCAGGCTGGTCTCAAACTCCTGGCCTCACGTCATCTGCCCATCTCGACCTCCCAAAGTGCTGGGATTGTAGGCATTAGCCACCATGTCCAGCTGCTACAGATCTGCTTTCTACCTCTACAGTTCTGGCCTTCCTAGAAATTTTTATATTAATGGAAAAGCACAACATGTAGTCTTTTATGTGAAGCTTCTTTCATTTAGATAAATTTTTGAGATACACCTATCTTTCTTTCTTTTTTTTTGAGATGGAGTCTCACTCTGTCACCTAGGCTGGAGTGCAGTGGCTCATTAACAGCTCAATAACAGCCTTGATCTCCTGAGTTCAAGTGATCCTCTACCCTCAGCCTCCCAAGTAGCTGGGATTACACCATCATGTCGGGCTATTTTTTTGTAGATATATTTTTGTATAGAGATGGGGTCTCCTTATGCTGCCCAGGCTGGTCTTGAACTCCTAACTCTAAGTGATCTTCCCGCCTCAGCCTCCGAAAGTGCCGGGATTACAGGTATGAGTCACCATGCCCAGCCTGTTGCATGTTCATTTTTATTGTTGAGTAGTATGATACACGAAGAAATACATATACAAGTCTTGGCCGGGCGCGGTGGCTCAAGCCTGTAATCCCAGCACTTTGGGAGGCCGAGATGGGCGGATCACGAGGTCAGGAGATCGAGACCATCCTGGCTAACAAGGTGAAACCCCGTCTCTACTAAGAAATACAAAAAATAGCCGGGCGAGGTGGCAGCGCCTGTAGTCCCAGCTACTCGGGAGGCTGAGGCCGGAGAATGGCGTGAACCCGGGAGGCGGAGCTTGCAGTGAGCTGAGATCCGGCCACTGCACTCCAGCCTGGGCTACAGAGCGAGACTCCGTCTCAAAAAAAAAAAAAAACAAGTCTTTGCTCCACCTCTTTCCTGGCATGCGGCTCCTAAAACCCATGGAATCTCCAGAGTGATGACAGTGTCTTTTCTATGCTAATAAGATTACTGATGGGCCGGGCGCGGTGGCTCAAGCCTGTAATCCCAGCACTTTGGGAGGCCGAGACGGGCGGATCACAAGGTCAGGAGATCGAGACCATCCTGGCTAACACGGTGAAACCCCATCTCTACTAAAAAAAATACAAAAATCTAGCCGGGCGAGGTGGCGGGCGCCTGTAGTCCCAGCTACTCGGGAGGCTGAGGCAGGAGAATGGCGTGAACCCGGGAGGCGGAGCTTGCAGTGAGCTGAGATCCGGCCACTGCACTCCAGCCTGGGCAACAGAGCGTCTCCGTCTCAAAAAAATTTTGAGACTCCGTCTCAAAAATAAATAAATAAATAAATTTAAAAAAAAAAGATTACTGATGACTGGGGACCCCTAGGTAGCTTCAGGATGGGGACTGGTGACCAGAAAGACCAGAACGTGATCAGAGAGTAGAACTTTTGGGCCAGGCGCGGTGGCTCACACCTGTAATCCCAGCACTTTGGGAGGCCAAGGTGGGCAGATCATTTGAGGTTAGGAGTTTGAGACCAGCCTGACTAACATGGTGAAATCCCGTCTCTACTAAAAATACAAAAAACATTAGCTGAGTGTGATGGCATATGCCTGTAATCCCAGCTATTCAGGAGGCTGAGGCAGGAGAATCGCTTGAACCCAGGAGGCGGAGGTTGCAGTGAGTCAAGATTGCTCCACCGCACTCCAGCCTGGACAACAGAGCTAGACCTATCTCAAAAAAAAAAAAAAAAGGTGGAGTTTCAGCACCTGCCTCCCACCTCCAGAGAGGGGAGAGGGGCTGGAGGTTGAATTAATCACTGATGGCCAATGATTTCATCAATCATCCCTATATAATGAGACCTCCATAAAACCCCCTAAATGACACAGTTCAGGAAGCTTCCAGGTTGGTGAACACATTGAAGTGCTGGGAGGGTAGCATGCCCAGAGAGAGGATGAAAGTTCTGCACCCATACCTTGCCCTATGCATCTGTTCTGTTGACTGTCCCTGAGTTGTATCCTTTATAATAACCTACCATAATGTGTAGATTTTTCCTGAGTTCTGTGAAGTGTTCTAGCAAATTATCAAACTTGAAGAGGGGGTGATGGGAACCCCTTATAGCCAGTTAGTCAGAAGTACAGGTGGTAACTTGTGACTGGCATCTGATATTGGGGCAGTCTTATGGAACTGAACCCTTAATCTGTGGGGTCTGCTAACTTAGGGTAGTTAGTGTCAGAATTGAGTTGAATTGTAGGACACCCAGTTGTGTCTGGAGAGTTGGAGAATTAGTTGATGTGGGAACAAAACTCCACACATTTGGTGTCAGAAGTGTTGTGGGTAAAACAGCACAAAAGTAGTATTCCATTGTATGAATATACCACATTTTGTTTCTCTCTTCCACTGGTGGATATTTGGACGGTGTCCAGTTTTTAGCTGTTTGAATAATGCTGCTATGAACATTCACGTACTGGTCTTTATGTGAATATATGTTTTTTGTTTCTCATGGGTTGATATTGTGTATCTTTGGAGAAATGTCTATTCAACTCCTTTGCCCATCTTGAATTGGTTTATCTTGTTGAGTTGTAACAGTTCTTTATATTCTAGACACCAAACCCTTATGAGATATATTATTTGCAAGTATTTTTACTTTCTTGATAATGTCTTCTGATGCACAAAACTAATTTTGGTGAAGTTCAATTTATCTATTTTTCTGTTGTTGCCATATCTAAGAATCCTTTGCCAAATCCAAAGTCATTATTTACCTATGTTTTCTTCTCTTAAGAGTTTTAGCCCAGGCACAGTGGCTTCTGCCTGTAATCCCAGCACGTTGGTATGCCAAAGCAGGAAGATGGCTTGAAGCCAGGAGTTCAAGGCCAGCCTGGGCAACATAGCAAGACCTCATCTCTACAAAAAATTTAAAAATTACCTGAGTGTGGTGGTGCATACCTGTAGTCATAGCTACTTGGGAGGCTGACACAGGAGGATCACTTGAGCCCAGGAGTTTGAGGTTGCAATAAGCTATGACTGTGCCATCTCACTCCAGCATGGATGACAGAGCAAGACCCTATCTGTTATATGTCATTGGCCCATTTTTAGTTAGTTTTTGCACATGGTATAAGGTCGGGGGTCTGACTTCATACCTTTGCATATGAATATCTAATTGTTGTAGGGCTGGGCATTGTGGCTCACACCTGTAATCCCAACACATTGAGAGCCCAAGGCAGAAGGATCACTTGAGCCCAGGAGTTCAAGACCAGCCTGGACAACATAGGGGGACCCCATCCATACAAAAAAGTGAGCTGGACATGGTGGCACTCACCTGTGGTCCCAGCTACTGGGGAGGCTGTCGTGGGAAGATCACTTAAACTTAGGAAGCCAAGTCTGCAGTGAGCCATGGTGCTGCCACTGCACTCCAGCCTGAGTGACAGAGCAAGACCCTGTCTCAAAAAAAAAAAAAGGTGTGCAAGCACCATTTTGTTGATGAAACGATTATTTTCCCCATTTAATGCTCTTTGCTCCCTTGGAGAAAATCAGTTGGTCATAGGTATATGGGATTATTTCTGAACTCTGAACTCTCTGAATTACTTCTGAACTCAGAAATAATCTCATATACCTATGGCCAACTGGGTATGGTATAATAATCCCATATGCAACTGATATAGATATACAGGTTTATATTTCTAACTTTATTATGCCAGTACCACATTGTTTTAATTTATGTTACTTTGTAGTATGTTTGTTTGTTTAATCTTTTTTTGAGACAGAATCTCTTTCTGTTGTCCAGGCTGGTGTACAGTGGCAGGATTATGGCTCACTGCATCCTCTACCTACTGGGATCAAGCAAACCTCCCACCTCAGCCTCCTGAGTAGCCTGTACTATAGGTGTGTGCCACCATACCCAGATAATTTTGTTTTAATTTTTTTTTTTTTTTTTTTGAGACGGAGTCTCGCTCTGTCGCCCAGGCTGGAGTGCAGTGGCACGATCTCTGCTCACTGCAAGCTCCGCCTCCCGGGTTCACGCCATTCTCCTGCCTCAGCCTCCCGAGTAGCTGGGACTACAGGCGCCCGCCACCACACCCGGCTCATTTTTTGTATTTTTAGTAGAGACGGGGTTTCACCATGGTCTCGATCTTCTGACCTTGTGATCCACCCGCCTCGGCCTCCCAAAGTGCTGGGATTACAGGCGTGAGCCACCGCGCCCTGCCTGTTTTAATTTTTAATAGAGATGGGGTCTTGCTGTTGCCCAGACTGGTCTTGAACTCCTGGGCTCAAGTGATCCTCCTGCCTTGGACCCAGGAAACACCAGGATTACAGGCATGAACCACCATGCCCCACCAACTTCTAATATTAAACATTAAAATAAATGTGAAGCTCAGTGCAGTGGCTTGTGCCTGTAATCCCAGCACTTTGGAAGGCGGAGGCAGGCAGATTGCTTGAGGTCAGGAGTTCGAGACCAGCCTGGCCAACATGAAAAGCCCTTTCTCTACAAAAATACAAAAAGTTGTCAAGCGTGGTGGCACACACCTATAATCCCAGAAGCTGAGGCAGGAGAATCTCTTGAACCTGGGAAGGGGAGGTTGCAGTGAGCTGAGACCACACCTGCGCTCCAGCCTGGGTGACCGAGCAAGACTCTGTCTCAAAATGAGATATATGTGAGCTGGCCGGGCGCGGTGGCTCATGCCTGTAATCCAAGCACTTTGGGAGACCGAGGCGGGCAGATCACAAGGTCAAGAGATCGAGACCATCCTGCCCAACATGGTGAAACCTCGTCTCTATTAAAAATACAAAAAATTAGGCCGGGCACAGTGGCTCACACCTGTAATCCCAGCACTTTGGGAGGCCGAGGCGGGCAGATCACGAGGTCAGGAGATCGAGACCATCCTGGCGAACACGGTGAAACCCCGTCTCTACTAAAAATACAAAAAAATTAGCCAGGCGTGGTGGCGGGCACCTGTAGTCCTAGCTTCTAGGGAGGTTTAGGCAGGAGAATGGTGTGAACCCGGGAGGCGGCGGAGCTTGCAGTGAGCGGAGATCGCGCCACTGCACTCCAGCCTGGGCGACAGAGCGAGACTCTGTCTCAAAAAAAAAAAAAAAAAAAAATACAAAAAATTAGCCGGGCGTGGTGGCGGGCACCTGTAGTCCCAGCTACTCAGGAGGCTAAGGCAGGAGAATGGTGTTAACCCGGGAGGCGGAGCTTGCAGTGAGCCGAGATCACACCACTGCACTCCAGCCTGGGAGACAGAGCAAGACTCCGTCTCAATAAATAGATAAATAAATAAAATAAATGTTAGCTATACACACATTTAAGAAGATCATGGCCGGGCGCGGTGGCTCAAGCCTGTAATCCCAGTACTTTGGGAGGCCGAGACGGGCGGATCACGAGGTCAGGAGATCGAGACCATCCTGGCTAACACGGTGAAACCCCGTCTCTACTAAAAAATACATAAAACTAGCCGGGCGAGGTCGCGGGCGCCTGTAGTCCCAGCTACTCGGGAGGCTGAGACAGGAGAATGGCGTAAACCCGGGAGGCGGAGCTTGCAGTGAGTCGAGATCGCGCCACTGCACTCCAGCCTGGGTGACAGAGCCAGACTCCGTCTCAAAAAAAAAAAAAGGAAGATCATAAGAACAATGATTGGCCAGGCGTGGTGGCTTATGCCTGTAATCCCAGCATTTTGGGAGGCCAAGGCAGATGGATCACCTGAGATCAGGAGTTCGAGTCCAGCCTGACCAACATGGAGAAACCCCGTTTCTACTAAAAATACAAAATTAGCTGGGCATGGTGGCACATGCCTGTAATCCCAGCTACTTGGGAGGCTGAGGCAGAAGAATTGCTTGAACCTGGGAGGCGTAGGTTGCAGTGAGCCAAGATCACACCATTGCACTCCAGCCTGGGCAACAAGAGTGAAACTGTCTCAAAAAAAAAAAAAAACAAGGATTATTTACTCAATTTTTGGTGAATCAGGGAGGTTGTGGTGGTGGGTTAAATGAAGGAATAAATGTTTGCAAAACAAAAATTGTAAGGAGCACTTCCTACTACTTCACCTGCCTGAGTTCAAAAACAATCACAAATATGGAAGGCTTGCTGAGCACTTTCATGTGGCACTGTTTATCATTGTGCATCATATGATTACTGGATATTTACAGATTTTATTTGACAATAATTTGTATTCATTCATTCATTTTCCACCCCACTTCTTCCGGTTGCGGGTCTCAGGTGGCGGCAGCCCATCCCAGTAGCTCTCAGGGCACAAGGAAAACACCAGCCCTAGACAAGATGCCATTCCATGGCAGGGCACACTTACAAACACACCCACACTTATTCATCCTGCGACCATTTAGACATGCTGATTCATCTAACGAGTACATCTTTGAGATGTGTAAGGAGACCAGAGTTCCCAGAGAAAGCCCATGCAGACATGGGGAGAACATACCAACTCCACCCAAACAACTCCGGCCGGAAACTGATTTTTTTTTCATCAATGTTATAAGGAAAGGACATTGAATTGAATGAAACGACATTATTTGAGGACCTGTAGTCAACAAGGCAGACAGTCCGTGTCAATAAAGAGTGCTCAATCTAGTGGCAAACCCAGCTAAAAAAAAAAAAAAAAAAAAAAAAATCCGTGGGCCGGGCACCATGGCTCACACACCTGTAATCCCAGCACTTTGGGAGGCCAAGGTGGGAAGATCACCTGAGATCAGGAGTTCTAGACCAGCTTGGCCAACATGGTGAAACCCTGTCTCTACTGAAAAAAAAAATTAAAAATTAGCCGGGTATGGTAGCAGGCGCCTGTAATCCCAGCTACTTGGGAGGCTGAGGCAGGAGAATTGTTGAAACCAGGAGGCGGAGGTTTCAGTGAGCCAAGATGGTGCCACTGCACTCCAGCCTGGGCAACAAGAGTGAAACTCCATCTCAAACAAAAAAGCCCTGGTTTGGTGGTTAAAAGCACAGAGGGTTTTGTGAGGCAGGGAGACCAAAGTGGCACCCAATCCACTGGCAAGAGAAGGTTTGGTTTCTGTCTGGAAATCTCATTTTGTGGAGGAAGCAAGCACAGGAAAACAATGAGAAGAAAAATGCAGGGGCCGGGCGCGGTGGCTCAAGCCTGTAATCCCAGCACTTTGGGAGGCCGAGGTGGGTGGATCACGAGGTCAGGAGATCGAGACCATCCTGGCTAACACGTGAAACCCCGTCTCTACTAAAAAAAAATACAAAAATTAGCCGGGAGCGGTGGCGGGCGCCTGTAGTCCCAGCTACTCGGGAGGCTGAGGCAGGAAAATGGCGTGAACCCGGGAGGTGGAGCTTGCAGTGAGCTGAGATCCGGCCACTGCACTCCAGCCTGGGGGACAGAGCGAGACTCCGTCTCAAAAAAAAAAAAAAAAAAAAAAGAAAAATGCAGGAAATAACAGGCGGCTGTGGTATTATTGGGTGTCACATTGGCAGTTGTTGAAAGATTATCAGTCCCAGGCTCCAGTATTCCTAACCCGCCCGAAAGCCAGCCCCAGGACCACTAGAGCATAGGTCTTAAGGCAGGGAATAGCCCAGGACCTTTACTGTTTCATAGGGCTTTCAAAGAATCAAGGCCCTGGAAGGGCGCGGTGGCTCACGCCTGTAATCCTAACACTTTGAGAGGCCGAGGCGGGAGGATCACAAGGTCAGGAGTTCGAGAGCAACCTAGCCAACATGGTGAAACCCCTTCTGTACTAAAAATACAAAAAAATTAGCCGGGCATGGTGGCGCATTCTTGTAATCCCAGCTACTCGGGAGGCCGAGGCAGGAGAATTGCTTGAAATCGGGAGGCAGAAGTTGCAGTGAGCCAAGATGACGCCACTGCACTCCAGCCCGGGCAACAGAGTGAGACTCCGTCTCAAAAAAAAAAAAAAGAATCAAGGCCCCTGCACCCTGAAGAGAATAAAAGGCCTACCCAAGCAGAGGCCTGGGGTTCCTGCAAATTCTGTAGCAGCCTACAGGAGCTCCCCTCACACCTTGCCCCTTGGCTAAGATTAATCGTAAATAGCTCACTGGTTTCCAGTCTAGGATCTCCCATCCCTGCAAGGAGCCCACCTCCTCACTCTGACCTGCCCTTCTCCTGGAGCAGGAAGGCGGGTGGCTGTCAGGGACCTGAGAGGAGGGGAGGAGAGGGCAGGAAGCAGCACCACTGGGAGCCTGGCCTCTGTGGACTGCATTACCCACAATCCTAGAGCATAGCTCTGCAGAGAAGGCTGCTGGGGGCCTGCAGCCCTAAGTGGGAACAAGGCAAGAAGCCTCCTAGGCTCTAAGTGTGCAACCCAGATTCTGAGACCCAGTTTTTTCCCAAGCCTACCTCCTGGAGCTTTGAGATCCATGCACCCATTCACAGGCATTCAGCCTACCTGGGGCTGTGGAGCCCCACAAGGCTCTTTAAGTTTTGGCTTTATTTGCAGCGTGTGTGTGTCGTGCCTGGAAACCTGTAAGTGATTTTATTCTGGATCAAGCCCAGAGGCTGCTTGGCCCTAAAAGCTCGTTCTCTGACATATTCACCCACTCAGCCCCAAGCTCTGAGCTCTTGTTTCCCTGCCTTACCTGTGGCAGAACAATCACAGGCTCACAGGCTGGTCTAGCTGGCCACATGGGGACTTGCTTGTCTCCTCCCCAGCAGAAAGTTGGACTTTGTGACAGCTGTCCTGCTGGAACATGGGGGGAGGGGGCTCGGGAACTGCTGCTGGCTCCCTCTGTGCTGAGATCCAGTCCCTGTTTGGGACCTTTCTCATGGCAGATCAGATCAGGGTAACCACATGGCTGGACCAGGTTTGTTTCTGGAGGCGCTGTTGGGAGGGCCTGTAGGGGCTTGCTGGTTCTTCCAGTGGTGGATAAACCAGAGCTGTCAGGCTGAGCAGGAGAGGCCCTTCTGGGTGATGGGAGCACCCGGGGCAGTGCTCAGCCCCAACTCACTCCCGGTGTACACCTGCTGTGGCTCCCCTCACCCCACCCCTCCAGCTTTCTCTAAAGAGTCAAACTACTTGTGGGGCTCATGAGCCTCAGACCACAGGGAGCCTTAGCAGATGGAGACGTTGGGGACCAGACCTAAAGTCAAAGATGCCCGTCCAAGGTGAAAAGGGACAGCGGCAGGCCTGAAACAGGATCATTCAGATAACGACACTTTGTTAAGATCCTATGATCCTAAATCAGCTCAGCAGAGGCTGGTGACCTATAGGTGGGGGTGGGAAGGATTTCCAGGAGACCAGAAGTCTGAACCAAGTAAAGGATGCATAGCAGTTCTTTCTGCCAGAATAGCGTGGGAAGGGCATTCAAGGCCGAGGGGGCAGCTCGGAGAAAGCCAGGGAGGTACAAGAAGCGCAAGCGTGGAGGAAGGGAGACGTCAGGGAAGACCCACTTGTCAACTGTCAGGGGAGAGCGGCCGGCGAGGCGCGGAGGCCTGTGTGGCTGGAGGTCCCGGGCTGGGGCCGCTGAACAACCGCCAGCAGGGCGTGTTGTGCTCCAGCTGGGGGAGAAAAGCGGGGCAAAATACGAAACTGGCGGGGGCCAGCGGGACCCCCAAGTCGGTCCGTCCCTCGCCTCCCGCGCCGGGCCAGGCCCCGCGTTCCCGTCCCTCCCGCCGCCGCCCCCTTCTTGGCAGCAGGTCCCCTGGCCGCGGGCTCCGGGGTTGGGCGGGCCCAGAGGACCGGGCTCCCAGCCCGCGGGCCGCCAGCCAGACGCGCCGGGAAGGAAGCGCCTTGTATGGGCCTGGGGCCGGGAGGAAGCGCCTTGTAGGGCTCGGGGAGGAAGCGCCATACATGGCGCGGGGCGGACGGGGGCGGGCCGGGGGCGGGAGCCCGCCCGGGATGGAGCCGTTTCCGCCGGGGCCTCCGCGGGCCCCGAGCCTCGCAGCCGCGGGCGGGGCCCAGGGGCTCCGGGATTCTATGCGGCCTCGACGCCTGCGGGCCGGGCGGGAATTCCAGCAAGGCTGCGCGCGCTCTCTGAGCCTTTGTCTCTGAGCCTCGGGCCCTCTCTCGAGGCTGTGGTGAAACGAGAGGCTGCGGGGGAGGCCCGCGTGGCGGCTCCGGGCCCTCGCAGTTGCAGGCTGGAGGGGCGGTTTCCCAGATGCCGGCTGGACGTGCCTGTTTAGCCTCTTCCCAGCCGTCTCGGGCCCGGGAAGCCTGTACGAAAGGCAGAACGAGGAGCGGACGGCTTCGGGAGAGATCTTTCCAGAAGGAAATAGGGCACCCTGAATCTGGAGTTTTCCTTTCCAGTTCAGACATTGGGGTTCCAGCCCCAGGGTCTCCCCTTGCCAGTCGGGTGATGCTGGGACGGGTACTCACCTTCTCCTGAGCCTGTGTCCTCATCTCCTCCGTGAAATGGGAGTGAGAGTTCCTGCTGTGCAGGTTTGTGGAGATAATTAAATGAAATGGGGGCTGTGTCAAGTGCCTGATGTGGCGTAGGTGCTTTGGCAGTGCCAGCTCCTCAGTCCTCTGTGCCCTTTCCGTGTTCGGGAGTGAGGGCCATTCTCCCTGGAAGCCCTGCCCCTTGAGGGAGACCCTCCTCCTTAGGCATCTCTGGGGCCTCCTCGCCAAGACTGGGCCTTCTCCATAGGCATGCCTGTGGCCCCACTGCCCCAGTGACCTGCCATCCGTGCCTGCTGCCCTCCTCTATCTACCCCAGAGCATAGGTAACCTCCTAGACCATCCTGTGAAAGCAGAAAGAACCTGGAGAAGTCGAGATTCCCATCACAGCCAGAAACTGGTATCTAGGACACTGTCCCCTCCCACGCCTGCTGTCAGTACCACACCCACACATTTCACCAAGAGATGGATATCAATCTCAGAGAAGCATTTCCCAATCCTCGCTTGCTGGCCGTGCCCTGCCCTCATCAGTCCTGCCTGTCCTGGAGTCCCACTGAAATCTAACCTGAATCCTCCTGTTCCATCCTGCTGAGCAGCAGTCCGCAGCCCCTGATAGATTCCAGGCAAGTTTGTGGACACACAATAGATGCATGTCACCCACGGCCTTGTTTCCTTTCATCCCTGTCAGGCAAGGAGGCTGTCGTTGGCATGGTAACCTTCCCTGTAAAAGTTGCAGCCCTCAAGGATGTTTTTCAATTCCAGCAGGGACACAGCTCCTTCCCCTCATTGTAGACTACGGGGTGACATGTAGCTGTGTCATTCTGGCCTCCCCCGGAACGGGGACATGGAGCTGGCAGCACAAAAGGATGGGTTCGTGGAGGGCAGCAAAAGGCTTAAGGGAGATGCCAATTGGATCTCTGAGGAACAGGTTCCTTCTGTCCTATGTGCTGATCCTCTGCCACCCAGAGAAACCAGTTCTGAGGCCCAGAATATTTTGGGAGACTCTTGGGATCTCATGGCAAAGGATAAACACGTATCTTCGCTAGAACCAGGCCCCTGACAAATGGCATGAGGCCCAGGGCTTAATTCCCTAGAATAAGCTGATAAATCATAAAACCTCCAAAATCCAGCGATTTCCTTTCTCTTCAGTTCCTCTGTGGCATAAATGAATATTTATTAGCCATCTCCCATGTCCCAGCTTCCCATACATCGTTTCAACTAATTCTCCGCACAGTTCCTATGAGGGACGTATTACAACATTCATTTTACAAATAGGGAAACTAAAATTTGGGGAAAGAGCTCAAGCAACTTGACCAAAAATTGCACGGCCGTGGAGTGGCAGCACCAGGGTTGGGACCCTGTTCTTCAGAGCCCAGCCCCTTACCTTTTCCACTAGTTCTGTGTTCCTTTATATTTGCTTCTGTGCTACAGGTAAAAATAATCTTCCCCGCAGGCCCCAAGGCACTGCCTTTCTAGGGAGTCCTCAGCAAGGAAAGGTGGCATCAGCGTCTGCCTCTGGGCCCATGTGTTCCTGTGTTGCCCTGCCTGGCACTGCAGCAGCCCCAATCCAGAGGCTTCTCCCTGCCAGCTGCCTTGTCTCCGTCATGGAGTTTCCCCGGCAGAGGGCAAGCGGAGGGAAAGTGGTTCCCAGCTGCCAGCTTCATCTAGGCAAAATTGCTTTGGAGCCAGCCCTGGCTTCCCTCAATCCCTCCGGAGGAGCACATTCAGCTCCCCTGCAAAAAGGAGGCGGGGAGAGACACAGAAAAAAAGGGAACTTCCATGTCTTTCTCTCCCTGGCTGGGAAGCACTTGGCTTTGGGCTGCCACTCATCTTGTAGGTGGGGAAGATTAATACTGATCCTCTTGAGATTACAGAAGTCTCTAAAATGAACCCTTGGGCAGAGCTTTGTCCAAGAGAGATGCTCATAGGAAAGCCCTGGATCTGAGTGCGGTGGGAGGGGAGAGGCAGGTCTCACCAAGGACAGAGATCCCTGGATCTCCTCCTGCTCTCCCACGAGCTCTCTTCTGAGTGCATTCTTCTGTCCAAAAAGATAAGAAGGGTCATTTCCAGGCAAATGGAACAGGGTCAGGGAGAAAGCAAGAGGAGGAGGAAACTATTGAGTTTTGACCTTGAGCAAAACAGGGGAGGTGTTGATAGTGTTAATAGTTAACATTTACCCACAGTGTGTCAACCACTCTTCATTTATTATCTCATTTAATCCCCCCTCAGGTAATCCTACTGTTATCTCTGTTTTAGAGATAAGGAAATTGAAGCATATGGACTCCTCAATAACAACTCCCAATTAATGAGAGAGTTGGCCAGCTTGGACAACATGGCAAGACACCCCTGCTACCAAAAATACAAAAATTATCCAGGCGTGGTGGTGCATGCTGTAGTCCCAGCTACTCAGGAGGCTGAGGTAGGGGAGGATTGCTTGAGCCTGGGAGGTCGAGGCTTCGGTGAGCCGAGATCACACCACTGCACTCTAGCCTGGGTGACAGGGTGAGACTCTGTCTCTAAAAAAAAGAGAACTGGCCCAGCATTCTGTAGACATTGCCTCATTTAACCCACATAAACCAATGAGATGAAACCATTATGGCCATTTTATTTTGCTTTTTTTTTTTAAACTTTAATTATTTTAAATGTCTTATTTTTTTTTAACACATACTAGAATGAGAATTACTGCCATTTTCTACAGGTGAAAACTGAGGTTCAGAGAAGTAGGGAACTTGCCTGTGATCATGAAGTATGTAAATGGCAGACCAAGGGCTCAGAATTTGGGTCTGTGTGACTCCAGAGCACGCGTGCTTGTCCTCTTTGCCCTGCTGTCTCCCGACTCACCAAGGCTTCTTCACCGCCCCTAGGGCACCTGCTCAGATAGGCTGAGACCACAAAAATCTGCCCACACCTACATTTCCCTAGTGCTCCACACACAGATGAAAACTTGGCCGCTGTTCACTTTGTTTTGTTCACACTTGCCACCAGAGCATGTATGGGGCGTGGACAGATAGGCATGGGTGATACGGGGCCCTGTGTCTTGGGACTTTGGCTGTCAGCTGGCCTCTCTCTCCCAACCTGGACTCCAGAAGCAGGAGGAGACTTGAGAGGTCTCTACTACCCTTCTGAAGCCTTGAAATTTTCCTAAGAGACCAAGATGTCTCAATTGAACAGCCTCGGGAGATCTGAAGACCCAAGGAGGTGCTTCTTGGAGAAGAGGCTGGAGAATCCAGCAGTTTTTTTGTTTGATGGTTTGTTTGTTTGTTTGACACCACGTCTTGCTCTGTTGCCCAGGCTGGAGTGCAGTGGTACCATCTTCACTCACTGCAACCTCTGCCTCCCAGGTTCAAGCGATTTTTCTGCCTTAGCCTCCTGAGTAGCTGGGACTATGGGTGCGTGCCACCACGCCAGGCTGGAGTGCAATGGCGTGATCTTGGCTCACTGCAACCTCTGCCTCTGGGGTTCAAGTGATTCTCCTGCCTCAACCTGCAGCTGGGACTACAGGTGCGCACCACCATGCCCAGCTAATTTTTTGTATTTTAGTAGAGACGGGGTTTCACCATGTTGGCCACGCTGGTCTCGAACTCCTGACCTCATGATCCATCCACCTCGGCCTCCGAAAGTGCTGGGATTATAGGCGTGAGCCACTGTGCTTGGCCAAAATGCAAGAGACACTCGCCAGAACGGGCTCAAACCACCCATCTCCAGAGTTGGAGGCAAGCACACCAACTGACTGCACCATACAAATGGTCACTAATTTTTATATTTTTAGTAGAGATGGGGTTTCACCATGTTGGCCAGACTAGTCTTGAACTCCTGACCTCAAGTGATCCACCCGCCTCGGCCTCCCAAAGTGTTGGCATTACAGGCGTGAGCCACCGGCCTGGCCGAGCCCAGCAGTTTTAATCAGGGAAACCTCGGCCAGGCACAGTGGCTTACAGCTGTAATCCCAGCACTTTGGGAGGCTGAGGCGGGTGGATCACGAGGTCAGGAGATCGAGACCATCCTGACTAACACGGTGAAACTCCGTCTCTACTAAAAATACAAAAAATTAGCCGGGAGCGGGGGTGGGCGCCTGTAGTCCCAGCTACACGGGAGGCTGAGGCAAGAGAATGGTGTGAACCCAGGAGGCAGAGCTTGCAGTGAGTGGAGATCACGCCACTGCACTCCAGCCTGGGTGACAGTGCAAGACTCCGTCTCAAAAAAAAAAAAAAAAATTAGGGAGACTTCTCATCTATCACTGAAGGCCTTTAACCAGCCTGGCTCCCATAGCTCACAGAGCTCCTCTGCATGGTGATAGGAGCATGACTCCAAGGCTCCCACCCACGCTGCGGGCCTGAGGGGGTGGGAAACACTTGAAATCCTGAGTCAGAGGAAAGGTTCCACTTCACTTTCCCTGGAACAGAAAGCCAAGGATGCAGCAGTCTGTATGGAGAAGAAGGGGAACTGGAAAGTGAGAAAGAATAGTGCTCACTTCCTTCCCTACCACCTCTTATTTTTAAAACATTTTATTTATTTATTTTTTGTTCCACCATATGTGATTCATGCTCATTGCAGAAAATACATGTGATGGAAATAAGCTTCGTTAGTTTGAGTGTTTCTCCTTGTTTTCTCTCCTCAAAACCATCCACAAAAGGTTTCCAGCTCAGAATTCATGCCCACTCCCAGCTCCAGGAGTCTGCTCTCAGCCATCTCCAGTCCAGCATCTTTTGTAATACAGAATCGAAATGAGTGGGTGAGGGTGCTGGTTAGAGACAGAAGGAGATGGAGAACTAGAGAGGCTGAGAGAAAGAAGAACTTAGACAGAGAGGCTAAATCCATCTATATGATAAAGAACAGGGAAGGGGAAGAGAGAAGGGAAAGAGAGGGAGTAGAAAGGAAAGGTTAGGAGGAATTTTATAGAGTACAGTATTGCTCTGAGGCATTAAGTAGACACCTTGTAGTTTTCCAAATCAAGATTGGATTTATTTTTGTTTTCTGTCTCCAGGATCATAATTCTTTATTTATTTATTTTTTTTTTTTTTTTGAGATGGAGTTTCGCTCTTGTTGCCCAGGCTGGAGTGCAATGGCGCAGTGCAATGGCGCGATCTCCGCTTACCACAACCTCTGCCTCCTGGGTTCAAGTGATTCTCCTGCCTCAGCCTCCTGAGTAGCTGGGATTACAGACATGCACCACCATGTCTGGCTAATTTTGTATTTTTAATAGAGACAGGGTTTCTCCATGTTGGTCAGGCTGGTCTTGAACTTCCGACCTCAGGTGATCCTCCCACCTCAGCCTCCCAAAGTGCTGGGATTACAAGCGTGAGCCACCACACCAGGCCAGGATCATACTTTTTTATTTGCAGCTCCATGGAAAGCCTTGACCATGTAGACATTCAGAATTTCTTTGGGGTTCCATACAGGAAAGTACAAAATATTGTCATTTGACAAATGAAAGAAGAGGCTTGAGTATTTATCATGATTTCTTTACAATTATGATTTAGTCTAGAAAAATTCTGGCTAACCAATGCAAACGGAATGATAGAATTATGAAATCACCCTTTGGCCGAGTGCATTGACTCATGCCTGTGAACCTAGCACATTGAGATGCCAAGGCGGGCAGATCAATTGAGGTCAGAAGTTCGAGACCAGCCTGGCCAACATAGTGAAACTCCATCTCTACCAAAAATACAAAATTAGCCGGTTGTCATGGCATGCGCCTGTAGTCCCAGCTACTCAGGAGGCTGAGACAGGAGAATCGCTTGAACCTGAGAGGTGGAGGTTGCAGTGAGCCGAGATACGTCATTGTACTCCAGCCTAGGTGACAAGAGCGAAACTCCATCTCAAAAAAATAGAAAAACAAAAAATAAATAAAATCACCCTTTTAACCCCTAATGAGATAATAGATTTAGATAAGGATCATTGATCATTGGAGATTTCTGTAATCATTGCATGAAAGGTATAGGGAAACTTTGTAATGCCAATGATACTTGGACCCATCAGTCAATCTGGGTTTTTTCAGAGACAGGGTCTCCTATGTTGCTTAGGCTGGAGTGCAGTGGCTATTCACAGGTGCAATAATAGCTCACTATAGCCTCAAACTCCTGGGCTCAAAGGATCTTCCTGCCTTAGCCTCTTGATTAGCTGGGACTACAGGCACCTGGCTGCTTAATTCATTTTAACATCACGCACACAAAAAGATAACTACCCAAGAGAATTGAAAGCATGTGTTTGTACAGAAACCTGTACATAATGTTCACAGCAACAAGTATTATTCGAATAGCTAAAAAATGGAAACAATCCAAATGTCCATCAACTGATGAATGGATAAATAAAATGTGGTATATCCATATAATGGAATATGATTCAGACATAAAGAGGAGTGAAGTACTGAGACACGCTACAAAATTGATGAACCTTGAAAACATTATGTTCAGTGAATGGACCCAGACACAAAAGGCCATATATTACTTAATTCTATGTATATGAAATGTCCAGAACAGGCAAACTGGTAGAGACAGAAAGTAGATTAGTAGTTGCCAGTGATTTGGGGGCGGGGGGGTGGTAAGGAATGGAGAGTGTCTGCTAACAGGTACAGGGTTTATTTTGGGGATAATTGTAATGTTCTGGAATTAGTGGCAATGGTTGTGCAACACTATAAATATACTAAAACTCATTGAATTGTACACTTTAAATGGAGAATCTTATGTTATGTGAATTATATTTCACCATTTAGAAATCCCATATAGGAAAGTAAAGAGAGAGAGGAAAAAAAAAACCCTAAAAATTACGTGCTTCTTGTTATGTTGCAATATGAAGTGTATAGCATTACCTAAAAAGTGAACCCAAGTTGGATCCAGCCTCTGGGTATAATAACTGGGTATAATTATGTGAAATTGATGAGCTAGAAGGACATATTGAACAGAATTATAAGGGGGGGGGAACAATGCAATGTGTACAATTCAAAAAGTGAGAAATTCTTCAGGACAAATAACCTGGTTTCTTCAGTAAATAGATAGCAAAAGGAACTAGTGTGGCTGAAAAGAAATTTAAAAGACATCGACCAAATGCAAAGCTGTCTTTTTTTGGTTCTGATTCAAGCAAAATAACTTAAAAATACTTATGAAGATATACACTGAAGTATTTACAGATGAAATTATATAATGTCTGGGATTTGCTTCAAAATAATCGAGTGTGTGTGGGTGAGGGTAGGGAAGAGGGTGTTATAGAAAAAACAAGACTGCTGTGAATTGATCATTGTTGAACTGGTTGATAGATACAGGGAGGTTATTGCATCATTCCCCCTACTTTTGAGGATATTTAAGATTTTCTACAATAAAAATTATGAAGCTTGATCTAGCCACAAAATGGATATTTAGAATTTATTTTTAGAATTTATATGTGTGCGTGTGTGTGTGTGTGTGTGTGTGTGTGTATATATATATATATATATATTTTTTTTTTTGAGCCTAGTCTTACTCTGCCCCCCAAGCTGGAGTGCAGTGGTATGGTCTTGACTCACTGCAACCTCCACCTCCTGGGTTCAAGTGATTCTCCTGCCTCAGCCTCCCAAGTAGCTGGGATTACAGGCACCTGCCACCATGCCTGGCTAATTTTTGTATTTTTAGTAGAGATAGGGTTTCACCATCTTGGCCAGGGTGGTCTTGAACTCCTGACCTCAAGTGATCCGCCTACCTCTGCCTCCCAAAGTGCTGGGATTACAGGCATGAGCCGCCACACCCGGCCTAGATTAAGATTGAATAATTGTCTGGGCATGGTGGCTCATGCCTGTAATCCCAGCATTTTGGGAGGCCAAGGCAGAAGGATTGCCTGAGGCTAGGAGTTTAAGACCAGCCTGGGCAACAAAGTGAAATCCCATCTCTATAAAAAATAAATTACAAATTAGCTGGGCATGATGGCACAGAACTGTAGTCCTAGATACTCTGGAAGATGAAGCGGGAGGGTCACTTGAGCTCAGGAATTCAAGTCCAACCTGTGCAGTATAGCAAGCCCCTGACCTCTATATTAAAAAAAAAAAAATTAATGAAAAGATTGAATAGGCCGGGCGCGGTGGCTCACACCTGTAATCCCAGCACTTTTCGAGGCTGAGGCGGGCGGATCACGAGGTCAGGAGATTGAGACCATCGTGGCTAACGCGGTCAAACCCTGCCTCTACTAAAAATACAAAAAATTAGCCAGACATGGTGGCAGGCCCCTGTAGTCCCAGCTACTCAGGAGGCTGAGGCAGGAGAATGGCATGAACCCAGGAGGCAGAGCTTACAGTGAGCCAAGATCGCACCACTGCGCTCCAGCCTAGGTGACAGAGTGAGACTCTGTCATAAAAACAAAAAAGAAAAAGAAAAGAGCCGGGCGCGGTGGCTCACGCCTGCAATGCCAGCACTTTGGGAGGCTGAGGTGGGCGGATCACAAGGTCAGGAGATGGAGACCACGGTGAAACCCCGTCTCTACTAAAAATACAAAAAAATTAGCCGGGCGCGGTGGCGGGCGCCTGTAGTCCCAGCTACTCGGGAGGCTGAGGCAGGAGAATGGCGTGAACCCGGGAGGCGGAGCTTGCAGTGAGCCGAGATCGTGCCACAGCACTCCAGCCTGGCGACAGAGCGAGACTCCGTCTTAAAAAAAAAAAAAAAAAAAAAAAAAAAGAAAGAAAGGAAAAGAAAAGAAAAGATTGAATAATTGAGTTTCAGGTAGCCCAGACCTTATTGAAAGCTGAAATTAAAAAGCATGCATACAATCCGAAGTGATCCATCGAAATTATTGTCATTATTGCTACATCAGAAGTAGAGGACTCTCCTGAGGAGACTTGAAGCTATGTAGCTTTTCAGACACCCAGAAACACGATCAAAAGTAGTGGCGTGCCTACACACTAATGCCATCTCAGTCCCTGTTGCCTTCAGGAAAAGTACAACCCCCTGGACTCTCACTGAGGGCCTTTCAAATCTAGCCCTAACCTGCCTTTCCAGCCACATTCCCTGCCCCTCCCCTCCATGCTTCCTGCCGCCCCACCATTAATTTGCTGGTTCCTGAACACACCTCCCTGGCTTTGCACTTGCTGTTCCCTTGCCTGCACGTCCTCCTGTGAACTCCTAGTCTTCCTTCTACACCCCGTTCCTCCATCTCTCCTCCTTGACAGAATTAGTCACTCCCTGCCCTGTACACACCTCTCATATATCACACTATGGTAATTATTTCTTTCTGAATCTTTCCCCATGCAATGTGGTGCTGCCCCAGACTCTATCCTGTTTATCTGTATGTGCTGAGGGCCTGACATAAAGTAGGTATTTGATAATACATTTTGGATAAATTTTGATCTATTCATGACAGAGCAAAGGAGCCACATAGACTCTGGATGAACTAGTACTGAGGATGACCCCAAGAGAGTCACCCAGACTTGAACTCTTCTTTCTAAGGGGTGCCTGCAAAATTGTAGAACAATAAAACAAAGTCTGACTCAAGAATAACCAACAGGAACACCTCGCTAACACCAATTCAGTAATAAGCAAAAGAAAGAAATTTAAGAGAAGGCTTTGAGCCTAGTGCTTTGTGTGAGTTGTATATGGGGAATGGAGATGGAAAGAGAATTCAGTGATGGGGGCGAGATCTCACGAGTTCTCTAAGAAATAGTTGAGGGAGCTTGGTGAACTAATAAAATAATACTTTCTGGTTTCTAAAAAACCTACAGCCCCCAAATTTGGAAGCCAACAGCAATTGTCTGGTGCTTCCATCCCGCCAGCCTCTAACAGACAGACCATCCACTTACGGGGAATGTTAAACAACTTGCATCCACTCAGCAAAAGCCTAGAGGCCTGAGTCCCCAGGAAATCTTTCCCATCTTTGTTTGTTTTGTTTTGTTTGACACAGTCTGCTCTGTCATCCAGGCTAGAGTGCAGTGGCGCATCTCAGCTTATTGCAACCTCCGCCTCCCTAGTTCAAGCAATTCTCATGCCTCCATCTCCAAGTAGCTGGGATTACAGGCACCTGCCACCATGCCTGGCTAATTTTTGTATTTTTTTTAGTGGAGATGGAGTTTCACCATGTTGGCCAGGCTGGTCTTGAACTCCTCAAGTGATCCACCCACCTTGGCCTCCCAAAGTGCTGGGATTACAGGCATCAGCCACCGCACCAGGCCTGTTTTTCTTTTTTTTTTTTTTTTGGACGGAGTCTCCCTATGTCGCCCGGGCTGGAGTACAGTGACGCGATATCCGCTCACTGCAAGCTCCACCTCCTGGGTTCACGCCATTCTCCTGCCTCAGCCTCCTGAGAAGCTGGGACTACAGGCGCCCGCCACTACGCCCAGCTAAATTTTTTGTATTTTTAGTAGAGATGGGGTTTCACCATGTTGCCCAGGCTGGTCTCAAACTCCTGGGCTCAAGCAGTCCACCTGCCTCGGCCTCCCAAAGTGCTGAGATTATAGGCATGAGCCACTGCGCCTGGCCAACATTACCTTTTTAAAGAAAAAACAAAAAAAAGCATTATTTCCCCCATGAAGTAGATGGGGAAACTGAAGCCCATGGGTGAATGACCTAAAGGTTTGCTTTACGAAGGCTGACAGCTGGGCCTGAGGTGATGGAAAAAGTGCTTCCGAGTAGAACTAATATACTTCTGAAGAGAAAGTTGTAAGGACCTTGACAATTTCATTAGCCAAAAATGAAATCTGGCTCGAAAGAGAATGAACGATGATTCTGAGGAGACAATGCAGGGGAGTCATCACAAAACTGGTGACAAAATTGGTTCTGAGGCTGCTGTAATAGGACTGGAAGCAGTCACCACTGGAGAGTCCCTGTTTCCTGGGGACTTGAGGGCACTAGAAATTGTGTTAGTGTCATTAACAGAAGATTGAGAACACTGCCATAGCTGACCCGTAAAGGCTTACAAATGGACCCAGTTAGGTGCATCTGAGACTATTAAATGGGTGGTTCTGAGATGATAGTTTGAGCTGGACAGTTGGTGTTGAGGTGACTGAAAATTGGTTTTAATAAGGCAGCTGGAGGGGATGCACTGTTTGTGAGAAGCCAGTTTCAGGGAATTCAAAGTTGGTTCTACTGAGATTCAAAGGTGGTTAGCAAGGCTGGGGTGGTTGAGTTTCTCCTTCTCCCAGAGCCCCTCCAAATCCTCAGAACCAACTCTCCCACCATAGGTGCTCTGTTAATTTGTTCAACAAATGAGGCCTAGTTTGGTTCTCAGTCTTCTGGTCACTGGAGCTGAAAAGGTTCTAGGAAGTGAAATTGGTTCTGAGGAGAAATGAGCTTCCAGGGAGGCTGAGTTGGTTTTCTCTGAGGACGGCACCCACTGCTGGTTCTGTGGAAATGGTGACTTCTAGATTTATCTGGCAGTTGAGGAGCCACCCTGGCCCAGGTGGGCTGCCTGTTCTTTTGTTTTTGTTTTGTTTGTTGAGAGGAAGTCTCACTCTGTCGCCCAAGCTGGAGTGTAGTGGCGCGATCTTGGCTCACTGCAACCTCCACCTCCTGGGTTCAAGTGGTTCTCCCACCTTAGCCTCCCAAGTAGCTGGGGCTACAGGTGCCCGCCACCATGCCTGGCTTATTTTTGTATTTTTAGTAGAGACGGGTTTTCGCCATGTTGGCCAGGCTGGTCTTGAACTCCTGACCTCAGGTGATCTGCCCACCTCGGCCTCCCAAAGTGCTGGAATTACAGACGTGAGCCACAGCGCCGGCAAGCAAGGATAATGTTTTAAATATTCCAGCTGGGCGTGGTGGTTCACACCTGTAATCCCAGCACTTTGGGAGGCCGAGGCAGGCAGATCACTTGAGATCAGGAGTTCGAGACCAGCCTGGGCAACATGGCAAAACCCCATCTTACTAAAAATACAAAAATTAGACAGCATGGCAAAACCCCATCTTACTAAAAATACAAAAATTAACCAGGCGTGGTGGCACATGCCTATAGTCCCAACTACTCGGGAGGCTGAGGTAGGAGAATCGCTTGAACCCGGGAGGTGTAGGTTGCAGTAAGCCAAGATTACGCCACTGCACTCCAGCCTGGGTGACACAGCAAAACTCTGTCCCAAAAAAAAAAAAAAAAAAAACTTCGTAAGTTATAATTTACATACCATAAATTTCACCCATCTTTGTGTATAATTCAATAACTTTCTTTTTCTTTTTTTTTTTTTTTTGAGGCGGAGTCTCGCTCTGTCGCCCAGGCTGGAGTGCAGTGGCCGGATCTCGGCTCACTGCAAGCTCTGCCTCCCGGGTTTAGGCCATTCTCTTGCCTCAGCCTCCCGAGTAGCTGGGACTACAGGCGCCCGCCACCTCGCCCGGCTAGTTTTATGTATTTTTTAGTAGAGACGGGGTTTCACTGTGTTAGCCAGGATGGGATAACTTTCAGTAATGTAAACAATTGTTCAAACATAACAATACAGTTTTAGAATATCTTCATGATCCCCCAAATAGCAAACTCATTGGCAGTCAATAACTCTCTCACACCCAGCCCCAGACAACTACTAATCTGCTTTCTGTCTCTATAAGACTTTTGCATTTTCTGGACATTTCATATAAATGCAGTCATACACTATGTAGTCCTTTGCACCTAACTTCTTAATCGAAATGTTTTGAGGTTTACGCATGTTGTGGCAACATCTGTATTTTGTTCCTTTTTATTGCTGAGGCCTATTTCATCGTTTGGATATACCACATTTTGCTTATCTGTGCACTGATTGAATAGACACTTGGATTGTTTCCACTCCGGCTATTATGAATAATGCTGCTATGAACATTTGCATGCAAGTCTTTGTGTGAACATATTTTTATTTCTGTTAGGTAGATACCCAGGAGTAGAATTGCTGGGTCATATGGTAAGTGTACGTTTAACTTTATAAGAAATAACTAAACCATTTTCCAAAGTGGCTGCATCTTTTTACGTCCCCACCAGCAAAATGTGAGGGTTCTGGTTTATTCACATCCTCATTGATACTTGTTATTGTCTGTCTGGAAAGAATAACTGTGAAGGACAGCCCCCACACATGCCAGGTCATCAGCAAGTGTCAGTTTATCAGAGTGGGGAGCACAGACCCAGACCTGCCTTCCAGCCTCCGCTGTCCTTCTCTCCTCTGGCGGCTCCATAGCCCCACACTCCTGATGTCCAAAGAGGAAAGAGAAAAGTTTTAGTTACAGTACTAAGCCCAGTCCGAGAGAAGAAAATGTGGTAGATTAGAGTCTGTGACAACCAGTGGGTGAATGGGGCCCGTGTTCCAGAAAACCCATCAGGAACCGTCCACAGGAGATGGTGATAAAGGCAAAGTGTACAGATAACCTCTCGGGACTAGTCCCCCAAGGGCAGCGTCCCATATCACCTGACCCTTAGCCTCTTCCTGTTTTTGAGATAGGAGTATCTGATCAATCCCAGGCTCACCCTCTCCCAGACACCTCTCCTCTTTAGAAAAGTATCACCATGGACTTTTGTCCATTTGCTGAGCTGACTAAATAATGACAATCTACTTTGCTTAGCCCAGATACCTCATTACCAGGAAGACAGAAACAAATGGGGCCTAGCATGGTGGCTCACGCATGTAATTCCAGCACTTTGGGAGGCCAAAGCAGACAGATCACTTGAGGTCAGGAGTTCGAGACCTCTACTAAAAAAACAAAAATTAGCCGGGCGCAGTGGCACGCGGCTGTAGTCCCAGCTACTCAGGAGGCTGAGGCAGGAGAACTGCTTGAACCCAGGAGGTGGCAGTTGCAGAGAGCCGAGATGGCGCCATTGCACTCCAGCCTGGGTAACAGAGTAAGACTGTCTCAAAAAAAAAAAAAAAAAAAAAATAGATAGAAACAAATGGGAGAGAGCTTGGAGTAGAGCAATAAAAATGACAAAGGGGCCAGGGCAGTAGCTCACGCTATAATCCCAGCACTTTGGGAGGTTGAGGAGGGTGGATCATGAGGTCAGGAGATCGAGACCATTCTGGCCAAGATGGGTAACCCCATCTCTACTAAAAATACAAAAATTAGCTGGGTGTGGTGGCACATGCATGTAATCCCAGCTACTCGGGAGGCTGAGGCATGAGAATCGCTTGAACCTGGGAGGCAGAGGTTGCAGTGACCCGAGATCCTGCCACTGCACTCTAGCCTGGTGACACAGCGAGACTCTGTCTCTTAAAAAAAAAAAAAAAAAAAAAGACAAAGAGGCTGGCTCTGTTTGCTTGAGCAATGATTAAAGGAAGCAAATCTTTTAGGAGACCTTGACTCTGAGTGTGGGAGAAGATGGGTGCTTCTTGTGTTAAGCACCAGAGATGTGAATAAATGTGGCTATTGTGGGAAGAAGGAGCCAGAACAGTTTGGGGGAAACTTTGGAATAAATGTGGACACATCTACACAAGGACTTGTACTCCAATGATCACAGCGGCTTTATCTGTAATAGCCCCAAAGGAACCAGCCCAGATGTCCCTCCACAGGGAAAAGGATGAACAACTGAGGCATAGCCATATAGCAGAATGCTACTTGGCAATGAAAAGGAGTGAACTATTTGCAGTGTACACACAGCAACATCAATGTATCCTGAACATTGATGCTAAGTGAAGGAAGCCAGATCAAATCAAGGACATATGGAATAATTCCATATATGAGACACTCTATCTTCTTTTTCCGGCTGGAACCATGAAGGGTATAGAAGAGAAGAAGGTTACTGCTATACCAGAAACCCTTAAGAAAAAGCAAAGGAGGCCAGGTGCGGTGGCTCACGCCTGTAATTCCAGCACTTTGGGAGGCCGAGGCAGGCGGATCACCTGAAGTTGGGAGTTTGAGACCAGCCTGACCAATATAGAGAAACCCCTCTCTACTAAAATTACAAAATTAGCTTGGTGTGGTGGCATATGCCTGTAATCCCAGCTACTCAGGAGGCTGAGACAGGAGAATCGCTTGAACCCAGGAGGCAGAGGTTGAGTGAGCCAAGAACGCACCATTGCACTCCAGCCTGGGCAACGAGAGCGAAACTCCATCTTTAAAAAAAAGAAAAGAAAAGGAATTTTGAAAAACTGAAAAATCAAGCACCTGAGAAAGAAGTTTGCCCAAAAGATGCTTTGAAAGGCAAGGAGGAGGTCGGGCGTGGTGGCTCACGCCTGTAATCCTAGCACTTTGGGAGGTCGAGGTGGGTGGATCATCTGAGGTCAGGAGTTCAAGACCAGCCTGGCCAACATGGTGAAGCCTGGTCTCTGCTAAAAATACAAAAATTAGCCAGGCATGGTGGCAGGCACCTGTAGTCCCAGCTACTCGGGAGGCTGAAGCAGGAGAATCGCTTGAACCCGGGAGGCAGAGGTTGCGGTGAGCTGACATCGTGCCCGTTGCACTCCAGCCTGGGCAACAAGAGCGAAACTCCATCTTAAAAAAAAAAGAAGAAAAAAAAGAAAAAGAAAAAGAAAAGAAAGCAAGGCAAGGAGGAAGCTTATCTGTGAAAAAGAAAAGCACTGTCACAAGGAATATAGGCAGATGTACATAACTGAAATTCGAATCGCAAGGATGGCAAGAAAAGCTGGCAACTTCTATGTACCTGCAGAACCCAAACTGGCATTTGTCATCAGGATCAGATGTATCGATGGTGTGAGCCCAAAGGTCCAAAAGGTGTTGCAGCTTCTTTGCTGTCGTCAAACTTCAGTGGAAACTTTGTGAAGCTCAACAGGCTTCAGTTAACATGCTGAGGATTGTAGACCTATATATTGCATGGGGGCACCCAAATCTGAAGTCAGTAAATGAACTAATTTATAAGCGTGGTTATGGCAAAATCAGTAAGAAGCGAACTGCTTTGATATATAACACTTTGATTGCTTGAGCTCTTGGTAAATATGGCATCATCTGCATGGAGGATCTGATTCATGAGATTTATACTGTTGGAAAATGCTTCAAAGAAGCAAATAACTAGCTGTGGCCCTTCAAATTATCTACTCCACAAGGTGGAATGAAGACCACCCACTTTGTAGAAGCTGGAGACACTGGCAACAGGGAGGATCGTATCAACAGGCTTATTAGAAGAATGAACTTAGGTGTCTACCATGATTATTTTTCTAAGGTGGTCGGGTAATAAACAGTACCTACTCTTGGCCGGGCACGGTGGCTCATGCCTGTAATCCCAGCACTTTAGGAGGCCAAGGCGGGTGGATCACAAGGTCAGGAGTTCGAGACTATCCTGCCTAACACTTTGAAACCCCGTCTCTACTAAAAATACAAAAAAATTAGCTGAGTGTGGTAGCAGGCACCCGTAGTGCCAGCTACTCGGGAGGCTGAGGCAGGAGAATGGCGTGAACCCAGGAGGCAGAGCTTGCAGTCAGCTGAGATTGTGCCACTGCACTCCAGCCTGGGTGACAGAGCGAGACTCCGTCTCAAAAATAGAAAAAACAAACGAACAAACAAAAAACAGTACCTACTCTCAAATTGAAAAAAAAAAAAAAAGAAAGAAAATAAAGAATGCAAACTGATTCACGGTGATAGATCAGTGATTGCCCGGGTACAGGGGTGGAAGGGAGGAAAGATTACCAAGGAGCATGAGGAAACTTTTGGAGGTGATGGTAATGTTCAGTATCATAATTGCGATTATTTCACCTGTGTACACATAGGTCAAGACTCATCAAGTTGTACACTTTATATGTACAGTTTATTGTTCATCAGTAGTACCTCCAGCCGGGGCAACATATTGAAACCCCATCTTTACAAAAAATACCAAAATAGTTTCTTTTTTTGTTTTTTTAATTTTAAAAAATTTTATTTATTTATTTATTTATTTAGAGACAGAGTCTTGCTCTGTTGCTCAGGCTAGAGTGCAGTGGCGCTATCTGGGCTCACTGCAACCTCCGCCTCCCAGGTTCAAGCACTTTTCATGTCTTAGCCTCCCGAGTAGCTGGGATTACAGGTGTGTGTCACCATGCCCGGCTAATTTTTTTGTATTTTTAGTCGAGACGGGGTTTCATCATGCTGGCCAGGCTGGTCTTGAACTCCTGACCTCAGGTGATCCCCTAACCTTGGCCTCCCAAAGTGCTGGGATTACAGGCATCAGCTACCGCACCTGGCCTAAAAAATACAAAAATAGTTAAAAATATATTTGTTTGAAACCAGGTCTTGCTCTGCTGCCCAAGCTGGAGTGAAGTGGCATGATCTCAGCTCACTGCAGCCTTGACCTCCCAGGCTCAAGCAGTCCTCCTACCTCAGCGTCCCGAATCTCTGGAACTACAGGCGTGGGCCACCATGCCCAGTTTATTTTATTTTTTTGTACAGACAGGGTCTCCCTATGTTGCCCAGGCCGATCTTGAACTCCTGGGCTCAAGCAATCTCTCGCCTCGGCCTGCCAAAGTATAGTAATTATAGGTGTGAGCCACCATACACAGCCTTCAATAGAGTTGTAATAATAATTTTTAAAACCCTAAGTGCCAAGGAGAATGGGCTTGTGGAGAGAACTCCCTGGAAAGAGAAATTATCTTTTACTTGCATCTGAGTTGCTGGGCCACCGATCTGACCCGAGAGGTCATCTGAAGGAAGCTTAGACTCAGAGGCTCTCCTAGGCCCTAGTAATGGAGATAAGGAGACTGGGAGAAAACTTACTGAAGTAGAGGGTTAGATTTGCTATTTGGGTGCAAAAATCTTATTAGCACCCAAAGGTTTCTGGGTAAAATGTTGAAAGGTTATTTGCTTGACATCTGATTATTTTAAACTTGGCCTCATTTCCCTTAGGACTCTGGGATATTGCTCTGCCCAATGGCTTCCCCTCTCCAACTGCACTAAGTGTGGACTGAAACAGTGAAAACAGTATGGATGCAGGGAGGGGGACTGGCAGGGAATACCTCTGACCCTATAGTACCCTTACCTGGCTCCAGTTCCATACCTGGGAGATAGGGGCAGTTCTGAATAGGGGGAAGGTAGAAGGAAACACACTGAAAACTCCAGCTTGCCGCACACCCCGGGCCAAGCTCCGCCTTCCTGAGTGCTTGGAATCTTTCAAAACAGGTGAGAACGAGGCTGAACATTCCTGAAATTCAAGCAAAAAGAGTACCTTTCAGGTAGGAGGAGGAAGGGTCAAGGGTCTTTAGGACCTGGTTCTTTTACTTCAGAATCAAAACCTATCCTTGTCCTCAGCCCAGTCCCCCACCCCCAACTCCCTTCTACCCTACTCCTCTCTGTTCTTCCTTACATTCCTGAAGCCCTAGACAATGTCCCCAGGTAGCAATCAATTGTTCAACACTCTCCGGGACCCTTCTCCAACCTTAACCTTTATAATGATGAGAGCTCTTATCAGCACTGTCTCGTGCCCTTGGTTTTCTATTTCCCTAGCAGGAGTAGGAATTTAAATAAACACTCATTATTCTTATATTTTTATTTTTGTATCAGCCAACACATTCATTATACTGTAGAACTGTAAAAGGGAGCAGCTTTTTGCCCCATTCCCTATTTCAGCCATGAAAAGAAACTTAAGTTTGGACCGTCAGAACCTAAAGAAACCCTGGCAACAGGACTAATAAAAATTAGTTAGCAGCCAAATGTGTTGGCTCACGCCCGTAATCCCAGCACCCTGAGAGGCCAGGATAGGAGGGATAACTTGAACTCAGGAGTTCGAGATCATCCTGGGCAACAAAGTATGACCCTCCCATCTCTTAAAAAAAAAAAAAAAAATTAAAGGTTGGGTGCAGTGGCTTACGCCTGTAACCCCAGCACTTTGGGAGGCCAAGGCGGGCAGATCACCTGAGGTCAGGAGTTCAAGACCAGACTGGCCAACATGGTGAAACCGTCTCTACTAAAAATACAAAAATTAAGGGGCTGGGCGCGGTGGCTCACACCTGTAATCCCAGTACTTTGGGAGGCCGAGGGGGGCGGATCACGAGGTTAGGAGATCGACATCATCCTGGCTAACACGGTGAAACCCCATCTCTGCTAAACATACAAAAAAGTAGCTGGGCGTGGTGGCGGGCGCCTGTAGTCCCAGCTGCTCGGAGGCTGAGGCAGGAGAATGGTGTGAACCTGGGAGGCGGAGCTTGCAGTGAGCTGAGATCAGGCTACTGCACTCCAGCCTGGGCAACAAAGCGAGACTCTGTCTCAAAAAAAAAAAAAAAAAAAAAAAAATTAGCCAGTCCTGCTGGTGGGTGCCTGTAATCCCAGCTACTTAGGAGGCTGAGGCAGGAGAATCACTTGAACCCAGGAGATGGAGGTTGCAGTGAGCCGAGATCATGCCATTGCACTCCAGCCTGGGCGACAGAGCCAGACTCTGCCTCAAAAAATAAACAAAAAATAAAAAATAAAAAAAGTAGTCATCTATAGTGCATCTGTATTCTCAGCTACTTGGGAGGCTGGAGGAGACTTTGAGCCCAGGAGTTCAAGGTTGCAATGGGTTGTAGTCACACCGCTGCACTCCAGCCTGGGTGACAATGAAACCCTGTCTCAAAAATAAAATAAAATAAAATAAAATATAATAAAATAAATATTAGCTAGCAACAAGCCATCTGCATGAGAATGACCTTGTTATCAAGGCCAGTTCCAGGACCCTATCCCAAATGTAAGGTATCAGTCAGCTGCTCTGTTCATGGGGCCTGGGAATCTCATTCTGATGAACTTGTAACATACAAGACCCTCTGCTTTAAAGGAACAGAGTCTCAGTGCTCCTTCTTTCATATTTTATTCTTGCCATGTTTTGTTTCTTGGGAGTCTGGAGTGAGAAACTCTTAAGAATGTGTAACAGGCATGGACTTGTGTTCCTGGGCCTAGAGTGAGATGGGGAGGGGTAGGTGGGGCTGAGAAGAGGTGTGCCAATACAAATATTGTCCCATCAGGACCTGGCAATTTTGCCAGGAGGCTCACAGGGATGTGTCCCTTGCTAGAGAAAGTGCCCAGTTCCCCCGCTCTAGGCTGAGGAGTCTGGTGCCATGGGAAAGGGCAGAGGTCAACGGCGTTGGTCAGGGAAGGCTAGACTGCACGAGAAAGAATTGGGCCAATGTCAGGGGGCTATTGGAATTCCTGTGGCTCCAGAAAGCGTGGGTTGAGAACCACCTGGGAGACCCTTAGAGGAAGGAGAAGAGGTAGAAGCAGATTAGACTTTCACTTCACTCCGGGCCTGATAACCATACCAGGTCAAGGGGATACCTCATTGTCCCTCTGATTTTAGGGGTCAGAAGTTGGGAGAGGAGCCAAGGCTTGGGAATTCCAGGACATCAACTCTATTGTACCCATCCACCCAGTGAATGGTGGAGTCTGACCAATTCATAAAATACTTAGATATCAGGGTAGGAGGTAGTGCTTCCACTCAGTAATCCATCTCATCCACACTGCTGAGTAGACTCAGCCAGTGTCCTCCCTGCCTCACCCACAAACCAAGTCAATCGGGTTGACTCCTGCTTGTGCTTCCTAACTCAATTTTTCTACCTTTCCTAATTCCCTGGGTGGGTTGGGTGCCTTTCACTGTGCTCCCAAAGAGCCCCATTCTTGCCCATATTGCATAACACAATACCATGTTGTAATTTTTGTCTTATATCTATCTCCCCAGCCAACAATCCACATTCCTGGAAGAGGAGCTCCTCCCATGGTGTCTGTCGTGGCCAGGTCAAGGCCTCTCACAGAGTATGCAGATGCTTATGTGCCCACAGGGATTGCCCCAGCAGTGGGAGTGGTCCCTCAGGGGACTGAGGCCAAAAGAACCTAGAACCTCAGGCCTCCTACACAATGGGAACAGATTTGGCCTGGATGGGAACTTTAGACTCCAGGCCAGCCTTCTGCCCACTCTATCCTCTGTCCCACGAAGCTGCCAAGGATGGCAGTTCCAGCTGGCAAGTAATAAGAATTTCTTCCTGGAAGGATTCTTGGCTTGAGAACTGGCCTTTACCTCTTCTAGGCTTCTTTGATGACCTCAAGTTGCTGGGGACATGGGGAATGGGAGGGAGAGGCTGAGTTGGCCCCAGCATTGTTACTGTTTCCCCAAAGCCCTTGTGCCCACTTCTTACCTCCCCTAACTGCACATGGCAGGGATTCCCAAGATCACAGATTTTCCAACCCTGAGTAGAGGTGGGGGATGGGACTGGCCCAACATTTGATGCCAGTAGAGTAGTACTGCCTCTGGTCACACATGTCCCAGCCCTAACTCTGGCCTTTCTTGGCTTTAGCTAACCAGGGTAAAGCTTCAGCCCAACAGACTGAGGAGGAACAGGCCCATTATCAGGAAGAGAAGAACCCCAGCCTGGGCAACAGGGCAAAACCCTGTCTCTATAAACATTAGCTGAGTGTGGTGGCACGTGCCTACAGTCTAGCTACTCAGGAGGCTGAGATGGGAGGATCACTTGAGCCTGGGAGGTCAAGGCTGCAGTGAGCTGTGATTACACTACTGCACTCCAGCCTGGAAGGATAGAGCAAGACCCTGTCTAGTCACAGACTCAGTCCTCAAAAATAACGAACTCCAGTTTCACACAGTGGCCTGACTCTGGCTGGAGGATCCTTGTATCTCTACAGGCCATCTTCAGAAAACCTCATAGCCCTCAATAGGGCAGAGTCCTTCCCCTAACCCAGGAAACACATACCCAATCACAGCTACTTTATTTTCCTTTTAATTTTTTGGAAGGATATACACCACATATCCCATGGGCAATAAAGCGCATTCAATGTGTTTATAAGCCAAACACTCACTTTGTTTAAGCAAACACAAGTACAAAGTAAAATAGAACCACAAAATAATGAACTGCATGTTCATAACATACAAAAATTGCCGCCTACTCAGTAGGTAACTACAACATTCCAACTCCTGAATATATTTATAAATTTACATTTTCAGTTAAAAAAATAGACTTTTGAGAGTTCAGATTTTGTTTTAGATTTTGTTTTCTTACATTCTGGAGAACCGAAGCTCAGCTCAGCCCTCTTCCTTATTTTGCTCCCAAAGCCTCCCCCAAATCATCACTCCCTGTCCCCCTTAAGGCTAGAGGTGAGCATGTCCTTCACAATTGCACATGTCAAGCCATCAGCAAGGCGCATCACACAAAAGGCACCAAGACGTGAAACTTTTTAAACCAAAAGGACAAAGAAAAAACTTTAAAAAAAAAAAAAAAAAGAAAAACCAAACCATATTTTGCCACATGTGAGAGTCCAGTCGAGCAGTATTTACAGAAAGGTTAACGGAACAACACTCGGACACATGCTCTGAGAATACCTAGGACTGCTGTTTCAAAAAAAAGGTTCACACTTATTGTCACAGCATCATCACAAAATAGAGGATCACCATTGGTTTGCTTGGCTTTTCTTTTTTTTTTTCCCCTAAGTGAGGACCTAACTCCAAATAATACAATAGAATATGCAAATTATCTTCACATCAAGAGTACCCCAAGAAAAATGAAATCCATGGCACAGACACTGTACAAGGGTGCAGGGCAGGGCTCTGAGGGGCCCAAACCCCATTTTGCCAACTCGATTTTCTAGCATTGAAGGGAGCAAGGGGTCAGGCATATGATGGAGATGATACTGAAATGATTTATCCAAAATCCATGCAAATCAAGTTCTTTGGATAGAGGTGAAGAACTTGGACATGGCTGTTTCAGGCAGCTGAAGTCAAAGGGAATAGGAATTGGGGAAGGGGAAGTGGGCAAAAAGGGTCGTTGGCCAATAGACCTTCCACTCCAAGTAGAGAGGGAGGACTTGGCTCTGAGAACCTCCATCTGACCTAAGAGGAACCCTCCTCTCCTACCGCCATCTCCTCCTCTTGTCCTTTAAGTCTCTTGTGTTTCTTTTTCTCCCTTTTCCCTTTGTTTCCCCTTTCCCTTTAGCAAATTTCAATTGTCCTGGGAGAAAAGGTTGCTGTCATGTCCGAAAGCCCTGTGGAGGCGCTGAAGGAGTTGGTGACAGCTGAGGAAGGGAAGCTGCTGACCTGGGCAGGGAAAGCAGGGGGAACGGAGGAGTACGTGGTGGCCACCGACGGGGAGGGGAAGCCACTGTGCACAGGGGATGGGTAGGTTGAGGAGCCGGGAGAGGAGAAGGAGGTGGGCACAGGGGACGGGTATGAGGTGGTGGCCGGGGATGGATAAGAGGTAGTAACCGGGGACGGGTAAGAGGTAGCAACCGGGGATGGGTAGGAAGAGAGAGAGGAGGTGGCCGAAGAGGCCACAACACTTTTGTCTGCTTTCTTGTCCTTCTGCCGCAAGTGGATCTTGGTATGCCTCTTGCGTTCATCGCTCCTGGCAAACTTTCTCCCACAGATGTCGCAGGCGAAGGGCTTCTCGCCCGTGTGGGTACGGATGTGGGTGGTGAGGTGGTCGCTGCGGCTGAAGTTGCGCATGCAGATGCGGCACTGGAAGGGCTTCTGGCCTGTGTGGATGCGGATGTGGCGGGTGAGCTCGTCAGAGCGGGAGAAGCGGCGATCACAGGACTCCACCGGGCAAGCGTAAGGGCGTTCGTGGGGGGGCGTCTTGCTGGGCCGGTTGGGGTACTTGCGCATTCGGCTGGGTTTGATGAGTTGGGACTGGTAACTGGTATTGAGGGCCTTCAGGTCCTGGGAGCCCGACTGAGTGGCAAAGGCCTTGATAGTTGACAGGGGGGTGAGCGAAGGCTGCTGGGTGCGGCTCTCCAGGCCCTGGAAGGGCTTCTGGTCTGGGGTACCCAGGCCCAGATCCCCCTGTTGCTGTGGAAACAGGTAGTCGGGGATCATGGGAACCTGGAAGCCACCCTTGGCGGCAGGGTAGGCAGGAGGCGGGTACTGGAGCGCTGTCCCTGCTGAGCCCGGGAAGGCCTGGCTTTGTGGCTCAGGGAAAATGTCAGTGTTCGGCGTGGGGAAGGTGGGTGCAGCTGAGTAAATGGGACTGCTGTCGTTGGATGGCACTGCACAGCTCAGGGGTGGGCTCTGGGAGGCGGAGGAGGAGGAGGCCGCTGGAGATGGTGCTGAGGACGAGGAGGCTGGTGGGTTGGTCATGCTCACGAGGCCACTGACCAAGCTGAAGAGGGGCTCGGGCCATAAGGTGTTGCCACTGTTGGGTGCAGGTTCCAGGGAAAAGCGGCCAGTATAGGTGATGGGGGGCAGTCGAGTGGTTTGGCTGGGGTAACTTGTCTCCACCAGCACCTTCTCGTTGTTCAGAGAGATGTCAGGAAAAGACTCTGGCAGGAGAGAGAAAGGGGAGGCCTGGTTACTGGAGAGCAATCACTGGAGGATGAGAACGACCCGAGCTGCCAGGCAAGAGGTCGGCCGGCTACCATTGACTCCCGAGGTAGTTAATAATTGATAGCAGCAGATTGCAATGTTCCTGAACCCGCTCCAGTGGCAGAGCCCATTTCAACAACAGCTGACGCAAATACGGAGAATCCCCCTCCACTGCAGCTCGCAGCGCTCCGCAGCGGCGGCTGCGCGGGCGAGGGATTCCCGCCAGCACCCCCACGGCCGCGGCTAGTGCGCGCCCCCAAACCCGGGCTGCCGGGACATCCACGGCCAAGGATCACGGTCCTTCCTTGGGGGCAGGCGGCAAGCAAGGCAAGGCAAGCCTTTCCGGGGGGAGGGGACCGAGCCCCGCTCATCAAAATAAGCCCTCCCCCTCCACCCACCCACGCAGCTCCAGAGCTCTCCATCCAAAACAAAAGCTCTGTCCTCTGCTGCTAGGGATGAGGGCCGGAGGTGGGCTGTGTGGGGTCCCTTGGCATTCCTCTAACACATGACCCTGGGGATGCGAGGAATGAAAGGGAAACCCGGCTCGCATCCTAAGATTCAGGAGCACTCCTGCGGTGAAGGACTGGACGCCAGGATGGTGGCGGAAAGGTTCCCCCTCAGCGTAGGCCACTGCTTACCTGCGGTCAGGTGTTCGTAGGGCTGCTCGCCCGTGTCCGCCTGAGGGTTGAAGGTGTTGCTGCTGCTGCTGCTGCTGCTGCTGTTGCTGCCGCCCCCGCCGCCTCCACCGCCCCCGCTGCTGCTGCTGCTGTTACTGCCGCTGCCCTCAGGGGCCCCGGCGGCGCCGAGGAACTGGGGAGCCCCGTTGCTCAGCAGCATCATCTCCTCCAGCTTAGGGTAGTTGTCCATGGTGGGCGAGTGAGGAAAGGATCCGAACGGGTCAGAGATCTGCAGCGGGGACATCAGCTGCATCTCGGCCTTGGCCGCGGCCATCCTGGACGAGCGGGCGGGAGAGCTGGTGTCGGGGCGGGTGGGCGCAGCCCGGGGCTGGAGCTGCGGGGGACAGTTTCGGGGGCCTGGCCGGGTTACATGCGGGGCGCGGGGCACACTGAGGAGCGCACAGGTGGGGACCCCGACTCGCCCTGGGCGCGGGCGGGCGTGGACGCGCCGCGGCTGCGGAGGCTGGGACAGGGGCCGGTCCTGCGGCGGCGGAAGCTGGCTGCGGCGGCGGATGGCGGCGGCGGCTCCCCAAGTTCTGCGCGCTGGGATCTCTCGCGACTCCCCGGATCCGCCTCTATTTGAAGGGTCTGGAACTGCACGGGCCCGCCTCCGTCGTGACGTACATGGCCATATATGGGAAGCAGGAAGCCCTAATATGGCAGGACCAGCCGGGAGGACCCGGAGTGACGTGAAGCCCCCCATCCGACAGCGCCCGGCACCTCCATCCTGCACCCTGGGGCCCGGGCCCGCGCCCGCATCCCAGGTGCCCAGGCTTCGGGGAAGCCTAGAGCTCGAACCGCCGCCAGGGCCTCGGGACCCGCGCCGCTCCGGAGTTCCCGCGTTGCCCCCGCCCCTCCCTCCGCCTTCTTCCCTCCGCCTTCTTCCCTCCTCCCAGAGCCGGAAACGGCCGGGCCATATCGGGCCACTCCAAATAAGGCGCTGCCCAAATAAGGGTTGTTCCGGCGGGGGATCCTTCCTGCTCCTTATATGGCATTTCCGGGTCGCAGCTGGTTGCTCCCTCGCTCCCTCCCTCCTCCCTGGTTCCAAGCCGGGAGCCCGAGCGCTCGCGGGAGCTGGGGACGCCCAGGCGGGGAGGGCTCGGGGCGCGTGGCGCGGGGCGCGCGGCTGCTCAGGCGGCTCCCAGGCGTGAACTAGGCTGGGGAAGCCCAGACCCAGAGCGGGGGCGAGGGCGAGTCGGGCCGGGGTTCTGCGGCTGTCATCCAGGGCCCGCCCGCCCACCTCAGGGACCGTGAGAGCGAGCCGGGAGTGCGGGGGAGGAGCTGCTGGGCCAGCCTGGGCAGGGGCCGCCCAGGAGAGGCGGGGCCTTGACCCCGGGCCTCGACCTATGGCACGGTGTCTTTCCGGGTGTCGCCGGGGAAACTGAGGGTAGGAAGTCATGGCCACTTGGTTCTTGGGACACTGCATAGCAGTGAGCTGCCTTGCCTCTGCCACCTGTCAGTGGGATGGGGCTGCTTGCTGGTGCCTGGGGTCCCCTGTGTCCCCCCGGAACCAAAAGGCTGTTCCCTAGTCCCCACCGGCAAAGAGCCCACCTTTGGGGGACCGAAGTGGGGAAGCTGATTGCCCCAGGAGAGACCTGATTCCTGTTCTCACCAGGAAATAATGGTCCTTGTGGTGGGGGGTCACTTCCCCCGCTTATACAGTCCAGGTGGAGGGGTGGCCGACGCTGCGGGAATCCGTAAGCGGGGGCTTCCCTATGGGCTATCTGGGGACCCCGGGCTGGGCGCGAAGAGAGGACCGGCTAGGCGGCTCGGTGCTGCCCCCTGGAGGTTTCCTCTCCACTCTCAGCCACGGGCTCCGGCCGCGCGGGCTCTTCCGCCGCCTCCTCGCTCCCCCTCCCGGATGCAGCGCTGGGCGCGGAGCCAGGCCGGGGGAGCCTTCGACGCAGTGAGCGCGAACTGAGCAGGCGCTGCAGCCCGGGCTCCCCCCCTGCAGTCCCTGGGGACCCGCCACTGCCGAGGCGCCCGGACTCCGGGATAACATTCCTCACCCCAAGCCTGGCCAAGGCGAGGGGAGAAGGAAGCAGGGGGTGGGTGGTGGGGGGGGGGAGAACGATTGCCGCAGGTTTCCCGGGGGCCGGACGCGAACAGGGAAGCCCTCCCCGCCCCCAAGACGCAGTCAAATGCGCACCCCAAAGGGAACAGGGATTCCGGGAAGGGAAGGCTCCTCCTGCTCTAGCTCTGAATCCAGAGGAGGTGCTGTTTTTCTGGATTTAAAAAGAAAACAGAAAGTGTATGTGGGGAAGGAGGGTGCTTGACGACACAGAGAGGGAAGGGAGAAGGTGAGGGCCTCGGTGAACCCCAACAGCCTCTGGAGGTCGGGGTAAGGGGGTTTAAGTGGGGGAGGGTGTAACTCTTGGACTTCATCCCTCTGTAGCTGTCCCACCTCCAAACACGTTTTCTTATAAAAATCAACTTAAGGAATCCAGCAATGATCCAGGACCCCCTCGTCTCGGAGCCTGCCATCTCAAGTACGCTGGGGGGGTGGGGGGCTCACTCCCACTGTCTACAGAGTTGTCCATTGGGGCAGGAGTGATGCACCTCTCAGAGGACTCCTGCCGCAAGGGCAGAAAGGCCAGGCTGTTGTAGCACAGATGGTCCTGTGTCTGAATGTTCATTTTGCCACTCCCTGGTAGGGTACCTTAGCCAAATTTATTTCTTTATGTTTTTATTCTTTCTGATACGGGGTCTCACTCTGGCACCCAGGTTGGAGTGCAGTGGCGCGAGCTCACTGCAACCTGCGCCTCCCAGGCTCAAGTGATTCTTCAGCCTCGGCATCTCAAGTAGCTTGGGCTACAGGTGTCTGCCACCATGCTTTTTTTTTTTTTTTTTTTTTTGTATTTTCGTAGAGAGAGGATTTCACCATGTTGCCCAGGCTGGTCTTGAACTCCTGAGCTCAAGCTATTCACGCACTTCGGCCTCCCCAAGTGCTGGGATTCCGGGTGTGAGCTACAGCACCCAGCCAGCCAAGCTTTTTGTTTGTTTTTGTTTTTTGCTTTTTTTGAGACAGTCTCCCTGTGTCACCCAGGCTGGAGTGCAATGGGGCGATTTTGGCTCACCACAACCTCCGCCTCCTGGGTTCAAGCTATTCTCCTGCCTTAGCCTCCCTAGTAGCTGGGACCACAGATGCACCCCACCACACCCGGCTAATTTTTGTATTTTTAATAGAGATGAGGTTTCACCATGCTGGCCAGCCTGGTCTTGAACTCCTAACCTGAGGTGATCCACCCGCCTCGGCCTCCCAAAGTGCTGGGATTACAGGCGTGAGTCACTGTGCCTGGCCAGCCACGCTTTTTGTGTCTCACTTTCTTCAACTATAAAATGGAGCTAATGTTAATAATACACACATGAGGCCGGGCTAGTGCGACTCCGTCTCAAATAAATAAATAAATAATAGTAATAATACCCACATGGGGGCCGGGCGCGGCGGCTCACGCCTGTAATCCCAGCACTTTGGGAGGCCGAGGCGGGCGGATCACACAGTCAGGAGATCTAGACCATCCTGGCTAACACGGTGAAACCCCGTCTCTACTAAAAAAAAAAAAAAAAAAAAAAAAAAAAAAAAAAAAAAAATTAGTCAGGTGTGGTGGCGGGCGTTTGTGGTCCCAGCTACTCAGGAGGCTGAGGCAGGAGAATGGCGTGAACCGGGAGGTGGAGCTTGCAGTGAGCCAAGATCGGGTCACTGCACTCCAGCCTGGTGGGCGACAGAGCTACACTCCGTCTCAAAACAAAACAAAACAAACAAAAACAAAAAAAAACCCACATGGGAGTATTGTTGTGAGGACTGAAATTTATGTGGGCTGCCATATGTCAAGTCCCAACGCACGGTACCTGCCTTGCAATTGGCATTTGACAAACAGTGGCTATTGTTCTTTTCAGGGGCTTTGGATCCATAGGGTCATCCACAGTTCACCCATCCTCAGCCTCCAAGAAAACTCCAGTGACCCTTTTCTGGAAAGCTGTGCAGATGGGGAAAAACACACCAATCCTATCACAGGGCACATAATCCCTAAGAGTTGATGTGAATCCTTCTTGCTGCAGTAGAATGTTGCCTAGAGCAGAATTTTTCAACTTTGTGCAGCAGAATCGCCTGTGGAGGTCTGAAAAAGACAGGTGTTACCCTGGACCAACTGTGTCACAATCTTCCCGAGCTCGTGAGTGCCAGCACTGGGCCGAGGTATCAGCCTGGGATTCTTGTGCTGTCCCTGGAAAGCCACCTAGACTCGGAGAGAACGTCCTCTGCCCCAGCCAGGGCAAATCAGTTCCCCGGTGATTCTCCTGTGCAGTTCACCTAAGGTATTTTCAGGTTCTTGCTGAAGCTTAGCACGGAAAATTCTCATAGTCTACGTCTGCATCTTTTGTTTTGCATGACCAACATCAATTCCCCTTTCTTTTTATTAATATTCCCCAGCCAGCAGTTTCCTTTGGGGAGCCACCCTAGTCCATGTGGTTGGGGACAGACAGCCCCCACCCTAGATCTATGAGTAGGTATGTTCCCTGGGCCTGGCCATCCACCCAGGCCCAGGAGTGGATCATTTCCCTAGCTGTAGTGATTGAGTCAGGATGGGCACATGACCCAAACCAGGCCAATGAGAATCACTTTTTCCAGAACTCTTGGGAAAGGGAAATTCCCTTTCTCTGATGGTACTAAGCCAATAGGATGTAAGCCTGGAGGCCGTCTCTCCCACAGGCCTGGAGAGCCTGCCTGAGAATGAAGCCAATGCAGGGGAAGTCAGAAGAGACAGACAGACGGAAGGTCCCTGCACTCAGCCTGAGCTTTTTAGTTATGCAGGCCAATGAATTCCTTCTTTATTGAATAAAATAAAACATCCTCAGTTAGTTTCTCTTACAACCTAACTGGTTGAACACCCATTATCAACAACAATAAAAACTTCCCTGAGGACTAACTGCAGTCAAGGTTTGGGAATAAGAACCATGGCATAGGCCTTTGCCTCTAAGGCGCTTACAGCTGGGTAGAAGGGAACCTGGATTCTATGTTACAAGAGAATAAAGAATAGGAAGGAAGCAGCCCTGTTAGCCAGCAAAACTCAGTGATGTTAAGGGACATAGGAGATAAGAGGAGGGAGAGATTCCAGGGGGCTGGGAGACGGTCAGGGACATTGAAGAGGTTTTGGAGGAGAAGGAACAAGAGAAGGCCCAAACTTTGTGGTGGGGAAGTGAGAAACTGTTTCAGGCCAGGCTTGGGGGTGGGTTGGCCAGGAGCGCCTGTGTGTGGTCTGTCTGGGGAAAAAGAGGCTGGAAGGTGAGGAGATGGGCTGGAGTAGAGAGATTTCCTTTTGGGAAGTAGCAGAAGGTAAAGTTAAATAAAACATTCATTCTTTTAAAAAGGTTTATTGCCTACTGTGTGTATTGGATGCAGTGCTAACTCTTAGAGATTCTGCAGTGAGGCTTTGCTCTCATGGAAAATACCATTCAGTGGGATAGACAGAAATAAACAGTTATGCAAATAAAAAGGATAATTTCAGATCATGGTGAGTGTGGCTTATATACTAGGAAGGTGAGGGAAAGGCATATTGGAGGAGGTGGCATTTATGCAGTGATAAAAGATAGAAAAGAGGAGAGGAAACTGGCTCTGCACAGAGGGGTGTGGTGGGGAGAGCATTGCAGGCAGAGGGCCAGCCTTGCAAAGGCCTCAGAAGGGAAGGGAGTCCGGCTGTGATCTTTCTGGGGCCTCAGGTGAAGGTGTGGACAGCAAGAATTGTGCAGAGCCAAACGTAGCAGTCCACCCCCACTCTCCCTTGTCCTCACAGCTCATACAGGGGAGAAGGTGGCCCTTCCCAACCCTGCCCAGCCCCTGTGGTGTGAGCCCCTGGAAGGCAGCTTCCACCTGGGAATGGTAGGAGGAGCTGAGCTCAGAATCCTGTGTGCTGCCCAGGCCTTAGCCCATCACGAACAGGGCTGAAAGTTACCTCCCTAGATAGGGTTATGCTGCTGACCTGGCTTCTCAGCCACAAGGCTGGGGCATCTGAGTCACCTCACTCCCCTCTGGTCTATCTTTTGGCCAGTGGCACACTTCTGTTTGCTGTGACTGGGGAGACAGAAAAGGGAGGAGACGGTGAAAAAATTGGCCCCTCCCGTGGAGCCAAATCTCACTTGGGGCTAGTGAGCGCCCCACTTATGACCAACAGCCCAGATGAAACAACCGGCCTGGGGCCTGCAGGAAACCGTGTTGGAGGTAAGGAAGGCCCCGAGTCACTCTGTACCCTGGTCTAGGGGCCTACTGGGCCTCAAGGGTGCTTGGGAATGACCTGGGGCTCTCAGACCTTGCTGGCCAAGTGACTGATACCAGAAGCCGGGGGAAAGGTGAGAGGCCCTCAGCTGATATCTGCACTTAGACCTGTCTTTGCAAACAGGAGAGGAGGAGGAGGCAGAGGGGAGAGAGAACTGAGCTTGCCCAAGGCTGCTGGGGCTCCAGGAGAAAGCCAGTGGAACCATCCCATCTCCAACACCTGACCCAGGGCTGAGCCGGCTGCAGCTCTCAGAGGAAAACAAGCCCCTGTTTCCATTGCTGCTTCCTCCTCCCCAGCCCTGGGCTACGTCAGCACCCACTGGGCTGTTCAGGCCGTGGTTTGCACGTGGCCAGCCCGGGGCTCAGGAAGTGACTCTCTTGGGGTTTGTCTGGGGCACCTGTCACACTTTCCGACCGACTTTCCAACCGAAGGCTGATGGGCCTTGAATGGGTCTGGGGCAGTTCTGCTCCTACCCCAGGGAGGGCTTTGAGGGGTGAGAAGAAACCTGAGGAGGCCAGGCATGAGATGGGACAGAAGGTGCCCTGAGGGGTCTGGTGAGAGGGGGTGGCGTGAGGAAGACAAGGGAGAGAGAGGGAGGATCATACTGGAGTGCTGAAGTGCGAGCCATCTTATCTACTCCTTCAGGATGCCAGAGGACAGTGCTAGGTGAAGGGCCGTGCAGGGTGATGCTAAGGTCTGAGGCACAGGGCGTCTGAAGAGGGTGCCTGGCATGCTCCGGACAGGATCCAGGGACTGCAGGGAAGAGATCACAGAGGATTGAGCCCCTGGTGATGGGGGTCGGGGGGGTCCTGCCTGGGAGAGTTGGGGTCTGGGCTGCTATCCCCAGAGGCTGCCTGGGGAGCGACGCACCAGGCAGAGTCAGGTTAGGCCTAAAATGGAAGATCTTGGGGCATCAGCATTGGGAGGGGCACAGTCTGTCCTCAGGGGTGGGAGTCTATAAAGGGAAGAGGGAGTGGGTGGAAGTGGGTCTTCTCTACCCTGCAGTGCCCTGCAGATGCAGAACGAGGCTGCTGCCCTTGGACATCCGTCCCTCTGCCCTGTGCTGGCCAGTCCCTCTCCCAGGGCTGAGGCTGGCAGGACCCTGGGCTCAGAGGACAATCCAGCCTCTGGTGGTTTCTTTGCTCCCCCTACCCCCAGCTGAGTGTGCAGTAAAGCCAGCCGGCTGCAGAAATCTCTGGAAGCTCGTTGGGCAGGAGAGGGAGGGGAGCATTACATAAGAGCCCACTGATGTGCAGGAAGTTGAGAGCAGCCTTTAGATTAGAAAGGCAGCGTTTCCACCCAGCCCAGAAAGGCAGGAATAGCAACGGCGGTTATTTCTGGCCCCTCACCACCGCCCAGCGCCGGGGCTGCTCAGCTTCTTGGTGGGTGAGCTTGGGTTCTGCAGACCTTGGTGTCAGGGATGGGGAGGGAGGGAGCAGGCAGCCCCTGGGGTCACCCACTCTGGCACCGGCTTCACCCCCAACTTCCACTCCAGCAAACACCAGGGTGCAGGAAAAACAGCAATAATAATATCTGTGCTGCTTGTTGCCTCTGATTTTCCTCAGTCTCTGGATACATTCTCCATCCCCGCCCTCACCCCGTACACGTTAACCATGTGACGGGCTCTGTGCTAAACACTTGACGGGCATTTGTCCTCACAGTGCCTTACGCGGCAGGTGCCTCCTCACCCCCATCTCACTGATGAGGAAACGTACTCAGAGAGGGCAGGTGATTTGCTCCAGGCCACAGAGCTGCCCACTAGTAGAGCCAGGATTCCAATCCAGACAGCCTGGCTTCAGAGCCCTCCGGCTGAACCCCAGCTCCTACCAAGAACTCTTCTCTGGGACCCCAGAATGAATCAGATGAAACTCACTTTCACCCTGCAGGGTTCTTCAGTCAAATCGGGTAGGGGAGACAGACATAGGAGCAGGTCACTTAAATTCATCCATTCCACAAGTATTTATCAAACATCATTTCTGCTCTAGGCATTAAAGATACAGAATGGTGAGGAGGGTCCCCCTCTTTGGCAGCTCGTAGCCCAGTGGGGGAGACAGACGTTAAGAAGCACTTGGAGCAGTGTGACACACACTGTCATGGGGGAAGCACAGTGAATGCGGGGGCCCTGATCCAGCCCCCACCCCCTGAAGTGCTTCCCAGGCAGTCAGAGAGCCAACATCCCATTTAAAAAATCATCTCAGGAGGCTGTGAGGGGCATGGGGAGGGCAGATGATGAGACCGGCAGGCACCCATGCAATGGTCCAGGAGAGAGGATGGGGTCTCGATGCATCAGCACCAGCTATCACAGGGGCCCCTGCAGGGGCCTCCTAGGCAGAGACAGAAAGACAGCCAGAAAAGCTGACAACCACGCTGACTGACAAGCTGCCCAGCCCAAAGGAGCATCCATCTCCCTGGGTACAGTGGCAGTAGGGTGGTTGGGAGGCTGATGGAAGGGCCCTGTCATTTTTCCTTCCTCCAACCATCTTCCTATCAACTCCCTCCATATGGGAACCCTGTTTTAAGGCAAAGTCAACATGCGTGAGTGAGAAGGAAGATGGCGCCCAGCACAGGAGAGAGAGCTTCCATCCACGATCACACTGACAACCAGCCATAAGGGCGGGAGGTTCTGCTTCTGTCCCTAGGAACATCCTCAGAAAAGTCTCAGCTGTACTCCTGGCAGAGGCAGCACTTCTCTTCCTAAAAGCAGGCACAGGGAGGGATCTGGAGCTTACAGGATCCAGTTTCCCTCTGGTCCAGTTGCAGAGAGGGCCATCATGGCAGGACACAGCAGTATTTTTTTTTTTTTTTTTTTTTTTTTTGAGACAGAGCCTTGCTCTGTTGCCTAGGCTGGAGTGCAGTGATCTTGGCTCACTGCAAGCTCCGCTTCCTGGGTTCACGCCATTCTCCTGCCTCAGCCTCCCGAGTAGCTGGGACTACAGGCGCCTGCTACCACGCCCGGCTAATTTTTTGTATTTTTAGTAGAGAGGGAGTTTCACCATATTAGCCAGGATGGTCTCAATCTCCTGACCTTGTGATCCGCCCACCTCGGCCTCCCAAAGTGCTGGGATTATAGGTGTGAGCCACTGTGCCTGGCCAACATAACAGTATCTTAAAGCTGACATTGGACTCAGTGTTTTAAAATTTTAATAATAATAATAATTATTATTATTTTTTTTGAGTTGGAGTTTCGCTCTTGTTGCTCAGGCTGGAGTGCAACCGCACGATCTCGGCTCACTGCAACCTCCGCCTCCCAGGTTCAAACAATTCTCCTGCCTCAGCCTCCCAAGTAGCTGGGATTACAGGCATGTGCCACCACGCCCAGCTAATTTTGTATTTTTAGTAGAGATGGGGTTTCTCCGTGTTGGTCAGGCTGGTCTCGAACTCCTGACCTCAGGTGATCCGCCCGCCTTGGCCTCCCAAAGTATTGGGATTACAGGCATGAGCCACGGCGCCTGGCCTAAAATTTTAATAATTAACATTTATTTTTTATTGTAAAATACACAAAAATTTACAATTTGAACCATTTTAAGTTTACAATTCAGTGGCATTAAGTACATTCACACTGTTGTACAACTATCACCACTGTCCTTTTCAGAACTTTCTCATCATCCCAAACAGAAACTCTGCACCCTTTAAATAACTCCCTGTTCCCTCCTCCCCACAATCCCTGCTTTTTTTTTTTTTTTTGAGATGGAGTCTCTCACTCACTCTGTCACCCAGGCTGGAGTGCAGTGGCATGATCTCTGCTCACTTCAATCTCTGCCTCCCAGGCTCAAGCGATTCTCCTGCCTCAGCCTCCCGAGTAGCTGGGTCTACAGGTGTGCACCACAATGCCCAGCTAATTTTGGTATTTTTAGTAGAGATGGGGTTTTGCCGTGTTGGCCAGGCTGGTCTCAAACTCCTGGCCTCAAGTGATCTGCCCGCCTTGGTCTCCCAAGGTGCCGGGATTAAAGGTATGAGCTATCAAGCCCGGCTGCCTGCTAATCTCTATTACAGTTCCTGTCTCTATGGATTTCACTATTCTAGGTATTCATGTAAGCATAATCATACAATATTTGTCCTTTTGTGTCTGGCTTATTTCACCTGCCATAATGTTTTCAGGGCTTATCCATGTTGTAGCATGTGTCAAAATCCCATTCCTTCTTAAGGCTGTCTAATGTTCCATTGCACGTATATACCACATTTTGTTTATCCACTTATCGACTGATGAGCAGAGGGTTGTTCACCTCTTGGTGACTGGGAATAATGCTGCTGTGAACATTGATGTGGAAGTATCTGTTTGTGGACTCAGAGTTCTAATTCATCATAACCTGTAGCTCTCACAGGGGGAATCAAAGTCAGACTTAAGAAGGACCTCATGATTTCTACTACCAGTGACCAAAGTAGCAGCATCTCCCTCTCTGGGTAGCTTTAATATTCAGAGACTCCCCTGCTCCCCCTAGTCACACCCTCTCCAGATGGAGATAATGCCGGGAATGGTTGCCCTGCTGTAGGAAAGAGGCTTTAAGGGCCACCCTGGGGTCAGAGCTCTGGGTGGTTTATTTTTAGGAGCTGGGTGGTGGGGCTTTCATTGTTTTCCCTTGGGCTCTGGTACATTTGCCACCACCCTCCAACCCCAGACCCTGCTTTCTCTTTCTCCTTTCCCTGGCAATATCCAGGCCGTCTCACTTTTTCTCTCCCAGGCTAAATCGAGAGTGTGAAGCTGCTCTTCTTCCCAATTTAGCATTTGAATTAAAGTGAGAACTGAATGTGGCTGGAAAGCTGACTCCCATCTGTGTGTGAGAGAGAGAGAAAAGGAGCACCAGTGAGCGTGGGCACATGCTGGGGCAGCCAGGGCAGGGGCAGCCGATCTGGGCAGCTCCTGTTTAGCGCAGACACTCATTCTCGGGCGTAGGCAACAGCTCAGCTGAGAGACACTGAAGTCTGAAGGTTGCTGTTTTTCCAGGAGGGGAAGATTGCTGCAGGGGCATCATTCTAACATTCCACAAAAATGTGCCAAGTGTTTATCGTGTACCAGGCCCCGTGCTGGAGATGCTGGGCAAACAGTGGGGAGCCAGCTGGGCCCATTGTCTATGCCCCGGCCTTCGGGCTGGTGGGTAAACAGACTGGGAAGCAGGCAAGGGGCACACAGGGCAATGCATGCTGTCAGGGGGAAAGGACAGGTATGTCAGGGGCCTGGAGGGGCATCTGACAACTTGGAGGTGGGGTGGGGGAGTCACTCTGGGCTGAGACTTGAAGCACATACAGGAGCTGACCAGGTGAAGCAGGTGAACAAGGGTGCTACGGGCAGAAGCAAATGTGCATGCAAAGATTTGAGTGGAGTGGGCATCGTGGCTCACACCTGTAATCCCAACACTTTGGGAGGCCGAGGCAGGAGGATCCCTTGAGCTCAGGAGTTTGAGACCAGCCTGGACAACATAGGGCAACCGCTGTCTCTACAAAAAATCATTTTTAAAAACTGGCCAGATGTATGCCATCGACCTCATGCTGAAGTGGGACAACCGTCCAGATGGAAAGCGGGTGATGCAGCTGCAGATCCTGGAGGTGAACTTCAACCCCGACTGCAAGCGAGCCTGCAGGCACCACGCCACCTTCTTCAACGACGTCTTCAGCACCTTGTTTCTGGACCAGCTCAGTGACTGTAATGTCACCTGCCTTGTCTAGGCACTTGCCGTCCCCAAAACCTGAGCTTGGGGCAGGATTCCAACCTCAGTTCTCTGAGCTGCCTCTGCAAAGCCCCCCACACCCCTCCCCACACCGGCTCTGGGCACAGCCTCAGCCCCAGGCGTCTGTCCTCCTGAGCCATCCTCACACTCTGGGAGCACAGCATCCTCCTCCCACCTGTGGGTCAGAGCAGGACAGTGATGGTGTCCCCAGGGCAGAGCGCTGCCCCAGGGCCTGTCCTCACCCCTCACCACCATCCGTGCACTGATGAGTCTCTGGCTTAGCCAAGGGCTTCGTTCCTGGCATGGAGAGTTAGTTTCCAGCTGCTGTGTTTCCGGGGGGTGCTGGGGAAAGGGTTCTGTGGAGCGAGACAAGGTGTCCTCGGGAGCAGGGTTCCACAGGGAAGCGTTTGGGAGCCCTGTGTCACATGGGGCAGGCGGGTTTCTCTTCCAGGGTCTCTGCTCTTATGTATCAGGACAACCCTGGGACGGGTGTGGGGCCCCACACTGTGCCCACAGGGGTCTATGTGACAGGTGCCCAGGAACAGCCTGAGACTACCACCCAGCAAGGTCACCTTATCACCCATCTCCAGCTCACCCAGGACCTTCACCAGCAACCTCCCGCTGAGGTCCTGGCAGGAGGCCGCCACCTTCTGTTACTGTTTCCTTTCCCATTTGTCTTCCCAATCAGTCCCTGTCTTCCCAGTGGTTGCTCTGTTCGCCAGGCACTCTGCGGGGTCCCGCCCTCCTCTGAGATGGGCCAGGATCTTCCGGTGAGGGGGGCCTGGGGCTGGGGCTGATTGTGGATGGCAGAGTGCCAGGCAGAGCGCCAGGCAGAAAAGGATTCCAAGGAGAACTTCAGGTTAAAGTCAGATGCCACCTACCAGGGTCTATAGTCAAAATGTTTGCTTTTTCTTATTTTTTAATGTATGGGAGAAAAATGTAACATTCCAGTTTTCTTTTCTTTTCTTTTTTTTTTTTTTTGAGATAGAGTCTCACTCTGTCGCCCAGGCTGGAGTGCATTGGCACAATCTCGGCTCACTGCAACCTCCGCCTTCTGGGTTCAAGCGATTCTCCTGCCTCAGCCTCCTGAGTAGCTGGGATTACAGGCACGCATCACCACACCCAGCTAATTTTTGTATTTTTAGTAGAGATGGGGTTTCACCATGTTGGTCAGGCTGTTCTCGAACTTCTGATCCGCCCGCCTCGGCCTCCCAAAGTGCTGGGATTACAGGCATGAGCCACCATGCCTGGCCTAGTTCTTTTCTAATTGTGTTTCTGAAATTTGGAGTCAGCTGCCAGCGCTTTTTGTGTGGCTGCAGTGTGCTTGGGCCAGGCTCACGGGCAGTGGGTGGGCCTAACTCCCTAGGCAGGCAGGAGCTACCTCTAGAGCCTGGCAGCATGGGAGGGCAGGGCTAGGCATGGCGGTGTCTCCTCTTTGAAATTAATAACAATCTTTCTTGTAGCAAAGCTGTACCCGATGAGGCCGCCTCCCCTCTCTGTGTTGTCTGGGCCCCTGTTTACAAGCATGCCTTGACCTTCCTTGGGGGAGCTATGCTCTAGCCCCTGGGGGACCTGTTGCAGGGGCAGGGTGGGCCCCTTGCCTTTGGTGGCTCCTGGAGAGCTGTTGACATGCTGTCCTCCTCACTTGGTTCGTGCTGCAATAAAGGCCATCTTATCTCAAAAAAGAAAAAAAAAAAAAGAAAAACTGGCGAGGCGTGGTGGTGTGCGCTTGTGGTTCCAGATACGCGGGAGGCTAAGGTGGGAGGATTGCTTGAGCCCAGGAGGTTGAGGCTGCAGTAAGCCGTGATTGTGCCATTACACTCCAGTGTGGGCAATGAAGCAAGCAAGACCCTGTGTCCCCAGAAAAAAAAAAAAAGATTTGAGGCCAGGCGCGGGGGCTCACGTCTGTAATCCCAGCACTTTGGGAGGCCGAGGCAGGCAGATCATTTGAAGTCAGGAGTTTGAGACCTGCCTGGCCAACATGGTGAAACCCTGACTCTACTAAAAATACAAAATTAGCCAGGCATGATGGCATGCACCTGTAGTTCCAGCTACTCAGAAGGCTGAGGCAGGAGAATCTCTTGAACCCAGGAGGTGGAGGTTGCAGTGAGCTAAGACCATGCCATTGCACTCCAGTCTGGGTGACAGAGCAAGACTCTGTCTCCAAAAAAAAAAAAAAAAATAGATTTGAGCGGTCATGGCTTCTGCAGGGAACTGGTACTGGGTAAGTTGGGCTCCAGAGTTTCAATGACCCTCCTCTCCACCTCTTTGTCCTTCCCACTCCTCCCCTTCTTCCAGGAGAACAAAACCACATGAGAGTGACCTGGGCTCGAGCAGTCTAGGAGCACATGAATGTCCTCTGCTCAGACTCCAAGTAGTCCAGGAGCGGGCAGGGAGGCTGCAGTCTTATTCTGAGTCGGCCACCCAGAAAGCTGGACCTGGCAGGCCCAGGATGGACATGGAACAGAGGAAACGGGATCTCAATCACACCGTGGGAAATTGAGGTATCAGGAAGGGCTTCTACCTGGCTTAGCTTACTCCACCCTTCCGGGGTTGGAGGTGCTGACTGAGTTGATCTCTGGGGGACCCTTCCTTTTCTTAGTTGATGGGACTGAATCATGATTCTGGCTGAGATGGGAATGGGGTGAAGTCTTGGCAAAGAAAGACCCTCTGTTGGCCGAGACGGGAATGAGCTGTCTGGGGGACTATGCATTTCCCTGTCAGGAAAACGACAGGCACAGTTAAGGGATGCTGGTGTAAAACTCACCATTAATATTTCAAGCAGCATTATTTATTGATCACTTTTCTGACTGGGACAAAAGGAGAGGGTAATTCATAGGGGATGCATGGGGTCAACTTGGGAAAAAGGTCAGGGAAAGGTAGGTCATTGAGGAGCCTCACCCCTAGCCCCTGCAAGAATACTATGGGATTCCAGGATTTGGAGACTAGGGAATTTTTTTCTTTCTTTCTTTCTTTCTTTCTTTCTTTCTTTCTTTCTTTCTTTCTTTCTTTCTTTCTTTCTTTCTTTCTTTCTTTCTTTCTTTCCTTCCTTCCTTCCTTCCTTCCTTCTTTCTTTCTTTCTTTCTTTCCTTTTTTTTTTTTTTTTTTTTCTTTTTGAGGTGGAATCTCACACTGTCGCCTGGGCTGGAGTGCAATGGCACAATCTCAGCTCACTGCAACCTCTTGCCTCCCGGGTTCAAGCAATTCTCCTGCCTCAGCCTCTGAGTAGCTGGGACTACAGGTGTCCGCCACCACGCCACATCTGGCCTGACTTTGTCTTTTTCAACTCCACAGTACCCCAGATGAAAATACAGAAGGGGCAGGGGGCATCTGGAACAGTCCTGGGACTGCCACTGTGGCCATCAGGGAGATCATATCCAGGAAATGCTGCAGCTATATGAGCTTCCCTCCCTCTGGACCCAACTTCTCCTTCCTACCTCCACGCCCCAGTTCCCCACCCCTTGCTGCCTCAGGGGTCCCTCTCCCCTCTTGACTCTGAAATCAGCTCCAGCAGCCTCTCTAGATGCCATTTCAGAAGCCCAGGTTGGGGCCAGGTGCAGTGACTCACGCCTTTAATCCCAGCACTTTGGGAGGTGGGAGGATCACTGGAAGCCAGGAGTTTGAGACCAGCCTGGCCAACATGGCAAAACCCCATCTTTATTAAAAAGGAAAAAAAAGGCAAAAAATTAGCCAGGCATGGTGGCCTGTGCCTGTAATCCCAACTACTTGGGAGACTGAGGCAAGAGAATAGCTAGAACTCGGGAGGCGGAGGTTGTAGTGAGCTGAGATCATGCCACGGCACTCCAGCCTGGGCGACAGAGCAATACTCTGTCTCCAAAAGAAAAAAAAAAAGAATCATCCCAGGGTGAGCTTGGCAATTTCTGTTTGGGGGAGGGTGCTGGAACCTCACTGAAAGTGGGGGTCCTCTTCTAGGTCTGACCATCTCCTGGGGCAGTAGGTGTGCACACAGACTGGGCTTAGGGGAAGACTGCTGGAGAACCCACAGCTGTCCTGTTCACCCACAAGGATGCTTTCTTCATGAACCTCCAGCTCCAGGGAGCAGAGGATGAGGCACTCTGCTCACCAAACCTTGAGCCTACTGGCGGCGGGAGAGGGTTTTCCGCGGGGCCAGGGATTCCCACATAGGGAGGCAGCTGCGCCACCTAGTGGACTTTTCCATCCTCGCAGGCATCCCTCCCACCCTTCGCCGCCTGCAGCCTGGATATGGCACAGCTTCAGGCAAGACACACACAGAAGCCGCTGTCCGGTAAGGACAGGAGATGCCCTCCTCCTCCAGATAGACCTGACCCAGCTCAGAGAGGGAAAAACTGGGGGGATGTGGGAGGGGGGTGATCGTGTACTGGCGGAAATTGAAGATAGTGGGGAAGCTAAGAGGGGCTTTGGGCCTGCAAACAGCCTCTCCCTGTCATTCTGGATGCTACAGGTATGGGGACCATGGCTCAGAGCCCCCAAAACCCCTCCCTCCTGTGCCCGCCCTGCCTCCCTCCAGGCCAAGCAAAGCTGGGCTCAGCTCTGCCGATCAAGGGAGAGCTGGCAGAGGCTGGATGGAGCTGCCGGCTTTCCTCTGACGTCACAGCCTGGAAATCCCATTTTAAGCAGGTTCTCCGGGTGTAGGGCACCCACAAGAAAGGGAGGGGGAGCCAGCTGAAGAAGCTAGAGACCTGAGGCTGTTATAACCAGGAACCTCAGGCCTGGAGGGCGATCCAAGGAGGCCTGGGCATGGGACCCAGCGCTCGCCTGCCCCAGTCCCTACCCAAAGCTAATACCTCTCAAAGGCCCCTGGAGACCCAGGCAGTGATCAAGCACCTTCCACAGAGCGCTGGCCATACACCTATTTCTGACATCTCTTTCCCACTACCCTGGCTTGGAGAGATCTACGGAGGCAGAGGGGAGAGGGGGAAGGGGAGATTTTCCCAGGGAATGAGGGGACAGCAAGGGGTCACCTAGGCCCAGATGTGTGCCACCAGCCAGCCTCTTTCCCAGGAGCCTTTCCACCCATTCTTCTTGTCACCCTCTAGCTCTCCTCTTCTCTGCACCACAGGGGGCGGGCCCTGTGCCCAGAATTCTAGAAGCCTGAATGTTTCCATAGCAACAAACCAATGCGCTTGGAAATCTGAGCATGTTCCTGTGGACACAGGGGAACCCCTGATGCGCATGGAGAGCTTGACAATGCGGAATCTGGACGTCACCTGTCTAGCCACCAGTCACTGTGGATGCGAGCATGCTCCTGAGTGTGAGGCTGTGTGTGTGTGTGATATGCAGCAAATGAGATTTAGGTTAAAGAGCGCCTAACCTGGTTTCCTGGGCATATGGTAGCTGTTAGCGTGGTTCTGCAGCATCTTACCCTCTGGGGATCTTTCTAGAATGAATGCCTCCCCTATATTTTACCATGGTAGCTTCCTCTCCTTTCCGATGGAAAAATGGGCCAAAATTGCTCAGAGGCTGATGGTGAAGGCGATGCCCCTCAGAGGGCTAGTTGACTGGAGGACTCCAAGGAAAGACAAAAGGGACATCTCACATCCCCCACTGTGACCTCACTTCAGGGGGCTCTTGGCTAGCTTGGCACATGCCCTATGCACATACCCTGTGATGCCAGGGAAGGAGGAGGGAAGCCTAGTGTAGGGGCACTTTGCCAAACTTGGGGTCCAGAGCCTGGGTCTAGGTCCTATTCACACCCCCTACCCACCCCATGGCCTGCTTCCTCAATTTTCCTTCCACAGGTTGAGCTATTTCTCTGATCCCTTTTTCCTCCCTTACGGCTCTTTTCCTTTGTCAATCTCTCCTCCATACCTGCCTCTGCTCCTCTGCCAGCCTTTCCCTCCCCCTTGGTTCCAGCTTCCCGGGGGCTCATCCCCAGTCAGTTGTGCTTCTTGGCCCCTGGAGCTCTGGCTCTGCTTCCCAGGGCTCCGACCCCATGCCCTGCAGCTCCCTCCTCCTCCTTTCCTCTAACCTAGCCCAGCAGTTAGGGCTGGACCCCTGCCTTTCCTGGTGTCACAAAGGTTGTGCCTCTTTGTCTCAGCCCTTGGTTCCCTCTCTGTCCCCAGGGCTGGTTTCTCCACAAGCCCTTGTCTTGGCTTCCCCATCTCTGCTTATTCGCTCAATGTGTCTGGCTCAACCCCCTTTGGCATTTTTGGCCTTTCTAGGCACAGTCCCTGAGGCCTGCCCCACAGCTCCATATCTTATCCTGTCCCCACTGGGGGCCTCACTGGGATCTTTGTCCCCCAGAGCCTACACCTAGCACTTTTTGTTGGATACCAGAAGGTCCACTGAACACTTGGGGTAAGATTCTGAGGGATAAGACCGTCCTTGGGGTTGGGGCCCCTGACCCTTCTTAGGCCTCTGGTTTTTATTTATTAATTATTATTATTTTTAAAAATAGAGATGTGGTCTGGCACGATGTCTCACGCCTGTAATCCCAGCACTTTGGGAGGCCGATCATTTGAGGTCAGGAGTTCGAGACCAGCCTAGCCAACATGGTGAAACCCAGTCTCTACTAAAAATACAAAAATTAGCTGGGCATGGTGGCGCATGCCTGTAATCCCAGCTACTCGGGAGGCTGAGGCATGAGAATCACTTGAACCCAGGAGGCGGAGGTTGCAGCGAGTCAAGATCACACCACCGCACTCTAGCCTTGGCAATAGAGACTCAGTTTCCAAAAAAAAAAAATAAAAATAAAAATAAAAAAAAATACAGATGTGATTTTCCCATGTTGCCCAGGCTGGTCTCAAAATCCTGGGTTCAAGGATCCTCCTACCTCGGCCTCCCAAAGTGCTGAGATTATAGGTGTGAGCCACCACACCCAGCTAAACCTCTGTTTTTTGTTTTGTTTGAGACAGTCTTGCTCTTTCACCAGGCTGGAGTGCAGTGGTGTAATCTTGGCTCACTGCAATCTCCGCCTCCCACATTCAAGCGATTCCCCTACCTCAGCCTCCCAAGTAGCTGGGACTACAGGTGCACACCACAACGCCTGGCTAATTTTTTTTAGTACAGACGGGGTTTCACCATCTTGGCCAGGATGGTCTTGATCTCCTGACCTCGTGATCTGCCCGCCTCAGCCTCCCAAAGTGCTGGGATTACAGGCGTGAGCCACCGCGCCCGGCCCAGGCCTCTGGTTTTGAGTCCCAAAACCATTTTCCTAGACTGAGCCACCTCAAGCCCATCTCTTAGCTGGGGACCAGAGCTCCTGTGGATCACAGGCTGGCCTCCCGACTCCCCCAGCTGGGTCCTGCTTCACTTGAGGTCCTTCCCACCTGTCAGCTGGTGTGGCAAGAACAAAGCACAGATGCCAAAATAAATGAGGTGCCAGAGTTTGGTTTATTGGCTCATCCAGTGCCAAAGGTCCACTGGGCACCCTCTTCCCAAGGAACCGGGAGCCCCACGGCTCCTGCATTTCTCTTTCTTCTTCATGTGTTCCTCCTGGCCCTGACTGAAGCTGTGGCAGAAGCTGGGGCAGGTGCGAGCAGAGTCTGGGTTCTGCCAGGGGTCTTAGCGCCCAGTCTGCTTGGTATAGGATGGGGACCCTGGACAATAGGGGATGGGCCCCAGGGGCAGAGGAGAGGGACCCACTCAGCAGGGGCCTGTACCAGAGCAGGGGTGGGCCCTGAGGAGCACGGGAGTCCAGCCCAGGGCATGGTGGAAATGGGTGACCTGAAAGGGAGCAAGGTCAAAGGAGCAGGTGAGGGGCCTCCCAGATGCCCGTTCTCTCATGGGCTGGATCCTCTGAGGCTCAGGGTCTAGGAGGGAGGGTTGAGCAGGGAAATGGCCAGTTGACTGTGGGGCTGAGGGTGGGGCTGAGGGTGGGAGGAGGTGACTGCTGGAGGGACAGTCCTTGACCCAAACTCCCCCCAGCCCTAGGCCCAGAAAGACACACGCAAACACACAGCCCTGGACCCCCCTTTTTAATGTGGGAACATGTGGCACTCAGCCCCACCCAATGACCAGGAAAAGAGCCCCCAGCTGCAGCTCTGGCCTGGCCATCCTGGTTGCTGAAGCACACGCCAACCCCGGTCTTCCACCCACAGCTGCACCTGGAGGCCCCACCCAGAGTCCCTGACATCCTCCCCATGTGCTCCCTTCCCCCCACGTGTTTTCAGGCCCGTCCTTGGTCCATCTGGGCTAGGACTGCCCCCTCCCTGCTCCCAAACCAAGGCGAGCAGTGGAGACATGATAGGACCTCTGAGAAGCGGATGGCTATGGGCTTCAGCAAGGCACTGGGTGGGCGGGGCGGGGCAGGGCGGGGCTGCAGCGGAACAGCAGTGGAGGCTGAGGGGTCCCCACCTCCTTAGGTGGCTCAGTCCTCAGCCTCTGGTCCACCCTTTACCCTCAACCCCCACAGCTGGGCCTCCCTCCTCTTTTCCAAGCCCCTTCCAGTAGAGTGGCCACTGGGCAGGCACGGAAATGGCCATCTGAGGGGCCCAGGGGCCTGAGACACCTAGGCTACTGGCACAGTGTGGAGCAGGGGCTGGGTCCGAGGCCCTTCCTGAGGCTTCATCCTTGCTCTGCAGCCTGCGGGGGTGGAGGGTCTCAAGCTGAGTCGCCCCCGCCAGAAGCCTTCTTCTTGGGCCGGGTCTTCAGTGTCTTGGAAGCCAGTGGCTGTGGAAAGACGGAGGAAGATGGGGCTCAGCTTGGAGCCACCACCCCCTGCCTGTTTCCCCGAGCTCTGGCCAGTGCCCTCACCTCAGCTTTGGGGGCCTTTTTGATGGGTTTGGCCCTCTTGGGAGCTTTGTCTCCCATGTCATCCTCAGAGGCCTCTGTCCGGGAATCTGCCACGTTTGTGCTGGACCTTAGACCCAGGGCAGGGTCATCTCCTGGGTGCAGGGAGAAAAGGAGATGGGGGAATCTTTCCCATCTGGGCTCCTTGGCCTTGCCCTTGGGGCCCCTCCCCAACCTCAGGCCCTGCCTGTACCTAAGTCCTCAATGGTGTCCAGGAGGCTGCCAGGGCCGGGTCGGAGGCGGCCGTCGGGCCCCTGCAGGGGCAGTGCATCCTCGTCCCGAATCAGGGTCAGGTCCTGCATGCTGAAGCTGCGGAGCTTCTCTGACAGCACCCCCTGGCCCTAGGGTCACCACCACGCACCGGGAGAGCCGGGGAAAGGGGCGGGGTGGAGATAGCGGTCACCATGGTGCTGGCAGCAGCCCAGGCTCGGTGCCCTCCCCACACCGTCTTCACCCAGTCCCACACAGACAGAGCTGAGGGCTGGGGCAGGACCACACTTCGCCTCCGGACAGATGCGGAAATGGCTGGACGATGAAAGTGACTTGGCCAGATAGGGGTAGAGCCTGGACTGGAACCTCCAGCTGCACGAGCCCAGAGTCTCTACAGCCCTGAGCACAGGGTGGACGCAAGGGGCCTGGCCAGGGCCCTTTGTACAAGGCGGGGCCCTGGGAATCCGAGCCTGCCCCCATCTCACCTTGGCAGCAGCTGTGACTGCGGCATTAGCGGCCAGGTTCAGGCCCCTCTTGCCCACCCTCATCATGGTCTCATAGCTCTTGTCTCGGGCCTGCGTGATGTACTCGTCGATCTCCTATGGCATTGGAGGGGAAGGGAGAAGAGGAGAGCTGGGCGCTGCTGTCGAGGCCCTGCCCTATCCTTGTTCACCCCTGGACAGAGGCCCCTGCCTGCTCCAGGAGGCCACGGCAGCCCTGTCAGGTCACTTCGGGCTCTGGGCCCCACAGGGAGGGCCAGTCTGTATGAGGCTACAGGCTCTGGGCTGCCTTGGCTTGGGGCAGGCTGGGAGGTAAGCTGAGAGTGGGGGCAAACCTTCTCCTTGTTGGACAGTGTTGGGTGCACGAACTTGCGGTAGAGCACACTGGAGCCCTTGGTGTATGGGGACAGCAGCCATATCACGAAGGCGATCTTCAGTTCAAAGTAGAAGGGGAACCTGTTGGGACAGGGGCAAGCGCGGAGTACAGGGCAGGGAGTCGGGAGGTGCCCTGTGTCTAGCAGCACCGGTCCTGTGTGTGATAGCCCCTCACTCTGAGTGCTCTGGGGTCCCCATGAGGCTCATGGGACTGCTCCTTTCTTTCTTTTTTTTTTTTTTTGAGATGCAGTCTGGTTCTGTGGCCCAGGCTGGAGTACAGTGGCATGAGCTCACTGCAAGCTCCGCCTCCCAGGTTCACGCCATTCTCCTGACTCAGCCTCCCGAGTAGCTGGGACTACAGGCGCCCGCCACCTTGCCTGGCTAATTTTTCTATTTTTAGTAGAGTCAGGGTTTCACCGTGTTAGCCAGGATGATCTCGATCTCCTGACCTTGTGATCTGCCCACCTCGGCCTCCCAAAGTGCTGGGATTACAGGCGTGAGCCACCGCGCCCGGCCCGGACTGCTCCTTTCTAATCCAAAAGCATCTGGGGGGCTCAGCTGAGGCTCCAGACAGGAAGGTAAGCAGTGACTCTAGAAGGAATTTCCCCCAGCAGCGACTCTCCTTGCCTCATCCTCTCCCCAAGCCCCAGCCCTCTCCCTCCTAGAGAAAACCCCCTTCCTCTGCCCTAGGGTCAACACCAAGGGAAACTCTCGACCTTGCGACCTTGCTCTCGACTGTGCAGGCCCACGCCTGAGTCTTCACCCCTTCCTTTCCTGCCCTCCCTATCATTGAGAGGCCTGGGGCTTCTCTAGCTTGCTGGGGAACCTCCTGCCTCGCCGTGACACGCCCCTCACTTTTCAGGATTGCCCTTCAGTCCCCATAGCGCCTTCTCCTCTGGTCACAAACTCCTTCAGGTCACCTACGTCCTCACAAAGCCCTCATCAAAACTCTCTATTTTGCTGTGTCAAGACACATGTATTGGCCTGGCACAGTGGCCTGTAATCTCCCAGCACTTTGGGAACCAAGGTGGGAGGATCATCTAAGCCCAGGAGTTCGAGACCAGCTTGACAACACAGCAAAACCCCATCTCTACAAAAAATAAAAAAGAAGCCAGGTGTGGTGGCATGTGCCTGTGGTCCCAGCTACTCAGGAGGTTGAGGTGGGAAGATCACTTGAGCCCAGGAGGTCGAGGCTGCAGTAAGCCGAGATCACACCACTGCACTCCAACCTGAATGACAGAGTGAGATTCTACCTCAGAAAAAGAAAAAAAGGCATCTGTATTCACTACTGTCAATTTTTTTTTTTTTTTTTTTTTTTTTTTTTTTTTTTTTTTTTTTTTTACCTCACTACCCTTGCTCTACTCTCAATTTTTTTTTTTTTTTTTTTTTTTCTGAGACACAGTCTCGTTTTTGTTGCTCAGGCTGGAGTGCAGTGGCATGATCTTGGCTCACCACAACCTCCGCCTCCTGGGTTCAAGCAATTCTCCTGCCTCAGCCTCCCGAGTAGCTGGGATTACAGGCATGCGCCACCATGCCCGGCTAATTTAGTATTTTTAGTAGAGACGGGGTTTCACCATGTTGGTCAGGCTGGTCTCGAACTCCTGACCTCAGGTGATCTGCCCGCCTCGGCCTCCCAAAGTGCTGGGATTAAGGCATGAGCCACCGCACCTGGCCAATTTTTTTTTTTTTTTTAATAGACAGGTCTTGCTATGTTGCCCAGGCTGATCTCAAACTCTTAGCCTCAAGCGACCCTCCTGCCTTGGCTTCCCAAAGTGCTAGGATTACAAGCAGACGGTACCACGCCCAGCCTTTACCCTCAAATTTTTTTTTTTTTTGGAGACTGAGTCCTGTCACCAGGCTGGAGTGCAGTGGTGCAATCTCGGCTCACTGCAACCTCCGTCTCCTGGGTTCAAGCGATTCTTCTGTCTCAGCCTCCCAAGTAGCTGGGATTACAAGCACACGCCATAACGCCTAGCTAATTTTTGTATTTTTAGTAGAGACGGGGTTTCACCATGTTAGCCAGGATGGTCTTGATCTCCTGACCTCGTGATCTGCCTGCCTCGGCCTCCCAAAGTGCTGGGATTACAGGCGTGAGCCACTGTGCCTGGCCTTTACCCTCAATTTTTAACCCATCTCTCCATCTCTTTCCTCTCCTAAAACTATTTTTCTCAAATGCAAGGGCCTTATCTCTACATGTAATGATCTCTTGTCCTCTCCCCCTTGGTAACATTCTCTTCTCTTGAGTTCTGATGAACTGTATTATTAGTTCTCTCTTCCAAGAGGTATCTGATCATTCAGTAAACGTTTTTGAGTTCCTGCTGTGAATGCACAGATGATTAAGACACATTCCCTGTCCTCAAAGTGCTCATAGTAGTCTAGTAGTCTAGTACGACCTGGGAAATGCCTTGGAAATGCAAGTATCCAGTGTTTATAGGAGTGAATCATATGCCTATTTTACAAATAAGGAAACTGAGGCCTCGAGAGCTGTGACCTGCCTAAGGTCATAGGCAGCATGGCAGAAGCAGGTTTCCTGAATTCCACTGAGGTGCTCTGGTTGCCACCAGAAAGAAACGTGGGGGTTATGTTTGTTCTTACTCCCTTTTTTTTTTTTTTTGAGACGGAGTCTCACTCTGTTGCCCAGGCTTGCAATGGCATGATCTCGGCTCACTGCAACCTTCACCTCCTGGGTTCAAGCAGTTCTCCTGCCTCAGCCTCCCTAGTAGCTGGGATTACAGGGGCACTACCACGCCCAGCTAATTTTTTTTGTATTTTTAGTGGAGACAGGGTTTCACCATGTTGGCCAGGCTGGTCTCAAACTCCTGACCTCAAATGATCCACCCAGCTAGGCCTCCCAAAGTGCTGGGATTACAGGTGTGAGCTACCGCACCCAGCTCTTTTTTCTTTTTTAAGAGACAAGGTCTTGCTCTGTCACTCAGGCTGGAGTGCAGTGGCACGATCATAGCTCACAGCAGCCCCCAACTCCTGGGCTCAAGCGATCTTTCTGTCTCAGCTTCCTGAGTAGCTGGGTCTACAGGCACATGCCACCATACCTGGTTAATATAAAAAATTTTTTAGTAGAGATGAGGTCTCACTGTGTTGCCCAGGTTTATCTCAAACTCCTGGCCTCAGGTGATCCACCAGCCTTGGTCCCCCGAAGTGCTGAGATTACAAGCGTGAGCCCCCTTGCCTGGCACTACTATGTCTGTTCTTCTACAGGTCAAGTTAGGCATGAGAGGGGAGATATCAAGGACCCCAAGAAATTGTCAGGAGTGGGAGGAGCTTCACTCCCAGGCCCAATCTTTTGTTTGGCTGGCCGGGTAGAGACAGGCAGAGGCCCTGGGCCCTGAGATGCAGGAGGGGATGCTGGACCTCACCAGGAGAGCACTATATCCGTGAGCGTCTCGGCCGTGGTGAAGAAGGCAAAGACGATCCAGTACATCATCCATTTCACCTGAGGGACAGAGGAAAGCGCTCACTGGGGCATGGGGCTGAGGGGCAGGGACACCCAGGACCCCATCTATGCCTGTGGAACATGCCTGGTTAGAATACCCAGGACCCCACTTCTGCCTGCCAGCCATGTTGGAGGCACTGTGCGGGACATCCAGGGCCCTCCTTTGCTGGTGGGTCTTGTTAGTGGCTGACAGCATTGGTGCAAAGTCACCCCCATCTGTAATAGGACCCAGTGTCCTCCCCTCTCTCTGCCATGTGGGTTGGGTAGGGGGTGAAGGGTCATCCACTCACATATTCCTTCACGTTTTTTGTCTTCACGGCCTTGTAGGAAGAATAGGCTGGGTACAAGGTGCCAAAGATGAGCCTAGGGAGGCAGGCATGGTTACTGGGCCCCTCAGCCAAGGGCAGTGGCCTCTCCCTCCCAGCTCTGCATCAGACCCTGGGTAAATAATGGGAAGAGGGACAGAACTCCCTGCTGGACTGATGAACTCAGGTCAGGGGTTAAGGTCAAAGCAGCATGGAACATGCCCAGCTAGCTAGGGTGATGCGCTTCCCTGCTCCACTATTCAGTTTTTCTCCAGCCCTGGAGGCAGGGAAAGGCCCAGAGGCCAGAGGGTCCAGTGTGGTCCCTTGTGCCATGATCCTTGGTTATGCACAAACATGTCATGGGGACTGGGAGTCAGGTCACTGCCACAGGGTGTCTTCCTTCTTGACCTCATGCCCTTTCACACCCATCTGCCCTTACCCTCTACCTCCCTGTCTCAGAGCCAGGCTCTGCGAGGAAACCTGACACTACCTACCAAGGCACCCTTACCTGGCAGTCAGAGGTACCACTGTGGCCCTGGGGCCCTAGGGAACAAAGGGCATAGGGGCAGGAGGCCCTGAGAGAGGCAAAGAGGCTTATTCCCCCATGTAAACACCACAGGGATGGGGCTCAGGGGAGGGCCCCCGCTGGTGATCCAACTACAGAGTGCAGACAAGACACAGGCTGGGAAAGAAGAGGGCCGATGCCCTTTGGGGCTTGCCCAGGCAAGAGAGAAGCAGCCACCCTGAAGGCCACATGGAGGCGTGAGACCCCTCCATTCCCCCTGTGGTGGATGGGGGAAGAGAAGGAGTCTAGAGGAAACCAGGACAGAAGCACTTGGCCAGCCCGGCTGCACCGAATGGGAAGGGAGCAGGGTGGGGCTACCGGTGTCAGTCCACAACGGTGGAGGCCGAGGGGCAGTGTCCTCATTAGGGCAGGGAATAACTCCGAGGCCCACAAGGAGCTCCTGTCAGGCTCAGCCCCTTGACAATGTGTGGGTGCCTCCTGTTTCCACATGGACAGGCGGGATACTTCCAAACTGCCTGGTGCAAGTGGAGTGCGGGGCAGAATCCTCAAGGACAAAGTCTGGGGTCGTGGAGAATGGTGTGAGTTCCCTCCTGGGGCCCGGGGAGGTGCCAGAGACATGGCTCCACAGTGTAGCTGGCAGCCTGGAATGAAGGCCACCGAGCGTCCTCCCCCAGCGGCGTCCACAATCCCAGGCTGAGCACATACATCCCCTCTCCCGGTTACCTCTCACACTTTGTCCTCCGAGCATTTCTGCTTCCCCATACCCAAACTTCCTCCCTAGGGGGCCTAAGGGCATGTGCTCTCGTCCCCAGTCTCCTGACAGTGAGTGGAAGGGAGAGGCCAAGGGGCCTGGTGATGGCTCTGAGCTGCGGAATGATGATGAGGCCCTGCCTTGCTCCACTCTCTTCCATCACCCTGTTCCCTCCCCGAGAGGGACAGGGCCCGGGTCTGAGGACCTCCTCCAGCCCAGACCTGCTAGGTGGGGGAGGGGACGCGCCTGCCTTCCCTTTTAAATCAAGCCGTGCTGCTCAGCCCCTAGGATGGGCGCAGGTGCAAGGACGGTAGAAATAAAAGAGGTTATTAATAAAGAATGTGGGTGAGGTCCCTGGGAAGCCAGGCCTACCACGCTCCCCTAATATTCCCCCCTCCAGTCCTGGGTGCCACATCTCCATGTCTCTGGGGACCCCAAATAAGGACGCAGCGCCTTTAGGTGACTCTGCTGCACCAAGCTTCGGAGAAGTCCACCCGGGCTTTAACAACCCCGCCCTCCATCACAGCCCGCATCACCCCCCTCGCCGCCGCACTCACACCACCAGGCGAGAGATGATCCAGGACACCATGGCGGGGCCGGGCGCGGCGCGGGGCGGGGACCCGGCCCGGCCGAGGATGCAGCTGCCTGAGGCCGAGCGGCGGCGGCGGCGGCGGCAGCAGGAGCCGCAGTAGCAGCAGCAGCCGCTGCAGCAGCCGCCGCGGGGGCAGCGGAGCGCCCAGCGCCGCCGTTAAAGGGGAGGTCCCTGCCGCAGCGGCGGGCCGTGGGCGGCGGCGGCGGCGGCTCTTAAAGGGGAGGCCGGGAGGCCGCGGCGGCGGCGGCGGCGCGCCCCCAGCACCTGCTGTGGCCGGGCATGCGCCTCCGACCCTCAGTGCCCTGCCTTCCTCGAATCGCTTGTTCATCTTTCTTGGGTTTCAAGCCCTAGGCTGTTGTGGAGGTCTCCATGGTTACATCTTGAAATCGACCCCTGCCCACCTCCTGCCCTGCCCACATCAAGCGCTTACTGTGTGCCAGCCCCTGTGCTAAGAGCTTCACTGCGTTGCCAGTGAATTCTCTTGACCACCCTATAAGGCAGGTGCTATAAATGCCCTCATTTTGAAGATAAGGGAATGAGAAGCTTAAGGTTCAATAATCTGTTGAGAGTCACAAAGCCACCAAGTCATGCTGCTAAGATAACCCCAGGAAGCCTACTTTAAACAGGTTACATCCCCAACTGCTGACTAGCAAACTCTCCTCATCACAGGCCCTGGAGACATCCACCTGAGCTCCTGACTCACAGGTACAGCCGCACCTGTTCACCCCACTCCTTCTCACCCCCGTTGAAAGAGGATCTCCCCTGGCCAGATCCGTCTTTTTTTTTTTGAGACAGGGTCTCATTCTGTCGCTCACGCTGGAGTGCAGTGGCACAACCTCAGCACACCTCCTGGGTTTGAGTGATCCTCCCACCTTAGCCTCCCGAGTAGCTGGGACTACAGGCCCAAGCCACAACCAGCTTTTTTTTTTTTTTTGTCAAGACAGGGTTTTGCAATATTGCCCAGGCTGATCTCAAACTCCTGAGCTCAAGCGATCCACCCGCCTCAGCCTCCCAAAGTGCTGGGATCACAGGTGTGAGTCACTGGGCTGCTGGTCTGCTTTTTCACATTGTCAGCTCCTTAGCTTTGCAGGGGAACAGAGCTTTATGCTCTCAATGTGGTTACTGACAACAAAGGGTCAACCTTCTTTTCAAACAGAGGGGCTGGGAGAGGGTTCTGGGGCTCCAGTTCCACCCCCATCAGCAAGCACTAGTGGCAGTGAATGTCCTGATTCTAAAGACATTTATATCCAGAATGTAGGCTAGCCTGCCTCCTGACCTTCAGTAAAGCAACCAACTTCCCACCATCCACCAACCCCCCAGCCCTATTGCTCTCCTTTCCTGTCCCATTTTAAAGCTTCAGCATTCCTCTACCCTTTATGTTGAGGTGTAATCCTTCGGGTGACCACAGCATCAACCTGTGCCCATCCGGGCTGAAAGGACACATTCAGAACTGTGTATTTCAAAGAGTCATGGTCTTATTCAAGCTCAGTATCCTTGAACCACACAATGGTCTATTTCTAACCTGATAAATTATATTTCCAGGTTCAAACACTTTGGAAGATGTTTCCCAAAAGGTTCCAGAGAAGCAGCCTCTGATAACCCCTCTTGCTATTCTTCACAACTTCCTCTCCAGAAAGCCTCTTCTAATTGGAATGCAGTCTGTTCTCACCTCACAATGGAACACTTTAATTACTGTTTGATAAAACCCACATGAGTGTCTCCCACCATCTAAGGTGGATCTATGGCCGCACATTACATGTGGGCAGCCAGGCCACCTGCTTAAGAATCCCACCACAGACTGTCCAACTTTGCTGAGACCACACACAATGGCCCTTCCCCCCAGACTCTGCCACAGGAAGGGAGGACCCCACCTTTCCCACTCCATTCACAGAGCATGAAGTATGGGGAAACATGTCTCTCTTCCTACCCTCTAACTCATGTGGCCCCTTCCCCTTCCCCCCAATTCCCCAAACCATACTAACCTCACCCTAGCAATTTCCCTTCTCCCAACATGGCACAGCCTCAACAAGCAAAGAAAAATATCTGGGTGTAGCACAGTTATGAAGACCTGAAAACGAATCCCCCACCTCCAACCCAACTCCCAATCTAATGCTGATTTTAGAAGGGTTGGTATGCAAATAATTTAGTCCACTCCAAAAAGATTTGTTAGATTTTTAATAAGAACATGGAAATCCCAATCAGCCCTTCAACAAAATTAAAATACAGAAAGTGAAATTAAAAGTATTCTACATTAAATGACTTTTATTTTTAAAAAAAAGTAACTGTGAACATATAAACAGCCTGCAGGGCACTACAGTACAGCTGGAGAGAGATACATTTTTCAATGTACCTATGGGCCAATGAATTCCACCATTTTCAAATAAATCCTTAATCAGACTCCACTCAGTTGGAAGGTTTTGCTGAAAATATTTCTGGATAAAAAACAAAAAACCTCATGTTGGAAATCAACTGTCCTTCCCATTTGGAAACGTTAAGAGGAGTCCCCAGGGAACACCGGTAATAGGTGAAAATGGTTCCTGGAGTCACCAGTGTTGTACACACACGGGGAACACACCACAGCTCAGACGTGACAAAGTTCCTTCTCATAGGACTGTTCCCTCAAGGTAAGACTAAGATGGGAGGGGGAGAAACTAAAAGAATCCTAAAAAAGCCAATTTTAAAAAATTCTGCTTTGGCTGATTTTGTGCTATAATGGGTAGCTGATTTCTAAAAATCATATTTCTTCAAAGAGTTTTATATCGAAAGGAAGACTAAATGTAATGTGCCTTTCCTCATAATCCAGGAAAACAACTGTGGTATTTCAAAAATTCTAAAAATATCTACTTTCATGAAATAGTAACTATTTCACTACAAACCTATTTTTCACTAAATACACACATTTCCTAATCCTGGAGCCTCCTGGGAAAAGCAGTGGGTTCTCCCTGGGTCTAGCCAGACTCCGGTGTTCACAGGAGAGTGTGGGGAATGGCTTCACCCCGTCTCCTGGGATGGGCTTTGTCAGAGGTCACGTGCAGAGACGCTATCAGACTTCCACCAGGCATGTTTAAGCAATTACCCCATACTTGTACCAGTTATGTGATTTCCCCTACCTCCAAACACATTCCCATTTAACTAGGCACAAGAAGAAAAGAAAAGAAAGGTGTGCCCATGAATCTCAAATCAGGAGAATGTGCAGGAAAGCCCCGCCATGTTCAGGCAATTCGGATTTCCAAAAGGCCACAGGATAGGATGTGGCACTCTTGGCTTGGAGTCTCAAACTGTGTGTGTCAACAGTACGACTTTCCTGTGTCAACCTTCGGTGTTGAGGCAGCGTAGAATAGAGTGGCTGGAGAGTTTGGAATACTGACCACACTGGCTCCGGGTGAAGGGCCTTTGCTCCAGCAAAGAGCCCTGCCGTTCCCTGTAAGTGTTGTGAGTGAAAGACCTGCTTCGCAGGGGAGCTTGGAGTTTCTCCATGCCTAGGACCTTGCCAGTTTGGATTCATGAGCCTTGAGGGTGCCAACCGCATCTTTCACTGCATGGTAAATGATGTTCTTCACCTAGAAAGGGTAAACAGCAAAGTCAGTTCACGGCAGCCCCATGCAAATGTATGTTCTACCTTGACTGTAAGCCTACTGGTTTAGTGGGGAAACTCCCAACAAGGACTGTGCGTTCCTGTATCAATCCCCACAGTCATTTACAAATCACATAGGGCATAAGGTCTGTACTCAAAAAAGAATACTGAAGTTATGTGAAAGGCTATTTGATCACCATCATTTAAGTGCTTACTATGTCCTGGGCAGGCGATGTTGCTGAGCTCTTTATGTGGACCTTCGCTTAATCCTTGCCAGAATCCTATGAGGTAGGTTCTATTATTATCACGCCCAATTTACAGAGGAGAAACTGAGGAAACTAAGGCCACAGTGAACACCTGGAGAAATTTACTTCCTTATATAGTTAAGAGGCTTCCTTAAGGTTCTACAGCTAATAAGGATGCATTAAAACAAGAGTGGAAAGCAGGATTATGGCCTATTTTTTCTCTTCGTGCTTATATGTTTTCTGATTTGGATATATTACCTGTGAAATTGGAACACACAATAAAAGTTATTGAAAAAAGTAAACAGGCATATTAAAGTGAAGATAATGAAGACAGTTTTCTTTTAAAGGGCTGACAAGAGAGTTGAGGTTATTTCTGCAGAGGAAAAGTGGGGAAATGCAAAGGGGAAGGGTACATGGGGGCTTCAACCATGTATATGTATGTGTGCTGTAATTTCTTAAGCTGGCTCATGGGCATCCAAGTCCCTCTTATGCTATTCTCCATTAATTTTTTTGCATTGCTTCAACAAAGATTTATGAATACCTACTATGTGTCAGACATTGTGCTAAGGAAAAGCATTGAGTAAAAAAGTAAAATTCCTGCCTTCATAGAGCTTAAATAGCTTACATTCTAGTAGGGTTAAGTAACAGATTAAAAAAAAATAATTATATATATATATACACACACACACACACACACACACACACACACACCCCAGAAAAAATAAAGCAGTGAAAGTGGGACTGGGAGTGCTGGAGCAGGAGTTGTTATTCTAAACAGGGTAGTCAGGAGAGGTCTTTTTTTTTTTGAGATGGAGTCTAACACTGTTGCCCAGGCTGGAGCGCAGTGGTGCCATCTCAGCTCACTGCAACCTCTGCCTCCTGGGTTCAAGCGATTCTCCTGTCTCAGCCTCCTGAGTAGCTGGGACTACAGGCGCCCGCCACCACGCCTGGCTAATTTTTGTATTTTTAGTAGAGACAAGGGTTTCACCATATTGGCCAGGCTGGTCTTGAACTCCTAACCTTGTGATCTGCCCACCTCGGCCTCCCAAAGTGTTGGGATTACAGGCATGAGCCACTGCGCCCAGCCTGTTTTTTGTTTTTAAATAAAGAGACAGAGTCTGTTGCCCAGGCTGGAGTGTAGTGGGGCGATCATAGGTCACGATAGCTTCAAAACTCCTGGGCTCAAGTGATCCTCCCACTTCAGCCTCCTGAGTGGCTGTGACTGCAGACACACACCCAACATCCCTAGCTCAAGGAAAGGTGTTATGGGTAAGGTGACATGTTACCTTTATATTCTCATTCTATCTAAACACCAATGTTGCATGGGCACAGTGACTCACACCTGTAATCTCAGCATTTTGGGACGCCGAGGCAGGCGGATCACCTGAGGTTGGGAGTTCAAGACCAGCCTGGCCAACATGGCGAAACCCCGTTTCTACTAAAAATACAAAAATTAGCTTGGTGTGGTGACGTGTGCCTGTAATCCCCAGATACTCGGGAGGCTGAGGCAGGAGAATCGCTTGAACTCGGGATGCAGAGGTTGCAGTGAGGCAAGATCACGCCACTGCACTGCAGCCTGGGCAACAGAGCGGGACTCCATCTTGATAAATAAACAAACAAAAACCAATGTTGATTATACTTTGTATTAAAACTTTATGGTTGGCTGGGTGCAGTGGCTCACTCCTGTAATTCCAGCGCTTTGGGAGGTAGAGGCAGGCAGATCACCTGAAGTCAGGAGTTCAAGACCAGCCTGGCCAAAATGGTGAAACCGCGTCTCTACCAAAAAATACAAAAATTATCTCGGTGTGGTGGCGCATGCCTGTAATCCCAGCTACATAGGAGGCTGAGGCAGGAGAATCACTTGAACCCAGGAGATGAAGGATGCAGTGAGCCAAGATCACACCATTGCACTTTAGCTTTGGCGACAGAGTAAGACCCTGTCTCAAAAAAAAAAAAAAAAAAAAAAAAACAAAACCAGCCAGCCAGGGTGGCTCACATCTGTAATCCCAGCACTTTAGGAGGTCGAGGCAGGTGGATCATGAGGTCAGGAGTTCAAGACCAGCCTGGTCAAGATGGTGAAACCCCGTCTCTATTAAAAAACTACAAAAATGAGCCGGGCACAGTGGCAGGTGCCTGTAATTCCAGCTACCTGAGACGCTGAGGCAGGAGAACTGCTTGAACCCAGACGGTGGAGGTTGCAGTGAGCCAATATCATGCCACTGCACTCCAGCGTGGGTGACAAACTGAGACTCTGTCAAAAAAAAAAAAAAAAAAAAAAAAAGGCCGGGCGCGGTGGCTCACGCCTGTAATCCCAGCACTTTGGGAGGCCAAGGCGGGCGGATCACGAGGTCAGGAGATCGAGACCATCCTGGCTAACACAGTGAAACTCCGTCTCTACTAAATACAAAAAATTAGCCAGGCGTAGTGGCGAGCGCCTATAGTCCCAGCTACTCGGGAGGCTGAGGCAGGAGAATGGCGTGAACCCAGGAGGCAGAGGTTGCAGTAAGCCGCGATTGTGCCACTGCACCCCAGCCTGGGCGACAGACCAAGACTCCGTCTCAAAAAAAAAAAAAAAAAAAAAAAAGAGAAGAAAGAAGCTGGGTGCGGTGGCTCACGCCTGTAATTCCAGCACTTTGGGAGGCTGAGATGGGTGAATCATGAGGTCAGGAGATCGAGACCATCCTGGCTAACAAGGTCCCCGTTTCTACTAAAAATACAAAAAATTAGCCCGGTGTGGTGGCGAGCGCCTATAGTCTCAGCTACACGGGAGGCTGAGGCAGGAGAATGGCATGAACCCGGCAGGTGGAGGTTGCAGTGAGCCGAGATCGCACCACTGCACTGCAGCCTGGGCGACAAGGCAAGACTCCGTCTCAAAAAAAAAAAAAAAAAAAAAAAAAAAAAAGAAAGAAAGAAAGAAAAGAAAAGAAAGGAAAAGGCACATCAGACTCAGAGTTGAAAGTGATTGAATCTACCAGCAATTAAGAAAAACCTCTTCTGGCTGGGCGCGGTGGCTCACGCCTGTAATCCCAGCACTTTGGGAGGCCGAGGCAGGTGGATCACAAGGTCAAGCAATCAAGACCATCCTGGCTAACACAGTGAAACCCCATCTCTACTAAAAATACAAAAAAATAGCCAGGCATGGTGGCAGACGCCTGTAGTCCCAGCTACTTGGGAGGCTGAGGCAGGAGAATGGCGTGAACCTGGGAGGCGGAGGTTGCAGTGAGCCGAGATCATGCCACTGCACTCCAGCCTGGGCAACAGAGAGAGACTCTGTCTTTAAAAAAAAAAAAAGAAAGAAAGAAAGAAAGAAAAACCTCTTCAATCTGATCTATCAACAACCAAAGAAAATACACTTGAGCCACAGGCATGCCAGAAAAAAAGAGGCCACAGTGAAAGCCTAGAGAACTTTGCTTCCTTATTCTTTTTTGAGACGGTGTCTCGTTCTGTCACCCAGGCTGGAGTGCAGTGGCGCGATCTCAGCTCACTGCAACCTCTGCCTCCCAGGTTCTAGCGATTCTCCTGTCTCAGCCTCCCGAGTAGCTAGGACTACAGGTGTGTGCCACCAGGCCCGGCTAATTTTTTGTATTTTTAGTAGAGATGGGGTATCAACATATTAGCCAGGATGATCTCGATCACCTGACCTCGTGATCCACCCACCTTGGCCTCCCAAAGTGCTGGAATTACAGGCATGAGCCACCGTGCCCGGTTCTCTTTGTTCTTTTTATGCAACTAAACTATCTAAATGTATTAATGATGAAATTCTGCCTTAAAATTCCAATCCATTTCAAGAGCAGAGGAAACCTAATCTGATTGTTCAGCTCTGCTCTACAAGGGGATACAGTTCTTAGGGACATGAAATGTAATCCCTAGCAGAGCTCTAAGAAATTGAGTCTGTATAGAAATCTGCTATGAGAAGCAGCTTCGGCGCAACATTTATTCTCAAAAACATGCTTAGAACACACTGCCATAGTGCCTTTCCCACCTTTTGGGGAGGTCTGTCTAGTTAGTTACTAACACTAGTAATACTGTAACTCTGAAGGGGAGAGAAATGAGGACTGTCACAACAGAAATGGTTACGTTAAGCAGTGGCTCACAGCTGTATTCCCAGTACTTTGTGAGGCTGAGGTGAGAGGATATCTTGAGCCCAGTAGTTTGAGACCAGCCTGGGCAACATAGACCCTATTCTATTAAAAAGAAGAAAATCTTTTTTTTTTTTTTTTTGTTTTGCTGTCACCCAGGTTGGAGTGCAGTGGCATGATTTCGGCTCACTGCAACCTCCGCCTCCCAGTTCAAACAATTCTCCTGCCTGTTTCCTGAGTAGCTGGGACTACAGGCATGACCCATCATGCGCAGCTAATTTTTGTAAAAAAGAAGAAAAACTTTAAAAAACAATTTTTTTTTTTTTTTTTGAGGCGGAGTCTCGCTCTGTCGCCCAGGCTGGAGTGCAGTGGCGCGATCTCGGCTCACTGCAAGCTCCGCCTCCCGGGTTCCCGCCATTCTCCTGCCTCAGCCTCCCGAGTAGCTGGGACTACAGGCGCCGCCACCACGCCCGGCTAATTTTTTTTTGTATTTTTAGTGGAGACGGGGTTTCATTGTGTTAGCCAGGATGGTCTCGATCTCCTGACCTCGTGATCCGCCCGTCTCGGCCTCCCAAAGTGCTGGGATTACAGGCTTGAGCCACCGCGCCCGGCCTAAAAAACAATTAAATGCGTCCTAAAATGACTCCATATCCCCAAACTTCTTCCCTGCATCATTTCTCCTCCACAATTAGACCTTCGGAGAATACCCTCAGAAAGGAGAATGTGCTTTCTGTGTAATGTATATGAGTTTGCAATGAGAAGACAGAGTGGGGTAGGAGGAGGAGTTATTTACCTGCAGTTTATCCTCATGATTTGTATGAGTGTTAGAGAGATGCCTGAATTCCTGAGTCAGGCGGAAACAGTGCTTTACATGTTCTGGAGATACAAAGTCTTCTGCTACTTTTATGCAACTGTATAGATTGTGAACCTGCGAGGGGCAAAGTGCAGAGGGTAAATATCAGACATTAGAGATTCAATAATATATGGAAAACGTCCATGATATAGTTAAAAAAAACCTTAAGAAATATGTATAATATTTCTATTTTTATAACAACACAGAAAAGCTGTAAGTGCAAATGTATAAATAAAAACAATGGCCAGGTGCAATGGCTCATGCCTGTAATCCCAGCACTTTGGGAGGCCGAGGCAGGTTGATTGCTTGAGCTCAGGAGTTCAAGACCAGCCTAGGCAACATGGTGAAACCCAGTCTCTACCACAAAAAAAAAAAAAAAAAAAGGAAAAAAAATACATAAAAACATTAGTATTTGCACAGAAAATGCTCTGGAAAAATATACACCAACTGTTAACAGTAGGCTACCTCTGAGGAAAGCAACTAGATTGGGAAAGTAGGATAAGGGGATTGATAAGAAGAGTATGCTACAAGTAGCTGAGCTAGGACTTGTCACTTTTTCTTTAATAGCTTGCATTGTTTTAAATTTTTTTTTTTTTTTTGAGACCGAGTTTTGCTCTTGTTGCCCAGGCTGGAGTGCAATGGCGCGATCTTGGCTCACTGCAACCTCCACCTCCTGGGTTCAAGTGATTCTCCTGCCTCAGCCTCCTGAGTAGCTGGGATTATAGGCATGTGCCACCACGCCTGGCTAATTTTGTATTTTTAGTAGAGATGGGGTTTCACCATGTTGGTCAGGCTGGTCTTGAACTCCCGACCTCAGGTGATCTGCCTGCCTCGGCCTCCCAAAGTGCTGGGATTACGGGCGTGAGCCACTGTGCCCAGCCCTGTTTAAAAATTTTTAAATGAGCCTTAACATTACAAGGAAGAAAATAAAAGCATAAAATAAATTGCAGCATAAGAGAAATCAGTCTGATCTAGCTACTTAAATCTCTTGGTAGATTAGCAAGAAAGACAGAAATAAGAAGCCCATGGAACTGTCCAGCCCAACCCCCAAGCAGGAACCCACCTGGTGTGGGGCTCCAGCAGGTATGAAAACAGCATCACCTAGGAACTGCACGATAGCCCAGCCTTGCACACCATACTCCTCGTAGAGTCTCTTACGGAGGGTCTGGTCCAGGTACCAACTTTGGTCATGAATTGGGTCATGATCAGGGGGGTTCTCTTGGCCTTGTTCTTCTCCAACCTGAAGCCACAATCAAATCCAAAGATGGGAAAATTAAACATTATTGACAGTATAAATCCAACTTGCTGTAGCAATGTCCTAAGATGGGGTGGGGATGGCAAAACTTTATTCTAGTCAACATCCTCTAGGTATGGATTCAGGCCTTTGGGCTTTGCCACCAGAGATACCATGGCCAACACGTCTTTAATGCCAAGGGACTCTACATGAGAAACCCTAGTTAGGGTGTCTCAGCATCCAGACCCTTGATATGTGAGCTGGGAGCACAGCCCACCCAGGCACGTACCTTTCGGAGCAGCTCCCGGATCTTCTCTGCATCCTTGGCTGCATAGATGTGCCATAAAGCACCTGGCTTCTCTTTTCCATCATGAATCCTCTGCTTTGTCACCTCATCAGCATCTCCCTCGTCAATTGTCTTGAGTACCTCTGAAAAGGGCAAAATGACATTTTCAGTGTAGTCAGACATTTCAGTACCACTGAGTGAAACGAAATGTCCAGTTCAAACAAACTGAGTTTTTACTCTTCTCCATCTCTGGAATAATGTAATGCAGAATCAAAGAACCAAAATTCATACCGGTCTAAGCTCCCTACACACAGAACAACATTAAACCTTCCTTACTTATTAGAGATTCAGCATTTTTGGAGGTATAATTTCCCCTTAACACGTACTTTTTGCTTAAACTGTGTAGCCATATCTTAATGTTTAACTTGCAGGTTATTTTCCGCTACAAGTATATGGAGTCTATATATGTTCTCAAGACCCCTTCAAACACTAGGATTCTGAATTGAAGTCCACAGAGCATAAAGCATCACTGGCAAGTGAAGAGGGTTGGCTTCTAATGCTTGTCTATTATAATGACCTAAAAAACACCATCATGAATGTTGCAGGTGTGCAGAATCCAAGGCAAATGTAGGCTGGGCATGGTGGCTCATGTCTATAATCCCAGCACTTTGAGAGGCTGAGGTGGGCGGATCACCTGAGGTTGGGAGTTCGAGTCCAGCCTGGCCAACATGGTGAAACCCCATCTCTACTAAAAATACAAAAATTAGCCGAGTGTGGTGGCACATGCCTGTAATCCCAGCTACTTGGGAGGCTGAGGCCTGAGAATTGCTTGAACCCAGGAGGTGGAGGTTGCAGAAAAAAGAAAAGAAGAGAAAAAAAAAGCAAATGTAAAGCCAGGCACAGTGGCCTTGCCTGTAGGCCCAGTTACTTGGGAGGCTGAGGTGGGAGGAATGCTGGAGCCCAGGAGTTTGAAGCCAGTCTGAGCAACATAGTGAGACTCTATCTCAAAAAAAAAAAAACAAAAACAAAGAAATTATCCCTGAACCTTGAGATTTTGAGTTACTTATTTTCTTTTAAAAAAGTATCCCTTTTTTTGAAATTTCCATAATGAACATGTATTAATTTTAACACTAAGATGGCAGGAATTATAAATGCAGCAAAATATCACTTTTGTGCTTCATTTTTATGAAGGTCCTGGCTTTATCATCTGTCACTCCACAGCTGACCTTCATTTCTCTTTGTGAGGCTACAAAGTAGAAAAGGGTAGCATTTCTAGAAAGAGACTCTAGTCAAAGATATGCAAAGTGGTATTCTTCTCTACTAGAACCTCCCCCTTTACCTAGCAACATCCACTGGGCCACTTCCCATTAGGCCTGGAAGAAACAAGAAAAAGCCACTAGGGGATTAAGAAAAGAAAAAAGAAGCCAGGTGCAGTGGCTGACGCCTGTAATCCCAGCACTTTAGGGCAGGCAGATAACCTGAGGTCAGGAGTTTGAGACCAGCCCGGCCAACATGGCAAAACCCATCCATACTAAAAATACAAAAATTAGCCGGGTGTGGTGGCAGGCGCTTGTAATCCCAGTAGGCTGACGCAGGAGAACTGCTTGAACCCGGGAGGCAGTGGAGGTTGCAGTGAGCCAAGATTGCGCCATTGCTCTCTAGCCTGGGGGATAGAGTGAGGCGAGACTCAGCCTTCAAAAAAAAAAAAAAGAAAAAAGAAAAAGGAAAAAGGAAAAGCCACTGGCCCTAAGAATGAAAACACCCAACACTGTATTCCCAAGACAAAGCCTCACCATCCTGAAGCAGCAGATTCTAGAAAGCATACCTTCATCATGAGCACCCTCCCCGATGGGAATCCCAACATACACCATCACATTAACAGCATCAGACACATCTAAATGAAGATTTGTTGTACCAACTCTTCTATCTTCTGCTGTTATCAACCCTGAAGGAGAAAGAAAAATATGCAAGGTGAAGGGCCAATATTCGGAAGAATCCACATCAACGCTACATCTGAAAACATGCTCAAGGGTGTTCTTAAATGAGTAAAATTAGGAGAGTGAAGTCTATTTGTTTATGAAGAAATCACTTTCATCTTTTTTATACTGTTTTAAGACTGATTTCTCATTGACGCTGGACACAGAACAAATCTACCTCCAAAAAACGATCTCTTCATGAAAAACAAAACAGATACGGGCATTAGGCGTATTGAGATAAAGCTGAGCTTTCACTGTGATTTAGGTCATCACTGGCCTTCACAAAGCACTGGCTGGGTAGCATGGCACCCAGACCTCTTCATTATTATTTTGTCAAGTCTCTTAGACTCAAGAATATGGCTCCTTAGGTAGAGTTTTTGACATGAAACTTCCTCACTACTGGAGACATGTAAGTTTATGGTTTGGGCACACATGGATGTTATGAAAACCAGTATGACAAAAGTAAACATATTCAAGACTATCTTGGATGCTATTCACTTCTCTAGCACTTGCCTGCAATCATCTCTATACCTGACATTGACCACAGATCTCCCTCTATAGTTGAAATAAGAACAACAGTCCCCCAAAAGAGCAATTTTAGCCTCTCCCTCATACCATAGGCGTTGTACATCTTGGGACCCAGATCAGGCCTTACAAAGTAGCTAGGTAGCCTAGAGGCCAGATTGAGCCTGCCATCTCGTTTGGTATATTCTGGCAGAGGAAGGTTCTCCATCAGATCTTCAAACCTATAAAAGTGCAGGAAAGATGACTTAGCTTGTTATAGGGGAAGAAAGCCAATAGACAAAGTTCACTTTTCTGTGACTACTCTGTGATGGCTTCTGAAGATGACACCACCACAGGTCACTAACCTGGTTGGCATCATGTCTCGAAAATCTTCCCCAGGAGGCCAGTCCTTGAGTTTGAGCACCATTGGCTGCCCATCTTCTGACCGTAGTCGTTCTGGAAGACAGAGAGTACTCCCACAAACATCTGCTGGTTTGGCTGGTGTCCGATTTTCAACAGTGACTAAGTTTTAGGAGACTAACCTCTTTTTTTTTTTTTTTTGAGACAGTCTTGCTCTGTCACCCGGGCTGGAGTACAGTGGCACGATCTTGGCTCACTGCAACCTCCGCCTCCTGGTTTCAAGCGATTCTCCCTGCCTCAGCCTCCTGAGTAGCTGGGATTACAGGTGACCACCACCACGCCCAGTTAATTTTTGTATTTTTAGTAGAGACGGGGTTTTGCCATGTTGGCCAGGCTGGTCTCGAACTCCTGACCTCAGATGATCCGCCTGCCTTGGCCTCCCAAAGTGCTGGGATTACAGGCATAAGGCACTGTGCCCGGCCTAGGAGACTAACCTTTTATTTCAGACTTGTAAACCCCTATAATGGACTAGGTGGGCTTTGTTTTCCTCACTCACTACTTCAGTGTGTGTCTTATTTTTCCATCTTACATGGATTCTATCCCCCTTTCTCAGAGTAAAGTGCTCTGCACAGCTCATGGAATCACATGATTAAGTCCAGGCATGCTCTGAGAGTCATGCGATTGCCATGTAAGCTACAGAGTTGGTACCAGGGCAGAATGTTCCCCTACCAAGTGGGTATAATTTGGATTTATTTATTTATTTATTTATTTATTTATTTATTTTTGAGACAGAGTCTCACTCCATCACCCAGGCTGGAGTGCAGTGGTGCCACCTTGGCTCATTGCAACCTCTGCCTCCTGGGTTCAAGTGATTCTCCTGCCTCAGCTTCCTGAGTAGCTGGGTTTATAGGCACACACCATGCCCGGCTAATTTTTGTATTTTTAGTAGAGACAGCGTTTCGCTAAGTTGGCCAGGCTGGTCTTGAACTCCTGACCCCCAAGTGATCCACGCCTCAGCCTCCGAAAGGACTGAAATTAAAGGAGCGAGTGACCATGCCCGGCTGTCTGTTTTTAATTTAATTTAATTTTATTTTATTTTTTGAGACGGAGTCTTGCTCTGTCGCCCAGGCTGGAGTGCAGTGGCCGGATCTCAGCTCACTGCAAGCTCTGCCTCCCGGGTTCACACCATTCTCCTGCCTCAGCCTCCCGAGTAGCTGGGACTACAGGCGCCCGTCACCTTGCCCGGCTAGTTTTTTGTATTTTTTAGTAGAGATGGGGTTTCACCGTATTAGCCAGGATGGTCTCGATCTCCTGACCTCGTGATCCGCCCGTCTCGGCCTCCCAAAGTGCTGGGATTACAGGCTTGAGCCACCGTGCCCGGCCTGTTTTTAATTTTTAATTAATTAATTTTTTCAAGTCCCTATTATGCCCCAGAATATAATTTATTATTCAAGGGCAGAGCTGGGCATATAGATGCTTATTTTCCAGTCTGCTATTACTGAACTAGATATGAAAGCTACTTACTGCATATGATCTCAAAACCATCCCAGAAATCCCGAACTTTCACATCGGAAATTATAGCACAGTTCCTGCAGTTCACCAAGTCTACATCCTGGTCTCCAAATTCCTGGCTAAAGGCTTCTGGCTTCCAGAGCTCAGACTTGAGCTTTTTATGTACCCCCGAAACCAGCACTGGCTGTGGAAACAAAAATATCCCAATCAGAGCAATCCAGGAAAAACTTCCAGCTTTAGGGCTGAGACAGAATAGGAGGGTTTCCTGAGGAGGGCCTCCTCTTCTCCAGGAAGCTCTACTGTTCTTTCCCAGTTGTATAATCCATGGATTTCCACATGTCAACTAAAGTGAAAGGAAATGCTTCTACTCCATCGTTATGCTTAGTTCTCACCCTGGGGAAATCACTTTTGTTGCCCTAATACCTACCACTGTTTTGAGGTGAGAGGACAAAAAGCTGACAAGTGCAACTTTGTACTTTGTGAACACTTCCTCATATTGAAAATGATGATGCCATGAGCTCCTCTTCCTCAAGCACCTGCTCAAGTTTTTAAAGTTGGGAGTGTTATCACACTATCAAAAAACTTGTGTGGCCTTAAAACATTTACCTAGAAAAGTACTACCTACCTCCAACCCCTCCTCTGCCCCATCTTAAAATCACACTTCTCTAAAGGTGTCATCAATGCCAGATCACCACCTAACAGACATTTCGACTGCCTTTTTAAGAACACAGAACTATATAGCTTAGAAACAAGAGGATGCAAAGTGCGTTTTTAGTAATCTCCTTGCTTTTATTTATTTATTATTTATTTTTGAGGTGGAATCTTGCTCTGTCGTCCAGGCTGGAATGTAGCGGCATGATCTTGGCTCACTGCACCCTCTGCCTCCCAGGTAAAGTGATTCTCCTGCCTCACCCTCCCAAGCAGCTGGGATTACAGGCGCCCACCACCATGCCCAGCTAGTTCTTTTTTATATTTTTAGTAGAGACAGGATTTCACTATGTTGGCCAAGCTAGTCTTGAACTCCTGACTTCAGATGATGTGCCTGCCTTGGCCTCCCAAAGTGCTGAGATTACAGGTGTGAGCCACTGTGCCTGACCATCTCCTTGCTTTTAAAAACCCAAAACAACTCGAAGTTGCAAGGCTATTACAATAACCTAACTATGTCTAAATCTCCCTGGCAAAAAGAGAGACCTGGAATTGTCCAGGTGGCTGTGGTAGGCAGGCAGATAGTTGGCCCTTGGAACGACTTATTCTTGCTTACCTGACCTTGCTTCCAACACTCCCGGAAGATCTTCCAGTTGTTTTTGTTGCTGGGGTCATGGAGACACAGAAGCCTCCCATCACAAAGCCAGGAGTGAGAAGTATGGGGATCTAGCACATTTAACCCCATCACCATCTCCTTCACTTCCTTCTGGGTATCAGTCAAGTTGCAGGCCCGCTTTGAAGCATCTGAGGTTTTCTTATTTTCTACCACTGAGGCAATGATGTGGTCAAGAAAGTTGGGTAGGCTGGCCTTGCTCTTCACTCCCTGTCAGACACAAATCCATCAGGTAACGGCATTCAAAAAACTGTCTCACAATTGTATTCACAAGGAGTTCTGACCTATCTGATTAAATTCTACAAAAGTTATTAAAATGTCTTTTACAACTGGAAGGGGGATAATAAGTCAACACCTTAAATTCTTTTATCCTTCATATTTTACCTTAACATTTAGGAAAGAAAAGTATAACAGATCCCTTCTGCCTCGAGAGATCTGAGACCTAAGAAATACCTTTGGCATCAGCCATTCAGTATACAAAGCACATATGCATGCAGACTACAGGGATCATCAAATGCTGTAACTGAGTAGAATAAGGTCACTTAGTTTGAGGGTTCTAAATTTTTCCTAACCAGCATGCCCAAGGGATACAATACTTCAATTCAGTAACTGAAGTGACTTATCAAGGCAGTGATTTTCTACCAGGGAGTACCTCAATGATGGGTGTAGCAGAGTGTCCAAGAGTAACTGTACATTCTGAAAGCAGTCTCCTACTCTCCATTTTTTCCTCACTACTATCCCACTGAGAATCACTCACCTGTTTCAGTTGATGGGAAAGCTCAGGCCCAGAGATGAAAGTGACATACCTAAGGTCACAGAACTGAAGGTGGGGAAGCTTTTATAAACTGGATAATCCTATGCTTACAGTATTACTAATCCCTATCTCTATAAAGTATGTATAATTATGTAACATCATGGGAGAATTAGAAAAAGAACTGGTGGTATAATGAGCAAGTATACATGAAACAGTACCCAAAGTAATTGTTTTGTTTGCTTTTAAAAAGTTACTTATCCAGGCCAGGTATGGTGGCTCACGCCTGTTAATCCCAGCACTTTGGGAGGCCAAGGCGGGTGGATTACCTGAGGTCAGGAGTTCGAGACCAGCCTGGCCAACATGATGAAACCCTATCTCTACTAAAAATACAAAAATTAGCCCGGTGTGGTGGCACATGCCTGTAGTCCTAGCTACTCGCTTGGGAGGGAGGCTAAGGCAGGAGAATTGCTTGAACCTGAGAGGCAGAGGTTGCAGTGAGCTGAGATCATGCCACAGCACTCCAGCTTGGGCAACAGAGTGAGACTGTGTCTCAAAAAAACAAAACAAAACAAAAAACAGTTACTTATCCAAAAGAGAAACAAATAACCCAAATTGTATAGAGGGCTCAGTCACCCACAATTCATCAGGTTTCAGGCATTAGTCATAAAACAAAATAAGAAACATGTTTATGTATTCACTTGAAATGATCTGCAGGACATATAAACTAAAAATCAGAAAAGCAAGGTGTAGAACATTTGTATGAAAGGGGAAAAACATACATACGAATTATCATATCTCGAGAAACACTGGAGACTTCTAGAAAGGGAAACAGGTGGCTGGGAGGCAAGGGTGCAAAGGAAACTTTTCACTCGAAACCTTTTTTATTTTATTTATTTATTTATTTTTTTGAGATGGATCTCCCTCTGTCGCCTAGGCTGGAGTGCAGTGGTGCGATCTTGGCTCACTGCAACTTCCACCTCCCAGGTTCAGGCGATTCTCCTGCCTCAGCCTCCCGAGTAGCTGGGATTACAAGCATGTGCAATCATGCCTGGCTAATTTTTGTAGTTTTTCAGTAGAGACAGGATTTCACCACATTGGTCAGGTTAGTCTTGAACTCCTGACCTCAAGTGATCTGTCCACCTCGGCCTCCCAAAGTGCTGGGATTATAGGTGTGAGACACCGTGCCCAGCCTCTTTTCTATCTTTCAGATATTGTACCTTGTTAATTCATTCATTCAATAAATGCTTACTAAACATGACTGGATCAAACACCATGGCACTGGGGATATACTACAGAATAGTCAAAAATGCCTTTAGGAGAGGCAAGAGACAGAAAATCAAACATGTAATAGGTCAGATGATAATGAGTGCTATAAAAAAACAAAGAAGTGAAAATAGGTATGTGCAGAAGGGTGATATATGAAGAAAGGGTTACTGAGGGTAACATTTCAGGAGTTAGGTGAGGGAGCTGATAATGAAGCAAGTGAGGTGGTTACATGGGAAAGAAATTCTAGGTGGAGGAAATAACAAGAGCAAAGGCCCTGAAGAGGGAGCATGCCTGGCCATGTTCAAAGAAGGTGGGTGTGGCTGGAGTGGAGTGAACAGGACAGAGAGTGGTAGTTGAAGTCAGAAAGGTAAGAGGAAGATGAACAGATAGGACTATGGCCTCAGAGTCCAGGTGCGTGACTCTACTCATGTGTAAGCACTATAACAACTCTGTTCATCTTATGAGAGAAAAAGGAAGCCCTTGAAGGATTTCAGGCAGAGGTGATATGATCTGACTTATATTTTATTATTTTTCTCCATTTCATTTCTTTTTTAATTTTTATTTCTTTTTTTTTTTTTTTTTTTTTTTTTTGAGACGGAGTCTCGCTCTGTCGCCCAGGCTGGAGTGCAGTGGCCGGATCTCAGCTCACTGCAAGCTCCGCCTCCTGGGCTTACGCCATTCTCTTGCCTCAGCCTCCCGAGTAGCTGGGACTACAGGCGCCCGCCACCTCGCCCGGCTAGTTTTTTGTATTTTTTTTAGTAGAGACGGGGTTTCACCGTGTTAGCCAGGATGGTCTCGATCTCCTGACCTTGTGATCCGCCCGTCTCAGCCTCCCAAAGTGCTGCGATTACAGGCTTGAGCCACCGCGCCCGGCCTAATTTTTATTTCTTAATAAAAAGTCTCCCATGGGATGACTTATATTTTAAAAGAACCATTCTAGCTACTGTGTTGAAAATACACTGTAGATTGTAAAGGGCAGAAACAAGGGGACCTATAAGGAATTTATTGCAAAAACTTAGGCAAGATGTTGGCTCAGAACAGAGAGGAAGCAATAGAGCTGATGAAAAATGAGTGGATTCTGAATATAGTTTAAAGATCAAATTTGAAAGGATTTGCTAACAAATTAGATATGAAAGGTAAGACAGGCGAGGCCCAAATGATTCTAAGATTTCTGGTGCAAGCAATCAGAAGGACAGAGATGTCACCAACCAGTAGGGGAAAACTAAGGAGAAGCAGGCTTATGGTCAGGCTTAGATGTTCAGGAGTTCAGGCTTAGATGCATTAAAGGTTTGAGACATCTATTAGATATCCAAGAATACAATAAAAATGTACTGTCCAGGTTAAAAAAAAATTAATGCCTGTTATTATCAAGAAAAACAAGTAATCAGTGTATTAACTTTTCTGCTGATGACTGAAAAATTTCAAAATCTCAATTTTTACAGACTTCCTAACATGGTACAAAAAGTTCACTACTTAAAAAGATCTCAAACATTCCCAAAACTTTAAAGAGAGACCTTGTCAACTTGACAATGTAGAGACCACAAATCACCCATGTACCCTCTAACCCAATAATCTGATCTCTGATGGTTCTTTCATGGAAAAGCTGCAAAGGCTAGAGTTGCAGAGCGGACACTTACTGCTGAGGATGTAGAGAAGACCGGGGGAAAGGGTATGCCTGTGTCCAAGGGGGTTTGAGGAAGTTTTCCAGGCCCGGAGTGAAGGAGGTCTCGAAGGCTAGACCCTTCGGTTTTGTTGTTGGAGGCAGTGGGACCCAGCAACAGACTGTTAAAAAGCTTTGGAGTCAACGGAGAGACCTTTGCAGTGGAGTTGAACGAGTCCAGCCCAAAGGGCGAATGAGACTCTTTATTGAGCACCGACCTCAGGGACCCTGCTTCTGTAAGAACATAAGCGGGAATAGCATTAGGTACGAAAAGGAATACTCAGCACACAACTGACCCCTGAAAATCAGTCACATGGGAAGGAGGAAAGATTGTCTCCCTTCCCCTGCACCCCCCCAAACTGTGTATGGTTTGTTTGGGTCAAGCCTTACAAGCTAGAATTATAGGAGGTCTCACAGCCAAGGAGAAGCTCTCCTACTACTTCTTTACCAGATCTGAATTTCAAACTCCCTTTTGTTGTCATCCATCTTCCATCTCCCTCACTTTCTAAGATAGTGTTTAACCTGTATCTCCAGAATACCTGTACTGAAGTCACTTGGAGTGCCTGTTAAAAATGGAGATTGTTACCCTCAGAGATTCTGATTTCATAGTTCTGGGTGGGACACAGGAATCTGCATTTTTAACCATTCCCCAGCTGATTCTTGTGCCCAGCTGAAAACTTCTGCTCTAAGTCTAGCTCTCAACCCTGGCTGTATAACAGAACCATCTGAGAAGCTTGTTAAAAGTATTGTATATGGCTGGGCATGGTGGCTCACGCCTGTAATCCCAGCAGTTTGGGAGGCCAAGGCAGGTGGATCACCTGAGGTCGGGAGTTTGAGACCAGCCTGACCAACATGGAGAAACCTCGTCTCTACTAAAAATACAAAAAAATTAGCTGGGCGTGGTGGTGCATCCCTGTAATCCCAGCTACTTGGGAGGCTGAGGCGGGAGAATCACTTGAACCCAGGAGGCGGAGGTTGCAGTGAGCCAAGATCGCGCCATTGCACTCCAGCCTGAACTCCAGGCAACAAGAGTGAAACTCCGTCTCAAAACAAAACAAACAAACAAACAAACAAAAAACCCCTTGTATAAATACTGACTAAGAAGATCCAGGGTAGGGCCCAGGAATCTGCCTTTTTAGAGAAGTTCCACTTCTAGAAAGAAGTTGAAAGGCAGTCCCTCATTTTTTTTTTTTTCTTTTTTTTTTTGTTGAGACAGAGTCTCGCTTTGTCACCCAGGCTGGAGTGCAGTGGCCGGATCTCAGCTCACTGCAAGCTCCGCCTCCCGGGTTTGCGCCATTCTCCTGCCTCAGCCTCCCGAGTAGCTGGGACTACAGGCGCCCGCCACCTCGCCCGGCTAGTTTTTTTTTTTTGTATTTTTTTTTTTAGTAGAGACGGGGTTTCACCGTATTAGCCAGGATGGTCTCGATCTCCTAACCTCGTGATCCGCCCGTCTCGGCCTCCCAAAGTGCTGGGATTACAGGCTTGAGCCACCGCGCCCGGCCGCAGTCCCTCATTTTTATGTGATTAGCCAGAGAAAGCAAGCAGCACGTTTCATAAATGTGCATGATAATGTGTGAGTTCAAAGAATCCTGGAAAAAATTCATGACTTCTACCACAGGCAGAACAGAGGTTCTGCTCACCTTTTGTTTCTTCTTTAGCCTTCTGAGTTGCTAAATCTGCCAACCAGTGCAGGGCGGAGGAAGGTGGCGCCGTGTCAGGACAAGGAGGCCTGATGGCTTTCAGTTCACTATTGCTATTTGATGCCGAACTGTCTGTTTTCAGAGGCTCTTCAGATCTGATGTCAGTGCTGTCGGCTTTGGGAACATGGTCCGGCTCTGGAGTTGTTATTGGTGCCGGTCCTCCTCCGCCTGAGAAGGTAGTTTCGTTTCCAGAAGAGGCACTAGGGTTTATGCTAGGAAGCTGAAACACAGAAGGCCAACATGACTGGTGTGCTGTCCTTGGGTAGAAAAAAATACAACACAACTAGTAATGGCTTCACATACTAAATAGGCCTGGGAAGAATAATCTGTCCTGTAAACTGGCACTGCATACATTCTTTAATTCAACATATATTTATTGAGTCCTACAACATGCCAGAAACCAGGCTAGGTTCTGTGGAAAGATCAGTGAATGAGGCTTGAAGTTTCTAATCTAAAATAAAGAGTTAGCACGCCAGACACAATTTCTGCAATGGCGAATTGGTAATTTAAATGACCTCGTGGTGCTGTTCTTAGGATTACATAAAATAGTATATGCAAAGGGCTTAGCATAACTCTGACACACATAAATGCTAAATAAATGTTTATTACTCATTGATTTTTCCAAATAATTTGCTCTATCTAGAGTATTTGCATATTTGCATACTCTATATAGTCAACTCTACTGAAAATATATCTCAAGACCCCTCAGCATTAATCCCTGTGCCTCTTATCATCAACGATATGTTGTAGCAGTGTTGCCAGAAAGGCCATGGAATGTAAGCAGTTGGTTGTGGGTGTCTGAAAAGAAAACCAGGCCGGGTGCGGTGGCTCGTGCCTATAATCCCAGAATCTTGGGAGTCCAAGGTGGGTGGATCACTTGATATCAGGAGTTCGAAACCAGCCTGAGCAACACGGTGAAACCCTGTCTCTACTACAAATACAAAAACTACCCGGGTATGGTGGCGCATGCCTGTAGTTCCAGCTACTTGGGAGGCTGAGGCATGAGAATCACGTGAACCCAGGAGGCAGAGGTTGCAGTGAGCCGAGATCATGACACTACTCCAGTATGGGCAACAGAGTAAGACTCTGTCTCAAAAAAACAAAACAAAACAAAATAAAACAAAAACGGACAGAGCAATGTGAAAACCACTGCCTCTGAACCCAACTCAGTGAGCCAATCTTCCTATTTCTGTCTTCTGCACCTGAGATGAATCCAGTGATAGGGACCATGTGCCTTCTCAGGTAAGACTCAAGACCAGCAGTACTCAGCAACCTTTTCTATATTCTTTACCCATACAAAGACCCTAAGGTATGTATCTTGACAAGATGCTAAGAATCTCTTTGTGCTATCAGTCAACCATGAACTGGTTTAAAGATGAATGAAGAGAGACTGTACCAATCAGGAGTAATTAAAATCCTTTGAGTAAAGTCCTTTAACCTCTCTCTAGAAAGGCTTCCCCATCTCCTGATTCCTCAGGAATCCTACAGTAGTCTGGCATAACAGAGTTGAAAAGGGGGCATACCCTGGTACAAAAAAATTTAAGCTTCACTTAGTTATACCCACACACACCAGTTTACCTGTGACATCCCATTGGTGACAGCAGGTCTCAATACAGATTTGTTCTGTCGACTGATACAAGGGCAGTTTGCTTTAATTCCCCACTTGCCCCGGGCAGCATGTACCATGTCTCCAATATTGTAAAGAGCTGGGAAAAAAAGGTAAACAATAAAAATAACACCAGAATACTTGTATATGCCACATATTTTGCTAAGAGTGTTCTTTACATTATCTCCCTCAATCCTTACCACATTTCAATAAGGTAGCTGCTTTTATCTTCAATTTCTGATGATCAAACTGAGACTGAGAGAAGTTAGGTCATTTGCTCAAGTACATAAAGCTGGTAAACAGAAGCACTAAGACTTTAGCCCAGGTATAACTACCCCTAAAGTTCTGCTACTTTTGAGCACTAAGCTATACTCCTTTCCCTCTTCTAGTAAACATTAACACAGTATCCTCCAGGAGAAACTTTAGGGGTCGATTCTTTAGTGTTCAAGAGTGTAAATATTGGCCAGTTGTGGTGGCTCACGCCTCTAATTCCAGCACGTGGGAGGCCAAGGCAGAAGAATTGCTTTAAGTTCAGGAGTTTGAGGCCAACCTGGCCAACATGGTGAAACCCCATCTCTACCAAAAATACAAAAATTAGATGGGCATGATGGTGCGTGCCTGTAATTCTAGCTACTTGGGAGGCTGAGGCACGAGAATCGCTTGAATCTAGGAGGCAGAGGTTGCAGTGAGCTGAGATCATGCCACTGTACTCCACCCTGGGTGACAGGGTGAGACTCCACCTCAGAGTGTAAACATTTGGAATTGTATACTGTACTGTAAGTTATACCTTAAAAAAAAGGTAAAACCTAATTAATAGATCAATGTAAACTTTATATGGGTAAATATTTAACTATACTTAGACCTGCAGGGAGCAGGCATCCTACCACTGCACTCAAGAAACCCTTTGGCTTAGAAGCAGTGGGGTATAAGGGATCGAGGGACGTGCCACCAAAAAATTTTTTTTTTTTTTTGGAGACAGTCTCACTGTATCACCTAGGCTGGAGTGCAGTGGCGTGATCTTGGCTCACTGCAATCTCTGCCTCCTGGGTTCAAGCAATTCTCCTGCTTCAGTCTCCCCAGTAGTTGGGATTACAGGCGCCTACCACCATGCCTGGCTAATTTTATATTTTTAGTAGAGATGGGGTGTCACCACATTGGCCAGGCTGGTCTCGAACTTCTGACCTCAAGTGATTCACCCGCCTCAACCTCCCAAAGTGCTGGGATTACAGGTGTGAGCCACCGTGGCTAGACTGTGGCAAAGCTTTCTTTTTTTTTTTTTTTTTTTTTGAGACAGAGTCTCGCTCTGTCGCCCAGGCTGGAGTGCAGTGGCGCAATCTCGGCTCACTGCAAGCTCCGCCTCCCGGGTTCACGCCATTCTCCTGCCTCAGCCTCCTGAGTAGCTGGGACTACAGGCGCCCGCCACCGCGCCCGGCTATTTTTTGTATTTTTAGTAGAAACGGGGTTTCACCGTGGTCTCGATCTCCTGACCTTGTGATCCGCCCGCCTCGGCCTCCCAAAGTGCTGGGATTACAGGCGTGAGCCACCGCGCCCGGCATGGCAAAGCTTTCTTAAGTGGAGGATAATATAGGCAGTAGTTTGGCAGAGTCATCACCTTCAATGCATGTATGTTAATGGAAGTACAGAAGCTAGGCATACAGAACTTCTGGAAGAATCACTGAAGTAAACTGGGATTGTGACACAAACATGACCATTCATTCCTACTGCTGAGCAAGCTGTTTTCCTCATGGATTCAAGATATCTTATTATCTTCAGCTGGATTTATTTTATTTTTTAATTATATGAGATGGGGTCTTCCTATGTTGACCAGTCTGGTTTTGAACTCCTGGCTTCAAGTGATCCTCCAATCTTGGCCTCCCAAAGTGCTGGGATTACAGGCATGAGCTACCACACCTGACCATTTTAGCTGTTTTACAAGCCTAAAACCAGAAGTCTCTCTGAAAGCCTAGGCACTGGCTTTTTCATTCTGGTCCAGCCAATCACAGGAATGTGAAATGGTATCAGGAAACAAGACCAGGTCCTCTAATCAGTAATGGGGAGCAGAGTGTGCAGTGGCCATATGCACACTAACACACATCTAAAGATCCAAATTTGGCTGAGCACGGTGGCTCATGGTTATACTCCCAGCACTTTGGGAGGCTGAGGTGGGAGGGTCACTTGAGGCCAGGAGTTCAAGACTAGCCTGTGCAACATATTGGGACCTTATCTCTGAAAAAAAAAAAATTAAATTAAATAATAAGCCAGGTGTGGTGGTGCATGCCTGTAGTCCTAGCTACTTGACAGGCTGAGGTGGGAGGATCACTTGAGGCCGGGAGTTCAAGGCTGCAGTAAGCTATGATCACACCACTGCACTCCAGCCTGGGTGACAGAGCAGACGGTGTCTCTTCAATCATCATCATCATCATCATCCAGATTCTCAGAGAAATATGATGATGCTTAAAAGAAAAAATCAGGCTAAATCATTTCAAAAAATGTTATGGTGTATGGCTATCTCAACTAAAAACATTTTTTCCACCAAATCTAAAAAAGGAATTTCCTTACCTGTGCCAGGAATAATTTGCGTGGGCATGAGATTCTCTGGTTCGTGGGACTGTCCCTTTGCACACTTCAACCAGGAGAAAACTTCTTCATCACCCATCTCTTCTGTCTCTGAAACAGAAATGAATGATTTTACTTATAAGGGTCACAAAAATGGATCCTTCTCAGTGAGTGGGAGTTTCAGAACCCCAAAGGCCAATTTTCTCATGGCCAAAGGAGATAACAGCTAATTAAAAAAAAAAAAAAGGCCCCTGCTTTACTGAGATTTCATTTATTTATTTATTTATTTATTTATTTATTTTTGAGACAAGGTTTGGCTCTATCATCCATGCTGGAGTCTAGTGGCTTGATCATGGCTCACTGCAACCTCCGCCTCCCTGGCTCAAGCCATCCTCCCACCCTAGCCTGCAGAGTAGCTGGGACTACAGGAATGCACCATTACTCCCAACTAATGTTTGTATTTTTTTGTAGAGATGGAGTTTCGCCATGTCACCCAGGCTGGTCTTCAACTCCTGGGCTCAAGTTCCTGGGCTGGCCTTGGCTTCCCAAAGTGCTGGGATTACAGGCATGAGTCACTGTGCCCAACCTAAGGTATAATTTATAAAGAATAAATCCAGCAATTTAAAGTGTTTACTTCAGTGAGTTTAGAGAAACTGAATGAACAACTACCACAATCATGACGAAGAACCTTTCTATTCCATCTACAAAAGTTCTCTCAGGCTTTTTGTAGTCAGTTCTCTTCCCTCAAGCCCTGGCCATCAGTGATCAACTTTATAATACTAAAGTTTTGCTTTTCAAAAATTTCATATAAATGGAAGCATGTAGGATGCAGTTTTTGTGTTGGGTTTCTTTCACTTAGCATAATGCTTTTGAGTCACCTACATTGTTGTGTGTATTAGTGATTCATTCCTTTTTATAGCTGAGTAGTATTCCACGGTATGAATGTGCCATAACTTATCTGTTCATCAGCTGGTGAACATTTGGACTGTTTCCAATTTTTGGCTATTATAAATAAAGCTGCTACACGGCTGGGTGCAGTGGCTCACACCTGTAATACCAGCACTTTGGGAGGCCGAGGTGGGCTCAGGAACTTGAGCCCAGGAGTTTGAGACCAGCCTGGACAACATGACAAAAAAAAAAAAAAAAAAAAATTAGCCAAGTGTGGTGGTGCATGCCTGTGGCCCCAGCTACTTGGGAGACTGAGGTAGGAGAACTGTTTGAGCCTAGGAGGCGGAGGCTGCAGGGAGCAGAGATCGCTCCACTGCACTCCAGCCTGGGCAACACAAAGAGACACTGTCTGAAAAACAAAAAACAAAAAACAAAAAAATAAATAAAGCGGATATAAACATTGATGTACAGGTCTTTTTGGGGCAATGTTTTCATTTCTCTTGTAAATACCTAGCAGTGGGATGCTAGGTCATATGGTAAATTTTAGTTTTATAACTTTGTAAGAAATGACCTTATTGCTTTCCAAAGTGATGGTACCAATCTGCATTCCTACCAGCAATATTTAAGAGGTCTACTTCTTCCACATCCTTGATAATACTTGATACTGTCCAGTTTTGTTTCTTTTGAGATGGAGTCTCAATCTGTCGCCCAGGCTGGAGTGCAGTGGCGAGATCTCGGCTCACTGCGACCTCCGCCTCCCAGGTTCAAGCAATTCTCCTGCCTCCGCCTCTCGAGTAGCTGAGACTACAGGCACGTGCCACTATGCCCAGATAATTTTTTGTGTTTTTCATAGAGACAGGGTTTCACCATGTTAGCCAGGATGGTCTCAATCTCCTGACCTCATGATCCACCCGCATCGGCCTCCCAAAGTGCTGGGATTACAGGTATGAGCTGCTGCGCCCGGCTGATACTGTCAGTTTTAAAAATTTTAGCCATTCTAGTGGACATAATGATTTCTCATTATGGTTTTAATTTATATTTCCCAAATGAATTACAATTTTTCCCGTGTACTTATCTGTCATCGATCTATCTTTTTTGGTGAGGTATCTGTTCAAACCTTTTTAAAACTAGCTTGGGCTGGCATGGTGGCTCATACCTGTAGCACTTTGGAAGGCCAATGTGGAAGAATTGCTTGAGCATAAGAGTTAAACACCAGGATGGGCAACACAGTGAGACCCCATTTCTACAAAACCAAACCAAAACAGAACAACAATAACAAAAAAACGGGCTTGTTTGCCCAGGCTGGTGTCAAACTCCTGCTGGACTCCAGCGATCCTTCTGTCTCAGCCTCCCAAGTAGCTGGGATTATAGGTGTACACCACTATGCACAGCAGCTTTTCATTTGCTTTTTGGAGACAGGGTCTCACTCTGTCACCCAGGCTGGAGTGCAATGGCACAATCATGGCTCACTGCAGCCTCAACCTTCCAGGGTTAAATAATTCTCCCACCTCAGCCTCCTGAGTAGCTGGGACCACAGGTGAAAGCCACCACGTCTCGCTAATTTTTAAATGTTTTTTTGTAGAGATGAGGTCTCCCTATGTTGCCTAGGCTGGTCCTGAACTCCTGGGCTCAAGCAATCCCACTGCCTTGGCCTCTGTAACTGTTGGGAATACAGGTTATAAGCCACTGTGCCTGGGCTATTTTCATTTTCTTAAATGTGTCTTTTTTTTTTTTTTTTGGAGACGGGGTCTCACTCTTTTGCCCAGCTGGAGTGCAGTGGTGCATCCTCGGTTCACCGCAACCTCTGCCTCCTGGGTTGAAGTGATCCTCCTGCCGCAGCTTCCCGAGCAGCTGGGATTACAGGTGCCTGCCACCATGCCCGGCTAATTCTCTGTATTGTTAGTAGGGACAGGGTTTCATCATGTTGGCCAGGCTGGTCTTGAAATCCTGACCTCAGGTGATCCACCTGTCTCGGCCTCCCAAAGTGCTGGGATTACAAGCACGAGTCCACCGTGCCCAGCCTTAATGTGTCTTCTGAAAAGATAAAAGTTTTAAACTTGTATATTAGGCTGGGCACAACAGCTTGTGCCCGTAATCCCAGCACTTTGGGAGGCCGAGGCAGGTGGATCACCCGAGGTCAGGAGTTTGAGACCAGCCTGGCCAACATGGTGAAACCCTATCTCTACTAAAAATACAAAAAAATTGGCTGGGTGTGATGGCGGGCACCTGTAATCCTGACTGCTCAGGAGGCTGAGGCAGGAGGATCGCTTGATCCTGGGAGGTGGAGGCTGCAGTGAGCTAAGATTGCACCACTGCACTCCAGCCTGGGTGACAGGGTGAGACTGTCTCACCAAAAAAAAAAAAAAAAAAAAAAAAAAATTAAGAATAAAAAATAAACTTTTTTTTTTTTTTGAGACGGAGTCTCGCTCTGCCACCCGGGCTGGAGTGCAGTGGCCGGATCTCAGCTCACTGCAAGCTCTGCCTCCCAGGTTTACACCATTCTTCTGCCTCAGCCTTCCAAGTAGCTGGGACTACAGGCGCCCGCCACCTCGCCCAGCTGTTTTTTTTTGTTTTTAGTAGAGACGGGGTTTCACTGTGTTAGCCAGGATGGTCTCGATCTCCTGACCTTGTGATCCGCCCGTCTTGGCCTCCCAAAGTGCTGGGATTACAGGCTTGAGCCACCGTGCCTGGCCAAAAAATAAACTTTTATATTTGTTTTTCATTTGCATTGTGTTCTAAGAAATATTTGTTTAGTGCAAGGATACAAATATTTTCTTTCTTTCTAGAAGTTTTAGTTTTAGCTTTTATGTTTAGGCTTATGGTCCACCAAGAGTTAGTATTTTGTATATGGTAGGAGGTAAAGGGAGAAGTTCCTCTTTTTTTCTTTGAATATGGATATACAGTTGTTCCAGTACCATTTATGAAAGGGCTATCCTTTCCCCTACTGAACTACCTTGGCACCTTTGTCATAGTTGATTATGTAGGTGTGGGTTTACTTCTAGATTGTTTTCTGTTCCCTTACCACAGTGTCTTGATTACTGTAGCTTTAATATTAATTCTTGAAATGTAGTACAAGTCCTTCAATTTGAATCTATTTCAAAATTGTTTTGGTTATTCTAGATCCTCTGTATTTCATATAAATTTCAGAAACATCTTGTCAATTTCTACAAAATGGCCTACTGAGACTTTGATTTGGAATTGCATTTAATTACATATCAATTTAGAAGAAGTAACATCTTAGTATTCAATCCTCTATTTTTCTTTTCTCCTCTTTTTTTTTTTAAGACGGAGTTTCGCTCGTTGCCCAGGCTGGAGTGCAATGGCATGATCTCTGCTCACCGCAACCTCTGCCTCCTGGGTTCAAGCGATTCTCCTGCCTCAGCCTCCCGAGGAGCTGGGATTATAGGCATGTGCCACCATGCCTGACTAATTTTGTATTTTTAGTAGAGACAGGGTTTCTCCATGTTGGTAAGGCCGGTCTCAAACTCCCAACCTCAGGTGGCCTCCCAAAGTGCTGGGATTACAAGCGTGAGTGAACCACGGTGCCCGGCCTATTTTTCATTATTATTATTTTTTTCTTTATCTTTTCTTTTTGTAGAGATGGGATCTTGCTGTGTTGCCCAGGCTGGTCTCAAACTCCTGGCCTCAAGTGATTCTCCCACTTCAGCTTCCCAAAGTGCTAGGGATTAGACATGAGCCACCACACGCAGCCCATATTCAATCTTTAGATCCACAAATATGGTATATCTCTTCATTTATTTAGATATTCTTTAATTTCAGTAATATGTTGTAGTCTTCAGTGTATGTGTCTTGTAGGTATTGGCTAAATTTGTCCCTAAGCACTTCATGATTTTACGATGCTACTGTAAATAACGCTGTGGTGTGATCTTGGCTCACTGAAGCTTCCGCCTCCCAGGTTCAAGGAATTCTTCTGCTTCAACCTCCCATTACATTTCAATTTCTAATTGTTCACTGCTATTATACAGAAAAATAATTGATCTTTGTATGTTGACTTTGTATCCTGTAACATTGAAAAAAAACTCATTAATTAGCTTTTTTGTAGATCTCTGGATTTCTAAATAGATGATCATGTTGTCTGAGAATAAAAACCATTTTACCTCTTTCCAATCTGTATGTCTCTTTTTTGTTTTCCTTTTCCCCTTTATTTCTTCATACTGACCACTAACTCCAGTAAAATACTGAATAGAAGTTACAAAAGCAGACATCCTTGCTTTGTTCCTGAACCTAAGAGGAAGAAGTCAATCTTTCATATTACATATGATATTCTACTTATACACAGTTGTGTTTTTCAAACATTATTTCATTATCATTCTCCAAAGAGCCTTTTCAGATTTTGTTTTGTGGTCATTGTGCTCTCCACCCAAGAAATTTTAATACCAAATATACTGTATATCTGTTTATGTATTATGGCCCCCTGAAAGGGCACAAAAATTTTTTAACATTTTAGATTCTCCATCCCCAGCAAGAGCCAATTTTCACCTGATGAGAATGCATAGCCTAGATTTTTGATAATTTAGACAAACGATTTTTCTGCTATATGTTGAGATCATGTGGTTATTTTTTAGTCTACTAATATAGTGGACTGCACTGATTTTCAAGTGAACCCCATTTGTTCATGATGTATTATTCTTTTTATGTATCTCTTGACTCAAACTTGCTTAAATTTTATAAAATATTTTTACATCTATTTTTACATCTATGTTTATAACTCATACTGGGGTTGTAACTTTCTATGCTTCTCACGTCTTTATTTGGTTTTGATGTTAGTATAATGCTGGTTTCATAAAACAAGCTGGTAAGTGTTTCCTTCAATTTTCTGAAAGACTGTGTGCATAGTTGGTATTACTTCCTCCTTAAACGTTTGCTGTAATTTACTAGTAAGGCCACCATCTAGACCTTAAGTCTTCTTTGTTGAAAGGTTTTTGAAACTGCAAATTCAATTTCTTTCTTTCTCTCTTTTTTTTTTAGGAGTTTAAGAGCAAAGATTTAATAGGCAAAAACAAAAACAAAAAACAAGAAAGAGAAAGGAAAACAGCTCTCTAGTGAGAGAGAGGGGACTCCCAAGAGGAAAAGATGTGCTGGATTTTATAGTCAGGCTTGAGGAGGCGGTGTCTGATTTACATAGGGATTACAGATTGGTTCAATCAGGTATGATGTTTACATAGTATTAGGGGAAGGCTGACAGCCCCACCCTAATCTTATTATGCAAATGAACTTTCCCCTTGGCTGGTGCCATCTTGTCTGCTCCTTACTGTACATGTGGTTGACAAAGAGAAGGGAAGATGGAGCTCCCATCTTGAACATGATTTCATAACTGCTAACATCTGTCTGCAACTCAATTTTACAGGCTGCTCTTTGTCAGAAAGAAAATAATTTGGGGCTGCTTTTCATTAAATGGAAAACCTTACCAAGGACTTCTGTACCCTCAGTATCTGCCTAAGTAATTTCTTTTTTTTTTTTTTTTTTGAGACGGAGTCTCGCTCTGTCGCCCAGGCTGGAGTGCAGTGGCCGGATCTCAGCTCACTGCAAGATCCGCCTCCCGGGTTCATGCCATTCTCCTGCCTCAGCTTCCCGAGTAGCTGGGACTACAGGCGTCCGCCACTTCGCCTGGCTGGTTTTTTGTATTTTTTAGTAGAGACGGGGTTTCACCGTTTAGCTAGGATGGTCTCGATCTCCTGACCTCGTGATCCACCCGTTTCGGCCTCCCAAAGTGCTGGGATTACAGGCTTGAGCCACCGCGCCCGGCCCCTAAGTAATTTCTTCTTAACACCTGTATCATTCCGCCCTCTGGAGTGGTAACCCTAACTGCTATTAGGGGGTACTGGATGAGGGCTCTTTCTGGCTACTTCCTGCTGAAAAGAGGTGTTGTGTGGGGAACAGCAGGTAGGGCTCCTCCTGGGGTTGATCTAAGGGTCCTCAGAAGAAAGGCATGTCCATGTGTGGTTTTGACTGTAGCACCATTTGGAGTTTGATTGCTGTTAGCCATTCCGATGGGTTGTAACACTGGTTTGCCTCCACCAGATGTTGCATTTTGATGAATGCTGTACCTTGGTATCTGGGACGAGGTTCCCAATATGAAGCAGCTATGTTGTCTGGGGTAAATACCTGAGGTTCATCATCTCGTGCCAGGAAAATTTTGGACATGGACACACATGAGGAATTTAGGAGTGGAGGTTTAACAGGCAAAAGAAAGAGAAAGAAAAAGAAAGGAAAACAGATCTCTCTCTAGTGAGAGAGAGGGGACTTCCAAGAGGAAAAGACCAATTTTTTAATGTAAAGTTATTTAGGTTCTCTATTTGTTCTCGAGGGAATTTTGATGGTTTGTGTTTTTCATGGAATTTGTCCATTATATCTAAGCTGTAAAAGCATAGGCTGGGCGTGGTGGCTCACACCTGTAATCCCAGCACTTTGGCAGGCTGAGGTGGGCAGATTGCCTGAGGTCAGGAGTTCAAAACCAGCCTGGCCAACATGCCAAAACTCGGTCTCTACTAAAAATACAAAAATTAGCTAGGTTTGGTGGCACGCACCTGTAACCCCAGCCACTTGGGAGGCTAGGGAAGGAGAATCGCTTGAACCCGGAAGGTGGAGGTTGCAGTGGGCTGAGATGGTGCCACTGCACTCCAGCCCGGGAGACAGAGATAGACACTGTCTGAAAAAAAAAAAAAATTTATTGGCATAATAATGTTCATTTTACTTATCCTTTTAATGTCTAAAGGATCTGTATTGTGGTCCTCATATTCTTTTTTTTATTATAAAAGAGATAGGGTCTCACTATATTCCCCTGCTGGTCTCAAACTCCTGGATTCAAGTGACCTTCCCACCTAAGACTCTCAAGTAGATGACAGTATAGGCACACATCACTGTGCCTGCGATCTCTCATTGGTAAACTGTATATTCTCTTTTTTATCATGTAGGCAGAAGATTAGTACATATAAAATATCTTTTTCTCATTTATACTCTTTTAAAAAGTTAATTGTTTAACTTTTCTTTTTTTTATTTTTTTTGAGACAGAGTTTCACTCTTGTTGCCTAGGCTAGAGTGCAACATCGCGACCTCAGCTCACTGTAACCTCCGCCTAAGTGAGACCTCCTGAGTAGCTAGGTCTACAGGTGCCCGCCACCATGCTTGGCTAATTTTTTTTGTATTTTTAGTAGAGACAGGGTTTCACCATGTTGGCCAGGCTGGTCTCAAACTCCTGACCTCAGGTGATCCACCTGCCTCAGCCTCCCAAAGTTCTGGGATTACAGGTGTGAGCCACTGCGCCTGGCCTTAACTTTTGAGACAGGGTTGCACTCTGTCATCCAGGCTGGAATGCAGTGGTGCAATCACGGCTCCCTGCAGTCTCAACCTTCTGGGCTCAAATGATCTTCTCCCATCAGCCTCTGAGTAGTTGGGACCACAGGTGTGTGCCACCATGCCCAGCTAATACTTAAATTTTTTGTAGAAATTGGAGTCTTGCTATGTTGCCCAGACTGGTCTTGAACTTCTGGCCTCAAGTAACCCCCATCTTGACTTCTCAAAGTGTTGGGATTGCAGGTGTGAGCCACCGAACCCAGTCAGTCCCATTTCTTTATGGTTTCATTTTTCCTGCCTTCTTTTGAATTACTTACATATTTTTTGTTATTTGATTTTGTTTTCCATTTTGAACTTATTAGCTATATTTCTTTGTTTTTAAGTGGTTGCTTTAGGATTTTCAGTATTAATCTTCAACTTAAGAGTCTATCTTCACTTTACATTCACTTTATATACAGTGTAAGATCCTTACAAAACTATACTTCCATTTTCCCCTTTTTCTCTGTGCTGCTATTATATATTTGAATTTTACATATAGTATAAACCCCACAATACATTGTTACTATTTTTGCTTTTAAACAATTAACTTTTAAAAATATTATATGAGAAAAAGAGATCTTTTATATTCACTCTCATACACCACGTAGGATGTTCTCCATTACTTTGTGTAAGTTCTGATTTCCATATCATTTTCTTCTGCCTGAATAACTACCTTTAACTTTATTATCGTGTGGATCTGCTGGTGGTGCATTCTATCAGCTTTTCTTGGTTTAAGAAAAGCTGATAGAATAGTCACTCTTTTTTTTTTCTTTTGTAAGACAGAGTCTCACTCTGTTGCCTACACTAGAGTGCAGTGAAGTGATCATGGCTCAACCTCCCAGCTCAAGTGATCCTCCCACCTCAACCTCCCAAGTAGCTGTGACCACAGGCATGTGTCACCATGCCCGGCTACTTTTAAAAAATATTTGTGGCGGGGCATGGTGGCTCACGCCTGTAATCCCAGGACTTTGGGAGTCCGAGGCGGGTGGATCATGAAGTCAGGAGTTCAAACTAGCCTGCTAACATAGTGAAACCCCATCTCTACTAAAAGTACAAAAAATTAGCCAGGCGTGGTGGCAGTAACCTGTAATCCCAGCTACTTGGGAGGCTGAGGCAGCAGAATCACTTGAACCTGGGAGGCAGAGATTGCAGTGAGCCGAGATTGCACCACTGCACTCCAGCCTGGTCAACAGTGCAACACTCTGTCTCAAAAAAAAAAAAAAAAAAAAAAAAATTTGTAGGCTGGGCACGGTGCCTCACATCTGTAATCAGGAGTTTGAGACGAGCCTGATTAATTAACATGGCAAAACCCTGACTCTATTAAAAATACAAAAAAAAAAAAAAAAAAAAAAAATTAGCAGGGCATGGTGGCACATGCCTGTAATCCCAGCTACTTGAAGGGGCTGAGGCAGGAGAATAGCTTGAACTCAGGAGGTGGAGATTGTAGTGAGCCGAGATCACGCCCCTGCATTCTAGCCTGGGCAAGAGTGAGACTCCATCTCAAGAAAAAAAAAAGAAAAAACAAAACAAAACAAAAAAGTTCATTCCATTGTTTTCTGTTGTCTTCTGGCCTACAGGACTTCTGACAAATTGGTTGTCTTTCTTTTTTTTTATTTTTTGAGACAGAGTTTTGCTTTTGTTGCCCAGGCTGAAGTGCAATGGCACGACCTCGGCTCACCTCAACCTCCCTCCGCTTCCCAGGTTCAAGCGATTCTCCTGCCTCAGCCTGCCTCAGCTGGGACTACAGGCATGTGCCACCACACCCGGCTAATTTTGTATTTTTTAGTAGAGACAGGATTTCACCATATTGGCCAGGTTGGTCTCCAACTCCTGACCTCAGGTGATCCGCCCACCTTGGTCTCCCAAAGTGCTGGGATTACAGGCATGAGCCACGGCGCCCATCCAGGCTTTCCTTCTTATCTTTGTTACTCTACACAAAATGTGCTTTGGTGTGGTTTTCTTAATGTTTCTATTGTTTGGAATTTGTTAATTTTGTCTGTACATAATTTTCACCAAATCTGGAAATTTTTTGGTTTTATTTAAATATTTTTTGTCTCTGCTCTCCCACTCTTTCTTTCTGAAACTCTACTTGTACGTTTGGTAGACCACCTGGTATTTCCTGCAGCTCTACAAAGCATTCTTCAATTAATAAATGTAGGTCATTTTTCTCTGTGCTTTGTTTTAGATAGTTTCTTTTGTCGTGTCCGCAAGTTTAGTCTTTTTTTTTTTTTTTTTGAGACGGAGTCTCGCTCTGTCGCCCAGGCTGGAGTGCCGTGGCCGGATCTCAGCTCACTGCAAGCTCCGCCTCCCAGGTTCACGCCATTCTCCTGTCTCAGCCTCCCGAGTAGCTGGGACTACAGGCACCCGCCACTTCGCCCGGCTAGTTTTTTGTATTTTTTAGTGGAGACGGGGTTTCACCATGTTAGCCAGGATGGTCTCGATCTCCTGACCTCGTGATCCGCCCGTCTCGGCCTCCCAAAGTGCTGGGATTACAGGCTTGACCTACCGCGCCCGGCCAAGTTTAGTCTTTTTTTTTCCTTCTATATTATCTAATCTGCTGTTAATCTCATCTGGTGTAAATATCTGAGATATTTTTCATCTCTATAAGTTTTCATTTGGGCCTTTATATATCTTCTTTTTCTCTCCTCATCACATCATGTTTTTCTTTAAATCCTTAATCATATGTATAAGATGTATAGTAGCTACATTAAAGTTCTTCTTTTTTTGGTTGAGATGGGGTCTTGCTATATTGCCCAGGTTGGAAATGAACTCCTGGACGTAAGTGATCCTCCCGCCTCAGCCTCCCAAAGTGCTGGGATTACAGGTGTGAGCCCCCATACCTGGCTTAAGGTTCTTTTCTATTCTTTTTTTTTTTTTTTCCTGAGACAGAGTTTCGCTCTTGTTGCCCAGGCTGGAGTACAATGACATGATCTTGGCTCACTGCAACCTCTGCCTCCCGAATTCAAGTGATTCTCCTGCCTTAGCCTCCCGAGTAGCTGGGATCACAGGCACCTGCCACCATGCCTGGCTAATTTTTTGTATTTTTCGTGGAGACAGGGTTTCACCATGTTGGACAGGCTGGTCTCGAACTCCAGACCTCAGGTTATCCACCTGCCTGGGCCTCCCAAAGTTCTGAGATTACAGGCATGAGCCACTGTGCCAGGCTGGTTCTTTTCTATTCTATTTTGCTGTCATTCTGGGGTTTTTTCCTATTGATTGATTACCCCTCCTCGGCTTACTGGTCATGTAAGTTGGTATTTTTGCACACTTGATAATTACTGATTAAATGCAAGGCTTTGTGACTTATTTTTCTGGGTAACAGGTTTTGTTTGAAGGATGCTCCTTTATTCCATTAAAGGGTATTTGGTGTTAGTGTGGTGCACAATTAAGTAACTTGCTGATCAGTTTGACTCTTCCAAGGCTTGCTTTATACTTTGTTATGGAGGCTCCAGAATAGTTTTTATTCTGAGACTAAATTAGTCCCACTACTCTTCACATTGGCTGGTGGGAATACAAATCATGAATTTTGTGAATTATTCAGTCAACTGCTTTCTGAAGGTTCCATCTTGGGCTTTGTGGAGTTTCATCTCATTCATGCACAGATTATTATATAGGCAAAAAACCAAGGGGCTCTCTGTAGATCTCTGTGCACTTCCAACATTTTCAGCACTTTGCCTTACTCTTCTCAGACTGTCATCTCTGTCTCTAGTCAGTAAGGTTGGCAGTTTCTGTTTCGGTTCTCTTTCCCTTGCTATAGCTAGGAACTGTGACTAAGCAGTAAGCCAGGGCAACTGTAGGGATCACCTTGTTTTTTCCCCTTCTCTCAGAGATAACAGTCCCATGTTGCCTGTTGTTTGATGTCAAAAACTGTGGTTTCATATATTTTATCTAATTTTCTCACTGTTTATGGCAGGAGGGCAATTCCTGCGGCAGTTAATCTTTCATGGGCGGGAGGAGAATACTCTAGCAGCTAACATTTATGGAATACCTGGTGGGTGTCAGGTCCTGTTCTAACCACGTTACATACATCTCTTTCAAAACAACAAAGCTGTGAGGGAAGTACTGATACCTTTGTTTTGCAGACAAGAAACCTGAGGCTCTGCAGGATTAAGTAACTAGCCCAAAATACAATTATTGGTACAATAAGAGGTAGAAATAGGTGTCACATCACAGTAGCCTAAGCTCTAAACCACTGTACAATGATTATATTGTACCTCTGAAGAGGGAAGACTGAAAAAGTCAAGGGGTAAGGAGGGTTTTTGGCATATAATAAGATAAAGCAAGAGCCAAGGGCAGCAAATAATTTGAACAGACATTTTTCATAAGAAAATAAACAAATGGCTGGGCACAGTGACTCACACCTATGATTCCAGCAGTTTGGGAGGCCAAGGCAGGAGGATCACTTCAGCCTGGGAATTAGAGACCAGACTGGGCAATGTAGCAAGACTCCATCTCTACTAAAAAAAATAAGCCAGGCATGATAGCACATGCCTGTAGTCCCAGCTATGCAGGAAGCTTAGATGGGAGAACTGCTTGGGCCCAGGAGGATGAGGCTGCAATGAGCCATGATCATGCCACTGCACTCCAGCCTGACTGACAAAGCAAGACCCTTTCTTAAAAACAAATAAAAAAAAAAGAAAAGAAAAAAAAAGCACAAGAAAAGATACTCAACATCGTTAGTCACCAGGGGAAAGCAAATCAAAATGACACAATGAGATACTACTTCACAGCCACTGTGATGGCTGTAACAAAAAAGACAAAGGACAAGTGTTGGCAAGAATGTGGAAAATTCCCTCACACATTGCTGGTGGGATTGTAAAATACTGCAGCTACTTTAAAATATAGTCTGGCAGTTCCTCAAAAGGTTAAAAGTAGAATTCTCATATGCCCTAGACAATTCCACTCCTACATATATATATATATACTCAATAGAAATGCAACCATAAATTCACACAAAAAAACTGTACACAAATGTTCACAGTAGCACTATTCATAATAGCCAAATGTGGAGGCAACCCAAAAGTCCATCAACTGGTGAATAAACAAAATGTAGTATATCCAAAAAAGGAGTATTATTTGGCAATGCAAAGGAATGATGGTTCACATGTGCTAAAATACAGATGAAACTTTAAAACATTACACTAAGTGAAAAGGGCTAGTCACAGAAGGCATAACAAAGTGTGAAGCAAGCCTTGGAAGAATCAAACTGTTTAGCAAGTTACTTAGCTATGCACTAGACATAATAGTGTATGATTTTTTTTTTTTTTTTTGAGATGAAGTCTTGCTCTGTTGCCTAGGCTGGAGTACAGCGGTATGATTTCAGCTCACTGCAACCTCCATCTCCCAGGTTCAAGTGACTCTCCTGCCTCAGCCTTTCGAGTAGCTGGGATTACAGGCACACACCACCACGCCTGGCTAATTTTTGTATTTTTAGTAGAGACGGGGTTTCACCATATTGGCCAGGCTGGTCTTGAACTCCTGACCTTGGGATCCGCCCGCCTTGGTCTCCCAAAGTGCTGGGATTACAGGCGTGAGCCATGGCGCCTGGCCGATTCTATTTTTATGATATGTCCAGAATAGGCAAATCTACAGAGACAAAAAGCAGACTACTTGTTAAAATAGCATTAGTCTAAAAAAAAGAGAGAAAAGCGGACTAGCGGATGCCAAGGGCTGAGGAGGAACGGGGAGTGATAATAGGTATGGGTTGTCAGGTGGGGTGTGGGGTGATGAAAATGGAATTAGATAATGGTGATGGCTGTACAACCTTTTAGATTTACTTTATTTAATTAATTAATTGATTTTTAGGCAGGTCTCACTCTGCTGTCCAGGCTGGAATGCAGTGGCATGATCACAGCTTACTATAACCTCATACTCTGAGCTGAGGTGATCCTCCTGCCTCAGCCTCCTGAGTAGCTATGACTACAAGCATGTGCCACCATGTCTAGCTAGCTAATTTTATTTTATTTTGTAGAGATGGGGTCTTGCTGTGTTGCCCAGACTGGTCTCAAACCCCCGGCCTCAAGTGATCCTCCTATCTCAACCTCTCAAAGTGCTGGAATTACAGGCATGAGCCACCACACTAAGCCTTGTACACATTAAAAGGGGTGAATTTTATGGTATGTGAATTATACCTCAATAAAGATGTTATTTAAAAAAAACACAGGTACGGTGGCTCATGCCTGTGATTCCCAGCACTCTGAGAGGTCGAGGAAGATCTCTTGAGCCTAGGAGGTCAAGGGTGCAGTAAGCTGTGATTGTGCTGCTGCATTCCAACCTGGGTGACAGAGCGAGAACCTGCCTTAAAACAAAAACAAAAACAAAACAAAACAAGGGAAAATTAATAACCTTTCTTGTCCTGTTTCAGCCTTCCTAGGCTAAGTATTTGCCATTTTAAGATCTTACAATACAACAAAGTTGAATGAAGCCAAGTAGCTAAAGAGAGACATAAGCCCATTCCTGCCTCAATTTTCAAATCCCACAACACCAAGGACATACCTCCAGGTTACCTTTCGAGCTGCACAGGACAATGTTTACTTACCACTGCGTGGCCGGCTTTTCCTGAGCCGGTAACAGTCAAGGCAGACCCCAAATCCACATTTGCGACAAACCCAGTGGATGTTGAAGAGAGTTGTTTCACACACATCACACATCTCCCGTACACCACGCACAGCTCGCTTCCATGCCACTTTCTCTGGTGGAAAGACGGAACAGAATTGGCATTGATCATCCTGACCAATAGCAAAAGACCCCAGACCCACTGATTCCCTACTCAAGTTATTTTGTTCAGCAATAAAACTCAAAGATTCATGAAGTCTGTGTTTCTATAATTGTAGGAGAAACTGGCCGGGCGCGGTGGCTCAAGCCTGTAATCCCAGAACTTTGGGAGGCCAAGACGGGCGGATCACGAGGTCAGGAGATCGAGACCATCCTGGCTAACACGGTGAAACCCCGTCTCTACTAAAAAATACAAAAAACTAGCTGGGCGAGGTGGCGGGCGCCTGTAGTCCCGGCTACTCGGGAGGCTGAGGCAGGAGAATGGTGTAAAAACCCGGGAGGCGGAGCTTGCAGTGAGCTGAGATCCGGCCACTGCACTCCACCCTGGGCGACACAGCGAGACTCCGTCTCAAAAAAAAAAAAAAAAAAAAAAAAAAAAAAAATTGTAGGAGAAACTAAATACAAGAATTTCTAGTATTTCTGAACAAACTTACTTATAATTTTTTTTTTCTTTTTTGAGATGGAGTCTTGCCCTGCCGCCCAGGCTAGAGTGCAATGGCACAATCTTGGCTCACTGCAACCTCCGCCTCCCGGGTTCAAACGATTCTCCTGCCTCAGCCTCCCAAGTAGCTGGGATTACAGGCACCCGCCACCAAGCCCAGCTAATTTTTTATTTTTAGTAGAGACGGGGTTTCACCATGTTGGTTAGGCTAGTCTCGAACTCCTGACCTCATGATCCGCCTGCCTCTGCCTCCCAAAGTTCTGAGATTACAGGCGTGAGCCACTGTGCCTGGCTGGAATTGAAAAATTTTTAACTGGGGGAGTTTCAAAATAAGAGGTTTCCTCTCTTGAAATTTAGAATATAGGGCCAGGCACGGTGGCTCACGCCTGTAATCCCAGCACGCTGGGAGGCCGATGCAGGCGGATCACGAGGTCAGGAGATTGAGACCATCCTGGCTAACACAGTGAAACCCTGTCTCTACTAAAAATACAAAAAATTAGCTGGGCGTGGTGGTGGGTGCCTGTAGTCCCAGCTACTCAGGAGGCTGAGGCAGGAGAACGGTGTGAACCCAGGAGGTGGAGGTTGCAGTGAGCTGAGATCGCACCACTGCACTCCAGCCTGGGCGACAGAGTGAGACTCCGTCTCAAAAAAAAAAAAAAAACGAAATTTACGATATAATTTCACAGTATAATTTTTCTTAGTCTGGAAAATAGGGCATAGTATCTTACAGACATGGAAATATTTGAAATGTATGAATAATGTGCGTTCTAGGTATGAAACATGGCACCTAGTAGCACACCATCTATTTACAAACCATACAGCTTATTAATAGAAATTGGTTCAAAGCTAACTGAAAATATTCAGAATGAAGCAAACCCAAATGGGAATTTAAATGGATGTTATGGCTGTTGTGCTACAAAAATGAAAGGCAAGCAGAGAAGGAGATTTTGGTTTGTTAATTGCCAAAGACTGAAAGAATGAGGTCTGCTGGATATAGTTAAGGTCTCAACTACAAGTTGCTACAAAGAGAAGTCTTATCGGTCTTAATTCATTCATAGAAAATGCCATCTGCCACTGTCCCCAATCCTCCCTTTAAGTGAAAGAAAATAGAAGTTTTTCACTAGGAGCACCTGGAAGACAAGTGAGAAGGTGACTTACGGTGCGGCTCCACCATCATCATGGCCTCCTTCTCAGACATTACGAGCTGGCAGAACTGGTCCCCAACATTGGCCAGGATGTATTTTGAGGTCTCTAGATCTATCCCTTCTGCTAGGGAGGAAGAGGGAATCCACAGGTTCATGGCATCAGGGTCACTTTGCTGGGGGCTTAGAAACCCCTCCACACGGAGTACCCCCTTTCGAGTGAAGATCAACCTGAGACATGATCAAATACATGGTAAATCGCAGTAGCAATGCAAACTAACACACACCTAAACTGAGACAACAGGAATCAGACTAAGAATTTTCACCAAAGTTGACCAAAACAGTATGCATTCTCTGCTAACAGTAAAGCTTGTTAACATAACATTTAATAGGTTTAGATTCTTTAAAAAGTTGTCCCAGAGTTGCTCTTAGTTTTTCCATTTACCTGTTTTACACCTGCACCCATACTGCTGAATGTGACCAGAGAAAAACACAGACCCACTTTCCAGTTGTTTTTTTTTTTAAGACAGAGTCTTGCTCTGTCACCCAGGCTGGAGTGCCGTGGCATGATCTTGGCTCACTGCAACCTCCACCTCCCGGGTTCGATAAATTCTCCTGCCTCAGCCTCTTGAGTAGCTGGGACTACAGGTGCAAGCCACCATGCCCAGCTAATTTTTGTATTTTTAGTAGAGACAGGGTTTCACCACATTGCCCAGGCTGGTCTTGAACTACTGACGTCAAGTAATCTGCCTGCCTTGGCCTTCCAAAGTGCTGGGATTACAGGCGTGAACCACACCACTCCCGGCCAACACAGAGCCACTTTCCTTGTAACTATTTTTTGGAGACAAAGTTGCGCTCTGTCATCCAGGCTGGAGCACAGTGGTGCCATCAGAGCTCACTGCAGCCTTGACCTCCTGGGCTCAAACAATCCTGCCACCTCAGCTTCCCAAGTAGCTGGGATTACAGGCACATGCCACCACATCCAGCTAATTTTTTATTTTTTTATTTTTTTTTGGGACAGAGTGTCGCTCTGCCACCCAGGCTGGAGTGCAGTGGCATGATCTCGGCTCACTGCAAGCTCCTCCTCTGGGGTTCATGCCATTCTCCCGCCTCAGCCTCCCCAGTAGCTGGGACTACTAGCCTGACACCACGTGCAGCTAATTTTTTGTATTTTTAGTAGAGACGAGGTTTCACCGTGTTAAGCCAGGATGGTCTCGATCTCCTGACCTCGTGATCCGCCTGCCTCAGCCTCCCAAAGTGCTGGAATTACAGGCGTGAGCCACTGCACCCGGCCTAATTTTTCATTTTTTAAAACTGTTTGTAGAGACAGGGTCTTGCCATGTTGCCCAGGCCAATCTCAAATACCTGGGCTTAAGCGATCCGCCCACCTCGGCCTTCCAAAGTGTCCGGATTATAGGCATGAGCCACTGTGCCCGGACTTTTAACACTTTAAATTCACGTCTGCCTACCTCAGGTGAGTCCTTAATACTGCCTGACAGTCATGATACAGTTTCTTGGTACACTCCCTCTCCTAGATGCCTATTTTCATACCTTCCTTCTATTCATACCTCCAATATTACTTCCCCCGTGACGACCTTGCTTTCTATTCCACTGAGGAAACAGGAGCCAGAAGACAACTTCCACAAGCTCACACCATGACACTACCACACTTACCTGCAACTTGGCCCACATATTCCGTATGATTTCCTGCTGCTCTGAACCAGCAAAGGCCAGTATCTCCTGCTACATCCTATCACTTTTCCGCAACCCAAAGACATTTATCCACTAAATCTCTCCTCTCTTTTCAGTATCATCTATTTTCTTCTCTATCAGATCACTGTTGCCAGCATATAAATTCACTCCGGCCGGGCGCGGTGGCTCAAGCCTGTAATCCCAGCACTTTGGGAGGCCGAGGTGGGTGGATCACGAGGTCAGGAGATCGAGACCATCCTGGCTAACACGTGAAACCCCGTCTCTACTAAAAAAATACAAAAATTAGCCGGGAGCAGTGGCGGGCGCCTGTAGTCCCAGCTACTCGGGAGGCTGAGGCAGGAGAATGGCGTGAACCCGGGAGGTGGAGCTTGCAGTGAGCTGAGATCCGGCCACTGCACTCCAGCCTGGGGGACAGAGCGAGACTCCGTCTCAAAAAAAAAAAAAAAAAAAAAATAAATAAATAAATAAATAAATTCACTCCAATTTCTACCACAAAAATCCTCTCAAGCCATACCCTCCCTCCATTTATCTGCTTGAGCAAAGTTTCTCTGAAGAGCTGTCTATACTCGACCAGGCGCGGTGACTCATGCCTGTAATCCCAGCACTTTGGGAGGCCGAGGTGGGTGGATCATGAGGTCAGGAGATTGAGACCATCCTGGCTAACACGGTGAAATCTCATCTCTACTAAAAATACAAAAAATTAGCCAAGCGTGGTAGCGGGCGCCTGTAGTCCCAGCTACTCGGCTGAGGCAGGAGAATGGCACGAACCCAGGAGGCAGAGCTTGCAGTGAGCTGAGATTGTGCCACTGCACTCCAGCCTGGGCGACAGAGCGAGACTCCATCTCAAAAAAAAAAAAAAAAAAAAAAAAAAAAAAGAGTTGTCTATACTCATTGCCATCGGTTCCTTTCCCTCAAATTTTCTTCCCTACAATCAGGCACTTCCCCTACCAATCTACCAAAACTATTTTGATAAGGTAATTCTACCTTGCTAAATCAGTCACTTCTAGTTCATATGTAACATGACCTGTCAGCAACATTTTTATTTTTTTATTAAAAATTGTTTTGTGCCGGGCACGGTGGCTCACACCTACAATCCCAGCACTTTGGGAGGCTGAGGCAAGCGGATAACCTCAGGTTAGGAGTTCAAGACCAGCATGGCCAACGTGGTGAAACCCTATCTCTACCAAAAATACAAAAAATTAGCCGAGCGTGGTGGCGCGCACATGTAATCCCAGCTACTCAGGAGACTGAGGCAGCAGAATCGCTTGAACCCAGGAGGCGGAGGTTGCAGTGAGCCAAGACCACGCCAGCCTGGGCAACAGGGCAAGACTCCATCTCAAAAAAAAAAAAAATTATTATTATTATTACTATTTTTGTAGAGACAGGGTCTCACTACGTTGTTCAGGATGATCTCAAACTGCTGGCCTCAAGTGATCCTTCAACCTTAGCCTCCCAAAGTCCTGGGATTGGATTACAAGCGTGAGCTATCGCCCCCATCCAAGTAGCAACATTTGACACAGTTCATTATTCCTTCCTGGAAACACTTTCTTTAGTGTCTTCTGGGATACTTCACTGCCTAGTTTTCCTGCTATTTCACTAGCTGTTCTTTTTCAGTCTCCTTTACTAGTTGCTTCCATCTTTCTCACCTCTAAAATCGGAGAGTACCAGAGTTTGGTCCCCGGACTGCTATTCTTCTTTATCCTCTGATCTCACTTACATTGATAGCTTTAAATACCTGGTGATATCCAAATGTATATCTTCAGTAGGACCCCTTCCCTTAACTCTAGAGCTGTATCTCCAGCTGCCTTCTCAGTATCTCACCTTTGAAAATCTAACAGGCATCTCAAATTTAACACGGCCAAGTTAAAACTCCCCCTTTTCCTCCCCAAACCTGCTTTTCCCTAAAGAATCTCTTTATCAGTAAATGGCAATCTCATTCTTCCTGTTTTTAGGCCAAAAGACATACCTAGAAGCAGACATAGAATCATCCTTAGGTCCTTTCTTTCATACTTCACATCTAATTCATCAGAAAATTATGTCTGCTCTATCTTCAACCACTTCTCATCATGTCCATCACTATCTCCCTGGGCCAGGCCCCATCATTTCTCACTTGGATAATTCCAACAGCCTCCTAACTTCTCTGCTTCTGCCCTTGCCTCTATATAACCTATTCTCAAGAAGGTGGCCAAAGTGGCCTTTTAAAACATTAATCAGTGTCACTCATCAGTTCAAGGCCTCCAATGACTTCTCATCAGAGTAAAAACCAAGGCCTTTGGAATAGCCTTTTAAAATGTGGACCCACCATTAACTCATTCACCTCAACTCCTTTTCCTTCTTTGCTTATTCTATTTTAGCAACCTAACTTTATGGACACACCAGAAACATTCCAGCTTTGGGATGGCTGCAACTGTCTGGAATACCTGTCACAGTATGGTGTACTCCTTCACCTCCTGCAGACTGTTCTTCAACTCTCACTTTCTCAAATCATCTTGTTTAAAACTGTAGCCTCTCTAGCCTCCTCACACTTCAATCCTCTTTCCTTATTTTTCTCGTAGTTATTATCAGCTGACATATCATTTTTTATTTTTCTTTTAGAGAGAGCCTTGCATTGCTTCTAAGGCTGGTGTGCAGTGGTACAATCAAGGCTCAATGCAGCCTCGACCTCCCGGGCTCAAGTGATCCTCCCACCTCAGCCTCCTGAGTAGCTGGAATTACAGGTGTGTGCTACCACACTCGGCTAATTTTTAAAATTTTTCTGTAGAGACAAGGTCTCACTATGTTGCCCATGCTGGTCTCAAGTGATCCTTCTGCTTCAGCCTCCCAAAGTGCTGGAATTAAAGGTGTGTAATCATGCTTGGCCTTTTTCCTTATTTACTGTCTGCCTCCCCAACCTTCTGAGGGCTGAAATGTGATTTTTTTGTTGTTCACTGCTGAACACTCAATGGCCAGAGCAAGGGTTAGCACACATTAAATGCTCAATAAACATTTGCTAAGTGAATCCATACCATATTGATAAACCATTTAGATTTACTTTAAAATTAAAGATTCTTGAAAGGTCACTCAGAAGAAACTCCCCTTCTAAGTTTATCAAGCAGAAGAAAAGTAACTAAAGAGATGTTGTTTGGTAAAAGCAGATGATATTCCCAGATTTTCATCAGTTATATCTACTTCAAAGATGTTTCACATTATCTCCAAATCTTATTTCCCCTTCTTTTTAACATGATTCAAGTTACTCTAGCACTGAGGAGGAATAAGCAGTCAGGCAGATCCATAATATGAAATGCAGTCCTTCTGCTTATAATAGTGGTTTCAAATAGAACCAACCTAAGTTAGGAATAACTCAGGGAATAGCACAGGGCTACAGCTAACACTGCTCAATTTCAATTCTCCAAGGACAAAACCACATGTCATTTTACAATCCAAACAACTAAGTGACTACTATGCCAGAGCCTCTTCACAGACGCTGAGAGCAAAGGAGTTGAGGAAAGCAAAGACCAAGACGATGAAACATGTTTATAGACTTTTAGAGAGAGAGTGGAAGTTATGTGTCACTAGTGAAAAGTGGCAAATGAGGAAAACAGGAGTCTGGGTACCTCCGGAAGTGAAAGAAACGGCAGGCTACAGTGGAATCATCTTGCTCCTGTTCCTTAAACTTCCGGTACCGCTCCAGGCGGCATTCACGACACTTGTGCAGATGAGGTGCCACGTTGATGCATGACCCATCCTGCAGGAAGGGCTCTCCAGATTGCTTCAGCTTCTTCACTTTGCTTACATCTTTCAGCACTGACTGGCCAACTGTGGCAAGGGGAAGAGAAGAAAAGTTTGTCATGGGGTGTAAACAGGAACCAATAGCATGATTCTTTTGGGGACAGACATTTGTCCTGACCTGGGTTGCTACTTCTTTCCCTGCTTCGGCATGTACCCATTATGTCCATCCTTGAAAGGAAGGGAAAGCAAGGAGCAAAGAAGCTTCCATTGGGAGCTAAGAACCATGCAGAACTTGTGGGAAGTGCCACACTAAGGCGAAACAACTTTGCATATGGGTGTGAAAAACACAAGGAGGCAGAATATAGCCATCACCTGCCTCTAGTCTCTCACAATATGGCTATTCTGTTCATCAGGACCTCTTGAGCTCCCACAACATAGCAATTCCTATTGAAAACAGCCGCTTTTACCACAAGACTTTGTTTTACATGCTTCTGGATCATAACCTCACACCACAGAAGTTAATGGATTTTGATAGAGCTGTTAAAATCCTTATGTAGGTTTCAGAGAGAAGCAAACTGAGGGGTGATTCTCTCTGCTTCATCACGTCTACAAATGTCTGCTATGTGGGAATGGATACCAGTTCCCAGTAACCCCTCTGAAGTAAAGAGGATGAGCCAAAGTGAAGTAAAAAGGGATGAGACAAACGCAAAGAAATAGTTCCTGACCAAAAATAACCGACTGCCAAGGAAGATCAAGAGTCCTCCTTTGGGGGATTATCATTATATGGGACAGATACCCCTCTTACAGTGCTGGTTTAGATGCAATCCTGCCCTGAACCAGGTCTGACGAGGGGCCTCTGCCAGGTCCTCTTGGCTCTGTAATTCTATGAGATTACAGAACTTTCCATCAAAGTGAGGGCCTCTGCTGCACAAGAACACAACAGGCATTTGAGCCCAGTGCCAGAGCAAAGCCCAAATACAGCCCCAGCAGGATCACCTTTCAGGGGGGCGGTCCGAGGCCGGCCCTTGGGGGCCTGCTTCCCTTTGCTTTTGCCCAGCAACAGCTCAGCACTGCGCTCCCCATTGGGGCCCAGCTTCCCCATCAGGTGCTCCGGAATCCCCTTCAGGCCTGTCTTAGCCTGCAGCTGTTCCTCAGAGTCACTCAAATCTGACAGGTCACTGTTGGTGCTGGAGTCCGAGTCCTGTCTGCAAGCCAAGCTTCGCTCATCCAGTGAGAACCTTTTCACAGCTTCAAAAGGAGCTTTGTTCTCCTGTGAAAAATCTGCCGGGGAGGACAGAAAGCCGCCTGAGTGCCTGCCAAAGACGTTACTAAAGGTTTTGAGGAGAGGATTGTCCTGCTGCCCAGGGCCCACAGTTGGCCTCTCCTCTGTGGGGCTGGAGGAGAGAGTTGGCATCTCAATGGGCTGAGTGAGGCTGCTGGTGGGCGAGCTGGAGCGGCCATTCCCCATGGCAGAGAGGCTTGGGCCCCCAGTGGTAAGAGCTGAGCCCAGAACACCAGATACTAGCTTGGAGGAGTCAGTTGTAATGAAGAGGGGTTTCTTCTTTGCTAAAGATGCCGAATCTGCAGAGGAGTGAGACTCGGGCCAGCTGGGTGCCACCTTGGAGGTGACAGTGGTAGCAGAAGAGGAGCTACCTGATGCCTGAGATGCAAAACTGCTGAAAGGGCTGTGTTCAACTTTCTCCACAAATGCCAGGAAAGGATTAGAAGGCTCTTCTCGGGACAATTTGGGGGGCTGTAAAAATAGATTTTCATGATTCTCTGGGGTACGGGTATTTAGGAGGCTCCGTGGGAAGGCTGGAGTGAGGGTGGGCATGGACTCTGCAGGCACTTTCCGGTCCACAGAGCTGCCAGCCTTAGAGCCTGGCTTAGTGTCTGCTCCAAGAACGGATCTGCCTTTACATAGGCCTGAGCTCAGGCTCTCAAGGCTTTGTTTGAATGAGTCCCGACTAGAAGAATCATCTGCCAAACTCTCTGAAACAGTAGTGAAGTAGTTACTGGTAGGTAAAGTTTGGGACATGCATTGAAAAAACAAGTTTTTGGAGAGATCAGTGTCTTTCTGAGCCTCTTGTGCAGAGCTACAGCCAAAAGAGAAGCCCAAAGGTTTGTTCTCTGTGGCTAGAACACCATTAGACTGGCTCCTTCCACTTCCAAAAGTCAAAGGTTGCGATGAACTAGGGAGAGGTGCTCCAAATCCAGAAGAGGCCAGAATAGAATTTCTTGAATTCTGAAAGGAAGATAGTCTGAATTAGTGATGCTGGCTTCTTATGACTATCTAATGATCTCTTTCTTGGACCTCACTATCACCATATCAGCATTTCTTGGGGGTCAATCAACTTTTCTCTTTTACAATTCCATGGATCTTCTCTTATAACTGGAGTTCACCAGCAGTGGGAAGAAATCTGCCACAGACTACACTGAGGGTATCTTTAGCAAGGTGAACCAGAGATAGCAGGATGTCATTCATCCTGCCATTCCCTTGGTTGTTATCCAATTGGTTGTCACAGTGCTAGAAGGCCATGTAGCCTTTTTGGCATGCATTTGGAAGTGGAGAGCTCCTCTAAGGAATTGGAGAGAAGGGTTCCTGAATAGACACCAGCTTTTACAGTGACCCCTGTAGTATTAAAATATATCTCAATGACCTTGGGAACTACTGTTAAAGTTTTGATTTATTTGGGCTACTGTAAAATTGCCCATTTTACAAAAAATGGCTTTAATCCTAGGACAAGCCTACTGCACATTAAAGAAAAGTGTTCTCCTCATTAATCTTAAAGTCCACAACATGGACCCTTTTGGATTTTGGCATCTATTTATGGGTTCAAGTCAACCTACGAGTTGAATATCTACTTCAATTAATGTTAGACATACAGATGCTAAAATTAAAGAAAGCAAGCTATTTACCAAGACCTTTGTTATAATTAGAATCTAATAAGAAACCAAGAGGATAAATGTATATACTGACAATATCCCAAAAAAAGCTTTCAGCGTAACTGAAGAATGAAATAATAAAACACTATCCTTTCCTTCTTTTACCTTCAAAATGTTAACTTCTGCTTGTGAATGACTGTATAAAGAATGGGGCCTGGTGTAATTCCAGCACTTTGGGAGGCCGACGTGGGTGGATCACGAGGTCTGGAGTTCGAGACCATCCTGGCCAACATGGTGAAACCCTGTCTCTACTAAAAACACAAAAAATGAGCCGAGCATGGTGGCACGTGGCTGTAGTCCCAGCTACTCGGGAGGCTGAGGCAGGAGAATTGCTTGAACCCGGGAGGCAGAGGTTGCAGTGAACCCAGATCGCGCCATTGCACTCCAGCCTGGCGACAGAGCAAGACTCCGTCTCAAAAAAAAAAAAGAACGAACTTTCCTATATATTAATGTACCCAGATATAGACAAGAGGGACACACACACACACACACACACACACACATACACACACACAGAGAGAGAGAAGAGACCCATAGGTAGTTATGAGCCCTTACTTAATATTTATTAATTTAATAAAACCCAGATCCTAGTACTTGACTTGCACATCATAGATTACTTTCAAGTAGTAGAGGATGATATACCTTAATATTCACTTTAAAACACTGGAAATAAAAATTATTCCATCACCACTTAATGGATATGGAGTTTTCCTTTTGGAGTGATGAAATTTCTGGATCTAGATAGTCTTCATAGTTTTGCAACACTGTAAATGTACTAAATGCCACAGAACTGTACATTTTCAAGTCATAAGTTTTACATTATGTATATTTTACTACAATTAAAGGGATTCCCGATAAACAAAAGGGCTATTCTCTTATAAAGATGGGACAGAGTTTTAATTAAACTATTCTTTAAATACACGAGAGGAGTTAACATTCAGGCTTTCCTTGAGGGGTGGCACAGAGACGTAAGAATCAAGCAGGCCACCTAGGCTTGCCTCTGTCTGTGCTACAGAGACTACTTCAGGGTATCTTAAAGTTAAAAAATTAAAGCTCCTTTTTTCTTTATCTTCCTACTGACCAGTAAGCATTGACTTAAACTCCCTCCCCACAATAGAGAAAAAGAGAACAGACACAGCCCTGAGGTGCTGCTGTTGCTTCACAGGCAGGATTTGGCCAGGAGCCTTGATACCTGCATGACTTCAAGGAACCAGCATGGGTAGCTCATGTTTCACTCCTAAAGTTACCCTTTAAAAATAAATACACACATGAATGAAAAATAATTTGGACAGTCTTTCATTTTCCTTCAAATGATTAAATTCCAAATCCTTTTCTTATAAAAAGGTAATGAGAAACTCATCTCAACCCAGTTTTTAGGGCAAGAAGTTTCCTGTTGGCTGTCTTTATTTTAGATCAGGCATTGTAATGAAAACATTAATTTCCACACATTTATTTATTTATTTATTTATTTATTGAGACGGAGTCTCACTCTGTCACCCAGGCTGGAGTGGTGGTACGATCTTGGCTCACTGTAACCTCCGCCTCCCGGGTTCAAGTGATTCTCCTGCCTCAGCCTCCTGGGTAGCTGGGATTACAGACACATGCCACCAAGCCCAGCTTATTTTTGTTTTTGTTTTTTTTTTTTTTTGAGACAGAGTCTCACTCTGTTGCCCAGGCTGGAGTGCAATGGCGTGATCTCACTTGCAGATCTCACTTGCAGAGCTCACTGCAAGCTCTGCCTCTTGGGTTCACGCCATTTGGGCTCATGCCATTCTCCTGCCTCAGCCTCCCAAGTAGCTGGGACTACAGGCGCCCACACCACCATGCCTGGCTAATGTTTTGTATTTTTAGTAGAGACGGGGTTTCATCGTGTTAGCCAGGATGGTCTCGATCTCCTGACCTAGTGATCCACCTGCTTCGGCCTCCCAAAATGCTCGGATTACAGGCATGAGCTGTACTGTGCCTGGCTCATTTCTATACTTTTAAATCATATCCTAGAAGAACCAAACAGAAACATAGCAACATGACTATGTTTTATAGAAATTTTATAGTCACAAAAATTTCCTCAACCTGTTTAAAAGAAAATACTCTTTGAATATGAATTTCGTATATTCAGCTTTGCTACTCTAAGAGTAGCAGCATTCAGTGGGTCTCTTTTATAGCATGTAAAACCTGGTCTATTTTGTAAGCCCCATTTACATTCACACTGCCTTTGACATGGAGCTTTTTAAAAATAATTTAGACACTATGACGATTTACACTGGAAATCCATGTAAGATCCTCACCTGGTTATCTTAGGAATGCTGGTCAACTAACAGCACAAACCATCAACAGTGTGAAATTTGCATTTACAGGCCCTCTCCTCTTCTGTGTGGACATTTCATCTCCCTCCCTATCCCTGCACACTAGGGATTAACAATCTGCACTTGTTGGGGAGGGAAAGAAGTCATGTTTGTCATGTTTTGTCTGGCATTGTTATATCTGAAATGATTCCGTTTTAGGATGTGAGCTCCTTCAAATAGGGGTTTCAATTCTTTACATATAATATACAGTACGTAGCATACAATAGTTTCCTATATATAATTTTTAAAAATCATTAACCATTTCATCTCTGTATTTCATATTCTAGCTTGAGTTAATAGCTGTTTGGGAAAAAAAAGATGACTAGCACCATAAATCATATTTTGGTGACCAAAATTAGTCAAAAAGATTATATTATAGTGATTTTGATATTTTGGATTAGGGAGACAACTTGATGTTAACTTACATTTAACAGAGGTTCCATTTTAGCAACCATATATGCATATCAGATAAAGAACAAAGGAAATCAGATACTGTTGTGATGATATCCATCGAATTTTCCAGGTAAGGCTTAAAAAGATGAAGTTGGGGAGAAAAAAACCTTTCATGGCCATATCAAATGATGGAAATTAACTCAGCCTCAAGGGAAAATATCACAGAAAATGACGAATTGAAAACAGAGTAATGGTGGCTTGCACACATAGCCTTAATTATAGTATTCACTATTACTAATACTGTAATTCATTAACCTCACCTCTTATAGGCCTAGTAGAGGCTTGACCACTATATGAACTAAATAGATAATTGAACTTAAAACATTCCCCACCAGATCTACTTTAACATGTCTTTAAATTAGGTTTTATCATCAGTTTTTGATTCACCCAATTGTTCCGGTGCCTTTTAAGAGCTGATACAGTTATTAAAATATACACATTTACCCAATGAGCAGTAAAGGCCTTCCATAGAGTACATTTTAAGCACATCTCAGAAATACTCCTTCCCTGGGGCACTTGAATGTTTTTTAATGTTAGCAATAAAGGAGGGCGAAAGAGTAAACCCAAATCTTGCAAATCTGCCCCTGAAGTAACTCACCTCTCCCGAGGCCTGCGACCGGCTGCCTTTCTGTTTTTCTGGCACAGTCCCTGCTGCAAGGCCAGTGTCTGAGATCCTCACTGTGTTTGGGGTGGAGCTGGCAGTAGTGACCACAGCTGCGGAAGCCACTATGCCCTGGCCAACTTGTTCCAGTGTTTTTCCTGCCTCTTTGTTTTCGGCTCCACCCACCTCTGGGGCCAAAGGTGTCTGACCTGTGGCTGTAGAATACGGAGTGAAAGATGCAGGTGTGTCCCCACCTACAGGCTCATCCTGCACCACCAGAGTCCTGCCGTTTTCTTTGGTGTAAGTGGCAAAGCGAATGTTGCGGTTAATCTGGGGGACAAATGTAGACGGTGGCTGCTTGGCTCTCTGATCCAGCCCTGGCTCTCCACTGGCATTCCCTCCTTTCCAGGGCCCTCGGCTTGCCTCACCTCCATCGCTCCCATTACTGTCTACTTCACCCCTGTCTCCTTTTAATTTCTTTGATGCAGGGTCACACCCAGAGTCCGAAGCACTTTTCCTCCTCCGGCCATCTTTACCCTCTATGCTTTCTCTTTTCTTCTTTCCTTTGGAAGATTTTACTGCTTTTAACGTACCCCCCTACAAAACAAAATTCAAAAAAGATTACAAGGAAACTTTCATCCTGTGAATACCATATACCATTAGCTCTTTCCCATCTCTAGAAACAGACAAAGCAGGCATAGACTGCCAAGTTCCAATGCCAGTTCTAAAACATCCCCTTTGTTAAAAGCTCTAATCTTTCTGTGACTCAATTTATATACACACATTCAAGATAATAGTTACCAGAGGTTAACTCACTTGGCAAACTTTCTCTTACCCCTTGATGAAATAACTCACTTTATTACATATTTATTTCCTTGCTTGAAAGAAACTTGCATTTTAAGTACTGAAATAGGGAACCTTCTCTAACGAGAAGTCACTAAACCAACATTTGTGAGTCTGTGACCAAAGGAAAAGTGAACCTGGGCTGGGCGCAGTGGCTCATGTCTGTAATCCCAGCACTTTGGGAGGCCAAGGCAGGCAGATCACAATGTCAGAAGATTGACACCATCCTGGCCAACATGGTGAAACCCCATCTCTACTAAAATATAAAAAATTAGCTAGGTGTGGTGGCACATGCCTGTAGTCCCAGCAACTTGGGAGGCTGAGGGAAGGGAATCACTTGAATCCAGGAGGCAGAGGTTGCAGTGAGCCGAGAGGGCGCCACTGCACTCCAGCCTGGTAACAGAGCGAGACTCTGTCTCAAAATAAATAAATAAATAAGTAAAATAAATTAAGAAAAGAAAACCTGAAAGAGACAGGTTTGGATTGCTCATGTAGACACTGTAAAAACTCAATCCCCAGATCTTATTTCAAAGCATTAGACAGAGGAAAGGGAAAAAAGCTGGCTACCACTAGCCAAACAGGCAAATCTCATATTTCTTCTAGTAATTTCAGACTACCTCATGAAATCTTGTGTCTTATTTAAGAGGCCAAAACAACCCAGGATGATATAGGATTAGAAGGGGCAATTCCCATCTCTGAATAGACTCTCTCCCTGAGAATGAAGGGAGTCAGGTATGGGATGCAGCTAACATTTTCTAGAGCAATCTTTGGGCAGCAAAGTTACAGCTGGAACATTTTTTAGATTGGCTTTCCATCATGAAACAGGTATTCACTTTAGCATTATTTGGGTAACTTCCAGATGGTTTTATTCAGAAACTTGTGTGGGGGTGGTAATATGTGACACACAGTTATTTAGCCATTAATATTTACCAACTTAGTTAATGTACTCTTACGTCCTTCAATATTTATAAATTCTTTGCAGATCTATATCTTTATTGTAATCATTATCATAGCTGTTACAATGTAAACTCAAAAATTTTTAAATTTCTTTTTGCCAGTCCTAGTTTCTGTATTTTTCCTCTTTTGCTGCCTTCATTACCGTCCTTTCTCCTTAAACTGTCTTCTATAAACCTCTTAAGGGCCGGGCGCGGTGGCTCAAGCCTGTAATCCCAGCACTTTGGGAGGCCGAGGCGGGCGGATCACAAGGTCAGGAGATCGAGACCACAGTGAAACCCCGTCTCTACTAAAAATACAAAAAATTAGCCGGGCGCGGTGGCGGGCGCCTGTAGTCCCAGCTACTCAGGAGGCTGAGGCAGGAGAATGGCGGGAACCCGGGAGGCGGAGCTTGCAGTGAGCCGAGATCGCGCCACTGCACTCCAGCCTGGGCAACAGCGTGAGACTCCGTCTCAAAAAAAAAAAAAAAAAAAACAAAAAACCTCTTAAGGAGGCCTGGCGTGTTGGCTCATGCCTGTAATCCCAGCACTTTGAGAGGCTGAGGTGGGTGGATCCACCTGAGGGCAGGAGTTTGAGACCAGCCTGGCCAACATGGTGAAACCTCGTCTCTACTAAAAATACAAAATCAGCCAGGCATGGTGGTGCATGCCTGTAATCCCAGCTACTGGGGAGGCTGACGCAGGAGAATCACTTGAACCCGGAGGGGAAGATTGCAGTGAGCCGAGACTGTGCCATTGCACTCCAGCCTGGGCAACAAGAGGGAAACTCCTTCTCAAAAAAACAAAACAAAACAAAACAAAAAACTGTTAAGCACAGCTCAAGATTTTTGTTTCCCTATACTTTTGGTAATATTATCTAAGTTTCTAAGCCTTTCCTTTTTTTTTCCCCCTGAGATGGAGTCTTGCTCTGTTGCCCATGCTGGAGTGCAGTGGCATGATCTCGGCTCACTGCAAGCTCCACCTAACGGGTTCAAGTGATTGTCTTGCCTCAGCCTCCCCAGTAGTTGGGACTACAGGCGTGTGCCACCACACCCGGTTAATTAATTAATTTATTTATTTTTGAGACAGAATTTCGCTCTTGTCATGCAGGCTGGATTGCAATGGTGTGATTTCAGCTCATGGCAACCTCTGCCTCCCAGGTTCGAGCGATTCTCCTGCCTCAGCCTCCCGAGTAGCTGGGACTACAGGTGCCTGCCACCATGCCCAGCTAATTTTTTGTATTTTTAGTAGAGACAGGGTTTCATCATGTTGGCCAGGTTGGTCTCGAACTCCTGATCTCAGGTAATCTACTCACCTCAGCCTCCCAAAGTGCTGGAATTACAAGTGTGAGCAACCATGCCTGGCCTAATTTTCGTATTTTTTTAGTAGAGACGAGGTTTCACCATGTTGGCGAGGCTGGTCTCAAACTCCTGACCTCAGGTGATCTGCCCACCTCGGCCTCCCAAAGTGCTGGGATTACAGGCGTGAGCTACCGCACTGTCTCTAAACCTTTCATTCAAGAAGTTTATCTGTTTGCTAAGTGTTGTTTTCTTTTGATTTTCTTTTTATTTGATTTTTTTTGAGATGGAGTTTTCCTCTTGTCACCCAGGCTGGAGTGCAATAGCGCGATCTTGGGTCACTGCAACCTCCGCCTCCTGTGTTCAAGCGATTCTCTTGCCTCAGCCTCCCAAGTAGCTGGGATTAAAGGTGCCCACCACTATGCCCAGCTAATTTTTGTATTTTTTAGTAGAGACAGGGTTTCATGATGTTGGCCAGGCTGTTCTCAAACTCTGACCTCAGGTGATCCACCTGCCTTGGCCTCTTTTGATTTTTAAAAGCTTTTAAATTCTTTCTTCAATCTCTGTCACCACCCAGTTTTTACTGATGTAAATCACAATCAGTGAACTCTGTTCTTTCTTGTTCATTCACCCATACTTAAAGGAGATGAGGTGATCACGGATCTCTAAAAAAGGTTACTATCAAACTTGGCAGAACTATAAAAAATAATTGGACTTTGCTAGCAAAGAAAACAGTAATATCACGCTAATACTAAAAAAGGAAGAACCAACATCTGCTGCTAAAAACCAAAGATCGCTTGGTGTGGTGGTTCGCGCCTGCAAACCCAAAACTTTGGGGGGCCAAGGTGGGCAGATCATGAGGTCAGGAGTTTGAGACCAGCCTGGTCAATATGGTGAAACCCTGTCTCTACTAAAAATACAAAAATTAGGTGGGCATGGTGGTGCGCGTGTGTAATCCCAGCTATTCGGGAGGCTGAGACAGAAGAATCGCTTGAACCCGGGAGGTGGAGGTTGCAGTGAGCCGAGATCGCCCCACTGCACTCCAGCCTGGGCGACATAGCAACACTCTGTCTCAAAAACAAACAAACACAAACCAAACATCTCACCTATAAGTCATCCAGCCAACTTGCAGAGCCTGGCTCACAGAAACCTACTACCAGTCCCTAAACAACTTATATGTAAGTCCTACTTACAGTGAGCTACTCATATGTGAGTAAGCAGCCTATAACATTGAGACCAGTACTCCCCAGTTACATTTGGCCAGCTGAATAGTACCTGGCATACAATATGTGCTTAATGAAGGAATGAAATAAGGAAAGGAACAAAAAAGGGGACCAATACATGATCAAAGTAGCAGGTGTTTTCGGCCATGCAAACACAGTCAGGAGACTTACCCTATTTGTGGTAATATTACATGTAGTAAACAGTTTTCAAATTTAACCCTGGCCAGGTACGGTGGCTCATGCCTGTCATCTCAGCACTTTGGGAGGCTTAGGTGGGAGTTTGAGACCAGACTGGGCAAGATAGCGAGACCCTGTCTCAAAAAAAAAATTTTTTTTTCTTTTCCTATTCTGATCTTGTTTTAGGAAGAATGACTGGATAAAGATGAGGAAAGACTATATACTTAGCAGGAGTGGCAAAGACAGCAATATTACAGAGGTGCTAAGATACTGTGAGGAATATGCGGATAGCTGGTCAACTGAAGGAAATTCACACAGAATTACTCGATTGGTTTAGGCAGAGATTTTTTTTTTTTTTGAGACAGAGTCTTGCTCTATCACCCAGGCTGGAGTGCAATGGTGCGATCTTGGCTCATTTCAACCTCCAGCTAAGGTTCTAGAGATTCTCCCACCTCAGCCTCCCAAGGAGCTGGGATTACAGACACCCATCATCATGCCTGGCTAATTTTTTTTTTGTATTTTTTAGAGACAGAATTTCACCATGTTGGCCAGGCTGGTCTTGAACTCCTGACCTCAAGTGATCCACCTGCCTTGGCCTCCCAAAGTGCTGGAATTACATGTGTGAGCTACTGCGCCTGGCCCAGAGATCATCAATACATCTTTTTTTGGGCTACATTAATTCTGAATAAACCAAGAGTTGGGCAGGCTCATAACAATTATGGAGTAACCAATTCACTGTGGGCTGAACACTGAACTAGGTACCAGCTTGAATTGATTCTACTTGGGAATACAGAATTTCAGACTCCCTTGGAGCTCCCTGCCACCGAATGGAAAAAAAAAAAAAAAAAGTGGACATAGTTTATCCTTCATTTCTTGTTACTTGGTAGATCACGAGTATTACTACTGCTTATTGCACTTTTAACTGACTACTGTATCTTTCAAATATACCTGTCCTGACAGAATACAGGAAGAAACCAGCCTTGCATTTTAGAAGAATTAGGGAACATAGTCATGATTAAAAGGGTTTGCTCAAACTAGGTCTCTTTCTTGAGAACATCCCCCCTTAGACAGACTGTGGAGACAGCAAAAAAATGTACAGTGGCTAAAGCTGAACAACTCAAAGGGCATCCATGGAAAACACATATATAAGGGATCTACATACAGCAAGATAATGCAAGCTCATGAGTCTGCTCAGGAATGCAGTCCATTACTATACCTCGCTTTGAGACGTTGAATTATCCATCAGCATCACATGGATTAGTCTGGGATCTACCGACTTGATCTCACCACTCTACAGTAGGAGGGGAAAAAGATGTTTAATGCCTTGCCCATAAAGACATAATTATGTAATTTCCTAATCGATGTAATTATCTCTTTATTGTTTTGACTCACCTACTAGAATGAAAGCTCCATGACAGCAGAGCTCTCTACTGTCTCATTTACTGCTACAACAGGTTAGAACACGGTAAGCATTCAAATATTTGTTAAGCAAATGAATGAAAGAAGTGAATTCATATCCAAGTGTGCCTTTTAGCGATGTTAATTTTGAATCCTGTATCTCTAAAACCATCTTATTCTGTATAGTATGAAACAAAAAACCTTCAGAACCAATAATCATTAAAAGAATCACTCTAAGGTTAGGTACAGTGGTTCATGCCTGTAATCTCAGCATTTTGGGAGGCCAAGGTGGGTGGATCACCTGAGGTCAGCAGTTCAAGACCAGCCTGGCCAACATGGTGAAACCCCGTTTCTACTAAAAATACAAAAAATTAGCCGGGTGTGGTGGTACGACTGTAATCTCAGTGACTCGGGAGGCTGAGGCAGGAGATTCGCTTGAACCCGGGAGGTGGAGGTTGCAGTGAGCCGAGATCATGCCATTGCATTCCAGCTTGGGCAACAAGAGCAAAATTCTGTCTCAAAAAAAAAAAAAAAAAAAAAAAATCACTCCAGGCCGGGCATGGTAGATCATGCCTGTAACCCCAGCACTTTGGAAGGCTGAGGCAGGATGACCAGGAGTTCGAGACCAACCTGGGGAACACAGTGAGACTCTGTTTAAAAAAGAAAAAAGAATCATTCTACTATTAGAGAATAAAAACCCTGTAGGGGGGCAATTTGATAGAAAATGTCAAATTTATTGTGCATATTCTTTGACCTAGTAATTATACATACAAATTTATTCCAATAAATAATGTAAAAAGATGTTCACTGTGATATTACATGTACTAGTGAAAATATTGGCAATGATTTAAATGTCTATCAATTTTAGATTAGTCATGATATATCTATGTAGTGGAAAAGAATGCATCTATTTTAAAGGATGAGACAGATCTTTACATTTACATACAAAAATGATCATTATATACAATTAAGTAAAAAAGGTAAATTATGTAACTATGTGTACAATATGATCCTATTTGTTACTAAAGTGTGACATATTTATAGACAGCATATAAATTATATATCATATAAAGTATGTATCATATAACTCATATATATCATATAAATAAATATATAAATATTTTGGCCGGGTGCACTGGTTCATATCTGTAATCCCAACACTTTGGGAGGCTGAGGTGGGTAGATCACTTGAGCCCAGGAGTTTGAGACCAGCCAGGCAACATAGCAAGACTCCTTCTCTACAAAAAATAGAAAAATTAGCTAGGTGTGGTGGCACACGCCTGTAGTGCCAGCTACTCCAGAGGGTGAGGTGGGAGAATTGCTTGAGCCCGAGAGGCAGAGGCTGCAGTGAGCTGTGATCGCACCACTGCACTCCAACTACTAACCATTATGAATATAATACTACTATCATACATTTATATATTGTTTTACAGATTTCAAAGCACTTTCAGATACTTTAATCTCAGGACCTAAAACAGTGTTGTAAGGTCAGTGGGGGTTTACATATTTACCTCTAGTTTATAGATGAGAACAGTGAAGTTAAGAAAGTTCAATAGCCTTTCTAGGGGTTACACAACTATTAAGTGATAGAGTCAGGGATGGGACCCAAGTCATCTTACACATAGTGAAGTGCTCACCTATCTAAACCATCCTTTTTAAGGGGATGGACAGACCTTAGACAGAATAATGCAGAGTCTCACCTCAGTTACAGATACCTCCATAAGACGAGTGATGGAGTCTTGATGGCTCACAACACCATAGAGCCACCCTTCTTCCCCCTCTGGCTGATATACCTTGACCCTGTGACCTTGAACACTGTAGGGACCTAAAAGGGAGATCAGTCAGTATTGAATATTTTTGGCTAAGCTATATTTCATAATTGTTTCTAAAAGTCAAAGGAAAATTAGGTAATGTAAATATTTGGCACTTTTGGTCCCCTTTTATAGAATTGAACAAATGAGCAATTCCAGATTTACCATACTCAGCAATTTAAAAACAAAACCTGAATGGTTTCTTCCAGTGGTCTTTGTAAATTCTTCATTTATTCACAAATTCCTCAGACTTTCCCAGCCCTCCAATGCCCCCTTGCCTCAATCTTCCAGTTCTGAAAGTATTATAGGAAAGGAAAGCAAACTTCCAAATAAAAAACTACGGTAGTATGAAAATGTAGTTAGATACCTGACATGTATCTAACTACATGTACATAAAAAAAGTGGGAGGCCACTAAGTTGAATGTGCTGTTATGTTATGTTATGTTATGTTGTTATGTTATGTTATGTTATATATGGCCGTTTACATTCTGGTATCTGAGTTTCAATAACAGTGGGTGGAGAGTTCAATTTACGACGTTTCCAGCCTTTTGCACTAATAATAGGCTGAACAAATATAGCACCTGTCTTCCTAGGAACGCAGAGTTTCAAATATATTACTTTATCAGCAGGTAATGTTACTCTGCAATTTAAGCTGTCCTCCAAGGACAGTTTCCCCCCCGCCATATCCTTGTTCATTGAGACTAGATAGCTAAATCGTTACCAATTTTAGATTATTCTCTCTCAGAGCTAAAATTAAGATTCTGTAACTTTTCTATGTCCTACCTCTCCTTCTGTCCACTCAATTTTCTTTTCTGCTACCAATTTTCCTCATATTCTTTCTTCCACTGTATCTTTCCTTGATTATTTAACATCATTTTATCCTGACACCTTCCTTCCCCAATAGGTCAGTTTTTCTACCTTTACCTGTTTAGATTTATTTTGACAAAAGAGAAACAAGGAAACTATTTCCCTGAAAATAATGATTATTATGAGATCAAGAAAGGAAGGGGAGTGAATGTATAACATAAATGAAGCCAATAGTTTACACCTTTTGTGTAGAATCTTGGGCAAAACTTGTATCTGAACTTGAAAGCTAATAATTTTTTTCATTCTTAAAAACAACATGCTTTTAACGTGAATGAGTCTGTGGACACATTATACTCTGCACTCTAAGTTATTTGTTGGTGTTTTTAGTTCTTGAGAAACTTGTAGATTGTAAGTTAAAAAAGCAAAGATTTTCTAATTCATTGCTATATCCCCAATGCCTTAACACTGTCTAGTACATAATATTTAAGAAATTAAAAAAAACTAAAACTCAACTCACAATAAAACTGTATATTATGAAATGCAGAATGAACCGGAAACGCTGGTCTGAATGAGATCCTGTTTTTGCTCTAAGAGCATCTTAAGGGGATGGATGGACCTTAGACAGAATAATACAGAGTCTCACCTCTGTTACAGACACCTCCATAAGACGAGTGATGGAGAGAGAATGAGATCTCTATTCTAGAGATCCAGCTAACTGGAGATACTCTTTATTTTCATTATTTTTTAATAAATAATAATAATTATCCTTCATGTAGCATCTGACTCTGCCCACAAAAAGAAGGTAAGTACAAATGTTTAAGGTTGCGTGGTATCCCATACTATCACTCAACAGTGATCATTCACCTGAATCAGAGTTCAGGGACAGAAGACTATCTGTTCTTACCTCGGCTGAATATCTCCTGTAGCTTTTGGTCACTGATCAAAGCATTAACTGTTTCTCTCAGTGCAGCATGTTCCAAAAGAAGCTGGTTTTGGCTATCTGTTCCCATCTGGTAAAGATAAAAGAAGAAAACAACTGAATGTTAACATGAATAGCAAACATCTAATCAGTTGAGAAAAATCATATCCTAAGGAGCTGCGTATCAACATTTGCCAAACGGTATCTACAGAACCTTAGTCTCAGGCTAGGTGTGGTGATCATGCCTGTAATCTCAGTACTTTTGGAGGCCAAGGCAGGAGGATCGCTTGAACCCAGGAGTTTGAGGCTGCAGTGAGCTATGGCTGTGCCATTGCATTCCAGCCTAGATGGCAGAATAAGACCCTGTCTCTTGAACAACAAAAAAAAGAGAAGAACTCTAGTCTCATGAAATGTTTTGCAAAAATTAAGAATGCTAGGATCAATTAGGATTAGGAAATATTATATATCTTTCTACATACAATAGCCTATTAAAGACTCTGCGAAGATACAGGAAAGAAACTTATTTAGGCCAGTGTTTCTCATACTTATTTGACCACAAAACATTTTATTCCTTGTACATCTTTTTTCTTATTTCAGTATTTATCCAAAATTTACTAAGTGCTATCTCATAAAGCACTAAGATTATAAATATGAATAAAGCAAGGTTGCTGAGAGGGAATGAGGCCTAATGAGCAGGGAAGACATATCAACAAAGAAATCATCATTAACATCTCATGGAAGACAATTTAGGAAATAACTACTCTTGTCTGTCTTAGTAAGACAGTAAAACTCTTAGTCTCCTGATTTTCTTCCTGCAGACAGCAACCCTTACAAGTGAGAAATAAATGTATTTTCCTAAATTCTGAAACTATAACTCAGACACTGGTTTGTTTTAACTATTAACTAGTCCCTTCTCTTTGTAACTATGATACTTCATGTTGCTTGGAACCAGTCCAAACTCCTGGATGTCAATAATGAATAGGCCCCCTTGGACTCAAGTTACAGAAATAGCCACCTCAGAGAAGCTACCTCTTCCTTTTTTTTTTTTTTTTTGAGACAGTCTTGCTCAGTCACCCAGTTGCCCAGTCGCCCAGTTGCCCAGGCTGGAGTGCAGTGGCACTATCTTGGCTCCCTGCAAGCTCTGCCTCCCAGGTTCACGCCATTCTCCTGCCTCAGCCTCCCAAGTAGCTGGGACTACAGGCGCCCACCACCACGCCTGGCTAATTTTTTTGTATTTTTAGTAGAGACAGGGTTTCACTGTGTTAGCCAATATGGTCTCGATCTCCTGACCTCGTGATCCGCCTGTCTGGGCCTCCCAAAGTGCTGGGATTATAGGTGTGAGCCACCGCACCCGGCCGAAACCACCTCTTCTGAAGAGACTCAGAATTGTGGTCTTAAATCTTGGGTGGTTTTAGGGTAGGGTAGAGCCGTGTAGAAGAAGAAAGAAGCCTCAGCCACCAGAAGTACTTTTCAAGCGAGCAGAAAAACTTTAAAATGCACAGGGAGATTGGGTACGGTGGCTCACGCCTGTAATCCCAGCACTTTGGGAGGGCAAGGTGGGTGGATCACTTGAGGCCAGGAGTTTGAGATCAGCCTGGACAACATGGCAAAACCCTGTCTCTACAAAGACTACAAAAATTAGCCAGGTGTAATAGCATGTGCCTTTGATCCCAAGCTAGTTGGGAGGATGAGGCACAAGAATCACTTAAAACTGGGAGGTGGAGGTTGCAGTAAGATGAGATCAAGCCACTGCACTCTAGTCTAGGTGACTGTCTCAAAAATAAATAAATAAATAAAATTTATAAAATACCAGGTACGGTGGCTCACGCCTATAATCCCAGCACTTTGGGAAGGCCAAGGCAGGTGGATTGCCTGAAGTCAGGAGTTCGAGACCAGCCTGACCAACATGGTGAAACCCTATCTTTACTAATAATACAAAAATTATCTGGATTTGGTGGCACATGCCTGTAATCCCAGCTACTTGGGAGGCTGAGGCAGGAGAATTGCTTGAATTCAGAAGGCAGAGGTTTCAGCGAGCCAAGATCACGCCATCGCACTCCAGCCTGGGCAACAAGAGCAAAACTCTCTGTCTCAAAAAAATAAGTAAATAAATAAATAAAGGCACAGCGTATTTACTGGAGGAAGTAATATAAGAAACGCTAATATGTTCCCACCTAGCAAAAGGGGAAACACCTATATTTATACCAACAAAGAAATTAGCAATGAGAAAAAAATAGGCTCAAGGCTGAAGCAAGTGTTAAATACCTGAAACAGATGCAGCCCATTGGCATCCGACAGGAACCGAAGCTCTCGATCCAGAAGATATTCCACTGGAACCACAGAACCCAAACCCAATTTATCTACAAGGGGAGTAAAAGTCTGTGAAGTACAATGACAAGAAATTGATTAGAACTTGGGAATTAAAAAAAAATAGCAATTCAAACAAATCTCTAACTTCAAAGAAATAATTATTATATCTTTCATCCCAGTAAATACAGATAAGCTAAAGCATAAGTCCTTGGAAACATTCCCAACCTGGCATCTACCCCTCAAATAGTCATGGGAAGCTAACTAATGCAGAAAGTCAGCTCAATACTCTTATTGGCTAAAAAGGACAAGAGGAATCAGAAATTCTCCTAATTCTGCCTAGGAACAGGGCCAATCTTGTCAGGTTTCAAGGGAGCTAAATTACAGTAAATTCCCAGAATAAAGAGTTATACTGTTATCATCGCTAGAACTCTTGAAATCTTTGTGAAATTTATAAAATAATTAACGGCATAAATACGGATGGTTAATTCATATTAGCATTTCATAAATAAATAGCCTACAAAAAAGTCATGAAGAGACCCCATATGCACTTATACAAGAGCTTTTCCTAAAAGTTCAACTGGAAAGTGGCCTTAAAAACAAATGAGGCCGGGCTCAATGGCTTGATCACCCGAGGTCCGGAGTTCGAGACCAACTTGACCAACATGGTGAAACTCCGTCTCTACTAAAAATAGAAAATTAGCCCATTGTGGTTGTGTGCCCCTGTAATCCCAGTTACTTGGGAGGCTGAGGCAGGAGAATCGCTTGAACCCAGGAGGCGGGGGTTGCAGTGAGCCGAGACAGCGCCATTGCACTCCAGCCTGGGCAACAAGAATGAAACTCCTTAACAACAACAACAACAAAAAAAAACAAATGACAGGGCTGGGAGAAGTGACTCACCTGAGGTTAGGAGTTCAAGACCAGCCTGGACAACATGGTAAAACCCTGTCTCTACTAAAAATACAAAAATTAGCTAGGCATGGTGGTGCATGCCTGTAATCCCAGCCACTCGGGAGGCTGAGGCAGGAGAATCGCTTGAACCCGGGAGGTGGAGGTTGCAGTGAGCCTAGATCGTGCCACTGCACTCAAGCCTGGGTGATAGGGTGAGACTCCGTCTCAAAACAACAACAACAAAAAAAGCAAATGAAAAGACAGTTTAGTAAGTGATGATATATATCATCAATAGGTTAAAAAGATTGTTTTGAATATTATTTATTTAATTTGGTTAGCCACATGAGAATTAGGATTTTTTAGAAGTTACCATTTATACCCATACTTTGCTAATAGGACAGACAGAAACAAATGGATACTCTCACAATTAAATTTTATAACACACAGCCAGGCACAGTGGCTCATGCCTATAATCCCAGCACTTTGGGAGGCTGAAGCAGGTGGACTGCTTGAGCCCAGGAGTTCAAGACCAGCCTAGGCAACATGATGAGCAACCATCCCTACAAAAAATACAAAAATTAGGCTGGGTGCAGTGCTGTGCATCTGTAGTCCCAGCTACTTGGGAGGCTGAGGTGGGAGGATGGTTTAAGCCTGAGGGTCAGAGGTTGCAGTGAGCTGTGATTGCACCACTGCATTCCAGCCTGAGTGACAGAGCCAGACCCCGTCTCAAAAAAATAAAATAAATTTTATAATGCTATTTTATTTCACTCCATAATTGAAAAAAAACTTCAAAGGTTACAAATAATGTTTCAAAACCTTGCTCTGAGAAAAGACTAAAGGTGAAAAAATTCTTTTCATTGTTTTTTTTTTTGTTTTTGAGACAGGGGTCTCACTCTGTCACCCAGGCTGGATACAGTGGCACAATCATGGCTCACCGTAGCCTCAACCTCCTGGGCTCAAGCCATCCTCCTACCTCAGCCCCACAAGTAGCTGGGACCACAGACATGCGTCACCAGACCTAGCTAATTTTTATATTTTTTGTAGAGATGGGGTTTTGGCATGTTACCAGGATAGTCTCAAACTCCTGAGCTTAAATGATCTTCCTGCCTCAGTCTCCCAAAGTGCTGGGATTACAAGGCATGAGCCACGGTGTCCGGCCAAAAAAATTCTTTCATATCAAATATCACCTAATATAAAACGTTTTGGAGGACAAAGGAGAAAAGACTGCTCCTAATTTTTGCATTAGTAACTTCAGAATAAACGTATGTTAAGGACAAAGTATACAGTTCTTATACATACTCTGTCTGTAACATGTCATAGTTATGTTTATAGGAGTAAAGCTCAGATACGTTCCCACCCAGTAAAAGCCACTCACCAGGGCTGGCCATTGTGCAATGGAGACTCGAATACCCTGGAGAAGGACTGGGTCCTCACGGGGTGCCCATACAAGAGATCCTTCCAGCAGAAGCACAATAACTTCTTCAGCATGAACTTTTACCCAAGAGTGTTGTTTCCAGTTACAGCCATCAAATTCTACAAAGATCTGCAAAAAGAGATAAAAAGCAGTTTGGAAGTCACACTTGGAAAAATCTCACACTATACTTACAAATGAACATAAACCCCACTGTTCTGAACAACTGACTAGGAATAATTCTAACTTGTGTTTAAGATCTTTTAATGGATGTCAATAAAAATTGATCTTCAGAGCCAGGAAGCTGGTCTCAGCCCCATTCTGAAAAGGAGGAACAGAGTTAAGGAGGCATGAACTATTCACAGTCATTCAGTAATTTTTAGTCATGTCCCTACTGAAATTGGCAACTCTTAGTTTCTAATTCATATTTACACAAACTAGCTGAGGGCATACTATACTAGGTTCACGAGTACAGAAAGGAATCTGGCATACTTCTTGGTCTCAAAAAGCTCATAATCCAATGGGAAGAAATTTTTAATACTTCTATTGAAATTGTGAACTTTTAATTATTTTTTCAATAGGTGATGTATGTATATGGCAAAAATTCAAAAAGATAAAATACTGAAAAACATCGTTCTCCCATTCCTGTGTGTGGATTCTATTGATTGATTGATTGAGACAGGGCCTCACTCTGTCGCCCAAGCTGCAGTGAAACGGCGTGATCTCAGCTCACTGCAACCTCTGCATCCTGGGCTCAAATGATCCTCCTGCCTCAGTCTCCCAAGTAGCTGGAACTACTAGCATATGCCACCATGCCCAGCTTATTTTTTGTAGAGACACAGTTTCACCATGTTGCCCAGGCTGGTCTTGAACTTCTGAACAAGGGATCTGCCCACCTCAACCTCACAAAGTCTAGGATTACAGGCGTGAGTCACTGTGCCCAGCCTTTTTTAAAATTTAAAATTAAATTAAAATTAATTATTTCAGTAGAGATAGGGTCTTACTATGTTACCCAGGCCAGTCTTGAACTCCTGGGCTCAAGTGATCCTCCTACCTTGGCGTCCCAAAGTGCTGGGATTATAGGTGTGAGCCACCACACAAAGCTGCATGTGGATTCTTAAGTGCAACTGTCAGCAGTAATCTCACATCGGCTAGCAGAGACTTGCTGTAGTCACAATGCTTTCTTCTTCCCTGAACAGATACTTCACTTCTTGAGATATACTTAAGTAGACACTGTATTTATACAGTTCTGAAAGCAGATTACATTAAATGAAGCTACATTTTTCTAATAAATACTATGCTTAGATTTGACCTTTTTTTTTTTTTTTTTTGGAGACAGAGTCTTACTTTGTTGCCCAAACTGAGTGCTGTGTGGCACAATCATGGCTCACTACAGCCTTGACTTCCTAGGCCCAAGCAGTTCTCCCTCAGCCTCCTGGGTAGCTGAGACTATAGGCGCACACTACCATGTCCAGCTAATTTTTGATTATTTGCAGAGACAGGGTCTCACTATGTTGCCCAGGCTGGTCTTGAACTCCTGGAGCCAAGCAATCTTCCTGCCTCAGCCTCACAAAGTGCTGGGATTATAGGTATGAGCTACCCTGGCTGGCCCCAGCTTTGACTTTCTATATAAATTCTGACTTCTGAAGATGAGTCAACACAGCATCAAAAGCTACATATGTGGCCAGGCACGGTGGCTCATGCCTGTAATCCCAGAACTTTGGGAGGCTGAGGCAGGTGGATCACAAAGTTGGGAGTTCAAGACCAGCCTAGACAAGATGGTGAAACGCTGTTTCTACTAAAAATACAAAAATTAGCTGGGCATGATGGCGGGCACCTGTAATCCCAGCTACTCAGGAGGCGGAGGCAGAGAACTGCTTGAACACGGGAGGTGGAGGTTGCAGTGAGCCGAGATTATGCCACTGCATTCCAGCCTGAGCAACAGAGTGGGACTCTATCTCAAAAAAAAGCTACATATGTATATAAATTATCACTATTTATAATAGATATGTCCAGTGCCTAATATATAGCTGGTCACAAAAGGGCCAGAGTATTTATTTATTTATATCCCACTCCATCAACTAAGGATTTTTGTTGGCTTTTGGGAAACACGTGTAACGAAACAATAAATTATAAATTAAAATCAGAGCCAAGCAAACTACAACAGGAAGTCACTATCAAAGTTAAAAAAAAAAGGAAAACTTAGCAGGAAATAAGGATCTATATAGCTGCTGTGATTCTATGACTTTTTGTTTTTTGAGACAGAGTCTTGCTGTGTCACCCAGGCTGGCACGATCTTGGATCACTGCAACCTCCGCCTTCTGGGTTCAAGCGATTCTTCTGCCACAGCCTCCCGAGTAGTTGGGACTATAGGTGTGCACCACCACGCCCAGCTAATTTTTGCATTTTTTGTACAGATGGGATTTTGCCATGTTGGCCAGGCTGGTCTCGAACTCCTGGCTTCAACTGATCCACCCACCTTGGTCTCCCGAAGTGTTGGGATTACAGGCGTGAGCCACTGGGCACAGCCTGTGTAACATATTTGGCTTTAAGTTTCCCAAAGCCCAATATAAAAATGGAGACAAAGTCAGTTGCATAGTTCTTGTTGTCCACAAGGAAAACACACAGCAATTACTCAGGGAAGCAAAGCTTCTCCAACTACTTGGCTCTATAAAATTTCTCACGTGGGCCGGGCGCGGTGGCTCAAGCCTGTAATCCCAGCACTTTGGGAGGCCGAGGCGGGTGGATCACGAGGTCAGGAGATCGAGACTATCCTGGCTAACATGGTGAAACCCCGTCTCTACTAAAAATACAAAAAAAAACTAGCCGGGCGTGGTGGCGGGCGCCTGTAGTCTCAGCTACTTGGGAGGCTGAGGCGGGAGAATGGCGTGAACCCGGGAGGCGGAGCTTGCAGTGAGCCGAGATCACGCCACTGCACTCCAGCCTGGGAGACACAGCGAGACTCCGTCTCAAAAAAAAAAAAAAAAAAAAAAAAAAAAAAAAAAATTTCTCACGTGAGGCCGCGCGCAGTGGCTCACACCTGTAAGCCCAACACTTTGGGAGGCTGAGGCGCGCGGATCAAACCTGAGGTCAGGAGTTCGAGACCAGCCTGACCAACATGGAGAAACCCCATCTCCACTAAAAATACAAAATTAGCTGGGCGTGGTGGCGCATGCCTATAATCCCAGCTACTCAGGAGGCTGAGGCAGATGAATCACTTCAACCCAGGAGGCGGAGGTTGCGGTGAGCCGAGATTGTGCCATTGCACTCCAGCCTAGGCAACAAGAGCAAAATTCTTAAGGCAACACTAAGTGATGTAGGACAATATTAGAATCCCCATAGACATGACTCCCAACTGGCAACTACGGAGTTACCAGGAGAATCTGTAAGTATTAGGGGCACCAAGCATTTCCTAGAATGAATGTCAGAGGTCTTGCAGATGTATGTACTATCATTTTTCAAATACATGTAGATGATGTAATTAATAAAATTCAAATCTATTAAAAATTGTTAATAAAATTTTATGTTGATTTTACCACAGTGAAAAAAATTTGAAGAAAAATATTACTGAATTCACAATAGCTTTTTGTTTGTATACGTGTTCTCAAATAACCAACATAAAAATTATAATGATATGAAAATTCAGGAAATTTACACTTGGAAAGTATGGAACCATAGCTCAGTAGCCTGGCTACTGGTTTAATCTCTTCACAGGTAACAAATCCTTGTGAACTGAAGTGCACTGCTGAAAAGTTATCCCAAAAGTTAAATTCGTTATAAAGTTCTAGTTCTATTATCTATAATACTCCAACAAAGAAATTAGCAATGAGAAAAGTAAGCTTCATTTCTACTTAATAAAAAGATGCAAGGCTCAGAGAGGAGAAGAATGATTTTTACAAAGAAAAAGGACAGAACACTGAACTGCAGTATATTTAATATATAAATAGGCTCATTCATACATACATGTTATAGGGGAATAAGACATAGTCCCTGCCTTCAGGTAACTTACAGGCAACTGGAAAGAGAGAGATGTATTCAAACTTACTTTAAGTGCAGACTCCGGCACCAAGAAAGGCAGCATAATGTACAAAGCTTGGAGCTCATGTTCCAGGAGGCCTGGATTAGTGTCTCAGTTCCACTCTCTTGCAAAACCTAGATAACTTACTTTTCCCTCCTCAAATCTTAGTTTTCTCTTACCTCATGGACTGGTTGTGAAAATTAAATAAAGGAACAGATTCTAAAGCACTTTGGCTGATTATAAAGCACTATTTGGGCAACAGTATGTCACAGGATAAATAGAAACAGGGTAAAAAAAAGTATGGTGGGTATTCAGAGGCACAAGATCACTTCAGAGGTGCAGAGGAACTGATAGAGACTGAGGACAACAAAAGCCCCAGTTAAGTTCTGGGATGGCCAGGAACTATTTAACATACTATGGAGGAAGCAGTAGCAAATAAGGCTAAAAAGGCTAGGAGTAGATGTGGAAGACCTTGAACACTTGGATAAAAGATTGGCGCTTCATCCAGCTGTCAATGGGAGGTGTGGGTGTGTGCATGCAACTATCATTAAAAGGTTTTGTGTGTGTGTATATGGTAGGGGAGTAGTAGGGAGTGTTCTTACATGACCCAGAGTTAGGGGTAGTAAAATGAGGAAGGAAGTGACTTGTGCTTATGAGAATCCAAGAGCCCTATCACAAAGTTGATGACTAGCTGAACACAGAAGTACGGGAGAATTGAAAAATGACTTCGATTTTGAACCAGAGAAAAGAAGTGCTGCCATCACAAAGATGAACTGATCTCAGGAGGACACAATGGCTGGAGGACAGAAAAGACCTTGCAAACCATGAAAAGCAGCCTGGAATGTTCAATACCCAGATTGGATCTGACCCTGAGTGACACAGTACTCTACCAGGTGTCCTCAGAAAACCAAAGGTTGAGGCTCTATGGTAACCAATGGCTAGGTGCCATGATGAATAGTTCTAATCTGCCAACCACTTTAAAAATCAACATAGGAATCATAATATTCTATGTTATACCAACACACAAAAACAAGAACAACACTAAAATAAGCCACTGGGCTAAAGCTGTAATGATTTTTATTCTTTGTAGATAAGAATTTGAATATTTTAAAAGTTAATATTCAAGAATCCAATACTATCATCACATACCTAAAAACGTTAGGAAAAAGTTAAAATATTTGGGAGTTACATTTTACCTAATTTAAGGGCAATTATCTCTTACCTTACTTGGGGAAAGGATATGGAATAAAGTGTTAAATCTGAAAAAACCCTGGGATCAAACGACAGCTCCAATCTGATAATATGAATTTGTTTTGAAAGCAATATGGAATGTAGATATATATAAACATGGACTATGGATATATGTAAACATATTCCCTCAAGAGTGAAGCTTGTTTCTGGCCCAGGACTGTACTTGGCTTCCTAGCTACAAAAATGAAAGAGTTGAACATACAAGGTAAAGAATCATTTCACGTGGGACGCGGTGGCCCACATCTGTAATCCCAGCACTGTGGGAGGTTGAGGCGGGAGGATCACTTGAGTCCAGCAGTTCAAGAGTTCAAAACCAGACCTGGCAACATAGCAAGATCCTGTCTCTACAAAAAAAAAAAAGAAAAAAAAAAAGAAAAAATTAACCAGGCATAGTGGGGTACACCTGTAGTCCACACTACTCAGGAGGCTGACATGGGAGGACAGCTTGGGCCCAGGAGTTCAAGGCGGGAGCGAGCTATGATCATGAGCCTGTACTCCAGCCTGAGCAACAGAGTGAGACCCTGTCTCAAAAAAAAAAAAAAAAAAAAAAAAAAAGAAAGAAAAAGAAGAAGAATCATTTTAAATCTAAGTACATAGAACACATACTCTTAATGGTAGTGGCCAGGGCACAGGACACAAAGAAGGGATATAAACTAGCAAAAATAAAGGTAGTGATTGGATTGAGTCAGAGATGACCAAGGGAGGCTGATAATCTTAGTAGGGGAGGACTAAAACAGTTTGAGTTTTTTTTTGTTTGTTTGTTTTTCTTTTTGAGAAGGACTCTTTGTTGCCTAGGCTGGAGTGCAGTGGTGCGATCTCGGCTCACTGCAACCTCTGCCTCCCGGGTTCAAGCGATTCTCCTGCCTCAGCCTCCTGAGTAGCTGGGATTACAGGTGCCCGCCACCACACCAGCTAATTTTTGTATTTTTAGTAGAGATGGGGTTTCACCATCTTGCCCAGGATGGTCCTGAACTCCCAACCTCATGATCCACCTGCCTTGGCCTCCCAAAGTGCTGAGATTACAGGGGTGAGCCACCACGCCCCGCCAAGATAATTTTTTAAAAGCCTGATTAAAACAAACCATGATCAGCTAAGAAATTTTTTAAAAAGTCAGATTAAATTTCTACTATTAGAGTAAAAGTAGCAAATGGTACAACACATGCTTCGGTTAGAACCCAAGGATTACATGTAAAGTATTTTATTAGTTAAGAAAAGTTAGTGTTAAAATTCTTGCTTGCATTTCTCTTTGTGGTCTACATGTGATTTATATTCATTTTAGTGACATTTAAATAAGTTCTTTAAAAATAAATTATCCTAAGTTTGACAAAATCAGATGGTAGTAATCCAAGTGATATGGGGCTTCATGTTTGTCATGTAATCATCAGTTTGGATTCTGGCTGTTCTCAAGGCCATTCTTACTATAATTAATAACATTATTCGTTTTATTCACTCTCTTAACACAAATAGAATGCCTCTTATAAGTGAAGCATTTGCCAGGGCCAAGAATATCAAGGTAAATAAGGCAGCAAATTGACAGTAGGGACTCACACCCTAGATGAGCCCAACAGAGAGGTACAGAAATTATTTCAGTGCGAAGTAATCAGGATAATAATAAAGATTTGAATAGGCTATGTTAGATTAGACAAGATGTCTGCTTTGAGAAACCAGAACATTTTCAAGAAGAGGTAGTAGTATACAAACTGGGTCTTAAAGGACAAGCTGCATACTTCTGGCAGAAAAAAGAAGGAAAGACTTTCCAGCAGGTGCAAAGGCAGAGAAAAATAAAAGCAGATCAAGTGTCCTGGGAGCAGTAGGAGGAGGTGGTTAGTAAGTAAGCTGTAAAGCGCTCTGACTGGCATATTAATGGTTGAAAAATTGAAACCTGTTGACAAAGATGCTGTTTGGCCAGGAGTGGTCTTTCGTTTGTTTATATTGTGCATTTGAATATCTTTTTTTTTTTTTTTGAGACGGAGTCTCGCTCTGTCACCCACGCTGGAGTGCAGTGGCCGGATCTCAGCTCACTGCAAGCTCCACCTCCTGGGTTCACGCCATTCTCCTGCCTCAGCCTCCCGAGAAGCTGGGACTACAGGTGCCCGCCACCTCGCCCGGCTAGTTTTTTGTATTTTTTTTTAGTAGAGATGGGGTTTCACTGTGTTAGCCAGGATGGTCTCAATCTCCTGATCTTGTGATCCGCCCGTCTCGGCCTCCCAAACTGCGGGGATTACAGGCTTGAGCCACCGCGCCCGGCCTTGTGCATTTGAATATCTTTAGGCAGCGTGTGCACTTCCAGCGGCTGCCAATGCCCACTACACCTTTTGGTCTGTCACCCAGCTGTTTTTCACAAGTCTGGTTCCTCCCTAGACCTATCTGAGCTTATGTTGCCTCTACAGGCCTTGAAGGAGCACTGACAGTTTTAAAGGTGGTGGGGAGACCTAGTAAACTATAGAAAGATAATGGGGTCCAGGAATGGTGGCTGATGCCTGTAATCCCCAACACTTTGGGAGGCTGAGGTGGGAGGATCACTTGAGCCTAGGAGTTCGAGACCACCCTGGGTAACATAGGTGAGACCTTATCTTTACAAAAATAAAAAATTAGCTGGGCATAGTGGTGTGCACCTATAAGTCTTAGCCACTTGGAAGGCTGAGGTAGGAGGACTGCTTGAGCCCATGAAGTCAGGGCTACAGTGAACTATGATCATGCCACTGCACGCCAGCCTGGACAACAGTGAGACCCTGTCTCAAAAAAAAAAAAAAAAAAAAAAAAAAAAAAAAAAAAAAAAGAAGGAAAGAAAAAAGAAAGACAATGGGGGGAAGTTCTCAAAACTCAGTTTAAACAGGAAATCAAAATGGAAATTATAAAGCATTTTATAATTAGGTGAATAACTAAAATACAACTTATACTATGGAATAAATAATAGGAGTTTTTAAAAATGAGATCTATCTAATAGACCAATGTGGAAAGATCACTGAGATACATTATGTGAGGGAAAAAAAGCAAGTTGCAGATTATCTGAGGGGAGGGGATTGTGAGTGGGAGGGCTGGGATGAGACAGTGAACAGTATTTTAGCCTCATCGGTAGATGTTTCCTTTTTTAAAAAAGAATTTACTTATTTATTTATTTATTTATTTGTTTGAGACAATATCACTAGGCTCACCGCAATCTCCGCCTCCCGGGTTCAAGGCATTCTGTGCCTCAGACTCTCGAGTAGCTGGGATTATAGGCAAAGCACCACCACGCCCGGCTAATTTTTGTATTTTTTGTAGAGATGGGGTTTCACCATGTTGGCCAGGCTGGTCTTGAACTCTTGACCTCAAGTGATCTGGCCGCCTTGGCCTCCCAAAGTGCTGGGATTACAGGTGTAAGCCACTGTGCCTGGCCTAAAAGAATGTATTTATAATTAACTTATTTTTTTTAAAAAAAGAGGAAAGAATTGCCTTTGGGGTCAGGTTGGAAGATATGGATGGAAGAAACTGGAAGCAGGGAGACCAATTACAAAGCAATAATAACCCAGTTAAAAGACCTAACCCAGTAAGGGCCGTGCGTGGTGGCTCATGACTGTAATCCCAGCACTTTGGGAGGCCGAGGTGGGCGGATCACCTGAGGTCAGGAGTTTGAGACCAGCCTGGCCAACAGGGTGAAACCTCCGTCTCTACCAAAAATACAACAATTAGCCAGGCGTGGTGGCAGGCACCTGTAATCCCAGCTACTCAAGAGGCTGAGGCAGGAGAATCGCTTGAATCCGGGAGGTTGCAGTGAGTGGAGATTGCCCCATTGTACTCCAGCCTGGGGGACAAGAGCAAGACTTTGTCTCAAAAAAAGAAAAAAGAAAAAAAAAGAATACTGGATGAATGTAAAGTATATTTGAGAAATTAGAGATAAAAATAACAGGATATGGTGATGACTGTGAGATGGTAAAGGAAATCAAAGATAACTTTCCAAGGCTCCTAAATTTTCCAGTTTTCCTACCTATACTCCAAACAAAATGTGAACTCTGTTAAAAATAATATTACACAACTGTGGGATATCTTGTCAAGGTGGGAGTAGATGCATGAGTTGAATACCTCTGTTTTCAAATTAAAAATAATTTTCTCTTTACAGTTTCTTTGACTCTCAAGAGATAGCTTTCTACCAAATATCCCCAAATTTTTCTACTTTCTAACATCCTGAATAAAATAAATGTGAAGTACATGGGAACAACGGAAATAACCTGAATCTAGTGCTTTCAGGGGTTGTGGAATGACAGATATAGATTTGCATCCCACCTCTCCCATTTCTTAACTGTGTAGCCTGGAGCAAGTCACTTTAGCCTCTTTGAGCCTCACTTCCTTTGCCTATAAATAGGGACAATAAAGACCTCAAAGGATTGCCTGTAGGATTACAAGAAATAAAGACTTTAAATGCGTAGCAGAATATGGGCTCCAGATAAATGCTTATTCCATAAGCAAACTCAGGTCAGAGTAAAAACTGGCATGACTTTTTTTTTTTAAATTGCTATATATCAAGAATCTTAAACATGTACATACTCAGTGTCTATCATATCACTTCGGACCATAATCCTAGTAAATAACCCTAAACACTGAAAAGGTTTTATTCACAAAAATGCTCACCATGGCATTATAGATGAAGCCTAAAATCTGAAACAATTTTAATATCCAATGAAAGGGGAAGAGTTAAATTACTCAGCCAAAAAAAATTACGTGCATAAGATTACGTTCAAATTCCTTGCACAGCATTTATTATTTTCTTTTGGGTTATAAAAGCAATACATGAATTACCAGTGGAAAATACAGAAGAGCACCAAGAAAATTAAAATCACCCATAAAACGAATAATTTTTAGTAAAAAAGGAAAATAACAGGCTGAGTGTGGTGACTTATACCTGTAATCCCAGCACTCTGGGAGGCTGAGGCAGGCAGATTATTTACGGTCAGGAGTTCGAGAACAACCTGGTCAACGTGACGAAACACCATCTCTACTAAAAATACAAAAATTAGCCGGGCATGGTGGCACAGCACCTGTAATCCCAGCTACTTGGGAGGCTGAGGGAGGAGAATGACTTGAAATCGGGAGATGGAGGTTGCAGTGAGCACAGATCGTGCCACTGCACTCCAGCCTGGGCGACAGAGTGAGTGAGACTCCATCTCAAAAAAAAAAAAAAAAAAAAAGAGGAAAAAAGAAAAAGAAAAATAAAGAAAATAACTGCCACATTAAATGAAAAAGCAAAATTAAAAATTAAAAATGCAGTATGAGGCCAGGCGCGATGGCTCATGCCTGTAATCCCAGCACTTTGGGAGGCCAAAGCGGGCGGATCACGAGGTCAGGAGATTGAGACCATCCTGGCTAACACGGTGAAACCCCGTCTCTACTAAAAATACAAAAAATTATCCGGGTGTGGTGGCGGGAGCCTGTAGTCCCAGCTACTCAGGAGGCTGAGGCAGGAGAATCACTTGAACCCAGGAGGCGGAGGTTGCAGTGAGCCGAGATCACACCATTGCACTCCAGCCTGGGAGACACAGCGAGACTCCGTTTCAAAAAAAAAAAATAATAATTTCTACATTTTGTATAATGGACATGCATTACTTTAGAATTAGAAAAAGAAAACACCAAATGTTTCAAATCTAAGAAAACAACCCGGACGCAAATCACAAAACCAAAGGCAAGTGTACCTTGGATTGGAGTCCCAAATGTGACTCCAATATCAAGATGAAAAAATTAGTAGTGAGTCCATATCAATAAAAACATGTAAAAGAAAAAAATTGAAAGATTATAAAGATAACGGGGCCGCAGAGTAGAAATTCCGTAATAAATCGGAAGTGAACATCAGCCTAATAGGGGCTTCAAAATGTTCTACTTTTTTTAGACAGAGTGGTTAGAGAAAAGAAGAGAAAAAAGAGAAAAATCCATGTTTCCTGACCTCCATGAATTTACAGTCTAGTAGAACAGATAAGCAAGTGTGGAGGATGGAAGACTTTCCCTCTACCTTCTGAAGGTTAGGTGATTAACAGTCAGCAGTTTAAGGAGAGAAAAATAATACAAATTTGTTACATGTAGGGGGCATCACAAGAAGGAAAAGTAAATACCCAGAACCCAGTGAGACTGAGAAGCTTTCTTGTATTTCTAAAGAAATTATAGAAATAGTTTTTATATAATTATATAATTATAAAATTATAGAAATAATTATATAATAATATAAAATTACAGAAATAATTACATTTCTATATTTCTCATAGGCAACTTAGGGGAGAGTAAACCACATACATTATTCACTTATTTAAGATATTGTGTGTGTGTGTGTGTGTGTGTGTATACAAAAAAATCCTGGGCTCAAGTGATCTTCTCTATAGGTCCACACCACTGAACCTGGCTTAATGATTTTTGGGAAAAAAATCAATGGGTCCTCAGAAGAACAGGTTGACAGCTAAAGTTGCCTGTCTGCATGTGGTATAGACCTCCAGTCTCATCTCCTGTGATAGGAATTAATCTGCCCTGGTTGATAAGGTTAGCAGGGAAGAGATTCATGACAATAGCGTTCCTTCTTTTTTTTTTTTTTTTGGTTTCTTTCAGGCTGGAGTGCAGTGGTGCAATCTTGGTTCACTGCAACCTCTGCCTTCCAGGTTCAAGTCATTCTTGTGCCTCCGAGTAGCAGGGATTACGTGCGCCACCACGCCCGGCTAATTTTTGTAATTTTTAGCAGACATGGGGTTTTGTCATGTCGGCCAGATTGGTCTTGAACTCCTGGCCTCAAGTGATCTGCCCACCTCAGCCTCCCAAAGTGTTGGGATTACGGGCGTGAGCCACAGCGCCCGGCCTAGAGTTCCTCTTGGAGGATGTGTCTTTAGGTAGATGAAGTAAGCTCAGAGACAGCCCTCCATCTGCTGCTCCCCAAGTGCCTTCAGTTTGAGATCCAAAGCAGCACATTTTGGGGTGGCGTTTCCTGAACTTCTTCACAAGCTATACATCTTGCTACACATATCTATAACAAGAAAAACTACAATAAATATTCCAAAAAGTGGTCTCCACAAAGTGCTAAAGGAACAAAGAATAAAAACAACATGCTGGGGAATCGGAAAGGCTTTATAGGGTTTGTAGCTCCCAGGATGCATGGGCCTGAAGGATAAGCAGGTTTTCTTTTCTCTGTATAGGATTTCAATGGATGACAGCATTAAAAGAAAAGGTTAAAGAGGGAACAAAGCAATGAAAGCCAGAAAATACTAGAAAAGTGGAGGATCACTAAAATCAAGGCTGCTTGCTTTAAACAGCCTTTTGGCAACACCCAACTTCCCTTGTCCAATTCTTTGCACATTGAAGACCCTTCTTACCAGTAATTTGGTCTCTACAGCAGAGCAGGAAGGGGCTGTATGCAGATCTCTGGGTAGGTATACCTCCCACTGTAAATTAATAACCTTGCATATGGATTTACAATTCAGTCTCCAGAGTTCGGTTAGAGAGAATCAGTCCCCTAGAGCCTGATTACCTCTGAAGTCGTGAAAAAAGGAAAAAAAAAAAAAGGAGTTTCGGCCCTTGCCAAACTCAAAGAGGTCACACTATCTGAATCATTACTAATCAGGCAGTTTTTACTCACCTAGAGATCAAGAGCAAAAGATGATGCTTTCGCACCAGGGGCAGTAGGGATGGTACAGTGGAAAGGGCTTAAAAACCACTAACCTGTCAAAGGCAGTGGAAAACTGAGAAGCAACAACAGGTGTTGCGTCCCCCAGGCCTTGTGGAAGCAAAGCCTATAGAACCCACCCCAGCTGTTGCAAAGAAAATCACAACAGAAAATGCCATGTTTCTTACCCACCATTTTGAGTCTGTTGGTGGAGGGGGAACTAAATAAATAAACTAGAACAAGTTGGAGAAGAGACCCAGGAAGCGGTGTATTAAAAAAAAAAAGAGAATGAACTCTTGGCAGGTGGGGACTTAGTGAAGCAAGTCCCTTAGAAACAAATGGGAAATTAATGGCTGGGCGTAGTGGCTCACACCTGTAATATAAGCACTTCGGGAGGCCAAGGCAGGCAGATTACTTGCGGTCAGGAGTTCAAGACCAGCCTGGCCAACATGGTGAAACCCTGTCTCTACTAAAAATATAAAAATTAGCTGGGTGTGGTGGCAGGAACCTGTAATCCCAGCTACTTGCCTGTAATCCCAGCTACTTGAGAGGCTGAGGCAGGAGAATCACTTGAACCCGGGGGGCGGAGGTTGCAGTGAGCCAAGACTGTGCCACTGCACTCCAGCCTGGGTGAAAGAGTGAGACTCCGTCTCAAAAAAAAAAAAAGAAATAGAACTATTAAGATTCACACACACACACACACACACACACACACACAGAGACAATCTTTTTTTTTTTTTAAATCAACTATATAAAGTGCTTGAGAGTCTGAAAAACTCAACCATGGCTCAGTGTTTCAAAAACAGACCTGCTGCTGTAAGGGGAGAGTTAAGGTGATGAGTGTGCTTAGAAGGGCTCACAATTAAATGGTATATACTCAATGTCAAAAAGTACAATGTCATTTTTATTTAAAGTTCTCTACACCATACACAGATTCACAAAAACATATTCTATTTACATTAATAAACAGAGCATAAGTATCAAGATATCACTCAGAGTTTTAACTTTTGGAATTATAAGTAATAAAAGGACACAAACATTTTAAAAGCCACAAACTCCCATTTCAACTAGGGCTGAAATTCTATGTTTGACCACAGGTAGCGAATTGTATACTGGAAATACAGTAAATATAATACTGTCCTGGACCTGACTATAATTATTACATTATTTAGAAACAAAATAGGTATTTTAGAGTTACCTACCCCACCCTGAGACAGAGGAAAGGTTGGGTGGGGAGGTGTAAAAACAGAAGGCAGATACACTGTCACTCCTCCTGGAAGACTCTCAGATAGAAGAAACATAGTACTAGCCTAGACATTGCTACAATTATTACATTATCTCTAATCAAAGGAAGGGAGTATTTTAGAATCTGTCTTTCCTTGAAATAGAGATGAAAGATTAAGGGACTAAAAAAAATAGGGCATATATGCTTTCACTTCTCTGGTAACTTCTGGATACATGAGATAACTATGATACACATTCAAAACCAAGTGATACTACATTTACAGCATTATTTAATTATACGTACAGAAAGAAAAAGAATGGTTTACCTAAAAAAATTAGTGTCGCCACAATTGGTCACTCAGCAGAAAAAAAAATTAGGTCCCTCATCTCACTTGCCAATTACAAAAATATTCCAGGCTAAGTGCAGTGGCTCATGCCTGTAATCCTAGCACTTGGGGAGGCCGAGCGGTGATCACTTAAGGCCAGGAGTTTGAAACCAGCCTGGGCAAAACTGTGAGACCCAATCTCTACCAAAAAAAAAAAAAAAAAAAAGCACAGGGGCACGGTGGCTCGCACCTGTAATCCCAGCACTTTGGGAGGCTGAGATAGGCAAATCAGCTGAGGTCAGGAGTTCAAGACTAGCCTGGCCAACATCATGAAACGCTGTCTCTACTAAAAATACAAAAATTAGCCAGACATGGTGGCACACGCCTGTAATCCCAACTACTCAGGAGACTAAGGCAGGAGAATATCTTGAACTCTGGAGGTGGAGGTTGCAGTGAGCCAAGACTGCACCACTGCACACCAGCCTGGGTGACACAGTAAGACTGTGTCTCAAAAACAAACAAACAAACAAAAAAGCTGAGAATGGTGCTGTATACCTGTAGTCCCAGCTACTCAGGAAGCTGAGGCAGGAGGACCAACTGAGCCCACAAATTTGAGGTTGCAGTAAGCTATGACTGCACCACTGTACTCCAGCCTGGGTGACAGATAAAACCATTAAAATAAAAAAAAAAAAAGGGCCGGGCGCAGTGGCTCATGACTGTAATCCCAGCAGTTTGGGAGGCCAAGGCGGGTGGATCACCAGCCTGGCCAACATGGCGAAATCCTGTCTCTACTAAAAAATAAAAAATACTAGCTGGGTGTGGTGGCGCATGCCTGTAATCCCAGCCACTGGGACTGGAGGCAGGAGAATCGCTTGAATCTGGAAGGCAGTGGTTGCAGCAGTAAGCTGAGATCGTGCCACTGCACTACAGCCTGCACAACAAAGCAAGACTCCGTCTCCCAAAAAAAAAAAAAAAAAAAAAAAAAATTCCCGCTGGGCACAGTGGCTCAGACCTGTAATCCCAGCACTTGGAAGGCCGGGGCAGGCAGATCATCTGAGGTCAGGAGTTCGAGACCAGCCTGGCCAACATGGTGAAATTACATGGTGGTGGGCGCCTGTAATCCCAGCTACTTGGGGGGGCTGAGGCAGGAGAATCGCTTGAACCCAGGAGGCAGAGGTTGCAGTGAGCCGAGATCACACCATTGCACTCCAGCCTGGGTGATAAGAATGAAATTCTGTCTCTAAATAAATAAATAATTACAGGCCAGGCACGGTGGCTCATACCTGTAATCCCAGCACTTTAGGAGGCTGACGTGGGTGGATCACCTGAGGTCAGGACTTCGAGACAAGCCTGGCCAACGTGGCGAAACCCGATCTCGTGCATGCCTGTAGTCCCAGCTACTTGGGAGGTTGAGGCAGAAGAATTGGTTGAACCTAGGAGGCAGAGGTTGCAGTGAGCCAATATCACACCACTGCACTCCAGCCTGGGCAACAGAGTGAGACTCCGTCTCAAAATAAATAAATAAATAAAAATAAAAAATAAATTCCAGATGGACCAAAAATCTAAAGGTAAAAATAAACAAGAATGTTGGCTGGGCATAGTGGCTCACGCCTGTAATCCCAACACTTTAGGGGGCCGAGTCAGGCAGATTGCTTGAACCCAGGAGTTCAAGACCTGCCTGGGCAACATGACAAAACCTACCTCTATACAAAATATAAACGTTAGCCAGACGTGGTAGTGGGCATCTGTGGTTCTAGCTACTTGGGAGGCTGAGGCGGGAGTATCACCTGAGCCCAGGGAGGTCGAAGCTGCAGTGTGTTGTGATTGTGTCATAGTACTCCAGCTTGGGCAACAGAGAGACCCTGTCTCAAAAAAAAAAAAAAAAAAGTTTTTTAAAGTATATTTATACAGGTTCAAGATGGGGATTCCTTCCCAGTCAAGTAATCCTAAACTATTAAGAAAAGTCAGGCCAGGCGCAGTGGCTCATGTTTGGAATCCCAGCACTTTGGGAGGCTGAGGCAGGCAACTGCTTGAGCCCAGGAGTTCCAGACTAGCCTGGGCAACATGGTGAAACCCCATTTCTACAACAAATACAAAAGTTAGCCAGGCCTGGTGGCGCATGCCTGTAGTCCCTGGGAGGATCACTCTAGCCCAGGAGTGAGCTGCAAGCATGCCACTGCACTCTAGCCTGGGAGACAGAGCAAGACTCTGTCTCAAAAACAAAACAAAGAAACAAAAAGAGGCCCGATAATTCTGATAACATAAAATTCTTATTTTTCTATATGGCAAAGCAACCCATTAAAAAACTCAAGAAGCCGGGCCCGGTGGCTCACACCTGTAAAACCCAGCACTTTGGGAGGTCGAGGTGGGCAGATCACAAGGTCAGGACATAGAGACCATCTTGGCCAATATGGTGAAACCCCGTCTCTACTAAAAATACAAAAAATTAGCTGGGCATGGTGGCATGTGCCTGTAGTCCCAACTACTCGGGAGGCTGAGGCAGGAGAATCGCTTGAACCTAGGAGGCAGAGGTTGCAGTGAGCTGAGATGGAGCCACTGCACTCCAGCCTGGGTAACACAGCGAGACTCTGTCTCAAAACAAAACAAAAAAAAAGTCAAGAGACAAATGAAACAAAATACAACCCATTGAGCAGGTGAAGGAGTTAATATGCATGCACAGAACTTGCAGAGAGTGATAAGACAACTCCTATTTTTCTCAAATGAGCAAAAGATATCCATAAGTAACAAATAAATGAAAAAGCCAGTACACATGGAAAAAAAGGACAAATAGTCATGAAAATCATGGATACTGTTTTTCACCCATCAGATTGGCAAAAACGAAAGATTGATGACACCAGTGATGGCAAGGGTAAAGAGAAACAAGCAAGCACTTTGAGTATTGTTGGTGGAGTAGGAAATGCTATACACCTACTGGAAAATAACCTGGCATTATGTAATAAAATAAAAAATACATATACTTCTTAACAGAACAATTTCAATCCTGGATTGCTAAACTACAGAAATAAAACCTAGATTACATAAAAATGTGTATACAAGTATATTAATGACAGCACCGTCTATACTGCCAAAAAAAACTTGAGATAACCTGAATGTCCATTAACAGGAGGAATAACTGAATAAATTATGGTACATCCATTCTATGGAATATAAGGTAGTTACCAAAAATGATGAGTAAAATCTGTAAGTATTGATCCCCATGGTACACTGTCAAATGAAAGAAAAAAAGGCAGGATGTAAATATTGTGCAGTATGACACCATTTGCTAAAAAAAGGAAACTGTATACGGTTGAATGTTTTCATGTTTTTGTATTAGTATTAAGAAAGATGAGCAAAGAGATTGCTGGTTTTTCCTGTGTAAACCTTTGTTTGACATTTTGCAAATTACAAGCTTTGCTTTTATAACAAAAAAAAGGAAAATCCATGGGTTTCTTTCTTCTATTTTTTGGTCTGTTTTATCTACAATACACACAGATGTGACAGTCCCAAGGTCTCTGCAACTTACATGAGCCAATAATGACTTAGGAACACAAAGAGGACACCGGATTAGGAAAGAGCCAGAGATAAATGCATAAAAACCCAATAAACTATTCTAAAAAAAATAAAAGGCCCATTTTAAAACACAAAACTACTACTATTCCATGAGAAAGGGGGAAAAAGCTGTTTTCATGCCTTGGCTAAACATCTGAATAATTTGTCAGCATGGCTTTTGCTGGTGAAGATGTCCACCTATGAGACCCTTACCAACAAAACTCTCAATCAACAAAACTCTCAGATCCTGACTCCTTTATTTCATATCTCATCTTAAGGTAGCACTTAGCTTTGTTACTGTTTTCCAAAAAACGTTTCATTAAATGGATCAGTACTATATTTTATAGGATATCTGAATCAAAAAGTATTTAGAAAGAGTATATTTGTGGAGTCTAAAATTGAGAAGTGTGTTTTCAATCACTTCAGAAACTCATTCATCCAACCCTCAATTACTCATCCTTAAAAGGGGGCGCCCTGCTAGGCATTACTCAAAACCAAGCATGCCTGAAAACATCTTAAACATAACTGAATGAAAATCTGCCCAATCACAGGCCAGCTGCTTGCAAACTCCACCCTTGAGTACGGGAAGAACACTTTTGATTGGAAGACAGTTGTGTTTACTACCGTGTGTGGTGCAAATTGGAAAGGTCCACATGCCCACGGTCCAAAGGAAATCTCTTTTAATAAGAAAGAAAAACAAAACGGCCCGTTCTCATCCTACACTGGTCATTGTCATTAATAGAACCTCAACAAAACAGCAATTCTTGAACAATTTTGCAAGCTGGTGAAAAAATCTAAAGGCTCTGAGTTTTGGTCTGGCTGTTTTATCATCTATGTCCCTGGATATACATGTAAGACGAGCATAAATGTATTCTCAAAATACAAACCTGCCTTTGCTTCTATATTCACACAGCCCCATGCAAGACCTCAACATAGTTGTAATGTTCTTTGCTTTAATTTCCAAGAATCACTGCAACTTTTTACTTGGTTTGAGAACCCAGTTCCGTGGGCTCAGTGGTAAAATTATTCAGTATTTAGCTTAGTGGGTGTCCAGAAAGGAAGTGAGCTTCAAAAACCTCTGCCCTTAGGGAGCACAGCAAACAACAAAGTGAATGGGGAGCCATTTCAGGTGCAGAGCTCATTAGCAATTCATCTGATGGAGGAAACGAGACGACCATTGCAAGAACCAGAAAAAAATCCCAATGAATATCTAGGGCAAACTAGGCCTTAGGTCAAAGTATGTTTTGCCTCGACGGGAGTAGAATCAATCTGAAATGGACACTTCTTTTCCCATCCCAGCCATCTTTTAAAGAAAGCGCAGAGGAATCCAAATCCCAGTCTTAATCATCATTCCATCCCCTTATATTTCTGATATATCTTCGCAAATTTGCCCCACTGAGGCCTCATAAATGTCCTAGCAGCGTTTCTTACACAGCATGAAGAAAGATCAAAGCAAATGAACCCAAGTAGCAGAAGCAAAGCCTAAGCCATGCACAAAAAAATCCATAAAGCTTGTGTATTAGTGAAAAAGGACAGTCTAACACCGTTGATCAATAGGAAGAAAAATGAACATCGGAAGCCTACAACATCACTTCCAAATCTCACAAACTGCGTTACCGTTTATATCTGCAGAAGCAAGTTCATCAAGAAAATTTACTTTCTGCTTGCTGATCTATTACATTCCAAAAGACCACCCCCTGCCCCAACACGCACACACACCATTTTTCACAGCCTTATATCACCAGAGAAGCTAGGGCCCCTATCAAAATGAGGAAATAAAGTGGCTTGCCAAAACTCAAACACTATATTTTACCGCCACATTAACGAGAATAACACATCAAGATCCCGAATGCTAGTTAAGTTCTAAGACTGAACAGCTTTAATCACGAAACTCACCAAGGCATTCAAAAGGGGCCAAGCCCAAACACAAAGTTTCAAAACAAAACCTCTCCCGGGTTGGGGGGGAGTAGCTGAGCTGGGAGCAAAAAGCACTACCCAGCAGCCCCGTTCGGCTACTAAGAAAGATCTCAAACTTATCAAAAACAGCCACAACTGCAGCTCCTGTCACCCAGAAGCGTAAGTAGACGAGAGCTCGAGACAGTGCCGAGAGCTGGCCTTTCTGGAGACAGCCAGGCTGAGCCCAGCTCAGACGAGGAAGTAACTGCCAGATAAAAAAGCCCCGACCAGCTCCAACTGCAATCTCCGTGCCTCCCATAACTGCCCACATTCCCGCCCCACTTGGGGCTCTGGGAGAAAAGGAACAGGGCGCAGGTCTCCTGGGAGAGGCTGGGGACCACAGGTCCGCGTCTTCGAGAGGGCAGCGGCAACACTGGCCGAACTCTGAGGCTCCCGGGAGCTCAAGATTCGAGAGTCTGCTCCGAAGGCGTGTTGGGGGGAACGCCGAGAAAGGGTCGCTCAGGAGGCGGGGCCTGCCGGCTGCAAGCAGCAGCTCCGGGCGCCCTGGCCGCCCCCCGGGGGTAACAGGGGCGCATACCCCGACGCGGAAGCCATGCCGGCAAGAGCTCGGGGTGCCGAGGTGCCGGCGGGGGGCGCTAAGGAGATGCGGGGGCACGGAAATGGGTCACCCCCATCCCACCGCCCCCTCACAAAGGCCCCCGGGGAGGCCGCCCGCAGGCCCCGCAGCCCCGGCCTCGAGTGCCCGACTCGGCCGCCACTCACCGCTAGGTCCTGGGGCACCGCCCCGCTCATGGCCCGCACCGTGCCGGCCCGCCAGGCTCGAGTGCGCAGCGCAGGCCCCGGATCTCCGCTCGCCGCCGCCGCCGCGGGGACTGAGGCCGAGGCTGAGGCCGCAGTGTCCGCGAACAGAAGCAGCAGTCGCTTGCCCACCGGGGAGGCCGCCGCGTCCGCCATCGCCGGGGCCGGCCTGACCCGCGCTCCCGCCCGCCGCCTCCCACCGCCTCCGCCGCCAAGCGCCCGATCCGCCCGCAAGGCCTCCCTCCGCACCACCCGCGGCCGCCGTTCCCCCCCACCCCCCCCAACAGCCACCACCAACCACCGGCGCCGCGCAGCGCCCCCCGTGGCCGGGAGCGGAGCCGCAGCCTGGGCCCCGCACAGCGCCCCCCGCGCTCTGGAGCGGGGCGGCAGCTCCTGGCCCCTCGCAGCGCTCCGCCCCAATCTCCCCGGGGCCTGCAGTGCCCCCTGCGGTCGGGAGGGGAATTGCAGGTTCGGCCGGGGTAGGGAAGTGGGCGGTTCCTTCAGCTTCCCCCTGGCACCATCCCTGGTCTCAATCTTCCTTTAGGGAGTCGTACATATGAGAGGGCTTTTTAGCTTGCTCTCCTCGGATGCCAAAGACATTTACGGGGTAAGAGGGTGAGGGGCAAGGTACCTAGAGAGTGGATGTTTTGAGCTATTTAGTATCTCCAATACCCCCACTGATTTCCTATCCTGAAAATATGAGCCACCCAACCTGCTGTCTTGCAGGAAATGTTCTCCCCATTGGTCCATGAGACACAATATCTTTCTTCTCATTGGCCCATAACAGCACCATTCTATACTGCCAGTATTTCTTAGGTTCCTTTCCAATTGGCCAATGTATTACTTCCATTGGATGCATAACACCACTCTTTCCACTGACTGAAAGCCAACGTGCCCCCCCCCCCATCTTGGTGTGTTTCCTAAAACCGACCTAACTTCTTCCCCTTCCTAGTCTACCAATGTTATTAAGTCTACGTGTTTCTCCATTCAACTCTTAGGGGAACTGGAAATAGACCAGCAGTAAAGGGGTTCTCTTAGTAGCACCCCATCTTACCATGGAATTAGTGGGGCTGGGGGCAAAGAAAATTCTGTAACTCGTATCTGAATGCATTTAATACAGGTGTGGGAGACTGGTAGCTCCTGATTAGAAAAGGAGCCTGTAGAGAAAGTGAGATGCTGAGATTTTTGGCTAGATTGTTACCCACAATAAGCAACAGGAAATTGCCTCAATCATGTAAAGTTGGCAATATCAGGGACTAGCACGTTCCATGGTCTCATGGATGCGGAGACTGAGTATACACAAAACGAGTACAAAAGATAAAGGGTCTAGTAATAACCCATGACTGTTGCTCTAAAAATGACTTTTTTTCATTGATTTTCCCTACAGACAGGAAAGAGCAGTAGGTTCTGTGCCTACCCAGCTATCTCCTGTCCATAACCTTGTCTACACCCTTGACCTACTTTTCTTGTAACAAAAGGCTTAGGGAGAGGGGTAACCAACTATTGACTTTATACTTTTACTAAAGTATAAAACATATAGGAAAATCATTCTAGAACCAACCCTGTGGAGCGCCAAGGAAACATTCCTCCCTCCACTTCTTTTTAACTTCCATCTCCCACAGCCAACCTGAGGCCTGACTCAGAATGTTTTTCTGGGCTGAGAGCCACCTCTTAAAGCACATGGCCCATAAGCTGTAGTTGGTAGAAGGGGAACAAGGGTGAATCCATACAAGATCTATCTGCCTTGCAACTTTTCTATCAAAATTAACTGCTGAGATTTTCTCCCATACAGAGATTTAACTACTGCCCCAATGTCCAAGGCTGATTTCTCAGCAGAGAGACAGAAATGTACCTAAGTTCAGGGATGGGAAAGGCAAAAAGGGAAATGCATTCAACAAATGTGGCCAGCACTTTTCATGTGCCAGGAACTTCCCAAAGTGTTGGGGACACAATATTGAATAAAACAAAACTCTTGCCCTCATGGAGTTTACATTCTTTCCTATATTAACAAGACTTCAGGAATGAAAAATGAAATCACACTTGGCCTCACAGAAAATAAACAGCAGAAAAATCCAACAAAAATAAACTCAAAAGAAAGAAAGGGGGAGACAAAGTCATTTTAGATGTTCAAACTTTACCCCTGCTCAAGCAGTAGGTGAAATGAAACATCAGTTTTAAACAAAAACAAATGTAATTCTAAGCTTCTTTAACTACATGCCACTGCCCTCCACTTCCCAAAAGCCCTTCCTTTGTTTCCAGCGCAGATAACAACCCTCACTTTTTCTAGGGTGTATTTGCAGCCCTGCAAAGGTTCCTGCTCCAGGTAGTCAAGTCAATCCTGTCCTCCTGAGCACACTTCATTGGTATTCAATGATGAGTGCCACCAATTTGAAGCAGGAAACCAGGACATAGGCTAAGCAACTTGACTCTTCTTGCTGCCTGGCAAATTAACACCACAACTGGTAAAGAAAGGCTAAGCCTTAGGGACAGAGGCTCCTGCCTGGATCTCTGAGCAACTACACTTCACCTACACACATTGGAAGAATGTCAACATAGAGAGAAGAAAGCGTAGAATAGAAAGGTCTAAAGAAAGAGTGAGCCACATAGCTTCTTTCCGCAAACCAACACTCCAAAAGGAAACATTAGGGAAAATACTGTCTTCTACAACAAAAGAGAAGCTTTACAGCTAGGATAATTTTCCAAAAGCAGTATTTTTAGGATGGAAAAATTGCCTAGGTCTTTGGAATCTGAATTCTGATGACTAAACCTTTATCTCTCCAGGATGTAACATGTGAAAACTTAAGAAAGATCCCTGGCCGTCTCCCACCCTGCCTTCTCCCTACTTCCCAAAGCCTACAAACCAATCTAGACAAGTTCCTGACTGTACCATAAACCATCTCTCAGGGAGCTGGAATGCATTAATACTTGACTTCAACTTGCTGGAAGTGAGAGTGACAGCAGGCAGGAGGAGACAAGTATAAGTGCCAGGGAAAGAGAGACCAAACCAGACTGCCAAAAATAACCAAGGCCTTAGCAGAAGCCTGGGCCACAGTATAACATCCTGCCATGGCCGGCAAAGGGCCTAGGGTCCAAATACTGCCCCTTTTTGAAAGGTTGACCTACATCTTAGAGGAAGGGGCTGAAAGAGTTAGGTGGCCTCCTACCCTGCTTCTTCCTTGTCTGTCTTTGTGGGGAAGGGAAGAAGACACTGTAGTACACAAGGTTGCTTGGGAAAATGGATTATTCTAATAAAACTTTATTTTTTCAAACACAGCCACAGAGGCAGAACCTCATGTTTAACACACACAGACTTATGGATTTTTTTTTAATATAAAACAAAGTTTACGAAAATTTTTTTTCCACTTTTTGTATTTGTAATCCCATTAGCACAGGGACTTTGGCAGCAGGTGGGAGTGAAGGGCAGCTGGGCTGCCACTGGGCAGTCACTGGGCACAGGAAGAGAGCACCAGCCTGGGGAGTGGCTTCACTCACACACACAGGGATACTCACCTACTGGCCAACCACACCACACACACAGCACAGATGCAGACATCTACCCAGTGTCAGCCACATGCCCTGGAGGTGTGCTCCACTCTGGGTAAGCCCAATATGTGAAAATTCAAATAGTCAAAACAGCTAAAGTGAAGGGAGGTTGCTTGCTTTACAAAAAGAAGCAATCATAGGCTGCTTTTAAATGGTCAGCAGTCCAAATGCATTGAAAAACAGCATTTGGTTTACACAGAACTGTTGAAACAGATCTACTGTGTAAAGCAAAATGAACCACTTCTTGAAAAGTGTTCCAGGGCCACAGGTTCTTAGATTGGGAAGCAAGATGATAGTTCTGACTAGCTTAGTTTTCCAGACTGAAAGTAATGGAATTAAAATAATGATAACTGTAGACCTTCTCCCCTAAGGATGGTGCCCTGGGGCTTTGGGGAAACCAGGATGGAGGCAGAATCACTGCCTCACTTCTTCAGCTTAGGGCCTGCAGAAACTCACTGGCATTGCCAGTGACCTGTGGGAAGCTGGCACAGCCAATCTGCAGCAGAGAGCCCAGGGATGAGGATACCCCAGAAGGAAAAGAAGTTGGCACCAGGGAAATTATGGCCTGAAGAGGGAGAAGAGCCAGGGGAGGAATGAAACCATAGATGGGCAACTCCTGGGCTCACGGTTTCCCTGGATTCTCCAGAGGGCCTCTCTGAAGCCCCTAGAGACCTGGTAGCCCAGTAGTAACTAGCCAGGAGATAGGGAGGAGCCTCTGAGGGCCAGAGGCTTAAGAAGACATGGCCACCTCCTCTCTGGAGTGGAGACGAGGAGGCTGAAGCCTCACTGATGCTCCTGACGTGCAGGAGATCCAGAAAATGTCAGGTTCAATTCCATGAGGAAGAAAACACAAAGACCTTGGTCTTCTTCCCTTACAAGAGGAACTGGGTCTTAGGAAACCCTGGAAATTGAACAGAAAAATGCCCTTCTTGCCATAAAGAAGAAGGGCAGGTCCAATTTGGTCATGTAGGGTCTAACCAAAGCTGGACAAAACCTCACAAGCTACTGTGGGGTCAGCTTCAGTATGTGTTTCCACTGGTGCCAGCCCTACCAAGGTACTTAAACCCATCACTGTGGCCACTGGGACCAGCTGTCCTGGCTCAAGTTGCGGGTGGGAAACAAAAAAGTAAATTCAATCCAATGACAACCAAACTCCCAACTGCTTCTCACAGCCTTTGCTTTATACATCCTCAGCCAATCCCTCGGTGAGCCCCAACCTCCCTATGGTCTCTCAGGGCCAATTAAAGGCAAATAAACACTTCCTGGCACGAGTGGAAGACAAGCAAACTATTAAATGCCAACCACCCCTTCCTCCTTCTCAAGCAGGTCGAAAAGGCTGGGCCTGGATCTTGTAAGAATTGGTTTCCTGCAGTCACCTTCCCAACAGCAGTGCTGGGGTGAGCTCACTCATGTCTGCTGGGGACTGAATGCCACTTCTGTTGCAGGTCTGCCTCAGTAGATGCTGCAGACCAATACAGGGCCTTCCTACCTAGTCTATGACCTAGAAGGGCAGAGGGTGAGGGAAAAGGGTCCCATCAGCAGAGGCAGAGAGAGACAGAGAGAGAGTCCCTCAACCCTGCGTCAGTTGCCCGTGTGCTGTGTGCAACTCTATTCAACAGGGCAAAAGAGGCAGGTGGTATATAGCCTAGACAATCTAATGAGAAAAAAAGGCCAGCTCAGAAAAAATATGGTGACACCCCCCACCTGCATTCCCCAATATACTAGATCGAGCTAGTGGGGAGGGGGTGGGGCTGAGGAAAAGATCATTAGCTGAAGTCACAGCACTTTAAAACACCCTGCTGTGCCCCAAAATGAAATCCTTTGCAGAGTCGGTGATGCTATGGATTACAAGCCTGGTTCCAGAGCTATTTAGAAAAAAGGAAAACTTTGCGCCCTCCTCTTGACTCCTTGAGCAAACCCAACATCCTGTAAAAAACTCAAGATCCCGGGGGTATCATGATACTCTGCTGTTAAGGAGCAATTGCCTTCCTTCCCTAAGGCTACGCAAACACACCGTTCCACAAGTACACGCCCATGCACGCACACACTCTCACGCAGTTTCTCTGAGGAGGCTGACTCAACCCCCCACCCTGGCCAAATTCTAAGACACAAGTGCCCTTTGAAGCAAAGGGGCTAGTGAAATTCCCCGAGCTGGGGTCGGCGGACCCGTTCCTTCCCTGCCCATTGCTCTCTTCGTGGCAGGGATACTCACACTCAGGGCCGCCATGGGAAGGGTCTGCTCTGGGGCTGTCCCTCCCGCCACCAGCTCCGTTTATCTTGTCCCAGCCAGTCTCTCGGCATGGTCGAGCTTGCTGGAGCGAGAAGATTTCCGGCTGCCCTGAGTCGGAGCCCTCCACTCACCCCCATTCCCAGGCTTGGCCCCCAGCCTTGGGGCCTCGACACTTGTTAGTAGCCATGAGAGAGTCAGTCTGTGTGGCCCCAGGAAGTAGCCTCTCAGTTTTAGTTCTCCTCAATCAAATTCAAGTCCAGGTCCCCAAAGTCCTGCTGGCACAGTGTCCGCTTGCTCAGCGCCTGCCGACCCCACCGCACAGCCCCCTCCTCCTCCTCTTCGCTTTCACTCAGCACCTGGGAGGAACCCCCAGTGGGGCTGCAGGAAGCAGAGAGGGGTGGGGGGCTACAGGCCATGAACCACGGTGGAGAGATGCTGCTGCCTTCCCGGGCTGTTTCTTGGAGACAGAGACCTCCTGAGTATGGTTTCTGTCAAACAAACAAAGAAGACAGTTACACCTGAAGGCAAGAATTCTAAGGCTTTAGGGTAAGGTTTGTAAACATTCTTTTTTTTTTTTTTGAGACGGAGTCTCGCTTTGTCACCCAGGCTGGAATGCAGTGGCATGATCTTGGCTCACTGCAAGCTTCGCCTCCTGGGTTCACGCCATTCTCCTGCCTCAGCCTCCTGAGTAGCTGGGACTACAGGCACCCGCCACCATGCCCAGCTAATTTTTTGTATTTTTAGTAGAGACGGGGTTTCACCGTGTTAACCAGGATGGTCTCGATCTCCTGACTTCAAGATCTGCCCGCCTTGGCCTCCCAAAGTGCTGGGATTACAGGTGTGATTTGTAAACTTTCTGACAAAATTTGGCGCCCATTATTTCCATTGGATTCAAGAATAGAAGCTCTGTGAGGGCAAGAACATCATCTGCAGTGTTTCACTACTCTGTACTGCCAGTGCCTAGTCAGAGTCAGTAAATATTTGCAGATGGGATGGACGACTCTATGAAAAAGTTAAATCAATTCTTTTTTTTTTTTTTTTTTTGAGACGGAGTCTTGCTCTGTCGCCCAGGCTGGGGTGCAGTGGCCGGATCTCAGCTCACTGCAAGCTCCGCCTCCCAGGTTTAGGCCATTCTCCTACCTTAGCCTCCCGAGTAGCTGGGACTACAGGTGCCCGCCAACCCGCCTGGCTAGTTTTTTTGCATTTTTTAGTAGAGACGGGGTTTCACTGTGTTAGCCAGGATGGTCTCGATCTCCTGACCTTGTGATCTGCCCGTCTCGGCCACCCAAAGTGCTGGGATTACAGGCTTGAGCCACCGAGCCCGGCCTAAATCAATTCTTAAAGAGGTTTGTAACCCAGTGGTCTAGAAAGAATAATATGAAAAGAGTGAGCAAGTGCATACATACAATAACTATACTCAAACCAGGAAGTCAAAAAACATTGGTCTAACAAATGAATACACTGTAGCAGCCCATCTTGCTTCAGCCTTCACAGAACCACTTTGAAGCAGTGACAGGCAAGTGGCAAAACCAGCTTTGGGCACAAGGAGTAGGTACTGATGATGAAATTTTTTGCAGCTTATGCATTCTTGGAAAGGAGGGAAAGTACCTCTTGCAAGACAATTTGGGATCCCTGTTGGAAGGTTTAACATGGGTCTCACCCCAGTTTCTCTAACTCCCAGGATTAAGGCATTTCACAGGATGGGGGGACTTTCAGTACTAAAACTGGGACAGTCCCAGCCAAGCTGGGATGGTAGGTCACCCTGAGAGCTAAAGGAGGTGCTGTTGGTGGCGGAGGGGAGATGGGAGCGGCAGGGTAATGAAGCTAGGGGCTAGCTCAAAAGCGGAAACAGAACAGAGTCCCCACACTCCCATGCAAGCTCCTCTAGTCTTGTTGGTCCCACCTGATTCATCTTGTCAAAGTCCAAGGAAGGCCGCAGACGCCGGGGGTCCTCCTCGTGGCGCCGCTTGACCCCAGTTTTGCGGGCATCCAGATCACAAGGCTGTGAGCGGCTTCGGGGAAGGTTGCGGAGACCTCGAGGTCGCCAGGGCAGCTCTGGTGAGGATGCAGGAGAGCTCCGGGCAGAGGGCAAGAAGCGGCTTGCCTGCGGGCCCAGGCTGGGTGACAAGGAGAAGCGGCGCTGAGGTGGGCAAGGTGACAAGGACTCAGCATCACTCTCCCAGGAGCCACTTTGAGGGGAGGCAGCGCAGGGTCGAGAGGAATCTTGGGCCAGGGCCAGGCTGAAGAAAGGAGGGCTGTAGGGTCTGTGGGCTGGGACACATTGAGAAGAGGCACTGGGAGCTTGGAGGAACCTGAGGCTGGAGACCCGCTTCGGGGGGCTCTGGTGAGGCACCTGCGGCCCACCCCCTCCACCACTGCCCCGGTGCTTGATGGGAGTCCACAGCTTGGAGGGGGCGGGCCGCCACACTGGCTGCCAGCGAGACAGGTCCACGGGCACTGAGAGTGAGCGGCAGTGCCTCTTGGATGGAGGGGCAGGGGGCACAGGAAGCTTCTCTGGGTCTGGGGGCTCAGGTCTTAGGACTTGGGAGAGGGGCTGCTCCTTGGGGGAGCTTCCCCGACTGGGTGGTCTGAGGTGCAGGCTCAGGCCTGAGGGATGGTAGCTGAAGTTGAGGCTGTCCTGGAACTCAGCACAGGAACAGTGGGGCAGGCCCCTCCAGGAAGCACCTTCTGGAAGGCATTTGTAATAAAAATAATATTAATGATAGCTTACATTTTTTAAGAACTTACCACGTGCCACACAATGTATGGAGCATTTTATGTGAAAATTTCCAAAAACTTTATGAGGTAGGTAGTATCATTATCATTATCTCCATTTCACAGATAAGAGAAATTCAGTAACTTTCCCAAAATCACACAGCAATCAAAAGACCAAAGGAGGGGCCGGGTGCGGTGGCTCAAGCCTGTAATCCCAGCACTTTGGGAGGCCGAGACGGGCGGATCACTAGGTCAGGAGATCGAGACCATCCTGGCGAACACGGTGAAACCCCGTCTCTACTAAAAAATACAAAAAAAAAACTAGCCGGGCGAGGCGGCGGGCGCCTGTAGTCCCAGCTACTCGGGAGGCTGAGGCAGGAGAATGGCGTAAACCCGGGGCGCGGAGCTTGCAGTGAGCTGAGATCCGGCCACTGCACTCCAGCCCGGGCGACAGAGCCAGACTCCGTCTCAAAAAAAAAAAAAAAAAAAAGACCAAAGGAGGATTCAAATCCAGGTCTGTCTGATGTGAAGGCCAGGTTTTTAAACCACTACGCTCTGTTGCCTCCATTGTGACCAACTACCTGGAATCAAAAACATTTCATCTACTGCCTGCCATTCCCTCTGAAAGGTAAAAGAAGTCAAAAGAAACAAACACGATTGTGTGTGTCCTGCTCATCCCTCCCCCGCCCCTCCCCTACGCTTGCTCTGGATGCTGAAAAGCAGGCCTATGCTCTCCTTCCTTGGCCTTTCCTCTTCTCATGTGTCAACAGCACCAAGTCAGGAGTTAGTACTGCCAAAAAGTAAGAGGTAATCAGGCAGGTAAGAGATCACTTTTATTCCTAGGGAGGGCAAACAGGGTGGGGAAGGCCTTTGACAGTGAAACCTGGGCTTGGGAAACCCTAAGACTTTGTGCTGCTCATCTTCCTTTGTGTCTGGCCACCCACATATTCCGATTCCCTTCCCCTAGGCCTTCTCTTAAATCCAAACAGATGGAGGGACCAAGAGAAGGAAGGGAAAATGGACTAAAAGAAACAATCCTCACTCACTGTATTCCAACCAAAATTGTGACTTTTGGGAGATGGCTCATTAAGGGACAAAGGGCCTAGTCCAAACTCCTCTGCAGTCCAAGCTGGCTGGAATTCTGCAGGGGCTGGATATTTGGGGCAAATGACAAGTATAAGAAGTCAGACTTGACGGTGGCAAAATTCATACTGAGTGTATTTGGTCTATAGTTCTTCCCTCTACTAACCACTACGAGGGCAGAGACCATGAGTTCCTGCTCTATACTTATGACACAACACCTGGCTTTCAGCAAGTCTTTGATAAACGGGAGGAAGAGACTGAATGAACATGTTTTTGCCAACTCACTTCCCTTGCTAGGTATCCTAGAAAAGAAAATGAGATGCAGAACAGTTGAGCAGCATGAGTTAAGGAGTTCTGATTGTCCACCAGTGATGCCTCCATCTAAATGTCCCTACCATCAGGGGCCCTTTAACTGACTAATTAATAATCTAGGAATTTATACCTCAGATATATTTTCACATGTGAAAAAATGACATATGTACAAGGTTATTCACTACAGTTTCTTTTTTTTTTTTTTTTGAGATGGCGTCTTGCTCTGTCACCCAGGCTAGAGTGCAGTGGGCACGATCTCGGCTCACTGCAACCTCTACCTCCTGGGTTCAGACAACTCTCCTGCCTCAGCCTCCCAAGTAGCTGGGAATACAGGCACCTGCCACCATGCCCGGCTAATTTTTGTATTTTTAGTAGAGATGGGGTTTCACCATGATGGCCAGGCTGGTCTCGAACCCCTGGCCTCAAGCTATCTGCCCACCTCGGCCTCCCAAAGTGCTGGGATCACAGGCATGAGTCACCACGTCTGGCCCACTACAGTTTTATGTACTGAAACAAGATTGGAAATAACCTAAATGTACATCAATAGAAGATTCGTGAAATAAGCCACTGTACATCTATGCAGTGTAATAATATGCAGCTATATATAACAAGGGAATGCTCAGCATTCTGATAGGGAAAGATCTCCTAGCTATATTAAAGTTTTTTTTTTTTCTTTTTTTGAGATGGAGTCTTTCTTTGTTGCCCAGGCTGGAGTACAGTGGCGTAATCTGCACTTACCACAACCTCCGCCTCCCGGGTTCAAGTGATTCTTCTGCCTTGCCCTCCCGAGTAGCTGGGATTACAGATGTGCACTACCATGCCAGGCTAATTTTTGTATTTTTAGTAGAGGCAGGGTTTCATTGTGTTGGCCAGGCTGGTCTCGAACTCCTAATCTCATGATCAGCCCACCTTGGCCTCCCAAAGTGCTAGGATTACAAGCATGAGCCACTGTGCCCAGTGATTTTTTTTTTTTTTTTGAGATGGAGTTTCACTCTTGTTGCCCAGGCTGGAGTGCAATGGCGCCATCTTGCCTCGCCGCAACCTCCGCCTCCTGGGTTCAAGTGATTCTCCTGCCTCAGCCTCCCTAGTAGCTGGAATTACAGGCATGAGCCACCACACCCAGCTAATTTTATATTTTTAGTAGAGATGGGGTTTCTCCATGTTCGTCAGGCTGGTCTCAAACTCCTGACCTCAGGTGATCTCCCTGCCTCAGCCTCCCAAAGTGCTGGGATTATAGGCGTTAGCCACCAGGCCCGGTCCTATTTTTTTTTTTTTAAGGTACAAAATAATATATAGTATGCAACCTTTTGTGTTAAAAATGTGGAAATAAAATAGGTGCAGCAAACCACCACGGCACATGTATACCTATGTAACAAACCTGCAGGTTCTGCACATGTAGCCCAGAACTTAAAAAAAAAAAAAGAAAGGAAATAAATATACACATTTGCTTCTTTTTATATACAGAAATTCTAGTCACATATACTGTGTAAGAAACTTATACTTTTAGGGAGGTGGTAGAAGCTGAGTAGATAGGGAACAGGAGAGTAACACTTTTCTCAGCATAACCTTTTTGTTGTTATTTTTTAAATTTTGAACCATGTGAATGTATTACCTATTCAAAAAAATAGGTTATACAAGTCTCCACAAAGCTAGAATAAGAGCAAACCAACCAGATAACTTTCATGCTATAACATGAAAGACAACTGCCAATCTCAGAAGTTGACCCTGGCAAGAAAGTTCTAGAGGTAGGCTTGCTAGCCCTGTTCACTGGAAACCAATGATAGAAATGTGTGGAGAGAGGAATGGGTATACACATATACACAAACACACACGATGCCTTACCAGACACAAGCTGGAAAGGGTTCCCACAGTTGGAGATGTCTGCATGATCAGGCAAAGGCTAAGAAAGAGAGAATATCCATCATGATTTGGATTCAGGACACACTGACAGATTTCTAGGAAGCCCTCTTCAGTTCTCCTCTGCAATTCATGAGCTATAGGGATGTTAGGGACATTAAGTGTTCTTCCTCTCGTCTTCCCAAAGTTAGTAAGTCAAACAATCCACATCTTCCAACATCTCAAACCCTTCTCCACCCAAGTTTTGTTGTCCCTTCTCTATAGGTGGAAAAATCCCTGCCCCCTTCCTTTTGGGCTGGGTTTTGAGCCATTAGTGGGCTCTTCAGGTTAAGTACCATGATTCATACAGCACAGGACAAGAGTAAAGTAGTAGCAACAATCAGCCTCAGAAAAAAGGGGGAGGGGGTCGTGGAGAAGCAGGAAGACTGGTCTTTTACCAGACTGATGCTGAAGCGTGTGCATTTCAGCTCATCCAGAGTCTGCTTCTGTAGCTGCTCAGTGATCAGGGTTATCATGATTCTCCCCAGGATTTGACTTGCACACTTTGGAGCAAATGATGGATGTCTTCCCTGTTGTTCTTCCAGACCTCACTCGTAAGCCGTCTTCTGCCACTGCAGCACCATTCTAGCACCATTGGGACTTCCCTCTCCAGTCATGCCTGCTGAGTCTGCCAATTAGAGGGACCAGCCCCAAGTGATATTAGAGATGCACCTGGTCCAGAGATGGAAAATGCATGGCACACATACCACAGCACCCCTAAGCCAGGCCTCTGGCAGACATCAATTGATCACAGCTCTTTCTAGCTAAGCCTAAACACAGCTTCAGAAATTATGAACTGGCAGTCCAGATATGAAATAAAATAGAGTTGGCAATCAAGTTGAAACTTATTTGCTACCCTTAACCTGGTTCATGCTCTGTTGTTTCTAACTGGAATACCAGCAGCACTTAGAAAACAGCTGCTCACATGAGAGAGAGGGATGCCCAAATGATTATTTCCCTCGAGATCAGCCCAGTATTTTATCTTCTAGTCAGAAGTGAAAAGAGGTACCCTTCTCCTAAACTACAGAAATAGTAATAAGAGAACAAGGAAGAACAGTGGTTGTAGGCAAGACTTTCTGCTTCAGACCTGAGTACATAGGATTTTATGTCCTCCTACAGCCTAAACATTTGATATATTATTGTTTTCCCATAGATACGGTGTTTGTTTTCTTATCAAATGGGAAGAGGATAAGGAAATGATCAGGGTAATTCCAATACATTTCAACTCTACAGACGTTATAAACAATTCCATGACTTTATTCAACTAAGTTTTTAGCCTGATCTGATGCAAAGTCCATGGATACAGTTAACCAAGATTCTTTCTCATGGTCAACTTCTGATAGAAGCAAACTAACTGTATCAGAGAACAGGCTTCAAGCCCACACAATTACCTGAGGGGCCTTGCTCAAGGGAAAAGGGGAGGTTAAGCCAGTGTCTTGATTTTATTCTGTCTATTCCCGGAAATGACCAGCAAGCTGACAGCTTACCAGAGAATGTGTGTAGCATTAGCTAGTCAATAGAACAAATCATCAAGAAATCTAATTATTAGTCCAATTTGCTAAGAGTTTTGACAAATCATTTAATACTCGCTGGCCTCAGTTTACCCATATGTAAAGTGGGCAGAATAATCTTAACCTGTCACAGGAACAATATAACATATTAAAATGTACAAAATGTACCATCTGGCCTATAAAAATCAGGAGTCCACATAGACTACCATTTCTTGTTCCCGTTTGTGAATCTTCAAGGCCTCAGAATGTCAGAAGTAATGAAATCAATAAGATGAAGAAGGCAATAGGGTCTATCTCTCTGGCTGAATACCATCCTCCCTCACCTGTACACTAAGAAAAGCCCAAGAGGGCTGTTCCTTCTGTGACCTTGGGGACAGATCACTCTACAAAGAAGAGGAAATTATCTCTACCCCACTCACACCTCAGGAGGAGGCCATAAGGAAGAGCAAAGAGATAAACCTGTATGTATTTGGAGTTCTTTGGAAGAAAGGTGCAAGAGAAGTCAATCATCGTTATAGTTAACTATCATTTTCATGCATAATTATTACCACCCTGAACAAAATTCTAGCTTCCGGGGAGCTCTCTTCAGCTGCTTCCCCTATATGCTTACGGGAGAAGCTAAAGCTTATATTACTTCTGCTCCTGGTTTCTTAACTCTGCTGCCCTCAAAGATCAACCAGAGAGGGAACCTAAGTGCAGGATTTTACCCCCCAGACCCCAGGCCTCAGGCTAACCAGCTATGAGGAGCAGGGAGTGAAGCAAACTCTCTAGCTTTTCATGAGGCATTTGGACAAACAGCAAACTCCCAGCCATCTCTAGGATCAAGTCAAGAGAGTGAATTTGTGTTTTTCTGCATTTTAATTGTTGGGATGTGGCCACACACAGCGGTAATTGGAACAATGCAACTACCACCACGCAACTGATACTCTCAGCCTGAGTTTCCTAAAACAGGCCAGGCTGAGAGGGGGAACAGAACGGAAGCCATAAGGAATCAAACCAGGACACAAAAGAAGGCAAACCAGCTCCGCGAGGGGCCTCCTCTTTCTCAAGCAGGCATTGAAAAAAGTGTAAGAAGCCCTCTCTTGCCGCCTTCCTTCCCCTTCCATTTTGTGTATCTGAAGGGTAGAGACAGCCCTGAACAGTCACTAAACAAGTTAAAACTTCTCAGTTTAACAACTGGCACGGGGCTCAGCCCTTCAGAGAGCAGCAGGCCGCTAGGCCCTCTCAGCAACCCCACCAGGCCTAACTCTCAGTTCAGGCTTTCCCTCCACCAGCAGCCCCCAAAAATAAAGATCAGACCCCCACCCCATCTCCTATTGGATGGCAGTAACCCCTGACACTCCTGTTTCAGGGATGCTGAGGTTGTGCTGAACCTAGACAAGGTAGGATCAGGTCAGGCCAACAGGGAGGAGAGTCACAAATCCCTTGGGGACCTTCCCCCCAGGTCACGGCCCCACACCTCTTGGGGAGACTGAAGGAAAACATGAGGAAGGCAGGGAGGTGCATGAACAGGTAGGTGGAGACCTGCCTGCTCTTCCTCCATATGGTTCTGCTGGGGAAAGGGGTGACAAGTGGGGAACACCCCTCCCCCCACCCCCATGAAGAAGCAAAAGGCTAGGCCCCTCCAATCTTCAACCTCTCCCTCTGTTGCCCTGCCTGTCCCCGCGGGGTGGGGCATGGGGCGTCCGCTGGTCCCCGGAGCGGGGGGGCGCCAGGGCTCGCTCAGGGGGGGCTGTCGTTCGCCTCTTCCCACTAGGTTCCATCATCTGGCCGCGGGAAGCGAACTCAGGACGCAAGGGATGGGGAGGGTCTGGGACTTAGCACTTCGCCACCCCCTCCCCCACCGGGTCCCGTGCTCTCCCCGCGGAGGCGGCCTGCGAGGCCCGGCCGCGCGGGCGGTCGGGCTGGGGGAGGGGAAAGAGGAAAGGAGGGAGGGACAGTTGAGGTGCCCGCCCCGAGGCCCCAGCGCCACCTGCCCTCCGCCACCTACCGCAGCTCCTCCAGCTCCCAGGGCCGCGGCCGGAGCAGCTCTGAGCGCTCCGTTCGCCCCACGGTGTCCTTAAAAGGCGCTGGCGCGAACCAACGAGTCCCTGAGGAGAGTAGTGGGACAGCTCCGGCTCGCAGAATCCCCCCGAGCCACCCACGGAGAGGGCAGCTTCGTGTCGTGTCTCTCTCAAAGTCTCTCTCGGACAGCGCTGTCGGGAACGAGCCTGGCGCTTTGATTTAGGGATGGGGGTGGTTTCCTCACTAACGAGTCACCCCCTCCAAAATATCGCAGAAAGTGGACGGTCCCAGTTGGAGGTACATCTTGAAACCCGCGGGGGAGGCCATGTCGGGAGAAGGTAAACAAAGGCATCGCCCCTGCCCTCCCTCCCTCCATCGGCCCAACTGCAGCCTCCCACTCGGTTCGGCCCGCGTCATGCCATTAGCCACAGTGCCCCTCACCTGCTCGGCTGCCCCGCCCTCCACGACCACCTCTGCGAAGGAAGCCCCCTTCCCCCAGCAAAGGACCCGTCCGCGGCGTGAAGGCTGCTGGGAAGTGTGGTCCAAGCGCCGATTAGGGCCTGCTCGGAGTCCCAGGAGCCGCTCTTGCAGCTGCCGGATCGGCCTGAACCTTAAAAACCCAGAACTTACAATGGTTGCGGGGACGTTTCCACTTGGTTCTGTAATTTGCACTCACCCAGAACACTTTGTAAAGCTCAGGATAGCCCAGGGCTGTTCACTCCCTCTCCTCTCTCTCCGCCCCCCCTCAGCAGGATGAGGTAATGGGATTGTGATTATGACATCATAGGCGGTTCAGTTGCTTGCGTTTGTTGGGGGAGGTGCGGCGAGGTGGGGAGAAGTACGGTGGTTACACTTTCCTTAAACAGAAAGGGAAGGAGGAAACAGCCAGATGGGGAAAAGATGTTGACGGTGCTATATTTCCACTTCAGGAAGACGAAACCACCTTTTATTAAGTCTCCACCACTACCACCACCTCCCACATGAGCCAAAGTTTAAGTCTTTTTTAAAGACACGAATGTAGACGTTAGTGTGTGAAGAGGTTGGGTTGATGGTTTCTGGCTCTTATGTAAATTCGAGTCTCAGCTAACATCACAGATGGTTTAGGGAGTCAAGCAAAAAAGTGGATAAAGGAGAGGCTTTAAACTGCGTTCGTGTTGTGATTTCTTTGTAATACAAAGTTTTCTATTTCTTTTTTTTAATTGATTGGAAAGTAGCAGTATGCAAGTAATCTTCACTATTACACTTAGCAAGTCCTCTGAAAGACGTCTGTTTTCTGTAAATATTTTGTGCCTTACTCAAGACTGGGACAGGTAAATAGCTGTGATCAGCTGGAAAGTAGAGCCAGTGGCAGGGATCTTCCTCACTAAGCCAGGGAGGGGAGGAGGCAGGAGTCACCAAGTCTGCAAACTGAAAAAGAAAAGTGAGGTACAGTACTAACTGAGAAAAGAGGGGTGGAGAGATTTACCTTGCACTGCCTATTTCCCCTTGGCAAAAGGAGCAGAGTCAGGGGCCATGAAGTATGGGACACATGGTTTCCAAGAATTGCTCTTATGTGCCAGACACCATGCTTTTTTTTTTTTTTTTTTTTTAGAAACGGGGTTTTGCTGTTGCTCAGGGGTTTTGCTGTTGCTCAGGCTGGAGTGCAGTGAGCGATCATAGCTCACTGCAGCCTTGAACTTCTGGGCTCAAGCAATCCTTCCCATCTCAGTCTCCTGAGTAGCTAGAACTACAGGAGTGTGCCACCGTGTCCAGCATATTTATTTCTATTTTTGTAGAGAGAGGCGTCTTGCTATGTTGCCCAGGGTAGTCTCAAACGCCTGGCCTCAGTCTTCCCACCTTGGCCTCACAAAGTGCTGGGATTGGCATGGTGTCTCACACCTGTAATCCTAGCACTTTGGGAGGCTGAGGCAGGCGGATCACCTGAGGTCAGGTGTTCGAGACCAGCCTGGCCAACATGGTGAAACCCCATCTCTACTAAAAAATACAAAAATTAGCTGGGCATTGTGGCGCCCACCTGTAATCCCAGCTACTCAGGAGGCTGAGGCAGGAGAATCACTTGAACCAGGGAGGCAGAGATTGCAGTGAGCCGAGATTGTGCCACTACACCCCAGCCTGGGCAACAGAATGAGACTCTATCTCAAAAACAAACAAACAAAAAACAAAGTGCTGGGATTCCAGGTGTGAACCACCACACTTGGACTACATACTTTGATATATATTCTCATTTTTTCTTACAATCATCAAATGAAACAAAACCTTCTCTTTGACAAATGAAACAGCCCAAGAGGTTAAGTGACTGCCCACATGGTAGGCAAAGGTACTATCAAAAAGCAGTCTAAAAGCCCTTGCTTTTCACCACTAAGCTGTTCCCCTTTTTATTATTAACCAAGCTTACTAGTTAAATGGTTGAGTTAAAAGTAGGCATTGGCTCATTTGCAAAACATTGAAAGAAACTGAGACCCAAAACAAAACAAAAACAACAACAAAAAAAAACCCTGCAAGTCAAGTTTCAGGCCTCATTTCAAAGGAAGGTTACATCCCCTTTCATCATCTATGAAATCATCTATGTTGCCTCCCAGTGCAGCCTAACAGTCCTACCCATAATTAAATCTCCTTATTCTACTTTTAGTTCCCAAGGATTTTTTTACTCATGTCCTGCTCTTTTTCCCTGCTGCCCCCTTTTTATTCTTTTGTTCTTGAGCCACTGCTTTGAACCGCATCTTAATTGTGCCCTCATGGGCCAAACCCCATCTGTAACCCTGCTTCAGTGGGTTTCAGTAAAGGATACTCTCCATCCATATTCTGAAGGTTCCAGGGCCTGGAGCCAGTGATTCAGGAGGTCATCCAAAGGAGTGGAATCCATTGGCTCTAAGAGACTCTCCATTCCCTGCCTAGGAAGGAACAGCCAAGTGGGAGGAACATACACTCGATTCAGACCTTCCCCTTTCACCCAGTGAAAGCTAAACCTCTGCAAAGTGGGGAGAAGTAGGGCTAAGCCTACCAGTCATAAAAAGAACCAGGAATAGAAAACACATCCCTCAGCCCTTCTGCCCTGCAGAGGCTGGCAGGGAGGGTCCCAGGAATGTAGGGCTCTTCTCCACTGCCTGATCTGGGCATCCCAGGAGTGATGGCTGAACCTCCTGTTCTTGTTTGGTGTTTCAGGGTGAAGCCCAGGCTGCCGCAGTGCCCTGGTCACAACAAGTATGGGTCAGACTGAGGTCAAGGTGAAGGAACACAGCTCACTGCTTATCACAGTGAATCAGGAGCCTAGATAGGGATTCCCCAAGGATGACATAGGATCAATGCCCTCAATCCAACAGAAAAAGTAAATCTTCAAATCAGATTAAACACCAAACTTCCCACCTCCCTAATATTCTTTCTTCTGGGAAGGATAACTTAGATATATTCCAACACCCTCAGAAATCAAGATATAAAAGACAATATTTGACTTCCCTTTAAAATAATTCTACCATTTCACAGTTTGTATGCATGCATGTAAACTTACATGTAATTAGCTAAGTATGTTGCAATTAGCTAAGCCAGCTGGAATCATGAGGAGATAGTAAAAATGTTTGGTAGGAAAACAGTTTCATTAGGAAAAGTAGAGCTTTTAAGAGTTTTGTTGGCCAGGCATGGTGGCTTACGCCTATAACCCCAGCACTCTGGGAGGCCGAGGCGGGTGGATTACCTGAGGTCAGGAGTTTGAGACGAGCCTGGCCAACATGGTGAAACCCCGTCTCAACTAAAAATACAAAAATCAGCTGGGCGTGGTGGTGGGCACCTGTAGTCCCAGCTATTTGGGAGGCTGAGGCAGGAGAATCGCTTGAACCCGGGAGGCAGAGGTTGCAGTGGGCCAAGACCGCGCCACTGTACTCCAGCCTGGGAGAGAGTGAGACTCTGTCTCAAAAACAAAAACAAAAACAACCCCCCCCCCCCAAAAAAAAACACTCTTAAGGACTAGGTATATAACTTCTATTTGAGAAAAGTCTCAGAAACTTATTTTTGGGCTAGATTTTTACAGAATTTGTTTTAGGAATGCTGCAACTTTGTCAGAGTGCTCAGATTCTAGTATATTTCTATCACCTGACATTGAACTAAAGCTACTTGGTTGACATCTTTGTTGTGACCACCCACAACTGCACTTACTGGAGGACCTGGTGCAGAAAGCACTGGTAGCCAGGTGTGCACTTGCCATAATCTATCTGCTTTTGCCACTACTGGAGAATAACTTTGTCTGTCTCTACTTCCCACCTGCAGGGAAGTATACAGTTTCCCACAAAGTGTGATTATACTGTAGTCGTCAAAGCAGATAACAACTCATCCCACACTCCCTTAATCCCCAGCCTGATTTTCAAACTCACCTGGCATAGCAAGGCTCTGTGCTAACTCCCACACTCACTGTCTGTATCCTAGAGGACCAAGACTCCTCACACATCTCCTTTCTGGGGAAGCAGTTTCTACAGATGCAAAGGGTATTAGGATAAAAACCAGCTGGCTACACTGTGCCTCTCAGCCACTACCACCACCAAAATCCTGACATCAGACACAAGTTGCATTTTGACTTTTGTTTCTCAAAGCTTGATCTGTAAGCTGTCTGCATGGGTAGCACCTGGGGGCCTTGATAATGACCCCACTTTAGACCTATTGAATTATCGTTTCTGGAGCCTGCATGTTAAAGAGCTTCCAAGGTTATTTTGAACATTTTTATTATGGAAATTCTCAAATATACACTGAAGTAAGGAGTATGGGGTAATACCTTACCGCTCAAAGTATGTTCCTATGACCAGCTACCTCACCATCAGCTGGGGGCTTGTTAGACGGGCAGAATCTCCGGCCGCAACCACAACCCAGACCTCCCAAATCAGAATCTGCATTTAACAGGTCCTCAGGTGGTTAGTGTGCAAATTAAATGTTGAGATGCACAGATATGATGGACCTTCCTGCCCCCTATCACTCAACACTCAGGGTCAATCTTGTATCATCAATACCCTCCCCCAGCACAGGATTATTTAAAAGCAAATCCCTAACATTAGGAATGTCTTTTTGTTTCACTCTAATGCCCAGGCTGGAGTGCAGTGGCGCAACCACCGTCTCCCGGGTTCCAGCAATTAATCATGCCTCAGCCTCCCAAGTAGCTGGGATTACAGGTGTGTGCCACCACACCCAGCTAATTTTTGTATTTTTAGTAGAGACGGGGGTTTCATCATGTTGGCCAGGCTGGTTTTGAACCCCTGACCTCATGTAATCCGCCCACCTCGGCCTCCCAAAGTGCTGGGATTACGGGCGTGAGCCACCGCGCCCGGCCAGTAATTTCTAAATATCACCTCGTCAATGTTCAAATTTCCATGAATAACCAATCTTTGAGGTCCTCTGGATTGTGATAAGGATTATACCAAGATAATTTAATTCCTCCACTTTCCCTGCAATGGAATTTCTTTTTACCCACGTAAACTAGCGTCTCTGAGATGCTGCACACTAAAAGAAACGCCAAACAAAGAAAGCTCTTGGAAGGGGCTAATGCCTCTCAGCATAAACACACACACCTGTCTCCCCCCAATACCTGCCACACCAGCAGCAAACGCTCCATGTCCCGTGGAAGGCCAGCAAAACTCAGAAGAAAACGTCCGCGAAAACGGCACGAGAAAGAAGCAAGGAAAATGAAACGCTTACAACACCCTCCACCCAAAAGAATCTCTCCTAGTATTATCCTAGCGAATGGTCATCACTAGTAAGGTGCGATTTAAATCTCCCGGGGTTCGTGGGGCCGAGGGAAAGAAGAAAACAAAAAGGGTGTGGCGATTGGTGAGAGGGAGAGCCAATGATGCGGCAGGCTCCCCGTGAGGCGGAGCTTACCCCGCAGCCGGCCTAACGCTGGTGGGCCAATCACTATCCTGCTCTGGCTATGGGGCGGGGCAAGTCTTACCACTTCCAGAGCAAGCACACGCCGGGTAATGTGCCAGCCCAACGATAGGCCGTGAGGGTCTGGGCGCGCGCACGGAGATTGGCTGACGCAGCTTAGAGGCGAGCGGGGATAGGTTACTGGGCGAGCGGAAGGTTTGAATGGTCAACGCTTGCGGCTGTTGATACTCTGGCTCGCAGGCCATAACTTTGGCCTCCTACGCGGGGAAGACGCTGAGTCCGACGTTGGCCTACCCAGTCGGGAGGCAGCGTTGCAGTCTGGTTAACTGCCTCCTTTCCCCCAGATTTTCTTTCATTCTGCTCGAGTCTTCGCCTGTGTCCGATCCCTATCCACTTTCCCTCCTCTTGTAGGCAAGCCTCAGACTCCAGGCTTGAGGTAAGTCCGCAGCCGTCTCCGCCACGGAATCACGGAGACCCCATTGTCCTCTTAGGGTCCAGTCGGCCCACACAAACAGAGATTGGGAGGGCCGAATGGGCACTGTCGCGAGTTACGACCTGGGTTCTTTCTGGTCAGGAGTCTCGAGCTGTGTGGCGTGGAACAAGTCAAAATCCTCTCTTCATTCCATCTTTAAGGTCCTAAGGTTGCCTCTCGTCGGTGAATTCAGGTTCTAACCTGGAGCCAGGCTGTGAATCACCCTTCGGGAATGCCCCTCTTCCAATGCTGATCCGCCTGGCTGGAAAGGGTGGAGGAGTTTGGGAAAGCTGAGGGAACTGAGAGGTACCGATAGAGATGACGTTTTCCTCCTAGCTAGGTTTTGTTTTTCTCCTGGTGAGAATTCGAAGACCATGTCTACGGAACTCTTCTCATCCACAAGAGAGGAAGGAAGCTCTGGCTCAGGACCCAGTTTTAGGTCTAATCAAAGGAAAATGTTAAACCTGCTCCTGGAGAGAGACACTTCCTTTACTGTCTGTCCAGATGTCCCTAGCACTCCAGTGGGCAAATTTCTTGGTGATTCTACAAACCTAAGCATTTTGTCTGGGTAAATATACTTTTATTTTTACACTTTGTTGCCTTTGCTATTTCCAAACAGTTGGGTTTGTTTGTTGGTTTGTTTTCAGTTATCCTGGCTCAAAGGTCAGGGTTTAAGTCTCAGCTCTGCCCTTGACTGTGTAACCCTTTTGAGTTCTTTTCTGTGACAAGAAATTATAATATCAGCCAGGCGAGTTGGCTCATACCTGTAATCTCCACACTTTGGGAGGCTAAGGAGGGCGGATCGCCTGAGTCCAGGAGTTTAAGACCAGCCTGGGCAACATGGCAAGACCCCGTCTCTACAAGAAATATTAAAAATTAGCTGAGCGTGGTGATGCCTATAGTCCCAGCTACTCAGGAGGCTGAGGTGGGAGGATTGCTTGAGCCCAGGAGCTGGAGGCTGCAGTTAGCCAAGATCGCCTCACTGCACTTCAGCTTGGGAAACAGAGTGAGACTCTATCTCAAAAAGAAAAGACAAGAAAGAAATAATAATCTCTTCCTATCTTACTAGGATCTTGTGAGAATCAAATGATGTGATATCTGGCAAAAGTCTTTGAAAACTGCTGCATTATGAGTCGGTCACTTTATTAGTATTAATATTAACGTTATTGCAGTTGTACTTTGAATTCTGATCATACCATGTCTCAACTAGCAAACGAAGAGAAGTAGTACCTGAGAAAAACTAGGGACTCCGGGGAGAAATCAAGCCTGTGTTCATGGTGCTCAGGACAGGGAATGTGGAGTCAAGATCCTCCTTGGCCAATAAACTCTGGGCCTCAAAAAAAAAAAATTATCTGTTTCAATATGTTGGTAAGGAGAAAATGAGGTACAGATTATGGTAGTGGGAGACTTTTCTCAGCCCAGTCTGAGATATTTCCAAAAAGCAATTAGATTTATTTGGACAGTGTTCAGATAATCTGATAGTCATTAAGGGGTGTTTCAGATGAAGAGGATTGGCCGGGCGCTGTGGCTCACACCTGTAATCCCAGCACTTTGGGAGGCCGAGGTGGGCGGATCACCTGAGGTTAGGAGTTCAAGACCAGCCTGGCTGACATGGTGAAGCTCCATCTCTACTACAAATAGCTGGGCGTGGTGGCAGGCGCCTGTGATCCCAGCTATTTGGGAGGCTGAGGCAGGAGAATCGCTTGAACCCGGGAGGCGGAGGTTGCAGTGAGCCAAGATCGTGCCACTGTACTCGAGCCGGGGAGACAGAGCAAGACTCTATTGCAAAAAAAAAAAAAAAGAAGAGGATGACATGATCTTTGACTTTTAAGGATATAACAATCTAATGGAAATTTCGATGTACCATTATGTCTCAACAGAGGAACCCCAAAACGTTGCCTCGATCTTTCGAATCTTAGCAGTGGGGAGATAACTGCCACTCAGCTTACCACTTCTGCAGACCTTGATGAAACTGGTAGGGAGAAGGGATATAAAGGCCTTGATTGAAGGGAAGAATAACTTTTAAGGGAGAAAACAGGGAAGTAGGATAGAGACAGAAGGTGGTGAAAGTATAAAAAGAGTCTGCCTAGAGAGATGGCATTTTGTGGGTAACTAGAGAATTTTTGAGAATGATTAAGCCAATGGGAAGAGAAAGATAATAACACTAATAGGAGCTACTTTGCATTTGAAAATGTTAGACAAGTAGGAACATATTTTGTTGACTGATTAACGGTGGGAATGAAAGTATAGTCATTAGGATATGAGAAGTTTTGTGCCTTAGTCTAATCTCAGCAGAGGCAAAGAAACCAGCGTAAAGAAATATGTTGGCCAGGTGCAGTGGCTCATGTCTGTAATCCTGGCACTTTGGGAGGCCAAGGTGGGCAGATCACGAGGTCAAGAGATCGAGACCATCCTGGCCAACATGGTGAAACCCCATCTCTACTAAAAATACAAAAATTAGCTGGCGTGGTGGCGCGTGCCTGTAGTCCCAGCCATTCGGGAGGCTGAGGCAGGAGAATCGGTTGAACTCGGGAGGCGGAGCTTGCAGTGAGCTGAGATAGCACCAATGCACTCCCGCCTGGCGACAGAGCGAGACTGCGTCTCAAAGAAAAAGAAATACATTGTCATTTAATTCTTATATGTTTTATATAAAATATTCCAAAAGGAATGTTTCATAAGTTAACCTTCCAGAATTCTAATTTCAGATTTTCTGAGTGATAATCTTTCTTTTCTACTCATAAAAAAAAAAAAAAAAAACTCCGTAGGTAGCAAAGTACAGTGTTTCCCAGCACTACTTCTTTTAGTGACACATAAAACCTTAAGTTTCTGTGAAATTGTACCTTGTACTATGAAATGGGTATCAATCGAGAGGCTTTGTATTCAAAAGCTCAGTCCTTGAAATTAATATGGCTTACTGGTAATGAAGAAAATCTGAAGGAAAAACAAGATGCATGGACAAAAATAACTCCTTTTACTGATTTTTTATATTTGATTGCAGGTCACCTGGATTCTTCAGGACTTCAGGAAGTGCATTTAGCTGGGATGTAAGTTCTGTTGCTAAATGAACCCCATGCAAAAGCTTTTTAGCACTGGTCATAGAGATTTTATCCTGTGCGGACTCTGCAGAGTGCAAAACCTTTCATATTGGGTATAAGTGGGCTTTGAGGCCTAGTTCCTTACCTTGAACAGTTTCTAAGGTTTCCAGATCTAAATAGTGTTGTGAAAATGAAGGCTATTCATTTTAACTGTCATAATCAGAAGTATCTATAAGGAAATGAAGGAAAATGGTATACTACACTTATATAGGCTTTTATTTGAATGTGAAAAGTGCTGTATCTTAGTAATTCAAAGTACAGAGTGGCCAGGCGCGGTGGCTTACATCTGTAGTAATCCCAGCACTTTGGTAGGCCAAGGCAGGCGGATCAGATGAGGTCAGGAGTTCAAGACCAGCCTGCCCATCATGCAGAAACCCCGTCTCTATTAAAAATACAAAAATTAGCCGGGTGGGGTGGCACATGCCTGTAATCGCAGCTACTTGGGAGGTTGAGGTAGGAGAATTGCTTGAGCCCGGGAGGCGGAGGTTGCAGTGAGCAGAGACCGCACCACTGCCCTCCAGCCTGGGCGACAGAGCGAGACTGCGTGTTGAAAAGAAAAAAGAAAGTACAGAGTGTAGGCTCTGGAATCAGTGTCTGGATTCCTGGCTTACTACTTCATTCACCAGTTGTGACTCTGCTTTAGACCTTAATTTTTTTTATTTGTAACATGGAGATAATAATAGCACTTGTCATAAAGTAGCTATTGTAAGGATTAAATAAACTGTGTATCTAACACATACCAAGCATTTTATTTATGTATTTATTTTTATTTTTGAGATGGAGTCTGGCTCTGTTGCCAAGGATTGAGTGCAGTGGCGCCATCTTGACTCACTGCAACCTCTGCCTCCCTGGGTTCAAGCGATTTAAGCAATTCTCCTGCCTCAGCTTCCTGAGTAGCTGGGATTACAGGCATCCACCACCATGCCTGGCTAATGTTTGTATTTTTAGTAGAGATGAGGCTTCACCATGTTGGCCAGGCTGCTCTTGAACTCCTGACCTCAAGTGATCAGCAACCCCCTCGGCCTCCCAAAGTGCTGGGATTACAGATGGGAGTCACCTGGCCCGGCCTGAATTGCTTTAAATGCTCTAACCCAGATAGATAATGAAATCCACAGAGGGAGGATAGAAATTTATATATAGATATGTTTTTTGTTTGTTTTGTTTTGTTTTGTTTTTGGAGATGGAGTCTCACTCTGTTGCCAGAATGGAGTGCAGTGGCCTGATCTCAGCTCACTGCAACCTCCGCCGCCCAGGTTCAAGCGATTCTCTCACTTCAGCCTCCCGAGTAGCTGGGACTACAAGCACACGCCACGATGCCCAGCTAATTTTTGTATTTTTATTTTATTTTTTTATTTATTTTTATTTTTTTTTGAGACAGAGTCTCGCTCTGCCGCCCAGGCTGGAGTGCAGTGGCGTGATCTTGGCTCATGCAAGCTCCGCCTCCCGGGTTCATGCCATTCTCCTGCCTCAGCCTCCCGAGTAGCTGGGACTACAGGCGCCCGCCACCTCGCCCGGCTAGTTTTTTTGTATTTTTTAGTAGAGACGGGGTTTCACCGTGTCAGCCAGGATGGTCTCGATCTCCTGACCTCGTGATCCGCCCGTCTCGGCCTCCCAAAGTGCTGGGATTACAGGCTTGAGCCACCGCGCCCCGCCAATTTTTGTATTTTTAATAGAGACGGGGTTTCACCATGTTGGTCAGGATTGTCTCGATCTCTTGACCTCGTGATCTGCCCGCCTCGGCCTCCCAAAGTGCTGGGATTACAAGCATGAGCCCCCACGCCGGGCTTTTTTTTTTTTTTCTTCCAGACGGAGTTTTGCTCTTGTTGCCCAGGCTTGAGTGCAGTGGTGCGATCTCGGTTCACCACAACCTCCCCCTCCCGGATTCAAGAGATTCTCCTGCCTCAGGCTCCCGAGTAGCTGAGATTACAGGTATGCGCCACCACGCCCAGCTAATTTTGTATTTTCAGTAGAGAGACGGGTTTCTCTGTGTTGGTCAGGCTGGTCGCGAACTCCCAACCTCAGGTGATCCGCCCGCCTCAGCCTCCCAAAGTGCTGGGATTACAGGCGTGAGCCACCCCGCCCGGCCAGAAATTAAATTTTTTTAAAAAATTAGCCCTGGCCGGCACGGTGGCTCACGCCTGTAATCCCAGCACTTTGGGAGGCTGAGGCGGGCGGATCACAAGGTCAGGAGATTGAGACCATCCTGGCTAACATGGTGAAACCCCGTCTCTACTAAAAATACAAAAAATTAGCTGGGCGTGGTGGCGGGCGCCTGTAGTCCCAGCTACTCAGGAGGCTGAGGCAGGAGAATGGCGTGAACCTGGGAGGCGGCGCTTGCAGTGAGCTGAGATCCTGCCACTGCACTCCAGCCTGGGTGACAGAACCAGACTGTCTCAAAAAAAAAAAAAAAAAATTAGCCCCAATACACTGTGCTGGAAAATTAGTAAATTGTATAAAACTCGTTCATCTTTGGTACATGTTTATTTATATGGTTATACAGGCAAAATGAGGGTCTTATCCCCAAGATATCACTTGAGTCTTCATATTTACCACAGAGAATACCCTATGTATTGTTGTTGGAAGAGACATATCAACTGGGAATAGGGCTCCTAGAATGAAATTTTAAAAATGTTGGGATGCACCAAATCCACTGAAGAATAATCAAACAGTATTTGGGGCTAACCTGACAGGCAGTTTGTTTTAATCTGCAGGAATCATCACCAGCACCTAATGAAATGTAGCCCAGTGAGTAGCCTCTCTTTTTTGGGTTTGGGTTTGCTTTTCAGGTGGGAGACAGAGGGTTTCCATTGCACCTGTGACTTGATGCGGGACGTTCTCAGCAAACTCTTTTTTAGGCACAGCTTCTCTGTAGCACTCCGAATGGTTTGGACCGTGGCCATAGAAAGAGAGATGCAATGTGTAGCTTATCTGCAAATAAAGAAAATGTGAGTGTTTAATGGAAACCTAGATATATTGGCAGTTTTATTTTTTTGAGTGAAGAAACTTGTTGTTATCATAGTGAGACGTAGAACTGTTTATACCTCGTATGCTAGACAAGCAAAACTGTATTACTATAGGGGAGAAAAATTGTTTGTTTTTGTTTTTTCTTATTAAAGTTTGGCCCTAGGACAGACACCCAGCTCCAAGTTCTCCACAGTAGGTCATCATTATTTCTCATGTTCAGTTGATCATTTTGAGGATAAAAATTATCCTTACTGTAGTGTAAGGGATTTAGGAGTTTTGTTTGTAGGGTTAACTTGCATAACTTGTTCACAGATTTTTTTTTCCACCACTTTACATGCAAGTGTAGATGTATTAATTTCTTATTTCCCCCTTAGTCTGGCTTTTAAGCCCTTATTCCGAGGAAGCCATGGTACTTTTTATCTAAACCTTAGGTCATCCTTCGTTCCAAGTTAAAACTAGCCTCTTCAGAACCACCTAATCACTAAGATAATTCTGTATCTAATCCCTTCAACTAATCCTCTTTTCTAGACATCTTTTTTTCTTCCCTGCCTCCCATCCATTTCCCCAGATCATTACCCATAAAAGATAGCTGCTGTTCTTTTCTTACATTGACTTAAGATAGACTCATGTTTTTGGCTGTTCTAATCAGTTTTTTCTTGATTTAATACTGTCCTAATCTCCATTTATAATCACTTTTTATTCATTTATTTTTGAAACTGAGTCTCGCTCTATCGCCCAGGCTGGAGTGCAGTGGCACAATCTCGGCTCATTACAACCTCTGCCTCCTAGGTTAAAGCGATTCTTGTGCCTCAACCTGCCAAATAGCTAGGACTGTAGGCACATGCCACCATGGCCCGGCTAATTTTTGTATTTTTAGTAGAGACGAGGTTTTGCCTTATTGGCCAAGCAGGTCTCCTGACCTCAAGTGATCCGCCCGCCTCGGCCTCTCAAAAGGCTGAGATTACAGGTGTGAGCCACTGCCTGGCCTATAATCACTTTTTTTTTTGTGAGAGAGAGTTGCTGTTGTACCCCAGGGTGGAGTGCAATGGTGCAATCTCGGCTCACTGCAACCTCTGCCTCCTGGGTTCAAGCGATTTTCCTGCCTCAGCCTCCTGAATAGCTGGGATTATAGGCATGTGCCACCACACCCAGCTAATTTTTGTATTTTTAGTAGTGACAGTGTGTCACCAAATTGGCCAGGCTGGCCTTGAACTCCTGACCTGTGATGATCTACCCACCTTAGCCTCCCAAAGTACTGAGGTTACAGGTGTGAGCCATCATGCCCGGCCAAAAATCACTTTTTAAAATCTCACTATCCCCTCCCCAGGCAGGCTCCCTATCCCTACCCCATTCCTTTTACTTGTGACCAAAAATTAGTATCTTCCAAAGCAAATCTGCATGCCTTATATCAAATCCACATCATAATTTGCATCTTCAAATGCAAGGTTATATAGCGTCAGGATATAGGGTCAACTTTGATTACATGAAATGTGTTTTGTAAGGGTTATTCATGGCTTCATCAGATGAAGTGTTTTTATCAGGGCCAGCTGACACTTCTCTTCCCCAACTAATGCAGTTTTTCTTATTCAGGAAAACGGCACTTTGAAGCCCTTGGAGTGTCAGGCACCCAGGAACCTGAGGTTTCAAAAGAGACCAGGGGAACCTTATGTGTCTCCTCTTTCTCTGCTGGTAAGTCATTGAACATCATTATTAAGGATCAGTTGAAGTGTTATAGGCTATAGGATGGCAGCTCTGGATTTATGAACCTTTGAATTTTTCTAAACCGGCATCATCAAGCCAAATTTAGGTGAGAAAAAGGGGGTTGGAGAAATAAAGTTTGAGCAGGAAAAGAGAGGAACAATATGTCCTATGATCTTCTTGTTTAAGTTTAAGGAGGAAAAAATATGACTTGGGCTTTTTTTTTTTTTTTTTTTTTTTTGTGAGATGGAGTCTTGCTCTGTTGCCCAAGCTGGAGTATAATGGCGCGATCTTGGCTCACTGCAACCTTCTGCCTCCCAGGTTCAAGTGATTCTCCTGCCTCAGCCTCCCAAGTAGCTGGGATCATAGGTGCCCACTACCGTGCCCGGCTAATTTTTGTATTTTTAGTAGAGACGGGGTTTCGCCATGTTAGCCAGGCTGGTTCCGAACTCCTGACCTCAGGTGATCCACCCACCTCAGCCTCCCAAAGTGCTGGGATTAGAGGTGTGAGCCACCATGCCTGGCCAAGCTTCTTTTTTTCTTCTACTTTATTCTTTAAAGATTGCTTTTTTATTTTTATTTTTTTAAACACAAGGTCTTGCTATGTTGCCTAGGCTAGACTCGAACTCTTGGGCTCAAGCAATCTTACCACTTTGGCCTACTGGGTAGCTAGGACTACAGGCACACGGATCTGTGCCTGGCTCTGGATGCTTTTCTCTAATAAATGGACCCTAATTTATAAAAGGACTTCCATATTGTTAGATACTTAGTGGTATCCAAATTTTCCTTTTACAAATAATGCTATAATGTAAGTTCTCAAAGTTCTCAAGCGTAAATATATTTGACTGCATTTCAGATTTTTCTCTTCAGTGCTGGATTGAAAGTGTATATATATATATGTATACATATATATATATATATATACACACAATTTTTTTTTTTTTTGAGATGAAGTCTCTGTTGCCCAGGCTGGAGTGCAGTGGTAAAATGTAGGCTCACTACAACCTCTGCCTCCCAAGTTCAGGCAATTCTCCTGCCTCAGGGTCCCGAGTAGCTGGGACTGCAGGTGTGTGCCACCATACCCAGCTAATTTTTGTATTTTTAGTAGAGATGAGGTTTCACCACGTTGGCCAAGCTGGTCTTCGAACTCCTGATGTCAAGCAGTGTGCTTGCCTTAGCCTCCCAAAGTGCTGGGATTGCAGGTGTGAGTGAGCCACTGCATCTGTCTTAGGTATAAATTTTTAATCTACTCATCTTGTCAGTGTGACATAAAGTTTTTATTTTATTTTATTTTATTTTTTAAGATTGATTCTTGCTCTGTTACAAGGCTAGAGTGCAGTGGTGTGATCTCAGCTTACTGCAATATCTGCCTCCCAGGTTCAAGTGACTCTCTTGCCTGAGCCTCCTGAGTAGCTGGGATTATAGGTACATGCCACCACATCCAGCTAATTTTTGTATTTTTAGTAGAGACAGGGTTTCACCATGTTGACCAGGATGGTCTCAATCTCCTGACCTTGTAATCTGCCTGCCTCTGCCTCCCAAAGTGCTGGGATTACAGGCATGAGCCACCGCCCCCGACAGTATCAATATTTTTAAAGTTTTTTTTCTTTCTTTCTTTTTTGTTTTCTCCTCTCCCTAGAAATAGGGATCTCACTGTGTTGCCTAGGCAAATCTCAAACTCCTGGGCTCAAGCCTTAAGGTTTTGATACTTTCTCCAATTTTTTTCTTAAAAAGTTATAAGAATTTACATTTTCATTAGCAATCCTTATCTCATAGAATTAATTAATTAATTTATTTACTTTGAGACAGAGTCTCACTCTGTCGCCCAGACTGGAGTGCAGTGGCATGATCTCAGCTCACTGCAACCTCTGCCTCCCTGGTTCAAGCAATTCTCCTGCCTCAGCCTCCCGAATAGCTGGAACTACAGGCACACGCTGCCATGCCCAGCTAATTTTTTATATTTTAGTAGAGATGGGTTTCACCATCTTGCCCAGGCTGGTCTTGAATTTCTGAGCTCAGGCAATTCACTTGCCTCAGCCTCCCAAAGTGCTAGGATTACAGGTGTGAGCCACCCCGCCCAGCCTTCTCATGGAATTTTTTTTTTTTTTGAGATGGAGTCTTGCTCTGTCGTCCAGGCTGGAGTGCAGTGGGACAATCTCTGCTCACTGCAACCCCCACCTCCCAGGTTCAAGTGATTCTCCTGCCTCAGCCTCCTGAGCAGCTGGGACTACAGGTGCGCGCCACCACGCCCAGCTAATTTTTGTATTTTTAGTAAAGACGGGGTTTCACCGTATTGGCCAGGCTGGTTCAAACTCCTGACCTTGTGATCTACCCACCTCGGCCTCCCAAAGTGCTGGGATTATAGGCATGAGCCACCATGCCTGGCCTTCTCATGGAATTTTTAAAAAAATTACTTTCTGCTGAGCAGTCTAGGGTGGGGGAAAATGCTAATTAGGCCAGATGTTGTGGCTCATCCCTGTAATCCCAGCACTCTGGGAGGCCGAGGCGAGAGGATTACTTGAGTCCAGGAGTTTGAGTTCCCTAACTGGGGAACACAGCAAGACCACATCTCTACCCCACCCCCATTCTCCCCCAAAAAAGGCTGGGACTTGGTGGTGCATGCCTGTAGTCTCAGGTACTCTGGAGGCCAAGGCAGGAGGATAGCTTCAGCCCAAGAGTCTGAGGCTTCAGTGAGTTATAATTGGGAGGATTGCTTGAGCACAGGAGTCTGAGGCTACAGTCAGCTGAGATGGAGACTCAGTCTCAAATAAATAATACACACATAGATACATACATGGTAAAATCATTTTATATTAAAAATAATTAGCAGTCCACGCATGGTGGTTCATGCCTGTAATCCCACCACTTTGGGAGGCTGAGATGGGTAGATCACCTGAGGCCAGGAGTTTGAGACCAGCCTGGCCAACATGACGAAACCCTGTCTCTACTAAAAATACAAAAATTAGCCAGGCATGGTGGCGCCTGGCTGAGAAACAAGAATGGCTTGAACCTGGGAGGTGGAGATTGCAATGAGCTGAGATCACACCACTGCACTTCAGTGCAGTGATTGGACAGGTGACAAAGAGACTGTCTCAAAAAAAAAAAAGTAAAATAAATAAATAAATAAAATAAAAATAATTAGTAGTGGCCGGGTGCAGTGGCCCACACCTGTAATCCCAGCACTTTGGGAGGCTGAGGCAGGCTGATCACTTGAGGTCAGGAGTTCCAGACCAGCCTGGGCAACATGGTGAAACCCCATCTCTACCGAAAAAAAAAATACGAAAATTAGCTGGGGCCGGGTGCAGTGGCTCACACCTGTAATCCCAGCACTTTGGGAGGCTGAGGTGGGTGGATCACGAGGTCAGGAGATTGAGACCATCCTGGCTAACACAGTGAAACCCCGTCTCTACTAAAAATACAAAAAAATTAGCTGGGCGTGGTGGCCAGTGCCTGTAGTCCCAGCTACTCGGGAGGCTGAAGCAGGAGAATGGTGTGAACCCGGGAGGCAGAGCTTGCAGTCAGCTGAGATCGCGCCACTGCACTCCAGCCTGGGGGACAAGAGCGAGACTCCATCTCAAAAAATAAAATAAAACAATAATAATAATAATTAGTAGTGATTTCATGGGATTATTATCCATGCGTATTTTCTCTAGTGTCTTTTGTGCACTTATAATACTGGGGTCTTAACTTACCCAGGCATTCACTTGCCTTTCGTAGACCATGGACTCCAGAGATTTGGATTCTTATTTCTAATCTCAACCCTGAGGGAAAGCTATTTTAACATATTCTTTCCTACGAAGATAAAGCTGATCTTTTTTTTTTTTTTTTTTTTTTTTGAGACACAGTCTTGCTCTGTCACCAGGCTGGAGTGCAGTGGTGCGATCTCAGCTCACTGCAACCTCCGCCTTCTGGGTTCAAGCAATTCCGCTGCCTCAGCCTCCCAAGTAGCTGGGACTACAGGCGTGCACCACCACACAAGGCTAATTTTTCATATTTTAGTAGAGATGGGGTTTCACCATGTTGGCCAGGATGGTCTTGATCTCCTGACCTCATGATCCATGCCCGGGCACTAAGTTGATCGTGTTTTATTTAGGTTTTTGGTTTCTAGGATGGAGGGAAGACCTGGAGTATATTCAATTATTGGATAGTCTTGTGTGTGATTTTTTTTTAATTGCAGTAAAATGTGCATAATATTTACAATTTTAAGTATTTTTGACTGTGCAGTCTAGTGACAGTAAGTATATTAATAATGTGAGACTATCACCAGAACTCATTTCCAGAATTTTTTCATTATTCAAAACAGAAGCTGTATACCCTTAAGTGATAACTCTCCATCCCTGTTTCTGCCCAGCCATTGATAACCTCTATTTTCTGTCTCAGTGAATTTGACTATTCTAGATACCTCATATGAGTAGAATAATATAATATTTTGTCCTTTTGTGTGTGTGTGTGAGGTCTCACTCTGTCACCTCTGCTGGAGTGCAGTGGCACAGTCATAGCTCACTGTAGCCTCAAACTCCCGGGCTCTGATGATTCTCCCACCTCAGTCTACCAAGTAGCTGGGACTGCAAATGTGTGCCACTACGCCTGGCTAATTTTTTTTTTTTTTTTTTGAGATAGAGTTTCACTCTGTCACCCAGGCTGGAGTGCAGTGGTGCAATCTTGGCTCACTGCAACCTTTGTCTCCCAGGTTCAAGCGATTCTCGTGCTTTACCCTCCCTAGTAGCTGGGATTACAGGCATGTGCTACCATGCCTGGTGAATTTTTTTGTATTTTTGGTAGAGATGGAGTTTCACCATGTTGGCCAGGCTGGTCTTAAACTCCTGGCTTCATGTGATCTGCCCACCTCGACCTAATTTTTTTGTATATTTTGTAGAGACAGGGTTTTGCCATGTTGCCCAGGCTGGTCTCAAATTCCTGGGTTCAGGAGATCCATCTGCTTCAGCCTCCCATAGTGCTGGAGTTATAGGTGTGAGCCACTGCGTCCAGCCTATATTTCCATTTAGCATAATGTCTTCAAAGTTCATCTGTGTCATAGCATGTATTAGAATTTCATTTCTTTTGTATGTATATCATATTTTGCTTATCCATTCATCTGTTGATGGACATTTTGAGTTGTTTCCAACCTTTTGGCCATTGTGAATAATGCTGCTATGAACATAGGTATACAAATATCTGCTTGAGTCCTTGCTTTTATTTTATTTGATTTATTTTTTTCCAAGACGGAGTCTTTGCCCTGTCGCCGAGGCTGGAGTGCAGTGGTGCAATCTCAGCTCACTGCAACTTCCATCTCCCCAGTTCAAGCAGTTCTTCTGCCTCAGCCTCCCAAGTAGCTGGGATTACAAGCACATACTACCATACCCGGCTAAGTTTTGTATTTTTAGTAGAGATGGGGTTTCAACATGTTGGCCAGGCTGCTCTTGAACTCCTGACCTCGTAATCCGCCCGCCTCGGCTTGTAATCCCAAAGTACTGGGATTACAAGTGTGAGCTGCCGCGCCTGGCCCCTGTTTTTAATTCTTTTGGGTATATATTCATAAGTAGAATTGCTTGATTATATGATGATTCTATGTTTAATTTTTTGAGGAACTAGCATGCTAGTATCCATAGAGTGCCTCTGCACCCTTTTGCATTCCCACCAGCAATGCACAAACACTTGTTATTTCTTATAATGGCCATCCTAATGGGTATAAAGTAGTATCTCATTGCAATTTTGATATGCATTTCCGTAATGATTACTTATGTTGAGCATCTTTTGATGTACTTATGGGCCATTTGTGTATCTTCTTTGGAGAAATGTCTATTCATGTCCCTTTTGATTGTTATTGTGTTTGTTATTGAGTTGTAGGAGTTCCTTATATATTCTGATATTAATCCCTCATCAAATATAAGACTTGCAAATATTTTCTCCCATTTTGTGGGTTGCCTTTTCTATCCCTTAATGGCGTTCTTTGATGCACAAAAGTTTTTCATTTTGATGAAGACTAATTTATCTATTTTTTTCTTTCATTATCTGTGCTTTCAGTGGCATTATCCAAATCCAATGTCATGAATTTTTTCCCTTATGTTTTCTTCTAAGAGTTTTATAGTTTTAGCTCTTACATTTAGGACTTTGATATATTTTGAATAGTTTTTAATGTTGTCAATATACTTGATAGGACAACGGAAAATTGGTGGACAGTGAAATGAAATATCTGGGCAGTCCTATTACTGCTCCAAAGTTGGATGCAAATCCAAACCTAGGAGAAGACCAGGCAGAAGAGATTTCAAATGAATTAATGGAGTTTTCCCTGGAAGATCAAGAAGCAAAGGTAAAGTATTCTGTGATAGTATCTTTGCATTCTTCATATTCCTTCATTCTGTTAAAAGAAAAACTTGAGACAAATTAAACTTAGGAGAGTTTATTTGAGCAAAAAAATAACTAGTGAATCCAGCAACCCTCATAGCCAGAACATATTCAGTAAAACTCCAGTTTGCCATGTGGTCAGGCAGTATTATGGACAGAAAATAGAAATGAAGTATAGAAAACAGAAGTGAGGTACAGAGACAGCCCAGTTGGTTACAGCCTTGAGTTTACCTCATTTGAACATGGTTTAAACAGTTGATTGCTTGTGGTTGACTGAAGCTCAGCTGCTCTGCTTTCCTGAGACTCAGCTTTTTGATACAAAAGTATACTTCTAAATTAGGCTTTCAGTTGAAGTACTAAGTTAGGTTGCAACTTGGTATGTAAAAACTCAAGTACAGAGGCATCCGCAGGCCAAATTTAGTTTAATTAACAATTCATTCTTTTTTTTTTTTTTTTTTTTTGAGACAGATTCTCGCTCTGTTGCCTAGGCTGGAGTGCAGTGGTGCCATCTTAGCTCACAGCAACCTCCTCTTCCCAGGTTCAAGCGATTCTCCCGCCTCAGCCACTAGAGTAGCGCAGCGCCACACCCGGGTAATTTTTAGTATTTTTAGTAGAGACAGGGTTTCACCATGTTGGCCAGGCTGGTCTTGAACTGGTCTCAGGTGATCCACCCGCCTCAGCCTTCCAAAGTGCTGGGATTATAAGCGTGAGCCACCATGCCCAGCCAACAATTCATTCTTGAATAAACAATATTTTATGCCTAATACGTATGAGTCACTCTACTAAATGCTGGAGCTACAGAGATCAACAAGATGTGATAACCTATCTTTATTTATTTATTTTTTTAAATGGAGTCTTGCTGTGTCACCTAGGCTGGAGTGCAGTGTTGTTATCTTGGCTCACTGCAACCTCTGTCTCCCAGGTTTAAGCAATTCTCTTGCCTCAGCCCCCCAAAGCATGCCACCATGCCTGGCTAATGTTTTGTAATTTTAGTAGAGACGGGGTTTTGACATGTTGGCCAGACAGGTCTCAAACTCCTGACCGCAAGTGATCTGCCCGCCTTGGCTTCCCAAAGAGCTGGGATTACAGGCATGAGCCACCGTGCCTGGCCTAACCTATCTTTAGACTGAGGGCTACCTGACTGATAGGTTATCAGGTTACTACAGGAATCTTCTTACTGCTGGTGAACAGGCTCCAGTCAATAGTTTGAGTGGATCACCATCAAAGTAACCTAGTATAAGTAATGTCTCCAGGATAGTAGTAATGTATAGAATATACCTAACATGACTTTTTAGGTATTTTATAATACAGTCTTTTGTTTCCTTTTATCTTTCCCATATCACCGATAGATATACCTGAAGCATGTGGGTTATAGCCTATATGCTGATATGCCAAAGATAGTTTCTGAGGCATTTAGCTTTTTTTTTTTTTTGAGATAGGGTCTTGCTCTGTAGCCCAGGCTGGGGTACAGTGGCACAATTAAAGCTCACTGCAGCCTCAGTCTCCCCAGGCTCAGGCAGTCCTCCCACCTCAGCCTCTGAGTAGCTGGGACTATAGGCACATGCCACCATACCTGGCTAATTTTTTGTATTTTTTGTAGAGACGTGGTTTCACAGTATTGCCCAGGCTAGTCTCAAACTCCTGGGCTCAAATGATTCACACACCTTGGCCTCCCAAAGTGCTGGGATTACAGGCGTGAGCCACCATGCCAGGCCTGTATTTAGCATTTCTAAATCAACTTTGTTGCTTTGAAACAGGTAGAGCTATGAGTTTGTCTTTAAAATTTATTCATTTCACAAGGCCAATATGGTATAGTGGAGTTAGAACAGTTGCATTCTAGTCCTCATGCTTTTATTTTTTTAATTATTTAATTAATTAGATAGAGTCTTGCTCTGCTCTATCACCCAGACTGGAGTGCAGTGTTGAATTCCTGGGCTCAAGCAATCCTCCCACCTCAGCCTCCTGAGTAGCTAGGACAATAGGTGCATACCACCATGCCCAGCTAATTTTTAAAATTGTTTGTAGAGATGGGGTCTTGGTGTGTTGCCCAAGCTGGTTTGGAACTCCTGGGCTCCAGCAATCCTCTTGCCTTTGTTGTGGGATCTTTAGGGTGTTGCTTTTCTGGCTAGAAACCTCTGTGGCCAGTGGTGCCTTTGCCCGAGTTCTTGTCCTGCATCGAGGTACGCAGACAAGTGGAGGGTAAGCAAGACGAAGAGAAGCTCTATTGAGTGTTAGAACAGCTCAGAGGAGACTCACAGGGGCTAGCTCTTCTCTGTAGGCAGTTTGTCTTATCCGGTATTCAGCTCTCAGCAGAGAGGAGGCCCTGGAGTGGGTGGCTCCTCTCTTCAGGCAGGTCCTACCTGTTGACTTCCCAGCTCTCAGCAGAGAGCATAGCTTCTCTCTCCTTTCTGGCTGTCTGATCTTTTCTCCATCCTCTACCCTGTTGTGGCTGAGCCTGGGGCTTTTATGGACCTCAGAGGGGAGAAAGTGCTTCCTGATTGGTTCATGGACTGCAGGAAAAGGCAGCACAAATCACCATCTGGTGGGTGGGACTGGCAGCCCGGTCCCCAGCCTTTAAGCCCTCCCTGTCCTGAAGATGGGGATTTATGGGAACCTCCCTTCCACCCAGGAGCCTGTCTGTCTCTCTCAGCAGTCCATGGCACCAGGCTGCTCACACCAAGGTGCACCTAAAGGCCAGCACTGACCACCCTCAGTCCCCACTTGGCTTCCCCTCTTTCGCTTCTGTGTGCCCAAATTCTGGAGGGGGCCAAGGTGGCAGGGTGTTGCCCTGAGGGTGCGCACACACATTCACCCCCGGACTGTAACAGCACCTGGGTTTGCCCCAACGCCACTCCGAGACTGGAGTGGGTGCCAGGAGCAGAGAGAAGTGGGGGTGGGGGTGGGGGGCAGGTTGCAGAGACTATTAGGTCCTGCACCTGGGAGGGCGGCTGCAGCTGCACCCAGGAGGGCAGGGATCCTGCCTGCTCCCAGCCCCCACAAGAGCACAGGGAGGCTCGGATCTGCAACCACAACTTGGGCGGCTGCAACCCCACCCAGCAGGGCAAGGCTTCTGCCTGCTCTATGGAACAGGAGGCCCAGGTTAACAGCTGCAGTTTGTGTAGCTCCAGCAGCACCAGGGGAGCTCCTGCCCCAACTCAGAAGGGGAAGGGCTCCTGCTAGCTCCACGGATCATGCAGCCCTATCCACGCCTCTGCTGCAGCCAGCGTGATGATAGCAGCAAGCCCTCTGTAGTCGCAGCTGCCAACACATTGGCCTGTCAAAGTGCTGGAATTACAAGTGTGAGCCACCATATCCAGCCTCATTCTTTTATTTACTTGGTGTTATGACGTTCACAAGACAACCACCTGACCTCAGTTTTTAATTTATAAAATGGAGAGCATGATAAAAAAACTACCTCCTGGCCGGGCGCGGTGGCTCAAGCCTGTAATCCCAGCACTTTGGGAGGCCGAGATGGGTGGATCACGAGGTCAGGAGATCGAGACCATCCTGGCTAACACGGTGAAACCCCGTCTCTACTAAAAAATACAAAAAACTAGCCGGGCGAGGTGGCGGGCGCCTGTAGTCCCAGCTATTCCGGAGGCTGAGGCAGGAGAATGGCGTGAACCCGGGAGGCGGAGCTTGCAGTGAGCTGAGATCCGGCCACTGTACTCCAGCCTGGGCGACAGAGCGAGACTCCGTCTCAAAAAAAAAAAAAAAAAAAAAAAAAAAAAAAAAAACTACCTCCTTAATAGGCTTGTTGTGAATAAAATATTAAAAGCAGTTTGTGTCCTCGTCACATACACACAAATAGTAACTGTGATGAAGGATGTGTTAATGAATTTCATTGTAGTAATCCTTAGATAATATATACATAAATCATTATATTGTACTTAAGTATATACAGATTTTATCATTTATACCTCAATAAAATGGAAAAAAAAATTAAAAGAGCAGTTTGTAATACAGTAGCCCCCATTATTCACAGGGAATACATTCTGAGACCTCCAGTGGATGCCTAAAATTGCAGACAGTACTGAACCCTATATATACTATGCTTTTCCCTATGCATATGTACCTGTGATGGAGTTTTTTACTTAGGCATAGTAAGAGATTAACAATAATAACTAATAATAAAATAGAACAATTACAACAACATACTGTAATAAAAATTATATGAGGCTGGGCATGGTGGCTCATGCCTGTAATCCCAGCACACTGGGAGGCTGAAGCGGGTGGATCACTTGAGGTCAGGAGTTCGAGAGCTGCCTGGCCAACGTGGTGAAACCCCATCTCTACTAAAAATACAAAAATTAGCCAGGTGTGGTGGCAAGCATCTGTAACCCCAGCTACTCTGGTGGCTGAGGCAGTAGAATCGCTTGAACTTGAACCCAGGTGGCAGAGGTTTCAGTGAGACGAGATCGCACCACTGCACTCCAGCCTGGGCAACAGAGTGAGACTCCTTCTCAAAAAAAAAAAAAAAAAAAGTGCTGGCTGGGCATGGTGAGTCACGCCTGTAATCCCAACGCTTTAGGAGGTTGAGACGGGCAAATCACCTGAAGCCAGGAGTTCGAGACCAGCTTGGCCAACATGGTGAAACCCCGTCTCTACTAAAAATACAAAAAAAATTAGCCAGGTGTGGTGGTGGGCACCTGTAATCCCAGCTACCCAGGAGGCTGAGGCAGGAGAATCACTTGAACGTGGGAAGCAGAGGTTGCAGTGAGCCAAGATCGCTCCATTGCACTCCAGCCTGGGCAACAAGCATGAAACTCCATCTCAAAAAAAAAAAAAAAAGTGCTATAGGCTGGTAGCGGTGACTCACACCTGTAATCCCAGAACTTTGGGAGGTCGAGGTGGGTGGGTCACCTGAGATCAGGAGTTCTAGACCAACCTGGCCAAGTATGAAACCTCGTCTCTACTAAAAATACAAAAATTAACTGGGTGCGGTGGCAGGTGCTTGTAATGCCAGCTACTTGGGAGGCTTAGGCAGGACAATCACTTGAACCCAGGAGTTGGAGGTTGCATTGAGTCAAGATCATGCCACTGCACTCCAGCCTGGGCAACAGAATGAGACTCCATCTCAAAAAAAAAAAAAGAAAGAAAGAAAAAAGGACATAGGTGTTTGGGAGAGTATTATTTTTGGCTTTACCCTGAGTAACTGGAGGCAGTTTAGTGGTATTAAGTGCCTTCATTTTATTGTGAGTACTTACCCATTTCTAGGATTTTTTTTATTACCCGAAGCAGAAATGCTCTTTTTTTTTTTTTTTTTTTTTGAGATGTAGTCTTGCTCTCTCGCCCAAGCTGAAGTGCAGTGGTGCGATTTTGGCTCACTGCACCTCCACCTCCTGGGTTCAAGTGACTCCCCTGCCTCAGTCCCCCGAGTAGCTGGGATTCCAGGCACACCTCACCATGGCCGGCTAATTTTTTTGTATTTTTAGTAGTGACAGGGTTTCACCATGTTGGCCAGGCTGGTCTTGAATACCTGACCTCAGGTGATCTGCCCTCCTCGGCCTTTCAAAGTGCTGAGACTACAGGTGAGCCACTGTGCCTGGCCCCCAAAGAGAAATATTGTACCCAGTAAACAATAACTTCCCATCTTCTCCCCTTCCCCAGCCCCTAGGAACCACTATTCTATTTTCTGCCCTCTATGAATTTGACTGCTCTAGGTACCTCATATAAAGGGAAGCATACAATATTTGTCCTTTTGTCTCTGGCATATATCTCATAGTGTAATGTTTTTGTTGGTAATCAGTGTGGTAGTATGTATCAGAATTTCATTCTCTTTTTTTTTTTTTATTTTTTTATTTTTTTTTTTTGAGACGGAGTCTCACGCTGTTGCCCAGGCTGGAGTGCAGTGGCGCGATCTCGGCTCACTGCAAGCTCCGCCTCCCGGGTTCCCGCCATTCTCCTGCCTCAGCCTCCTGAGTAGCTGGGACTACAGGCGCCCGCCACCGCGCCCGGCTAATTTTTTGTATTTTTAGTAGAGACGGGGTTTCACTGTGGTCTCGACCTCCTGACCTTGTGATCCGCCCGCCTCGGCCTCCCAAAGTGCTGGGATTACAGGCTTGAGCCACCGCGCCCGGCCCAGAATTTCATTCTCTTAAAAAAAAAATCAGTTTTACGTTAAATTGTAAAATGCACATAACCTTTATCATTCATAACCATTTTCAAGCGTATAGTTCAGTAGTATTACATACATTCCCATTGTTGTATAACCAATCTCCAGAATTCTTTGTTGTTGTTGTTGTTTGTTTTGTTTTGTTTTTTGAGACGGAGTCTTGCTCTGTCGCCCAGGCTGGAGTGCAGTGGCGCAATCTCGGCTCACTGCAACCTCCGCCTCCTGGGTTCACGCCATTCTCCTGCCTCAGCCTCCTGAGTAGCTGGGACTATAGGCGCTCGCCACTAAGCCCGGCTAATTTTTTGTATTCTTTAGTAGAGACGGGGTTTCACTGTGTTAGCCAGGATGGTCTCGATCTCCTGACCTCGTGATCCTCCCGCCTCAGCCTCCTAAAGTGCTGGGATTACAGGTGTGAGCCACTGCGCCCGGCCTCCAGAGCTCTTTTAATTTTGGAAAACTGACACTCTGTGCCCATAAAACAATTCCCATTTTCCCCTTCTCCCAGCCTCTGGCAACCACTATTCTACTTTCTATAAATTTGATTATTCTAGATATCTCTGATAAGTGGAATGATATAGGGTTTTTTTGTTTTGTAACTCTCTTATTTTAATTAGCATAATGTCCTCAAGCTTTATCTATGTTGTAGCATGTATCATAATTTCATTCCTTTTTATGACAGAATAATATTCCATTGTATGTATATACCATATTTTGTGACATTTGGGTTTCTACCTTTTGGCAATTGTGAATATTGTTGCTTTGAAAATTGGTTTACAAATATCTCTTTGTGTCCTTGCTTTCAGTTCTTTTACTTCTTTGGAGACAGGGTCTCACTCAGTTGCCCAGGCTGCAGTGCAGTGATGTGATCATGGCTCACTGCAGCCTTGAACTCTTTGGCTCAAGCAGTCCTCCCATCTCAGCCTTCCAAGTAACTCAAGTAACTGGGATTACAGGTGTGAGCCACCACACCTGGCCCTGCTTTCAGTTCTTTTTTTGAGACAGGGTCTCACTCTGTCACCCAGGCTGGAGTGCAGGTGATCTCGGCTCACTGCAAGCTCGGCCTCCCGGGTTCACGCCATTCTCCTGCCTCAGCCTCCAGAGTAGCTGGGACTAAGGCACCCGCCACCACACCCAGCTAATTTTTTGTATTTTTAGTAGAGAGAGGCTTTCACCGTGTTAGCCAGGATGGTCTCGATCTCCTGACCTTGTGATCCGTCTGCCTCGGCCTCCCAAAGTGCTGGGATTACAGGCATAAGCCACCGCACCTGGCCCCTGCTTTCAGTTATTTAGGGTATATACCCAGAAGTGAAATTGCTGGGTCATATGGTTATTCTGTGTTTAATTTTTTAAGGAACTTTTATACTGTTTTCACAGCAACTGTTTCATTTTACATTCCCACCAGCAATGCACAGGGGTCCCAATTTCTTCAGATCATAGCCAACACTTGTTATTTTCTGATTTTGATAATATCCATCCTGATGACTATGAAATGGTATCTCATTGTAATTTTAATTTACATTTCCCTAATGATCAGTGATGTTGAGCACCTTTTCATATGCTTCCTGGCCATTTGTATATCTTCTTTGAAGACGTATCTATTTAAGTCCTTTGCCTATTTTTTAATTGAGTTGTTTCTTTTGTTATTGTTGAGTTGTAGTTCTTTATATATTCTGGATATCAATCCCTTATCAGATAAATAATTTGCAAATATTTTTTCCTATTCTGTTGGTTGCCTATTCACTCTGTTGATTGTGCCCTTTGTTGCAAAAAAAGTTTTAAATTTTGATGAAGTCTAATTTATCCACTTTTTTTGTTGCTTGTGCTTTTGGTGTCATATCTGAGAAATCATTGCCAAATTCAATGTCATGTGCCTCTCCCAACCCCCTCCCCTTTTTAAAAAAAATAGTAGGGACAGGGTCTCACCCAGGCTGGAATACAGTGATGCAATCACATAGCTCACTGTAATTTCAAACTCCTGCCCTCAAGGGATCCTCCCACCTCAGTATCCATAGTAGCTAGTACTACAGGCATGTACCGCCACACCTGGCTAATTTATTTTTTGTAGAGATGGGGGTCTTGCCTTGTTACTCTGCTGGTCTCAAAATTCTGGCCTCAAGAAATCTTCTTGCTTCAGCCTCCCAAAGTGCTGCGATTACAGGTGTGAGTCATTGGGCCCAGCTCCCTATGTTTTCTTTAAAGAGTTTTATAGTTATAGCTCTTTTTTTTTTTTTTTTTTTTTTTTTTTTTTGAGACGGAGTCTTGCTCTGTCGCCCAGGCTGGAGTGCAGTGGCACAATCTCAGCTCACTGCAAGCTCCGCTTCGCCTCCCGGGTTCACGCCATTCTCGTGCCTCAGCTTCCCAAGTAGCTGGGACTACAGGCGCACGCCACCACGCCCGGCTAATTTTTTTTGTAATTTTAGTAGAGACGGGGTTTCACCACGTTAGCCAGGATGGTCTCGAACTCCTGACCTCGTGATCCACCCGCCTCAGCCTCCCAAAGTGCTGGGATTACAGACGTGAGCCACCGCGCCCGGCCTATAATTATAGCTCTTAAGTTTAGGTCTTTGATTCATTTTGAGTTCAAAAATCATTTAACTGTATATGCAAGAGTTTATTTCTTGGCTCTATTCCATTCCACTGGTCTATATGTCTGTCTTTATGCCAATGCCACACTGTTTACTGTAGCTTTGTAGTAAGTCATGTTATAAATTTTTAATTTCACACATCATCCTTGGATATATTCTCCTTTATGGAAAAGTTAAAACATAACCGCTAAGGATAACTGACCCTATCTGACCACCGTTCAAAGTCCCTATTGAAGGAAAGGGCTCAGTGGGAAAAGTTAAGAGCATGTGAGTCAGTGGAGCATGGTGGTCTGAGAAGTAGCCTCTGGAACCAGACTGCCTGGAGTCATAGCTTGATTCTGCCACTTTTAGATATATGACTGTAGGTGAGTCATATGATCTCCTTGTGTTCAGTTTCTTGGGTTGTTATGAGGATTGAATGAGTTAATTACACATAAAGCATGTAGAACAATACTTATCAATTAATAGTACTTAACTATTATGGTGTAGTGTAAGTGCTTAATTATTGTAGTATACGACTCCACATAGTTATGAAGAAGGCTAATGGGTGAGGGGATGCTCAATGACCTTGATGTCCTCCGCAAAGTAAAAACTGAAATAATCTGGTGATTCAGAGGAGTGTGTGAGGTGAGAGTCTTAAAAGTGTGTGAAGAAGGTTATAACTGACTTTTGGAGACTGTAGAATTACTGAAAGGCTAGTAAGATGATATTTGTAAGGTCCTATGAGGGCATTATCAGATAGACATGCATGGAACTTTTTGCAAGTGTCTTCCTACAAGAATGTTCTGGCCTGGAAGCGAGACTGGGGACTTTGGAACTCCAGGGATGATAGTAAGGGTTGAAGATTGCCAATGGTGGATGAACAAGGGGTTGAGGAAGAATAGGTGGTGGTGAAGGCACCAGAAAAGTCAGTGATGATTCAAAGCCTGGCTAAAGAGCCGGATATCATTAGGTGGACTCAGTAAAGCAAGAGCAGTAATGTGATTGAAAGTTGCTGAGAAGGTATAAAGTGGCTGGTTTAGAAAGTTTTGAGAGCTAGGCCGGGTGCAGTGGCTCACACCTGTAATTCTAACACTGGGAGGCTGAGACAGGTGGATTACTGGAGGTCAGGAGTTCAAGGCCAGCCTGGCCAACATGGTGAAACCTCATCTCTACTAAAAATACAAAAATTAGCCGGGCTTGGTGGCAGGCGCCTGTAATCTCAGCTACTTGGGAGGCTGAGGCAGGAGAATTGCTTGAACCTGAGAGGTGGAGGTTGCAGATCACACCACTGCACTCCAGCCTAGGTGACAAAGCGAGACTTCATCTCAAAAAAAACAAAAACAAAAAATTTGAGAGCTAGGGGAGGTTTTACTTAGTTTGAGGGCTTGCTGTGTTTGAGCTCTTGGTAGTCTAATAGATGATGTTTGCAGTTGTTTTTGTTTTTATTTTTTTATTTTGTTTTTTTAAATTCCCCTCATCTCCCTGCCTCGCCGCCTTTTATTTTGGGATGGAGTTTCACTCTTGTTGCCCAGGCTGGAGTGCAATGGCATGATCTCGGCTCACTGCAACTTCCACCTCCCAGGTTCAAGAGATTCTCCTGCCTTAGCCTTCCGGGTAGGTAGGATTTCAGGTGCCCACCACCACCCCTGGCTAATTTTTTGTATTTTTAGTAGGCATAGGGTTTCACCATGTTGACCAGGCTGGTCTTGAACTCCTGACCTCAGGTGATCCACCTGCCTCAGCCTCTCAAAGTACTGGGATTACAGGCGTGAGCCACCACACCCAGCCAAATTTCCTGTTTTAAGAATGAAGTATTTTTAGGTTTTTTTTTTTTTTTTTTTTAATACCAGTTTGTTGAGAGCCTGATGTAGAGTTCTAGAGAAGCTTAGTGGAAGTATTGTGAAGTCATGCTCTCCAAAGTGTTGTCAGTGGACATTGTAAGAATGTGGAAAGTACAATGGGTTTTAGTATTGAAGATAGTTCAGAGTCTAGAATGGAAAGGAAAAATGCGAGCCAGGCAATAACAAGAGCTCCCATTTATTGACTACTTAGAATATACTAGGCACTGTGTGCTAAGCAGTATACATCCATAATCACATTTCATTCTCATATCAACCCTGAAAGATGACTATTGTCTCCCTTTGAGGGGAAGCCACTGGGTCATGAGGTAAGGTACGATACCCAAGGTTACATGGTTAGAAGCAGCAGAGCCAGGGTTTAAACTAAGATCTACCTTACCCCGGAGCCTGTTTTCAGCAATTCTCCCAGGTAATTCTGATACACACTAAATTTTGAGAGTTATGTTCTATAACATAGTATTAAATCCTATTTTATTTTTAATTTCATTGGTTTGTGGGAAAACAGAACCAAGATACAATCTGAAGAAGGCAGGATGGGTGTTGGGAGAATTGACAGTGACCTTCCTAAAACATAAAGCAGTTTTGAGAACTTGCTGATAATGGACAGTAGATCTATAGAAAAACAGCAAGTTAGGAATAGTCGGCATGGGGAAAAGGTTTCTAGGGCTTCTGAAAGAAAGAGCAATGTAAAATGAACATTTAGGATCACTTTTACAAATATGTTAGTCTTCACATTTGCAGAATGTTGTAATTAATATAGTTAAGTCTCAACTGGTATTAACTTAGCAAATTGAATTTAATGTTAATTTTTAAAATCCTTTAATTTTCTATTTCATTGTTGAAAACTTGTCTAAGTTGTGTTGATCTGCTTTTATGAATTAAGTACAGTACAGTGAACATAATTGAATCTTTCTCTGGTGATTGAAGATCTTTCATAGTCTCAGAAATATCATTCTGAATTGCATAATGTAGACAGTATAGAAGCATGGACTTAAAATAGATTTACCCCAGGAAATATTCTGGAACAGGTTTTCCCAACCCCTGGGCCATGGATCAGTACAGGTCCATGATCTGTTAGGAACCAGGCTGCACAGTAGGAAGTGAGGGGTGGGCCAGTGAGCACTAACACCTAAGCTCTGCCTCCTGTCAGATCAGTGGCAGCATTAGATTCTCATAGGAGGCGAACTCTTTTGTGAACTGCGCATGCGAGGGATCCAGGTTGCCCATTCCTTATGATAATCTGAGAATCTAACTAATGCCTGATGATCTGAGGTGAAACAGTTTCATCCTGAAACCATATCCCCACCCAGATCCGTAGAAAAAATGTCTTCCATAAAACTGGTCCCCAGTACTAAAAAGGTTGGGGACCACTGCTCTGAAAGTTTTGTTTAGGTGGAAGAGTGGCATAGGGCAATGAGGTATTTATTTGATTTTTTTTTTTTTTTTTTTTTTAAGAGACAGGGTCTTCTATGTTGTCCAGACTGATCTCAAACTTTTGAGCTCAGGTGTTCCCGCTGTCTTGGCCTCCCAACGTGCATTTTGATGGTCTGAAAAATATTTGGACAATAGAGCTTTAACAGAAAATTTAAATAATTTAGTAAAAAAAATTTTTTTAATTGTCCCTTTATGGGCTCATTTTCTTAGATTGTAACTCTTATGCAGTCATTTTCTCTTTCTTTTTTTCCTTCTTTCTCTTTTTCTTTTTCTTTTTTTTTTTTTTTTTTTTTTGAGACAGTCTAACTCTGTCTTCCAGGCTGGATTATAGTGGCATGATCAGGACTCATCGCAGGTCACAACTTCCTGGGCTCAGGCGATTCTTCCGTCTCAGCCTCCCGAGTAGCTGGGACTACAGGCACATGCTACCATGCCCAGCTGATTTTTGTAGAGACAATTTCACCATGTTGCCCAAGCTGCTCTTAACTCCTGGGCTCAAGTGATCTGCCTGCCTCCCCCTCCCAAAGCGCTAGGATTACAGGTGTGAGACACCATGCATGGCCATAAAGTCATTTTTCATTGATGGCCCACCCTATAAGAATATGCATAGCAGTAGGTTTTAGGTTAGAAAAGGGATAGGGGGCTGGGCACGGTGGCTCATGCCTGTAATCCTAGCACTTTGGGAGGCCGAGGCAGGCGGATCGCTTGAGGTCAGGAGTTTGAGACCAGCCTGGCCAACATGGCGAAACCCCGTCTCTACTAAAAATACAAAAATTAGCCAGGCATGGTGGCATGCACCTGTAATCCCAGCTACTAAAGAGCCCAAGGAAGGAAAATCACTTGAACCTGAGAAGCAGAGATTGCAGTGAGCCGAGATCGTGCCACTGAACTCCAGCCTGGGCAACAGAGAGACTCTATCTCAAAAAGAAAAAAAAAAAAAGGCATAGGGATTTTTTTTGTTACTGTTTTACCTCTTTGATGTTAAATGAAAAAAAAAAAAATAGGCCGGGCGCGGTGGCTCAAGCCTGTAATCCCAGCACTTTGGGAGGCCGAGACGGGCGGATCACGAGGTCAGGAGATCGAGACCATCCTGGCTAACCCGGTGAAACCCCGTCTCTACTAAAAATACAAAAAACTAGCCGGGCGAGGTGGTGGGCGCCTGTAGTCCCAGCTACTCGGGAGGCTGAGGCAGGAGAATGGCGTAAACCCGGGAGGCGGAGCTTGCAGTGAGCTGAGATCCGGCCACTGCACTCCAGCCTGGGTGACAAAGCGAGACTCCGTCTCAAAAAAAAAAAAATAGACCAGGTACGTTGGCTCATGCCTGAAATCCCAGCACTTTGGGAGGCAGAGGTGGGCAGATCACCTGAGGTCAGGAATTTGAGACCAGCCTGGCCAACGTGATGAAACCCCATCTCTACTAAAAATACACAGATTAGCTGGGCGTGGTGGTATGCGCCTGTAATCTCAGTTACTTGGGAGGCTGAGGCAGGAGAATTGCTTGAACCCTGGAGGTGGAGGTTGCAGGGAGCCAAGATCGCACCACTGCACTCCTGCCTGGGTGACAGAGTGAGACCCTGTCTCAAAATATAATAATAATTATAATAATAAATGGAAATAAATAGATACTTGTATAAAGCAGTGACCTCCTTGGAGATTGTTGTAACCTTAGTGATTTTTCATTCATTTGTTTATTTAAAAAATATTTATTGAGTACCTGTTACATGTTGAGAAGTGTGGTAGGCACTGGTGATACAATGGTGAACAAAACAGACTAGAATTTATATTCTTGTCAGGGATGCATCAAAACAACAAAAATTTTTATCAAGTTAATAGATATTCTAGTTAGAGTTCTTGGTTGCAGATAATAGAAACTGATTTAGTTTCCTCAAGCAGAAAAGGAATTTTTCTGGAGGGTATTGAGGAACTCAGAATTACAAGAAGGCTGGAAAACAAAGTAAGGCCCAGCCAAAATACTATTCCAGGAACATTGTGCTCAGGATGCCGCCACTTGTTGGCTGGACACTCAATGCCACCATTACCGGCACCCTGCAATGGAACATGATCAGGCTTGCTGCTAGATAGACCATGCTGCTCATGGATATTTGCTACCACCTACTATATTCTCTACTGTGATGCAGCAACCGTAAAAAGTCTGGACCAACTCTTTGCTTTTTGAGCTTCTTTAAGGTTCAAAATCCCAGGCAGGAATATCTAGTTGGTCACAAGGGCATAGAAAAGGGAATATCTGTCCCCCATTGGCCTCCTCATCAGGAGGCAGGGCTGCCTCTCTAACTTGAGATTTTACTGAAACAGTATGTTGGGCAGCCAAATTGTAAATGTCTGCCATAACAGACAAAATAATTTAGCTTTTGGGCTGGGTGTGGTGGCTCACACTTGTAATCCCAACATTTTGGGAGGCTGAGGCAGCAGGATAGTTTGAGGTGACAAGTTTGAGACCAACCTAGGCAAATAGTAAGCCCCCATCACTACAAAAAAATAAAAATTAGCCAGTCATGGTGGTGTGCACCTGTAGTCCCAGCTACTCCAGAGGCTGAAGTGGGAGGACTGTTTGAGTCCAGCAGTTCAAGGCTACAGAGAGCTATGATCATGCCTGGGCAATCCAGCCTGGGTGACAGAGCAAGACCCCATCTCTAATAATAATAATAATCTAGTAATTGCAAATAGTCCAAGTATAATGATGGAAACAAAATGGGGTCTGAAATAGAGACTAATAGAAGGAAATCTTTAAATGGAGAATAATGAGGGAAGACCTCCACAAGTGGGAGATATTTGGTTAAGAATCGGGTGATGAACTCTCCCAGTTTGCCTGGGACTGGAATGTTCTAGGATGTGGGGCTTCCATTGCTAAAACTGGGAAAGTTTTACACAATGAAGTTGGGGCCACTCTAATTGTGAAGGAACCATATAGGACAAGAGTAGAGGCAGGAGCATTTCATGAAGAAGGAATGTTGCAGGTACAGAGGCCCCAGGTGGAAAAGGTCTTCACATGTTGGAGGAACTGAGAAGTCAGTGTGAATGAGAGGAGTGTTATGTGAGCTGGGAAAGAATAAGTAGTTAGGAGGTAGATCATGCAGGGCCTTTAGGCTATGGTGAGTGTTTGGATTTTATTCTAAGTACAATGAGTTGCTACTGAAGGGAGGGCTTTAGGCAGGGGAATAATATGATCTGATTTGTTTTGTGAAGACCACTCTTGTTGATGGATGGGGAACAGATTAGAAGGGATTAAGAGTTGGAAGTCAGCAGGTGGCTTGGCTCACACCTGTAATCCTGTCACTCTGAGAGGCTGAGGCAGGAGAGTTGCTTGAGCTCAGGAGTTTGAGACCAGTCTGAGCAACATAGTGAAACCTCATTTCTACTAAAAATAAAAAAATGTTAGTTGCATGTGGTGGCGCATGCCTGTCAGTCCCAGCCACTAGGGAGGCAGAGGCGGTAGGATTGCTTGAGCCCAGGAGGTCGAGGCTGCAGTGAGCAATGATCGTGCCACTGCACTCCAGCCTGGGCAACAAAGGGAGACCCTGCCTCAAAAAAAAAAAAAGTTGGAAGCAGGTAAGAGTAGGAACCTATTGCGTTAGTCCCAGGTAGAGTTGGTGGTAGCCTGAACTAAGGTGTTGGCTATGGAGACAGAGAAATGGATGCATTCAAAATATATTCTGCCTGCCTGCCTCAGCAACATGTCTCTACAAAAAAAAAAAAAAATTAGCCAGGCATGGTGTGTATGCCTGTAGTCCCAGCTACTCAGGAGGCTGAGGTGGGAGAATGGCTTGAGCCTAGGGGTTTGAGGCTGCAGTGAACCGTGATCACACCACTGCTCTCCAGCCTGGGCGACAGAGCAAGACCCTGTCTCAAAAAAAATTAAAAAGTGAAAAGATACATAGATATATATATTTTGGATAGAGAATCAACAGGACTTGGAGGGTTGGATGCAGGCTGTGAAGGAAGGATGAGATCAAGGATGACTTTAGTCATATGCAGTTTGAAGTGTTTTGTTGTGAAGAGAAAACAGATGCTATCAGAAGAAAACTGCCTTCTTTTCTCACCAGATACAGCAACCACTCTCCTTTTATACCCATATAATCTGCAGTTGCTCTTGCCGCAGAGCATGAAGTGTCCCTGCTCCTATCTAAAGCCCTCCCTTCACACTGTGTCCTATTCATTCATTCATTCATTCACTAATGCCAGAGATACAGTAGTTAACACAATGCAACAAAGTCTTGCTCTTACAGAGCTTACATTCTAGTCATGAGGAAACAGACAAATACATTTGTAATATAGCAGATGGTAAAAATACTATGGTGAAAAAGCAGAAGGAGACTATAGGGAGTCCCTGGATTGGAGGGGGACAGGGTGAGAGTTATTATTTTTGATAGGTTGCATAGGTCAGAGGAGACTTCTTTGAGAGTGACGTTTGAGCAGACATCTGAAAGAACGAGGAAGTCAAACAAGCAGATGTCAGGAGGAATGAGTCATTCCCAGCAGAAGGCAAAGCAAGTGCAATGCCCCTGAGGTGAGTATGCTTGGTGTGTTCATGGGACAGCAAGAAGGCCAGTGTGGCTGCAGTGGAAGGAGCATAGTGGAGAGGGGTAGGAAATGAGGGCAGAGAGGAGTTAGCAGGAGGACAGATTGTGTAGGGCCTTGTAGGCATTTGTGAAATCTGCAAAAACCGAGTCAGACGGAAGCATCTCCTCGTGTGTACTACTGCAGTATCTCCCCTCTCCTATATTATCAATTTTCCTTCTCCTAGAATAATAGTTCTCAAATTTTTTGGTCTTAGGACTCCTTTGTAATCTTAAAAATTACTTAGAACTCCTTGCCTTATACCCGACCTTAGGAGAAAAGCATTCAGCTTTTTATACATTGAGTATGATGTTAGCTATACATTTCTTGAGAAGCCCATCATCAGATTGAGGAAGTTCCCTTCTATTCCTAGTTTGCTGGGAGATTTTAGCAGGAACAGGGGTTTTTTTTTTGCTTTTGTTTTTAAAGAGACATGGTCTCACTCTCTTTCCCAGGCTGGAGTGCAGTGGCACAATCACAGCTCACTGCATCCTCAGACTCCTGGACTCAAGAGATCCTCTTGCCTATGCCTCCCCAAGTAGCTGGGACTACAGGCAAGCACCATCACCCCTGGCTAATTCTGTTTTTTTTTCTTTTCCCCAATAGAAATGGGGGTCTCACCATTTTGTTCAGGCTGGTCTTGAACTCCTGGACTCAGGCAACCCCCCTGCCTCAGCCTCCCAAAGTGCTGGGATTACAGGCATAAGCTACCCTACCCAGCCCTTTTCTCTGCATCCGTTGAGATAATCAAGTGAGTTTTTTTTTTTTTTAATCTGTTAATATGATGAATTACTTTTTTTTTTTGAAACAGTTTCGCTTTTGTTGCTCAGGCTGGAGTGCAATGGCGCGATCTCGGCTCACCGCGACCTCTGCCTCCTGGGTTCAAGAGATTCTCCTGCCTCAGCCTCCCGAGTAGCTGGGATTACAGGCATGCGTCACCATTCCTTGCTAATTTTGTATCTTTAGTAGGGACGGGGTTTCTCTATGTTGGTCAGGCTGATCTCAAACTCCCGACCTTAGGTGATCCGCCCGCCTTGGCCTCCCAAAGTGCTGGGATTACAGGCATGAGCCACTGTACCTGGACTACATTTTTGAATGTTAAACAACCTTGCATTCCTGTGATAACCTCACTTGGTTGTGACATATGATCTTTCTTATATATTGTTGGATTTCATTGCTAACATTTTGTTGATAATTTTTACATCAGCCGAGCACTGTGGCTCACGCCTATAATCCCAGCACTTTGGGAGGCTGAGGCAGGTGGATCCCTCGAGGTCAGGAGATTGAGACCAGCCTGGCCAACATGGTGGAACCCCATCTCTACAAAAAAATACAAAAACTAGCCAGGCATGGTGGTGTGCACCTGTAATACCAGCTACTCGAGAGGCTGAGGCAGGAGAATTGCTTGAATCAGGGAGGCAGAGGTTGCGGTGAGCTGAGATTGTGCCACTGCACTCCATCCTGGGAGACAGAGTGAGACTCCGTCTCAACGAAAAGGCCACGCACAGTGGCTCACATCTATAATCCCAGCACTTTGGGAGGCCAAGGCAGGTGGATCACCTGAGGTCAGGAGTTCGAGGCTAGGTTGGCCAACATGGTGAGACCCTATCAGTACCAAAAATACAAAAATTAGCCGGGTGTGGTGGCACACACCTGTAATTCCAGCTACGTGGGATGCTGAGGCAGGAGAAACGCTTGAACCCAGGAGGCGGAGGTTGCAGTGAGCTGAGATAGCACCACTGCACTCCAGCCTGGGCAACAGAGCGAGACTCCATCACAAAAACATTTTGTTGTGTGTACCTCTGTGTTCATGAGAGGTGTTCATCTTCAGTGTTTTGGCTTTTCATGGTAGTGTTTTGGTATTGGTATCAGTGTAATGCTAGCATCATGAAATGATTTGCAAATAATTCCCTCTTTTTTCAATTTTCTGGAAGAATTTATATAGAATTGGTTTTATTTCTCTTTTAGATGTTTGGCATGATTCACCAGTGAGGCCACCTGGGCCTAGAGTTTTCTTTGTGGGAATGTTTTTAACAAATTCAACTTACTTTATAGATATGAACTACTCAGGTTACCCATTTCTTTTGGAGTGAGTTTGGTAGTTTGTGTCTTTGAAGGAATTTGCCCATTTTAATTAGGTTGTCAAATATAGTGGCATAAAGTTGCTAAAAATACTTCCTGGCCGGGCCCAGTGGCTCACGCCTGTAATCCCAGCACTTTGGGAGGCTGAGGCGGGTGGATCACGAGGTCAGGAGATCGAGACCATCCTGGCTAACACGGTGAAACCCCGTCTCTACTAAAAATACAAAAACTTAGCCGGGCATGGTGGCAGGCACCTGTAGTCCCAGCTGCTCGGGAGGCTGAGGCAGGAGAATGGTGTGAACCCAGGAGGCGGAGCTTGCAGTAAGCGGAGATCGCGCCACTGCACTCCAGCCTGCAGCCTGGGTGACAGAGCGAAACTCCGTCTCAAAAAAAAAAAAAAAATTTCCTTATTAGCTTTTTAGTGTCTGTAGACTCCATAGTGATGTCTGTCTTTCCTCATATTGGTTATATGTGCCCTCTGTCTTATTCCTGATAAGTCTGGGTGGAGATTTATCAATACTGATCTTTTTAAAAAATCATCTTTTGGTTTCATTGACTTTCTCCATTGTTTTTCTGTTTTCTATTTCTATTCCATTGATTTTGCACTCTAATCTTTGGATACTTTGAGTTTAATTTGATCTTCATTTTTTAGTTTGTTAAGGTTGAAGCTAAGGTCATTGATTTGAGACCTTTTTAAATAAGGATATTTAGTGCTTTAGCTGCATCTCACAAATTTTGATATGTTGCATTTTCAGTTTTATTCAGTTCAAAATACTTTCCAATTTCCTTTTTTGGTTTCTTTTTTGATGTAGGGGTTACTTAGAAGCTTGTTATTTAGTTATTTGCAAATATTTGAGACTTTTTGAGGACCTAATATTTGAGGATCTTTCTGTTATTGATTTCTAACTTAATTTGATTGTCAAGAATATATTTTATATGACTTAAATCCTTTTAGGCACATTGAGATTGGTTTTTATGGTCCAGGATATGTCCCAGAACATCTTGGTAAATGTTTAGTGTAACTTAGAAAATGTATAGTCTGCTATTCTTGAACAGAATATTCTATACATGTCAAGTAGGTCTGGTTGATTTATATTGTTGAACACATCTATATACTTATTAATTTTCTGTCTATTAATCTATCACTCTTTTTTTTTTTGAGACAGAGTCTCACTCTGTTGCCCAGAACGGACTGCAGTGGCACAATCACAGCTCACTGCAGCCTCAACATCCTGAGCACAAACAATCCTCCTGCCTCAGCCTCCCAAGTAGCTGGGACTACAGGCATGCACCACCGTACCCAGCTAATTTTTGTATTTTTTTGTAGAGACAGGGTTTTACCATGTTGCCCAGGCTGGTCTTAGACTTCTGAGCTCAAGCAACCCACCTGTCTCAGCCTCCCAACGTGCAGAGATGAGTAATCATATAGTTTTTGTCCTTTATTTTATTGATATGGTGGGGTATGGTGGCTGATTTTCAGATGTTAAATCAACCTTGCATTTGAAGATACATCCTACCTGGTCATGGTTTCAGTCTTTTGTTTTGTTAATTAGAGTTGGGGCGGTGCCTCACTGTGTCACCTTGAACTCCTGTGTGCTCCAGCAATCCTTCCACCTCAGCCTCCTGAGAAGCTAAGACTACAGGTGCACACCACTGCACCTGGCTAGTTTCAGTAGTTTTTGTCTTGTTGGGAATTAGTTCATTTCATCTAAGTGGTCTCATTTGTTGGCACACAATTATTCATTAATATTTCCTCAGGATCCTTTTTATTTCTGCAAGGTTGGTAGTAACGTCCCACTTTCCATTCCTGATTTTGGTAACTTGAGACTTTTTTTTTTTAATTGTTGAGGCTGACTAAAAGTTTGTCGATTTTTGCTGATCTTTTCAAAGAACCAACTTTTGGTTCTATTGTTTTTCTATTCTCTTAAGTTCTGCTCTAATCTTTTTTCTTTCCTTCCTTCTGCTTGCTTTGGGTTTAGTTTCCTCTTAGGTGGGAGTTTAGGTAATTGATTTGAGATCTTCTTTTTTATTACAGGCGTTTATAACTATAAATTTTTCTCTAAGCATTATTTTAGCTGCATCCATAAGCTTTGGTGTGTTGTATCTTCATTTTAATTCATCTCAAAGTATTTTCTGATTTTCCTATGATGTCTTCATTGACCCATTGGTTATTAACAAGTGTGTTATTTAATTTTCTTTTTCTTTTCTTTCTCTTTTTTTTTTTTTTTTGAGGCAGAGTCTTGCTCTGTCCCCCAGGCTGGAGGGCAGTGGCATGATCTTGGCTCACTGCAACTTCTGCCCCCTGGGTTCAAGCAATTCTCCTGCCTCAGCCTCCCAAGTAGCTGGGATTACAGGCATACACTACCACACCCAGCTAATTTTTGTATTTTTAGTAGAGATGGGTTTCGCTATATTAGCCAGGCTGGTCTCGACCTCCTGACCTTAAGTGATCCACCTGCCTCAGCCTCCCAAAGTGCTGGAATTACAGGCATGAGCCACCATGCCCGGCCCCTTTTTTTTTTTTTTTTTTCAGACAGAGTCTCCCTCTGTAACCTAGACTGGAGTGCAGTGGTGTGATCTTGGCTCACTGCAACCTGCACCTCCCAGGTTCAGGCAATTCTCCTGCCTCAGCCTCCCGAGTAGCTGGGACTACAGGCACCCACCACCACGTCTGGCTAATTTTTGTATTTTTAGTAGAGACGGGGTTTCACCATGGTGGCCAGGCTGGTCTTGAACTCCTGACCTCAGGTGTTCAGCCACCATGCCTGGCCTGTTTAATTTTCATAAATTTGTGAATTTTCCAGATTTTTTCTGTTAACTGATTTCTAATGTTATTCCATTGTGGTCAGAGAACATAGTTTGTGTCATTTCAATCCTTTTAAATTTATTGAGGCTTATTTTATTTTATTTTTGAGATGGAATCTCACTCTGTCACCAGGCTGGAGTGCAGTGGCACAATCTAAGATCACTGCAACTTCCGCCTCCCAGGTTCAAGCGATTCTCCTGCCTCAGCCTCCTGAGTAACTGGGACTACAGGCATGTGCCACCAGGCCCAGCTGATTTTTGTATTTTTAGTAGAGACAGGGTTTCACCATGTTGGCCAGGATGGTCTCGATCTCTTGACCTCATGATCTGCCCGCCTCAAGCCTCCCAAAGTGCTAGGATTGCAGGCGTGAGCCATTGCACCTGGTGAGGCTTATTTTATGTTCAAGCATATGGTCTGTTGTGAGAATGTGCAATGTGTGCTGGAGAAGAATGTGTATTCTACTGTTGTTGGGTAGAGTGTTCTCTAGGTGTCTTTTAGGTCTGATTGGTTTATAGTATTGTTTAAATGAGTTTTTGAGGTTTCTAAAAATGGTATCACTGGGTGTGGTGGCTCACACCTGTAATCCCAGCACTTTGGGAGGCTAAGGCAAGAGGACATTCGAGCCCAGGAGTTCACTACCAGCCTGGGCTATTAGAGAGACCTTGTCTGTAAAAAAAAATGCAAGGTGTGGTGGTGCAAGCCTGTAGTTCCAGCTACTTGGGAGGCTGAGGTGGGAGGATCACTTGAGCCTGGGATGTCGAGGTTGCAGTGAGCTGTGATCATGCCACTGCACTCCAGCCTGGATGAGAGAGTGAGACCCTGTCTCAAGAAAAAAAAAAGTGGTACCATACTAAATGGGCTCTCTCACTGGCTGCCTTGTTATTCTCACCCAGGGCCGCTGCATTTGTTGTTCCGTCATCCTAGAACTTTTCTCCCCAAGATAATCCATGATTTTCTTCCTCATTTCAGTCTCATCTCTGTACATATGTCTTATAAGGACCTTTCCTGACAGACTTCCCAACCCCTGTGTTTTTCTTTTCATCCTTCTTTGTTTTGATTTATGCTATTTATCACTATGTGAAAAAGTACAGAGTATATTTATTAGTCTACTTGTCTCTTTTACTCTTTTGTTCATTGCTACGTCACCTAGTAGGTACTCAAAACGTATCAAGCTTCCATATGTGAATTTGGAAGTTCTGAAGTCAGAGCAGAGGACTTGATTAAGATAGAAAAATTGGGGAATCATTAGCTTAGAGTGAAAATTTAAATTCATAGGTAGAAGAAATTACCTATGGCTAGAGAGAAGAGATAAAAGAGAAAAGGGCCAGGGCCTAGCCCTGATGAATCCAGCATCTATTACAGGTTTGATAGGTAAGGAGGCCTAACAAAGAAAATTGACAAGGAGCAGAGGAGAGGGCACAGAGGTAGAAGCATCATGGTTCTTCTAGTGTAGGGGCTGCCTGTACTAGAAATAAAGAACTAGGCCGGGCGCAGTGGCTCATGCCTGTAATCCTAGCACTTTGGGAGGCCGAGGTGGGCGGATCACTTGAGGTCAGGAGTTTGAGACCAGCTTGGTCAACACGGTGAATCCCGTCTCTACTAAAAATATAAAATTAAAAAATAATAATGGCCGGACACGGTGGCTCATGCCTGTAATCCCAGCACTTTGGGAGGCCGAGGCGGGTGGATCATGAAGTCAGGAGATCAAGACCATCCTGGCTAACACGGTGAAACACCGTCTCTACTAAAAATACAATAAAATTAGCCGGGCATGGTGGCGGGCGCCTGTAGTCCCAGCTACTCCGGAGGCCGAGGCAGGAGAATCACTTGAACCCGGGAGGCAGAGGTTGCAGTGAGCCAAGATCGCGCCACTGCGCTCCAGCCTGGGCAACAGAGCAAGACTGTCTCAATAATAATAATAAGATAAAAATACAAAATTAACCAGGCATGATGGTGCATGTTTGTGATCTCAGCTACTCAGGAGGCTGAGACAGGAGAATCACTTGAACCAGGCAAGCGGAGGTTGCAGTGAGCTGAGATCGCACCATAGAGCTCTAGACTGGGCAGCAGAGCCAGACTCTGTCTCAAAAAAATAAATAAAAATACAAAAATTAGCCAAGGGTGGTGGTGCACGCCTGTAATCCCAACTACTTGAGAGGCTGAGGCAGGGGAATCGCTTGAACTCAGGAGGTGGAGGTTGCAGTGAGCTGAGATTGTGCCATTGCACTCCATCCTGGGTTCCAGAGGGAGACTCCATCTCAAAAATAAATAAATAAATAAATAAATAAATAAATAAATAAATAAAAATAACTAAAAGAGTAGGAGGTGCCATTGAAGCCAACAAAAATGGAGTAGCCAACTTAATGGAAGCCGACGTGAGGTTCAGAAAGATAATGTGGCTGGAGAAGTGACTGTCAGATGCTGAAACATGAAGGCTGTTGATAGCTTTGACAAGAGCAGAAGAGTGGTGCAGACAGAAGCTGGACTGGCTCATGTGTACTCAAGAGTGTGTAGGCCAGTTTATAAAATAATAATTCAGTTTATAAAATAATAATTATTCAATCAAGTCTTTTAATAGAATCTGCAAGTTGAATCTAGTAAGTTTCCCTCCCTTCTTTTTGGCTTTCTCAGTGTTTAAAAACTCCCATATTTGGAAATGCTCTAGTAATTCCTTAAAGATTGAAAATGAGTAGATGTTAAATGCTATCTAAGCCAGATGATCCTGGGATCTTCCCACACCAGCTTCTGGGAACTGGGAAACTTCTAACTAGCTAGACAGAACTAAAGTACCATCTTCATCATCTCTCCATGACCTAGCACTTATATTCTTTGCAATCAGTTGACATTTATTTTCATATAAGTGTGTAGGAAAGAAGTACCTTGCTCTTTTTTAGAAAAGACAGGGTCTCACACTATCACCTAGGCTGGAATGCAATGGCACGATCACAGCTCACTGCAGCCTCGACCTCCTGGGCTCGATTGATCCTTCCACTTCAGCCTCCCAAGTAGCTGGGACTACAGGCGCATGCTACCACATCTGGCTAATTGTTTTTTTTGTAGAGACAAGGTTTCACCATGTTGCCAAAGCTGGTTTTGAACTACTGGACTCAAGCGATTCGGAATCACCTTGGCCTCTCAAAGTGCTGGGATTACAGGTGTGAGCTACCAAGCCTGGCCGCTGAAGTAGCTGTTTCTATTTGTGAAAGTAGTTTTCTGCTGTCATTTATTTTTGACATCTTGTCCTTGGACTATATGAAGATGTTAATCACCTTAATTATCCCTATAATAGCTACTAGAAACCTAAAACATTGGCACAAGAGAATAGAGATTTGAGAAATAGACATATGCATATATGTAATTGGTAATTCAGCCAAGATAAAAAATAATCAAATGGAGAAAGCATAGTCTTTTTTTTTTTTTTTTTTTTTTTTTTTGAGACGGAGTCTCGCTCTGTCGCCCAGGCTGGAGTGCAGTGGCCGGATCTCAGCTCACTGCAAGCTCCGCCTCCCGGGTTTACGCCATTCTCCTGCCTCAGCCTCCCCAGTAGCTGGGACTACAGGCGCCCGCCACCTCGCCCGGCTAGTTTTTTGTATTTTTTAGTAGAGACGGGGTTTCACCGGGTTAGCCAGGATGGTCTCGATCTCCTGACCTTGTGATCCGCCCGTCTCGGCCTCCCAAAGTGCTGGGATTACAGGCTTGAGCCACCGCGCCCGGCCGAAAGCATAGTCTTTTTAACAAATTGTGCGGGAGCAATTGGAAATCCATGTGTTAAAAGATAAAAGTTCTTTAACCCATGCTCTACATCATGTATTAAAATTAACACAAAATGGATCGTAGCTCCAAATCTAAAACTTTAAACCATAAACCATCTGAAGAAAGGCCTGGCATGGTGGCTCACGCTTGTAAATCCCAGCACTTTGGGAGGTCGAGGCCAGTGGATCACCTGAGGTCAGGAGTTCGAGACCAGCCTGACCAACATGGTGAAACCCCATCTCTACTAAATATATGAAAATTAGCTGAGTGGAGCCAGGTGCGGTGGCTCATGCCTGTAATCCCAGCACTTTGGAGGGCCGAGGCGGGCAGATCATGAGGTCCGGAGATTGAGACCATTGTGGCTAAGATGGTGAAACCCCATCTCTACTAAAAATACAAAAAATTAGCTGGGCATGGCGCATGTAGTCCCAGCTACTTGGGAGGCTGAGGCAGGAGAACGGCGTGAACCCAGGAGGCAGAGCTTGCAGTGAGCCGAGATCGTGCCACTGCACTCCAGCCTGAGTGACAGAGCAAGACTCTGTCTCAAAGAAAAAAAAAAAATTAGCTGAGTGGTTGGGCATGGTGGCTCACACTTGTAATCCCAGCACTTTGGGAGTACAAGGTGGGTGGATCACGAGGTCAGGAGTTCGAGACCAGCCTGGCCAACACAGTGAAACCCCGTCTCTACTAAAAATACAAAAATTAGCTGGGCGTGGTGGCGGGTGCCTGTGATCCCAGCTACTCAGGAGGCTGAGGCAGGATAATCGCTGAAACCTGGGAGGTGAAGGTTGCAGTGAGCCAAGATCGTGCCACTGCACTCTAGCCTGGGTGACAGAGGTAGACTCCATCTCACAAAAAAAAAAAAAAAAAAATAGCCAAGCATGGTGGCCGGCACCTGTAATGCCAACTAGTCAGGAGGCTGAGGCAAGGAGAATCACTTGAACCTGGGAGGCGGAGGTTGCAGTGAACTGAGATCATGCCACTGCACCCCAGCCTGGGCGACAGAGTAAGACTCTGTCTCAAAACAAACAAACAAACAAACAAAAAATTCCAAAGAAAACAGGGGACAATTTTTGTGACCTTGGGTTGGGCAAAACTTTATTAGATACAATGCTTAAAAATGGATACAGACCAGGCGTGGTGGCTCATGCCTGTAAACCCAACACTTTGGGAGGCTGAGGCAGATGGATCACTTAAGCCCAGGAGTTTGAGACCAGCCTGGGCAACATGGTAAAACCCTGTCTCTACAAAAAGTACAGAAATTGGCTGGGGATGGTGATGCACACCTGTAGTCCCAGTTACTCAGGAGGCTGAGTTGGGAGGATCGCTTCAGCCTGAGAGGCAGAGGTTGCAGTGAGCTAAGATTGTGCCACTGTACTCCAACCAGGGTGACAGAGTGAGACCCTACCTCAACAACAACAACAAAAAAGATAAGTTTCAATTAGCTAATTAATTCCAAACTCTTAATAATATGGCTTTTAGCATAATTATTATGGTGTGTTCTAGAGAAGCCCCTTCTGAAAACCTCATCTAGCTTTCCCCTGCCTTCTCAGGGGAAAGTTGAAGTTATATGAAGTCCTGTCTGTCATGGAGACCAGGCACCCAACTCCTCAGTGCCTCACCAAATCTCCTTTCCTACCCTACCTTTGGTTGATCCATTCATGCATCACTGGCTTCGTGACTTTGACTGTATCTCTTGGCTTCTTCCTCTTGGGCTTTGGCTCCTGCTACTGCCTAACTATTTTTCCATCTTCCAAGTTAGGCTACCAAGAGAGGGAACCTGATTGGCCTAGATTATTTTTCCTTATTCTAGACCACTAAATAGATGTGTTCAACCAGCAATATGGTCCAGTCATCAGTGGCTGGGGGGTAGGGTGGATGGGGACATAGGGCAATGTTTGGAAGGAGTCTAAGGGGAAAGGTATAGAATGTTGGTACGTATAATGTGGACTGTACCATCAGCTGGTACCATGAGCAAGAGATAGGACCATGTGTGTGATAAAATCATAATATCCATAGTTATCATAAAGCAAAATGTTGTTATTCTTATTTTCTTCTTCCAGAAACCATTGATCATCAAGCTGCCTTCCAGTTATGGCTCTCTTATTGTATAGCCGCCCATCCTAAATCAGTCCATAACAGGTAGTACGATAAGTGTTTAGAGAAGGAGCTTTTGCCTATTCGCTAGGTGAGAGGTAGAGATCTCAAAGTATGTGGCAACAGGATAGAATTGTGGATTAGTTGGAAGGTGTTATCAGAGGCCATTTGATAAGACCCTCTTGACTCTGAATATAGCACCCAAACCATGCCTTTCAAATAAACAACAGTCCATCTTCTTATACTTTAGTCTGTTCCTGTGTAAGCAATTCTCAAGGCTAGTTCTTCATGACATTGAGCCATTTTTTTTCCCTGATGGGTTTCATAGTATCCATCCTATAATGGTCATCATGCTATTTGATTTTAGTGTGTCCTTTTTTCTTGCATGATGCTTCTTTTGCTATTTTTCTTCTTGGCTTTTCATCTTTAGGTTTGTTGAGGTCCTTAAATCCTGATTGTCAATGTCCTAGGATCCCAGAGACAAAATGGACTTATTATTATTATTATTATTATTTTGTCACATAACTGGAGGGACTGAACTTATGTTTGCTTTCTGTTAGAAGAACTAGTGCATCTAAGACAGTCAGCGGCAGAATTTGGTTTGGCTAGTTAAGACATCCATGGAGATGGAATATCATGCAGTCCAGGTAGAAAGATGTTAATGGGCCTGTGAAGACAGGTTGCCTACCCAGGGCTTCTCAAACTTGAGAAATCACCTGGACATCTTGTTAAAATGCAGATTTTAATTCAGTAGGTTTGGGGTGTGGCCTCACATCTGGAAATCTGCATTTCAAAGAAGCTCCCAGGAGATGTTGATGCTGCAGGTCTGCAGACACACGTGGAGGCATAAGAACTAAGGGGTTTAATATTCCCAAACAGGCATCAGTGAACAGAAGCTGCCTATATCGCTCCCCCTCGATGCCAGAGAACTTGAATAGGCCCAGACTGAAGCAGGTGGAAAAATTCAAGGACAACACGATACCAGACAAAGTTAAAAAAAAGTATTTTTCTGGCCAAGGAAAACTCAGGAAGGTAAGAACATTTTAAGATGGAAATCTTATTCATCTTCTCTCTCATGTCTTTGCTTTTCTGGTATGAGGATTGTTTTATTATGCCTTTTTTGTCTTCTTCCTCTTTACTTTTACTTTTTCCTCTTTGTTCTTTCCATCTTTCTGTCTTTTCTACATCTGTATCCACATGTGAAATATATGTATATAAAATATTTATATAACATAGATATATAAAGTATGTCTATATTGTACTTTTAGAAATGTTGTCATCAGCCAGGCACAGTGGCTCATGCCTATAATCCTAGCACTTTGGGAGGCCAAGGCGGGCGGATTGCCTGAGCTCAGGAGTTTAAGACCAGACTGGGTAACACGGTGAAACCCCATCTCTACTAAAATACAAAAACTCAGCTGGGCATGGCAGCATGTGCCTGTAGTCCTGGCTACTAGGGAGGCTGAGGCAGAAGAATCGCTTGAACCCGGGAGGCGGAGGTTGTAGTGATCCAAGATTGCGCCACTGCACTCCAACCTGGGCAACAGAGCAAGACTCTGTCTCAAAAAAAAAAAAAGAAATGTTGTCTTCATACTGCCTTCCCAAACCTTTTTCTTAAGATCTGAATGAATACAAGGGAACTTTGGTATGGATATTTCACTGCCGTTTTACATGCGGTCTGACAGAAACAACATCATATAGCAGATTGCTTTTGTGGAAAGCAACTTCTGAAAAACTTAGCCTCTGTCCTTTACCCTCCCCAACTTTTAAAAATTCTAAATAGATGGGAGTATCACTTAAGGCCAGAAGTTCAAGACCAGCCTGGTCAACATAGCATGACCCCATCTGTAATAAAAAATAATAATAAAAGAACAAATTAAAATTCTAAATATATTTGGATATTTTATAAAATCAACTTATTTATTTATTTATTTTCCCCTGAGATGGAGTCTCACTCTGTCACCCAGGCTGGAGTGCAGTGGCATGATATCGACTCACTGCAAACTCAATATTTATTTATTATTAAAAATCATAATTAAATAAATGGGGTCTCACTCTGTCTCCCAGGCTAGAGTGCAGTGGTGTGATCGTAGCTCACTACAGCCTTGGCCTCTTGGGCTCAAGCAATCCTCCTACCTCAGCCTCCCAAGTAGCTAGGATTACAAATGTGCGCCACCATGACCCACTCCATCCACTGGTTTTTAAACCTTTAACATGAGGATTGGGTGTGGGGTGGGAATCTTGTCATCTTCAGGGCTTACATTTAAAGAAGACAGTCTCTCTATGTGACATTAATATCACTCAGATGCTGGAGGAAGATTCTAACCAGGGGCACCTGATTGGTGATTTTTCCAAGGTGAGTTTGGCTACACCCATCCTGTATTTCAGTGAGTCATTTGGATCTGAATCTTCTCTGTTTGCAGAGAATGCCTGGTGTAAATATGCATCCTCACCAAATACTATTTGATAACCTGACAGTACTCTAGTGGTAGATCCAGGCCCTAAGCCTTTCCAGAAAGAAAATATTTATTATTCTTCTGGGAAGATCCAGAACACAGGGGAAAGTATGAGACTTTTTACCTTTTTTCTGTTTAAAAACATATTTTAAAATTATGTAAATAATACTTGGTTGTTACAGAAAAAGTAGAAAATGAAGAAATTTATCCCAAACTTTATTAACCAGGGTAATATTGCTTAGTATATATTCTTTTTTCCCCCCTACTGTCTGTGTAATTGCAGAACATATATATTCTTACAGATTTTTTTCTGTGTTTTCACAAACACATATACAAATACAGTTTTTGCTTTTCTACAAAAATAGTTTATATTGTTTTGTTATCTGTTGAGTTTTTCCTCTCATTTAATAATTATATCAGGAGCACCTTTTTTCCTATTACTAAGCAGTTATGCTTCATTCTTTCTTTCTTTTAAGATTCAAGGTCTCGCTCTGTTACCCAGGCTGGAGTACATTGGCATGATCATAGCTCACTTCAGCCTCGAGCTCCTGGCCTCAAGAAATTCCCTCTTTCCTTGGCTTCCCAAAGCACTGAGGTTACAGGCATGAGCCACCATGCCCAGCCCATTTCATTTTAATAGCTCCATATTATTTCATTATTTTTTTGGCTGCTCATAATTTCTTCAAAAATCCCTTCTTGTAAGATATTTAGTTTTACAATTTTTTCTTATGAATGATACCAAGATGAATGTATTTGTAGAGAAATCCAAAACTTCGTACACATCCTTGATTTGTTCTTTAGGATCAGTTCTTAGAAATGGACTTGATGTATTTGCACTTTATAGAGACACTGATTTTTTTGAAGGCCTCTGGGGTTTTAAGGGTCACTTGGAAAGAAGGACAAAATAAGGGTCTTTGATCTCAAACTCGGGTGTGGAATACTCGCTTTTATTTCAGCTCTTGTGTATTTCTAGGTATGTGCACTGCCAACCGTGTCAGGAAAACACCAAGATCTGAAGTATGTCAACCCAGAAACGGTAAGCAGATTTCTGGAGATGGTAACTGGTTACATAAGTTACCATCTGGTCTGTTCTGTCCCTAAAATCCCCATTTCCATTTGTGTTTCTTTCACTGTGTTCACTCACATAGGCTCCTTATTCAACTAAAGCTATATTAAAGGACTCCTTTTTCCCCATTCTTCTCTCTCCTTCCTTTTTAGTTTAAACAAATGATACATAGTTGTTGTAAAAAGGAAAAAGGGAGGGGTCAGGCATGGTGGCTCACGCCTGTAAACCTAGCATTTTGGGAGGCTGAGGCAGGCAGATCTCAGACACTTGAGGCCGGGAGTTGGAGACCACCCTGGCCAACATGGCGAAACCCCATCTTTAATACAAATACAAAAAAATTAGCCAGGCGTCGTAGTGTGTGCCTGTAATCCCAGCTACATTGCTTGAACCCCACTTGGGGAGGTTACAGTGAGCAGAGATCATGCCACTGTACTCCAGCCTGGGCGACACAGTGAGACTCTGTCTCAAAAAATAATTATTATTTAAGAAAAAAGGGAGAAAGAAAGGAAAATACAAAGGGCTGGGTGAGGTGGATCACGCCTGTAATCCCAGCACTTTGGGAGGCTGAGGCAGTCGTATCACGAGGTCAGGAGATCGAGACCATCCTGGCTAACACAGTGAAATCCCGTCTCTACTAAAAACACACAAAATTAGCTGGGCATGGTGGTGGGCACCTGTAGTCCCAGCTACTCAGGAGGCTGAGGCAGGAGAATGGCGTGAACCTGGGAGGCAGAGCTTGCAGTGAGCTGAGATCACGCTATTGTGCTCCAGCCTGGGCGACAGAGTGGGACTCCATCTCAAAAAAAAAAAAAAAAAAGAAAAGAAAGGAAAATATAAAATCACACACAAAAAAATGGTCTCAATTAGGGTGACCATGCACCCTCGTTTACATTTTGCAATCCCATTTACATCTGTTAGTGAGGGTAATTATTAATAGTGTTTGCTTTCATTCTCAAAAGTCTCCCAGTTTTTACAAAAATTATTTGGTCACCATACCCACAATCTCATCACCAGAGACAACCACTAGTAATATTTTCCTATGGCCTTCCAGATTTTATTTTATTTTTTTATATTTTGACATGGGGTTTCACTCTTGTTGCCCAGGCTGGAGTGCAATGGCGCAATCTCAGCTTACTGTAACCTCTGCCTCCCAGAGGTGATTCTCCTGCCTCAGCCTCCCAAGTAGCTGAGATTACAGGTGCCCGCCATCACACCTGACTAATTTTTGTATTTTTAGTAGAGACAGGGGTTTTTTTCTATGTTGGTCAGGCTGATTTCAAACTCCTGTCCTCAGGTGATCCACTCTCCTCAGGCTCCCAAAGTGCTGGGATTACAGATGTGAGCAACCGTGCCCAGCCCCAGATTTTATTCTAGCATATGTTTTATAGATATAGGATCATGGGCCGGGCACAGTGGCTCACACCTGTAATCCCAGCACTTTGGAAGGCCGAGGCAGGTGAATCACCTGAGGTTGGGAGTTCAAGGCTGACCAACATGGAGAAACTCTGTCTCTACTAAAAATATAAAATTAGCTGGGTGTGGTAGTGCATGCCTATAATCCCAGCTACTTGGGAGGCCGAGGCAGGAGAATTGCTTGAACCCAGGAGGCAGAGGTTGTGGTGAGCCGAAATCTCACCATTGCACTCCAGCCTGGGCAACAAGAGCGAAACTCCATCTCAAAAAAAAAAAAAAGGATCATGATGAACGTATAGTATTGCAATTTGCTTAGTAAGACGTTATAGACATCTTTCTATATCAATAATAAGATATCTATATTATCATTTTAATGGCTATATAATGCTGCTCTATTCTACTGACATGTACAATTTATTTTACCAAACCCCTATTATTGAATATTGAAGTTATTTCTAGTATTTTGATAATATAAAACAATGCTGAGATGAATATAATTGTGCCTACATCTTTGTATACTTTTCCTGTTTACTTAAGATATTAGAAATTGCTGAGTCAAAGTGTAATTACATTTGTTTGTATATGTATTTACAAAGTTCCCTCCAGAAAGGCTGAACCAATTTACACTCCTACAAGTAGCTTCAGTTTCTTCCTTCCTCTAGGTATCAACCTTTGCCTTCCATATCCTTTCCTGAAAGGCTTACTTTCTTCCTTTTTGATGGCGGGTAGGGAACCATTTTGCATTTCTTCCTGCAATTTCGAGATCTCTAGCTGCTGCCTCTGCCACTGCATAAGTCCTTGGGTGTCTCCTGAGAGGCTGATTCCAGCCATGCCTGTCCCCAGACGGGTAGCCTGAATATGGATTTCCTTGATATCTTGGCAGTGCCAGCTATTTTGGTTCTCTAAAAGGGCCACTTCCTGTTTCATTCTCTTTTGTGGGGTGGGGCTGAATCGTTGCCACATATCAAATATGGGATGACTTTGGAGGCTGGACATACAGTGGACATAACAGGAGTATGCTTGTAAGGAACTGTGTCATTGACCCTTCTCTCACTCAGAGTTGTAGTGAGCAGAATATTCAGTCATTGTTTCTGTCCAGGTGGCTGCCTTACTGTCGGGGAAGTTCCAGGGTCTGATTGAGAAGTTTTATGTCATTGATTGTCGCTATCCATATGAGTACCTGGGAGGACACATCCAGGTGAGATGACATGGTGGCCATTAGTAGGGGAGTACTGGAGATAGCTCTTTATTGAGAAGAGTCTGTGGACAAAGGGGCCTAGAATTAGGACAAAGATTACATATTTGAAGCACATCAAGGCTGAGGTCCTCATTGTTTTAATTCTGTATACCTTAAGCAGCTTACTTTCCCTTTCCTTCCTAGATCTATCTCCCTCTTTTCTGTAGGAGCCAAGGGGTCCTACCTAGAAATAAAAACATGAATCCAAGGACTAAAGCACTTTGCAAACACTTAATATTCATGAACATTCCTCGCAGTGATCCCTATACTTCCAGTAGTTCAGTTCTATGAATATTTATTGACCATCTACTACATACCAAGCTCTATGCCAGGCGTTCAGGGTATATACAGAGATATATTTAGACCCCTGCCCTAAAGGTGCTGATAGTCCAGCTTTTCTGGTCCAAATTATCCCAGGTTGGTGTCTCAGTCATTTCTAAGTATTGGCACTGTCTATAAGCCCCTGAGGAAATACTAAAATTCTTTTTCTACAGGGAGCCTTAAACTTGTATAGTCAGGAAGAACTGTTTAGCTTCTTTCTAAAGAAGCCCATTGTCCCTTTGGACACCCAGAAGAGAATAATCATCGTGTTCCACTGTGAATTCTCCTCAGAGAGGGGCCCCCGAATGTGAGTGTCTAAATGGGGTCTGGCGGGTGATGGAAATGGATTTTGAGTTGGACTTCCCACACCAGTTCAGACAGAGACTGACTGGATTCTACAGTTTGAAGAATGTTAGGGAGGTTGAAGGAAGACGTTTCTAAAATTGAAAAGTATGAAACAATAAAGGAAAAGGGACTTGAGAATGAGACCGCAGTGGAGGAAAGGAGGAAGGGTGGTGCTACTTGGACCTTTTTTTTGCAAACACAGTGAGATTGGAAGGTCCTTGTTGAGGTTGGCAATAGTCTATTCCTCTCCTCCCTGCCCAGTGAATAGCCCCTGGGATCCTGACCTTGTTTCTTTCCACCCCACCCATCTCTGGGTTCTCTCTAAAGGTGCCGCTCTCTGCGTGAAGAGGACAGGTCTCTGAACCAGTATCCTGCATTGTACTACCCAGAGCTATATATCCTTAAAGGCGGCTACAGAGACTTCTTTCCAGAATATTTGGTAAAGGGTGGGGCATGCGGGGAGCCAATTTTAGCATGCAACTCCCAGGGCCTGCAAAGCCCTCAGAGAAGAAACTGCTGCTCCTCCGTGGCCACTGCCAGCAGCAGCACCTCTATTATCCTTCGTAGGTAGAGTTCAGGAGTCTAGAGAATCCCTTACTCTGTTCCTTACCTTTCAGGAGCTGTGTGAACCACAGAGCTACTGCCCTATGCATCATCAGGACCACAAGGCTGAGTTGCTGAGGTGTCGAAGCCAGAGCAAAGTGCAGGAAGGGGAGCGGCAGCTGCGGGAGCAGATTGCCCTTCTGGTGAAGGATGTGAGCCCGTGACAACATTCCAACCACTGGCTGCTAACGAGTCACCAAAAGACACTGCAGAAACCCTGAGCAGAAAGAGGCCTTCTGGATGGCCAAACCCAAGATTATCAAAAGATGTCTCTGCAAACCACCAGGCTGCCAACTTGTGTACAGGCCTGGGAATGGCTTCGGTTTCAGCAGAGCTGAAAGCTGGTGGCAGAGTCCTGGAGTGGCTCTATAAGAGCTCTATAAGAGTGGCAGACTTGAGTTGCAGAGAGATTTTTGTTGGTTCAGGGAACTCTGGCATTCCTCTTCCCAACTCCTCGTGTCTTCTCACAGGCCAGCCAACTCTTTCTCTCTGGGCTTCTGGCTGTGCAAGAGAGTTGTCTACCCTCTTTCTTTGTATTTTCCTTCTTTGTTTCCCCCTCTATTTTAAAAATGGAAAAATAAACACTACAGAATGAGACGTGTGATTGTGAGCCTAGCCTGCTCCTAGAAGATCTGTCTACAGAGGAGATCACCAAGTTAGACTACTTCAGACATATTATCTTTATTCTCAGCTGAGGCCAACATGCTTTTCTCTAAACCAGCAATTCTTAGGCCGTGGCTTACATCTGTAATCCTGGCACTTTGGGAGACCGTAGTGGGTGGATCACTTGAGGTCAGGAGTTCGAGGCCAACCTTGCCAACATGGTGAGACCCCCATCTCTACTAAAAATACAAAAATTAGCCAGCATGGTGGCATGCTCCTGTAGTCCCAGCTACTCAGGAAACTGACACAGGAGAATCGCTTGAACTCAGGAGGTGAAGGTTGCAATGAGATCGTGCCACTGCACTCCAACCTGGGCAACAGAGAGAGACTCTGTCTCAGAAAACAAAAACAAAACAAAAAACCAGTAATTCTCAAAGTTTGGACCCTAGATCATCAACATGATCTGAACTTGTTTGAAATACAGATGTTCGGCCGGGCGTGGTGGCTCACGCCTGTAATCCCAGCACTTTGGGAGGCTGAGGCGGGTGGATCACGAGGTCAGAAGATCGAGACCATCCTGGCTAACATGGTGAAACCCCATCTCCACTAAAAATACAAAAAAAAAAAAAAAAAAAAAAGCCGGGCGTGGTGGTGGGCGCCTGTAGTCCCAGCTACTCAGGAGGCTGAGGTGGGAGAATGGCGTGAACCCAGGAGGCGGAGCTTGCAGTGAGCCAAGATCGCGCCACTGCACTCCAGCCTGGGTGACACAGCAAGATTCTGTCTCTAAAAAAAAAGAAATACAGATGTTCCGGCCTCACCTCAGACCTCTTAAATCAGAACTTCTGAGGTTAGGGCTCAGAAAACTGGGTTTTAAAAATCTCCCTTTTCAGTTGATTCTAATACATGCTAAGGCTTAAGAACCAGTGCTCTGGTAATCCCAGCACTTTGGGAGGCCAAGGCGGGCAGATCACTTGAGGTCAGAAGTTCGAGACCAGCCTGACAAACATGGTGAAACCCCATCTCTACTAAAAAAAAATACAAAAATTAGCCAGGCGTGGAGGTACACACCTGTAATCCCAGCTACTAGGGTGGCTGAGGCAGGAGAATTGCTTGAACTCGGCAGGTGGAGATTGCAGTGAGCCAAAATCCACTGCACTCTAGCCTGGGCAACAGAGTAAGACTCCATCTCAAAAAAAGAGAACCGATGCTCTGGAATTAAGGTAAGCCTTTCAAACAGTTTTCTTCAGCAATGTCCTAGGCTTTCCTTTCCTAGATCATTCCATGGCATGAGTTACTGAAAGCACACCACAGACTCAGCAGCATGTGGTATCTAGACATTCTCTAAGGCAAATGACAGATCTCAGTTGGGCTCAAAGGTTCCATCTTGACGGTGGCTCACACCTGTAATCCCAGAACTTTGGGAGGCTGAGGCTGGCAGAACACCTGAGGTCACGAGTTCAAGACCACCCTGGCTAACATGGCAAAACCCTGTCTCTACTAAAAATACAAAAATTCGCCAGGCGTGGTGGTGGCTGCCTGTAATCCCAGCTACTCGGGAGACGGAGGCAGGAGAATCACTTGAACTTGGGAGGCAGATGTTGCAGTGAACAAGATTGCGCCACTGCACTCCAGCCTCGGTAGCAAAGCGAGACTCTGTCTCAAAGGAAAAAAAAAAAGTTCTCTATCTATAGCCTCGGGGGTTTTGGCTTTTAAGTCTTTTCTCCACTCCATTCCACATCTCACAAAGACAAGCTTTAGGATTTAAGATGGTTGGAAGTAGAGATTTGTGATATATGAAGACAGGAATAAAACAAAGCAAGATCCGGCCGGGTGCGGTGGCTCACGCCTGTAATCCCTGCACTTTGGGAGGCCGCGGCGGGCGGATCACGAGGTCAGGAGATCGAGACCATCCTGGCTAACACGGTGAAACCCCGTCTCTACTAAAATACAAAAAAAAAATTACCCGGGCGCGGTGGCGAGCGCCTATAGTCCCAGCTACTCCGGAGGCTGAGGCAGGAGAATGGCGCGAACCCGGGAGGCGGAGCTTGCAGTGAGCCGAGATGGCACCACTGCCCTCCAGCCTGGGTGACAGAGTGAAGACTCCGCCTCAAAAAAAAAAAAAAAAGCAAGATCCATTAGACTTCAGGAAGATTTTTAAACTGTATTATTCAATATGCCAGGGTTTCCTTTCTTGGAGCTTTTTAATATGAGTAGGACTTTAACTGCAGTAAGGTGTGGCCCTACTTAGTCTTGGGTGGCAGTAGAATTGACTGAACATTGTCATTCTCTGGTATTAACCTAGAAGGACTGATAGCCCAGGACTGAACAGGACAAAGCCCTCTACAGCCTAGGCTGAGATAGAATAGAGACAAACATACCCTCTTCCCAGGCTCTGGAACAGAGACACTTTTTTAAAGTGAGTGGGAGGGAAGGGGGATTGTAGCCATAGGGCGGTCCAAGCACATGCCTGAGTGGCTGGACTGGCTTTTAATTTTTTTGTTTGGCAAGGTTTGCACATGCTCTTGCCCTAGAGTGTCACATGCATGCTTCACAGCAGAGGGCACTGCTGTATTCTCCAAGCCATCCTGCTGAAGTCTGTAGCTTCCACTCCTAGCTATGGCCTGTCTGTCAAAAAGAAGCTGCCTCTGTGGCCTTCTCCCTAATCCCTTGAACTCAAAGCCCAAAAGGTGTAGGGGAAAGAGAAAAGCTACTGCTACATTAGGTGGAGATGGCCAAAGGAAAGATGCTGCTCCTCCGCCCCACCCACACACATGCCCCTATAGGAACTCCTAGTAGCCAGAAGAGAAAACTGCTTGAAGCACGTCTTCGAAGTGTGAGGAGAGGTCCTTAACTCACTGCCTACCCTAGTGGGTCATTTCCTGATAATTCTCCCCAGAAGGGTAGAACCAAGTCCCAACATGGATAGAGATTGATGCACATGTGCCCACGTGTCAGTAGTCTTAAGTGGAAATTCTGAGTTGCAAAACAAAAAACTAGGGCTTAATTATCTTCCTTATGGAAAATTGTATTCAAAGTCAACATTTTTTGGTATTTTTTATTTTATTTTATTTTGTTTTTCTTGAGACGGAGTCTCGCTCTGTCATCAGGCTGGAGTGCAGTGGTGCAATCTCAGCTCACTGCAACCTCCGCCTCCCGGGTTCAAGTGATTCTCCTACCTCAGCCTCCCAAGTAGCTGGGATTACAGGCACGTGCCAGCACGCCTGGCTAATTTTTGTATTTTTAGTAGAGATGAGGTTTCACCATGTTGATCAGGCTGGTCTCAAACTCCTGACCTCGTGATCCACCTGCCTCAGCCTCTCAAAGTGCTGGGATTACAGGCGTGAGCCACTGTGCCTGGCCTAATATAAGCCCACTGCTTTCTTATAATATCATCTCATTGTATAGGGACTATATGATTTGATTCATGTTATTTTCGGGAATAACAATAGTAGCTAACGTTTTTCAGGTGCTTACTGCATACAAGACTATCTCTAAACTCATATATATATGTATGAGTATATATATATATGAGTGTGTGTGTATATATATATATATACACATACACTAATTTTCACAACAAGTCTGTGAGACAGGTATTCATTATTATGTGCATTTCTTTATGAAGATAAATAAATTGAGGAACAGAGGAATTAACTCTTTTTAATTTAATTTAATTTTATTTTTTGAGACAGAGTCTCACTTGTTGCCATGGCTGGAGTGCAGTGGTACGATCTCAGCTCACTGCAACTTCCACCTCCCAGGCTCAAACAATCCTCTCACCTCAGCTTCCCAAGTAGCTGGGACTACAGGCATCTGCCACCACACCTGGATAATTTTTGTATTTTTTTTCTAATTTTAATTTTTGTTTTGTTTTGGGTTTTTTTTTTTTTTTTGAGACAGAGTCTTGCTCTGTTACCAGCCTGGAGTATAGTGGCGCTATCTAGGCTCACTGGAACCTCTGCCTCCCAGGTTCAAGCAATTCTCCTGCTTCAGCCTTCTGAGTAGCTGGGACTACAGGCGTGTGCCACCACGCCCAGCCAATTTTTTGTATCTTTAGTAGAAGACGGGGTTTCACCATGTCGGCCAGGCTGGTCTCAAACTCCTAACCTTGTGATCCATCCACCTCGGCCTCCCAAAGTGCTGGGATTGCAGGCCTGAGCCACTGTGCCCAGCTCTCTCCCTTCTAACTTTCATGGAGGCAATCTGAGCTCTAGTCTTCAACTAGAGCCTCCCAAAGTGCTGAGATTACAGGCATGAGCCACTGCACCCGGCCAAGTAACTTGCTTAAGATCACAAAGCTAATTAATGGTGGAGTAGGGATTTGACACAGGACGGTATTGCTCCAGAGCCTGTCCACTTCATGGACTTTGCTGTTACCAAACATTCATCAAAGAACAGTATGTCTGGCCAGGCGCAGTGGCTCACGTCTGTAATCCTAGCACTTTAAGAGGCCAAAGTGGGAGGATCCCTTGAGACCAGGAGTTTAAGACCAGCCTGGGCAACATAGCAAGACCCCATCTCTATAGAATAAAAATCAACTTAGCTGGGCATGGTAGCGCACACTTGTAGCCATAGCTACTGGGGAGGGTCAGGCAGGAGGATGACTTCAGCCCAGGAGGTCAAGGTTGAATTGAGCTATGATCCATCCACTGTACTCTAGCCTGGATGACAGCAAGACCCTGTCTAAAAGAAAAGAAAAGAAAACAAAACAAAAACCAGTGTGCCTTTCCAGAGTTGGCACTGTAGTGGGTGTTAAATCTATAAAAGCCTCAGTGGTAAGCTCTTGAGAATTTAGGGTCATAAGGGTTGCTTTGGCTTAAGATATAAGGATAAGAGCAGGCACTAAAACTCTAGCCCAGAGACCTCAATACGGGGCTATGTAGGGAGTGTGCTCAGCATTGGTGTCCTTGCACTGGTATTTATTCATCAGGAGGTCAAGTGATATTGAACAGAAGTCTTTTGAGCTAAAAACTTCTCGAGACTGGGCACTGTGGCTCATGCCTGTAATCCCAACACTTTGGGAGCCTGAGGAGGGGCGGATCACCTGAGGTCAAGAGTTTGAGAGGAGCCTGGCCAATGTGGTGAAACCTGGTCTCTACTAAAAATACAAACATTAGGCCAGGTGCGATGGTTCACACCTGTAATCCCAGCACTCTGGGAGGCCAAGGCGGGTGGATCACAAGGTCAGGAGATCGAGACCATCCTGGCCACCATGATGAAACCCCGTCTCTACTAAAAATATCCAGCTACTCGGGAGGCTGAGGAAGGAGAATTGCTTGAACCCAGGAAGTGGAGGTTGCAGTGAGCTAAGATCGGGCCACTGCACTCCAACCTGGTGACGAAGCGAGAGTCTGTCTCAAAAACAAAAAACAAAACGAAAAAACAAACATTAGCCAGGAGTGGTGGCAGGCACCTGTAATTCCAGCTACCAGGAGGCTCAGGCAGGAGAATCACTTGAACCCGGGAGGTGGAGGTTGCAGTGAGCTAAGATCACACCATTGCACTCCAGCCTGGGTGATAACAGCGAGACTCCGTATCAAAAACAAACAAACAAAAAACCTGCTTCTTAGGCTGGGTGCAGTGGCTTAAGCCTATAATCCCAGTACTTTGGGAGGCCGAGGTGGGAGGATTGCTTGAGTCCAGGAATTCGAGACCAGCCTGGGCAATATAGTGAGACCTCTGTCTCTACAGAAAGTTTAAGAATTAGCCAGGTGCAGTGGTGTATGTCTGTAGTCCCAGCTACTTAGGAGGCTGAGGTGGGAGGATTGCTTGAACCCGGGAGGTGGAGGTTGCAGTGAGCTGAGATTGCACCACTGCACTCCAACCTGAGTGACAGAGGGAGACCCTGTCTCAAAAAATATACATTAAAAAAAATTTTTTTTTTGAAACTGCTCTTTGTCAATCTCAGCCCAGGACCTGGGTGACCTCTGCCATAGAGAAGGGAATGTATTAGGCCATTCTTCCATTGCTATAAAGAAATACCCTGTAGGCCGGGCACGGTGGCTCACGCCTGTAATCCCAGCACTTTGGGAAGCCGAGGCGGGCGGATCACAAGGTCAGGAGATCGAGACCACGGTGAAACCCCATCGCTAAAAATACAAAAAATTAGCCGGGCGCGGTAGCGGGTGCCTGTAGTCCCAGCTACTCAGGAGGCTGAGGCAGGAGAATGGCGTGAACCCGGGAGGCGGAGCTTGCAGTGAGCGGAGATCGCGCCACTGCACTCCAACCTGGGCAACAGAGCGAGACTCCCTCTCAAAAAAAACAAAAACAAAAAAAGAAATACCCTGTAATCCTAACACTGGGAGACTGAGGCTGGAGGATCACTTGAGCCTAGGAGTTCAAGACCATCTGGGCAACATGGTGGAACCCTGTCTCTATGAATAATTTTTTTTTTTAAGATGGAGTTTCGCTCCGCGCAGTGGCTAACACCTGTAATCCCAGCACTTTGGGAGGCCGAGGCAGGCAGATCACCTGAAGTCAGAAGTTCGAGACCAGCCTGACCAACACGATGAAACCCTGTCTCTACTAAAAACACAAAAATTAGCCGGACAATTTTTTTTTTGGTTTTTTGGCATTTTTAGTAGAGACGGGGTTTCACTGTGTTAGCCAGGATGGTCTCGATCTCCTGATCTCATGATCTGCCCATCTCGGCCTCCCGAAGTGCTGGGATTACAAGCGTGAACCACCATGCCTGGCCTTTTTTTTTTTTTTTTTTTTTTTTTTGAGACAGGGTCTCACTCTGTCACCCAGGCTATAGTGCGGTGGCATGATCTTGGCTCACTGCAGCCTCTGCCTTAGCCTCCCAAGTAGCTGGGACTACAGGCCCATACCACCATGCCTGACTGACCACCATGCTTGCCTGGGAGACTGAGCAATAATATAAAGAAAAGAAGTTTAATTAGCTCATGGTTCTGCAGGCTTTATGGGAAGCATGGTGTTGGCATCTGCTCAACTCCTGAGTAGGCCTCCAGAAGCTTACAATCATGTCAGAAGGTGAAGGAGAAGTAGACATGTCACACATCCAGAGCAGGAGCAAGAGAGGGAGGGAGTGACGGGAGGAGGTGCCACATACTTTTAAATAACTGGATCACTTGTGAACTCAGTGACAGCTCACTTATCCCCAAGAGGGTGGCCCAAGCCATTCATGAAGGATCCGCCCACATGGTCCAGACACCTCCCACCAGGCCCCACCTCCAACATCAGGGATTACATTTCATCATGAGATTTGGACGGGGACAAATATCCAAACTGTATTAAGGAGGAATATTTCCTTTTCTTTTTTTTTTTTTTTTTGAGACAGAGTCTCACTCTGTCACCCAGGCTGGAGTGCAGTGGCCGGATCTCAGCTCACTACAAGCTCTGCCTCCCAGGTTTACGCCATTCTCCTGCCTCAGCCTCCCAAATACAGGCGCCCGCCACCTCGCCCGGCTAGTTTTTTTTTGTATTTTTAGTAGAGACAGGGTTTCACCGTGTTAGCCAGGCTGGTCTCGATCTCCTGACCTCGTGATCCGCCCGTCTTGGCCTCCCAAAGTGCTGGGATTACAGGCTTGAGCCACCGTGCCCGGCCTAATATTTCCTTTTCTTTATCAGGAGTATAAAGTAGGAGGCATGGGGAATTCTCTCCCTGTTCTGTTCAGGCATAGGTTAAGGAAACACCAATTCCTTTAAACATATGCATCTGGAGTTGAGTTGTCAGTTCTGAGTATCACAGTTATTAAAATATGACACAGTCCTTGCCCTCAAGAAATTGACAAGGTAGAAAAGTAGAAAATGGTTCTTTTTGTTTCCATCCCGACAAGCATTCTGCTCTAGTAGTGTATACTCAGCAAAAGGAGCAAAAAGTGCCACTTCCAGCTCCAAATCAGCAGGTCAGGTGGTGGGGTCTGGCCAAGTTCACACACAGAATAATTAACTCCTGCATGCTACCTGGGATGACATTTATTCAGTGCTTGCTATATGCCAGGTATAATGCTACACCTTTTTTTTTTTTTTTTTTTTTTTTGAGTCGGAGTCTCACTCTGCTGCCCAGGCTGGAGTGCAATCTCGGCTCACTGCAATCTCCATCTCCTGGGTTCAAGCAATTCTCCTGCCCCACCGAGCCTCCAGAGTAGCTGGGAATACAGGCATGTGCCACCATGCCCGGCTAATCTTTGTATTTTTAGTAGAGATGGGGTTTCATCATATTGGCCAGGCTGATCTCGAACTCCTGACCTAGTGATCCACCCACCTTGGCCTCCCAAAGTGCTGGGATTATAGGCGTGAGCCACCGTGCCTGGCCTACACCTTCATTTAAATACTATACTCATTTAATCCTCACAACTGTTATGTGAAATAGATACTATTATCCTTAATTTTACAGGTGAAGAAATGGAAGCACAGAAAAATTAAGTGACTTGCCCAAGGTCACCCAGCTAGTGTCAGCATTTGAATCTAGGCAGTCTGTAAAGCTTGTGGTCTTAACTCTTTATTATACTGCTAACACCCCGGATTAGGATAGCAGAAGGAATTAAAGCTCAATGGAGAGAGAGAGGACTTGACAGAAGGTAGAATCCATGTAATCTGTCCATAAGAGGAGAAAATTGAGATTACAAGTGAAAGTGGAATAAGATACAGGGTCTTTGGGCATTTGAGGTGCAATCAGTGGATTGTAACGCCCTCCCTGAGCAGGATTTGTGTCTTAATCATTTTGCACCTAGCATAAAGCTGGACTCGTAATCAGTCTCAAAAGACATTATTGAATTGAATGATGGCTGAGTAACATCATCTTTGTAGAAAGGACTGGCTCATTTGTCATTGTCCACAAGGGGCAATGCTGCTTATCTAGCAGGTGTTGGCAGTCACAGAGGACATGGTTGGTGGAGAGGGTGTGCTGGAGGGTTGTCAATATTAGTCTTGGAGTCATATTTATTTGCAGAGGCTTCTCCAATCCTCATTAAAGGCCCAGTGATGTCAGGCTCTCCACCCCTGTACCCAGATAGAAATATGCACCAGGCACTTCATTTTCTCTCATGAAAAGGCTGGCCTGTTACAGGTGGGATTGTTCATTGCTCCCAGCCCATCAGCTTGACACTGTATTCTTGGTCTATTCTGTGGGGACAGCCCTAGAATAGACACTGAGTATCCATCAGAGTAGGCACCCTGAGCAAACTTCCTTTCCCAAACTCTCTTCCTGCCCCAAACTTGATTTGGTTTGGTGGCTGGAGGAGAGGGAGGGCAGAGGAGACACCCCTTGACCACCTCACATCTTTGTTGGTTCATGGGTCTCAGCCCTTTCCTATCATCCCAACCAGCCTGAAATTGTTACTTTCTGCTTTATAAATTCCTTTTTTAAAGTATTGTCAGTTTAAAAAAAACAAAACAGAAAACGATTGTCTGCCTGTAAGAGCAGGTGTGAGAGAAAAGGAGGTGCCTGGAGCTTATTTCTCTCTGGCGGTGGGGTGGAGGACCTGACATCATGGGGCCTTTAATGGTAGCCCCCCAGCTTCACATTCCCTAACCTTTCTGGAGAGGAGGGCTTGGGAAAGGCACATGGAGGTAGGGTAGAGCTGGGGGAAAACAGGCCTTGTACAAAAGCTGAGTAGCCAGATGTTCACTTTACAGCTCTTCTATAAAACTGGCAGGGCAGATATAGATTAAAACGAAGGACAAACTCCATTTAAAGTGCATTACAGCTCAGGAACCAGCACCCCCTGGGCAGGAGAAGGGAGGGAAGGGCACAGAGGCCACATCAGTCTCCTTCCTTATCTAGGGCCACATGTCTCTCTCCTAGCTTTGCCAAGGGTGATTTACACCCCCAGCTGGAATGACTCTCTTTCTGGGCTGATTACATCGGCAAATGCCCCCCAGAGGCCACAGCAGGATGGCCATATTCAGAAGCAGCAGCCAATAAATCTCAGAGGTTTATATTGCGATTCTCAGTACTCCCCACTGGCCCTCTGCCAGGCTGGCTGTGGAAGTAAGGAGGGGGTCAAGTTAGAGGGTTAGGGGATGAAACCCTCCACTTCCTTTCATCACCCTCTTCTCCTTCTCTCTTTCTATGCACTGCTCATTCTTCCAAGCCATTCTGCTTCTGGCTTTATCCTGGGATCTTGTGGGATCCTGGGATCTTATTGACCTAGGCCCAATAAATACCCTTATCCTTATGGGTAGACGTCCTGTGTTCTGGGCACAGATGTGTTTCTACCTGGTTGTTTAATCCTGATAGAGTAGCTTGCTCTCTGAAACTGTCATCATGTGAAAAGGATGGGTTCCTAATTGGTCTCTCCAGGCACCTTCCTTAGTGAGCTTTGGTCCAAGGAAATCTCTGCTATTTAGTGGAGGGTTTAATCTTTGCATCTTCCCTCATGACACCATCGGGGCTGAATTTTGGAATCTAATGCCCCAGGTGTGCTCCCTCGGCAAAGCCATTCCACCTGTCTGTGACCCATCTTTGCAGAATCTTGAGCTTAATAGCCCCCAGTCTTACCCTAGAAGTCACTTAGGAGGGGAAAAACGAGATCATAGATGTGCCAATTCTAAGAAAAACAAATACTAGAAACGCAAATGCCCTTGTGTTGGCTTGTTCAAGTTTTGTTACAAAATCTCTTTTGTGGTAGTGTCTGTTCTGTGATGTGTGGGTGAGTGGAATCCGGAAAGTGAGAAAGGGTGCTTTTTTTGGAGAAATATTTGGTTCCCCTAGATGGCGAGTTTCCAGCGGCAGCTTCCACAGTGTCTTGCTAGGCGAAGTTGGCAGACGGAAGGTGGGCCGCCTCGGAAGAGCAACCTCTTCCGCGCCAGCCCGGCGGCTCCCGGGGCGCCGGCCCTCCCTCGCCCCGACCCGCTTCGTCCCTCGGTCTAGCGCTGGAGGGGCGTGGTGCGGTCGCGCGCTTCGGAGTTGGAGGGCGGCGCCCAGGACCCTGGTGGGAAAGTGTGTGCGTCGCGCGGGAGGGCGGGAGGCGGGGGTGGGAGGCGCCGGCCGGGGGAGCCCCGCTCACAGAGCTCCAGCGGAGGAGCAAGGGGAGCGCGGAGCCCGGCGCCCACAGCTCGCCATGGTGCGCCCCCCGAGCCCGCGACCGCTGCCGCCCGTAGTCCTGATGTTGCTGTTGCTGCTGCTGCTGCTGCTGCTGCCGCCGTCGCCGCTGCCTCTCGCAGCCGGTGAGTGTCGGAGCGCGCACCGGCCGGGGGTGCAGGGGGAGGGGGAGGTGAGGTGTAGGCGAAGCCCGGGGCACCTGCCCGGAGAGGGCGCAGCAGCCTCCCGGTGCATCCGAGCCGAGCCAGGGGAACTGGAGCAGGAAGCGCAGGGTGCCTGCAAGGGGCTGAGGTCACACCTAACACAGTGTGCGAACTGAGGTAGACTGAGTGCCAGCAATGGCCTAGTCACCCAAGCATCTCCTCCTCGCTCCTTTCCCCCTCGCCCCTTCCCTCTTTTGAAGTAGGTCTACACAGTCACAGAACAACCCACAGCCAGGTCATTACCAAGACAGCGTCTCTAGGAGGCGGGGAGAATCAGAAACAGTGTCATTTGCTCCACGTGGGCTTTAACGCTTCCATCTGCTTTAAGGACTGAGGAAGAAACTAGGTACAGGTGAAGAAAAAGAAGTTTGTTAGAACTGACTTGTTTCATGACCTTCTATAATAGCAGGGCTCGGAAGCCGTCTAACACAGTGACTTGCCCCTTGGATAATAAATAATCCACAATAGATGTTTTGTGGATGTAGTTCAAGGCCTGGTCTTAGAAACAGGCCACTCCCCCAAGGAAGAACAGTGTGGGATCCGAGATCCCTGGAAGGCTCATGGCCTTCGTGAGTGGTATGGGTGTGTGGAATCTTATTAAGAGACTTAATGAAGGGACTCCTAAGACAGAGAGACCACCACACTGCCCTGAGACCTCAGTCCACAAGGCACTGCTGTAGAAATGCTGCCTTGAGAGAGAGATGGAAGGAAGGAGGGAAAACCCTGGTCTGTCCACCTGCCAACATCAGTAAGTCAGGGCAGCAAGACATCACCAGTCTGATTTGACTGCCTAGGAAATTTCACTAATCCTAAAGGTTATGGCTGCATGTCAGGATCAGGGGAAAACATTAAACACCTTTCTCATTAAATGATCCAGTGTTGGTGACAGATCTATTTTCCACAGTAATACTTGACAGCAATGACTTCTGGTTAAGTGGCCTCATTGAAAATCCATAAAACAGTCATCTAGGAGGTGCCATGTAGAGCCAAGTGCTCTTCAAGAGCACAGACCAACAGAGGGCTTTGGGGGTGGAAAATACCACTGCTCAGGGCCTGCTAAAAGCCAAGCATATAGGAGACCTCCGATTCGTAGGGAAGTGGTGTCATGTACTGAAAATCCTTCTGAAGTAGAGAGGAGGCTAGAGTCCTGGGTTCTAGCCTTGACTCAGTCTTGACTTGCTACATCCCCTGATGCACATTACTTTTCTTTGTTCACCAATCTATAAAATGGGTACCTGAGCTGTGGGCCTCATTGATGAGAAACAAATGAGGATCTTGTGCCCTAAGGCATAGCCTGATCTGACCCCTTCTGTAGCTACTCATTCTCTGATGAGCCAAGAAGCAGAAAACAAAGTTACAAAACCAGGTTGCTAACAAATCAATATGAAATAGACGTGGCAGTGGCTGCATAAATGAGGAGGTGGAGAGTGGTATGGACTATAACAAGCTGGAAAAGGTATGACTTGTCAGAAGGGGGCAGTCATTACTCAACTCCACCTGTTACATGTGGGCCCAAGTGTTTCCATTTTTCAAGACAAATTGGAAATTAATAGTTTTCTTTGAAATCTGATTTTTTTTTTTTTTGAGACAGGGTATCAATCTGTCACCTAGGCTGGAGTTCAGTGGTGTGATTCCAGTTCACTGCAGCCTCGACCTCCCATACTCAAGCGATCCTTCTGCCTCAGCCTCCCCAGTAGCTGGTCTGAAGGAGAGTGCCACCACACCTGGTTAATTTTTGTATTTTTTGTAGAGACTGGTTTTTGCCATCTCTGATGCCCAGGCTGATCTTGAATACTGGGCTCAAACAATCTGCTCACCTTGGCCTCCCAAAGTGCTGAAATTATAGGTGTGCGTCACCGCACCCAGCCTAAAATCTGATTTTTAAATGTTGGCCACTAATTACAACTTTAAGAAAATACTGGCCGGGTGCGGTGGCTCACACCTATAATCCCAGCACTTTGGGAGGCCGAGATGGGCAGATCACGAGGTCAGGAGATTGAGACCATCCTGGCTAACACAGTGAAATCCTGTCTCTACTAAAAAATAGAAAAAATTAGCCGGGCGTGGTGGTGGGTGCCTGTAGTCCCAGCTACTCAGGAGGCTGAGGCAGAGCTTGCAGGCAGCCGAGATAGCGCCACTGCACTCCAGCCTGGGCGACAGAGCGAGACTCCATCTCAAAAAAAAAAGAAAAAAAAAAAAAAGAAAAGAAAATACTGTGAACGTGCAAAACAAAACCCCAAAAAACAAAAAAACCAAAACACACACACACACACACACACACACACACACACACACACAAACAGAAAAAGAAAATACTGCCGGGCATTTTAGCTCACGCCTATAATCCCAGCATTTTGGGAGGCCAAGGTAGGTGAATTGCTTGAGCTCGGGAGTTCGAGACCAGCCTGGGCAACATGATGAAAGCCCATCTCTACAAAAGATACAAAAATTAGCTGGGCATGGTAGTACATGCATGCAGTCCCAGCTACTTGGGAGGCTGAGGTGGGAGAATTCACTTGAGCCTGGGAAGTTGAGGCTGCAGGCTGCAATGAGTGGCGATTGTACCACTGCACTCCAGTCTGGGTGACAGAGATTAAAAGAAAGAAAAGAAAAGTAAAGAAAAGAAAAGAGAAAAAGGAACAGAACTTTGCTGACTAAAAAAAAAACCACATTTGGACACTGGATCAAATTATGACCTTTGCCCTGGATCAAGTCCTGTTTCACAATCCAGGAAACACAAGTTCCAGCTTGTTGAGATGAAATTTAATGTGGCCCCGAAGTTCTTTGTTGAGATGAATGCCCCTAAATCCATCACTGCTCAAACTTGGTAGTGTCAACTAAGAAATTGTTTTCTTTTGAAAATGTTTACAACTCAATAGTTAGTACAGTTAAATATGTACAGCCAGGCGCAGTGGCTCACACTTGTAATCCCAGCACTTTGTTGAGGCCGAGGCGGGCAGATCACCTGAGGTCGGGAGTTCGAGGCCAGCCTGACCAACATGGAGAAATTCCTGGGTAACAGGAGCAAAACTCCATCTCAAAAAAAAAAAAATTATAGTCCAGTTACAGCAATAGGACTTGAATCTGCTACTTTGTGTACTTACCACTTATTGGGTACCTACCTACTGGAAGTAACATCATAAACTTGTAGAAATTCCTCAATCTTTTTAAATCCATGTTCCCTTTTGGTAAATATATAAAATATCATACCTTCCTTAAATACTTTTTGAAATCTCAAAAGCTTTTTCTTTCATCTTCTACATGTAAAATTATCAAATATGCTTTTTGGAAATACATATTTCCTAGAGAAATTCTGATATACTTTTTCTTTTCCGTAGGTTACTGGGGTACATACAGGTGGCGTTTGGTTACATGAATAAGTTCTTTAGTGCTGATTCGTGAGATTTTGGTGCACCCATCACCCGAGAAGTATATACCGCACCCTATTTGTAGTCTTTTATCCCTTCCCCCCGCCATGCTTCCCCCCAAGTCCCCAAGTCCATTGTATCATTCTTATGCCTTTGCATCCTCATAGCTTATCTCCCACATATCAGTGAGAATATACGATGTTTGGTTTTCCATTCCTGAGTTACTTCACTTAGAATAATAGTCTCCAATCTCATCTAGGTTGCTGCGAATGCTGTTAATTCATTCCTTTCCTTTTTTTTTTTTTTTTTTTTTTTTGAGATGGGGTCACCCAGGCTGGAGTGCAGTGGTGTGATCTTGGCTCTCTGCAAGCTCTGCCTCCCGGGTTCACGCCAGTCTCCTGCCTCAGCCTCCCAAGTAGCTGGGTCTACAGGTGCCCGCCACCACACCTGGCTAATTTTTTTTTGTATTTTTAGTGGAGATGGGGTTTCACCATATTAGCCAGGATGGTCTCGATCTCCTGACCTCATGATCTGCCCATCTCGGCCTCCCAAAGTTCTGGGATTACAGGCGTGAGCTACAGCACCCGGCCAATTAATTCCTTTTTATGGCTGAATAGTATTCTATTGTATCACAATTTCTGTATCCACTCATTTATTGATGGGCATTTGGGTTGGTTCTATGATTTTGCAATTGCAGATTGTGCTGCTATAAACATGAGTGTGCAAGTATCTTTTTTTGTGTAATGACTTCTTTTCCTCTGGGTAGACACCCAGTAGTGGGATTGCTGGATCACATGGTAGTTCTACTTTTTTTTTTTTTTTTTTTTTTGAGATGGAGTCTCGCTCTGTTGCCAGGCTAGAGTGCAGTGGCACAGTCTCGGCTCACTGCAACCTCCGCCTCCCGGGTTCAAGCAATTCTCCTGCTTCAGCCTCCTGAGTAGCTGGGACTATAGGCACATGCCACCACACCCAGCTAATTTTTGTATTTGTAGTAGAGATCGGGTTTCACCCTGTTGGCCAGGACGGTCTCGATCTCTTGACCTTGTGATCTGCCGGCCTCGGCTTCCCAAAGTGCTTGGATTACAGGTGTGAGCCACTGCATCTGGCTTTTTTTTTTTTTCCAGAGTTTCGCTCTTGTCCCCTAGGCTGCAGTGCAATGACTTGATCTCATCTCACTGAAACCTCTGCTTCCTGGGTTCAAGTGATTCTCCAGCCTCAGCCTCTCGAGTAGCTGAGATTACAGGTGACTGCCACCATACCCAGCTAATTTTTGTATTTTTAGTAGAGATGGAGTTTTGCAGTGTTGGCCGGGCTGGTCTCGAACTCCTGACCTCAGGTGATCTGCCCACCTCAACCTCCCAAAGTGCTGGGATTACAGGTGTAAGCCACCATGCCCAGCCTACTTTTAGCTCTTTAAGGAATCTCCAGACTGTTTTCCTCAGTGACTGTACCAGTTTACATTCCCACCAGCAGTGTAGATCAGTAGTTCCCTGATCACTGCATCCGTGCCAACATCTACTGTTTTTTGATTTTTTGATTATGGCCATTCTTGAAGGAGTAAAGTGCTATCACATTGTGGATTTGATTTGCATTTTACTGATCATGAATGATGTTGAGCAATTTTTCATATGTTGGCTATTCGTATATCTTCTTTTGAGAATTGTCTATTCATGTCCTTAGCCCACTTTTTGATGGGATTGTTTGTTTTTTTCTTTTTCTTTTTTTTGAGATGGAGTCTTGCTCTGTCGCCCAGGCTGGAGTGCAGTGGCGTGATCTCAGCTCACTGCAAGCTCCGCCTCCTGGGTTCACACCATTCTCCTGCCTCAGCCTCCGGAGTAGCTGGGACTACAGGCGTTCGCCACCACACCCAGCTAATTTTTTGTAGTTTTAGTAGAGATGGGGTTTCACCATGTTAGTCGGGATGGTCTTGATCTCCTGACCTCATGATCCGCCCGCCTTGGCCTCCCAAAGTGCTGCGATTACCAGCTTGAGCAACCGCGCCCGGCCGATTGTTTTTTTCTTGCTGATTTGTTTGAGTTTGTTGTAGATTCTGAATATTAGTCCTTTGTCAGATGTATAGATTGTGAAAATTTTCTCCCACTCTGTGGGTTGTCTGTTTACTCTGCTGACTGTTCCTTTTGCTGTGTAGAAGCTCTTTAGTTTAATTAAGTACCAGTTATTCATCTTTTTTTTTTTTTGCATTTGCTTTTGGGTTCTTGGTCATGAAATCCTTGCCTAAGTCAAGGTCTAGAAGGATTTTTCCAATGTTATCTTCTAGAATTGTTATAGTTTCAGGTCTTAGATTTAAGTTCTTCTTTTTTTTTTTTTTTCAGATGGAGTCTCACCCTGTTGCCCAGGCTGGAGTGCAGTGGCATGATCTCGGCTCACTGCAACCTCTGCCTCCTGGGTTCAAGCAATTCTCCTGCCTCGGCCTCCTGAGTAGCTCGTATTACAGGCGCCCCCCCGCCCACCACACCCAGCTAATTTTTGTATTTTTAATAGAGGCGGTGTTTCACCATGCTGGTTAGGCTGGTCTCGAACTCCTGACCTCAGGTAATCCACCCACCTTGGCCTCCCAAAGTGCTGGGATTACAGGTGTGGTGGCCAGATTTAAGTTCTTAATCCATCTTGAGTTGATTTTTGTATAAGATGAGAGATGAGGACCCAGTTTCATTCTCCTACATGTGGCTAGCCAATTATCCCAGTACCATTTGTTGAAAAGGGTGTTCTTTCCCCACTTTATGTTTTTGTTTGCTTTGCTGAAGATTAGTTGGCTGTACTGGGGCAAAACTAATCTCTGATGTTAGAGATAAAGTTACTACCTTTTTGATCCACCATCTGCAGTGGAGTCACCACCAAAATGCAGATTTTCATAACACCCTTTATGGAGAAAGCCATCGCTCTTGAGGTTGAACCCTTGAATACAAGGAAATGTAAAAGCCAAGATCCAGGATAAGGAAGGAATTTCTCCTGACCAGTAGTAAAGACTGATCTTTGCTGGCAAGCAACTGGAAGACGGATGTGCTTTGTCTGACTATAACATTCAAAAGGAGTCCACTTGTCTTGTGTTGAGACTTCGTGGTGGTCCTGAGAAAAGGAAGAAGTCTTACACTACTCCCAAAAAGAATAGGCCGGACACTGTGGCTCATGACTATAATCCCAGCACTTTGGAAGGCCGAGGTGGATGGATCGCTTGAGGCCAGGAGTTCGAGTCCAGCCTGGCCAACATGGTGAAACCACCTCTCTACTAAAATTACAAAACCCAGCTCGGTGTGGTGGTACGTGCCTGTAATCCCAGCTACTTGGGTGGCTGAGGAAGGTGAATCACTTGAACCCAGGAGGCGGAAATTGCAGAGAGCTGAGATCATGCCACTGCACTCCAACCTGGACAACAGAGTAAGACCTGGTCTCAAAAAAAAAAAAGGGAAAAAAAAGCATAAAAGAAAGAAGGTGAAGCTGGCTGTCCTGAAATACCATAAGGTGGATGAGAATAGCAAAAATAGTCACCTTCGTCAGGAGTGCCCTTCAGGTGAATGTGGTGCTGGAGTGTTTATGACCAACCACTCTGACAGACACTATTGTGGCAAATGTCTGACCTATTGCTTCAGCAAACCAGAAGACAAGTAAAAGAAATGAAGACAGGCTGAGTGCAGTGGCTCACACTTTTAATCCCAGCACTTTGGAAGGCCAAGGCGGGTGAATCACTTGAGGTTAGGAGTTCAAGACCAGCCTGGGCAACATGGTTAAACCCTTTCTTTACTAAAAATACAAAAATTAACTGGGCATTGTGGTGGGTGCCTGTAGTCCCAGCTACTTGGGAGGCTGAGGCAGGAGGATCGCTTGAACCCAGGAGGCAGAGGTTGCAGTGAGCTGAGATCGCATCACTGTACTCCAGCCTGACTCTGTCTCAAAAAAAAAAAAAAAAGAAAAGAAAAAAATATAAAAAGAAATGAAGATACTGGTTTACTTGGGAGCACAGTGACTAGAAGAGGGCTTCAGGGGTACTGGTAATGTTCTATCCTTTATCTGGATTCTGGCTACTCAAGTATATTCAATTTGTGAAATCCATTGAGCTATACATTTTTGATTCATGTACTTTTCTGTGTTACACCTCAACAAAAAGTTTATTACCAAGGAAGGTGTACAAATGGCTAACAAGCACATAAAAATATGCTCAACATTTGTACACATAAGGGAACATATATGCTCCCTTAGTCATTAGGGAAATGCAAATGAAAACCTCAATGAGATACCACTTCATGCTCACAAGGATGGTTATAATTTTTTTAATGGGAAATAACAAGAGTTGGCAGTATGTATAGAAACTAGAATCCTCATACATTGCTGATGGGAATGTAAAATGGTGCAGCTTCTGTGAAAAACAATTTGGCGGTTCCTCAAAAAGTTAAACATAGAATTACCGTATGACCCAGCAATTCCACCCCTAGGTATGTATCCCAAAGAACAAAAAACAGGTGTTCAAACAAATACTTGTACATGAAATGCTCATCAAAGCGCTATTCACAATAACCAAAAGGCGGAAGCAACCCAAGTGTCCATGAACTGAAGAATAGATAAACAAAATGTAGGATATCGATATAATGAAATATTATTCATCCATAAAGAACAATGAGGTACTGGCTGGGTGCGGTGGCTCATTCCTGTAATCCCAGCACTTTGGGAGGCCAAGGCAGGCAGATCACCTGAGGTCAGAAGTTCAGGACCAGCCTGGCCAATGTGATGAAAACCGATCTCTACTAAAAATACAAAAATTAGCCAGGTGTGGTGGCATGTGCCTGCAGTCCCAACTACTCAGGAGGCTGAGGTAGGAGGATTGCTTGAACCCAGGAGGTCAAGGCTGCAGTGAGCTGCAGTGCTACTGCACTCCAGCCTGGGACATAGAGCAAGACCCTATTTAAAAAAGAAAAAGAAAAAGAAGGAGAAGAGAAGGAGAAGAAAGGACGAGGGAAGAAGGAGAAAAGTTGATGGTGGCTTGATCTAAGGAGGTAGTGACACCCATGGAGAAAAGTGGGCAGATTCCAGATGTGTTGTGAAGTTGACAGGACTTGTTGGATTGAACACAGGCTGTGAAAGGAAGAGATGAATTAAGGTGCGGTGGCTCACACCTGTAATCCCAGCACTTTGGGAGGCCAAGGTGGGAGGATCACCCAAGGTCAGGAGTTTGAGACCAGCCTGACCAACATGGAGAAACCCTGTCTCTACTAAAAATATAAAATTAGCTGGGTGTGTGATAATGCATGCCTGTAATTCCAGCTACTTGGGAGGCTGAGGCAGGAGAATTGCTTGAACCTGGGAGGCGGAGGTTGTGTTGAGCCAAGATCATGCCATTGTACTCCAACCAGGGCAACAAGGGTGAAACTCTGTCTCAAAAAAAAAAAAAAAAAAAAAAAAAAAATTCTTCTAGATTTCTATCTTTGAACAGCTAGGGAGATGATGATGTTCTATTACCCCATGTTGAGCACCCTAAATCCTAGGATGCAGGGGATTCCTTCCAGGCTGTGGAGGAATCTTGGTATTTCTGAGTAAGAGACAGGGTTGGTGTACCCTTTCTTTCCTTCTGGAATTAGCTCTCTACCCCAACCCCAGCCAGTTTCCACCTTCCGGTATTTTTAAATGACTTTTAATGGGAGACTCAAAGTTATTGCTGACTGCCATTTAGCACTCCCTTGTCCATTCTCAACTCTCTGGTTCTGATACTAGCCCTGCCCATGGCATGGCTCTGCCGGGGCCCCCTTCCTCTGTGCCTGTCAGGGTCATCAGGCTCGCCTTCAAACAACTATCCCCTTTGCCTCCCTGAAGGCTGAGCAGCCTCTCTGCAAACCCCTATTGTTGGACCTGGTCTGTTCTGTTTGGACTGTGGCAGCTGCAGACTATCTAGTCCTGCTGGGCTTCTCTCTCTCTCCACGCTTATTCCTAAAAGCCTTTTGTGCTACCCTAAGACTTTCACAAAGTTTCATCAGGAGTATCCATCTTCCAACCTCGTGACTTGGTATTCCCAGACAGCTACTCTAACCTTATGTGAGCCTCACCTGGTATCTCCCTTTACAGGAGACCCCCTTCCCACAGAAAGTCGGCTCATGAACAGCTGTCTCCAGGCCAGGAGGAAGTGCCAGGCTGATCCCATTTGCAGTGCTGCCTACCACCACCTGGATTCCTGCACCTCTAGCATAAGCACCCCACTGCCCTCAGAGGAGCCTTCAGTCCCTGCGGACTGCCTGGAGGCAGCACAGCAACTCAGGAACAGCTCTCTGATAGGCTGCATGTGCCACCGGCGCATGAAGAACCAGGTTGCCTGCTTGGACATCTATTGGACCGTTCACCGTGCCCGCAGCCTTGGTGAGGCTCCCATTATAGAGTGGGCTAAGCTGGGGAAGATGGCTCTAGGGGGTTGTTTTTTAATCTTGCAGGATATGGGCCACGTGGTAGATTCTGATGAGGAGGATAATGAAGCTCTGCATTTGACATCAGAAAAGGTGGGGGGATAATACCAGGATCTCCTTGGGGCCCCATAACACTGCCCTCTCTTCTCCCTACTTCCCCCTTTCTTACCTGGCAACATGTCAGTTCCCACTTAGCAGAGCTGTGAACCAGGCTGAGGCCCAACCTGGGGAGTTCCTGGAACAGATGGTATGGACAGTAGATGGGAGAAAAGAGTCTTAACCCATAAATAGGCTCCAAATACCAAGTTCAGAGAAATGGGGAGGTAACATCTTGGTCCAGCCTTTAACAGAAAGAATACTCATTAACCAGCCAGGAGATGTAAGAGAGAGAAGGCACAGAAAGAGCCAAAGAGGAGCTGCCTGTCACTCTTTCCATAGGACCCTTATTAGTCAGCTTTTACCGGACTATGTTGCTGTAACAAAACAGCAACTTGCAAAACAAAGGTTTAATTCTTGCTCATGTTCTGTATTGGCTCTTCCATGGGTCTTATTCATTCTGGGATCCAGGCTCACGGTGCAGCCTCTGTCTGGGATGTTCCCTTCTCGTGGCAGGAGGAAATGAGCATTGGTAGAACCACATGATGATTTTTAAAGTTTCTGCTCAGATCTTATATACACTACATCTGCTTACATTTCATTCAGAGAGCAAGTCACATGGCCAAGCCTCACATCACTGGATTGAGAATTGTACTTCTCCCACAGGGAGATACCAAAAATCTCATGGCAATAAATGAGGATATACAATCTTACAGGGAAGGCAAAGAATGATTGGAAACAATAATACAATCTATCATTGTCAAGTATTCATTTACTTCCCTTCTGCAAGTAAAATACATCCACCTATTTTCCATGAAAGATGCCCTAAGAGCTCTGTTCAAACATGACATCAGGCCGGGCACAGTGGCTCACACCTGTAATCCGAGCACTTTGTGGGCCAAGGAAGGCAGATCACTTGCATTCAGGAGTTTAAGATCAACTTGGCCAACATGGTGAAACCTCATCTCTACTAAAAATACAAAAAATTAGCTGGGCGTGGTGGTGGGCGCCTGTAATCGCAGGCTATTTGGGAAGCTGAGGCAGGAGAATCACTTGAACCGGAGAAGCAGAGGTTTCAGTGAGTGGAGATTGCACTACTGCACTCCAGCCTGGGCGACAGGGTGAGACTCTGTCTCGAAAAAACAAGCAAACAAACAAACATGACATCAGGCTTCAAGTCTAGGATCTCATGATAGTTTTCAAATTGGGTCTGGATGTGGCTCCTCTTGATCTAAAAACTTATGAACTAAAAAGACAAGTCATCTGCTTTCTATATGTACTCACCACACAATAAAGGAACAGGGTCAGGATAACCACAACAAACATTGTCAGAAAGGGGAGGAATGGGCATCTAGGTGTGGTGACTCACACCTGTAACTTCAGCACCTTGGGAGGCCAAGGCGGGAGTATCCCTAAAGCCCAGGAGTTTGAGACCAGCCTGGACAACGTAGTGAGCTCCCATCACTACAAAAAGATAAATAAATTAGCTGAGTGTGGTGGTGTACAACTGTGGTCCCAGCTACTCGGGAGGCTGAGGTGGGAGGATCACTTGAGCCCAGGATTTTGAGTCTGCAGTGAGCCATGATCACACCACTGCGCTCCAGCCTGGGTGACAGAGCGAGACCCTGTCTCAAATAAATAAATAAATAAATAAATAAATAAATGAGAGACACACAGCAGACATTGATTCATAGCAATTCTGAGATCCTGCTACACAAATGTTGTAAGGACCCTCTTCCCTGGGAATAGGGATTGCTCTTTAATAAGGCCCTGTTTTTGCTCTACAGGAGTAGTTGCCCTGTCCATTGTTTTCCACAGCTCTTGGCTCAGCCCTCTGGAAAGGTCCTTCCTCTTTCAGTTTTCTCTTTGACCACATTTGAAAAGGGCATTAGGGACTACAGTCTACCTGGGGACTGAGCCGCATTCTCAGCCTGCTTCCTGCCTGAGAAATGTTGGGCCATTTTAAGTCTCAAATAGTCACAGTCTCTTTTAATCTACACTGGTAGCTCTTTGTAGTACAACTCTCTGAAAACATAATTGCTGCTTATGTCTTTGATTTCTATCATCTCATGTGCCTGTGGCCTTTCCCACAATTCAAGACATGCCTCTTTTTCTACACCTAATTAGAAGCACCTAGCCCTTATCAGGCTTCTGTGGAAGAGCCACTACTTTAGTCTTTTTTCACTGAGTACATTTGTCCAACTGGCAGGACTTATTGGAACCATCTTAATCAACTGAAAGATCTCCACAAACAGTATGATAGCCACATAACTCATTTGGTCTTTCCCCCAAGGCTGAGTTGTAATCAGCCTTATCACTCAAAGCATTTTTTTTAATGTTTTATCTTTTACCTTATGAATACGAGAAACAGTGGCATTTCTTTTCTTTTCTTTTCTTTTTTTGAAACAGAGTCTTGCTCTGTTGCCCTGGCTGGAGTGCAGTGGCTTGATCTCGGCTCACTGCAACCTCTGCCTCCCAGGTTTAAGCGATTCTCCTGCCTCAGGCTTCTGAGTAGCTGGCACCTGCCACCATGCCCAGCTAATTTTTGTATTTTTAGTAGAGAGAGGGTTTCACCATGTTGGTCAAGCTGGTCTCAAACTCCTGACCTTGTGATCTGCCCGCCTCAGCCTCCCAAAATGCTGGAATTACAGGTGTGAGTCACCACGCCCAGCACAGTTGCATTTCTTAATCCTACAAGTCCTGAAATTTCTAGATTATCTTTTCCTCCACATTTGGGAACTGGCCAATTCTTTTCTGAGCTTATGTCTTGTAGTACCTTGCCAAATGCAGCCAATAGCAATCAAGACATACTAGTAAACTGCTTCTCAGTTTCCCCTAACAGTACAAGCTCATTCAGCATATAATCTTCCCAGTTATCACAGGCAACAATTTTACCAGATGCTTTGCCACTGCATAATGAAGACTGCCATCTTTCTAGCCCCCAGTAACAGCTTCTTTACCACCTACTGCCCAGTACCAAAACCAATGACACACATTATATTATTTTATTTCTGTAGCACTCCACTTCTAGGTACCAATTGCATTTTATTTTTGCTGTTTTTTTAGTCGGAGTCTCACGTGTCACCCAGGCTGGAGTGCAGTGGCACATTCATAGCTCACTGCAGCCTCCACCTCCTGAGCTCAAGTGGTCCTCCCACCTCAGCCTTCCGAGTAGCTGGGACTACATGTGTGTGCTACCGGACCCAGCTAATTTTAAAATTTTTTGTAGAGATGAAGTCCTGCTGTGTTTCCCAGGCTGATCTTGGGCTCCTGGGCTCAAGGAATATTCCCACCTCAGCCTCCCAGTTGCATTTTTTTTTTGTAAGATGGAGCCTCACTCTGTCGCCCAGGCTGGAGTGCAGTGGCATGGTCGTGGCTCACTGCAGTCTCTGCCTCCTGGGTTCAAGTGATTCTCCCACCTCAGCCTCCTGGGTAGCTGGGATTACAGGCATGCGCCACCATGCCCAACACATTTTTTTTTTTTTTTTTTTTGAGACGGAGTCTCACTCTGTTGCCCAGGCTGGAGTGCAGTGGCATGATCTTGGCTCACTGCAAGCTCCACCTCCCAGGTTCACGCCATTCACCTGCCTCAGCCTCCCGAGTAGCTGGGACTACAGTCACCCGCCACCACACCCGGCTAATTTTTTGTATTTTTAGTGGAGATGGGGTTACACTGTTAGCCAGGATGGTCTCGATCTCCTGACCTCGTGATCCTCCCACTTCAGCCTACCAAAGTGCTTGGATTACAGGCATGAGCCACCGCGCCTGGCTAATTTTTATATTTTCAGTAGAGATGGGGTTTCACCATGTTGACCAGGCTGGTCTTGAACTCCTGACCTCAGGTGATCCACCCGCCTAGGCATCCCAAAGTGCTAGGATTACAGCTGTGAGCCACCGCACCTGGCACCCCATTGCATTTTTAGTAAGAATTTGCTAGGTTATGCTGTTGTAACAACCAGTTCCCAAATCTCTGGCTTTCAACAACAAAAATGTATTTCTTGCTCATGTTACACATCTGCTGGAGGCTTCTATGAGTTGGCCTTGTCTCTGTTCTGCTTGTCTTCTTCACTGGAGGATCCAGGCTGGTAGAGGAGAAAGAGTAGCAGCAGAACCACGTGAGGGTCTTAAAGCTTCTGCTCAGATGTGATTTACATCACTTCAGCTCACAATCCACAGGCCAGAGCAAGTCACATGGCCAAGCCTGCCAGCAGTGGGGTGAGGAAGTGTACGCCTCTCACAGGGAGTGTGAAAGTTACATGGTAACAGGTGGGGAAGTATAATCCTCCCAAAGGGTGGGGAACAAATAATTGGAAACAATAATACAGTTTGCCACACTCCTTGTTCCCTGTTTTCTACTCCTCATCCTAATCACTTCTCTTTCCGAACTTCCTCAGAGGCTTCTCCCTGAATCCTCTTGCCTCCCTACACTGTGTGCTGATAAGTGCGATAGTGCTCAGCATATTTATTTATCTCACTTATACCGTGGTGCTCAGCACACAGTGTGCTCAACAAATGGTAGCTCTTATTATTCTTATAGTTTATTGGTGGAGCCCAGCCTATACCTTATGGCCCTGCATTTTTCTCGTCTCTGCACAGCTTGCAGCTGGTTAGGTAGAGGCTGTGCTTTTCCTTTTCTCCACAGGGCTTTGAGGTCTGAGCCAGCAGCTTCAGCCCCTCCCACCTACCCCACCCTGATCCTCAGCATTCTGGTGCTCCCCGCCTTGTCTCTAGGTAACTATGAGCTGGATGTCTCCCCCTATGAAGACACAGTGACCAGCAAACCCTGGAAAATGAATCTCAGCAAACTGAACATGCTCAAACCAGGTGTGGAGGGCAATTAGGCTCGGGAACCAGAGGCTGGGGCTGGACCCTGGAGGAAGGGTGACTGGGGAGGGGCACAAGTTGGGGGCCTTATAAGGGGAAAGTTTCTAGCCTACCAGGTGACTAAGGAAGACTGTGTCAGGCTGGAAGTGTGAGCTCTGGGGCATGGTCTGGTCTCACAGGTGTCTCCAAAGGACAGCAGTTATTAGGGAGGCTGTTGAAGAGAGCCCATTAGGGCTCCCTGTTTCTACAAGGCGGGCCCCTGCAAAGGGTGTGGTGGGAGTGGCAGCAGCCCCAGGAAAAATTGTGCTGAAATGGAGTATTTACTTGCATTCAAGGCAGCTGGGAAAGTAGCCTTTTTGTCCCTGAAGAATAGGAAATTGCTGTTTTCAACCATTCTAATGGGATGGGCGAGGTGTTGGGCAGGAAAAGAGAGTGTGACTCTGCACGGGGTGACTCAGGGTGGGGAGCCATCAGTCTGGCAAGGACTGTGATGCATGTTTTTCAGGAAAGTGAGACTATGAGTTAATTGAGGAAAAACATACACACATGCTTTTTGAGAAAGATGTGAGCTTTGCTGTATAGTCAGTTTTTTATCATTAGAATTAGAATTTTGAGAAAAAGGCACAGAGTTTCATGCATGAAAAACTCTTAGTGACAAGCTTAGCAAATAACCTGTTGCAATTACTTGATTACTATGGCTGCTGGAATATTCTGTTAATAGAAATATCACCATAATTTCCCAAGATTCAGAGTATGGGGAACAGAGTATACATGGATCAATAAATGAAAGATGGGCAGGTGACATTAAAATGGAACAGGATAGGTGCAGATGAAGCCAAAACCAAACCAGAAGCCTCAACTAGAATTTGGCTGCATCTGTTTTGGACAGTTTTGAAAGTGCTTCAGAATGTTGCAGGTACTCTGGGTTATCTTTTCTACCTTCAGCTCTCACAGCGCAGCACTGAGGAAAGAGGTATGGTTTTCTGAGCTTTCTGGCCGCTTGAATTCTAGATAAGTGGGTGTTCAATGCATATAGATGATGATAGTGATTATTCTTATTATTTTACCTAGTCAAGATGAGGAGTTGGGCCGGGCACGGTGGCTCATGCCTGTAATCCCAGCACTTTGGGAGGCCAAGGCGGGCAGATCTCCTGAGGTCGGGAGTTCAAGACCAGCCTGGCTAACATGATGAAACCCCGTTTCTACTAAAAATACAAAAAAATTAGCCGGGCGTCGTGGCGCGTGCCTGTAATCCCAGCTACTGGGGAGGCTGAGGCAGGAGAATTGCTTGAACCCAGGAGGCGGAGGTTGCAGTGAGCTGAGATCTCGCCACTGCACTCCAGCCTGGGCAACAAGAGCAAAACTCCGTCTAAAAAAAAAAAAAAGAGGAGTAGGATGGGGAAGGCTTCAGAAGAGCAGGCAGAGTTTGTGGGGAGAGGGGAAGCCCTGGATTAGGAGTGGGTTTATTCAGGACAGGCTTTCTTTTCCTCCTATATCCACTACCTTCCTTGTCAAATCAGGGGTTTTCCGGGGTTCCTATGGAGCCTGGGCTGCAGGCATGCAGAGGGCCCAGCCCCGTGACTCCGTGCCCTTTCCCCCCAGACTCAGACCTCTGCCTCAAGTTTGCCATGCTGTGTACTCTAAATGACAAGTGTGACCGGCTGCGCAAGGCCTATGGGGAGGCGTGCTCTGGGCCCCACTGCCAGCGCCACGTCTGCCTCAGGCAGCTGCTCACTTTCTTCGAGAAGGCCGCCGAACCTCATGCGCAAGGCCTGCTACTGTGCCCATGTGCCCCCAACGACCGGGGCTGCGGGGAGCGCCGGCGCAACACCATCGCCCCCAGCTGCGCGCTGCCACCTGTGGCCCCCAACTGCCTGGAGCTGCGGCGCCTCTGCTTCTCCGACCCGCTTTGCAGGTGTGTGGTTTGGGAAGACAGGGTGGGCAGGGATGTGGCACAGGCCACTCCTTCCTGGCCATGTTCCTGTGCTGAGCAGGGTCTGACCCTCCCAGGGAACCGTGGACCCACTGGCTGCTTTACCAAGTAGCTACACTGGATATTTTGTGAAAGTCTTTTCTCAAAAAGAATATGTTTTTTTTTCTTTGCTGTAAAATCTCAGGAAATATAAAAATGTATTTTAAAATATTCAAAATTCTATCACCTGAAGATAATCTATCATACTTTGGGAAGCATTTCCTTCCAGTCATTTTTCTATCCAGATAACAAAAGTAGACATTCTGGGAATATATTTGTGCCTTACCTTTTTTCTCTTATGGCACATATCTCATGAGCATTTTTCCGTGGAGGTGGTGTGGGGTAGTGGTAAGAGGGGATCTGAAGTCAGACAGGTGTGAATTTAAATCCTGGGTCTCTGCGATCTTGAGCACATCACTTAACTTAAAAATTCAATCACTAAACCTAAGGTTCCATTTAGTCTCCTGTAAAAACTGGGATAATAATGCAGACCTCATGGGATTCTGGTGAGAGTTAAATTACATAATTTATTTTTTATTTATTTATTTATTTATTTTTTTTTGAGACGGAGTCTCGCTTTGTCGCCCAGGCTGGAGTGCAGTGGCCGGATCTCAGCTCACTGCAAGCTCCGCCTCCCGGGTTTACGCCATTCTCCTGCCTCAGCCTCCCGAGTAGCTGGGACTACAGGCGCCCACCACCTCGCCCGGCTAGTTTTTTGTATTTTTTAGTAGAGACGGGGTTTCACCATATTAGCCAGGATGGTCTCGATCTCCTGACCTCGTGATCCGCCCGTCTCGGCCTCCCAAAGTGCTGGGATTACAGGCTTGAGCCACCGCGCCCGGCCAAATTACATAATTTATATAGAGTGGTGTAGAGTACTGGTGAAGAGTAAGTGCTCAATAAATGGTAGTGCTTATTTTTTCACTTACTGTCCTTTAAGAACTTTTTTCTTTTTTTTCTTTTTGTTTCCTTTTTTTTTTTTTTTTTTTTGAGACGGAGTCTCGCTCTGTCGCCCAGGCTGGAGTGCAGTGGCCAGATCTCAGCTCACTGCAAGCTCCGCCTCCGGGGTTCACGCCATTCTCCTGCCTCGGCCACCTGAGTAGCTGGGGACTACAGGCGCCCGCCACCTTGCCCAGCTAGTTTTTTTCTATTTTTTAGTAGAGACGGGGTTTCACTGTGTTAGCCAGGATGGTCTTGATCTCCTGACCTCGTGATCCGCCAGTCTCGTCCTCCCAAAGTGCTGCGATTACAGGCTTGAGCCACTGCGTCCAGCCTCTTTTTTTTTTTTTTTTTGAGACAGAGTCCCCCTCTGTCACCCAGGCTGGAGTGCAGTGGCACGATCTCGGCTCACTGCAACCTCTTTCTCCCAGGTTCAAGCGATTCTCCTGCCTCAGCCTCTCGAGTAGCTAGGACTACAGGCTTGTGCCACCATGCCCAGCTAATTTTTGTATTTTTAGTAGAGATGGGGTTTCACTATGTTGGCCAGGCTGGTCTTGAACTCCTGACCTTGTTATCAGCCTGCCTCGGCCTCCTGAAGTGCTAGGATTATGGGTGTGAGTCACCATGCCCAGCCAAGAACTTGATTTTTAAATGCCTGCAGTATATTTTATGTATGGATGCCCTACACTTTATGTAACCATTCCTCTATTACTAGATATTTAGGTTGTTTTTTGTTTTGTTTTGTTTTGTTTTTAAGATGGAGTCTCATTTTGTTGCCCAGGCTGGAGTGCAGTGGTGCGATCTCGGCTCACTACAGCCTCCTCCTCCTGGGTTCAAGGGATACTCCCCCTTCAGCCTCCCGAGTAGCTGGGATTACAGGCGCCCGCCACCATGCCCAGCTAATTTTTTTTTTTTTTTGTATTTTCAATAGGGATGGGGTTTCTCTGTGCTAGCCAGGCTAGTCTCGAACTCCTGGCCTCAGGTGATCTGCCCGCCTTGGCCTCCTAAAGTACTGGGATTATAGGTGTGAGCCACCGCGTCCAGCCAGGTTGGTTCTTTTTTTTCCTTCTTTTTTTTTTTTTTTTTTTTTTTTTTTGAGACAGAGTCTTGCTCTATCACCCAGGCTGGAGGGCAGTGCTCACTGCAACTTCCATCTCCTGGGTTCAAGCAATTCTCCTGCCTCAGCCTCCTGAGTAGGCTGGGACTATAAGTGCACACCACAGTGCCCAGCTAATTTTTGTATTTTCAGTAGGGATGGGGTTTTGCCACATTGGCCAGGCCAGTGTTGAACTCCTGAGCTCAAGTGATCAGCCCACTTCAGCCTCCCAAAATGCTGGGATTATAGGCATGAGCCACCATGCTTGTCCAACTCTTACTGTTTAATCTTTGTGCACTAATGTAATTATTACTTAGGATGTGCTGCTACTAGTGCCATGGCCAGATCAAAGGACATGGGAGATTTGTAAGGTATTTGATAGATTTGATAAATATTCTCTTCAGGAAATTTGAAATTCTGATCTGGCTTTCCTGTGTCTTCTCAGGATAAAACACTCACAAAATTGAAGCTATCATTCATTCAAGTGACATTTGTTGACAATAACCTTGGTTTGCAACTTGGTTCTCCTACTTAGTTCTTTGTAACCTTGGGCAAGTTACTTAACCTCTGAGACTACCACTTTCCTCATCTGTAAACTATCTTATAGTCAGGGCTCTTAATAATCATAATACTAACATTTATTGAATAACTAAATACTTACTATGGGCTAGATACTGTTTTAAGTATTAATTCATCTAAACCTCACAAGAACCCCAATAAGGTAGATCGATCCTTCCCTCCTTCCTTCCTTCCTTCCTTCCTTCTTTCCTTCTTTCCTTCCTTCCTTTCTTCTTTCCTCTCTCTGTCTCTTCTTCTCTCCTTCCTTCCTTTTTTCCTTCCTCTCTCTTTTTCCCCTTCCTTCCTTCCTGTCTCCTTCTCTTCTCTTCTCTCTTTCTTTCCTTTCCTTTCCCTCCCTCCCTCCCTCCCTCCTTTCCTTCCTTCCTGCATCCCTCCCTCCTTTCTTCCTTTCTTTCCTTCCTTCCTTTCTTCCTTCCTTTCTTTCTTTCTTTCTCTCTCTCTTTCTTTCTTTCTTTCTTTCTTTCTTTCTATCTTTCTTTCTTTCTTTCTTCCTTTCTTTCTTTATCTCTCTCTCTCTCTCTCTCTGTCTCTCTCTCTTTCTTTCTTTCTTTCTTTTCTTTCTTAACAGGGTCTTGCTATGTTGCTCAGGGTGGTCTCCAACTCCTGAGCTCAACTGATTCTCCCACCTCAGCCTCCCAAGTAGCTGGGATTACAGGCGTGAGCCGCTACGCCTGGCTTATGCATTCTCTTGCTTCATCCTCACAAAAATCCACGAGGTAGTGCTGCTGTCATCTCTATTTTATAGTTGAAGAAACTGAGGTTAAAGAAACTATCTGAGATCTCATAAGTAGGGATCGTGGAGCCCAAACTCAGAGTGAAATGCTGTGGGTTCCGAGGAATGGTACATTTAATTGTGACAGGGGCACACTTCACAGAGGTAGAGGTCCTGGGCCAGGCTCTGAAGGCAGAGGAGGATTTGACACGACAATGGGCATTCCAAGCTAATGGGACATGAGGGAGAAGGCCACAGGCCGGACCCTCAAGGGTGACTCTTGAAATTTTCCTGGCTGAGTGCAGTGGCTCACACCTGTAATCCCAGCACTTTGGGAGGCCAAGGCAGTTGGGTCACCTGAGGTCAGGAGTTTGAGACCAGCCTGGCCAACATGGTGAAACCCCATTTCTACTAAAAATAAAAAATTAGCCAGGTGTGGTGGCACGCATCTGTAGTCCCAGCTACTCGGGAGGCTGAGGCAGGAGAATCACTTGAACCTGAGAGGCGTAGGTTACAGTGAGCCAAGATTGAGCCACTGCACTCCAGCCTGGGCAAGAAAGAGCGAGATACCATCTCAAAAAAAAAACAAGAAAGAAATTTCCCTTCTTCCAGATCACGCCTGGTGGATTTCCAGACCCACTGCCATCCCATGGACATCCTAGGAACTTGTGCAACAGAACAGTCCAGATGTCTACGAGCATACCTGGGGCTGATTGGTGAGGCTGGGGGCATGTGTAGGGAACCCCATGTTGGCTAGGCCTGAGGGTAAGAATGCTCTGGAGATAAAGGATGTGATCCTGTCATGGGTGGAATAAGGTGGGAGCTAAAGTTAGGGTTAGCCTAGGCCCTGACTACCCTTTCCCTCTTCACTCCACAGGGACTGCCATGACCCCCAACTTTGTCAGCAATGTCAACACCAGTGTTGCCTTAAGCTGCACCTGTCGAGGCAGTGGCAACCTGCAGGAGGAGTGTGAACAGCTGGAAGGGTTCTTCTCCCACAACCCTTGCCTCAGTGAGTGTGCTGTACTTGCTCCCAGCCCCCGGGGCTGAGTCAGCTGGACTCAAGAGAAGGAAAAGGGTCAACTCTGTGGCCCAGGCTGGTTCCATCCATCTCCACCAGACAGAGCAGCTCCTAGCATAGGCTTTCATTGCCGCAGCCCGGGCCTTTCTTCTGTCTCCCACTCCCTGAGAAACCTCCCACGCTGCCTGTTCAACCTGTCTGGAACCCAGGAACATCTCCAGCTCAAGAAACAAGTAGAATGAGAGAGTATCCTACTTCCACCTCCCACCCACTTGCTCCCCTATCGCCCAGGGTCCCCGTGGCATTCCCTTTCCTTCCTTGGGAGCCTGAGAAATCTCCTGCCCCTATACCCTTCCAATAAGCCTTCTCTCCTCTCTTCAGCGGAGGCCATTGCAGCTAAGATGCGTTTTCACAGCCAGCTCTTCTACCAGGACTGGCCACACCCTACCTTTGCTGTGATGGCACACCAGGTAGGGCCTCCTCTGTTACACCCCTCAGACTTTACTGGGCCAGCTGGGGAAAACCCAAATTAGGCAGACAAAGGGATAGAGGTGGGGGGCTGACCTCCTCATTGCCATGAATATAGAGACCTCTACTAGATACCTCAGGGGAAGGAGAATACCTCTTGACTGAGGCTGAGGTAGTGAAGGGGTTGAAGAAAATCCCCTGAGATAACTCTATTCCATTTCTTTCACAGAATGAAAACCGTGCTCTGAGGTCAAAACCCTGGGCGCCCTCTCTTTTCTCCTGCACGCTTCCCTTGATTCTGCTCCTGAGCCTATGGTAGCTGGACTTCCCTAGGGCCCTCTTCCCCTCCACCACATCCAGCCAGACTTGCAGCCCACAAGGTGTTAGGAAAGGACAGCAGCAGAAAGAGGTGCAGTGCACAGATGAGGGCACAGGAGAAGCTAACGGTTATGACCTCCAGATCCTTATCGGTCTGGTCCTCATTCCCTCCACCCCGTCTCCACTTCTGATTCATGCTGCCCCTCCTTGGTGACCACAATTTAGCCATATCATCCGGTGGTGACCAGCTCCACCAAGCCCCTTTCTAAGCCCTTCCTCTTGACTACCAGGATCACCAGAATCTAATAAGTTAGCCATTCTCTATTGCATTCCAGGTTAGGGTTAGGGTAGGCAGGACTGGGTGTTCTGAGGTAGCCTAGAAAGACATTATCCTTTGTGAGGAAGGTTCCTGCCCACTCATCTCCTCCTCCGAATGGTGGATGGAAACCTACTGCCTGCACTGCCCTGTCCCCGGATCCTGCAGAACATCTGGGCATCAGGAGCTGGAGCCTATGGGCCTTGCTTTATTCCTATTATTGTCCTAAAGTCCCTCTGGGCTCTTAGATCATGATTAAACCTTTGACTTAAGATTTTGCTCTTTTTCCATTTTCTCAAATTTTGAATATCTGTAGAACTAGGGTGTTAATGAAAGAACACAGACCAGGTGATGAGACACAGCAACCCTACCACCAACTGCTATATGATTTCAGGTATATCTCCTAGCCTCTCTGTGTTCTTGACATGGTGTTGTAATTAAAAATAGCTTATGTGAGGCTGTGGACCCGGGATCTGTCCCAGCTCCAGCCATTTCTCGGATACTGCCTGGGATCTGCCACAGATGGGGATTCTTAGTCAACCACACCATTTATTGAACACCTGCTTGGGTTATTGGCCTGCTCCAGATCATAATGGGGGCCAGAGGAAAAGACAGATTGGTTCTTTTCTTCTCTCTCTCTTTTTTTTTTTGACTCAAAGTCTTGATCTGTCGCCCAGTCTGGAGTGCAGTGGTGCGATCTTGGCTCACTGCAACCTCCTCCTCCCAGGTTCAAGCAATTCTTCTGCCTCAGCCTCCCAAGCAGCTGGGACTACAAGCGTGTGCCACCATGCCCAGCCAATTTTTGTATTTTTATTAGAGATGAGTTTCACCATATTGGCCAGACTGGTCTCGAACTCCTGACTTCAGGTGATCTGCCCGCCTCAGCCTGCCAAAGTGCTGGGATTACAGGTGTGAGCCAGCATGCCTGGCCCAGAGATTGTTCTTGATCTCAGGGAATTTGTAATCCTATTGGGATAAGGACACACCCACCCATGCAAAGTATAATAGTTGGAAGAATGTATTTATAGAGCTCTGGACATCTGTCTATTAATTGATTCACTCACTCTTTCAATAAGCATCTGATGAATGCTGACTCTGCAAGACACTGTTTTGTGTGCAAGAGATTCCAGGATAAAAGGACTCAGATCCTATGTTCAAACCTTTTACACACCAGAGCAGGGAAGCAGACAACAGTCCATAAGAGCAGTGCAGTATGACAAGTGATATATAATAATTACGATAATCCTTTTCTTTTTTTTTTTTTTTTGAGACAGTCTTGCTCTGTCACCCAGGCTGGAGTGCAGTGGCATGATCTTGGCTCACTGCAACCTCTGTCTCTCAGGTTCAAGCGATTCTCCTGCCTCAGCCTCCCAAGCAACTGGGATTACAGGCTCACACCACCACACCAGGCTAATTTTTTGTATTTTTAGTAGAGACACAGTTTCATTATGTTGGCCAGCCTGGTCTCGAACTCCTGACCTCAGGTGATCCACCCGCCTCAGTCTCCCAAAGTGCTGGGATTATAGGCGGGAGCCCCCGTGCCTGGCCCTAATTATGATAATCCTCATTTTTGGAGCCCATATTGTGTGCCAAGTACTACTGCGCATTAACTGTGTGCAAATACATCCATTAATTCGTTTAATCCTCCAGCAACATTTGAGTTTGTGAATCACAAGCTGTTAATATGTGACCTTGGGCTTAGCCTCACTGGGCCTCACTATCCATACCTGTAACATGGAAAATCATGGCACCCACCTCATGAGGAATGAGATAATCCATGTAAAAGCATTGTAGCTGACACACAGTAAAAACTCACAAAAGTTAACAATTATGTGTTTTTGTAGAGAATTTGGACATTACAGACAATTCTAAAGAAGAAAGCAAAATCTTTAAGCTCGCACTGTCAAGTGTCCAGACTGCTCCTTGCATATCTGTGACCTTGAGAATCTATGGGCATGTGTAATGTTACATAAGTGGGGTCACACACTGGATAGCAAAGTGCAAGTCACAGACATCATTCAGCATCCGTGAGTAGAGTTGAGCTGTATCATTCTATTTATCATCTGCATGACATGAACTTATATGAATGCATATTCATACATGCATAGTTTATTTAACCAGTTCTGTGTTGATGGATATTTGGTTGTCTTCCCATTCTTCTCTGAGCCAAGTTTAAGGCAGCGAGGGAGGTGACTGTGGGTAGGATGTACACAAAGCTGCCAGAGTGGTGGGTGGAATCTGTAAGTCTCTCTATATACATTTCGTATTCCCGTAGCCTGCACAGCCCCAGGAAATGCTCAGCCAGGCTGCCTCCCTGAAAACTCCAGTGGGACACTGAGTTGACCTTCCTTCTTCCCCTCCCAGGAAGATCTCTGAGCAGTCAAGTCCTCTCCATTTGCCCTGGCTTCATTAACCTGGGGCTGGGGGTGTGAATGGTGTAGTCATTTCTTGCTGAGTACTTGAATTAGACTAATAGGTCATGTATGCTTTTCTCTGAAGAAGGCCCAAATTTCTGGTAAACAACCAGACCACATTTCCAGCCCAGGGACCAGAGCCAAGATCCTGGGTCAGGGTGCAGTGGCTGAACTGAAGCTTTTAATGGTGTCATGGCTGTCTGGGGTGGTTAATGCCATTATACTAGCTTCTGGGCAACAAGGTAGGAAGGGCTTTTGGTAGCAGTGGTAAATGGAGAGTGCTAAATTATGAGTCTCTCCATGGTTGGGGTGGATCAGACTATCTCCTAAACAACTATCTCCAAATTCATTCATTCATTCATTCATTCATTCATTCATTCATTCATTCAACAAACCTTTAATAAGCACTTGTCTTGTCCCAGGTCTTGAGTATTTTTGCAGGAGATAAGATCTGGGCTGGGCACAGTGGCTCACGCCTGTAATCCCAACACTTGGGGAGGCCAAGGCAGGTGGATCACCTGAAGTCAGGAGTTTGAGACCAGCCTGGTCAACATGGTGAAACCCTATCTCTACTAAAAATACAAAAATTAGCTGCATGTGGTGGCGGACACCTGCAATCCCAGCTATTCAGGAGGCTGAAGCAGGAGAATCGCTTGAATCCGGGAGGCAGAGTTTACAGTGAGCCGAGATTGCTCCATTGCATTCCAGCCTGGGCGATAGGGCGAGACTCCATCTCAAAAAAAAAAAAAAAAAAAAAAATCTGTCCCTGTCAAGTCATGAGCCATGGCTTTAATGAAGAAGCAGCCCAGGTCTGGCAACTGGACCCTAAGTTTCGGTTGTTGGGATTCTTCAGTTAGCCTGGTTGATTATCACACTCAGCTATTTGACCTCAGAAAACGTTGTTCACATTTCTGAGCCACTGTTTCCTCACCTAGAGTGAGGATGCCAATAGAATACATAACTTAACAAGTTGCAGTCTTTGTTTTGCTTTGTTTTTAGTAAAGCAAATTAATTTCAGCCAAAAGACTAATTGGCAATATGAAATAATGCTGATATCAGTTGTAATAGTTTGGGTTGGCAATTTTTTGGCTTCCTATTTCTCTAAAAGCTTATAAGCATGAGTCATTTATGCTTATTTTGATCTCCATGTGTATTTAATTTAGATATTGGTAAAAATACTAACTCAGGTTTTTTTTTTTTTTTTTGGAGGCAGAGTTTTGCTCTTGTTGCCCAGACTGGAGTGCAGTGGCACAATCTCAGCTCACTGCAACTTCCACCTCCTGGGTTCAAGCAATTCTCTTGCCTTAGCCTCCCAAGCAGCTGGGACTACAGGCATGCGCTACCACACCCAGCTAATTTTTGTATTCTTAGTAGAGATGAGGTTTCACCATATTGGCCAGGCTGGTCTCAAACTCGTGACCTCATGATCCACCTGCCTCAGTCTCCCAAAGTGCTGGGATTATGGGCATGAGCCCACTGCGCCCAACCTTTTTTTTTTTTTTTTTTGAGACAGAGTCTCACTGTGTTGCCCAGGTTGGAGTGCAGTGGCATGATCTTGGCTCACTGCAACCTCTGCCTCACAAGTTCAAATGGTTCTCCTGCCTCAGCCTCCCAAGTAGCTGGGATTACAGGCACAGGCCACAATGCCTGGCTGATTTTTTTGTATTTTCAGTAGAGACGCGGTTTCATCATGTTGGCCAGGCTAGTCGCAAACTCCTGACCTCAGGTGATCCGCCCACCTTGGCCTCCCAGTGCTGAGATTACAGGCATGAGCCACCTTACCCAGCCAGGTTGTTTTGAAGACTGGAAATTATGACACTCAGCATGGTGCCTGATACAGGATGGACACTCAGTAAACAGCAGCTATCATTATTATATACATCTGAGAGGGTACACCTGTAGGTACCATGTATTCTGTTCTCTGCCCTGAAACAGTGATGAGATGATAGGGCTGATTCTCTCCAACTGTGGGCTCAATTCTGGGTAAGGCTGCCCCTGGGAGACTTGCTATTCAAGGTCTGAATTCCAGGCTAGGAGCTGAAGCTCTGGGCCTATTGCATAGGCCCTGAGGGACTTTGTACAAGTCATGAAGGCAGACTGAGTCTTTTGACTGAGAAAGTCAGCATCCTAGTCTGGTCTTTTGACTCCCAGGAACAGAAACATTGGAATTACTTAGCAAAAGGGGAGTATCATGCAACCCAATTCCAAGAATTTCAGCCAGGCTTTGAGGAAGCTGGAAGTGGTGAGTCAGGAACTGTCCCTTGAAGCCCTAGACATCTTGGACCATCTACTACCTTCTCTCTGCAGACCTACTTCCTCTGCATGGCCTTCTAGGTCCAATGGCTGTAGCTACCTGATCTCCCATCTCCCATGCCAATTCCAAATTCACAGAGAGGAAATCAGATTGTCTGGGCTCAGGTTCTAGATTGGCTTTTCCGGATCAAGTTTCCATCCCAGGCCTATTAGCTGGGTAAAGAAAGCCTAGGGACATTTATTACTAGAGTAATTACGGGATCCTGATCCCAGACTTGTCAGTGGAGGGCAGCTGTCAGAGAAGGCAGTGCCACTCCGCAGCACGCCCCAAAACATGGACTCTTGTTAGGGAATTGGGGTGGATCTTAACAGTCACCAGCGCTCTGGCTTTGCTGCTTCAGTGGCTTCCTCCCAGGCATAGGAGTATCTTCTCTGTGTTTCCTTCTTAGATGCCCTGAAGGGGTGGAATGTAGGAACCCGGGTCACATGCTGTGACTCCTCTGGGTCTGAGAACCACCCTGGGAGCTAGATCTGAGTGGAGGTTCTTTATGGCTATAGAAAAGACCTTGCTACTGTGGGGCCTGCTAGATTTCCGGTCCTGGCAGTCGAAGAGTAAGGGAAGTGAAGGGGATCAGAATATGCTACTGCAGAATATGTCATTTTGGCATAAGGAACATTTTGAGCTGAAAGCAATTGAGAGTCAACAGAAGCAAGAAGAGTCTCTCTCCTCTTATCTGCCTGAAAGTAGGGCATAAATTTTCCTTTGAAAAAGGTGTTCTCCCTATACTAGAGTGAGAAAAGTGACTCTTATCACCAAAAATGAGGAATTCGACCAGACGTGGTGGCTCACGCCTGTAATCCCAACACTTTGGGAGGCTGAGGTGGGTGGATCACTTAAAGTCGGGAGTTCGAGACAAACCTGGCCAACATGGTGAAAACCCATCTCTACTAAAAATACAAAAATTAGCCAGGCACCTGTAGTCCCAGATACTCAGGAGGCTGAGGCAGGAGAATCACTTGAACCCGGGAGGTGGAGGTTGCAGTGAGCTGAGATCACACCACAGCAACACAGCGAGACTCCACCTCAAGGAAAAAAAAAAAAAAAGGAAATTGACACCAAGATGAGTTTGAATAAACAGACCTTACTAAAATACCACTTATCTTCTATTTGTTCCCCCCATATATTTCCTAGTCACTTCCCGACAATTCACTCTCCCTTGGAACCCAAATTGTCTTTCTTTAGTTAAAAGGGTATATAAGGTCAGGCACAGTGGCTCACACTTGTAATCTCAGCACTTTGGAAGGCCCAGGTGGGCAGATCACCTGAGGTCGGGAGTTCAAGACCAGCCTCACCAACATGGAGAAACCCGGTCTCTACTAAAAATACAAAATTAATCAGATGTGGTGGCGCATGCCAGTAATCCCATCTACTCGGGAGGCTGAAGCAGGAGAATATCTTGAACCTGGGGAGCGGAGGTTGTGGTGAGCCGAGATCGCACCATTGCACTCCAGCCTGGGCAATAAGAGTGAAACTCCGTCTCAAAAAACGAAAACAAACAAACAAAAAATATAATCCCCCAAGTTTAACTGCTTCTTTGAATTTCACATCTTTTCTCTGAACTCCCATGCATATAAATACTAATAAAAATTGTGTGCCCTTTTTTCCTGTGAATCTGTCTTTTGTTAGTTTAATTCACAGGCCTCCAGGTACTGGAAATAAAAGGGTAGAGGAAAAGTTTTTTTCCTTCCCAAAAAGCATTACCATTTCTTTGGCATATAACCCTTCAACTTCCCCTTTAGAGCCCATTTGACCAATAGTAGTAGGCTCATTTTTCTCTTAGGATCTCTTGTTCTTTTTGAAACCGAGTCTCACTCTGTGGCCCAGGCTGAAGTGTGGTGCCATGATCTCAGCTCACTGCAACCTCTGCCTCCCAGGTTCAAGGGATTCTCATGCCTCAGCCTCCTGAGTAGCTGGGATTATAGGCATGTGCCACCACACCTGGCTAATTGTTGTATTTTTAGTAGAGACGAGGTTTCAACATGTTCCCCATGCTGGTCTCAAACTCCTGGGCTTAGGCAAATTCACCTGCCTCAGCCTCCCAAAGTGCTGGGATTACAGGCATAAGCCGTAACGCAGAACTGGGATCTCTTGTTCCTAGAAACTTCAGCCTCTGTTTTCAACATCTCCACTTCTTTCTGAAGAAAGCCTTCTCATATCTAGAGCCTGAGAGACTTGATTCAATAAAATTCCACCTTCAGATATTGAGCTAGTCAAGGCCTTATCTGAGATACTGTGGGTGGGTGTGGAGGTGGAAGAGAGACAGAGACAATAATAATAATAGCTAACATGAGAGCTTAATGTGTACAAGGCACCATGCTAATGGCTTAATGAGCATTATCTCATTTAATTTTCATAACTATCCTGTTTTATTTTCCCGGTTTTACAATGAGGCTTAGTGAGGCCAAGCAAGGTGATAGGGCTAACAAGCGGCTGATCCAGGAATGAAACTTCAATCTCCCTGACTCCCGAGCACAATCTCTGATCCATGTTGCATTTGTCCAATGTTGGGTGAGACCGCATATCCTAAATAACAACAGAGGCCAGGATAAGGGCTGTGGGGTCATAGAGAGCTCTTTCAGACCTCAGGGATGGTCTCCTGGAAGAGATTAGGCCTTGAAGAATGAGTAGAGTTTATTAGGCAGAAATAGGGGCAGGGCATCTCAGAGATCAGAGTGAGCAAATGCAGGGACTGGAAAGGGCAGTGTTGCAGGGAGAACAAGTAGTCAGCTGTGACTGAAGTTCTTTTTTTTTTTTGTTTGTTTGTTTGTTTGACACAGTCTCGCTCTGTCACCCAGGTTGGAGTGCAATGGCATGATCTCAGCTCACTGCAATCTTTGCCTCCTGGGTTCAAGCAATTCTCCTGCCTTGCTGGGACTACAGGTGTTCACCACGACGCTGGCCAATTTTTGTATTTTTAGTAGAGATGGGGTTTCACCATGTTGGCCAGGCTGGTCTCGAACTCTTGAGCTCAAGTGATCCGACCAGCTTGGCCTCCCAAAGTGCTGGGATTACAGGCATGAGCCACTGTACCAGCTGTGACTGGAGTTCTGTGAGCAGAGGTACTCCCAGGTCTTCCTGTCATTCATCTCCCCACCCTGCTGTCCTGGGGAGGGTTAACCTTTGAGTACACACCCAACTACAGGGCTGCTGGTGTGCAAGCCAGGCCCTGTGGAACAGGCAAAAGTCCCGGGGAGCTGGTGTGCAGAATTCTGGCTTGGCATGCTTGATATCCCTGGTCATCCATGGCCCCTTCACCCCCTAGTGACATCCCAGGGCAGAGGTCAGTATGTGTGGGTGAGAGGATGAAGTGAGCCTGTGTCTGGGCTGGGAACAGTGACAAGCAGGATGTGAGAGCCCATCCCCCAGAAAAGAAAGCCTGCAAATAGCTCCTCCCTAGTGCTGACCCTGCTCCCAGTTGCTGTAATCAGCTGAAGTGTTAGGGCATTTGTTTCTGGTCTTCCCAGACTTTGGCTGGCTTTTGGTTTCTTCCTGCTGAGCACCTACTGTTGGCTGAGTAGGGCAGAAGGTAGGTTGGCACAGAGATGAAGACAAGTTTTATGGTGGAGATGGATAAACAAATAATAGTGAGAGACATCATTATTTGAGTACTTGGTAGCTATAAAATACTGTGCTAAGAGCTTTACATGTGTATCCTTTCAAAAGATGAGCCTTCTAGCCTGGGCAACATAGTGAGACCTTGTCTCTACAAAAAGTACAAAAATTAGCCAGACGTGGTGGCCTGTGCCTATGGTCCCAGCTACCCAGCTACTTGAGAGGTTGAGGTGGGAGGATTGCTTGAGTTAGGGAGGTAGAGGCTGCAGTGAGCCCTGATAGTGCCACTGGACTCTAGCGTAGGTGACAGAGTGAGACACCATCTCAAAAAATTAAAAACGGAGCCTCTTCACGGTCTTGTCTCCACATGGTATCAATCTGGCATCCATAATATTTGAAAAAAAAATTTGAATAATGATTGCACATTCTTTTGAAAAATATACACAGCAAAACTTAAAATGCTCTTTTCCTGAGGCCGGAGGATTGCTTGAGACCAGAAGTTTGACACCAGCCCAGGCTACATAGTGAGATCCTGTCTCTACAAAAAAATGTTAAAATTAGCCAGGAGGCTGTGTGCGGTGGCTCACACCTGTAATCCCAGCACTTTGGGAGGCCAAGGTGGGTGGATCATGAGGTCAGGAGTTCGAGACCAGCCTGGCCAATATATGAAACCCTATCTCTACTTAAAAATACAAAACTTAGCTGGGCGTGGTGGTGCATGCCTGTAGTCCCAGTTACTCAAGAGGCTGAGGCAGGAGAATTGCTTGAACCCGGGAGGCAGAGATTGCAGGGAACCGAGACGTACCACTGCACTCCAGCCTGGGTGACAGGGTGAGACTCCATCTCAAAAAAACAAAAAACAAAGAACTAGCCAGGCATGGTGGTAGTAGTCCTAGCTACTTAGGAGGCTAGGTGGGAGGACTGCCTGAGCTCAAAAGTTCGAGTCTTCAGTGAGCCATGATGGAGCAACTGTATCTCAGCCTGGGCAACAGAGCAAGACTCTCTCAAAAACAACAACAACAACAAAAACAAAAACAAAACACTTTTCCATCTGTCTCTCTATTGTATACACAAAGCAGCCCCTCATCACAACCCTTTCTTCCCTCCAGGCTCCCCAAGAGGAGAAATTAAGGCCATGAATATATACAGATAACATTTTTTCTTTATTCACACACATAATCCAATTTAAACTTCTTCACAGCCCTGTGAAGGCAGGCACTATTGTTTCCATTTTAGTTGGAGAAACAGATGTTTAGAGGTTAAATCTTGACCAAGCTCACAAAGCTAATCATTGGCAAGTGGATTTGAAGCAGGTTCTGTGCCTACTGTGAAGTACATATGTGATCCAGGGGCTCTGAGACCTCTGAGAAGGGGCCAAGTAATTCAGCATGGGGGGATCACTTAGGCTTCATGGAGGAGGAAATATTTGAGTGGGGTATCAAAGGATGAAGAGAAGCCCTCAATAGGCAGAGATGGGCGATATGTTTCTCAGGAAGGGTGGGAGGGAGGCCCAAGGGATAAGCATATTAGATAGTAGGATGTCAGAAAGGAGGTGATCTCACCACCACCCCACACAACAGGGTGAGCCTGGCACTTAGGAGACTTGCCTCATTTCCCAACTTTGCCCCAGGGAGATTCTGCCTGTGCCCTTTTAACAGCCTCCATCACAAAGCCTCCTTGTGTCTTCTAAAAGAGACCTTTTGACTCAGGCTGGCTCCCACCATCGGGGAAGAGAGGGAGGTCTGTGGTGAAGGAGCCCAGCAATGAACTCCCAAACCAAATAACATATGCTCAATTCCTCAGGAATTACATGTCAAGATTGTCTGAGGGAATGCAGCCCTCTAGCTGGTCAAAGAAAGCATACTGTAGTGTAAAGGACACAATGGAGAGTAGATCCAGCTTGATCTGCGTTTGAGTCTCAGCAAAACCATCAGCTGGGTGAATTCAGGCAAGTTGCTTAATCTTGCTGAGCTTCAGTCTTTGGATCTAAAAAATGATGGGCCTTTTTGCTAAAAAGTGGTGCCTCATAGGTTTATCAGAGAGGAAGAGGAAATGACTGGCTGGGGGATATATTAATCTAATATTTCCTTCAGTGCCGGGTGTTAGGGACTTGTCAAATCTGGATTTCTCCGGTAGAAAGTAGACAGTATGTGAGCTCAGGAACTTGGGTGGAAAGGTGACTCCCAGCAAGTAAAGGGAAAAAGAAGAGGTGGTGGGAGAAGCATGGAAAGAGAGTTTCCAGTCCTGAAGTCTTAGTACCATGCAGGAACAATTCCATGAATCTCTTTGAGCCTCAGTTTCTTCACCTTCAAATGCCAATTCAACTTCATGAATAGTGGCAGGACACTTGAATTGCTATTTCATCTATTTTATTTATTTATTTATTTATTGAGACAGAGTCTCACTCAGTTGCCCAGGCTGGAGTGCAGTGGCGCTATCTCGGCTCACTGCAACCTCCGCCACCTAGGTTCAAGTTATTCTAGTGCCTCCCCGTCCCGAGTAGCTGAGATTACAGGCAGATGCTACCAGGCCCAGTTAATTTTTGTATTTTTAGTAGAGACAGGGTTTTGCCATGTTGGCCGGGTTGGTCTCAAATTCCTGGCCTCAGGTGGTCCGCCGGCCTTGGCCTCCCAAAGTGCTGGGATTACACGTGTGAGCCACTGTGCCTGGACAAGTATTTGTATTTTACAAATGAAATTGAGGTTAAGTCCTGCCCTGGTTCCAGCATATAGCATGTATGTGTGTGTGTAAGAGATAAATGATCCTTTACACAAAATTTGGGACTCCTGTGTTTGAATTGGCAAGAGACCAAGCCCACTGCCTTTGCTTTCTCTGCTGCCCAAGGAATTAGAAAACCTGGCCACTTGACTGAACTGGCCATCCAGGAAAGGAGAGGCAGAGGAGAATAAACACAAATTAGTATTTCTGTAAATTAGCCTGACATACTAAAATTTATTGAGTGCTCCTTATCTGCCAGATACTCTGCTAAGCACTTCACATGTAATACCTTTAGTAGGGTCTAAATTACACGTTGGAGGGTAGCCTAGGGCTTAACAGAACAAACCTGGAGTCCAAGGCTGCTTAGGAGGATGGGAGTCCCGCCTTCCCCAGTAGCTTGCTGCACATTCATGGCTATTGCCTATGTCCCTTCACCTCTCCAAGCCCCGATTTCCACTCTCTGCCTCTTGGGTCGTTGTAATGAAACAGTAAGCTACAGTATGTTAAGTGGCAAAGAGGTAAACAACAACAATATAAATAACGGCAAATGTTTATTGAGCTAATCCTGAAACACTATCCCCTCGCCTCCACCACGTCAGCTGGACCCTGAGTTGAGTTCGGGCGGAGCCGCTGCGCCCCAGCCCCGCACCGGCGCGGCGGGGAGAACTACGTGAGGGAAGCTGCGGGGAGCATGCGGCGAAGGCGCGCCGCCTAATGCAGTTGTCAGTTAATTAAGGGAGAAGGTTATGTCATTAACGACAAGATCGATGCAAAGGGAATTAAGAGGCTCGGGCAGCGCCACCGCGCGCTCTCTGCGCGGGCAGAACTCCACAAAAATTCGATACGCATTAGCCGATCATAAGCGGCCGCCCGGGGCGCGGGGCTGGCCGAGGGCCAGAGCTGAGCCGGGGGCAGAAGACGGTGCCGGACGGGCGCCCCTGCCTGGGCAGCCCCGGAGTCCTTGCGGGGCGAGGTCCTGGCTTGACTGCAGGAGGCCCTCGGAGGCGAGCATCGCGGCCTGGCTTAGGGTAGGCCAGGGGCTGGAGGCCGATGGCTGGGTTAGCGTTTAAACATTCCAAAAAGCACTCGGCCCAGGCTCTGCAACACGCACTCGCACTCGGCCCGGGCTCTGCAACACGCTCAGCCAGCTCTTGCTGCAGGTCCAGCCGAAGTCACAGGGAAGCCGCCCTGACTTCCCTAGACCAGGCCAGACCACCGTGTCACCCACCCTCACAGCACTTCATGGCATTTATCACAGTGGCACTATATAGTGATCTATAGAAGGTTCTCTACAGTATCTTTCTCCGGACTGGACTGTAAACTCCAGAAGAACAGGACTTAGTGGGTCTGCTTTGTGTACCTGCACCCAAAGTGCCTGGAAGATGCAAGTGCTCAGTACATATATGCCCAAGGAATGAATTCCCTTAGCACACCAGGGAGTTGGTAGGGTGGGGAAACTGAGACTCAAAGAAATGACTTGCCCAAGATCACACTGATCTCCCAGCTCCCCATGCTTTTTCCTTGCGCAAATTAATCTGTCTGAACCTTGGTTTTCCCATCTAGGGGGGAATTAGTCGTAGCTGCCTCCATACTAGGTGCAGGAACTGTGCTAGCGTTTTACTTACATTTGCTCATTTAATTCTCACAACAACCCTGCGAGATAGAAATCGTGTTATAAACAAGGAACTTGAAACTAGCAAGAGCTGGGCTCATCATTTGTCTGTTTGCTCTCAGACCCATTGCTCTCCTTCTAATACTCTGTGTCACAGAGTACACTCTGGGTACCCCTACACTCCATCCCCATTCCATCCCCAGGCAGGCTGCATTTCCCAGGCCCCCTTGTCAGCTGGCTTTTGGCTGGGTTTGGACAATGGGAGCCACAGGCACAAGATTGAAGGTGGAAGGACAGGAGAAGCTAGGATACCCACAACCTTGGCAGCTTCTGGCTCCATCTCCTTGATCTGGCTCCCACGCTAGGGATGGTAGTGGTTTCCTGCGCTTGCTAATCTCTGGGTTGCCCCAGTTTCCCCTGTTTGGCTTCTCAGTTCTTCCATCACCTACATAGCCACAGTATTTAATTCTCACTGTTTGAAATACTTAGTGAGTTCATTTTCCTGATTACCCAGAGAGCCATGATTATATCCAGATCTGTCTGACCACAAAATCTACATGCTTAAAGTTTCTCATGCTTAAAGTTTATCTTAGAGGACAGTAGGGCAAAGCAGTAAAAAAAAAAGAAAAAGGGATAACCACTGAACCATCCAGCCCAGAAAGCTCTTCCTAGTTAGCTTCTGTAGGAGAAATTCATTTTAAATATAATGGCTCACCCATAAAGCCTATTTATAATTTATTATGTTTTTAAAATTCTACTTTCCATAACTAAAATATTGTTTACACCTGTAAATGAAGATAATCATAGCATCTACCTGGTAGAGATGGTGTGAAGACAAAATCAGCTAATCTATGCCAAACACCTGCATGAGGTAGCTGTTCACTGACAGTTCCTTCCACGATTCCTTTAAAACCTGGGGAAGTTTTATTGCCTTCAGTCTTCTCAGCTTGGGAATCCTGGCGTGTGGAGGATGGCAGCTCTGCCTTTCATTTCTTTTTTTTTTTTTTTTTTTTTTTTTTTTGTTGTTGAGACAGAGTCTCGCTGTGTCGCCCAGGCTGGAGTACAGTGGCCGGATCTCAGCTCACCGCAAGCCCCACCTCCCGGGTTTACGCCATTCTCCTGCCTCAGCCTCCCGAGTAGCTGGGACTACAGGCGCCTGCCACCTCGCCCGGCTAGTTTTTTGTATTTTTTTAGTAGAGACGGGGTTTCACCGTGTTAGCCAGGATGGTCTCGATCTCCTGACCTCGTGATCCGCCCGTCTCGGCCTCCCAAAGTGCTGGGATTACAGGCTTGAGCCGCCGCGCCCGGCCTCAGCTCTGCCTTTCATTTCTAAGTATTCTCCTTATTGTAGATTCACCTTGGCCATTGGACCAGTGAATGTGCGGTAGTAATCAGATGGCCAGCCTGACAGCTACAATACACAGAAGATATGTGCAATGAATGTTAGATCTGACTGAATGCTCCCAAATCAATTGGACTGCCCACAGAGACTTGGCTGGCAATGAACAAGAGTGTGAGGTGCTTTTGACACATGCATTCAGGGCCTGATTTGAGCAAAGATGTCTGCCTGACAGTCCCCAAGGGCAATTTTCTCCTGATTGATTTGCAACTTTTCAGCTTAATGGAAAATAAGCCAAGTGTAAAGGAGGTAGTTTTCTCCCTGAACCAGAAATCCTTGCTGTGCTTTCCTTTCTGAACTTGGGGGTTACCGTATCTTATTACCTGAAAAGGGGTTACAGAGACCAAAGTTTGCTGGGAGAAGGTGCAAAGGTGGAGGAGTTGGGGATAGGAGCTCAACTCACACAATCCCCAATGACTTGGGAGAACCTGAAGACTAGAGAATCTATGAAGGTCAAGAAACTGTCCTTGATGAATGAACAATTGCAGAACAGATTAGGTCTTTAGCTATCACAGCCTAGAGTCTGGGGCTGGGAGTCCCACCTGTGCCCTGGGACAAGGTTCTCCATTTGAGCCTACCCTGACTGCTGCAGGTTGCTGTGGGCTCATATGAGTCATTGATGTCAATGCAATTTAAAGAAGTTTGTAGACCGTACAAATACATTTGATGTTATGGTTTTAAACTAGTTTGGCAGCTCTTTACCACAATAGTATAAACCTCCTACCCCTAGAGCTTAATAGCACAGGGTTTGGAGCAAACAGACCCAGGTTACAATCCCAGCTCACTGCTGACTACTTCTTTCTTACTACTTCTTACTTTCTGAGCCTCAGGTTCATCAGCAGCCGCCTGGGGCCGCTGATGTAAGTCATCTGTAAGGCAGGAATAATAGTACCTACTTGGAAGAGTTGTTGTGAAGATTAAATCAGACACTAGAGTGGGAGTTTAAGAAATAGCAGTCATTATTAAAATTGTTGGCCAGGCGCGGTAGCTCATGCCTATAATCCCAGCACTTTCGGAGGCTGAGGAGGGCAGATCACCTTAGGTCAGGAGTTCGAGACCAGCCTGGCCAATGTGGTGAAACCCCGTCTCTACTAAAAACACAAAAATTAGCCAAGCGTGGTGGTGAGTGCCTGTAAACCCAGCTACTCGGGAGGCTGAGGCAGGACAATTGGAAAGGCTGGGCATGATGTATGATGTCTGTAATCCCAGCACTTTTTTTTTTTTTTTTTTTTTTTTTTGAGACGGAGTCTCGCTCTGTTACCCAGGCTGGAGTGCAGTGGTGCGATCTCCACTCACTGCAAGTTCCGCCTCCCGGGTTCACGCCATTCTCCTGCCTCTGCCTCCCAAGTAGCTGGGACTACAGGTGCCTGCCACCACGACCGGCTGTTTTTGTATTTTTTTAGTAGGGATGAGGTTTCACCGTGTTAGCCAGGATGGCCTCGATCTCCTGACCTCGTGATCCGCCCGTCTCAGCCTCCCAAAGTGCTGGGATTACAGGCTTGAGCCACCGCACCCTGCCAATCCCAGCACTTTTAGAGGCCAAGGCAGGTAGATTGCTTGAGCCCAGGAGTTCAAGACCAGCCTGGTCAAGAGAGCAAGACTGTGTCTCTACAAAAAAAAAATTTTTTTTTTTAATTAGCCAGGCATAGTAGTGCATGCCCAGAGTCCCAGCTACTTGGAAGGCTGATATGAGAGGATTGCCTGAGCCCACGAGTTCAAGGTTGCAGCGAACTATGATCACACCAGTGCTCTCCAGCTTGGGTAATAGAGCGAGACCCCATCTCTAAAAAAACAAAACAAAACAAAACAGAAAAACCCACAAAGCAATGGAAAGTAAAATGTAATTTTTGAGAAGGATTGAGTGGAGGGATTCATGGACATGGAAACTCAGCATGGCCACAGGAAGAAACATCTTCGGATTCTACAGTTTCTTTCTTTCTTCTTTTTTTTTTTTTTTTGAGATGGAGTCTCACTCTGTCTCCCAGGCTGTAGTGCAGTGACATGATCTCAGCTCACTGCAGCCTCAGCCTCCTGGGCTCAAACAATACTCTCACCTCAGCCTCCTGAGTAGCTGGGATTACAGGCACCTGCCACCATGCCTGGATATTTGTGTGTGTGTGTGTATTTTTTTTAGCACAGATGGAGTTTCACAAAGTTAGCCAGGCTGGTCTTGGACTCCTGACCTCAAGTGATCCACCCTCATTGGCCTCCCACAGTGCTGAGATTATAGGTGTGAACAACCACACCTGGCCTGAATTCTCATTGTTTTTAAAGTTTAATATTATGAGCTTGGTCAAGAAGTCCTGAAGTTTTATGGGTTGAATTGTGTCCCCCCAAAAAATTCATATGTGGAAGTATTAATACCCGGTACTTCAGAAGGTGACCTTATTTGGAGATAGTAATTACTGACGTAATTAGTTAAGATGGGCTGGGCACAGTGGCTAATACCTATAATCCCAGAACTTTGGGAGGCTGAGGTGGGAGAATCACCTGAGTCCAGGAGATTGAGACCAGTCTGGGTAACATGGTGAAACCCTGTCTCTACAAAACATGAAAAATTAGCTTGGCGTGGTGACATGTGCTTGTAGTCCCAGCTACTTGGGAGGCTGAGGTGGGAGGATGGCTTGAGCTGGGGGTGGCGGAAGTTGAGTGAGCTGAGATTGCATCACTGCACTCCAGCCTGGGTGACAGAGCCAGAATCTGCCTCAAAAAAACCCCCAATAATAGTAATTAGTTAAAATGAGGTTCATACTGGAGTAGGGCGGACTGCTAATTCAATAAAACTGGCATCCTTATAACAAAAAAAAAATGTCGGGGGGAAATGGGACACACACACACACACACACACACACACACGGAGAATGTTATGTGAAGACTAAGGCAGAGATTGTGATAGTGCTTCTATAAACCAAGAATTGCCAGCAAACTGAGAAGCAAGGGGAGAGGCATGGAACAGAGTCTCCCTTACAACCCTCAGAAGGAACCAACCGTGCTACCACCTTGATTTTGGCCTTGTAGCCTCCAGAAATGTGAGACAATAAATTTCTGCTGTTTTGCCACCTAGTTTGTGGTACTGTCATGGCAGCCTTAGCAAACTAATACATGAAACAAACAAATCTAAAAATGCTGCCCTTCTGGCTCTCCCAGTGGTCATTCATGCCCAAGCCCAGATATTCACGTCTATAAGTGCTTGCGTCCCACCATTTCTATTATAACAGCTCCCACCAACTATCCTTCCAAGAGTTGGTAGAACAATGTGGAAAGCCCTTCACCTATCAGTCCCAACAAGCACAGTAGCTTTAAGTCCAATCAACTACAACCATGTGATTGAAAATAATTCCCACTTATGTCTGAAAAGCTTTAAATAAAGTTTGGAATTATTTAGTTATTTCACCCTAAAGTTATTTATTTATTTATCTTATATTTTATTTATTATTATTATTTTTTTGAGACGGAGTCTTGCTCTGTCGCCCAGGCTGGTGTGCAGTGGTGCATCTCGGCTCACTGCAAGCTCCGCCTCCCGGGTTCATGCCATTCTCCTGCCTCAGCCTCCTGAGTAGCTGGGACTACAGGCGCCCACCACCACGCCTGGCTAATTTTTTGTATATTTAGTAGAGACGGGGTTTCACTGTGTTACCCAGGATGGTCTCGATCTCCTGACCTCGTGATCCGCCTGCCTCGGCCTCCCAAAGTGCCGGGATTACAGGCGTGAGACCGTGTCCAGCCATTTATTTTTTTTATATATGGAGTCTTGCTCTGTTGCCCAGGCTAGAGTACAGTGGAGCGATCTTGGCTCATTGCAACCTCCACTTTCTGGGCTCACATGATTCTCACTCCTTAGCCTCCTGAGAAGCTGGGATTATAGGTGTATGCTACCATGCCCAGCTAATTGTATTTTTAGTAGAGACAGAGTTTTACCATGTTGGCCAGGCTGGTCTCGAACTCCTGACCTCAAGTGATCCACCCACTTCAGCCTCCCAAAGTGCTGGGATTATGGGTGTAAGCCACCGCAACTGGTCATTAGTGTTATTTTAATATGTAATAGTAATTGCGATACATTGGTTATCATGGGTCAGGGACTTTGCTAAACAATTTTTTTTTTTTTGACAGAGTATCACTCTTGTTGCCCAGGCTGGAGTGCAATGGTACAATCTCGGCTCACTGCAACCTCTGCCTCCCGGGTTCAAGCGATTCTCCTGCCTCAGCCTCCGGAGTAGCTGGGATTACAGGCATGTGTCACCACGCCCGGCTAATTTTGTATTTTTTTAGTAGAGACGGGGTTTCTCCATGTTGGTCAGGCTTGTCTCAAACTCCTGACCTCAGGTGATCCACCAACCTCGGCCTCCCAAAGTGCTGAGATTACAGGCATGAGCCATTGCGCCAGCTGCTAAGCACTTTACACACATCATTTCTTTAATCAACCCTAGGAGATAAGAACTGTTATTATTTAAATTTCACAGATGAAGAAACTGAGACTCAGAGAATTAGCTTGTGTATAAAGGCACAGCTAGTTTGTAATGGAGATCCTCGTCTGCCTGAGTCCAGAGTACCTGTTCTTTGTTACCAAGCTCTTCTGCCTCCTGAGAGGGTACTGGGTCTAATGCAGAGAAAGCTCAAGGAATATTAGATTCCTCCCCTTGTCTTAGTCTTGTTGTAATTGATATAAAAGCTCCTGCACATTCTGCCTGCATTTTCCAGCTCAAGATGAAAGAAAAGTGACTGGCACATAGTAAGTGCTCAGTAAGTGTTAGCTGTTATTACTATTAATATTGCATTGTATATGTTCCTGTCTGGCAAGGGATGTGAATTCCCAGACTATTGCTAACAGTGGGTACTTAGAATGAACAAGACCAGTCGGGTAGGAGCCTGGAAAGAAAAGTTGATCTGGGGAAAAATAAGAAGGGAGGAGAGGTTGGGGCTGGGGGAGGGGGAATGAGAAAGAGAAAGCAATTGGCAGAAGGCCAGACTCCACTTTGCCTTTGGTGTGGCTCCCCCTGGGAATTGGGAGGAGTAGGGTGGATGGTCCCTCTACTACTAATTGGTCAGGTCACCTTGCTTTATCCTTTATTTCCTCCCTTTTGGGGTGATGGGGTGGCTGCAGCTTGTGGTTACATAAAGCTTTCTGGAATTCATCCAGGAAGAGGGGAAGCATGTGAGGTCCTGGCAAACAAAGATTCAGGAGTTGAGCAGTGTGTGAGCCATAGCAATTGTGTACCAGCAATCAGCACCATGGTAAGGCTGGAGGGCAGTGGAAAGAGGCAGGTTTAGGTATAAATTCTCGCTCTCCTACTTTAGCGATTGTGTGACCTTGGCCAGGTAACTTACCTATCTGAGTCTGATTTCCTCTTTTGTAGTAAGATTGATAAATGGCACATGCTCTACAGGCATTTTGTCAGATAATGCATTTAAGTGCTTAGCATAATGCCTAATAAATAATAGCCATTATTATTATTATTATTTTAAGTGTTATTAGGGTTTGATGTTCTCTCTGCCTGAATGTGTGGAATCCCTAGGCTCCTCCTCCTGCTTCTGTTACCTTAGTCCTGAAAATCTGGGTCAAATACTCCCTGATACTTTCACTTTATTCTAGACTTTCCAGTGGGGTCATACTTTCTGGGACCTCTGGGAAGCCCCAGGACAGTGGAAAGCATCCCTCCTTGACTCTGGGATGATCCTTTTGTTCCACAGCCTAGGAAGAGCTGATAAAAGCCTTATCTGAGTGACATTCCATTATGGGATTAAATCAGACTTGCTCGGCCGGGCGCGGTGGCTCAAGCCTGTAATCCCAGCACTTTGGGAGGCCAAGACGGGTGGATCACGAGGTCAGGAGATCGAGACCATCCTGGCTAACACGGTGAAACCCCGTCTCTAATAAAAAATACAAAAAAAAAAAAACTAGCCGGGCGAGGTGGCGGGTGCCTGTAGTCCCAGCTACTCGGGAGGCTGAGGCAGGAGAATGGCGTGAACCCGGGAGGCGGAGCTTGCAGTGAGCCGAGATCTGGCCATTGCACTCCAGCCTGGGTGACACAGCAAGACTCCGTCTCAAAAAAAAAAAAAAAAAAATCAGACTTGCTCTAGGGCCTTCTGGCTGCCACCCCAGGCTGGATGCTGGCAGCTTCTGGTTATTGCCTTTGGCCTAATCTGAGGTCATCACACTTGTTTGGGCCCAAGAGGCCTTCAGAAGCAGGGGCTGGGGAGAGCCTCTGGCAGGCATTGCTATTAGTTTCAATTAGCAAGCTCTGACTAAGCATGGAAGCCCAAAGCCAGGCACACACTAGGTACCATAGGAAATAGGGAGGCCCAGATATTTACCCAGTCAGCTCCTATCTGAGGCAGCAAATGACAGACTCCGTGAAGGCAGTCACAGGGATGTGAAAGATCAGTAAATAGAGAGTTAATGGGGCAAAAGAATAACTGTGTGATTAATTTCAGGGTAGCTGCTGAATTTCTCTGAGCCTCAGTTTCTTCATCTATGAGCCTGGAACATTAACATTTACTACAAAGTGTTAATTTAAATGAAAATGTGCTAGCTAAAACAACAAAGTTTTAGAGATAAACCTGGCTTGACCACCACTGGCTTTGTGCCTTTGCTGTTAACTTTTTTTTTTTTTTTTTTTTTTTTTGAGAAGGAGTCTCACTCTGTCGCCCAGGCTGGAGTGCAGTGGCCGGATCTCAGCTCACTGCAAGCTCCGCCTCCCAGGTTCACGCCATTCTCCTGCCTCAGCCTCCCTAGTAGCTGGGACTACAGGCGCCCGCCACCTCGCTCGGCTAGTTTTTTGTATTTTTTTTATTAGAGACGGGGTTTCACCGTGTTAGCCAGGATGGTCTCGATCTCCTGACCTCGTGATCCGCCCGTCTCGGCCTCCCAAAGTGCTGGGATTACAGGCTTGAGCCACCGCGCCCGGCTGACTTTTTTTTTTTTTTTGAGACAGAATCTTGCTCTGTTGCCCAGGCTGGAGTGCACTGGCATAATCTCAGCTCATTGCAACCTCCGTCTCCCAGATTCAAGCGATTCTCCTGCCTCAGCCTCCTGAGTAGCTGGGATTACAGGTGCATGTCAGTAAGCCCAGCTAATGTTTGTATTTTTAGTAGAGGCGAGGTTTCACCGTGTTGGCCAGGCTGGTCTTGAACTTCTGGCCTCAAGTGATCTGCCCCCCTTGGCCTCCCAAAGTGTTGAGATTATAGGCATGAGTCACGGCATCTGGCCTATTGTTGTTAACTTCTCAGATCCTCAGTTTCCTGAGGGAAATAATATTTCCCTCCCTCCCGGTGTTGTTGTAAGGGTTAGAGAAACCAGGCATGTAAAGCAGTTAGTGCTCACCTGCAGATGTACACTCATTCCTAATGTTGCTCAATAAATGGGAACTCCAACTACTCAGGATGCTGAGGCTGGAGGCTTGCTTGAGCCCAGGAATTGGAGGCTGCAGTGAGCTATGATTGCGTCTCTGCACTCCAGCCTGGGTGACAAAGCCTATGTCTCTAAAAAATAAAAAATAAAGGGGAACTCGATTTTTCTTCTTAGGGCAGTATGGATGAGGTGGTCATCTGCCATTGACTGACCCCTCAGGAAGGTCAGGAAGCCATGGCCAGTATGATATTACCATTGTGGAGATGTGTTTATAGGACCTGGGTCAGCCTGGGACCAGCCTCAGCTTGGACAGCAGAACAGGAGGGAGGGAAAAAGAGGGGCTTGGACGCGGTAGCTCACGTCTGTAATCTCAGCACTTTGGGAGGCTGAGGCAGGCGAATCACTTAAGGTCAGGAGTTCAAGACCAGCCTGGCCAATGTGGTAAAACCCCGTCTCTACTAAAAATACAAAAATTAGCCAGGTCTGATGTCGGGCACCTGTAATCTCACCTACTTGGGAGGCTGAGGCAGGAAAATCACTTGAACCCAGGAGGTGGAGGTTTCAGTGAGCCGAGATCGCACCATTGCACTCCATCCTGGGCAACTGGAGAGAAACTCTGTCTCAGAAAACAAAACAAAACAAAACAAACCTGCTTGCTTAATAAACCTTTACAATTCATTTATACATTTTCCCCCCTATATTTTAGGCTGCACTTTTTTTTTTTTTCTTTGAGACGGAGTCTTGCTCTGTCGCCCAGGCTGGAGTGCTGTGGCCGGATCTCAGCTCACTGCAAGCTCCGCCTCCCGGGTTTACGCCATTCTCTTGCCTCAGCCTCCCGAGTAGCTGGGACTACAGGCGCCCGCCGCCTCGCCCCGCTAGTTTTTTGTATTTTTTAGTAAAGACGGGGTTTCACCGTGTTAGCCAGGATGGTCTCGATCTCCTGACCTCGTGATCCACCCGTCTTGGCCTCCCAAAGTGCTGGGATTACAGGCTTGAGCCACTGCGCCCAGCCTGCAATTTTTTTTTTTTAATTTGAACTCTTTCACTTTACTAACACTGGCTTACAAGGGCTTCCTTTTGGTTGAGTGTGGTGGCTCACACCTGTAATCCCAGCACTTGGGAAGGCCAAGGCGATGGCTCACCTGAGGCCAGGAGTTCGAGACCAGCCTGAGCAACATGGTGAAACCCTGTCTCTATTAAAAATACAAAAAACAGCTGGGCATAGTGGTATGCGCCTGTAATTCCAGCTACTTGGGTGGCTGAGGCATGAGAATCACTTGAACCCGAGAGGCAGAGGCTGCAGTGAGCCAAGATCGTGCCACTACACTCCAGTCTGGGCCACAGAGCAAGAGTCTGTCTCAAAACAAACAAACAAGCAAACACACACACACCCACACCCACACACACACACACACACACACACACACACACACACACAATAAAAGAGCTTCCTTTTATCTTTTTTTTTTTTTTTTTTGGTGAAGGTATAAGATACATACAGTAAGATGTGAAAAGTACAGTGATCTTAAGCCGGGCGCGGTGGCTCAAGCCTGTAATCCCAGCATTTTGGGAGGCCGAGACGGGCGGATCACGAGGTCAGGAGATTGAGACCATCCTGGCTGACACGGTGAAACCCCGTCTCTACTAAAAAAAAATACAAAAAAAAAAACTAGCCGGGCGAGGTGGCAGGCGCCTGTAGTCCCAGCTACTCGGGAGGCTGAGGCAGGAGAATGGCGTGAACCTGGGAGGCGGAGCTTGCAGTGAGCTGAGATCCAGCCACTGCATTCCAGCCTGGGCAGCAGAGCGAGACTCCGTCTCAAAAAAAAAAAAAAAAAAAAAAAAAAAAGAAAAGTACAGTGATCTTTTTTTTTTTTTTTTTTTTTTTTTTTTTTTTTTTTTTTTGAGACGGAGTCTCACGCTGTTGCCCAGGCTGGAGTGCAGTGGCGCGATCTCAGCTCACTGCAAGCTCCGCCTCCCGGGTTCTCGCCATTCTCCTGCCTCAGCCTCCCGAGTAGCTGGGACTACAGGCGCCCGCCACCGCACCCGGCTAATTTTTTGTATTTTTAGTAGAGACGGGGTTTCACTGTGGTCTCGATCTCCTGACCTTGTGATCTGCCCGCCTCGGCCTCCCAAAGTGCTGGGATTCCAGGCTTGAGCCACTGCGCCCGGCCAAGTACAGTGATCTTACATGTATACTTCAATTTTTTTTACATATATGCACACCCATGTAGTCACCACCCAAATCAAGATATAGAACATTTTCTTTTCTTTTTTTTTTTTTTTTTTTTTAAGAGACAGGGTCAAGGCCAGGCACTGTGGCTGATACCTATAATCCCAACACTTTGGGAGGCTGAGGCGGGTGGATCACCTGAGGTCAGGAGTTGGAGACCAGCCTGACCAACATGGTGAAACTCTGTCTCTAGTAAAAATACAAAAAATTAGCCGGGTGTGGCAGCACACACCTGTAATCCCAGCTACTCAGTAGGCTGAGGCAGGAGAATTGCTTGAACCCGGGAGGCAGAGGTTGCAGTGAGCCAAGATCGTACCATTGCACTCCAGCCTGGGCAACAAGAGGGAAACTTCATCTCAAAAAAAAAAAAAAAAAAAAAAGGACACAGCATCTCCCTCTGTCACCCAGGCTGGAGAGCAATCGCTCAATCACTGCTCACTGAAACGTCAAACTCCTGGGATCAAGCGATCCTCCCGCCTCAGCTTCCTGAGTAGATGGGACTATGGGCATGTGCCACCACGCCTAGCTAATTTTTAAATTTTTTGTAGAGACAGTCTCTCTATGTTTCCCAGGTGGTTTCAAACTCCTGGCCTCAAGCGATACTTTGTTTTTTTGAGAAAGAGTCTTGCTCTCCTGCCCAGGCTGGAGTGCAATGGCACCATCTCAGCTCACTGCTGACAGAGGACTTTCTAACTTTCCTGCTTCTGGGGGCCACAGTGTAATCACTCAGTGGGTTCTTCTTGCCTGCTGCATAGATGAAACCAATTAACTGAAACAGTGGTATTGCAGTAGAGAAAGAGTTTAATGGTCACAGGTCTAGCCAAGTGGTAGGAAGGGAGTTTATTACTCAAATCAGCCTCCTTGAAAGTTTGGAGGCTAAAATCTTTCCTTCCTTCCTTCCTTCCTTCCTTCCTTCCTTCCTTCCTTCCTTCCTTCCTTCCTTCCTTCCTTCCTCTCTCTTCCTCGCTTGCTTTTTTTTTTTTTTTTTTTTTTTTTTGAGATGGAGTTTCACTCTTGTTTCCCAGGCTGGAGTGCAATGGCACAATCTCACCTCACTGCAACCTCTGCCTCCCAGGTTTAAGCGATTCTCATGACTCAGCCTGCTGAGTAGCTGGGATTACATGTACCCGCCACCACGCCTGGCTAATTTTTGGTATTTTTAGTAGAGATGGGGTTTCACCATGTTGGCCAAGCTGGTCTCAAACTCCTGACCTCAGGTGATCCACCTGCCTTGGCCTCCCAAAGTGCTGGGATTACAGGCCTGAGCCATTGCACCTGGCTGAGACTCGAATTTTTCAAGGAGTTTGGCAGGCAGGGAGCTAGGGAATAGGGAATGCTGATTGGTTGGGGATGAAATGATAGAGGGGTGGAAAACAGTCCTTGTGCACTGAGTCTGTCTCTGGATGGGGGCCATGGGACCAGTTGAGTCATGAGTCACAGGTCCAGGTGGAATCGGTCACCAGACTGCAAAAGTCTGAAAAACATCTCAAAAGACCAATCTTAGGTTCTACAGTAGCAACATTATCTATAGGGGCAATTAGGAAAGTTATACATTTTCTGACCACCTCTGACCCCTGAGCAGTAAACAATGACGAGTTATCATTTATGCACAGATCTTAGTAGAATTTAGGCGGCTCTCATAATCCTAATCTTGTGGCCTTTTTTAGTTTTACAAGGTGGTGTCAATCCCAAACAAGGAGAGGGCAGTTTTGGGAAAGCATTATTATCATCCTTGCTTTAAGGTTAAACTGTATTTCCCATAGTTACCTTGGCCTCTGCCCAGGAATAAACAAGGGCAGCTTGGATGTTCGAAGCAAGATGGAGTCAGTCAGTTCAGATTTCTTCCACTATCGTAAGTTTTCTACGTCAGATTTCTCTCACTGTCATAATTTTTGCAAAAGCAACTTTAACAGTGGCCACTCCTTGTGTGCCCTTCCTGAGAAAACAGCACAGTTTCTTACTTTCCCAGGTCCACAAGTGTAGAAAGTGCAGCTCAGACCCAAGAACGCTTTTTACCTGGAGCCCAGGAGTTCAAGACTAGCCTGGAAAACATAGTGAGACCCTGTCTCCTCAAAAAATTAGTTGGGCTTGGTGGCACATGCCTGTAGTCCCAGCTACTGCAAAGGCTGAGGTAGGAGGACTACTTGAGTCTGGGAGATTAAGGTTTCAGTGAGCCAAGATCACACTGTTGCACTCCAGCCTGGGTGACAGAGTGAGACCTTATCTTAAATAAATAAATAAATATTTTTAAAAAGAGATTTTTTTTTTTTGAGGTGGAGTTTTGTTCTTGTTGCCCAGGTTGGAGTGCAATGGTGCGATCTCAGCTCACTGCAATCCCCACCTCCCTGGGTTCAAGCGATTCTCCTGCCTCAGCCTCCCGAGTAGCTGGGATTACAGGCATGCACCACCACGCCCGGCTAATTTTGTATTTTTAGTAGGACAGGGTTTCTTCATGTTGGTCAGGCTGGTCTTGAACTTCTAACTTCAGGTGATCCGCCTGCCTTGGCCTCCCAAAGTGCTGGGATTACAGGCGTGAGCCACCGCGGCTGGCCAAAAAGAGATAAATTTTTAAAAATGTGAACATCTCCTTATTAGGTATCAGCTAACAGCAGGACCCTCATCCCCAGCGGAATAAGGATGGAGCTAAGGCAGTCAGCTCAGCTGGGGTCTGGGCTACCCTTCTTCCTCAGCTTCTGGAACAGAGCGATGGCCTGAGTGCAGGGTTATGTGATTGTCCTGGGGAAATGAGCATTCTGACCTGCTTGATGGGAAGCCTGCTGAGATCAGGCTCAGCCTATTGCCCTGCAGGGGAGCTCCCACTGGATCATCTTCCCTGGACAGACGAAGAGGCCAAGCAACACAGTGATGTCAGCCCCATCAATTCTCCCTCTTTCTAAAGGTTCTCAGCAGTGACCTTGGAGGTGAGGCATCCTTAGGGGAACTTTACTGAGTAATAGGGATAAAGGACACTGGGAAGGGGGGTTATCCAAGCTGGGCTACACAGGCTGAGAGCCCCCGATGAGCAGAGCTGGCAGTGAGGCCTCTCATTACATCCTAGGGCCATTCCCTTGGGGAGATGGAATTGGACAAGCCTGCCTTTCCATTATGCAAAGAAAGGGCTTTTCAAGTAAATTTCCATTTAAGTATGAGCTTAGATCAGTGAAGATGGGGTCATAATAGCTTTGATGGTCATCACAGCTATTAAAAATACATTTTTTCCCTGTGCTCAGCCTGCCTTGTCATCTTCATATTGTTCATCCCCAAAAGACTGTGACTCAACCTTTTCCTAGCTTCTATAAGGCAGGTTAATATCCACAGGTATTTTCAACTTTTTAATTTTTCAACATACATAGTGGATGAAATTTACATGCTTGACGCAGCCCATGGATATATCCAGAATGTGATAAAAACCAAAAACTAAAAGTCAGTTTGGGAATGGAGGTGGGTGATGGGTTAAGTATAGCACTCCGCTCATTGATCATTGTTTATAATGCTGGGCTGTCTTCTCTTCAGACCATCTGGTGTTGCCTGTTCCCTGCTTAGGTCCTCAGATACATATAGTTCTCGACCTGCTGTCTCTGCTGCCTGAATGCTCTTCCCCGATGCTCTACCAGGCTGACTCTAGGTCTATCTCCAGGTCTCAGCTGGACCTAATTTCTTCAAGGAAGCCTCCTCTGATTCACTCCTCTAGCCCTAGACCAGGTTAGGGCCTTGTATTGGTTGTCAATCACTGCATAATAACCCCCAACCATGTGTTTGCTCATTTTTCTGCAATTCTGACTGGGTTCAGTCTTGCCTGGGGTCACCTCTGCAGCTGCAGTCAGTTGTCAGGCTGACTGGGTGCTGGCTGGTCCTGCATAACCTCACTCATCTATCTGGAGCCTCAGCCGGAATGGTGGGAACTACTGGGACAACTGGAATATCTGGGACAGCTAAGAGGCTAACCTGGTTCCTTCAGGGCAGCAAAAGGGCAAGAGTTAAAGTTGCAAGGTCCCTTGAAACTGAGGCTCAGAAGTCACATAACATCCCTTTCACTGCTTTCTATTGGTTAAAGCAAGTCACAGGGCTAACAGATTCAAAGGCAGGGACACAGACTCACCACTTGATATGACAAAGGGGCACATATCCAGGCATGAAGGACTTGTGGCCATCTTTGCCCACAGCCTAGCACAGGCCTCCTATCATAGCTTCTTAAGTTTTTCCTTCACTGCACTTATGGTAACTGTTGCTACGTAATTCTTTGTATGATTGTTTACCATCTTTCTCCCCTACTAGACAAAAATGTCTGAGTGCAGGAATTGACTGTTTCATTCAACAGTCTATTCCCAGAGTTTGGTACATAGTAACAACTAGATAATTTGTAGTAAAATGAATACATGGACAGCACCCACCTCCTTTCTACCCCCTGCGACCTCCAACAAAGAATTAACCAGCTCACAATGTCAATAATGCCTAAGTTAAGAAACCTTGCTGGGAACTGACCGCTTTTTCAGTTCTCATGGGGCTTAGATTTAGTAAGTTCTTCCCGGTAGTAGCCTCTCCCTACTGTGGTTTCTGGTGTGTGGTCCCACATCGCTCTTGGGCAAACAGCTTTTCTAGTCAAGCCCTTTGAAGAGCGGAGAGGGAGGGAATGGTTCCATCTGTCGGGCAAATCCGGGATCACAGCAGAAAAAGTAATCGAGTTTTTTTCCAGGAAGGATTTTAGGTGAGGATCAGCCTTGACCAGACTACAGCCCCCAAGGGACACTGGAGAACATTCAATGGGGCAGCACGTGACTGGATAAAGTTGTTCGCAAAGTTGTCATGTGTGGCAAACTTGGGAGTGGTATTTAGAAGCTTGAAGTGCTTTCCTTCTTTTTTTTTTTTTTTTTTTGAGATGGAGTCTCGCTCTGTCACCAGGCTAGAGTGCTGTGGCGCGATCTCTGCTCACTGCCACCTCCAGCTCCCTGGTTTAAGAGATTCTCCTGCCTCAGCCTCCCGAGTAGCTGGGATTATAGGCATGCGCCACCATGCCCAGCTAATTTTTGTATTTTTAGTAGAGATGGGGTTTCACCATGTCGGCCAGGATGGTCTCAATCTCCTGACCTCGTGATCTGCCCGCCTCGGCCTCCCAAAGTGCTGGGATTACAGGCATGAGCCATCGCGTCTGGCCCCTTCTTATTCTTTTTTTTTTTTTTTTTTTTTTTTTTTTTTTTTTTTTTGAGACGGAGTGTCGCTAGTCTGACGCCCAGGCTGGAGTGCAGTGGCGCTATCTCGGCTCACTGCAAGCTCCGCCTCCCGGGTTCACACCATTCGCCTGCCTCAGCCTCGCGAGAAGCTGGGACTACAGGCGCCCGCCACCACGCCCGGCTAGTTTTTTTGTATTGTTAGTAGAGATGGGGTTTCACCGTGTTAGCTAGGATGGTCTCGATCTCCTGACCTTGTGATCCACCCGCCTCGGCCTCCCAAAAAGTGCTGGGATTACAGGCGTGAGCCACCGCGCACGGCTCTTATTCTTTATTATTTTGACATAGAGTCTCAGTCACCTAGGCTGGTGTGCAGTGGGGCAATTTCAGCTCACTGCAGCCTTGACCTCTTGGGCTCAAGAGATTCTCCCGCCTCAGGCCTTTTGAGTAGCTAGGATTATAGGAGCACGCCACCACACCTGGCTACGTTTTGTATTTTTTTGTGGAGATGGGATTTTGCCATGTTGTCCAGGCTGGTCATGAACTCTGGAGCTCAAGCAGTCCACCCACCTTGGCCTCCCAAGGTGGGAGCCATGGTGCCTGACCAACATTGACTTCTTAATTCCTCATTACATCACTGCCTTTTGATGTATTTATTCCAGCACTTTGGGAGGCCGAGACGGGCGGATCACGAGGTCAGGAGATCAAGACCATCCTGGCTAACACGGTGAAACCCCGTCTCTACTAAAAAAAATACAAAAAAACTAGCCGGGCGAGGTGGCAGGCGCCTGTAGTCCCAGCTACTCGGGAGGCTGAGGCAGGAGAATGGTGTAAACTCGGGCGGCGGAGCTTGCAGTGAGCTGAGATCCGGCCACTGCACTCCAGCCTGGGCGACAGAGCCAGACTCCGTCTCAAAAAAAAAAAAAAAAAAAAAAATTTTTATCTATTTATTTAGAGACTGGGTTATGAGACTGCCTTATCTGTGTGTTTTTGGTAGGGACAGAAAGTTTTACCATATTGCCCAGGCTGGTCTCAAACTCCTAGGCTCAAGTGATCCACTTGCCTAGACATCCCAAAGTGCTAGGATTACAGGCATGAGCCATCGTGCCCAGCCTGTATTTATTATTAATAAACCAAAAACAAGGAAGTCACTCTCTCCTTTTTTTTTTTTTTTTTTTTTTTTGAGACAGAGTCTTGCCCTGTCGCCCAGGCTGGAGTGCAATGGCACGATCTCTGCTCACTGCAACCTCTGCCTCCCGGGTTCAAGCGATTCTTCTGCCTCAGCCTCCCGAGTAGCTGGGATTACAGGCCCCCGCCACCATGCCCAGCTAATTTTTTGTATCTTTAGTAGAGACAGAGTTTCACCATGTTGGCCAGGCTGGTCTCAAACTCCTGACCTCATGATCCGCCCGCCTCGGCCTCCCAAAGTGCTGGGATTACAGGTGTGAGCCACCGTGCCCAGCCCTCTCCCTTCTAATTTACATGGAGGCAATCTGAGCTCTAGTCTTCAATTGGAATTTATCAGAAGTAGAAGGAATCCTGGAAGTCATCTTGCTTAGCGCTATCATTTAACAAGGGGAAAACTAAGGCCCAGCGAGGAAAGGGAGTAGGAGATTTTTGCAGGTGTATTTAGATCTGACAGGTTTCAGCTGGGCTGCTTCTAGGTGGAAGCCCAATCCTGGGCTGCTTCTAGGTGGTTTACTTACCTCTAAATGGATGGGTGACCCATAAATCATGCTGTCTGTTTCCTTATAGAAATAGTACCTACTAAGTGTACATCTCTCTAATTATCATAGAAATTCTATAAAATAGGTACTGAATTCTTCTTTTTCTTCTTCTTTTTTTTTTTTTTTTTTTTTTGAGATAGGGTCTCACTCTCACTCTGTCGCCCAGGCTGGAGTGCAGTGGCATGATCTTGGCTCACTGCAGCCTCTTGACTTCCCAGGCCCAAGGAATCCTCCCACCTCAGCCTACTGAGTAGCTGGGACTACAGGAGTGTGCCACCGTGCCCAGCTAACTTTTGAATTTTTTGTAGAGACGGGGTTTCATCATGTTGCCCAGGCTTGTCTCAAACTCCTGGACTCAAGCGATCCTCCCGGCTTGGCTCCCCAAAATGCTGGGATTACAGGCGTGAGCCACCACACCTGCCTGAATTGTTGCTCTTTGAAAAAGAACATAATGTCTATGGCCATACCACCCTGAATGTGCCCAATCTTGTCTGAAAAAGGGCATAATGCCTACTTCACAGGATTTAACAAGGTAACATTTGAAAATGATTTGTAAATAGCAAAACAAATAAGAAAATTTTTTAACATTATGAAAACGTACTGGAAGAATATGGGCAGTAGTTGGACAGAACTTGAGGTCACCTCAGTTAAGTGCCTATCTGAGTCTGTTTTCTACTCTCTGAAATAGGGACAATGATAACCTGCCTTGCAGGCTTGTCAAGAGAATTGGTGCTCAGATACATAAAGTTTTAGCAGGGAGTTAGTGTTCAAGAATAGCTTACATGTATCCAGTGCTTACTATGCATTAAAAATTGTTCAAAATACATTACATGGATCATCTCATTCAATTCTCACCCCACCTGAATAACAGGAATTATTGTATGGTCCTCTTTTATCAGTGAATGACCTGAACATATTAGGTTGATGCAAAAGTAATCGTGGTTTTGTCCTTAAAAGTGATGGCAGGCCAGGTGCGGTAGCTCATGCCTATAATCCCAACACTTTGGGAGGCCAAGGCAGACAGATCACCTGAGGTCAGGAGTTCGAGACCAGCCTGGCCAATATGGCAAACCCCATCTCTACTAAACGTACAAAAATTAGCCGGGTGTGATGGTGGGCGCCTGTAATCCCAGCTACTCAGGAGGCTGAGACAGGAGAAGCTTGAACCCGGGAGGCAGAGGTTGCAGTGAGCAGAGATCACACCACTGCATTCCAGCCTGGGCAACAAGAGTGAGACTTTGTCTCAAAAAAAAAAAAAAAAAAAAAAAGTGATGGCAAAAACTGCAATTACTTTTGCACCAACCTAATAGAATAAATGACTTTCCCAAGGTCACAAGCTGATAATGGTGGAGTTAGAGTTTGACTTTAGGTGGTGTGGCTCAGAGCCCACATTCTCTAGCTCTGTACTCTATTCCTTCCCAATAAAGAACTAACTAATATCACCATTGTATCTCTACAAAGAGAGAAGAAAGGCAAAAAGATAACTAACGTCAGCTTGGAAATGAAAAACCTTTGAATTAGGCAGAGATTGGTGGTGATGGATGGTCAAGGAAGTAGAGTTCAAAGGTTTACAAAGGTGTCAAGGGGTCCACATTGTTAAAGTTGGTAATTACAGCTTTCACTTTTTTTTTTTTTTTTGAGATAAAGTTTCACTCTGTTGCCCAAGCTGGAGTGCAGTGGCATGATCTTGGCTCACTGCAACCTCCGCCTCCCGGGTTCAAGCGATTCTCCTGCCTCAGCCTTCCGAGTAGCTGGGACTACAGGTGTGCACCACCATGCCCAGCTAATTTTTGTATTTTGAGTAGAGACGGGGTTTTACCATGTTGGCCAGGATGGTCTTGATCTTTTGACCTTGTGATCCACCTGCCTTGGCCTCCCAAAGTGCTGGGATTACAGGCATGAGCCACCGTGCCCGGCCGGCTTTCACTTTTTAAACATTTAATACAAAGATAATTATTTAAATATTTGCCTCCTGAAAAAAAGGGACAGTTTGAATCCAGAGGGAATGAGTCTGTGATGCAGTTCCTGATGATTAGACAAGCATGAAACAGTTTATTACTCAGCTGAACACGGGAGGTCTCTGTGGTAATTTTGACTGTTGATTTTCTAAGTCACATACATATTAAAAATTTATTATTAGTGGCAGGCACAGTGGCTCACACCAACATAGTGAAACCCTGTCTCTGTTAAAAAAAATACAAAAACTAGCTGGGAGTGGTCACTCGCGCCTGTAATCCTAGCTACTCAGTAGGCTGAAGCAGGAGAATCGCTTGAACCAGGGAGGCAGAGGTTGCAGTGAGCAGAAATAGTGCCATTGCACTCCAGCCTGGGCAACAAGAGTGAAACTCCATCTCAAAAAAATAAATAAATAAATAAATACAAAATAAATTAAAAAACTATATATATATATTAGTAGCATTATTGATTAGTATTCCAGTGTATCAATATATCACTGATTATCCTAAGATTTACCCATTAAAAGATATTTGGGGGCTGGGCACAGTGGCTCACGCTTGTAATCCCAGCACTTTGGGAGGCCGAGGTGGGTGGATCATTTGAGGTCAGAAGTTCAAGACCAGCCTGACCAACATGGTGAAACCCCCGTCTCTACTAAAAATACAAAATTAGCTGGGTGTGGTGGCACATGCCTGTAATCCCAGCTACTTTGGAGGCTGAAGCAGGAGAATCACTTGAACCTGGGAGGTGGAGGAGGTTGCAGTGAGCCAAGATTGCACCATTGTACTCCAGCCTGGGCAACAAGAGTGAAACTCCATCTCAAAAAAAAAAAAAAAAAAAAGATATTTGAGTTGTTTACAATTATTGGTGATTATGAATAAAGCTACTATAAATATTTGCCCAAAAAATTACCTGCAATGGATAATGGTTAAAGACCCCAAGCATAAGAAACCCTGATGTTGAAATACTACATAAGGAGGAGCTTACAAATAAGAATCCCGTAAATTTTCCTTAAAGTACTCTTCAACATATCTGTGAGTTGCATTTATCTAATAAAAAATCTTGGCCGGGCACGGTGGCTCACGCCTGTAATCCCAGCACTTTGGGAGGCTGAGGCGGGTGGATCACGAGGTCAGGAGATCGAGACCATCCTGGCTAACATGGTGAAACCCCGTCTCTACTAAACATATAAAAAAAATTAGCCGGGCGTGTTGGCGGGTGCCTGTAGTCCCAGCTACTCGGGAGGCTGAGCCAGGAGAATGGCGTGAACCCGGGAGTTGGAGGTTGAAGTGAGCCGAGATCACGCCACTGCACTCCAGCCTGGGCAACAGAGTGAGACTCTGTCTCAAAAAAAAAAAAAAAAAAATCTTATCTAGCAGGGCAAGAAATCTTAGGGGGCTGTAGAAAACAGTGGTACCAACAGAAAATATTGTCAGGGGCTGGAGGGAAGGGAGAATGGAAAGTGACTGGTAACAGATATAGGGTTTCTTTCTCAGGTGATGAAAATGTTCTGGAATAGGATAGTGGTTCATAATTGTGTAACTATGTTAATATACTAAAAACCATTGAATCGTATATATCAAAAGGGTGAACTTGGCCAGGCCAGTGGCTCACGCTTGTAATCCCAGCTACTCTAGAGGCTGAGGCAGAAGGATCACTTGAGGCCCGATGTTCCAGACCAGCCTGGGCAACACAGTGAGACCCTCATCTCTAAAGTAAAGAAAATTAGCCAGGCTTGTTTGTACCTGCCTGTAATCCCGGCTACTTGAGACACTGAGGCAGGAGGAGCTCATGAGTCTAGAGTGACAGAGTGCTAGTTCTATTCAATTGGGTATTATATGCTTTAAATATTATGGTTTTTTGTTTTGTTTTATTTTGAGACGGAGTCTTACTCTGTCACCCAGGCTGGAGTGCAGTGGCGTGATCTCAGCTCACTGCAATCTTTGTTTCCTGGGCTCAAGCAATTCTCCTGTCTCAGCCTCCCGAGTAGCTGGGATTACAGACACACCACCATGCCCAGCTAATTTTTGTATTTTTGGTAGAGATGGGATTTCTCCACGTTGGCCAGGCTGGTCTTGAACTCCTGACCTCAGGTGATCTGCCTGCCTTGGGCTCCCAAAGTGCTGGGATTACAGACATGAGCCAGTGTGCCCGGCCAATTTATGGTACATTCATATAATGGATTATCATGAATTTATTAAGTATCATGATTTAGAAGAATGTTAACTTGGGAAAATACTTATAGTGAATTATCAAATGACAAATGTGGGTACCACTGCAGTATGAAGCTATGTACAAGGATGGATGGAGAAACACAGAAATCAGTGATTTCCTTTGGGTGGGAGTTATTGTTCTATATATTTTTCTTTTTTAAAATAATTAATTAATTAATAGGTTTTTTTGAAACAGAATTTTGCTCTTGTTGCCCAGGATGCAGTGCAGTGGCACGATCTTGGCTTACTGCAACCTCTACCTCCCAGGTTCAAGCGATTCTCTTGCCTCAGGCTCCGGAGTAGCTGGGACTACAGGTGCATAATACCATACCCAGCTACTTTTTGTAGTTTTAGTAGAGACGGGGTTTCACCACGTTGGTCAGGCTGGTCTCCATCTCCTGACCTCAGGTGACCCACCCACCTTGGCCTCCCAAAGTGTTGGTGTTACAGACATGAGCCCCGGCACCTGGCCCATATTTTTCTTTATAGTTAATGTATTCCTCAAGTTTTCGCCATTGATATTACTACTACTTCTTCTTCTTCTTCTTCTTCTTTTTTTTTTTTTTTTTTTTTTGAGATAGGGTCTCTGTCATCCAGGCTGGAGTGCAGTGGTGCAATCATAGCTCACTGCAACCTCAAACTCCTGGACTCAAGCTATCCTCCCACCTCAGCCTCCCGAGTAGCTGGGATGACAGGCATGCACCACCATGCCTGGATATATATTTTTTTAATTTTTAATTTTTATAGTAGTAGTAATAGGGAGGTCTTGGTATGTTGCCCAGGTTGGTCTTCAACACCTGGGCTCAAATGATCCTCCCACCTCAGCCTCCCAAAGCACTGGGATTATAGGCCCACAAATTGATTTTTTAAAAGGATAAGATGAGCTGGGCATGGTGGCTTACGCCTGTAATCCCAGCACTTTGGGAGGACAAGGCGGGAGGATCATTTAAGCCCAGGAGCTTGAGACCAGCCTGGGCAACATAGGGAGCTTCTGTCCCTACAAAAATTACAAAAAAATTTAGCTGGGTGTTGTGGCACACACACGTGGTCCCAGCTACTTGGGAGGCTGAGGCGGGAGGATAACTGGAGCCCAGGAGTTTGAGGATGCAGTGAGCCTTGATCGGTCCACGGCCACTCCAGCCTGGATGACAGAGCGAGACTCTTTCTTAAAATAAAAAAAATAATGAAATAACAATTTAAAAATAGATAACTTCTATATAACAACCAGGGAATGATAAAATGGTTTTGAAAAAATTCCCAAGAGTTGGTAAAATAGTATATTACTATGAAAGGATAAAAACCAAAAAATGCCGAAAAGGTTCATGTAATGTTTAAGAACATCGGGCTTTGGAGTAAAATCTGGTTTATAGTCTAGACTCTCTCCTTGGAAGAGTGATAGAACTTCTCTGAGCTTCCTTGTTTTTTTTTTTCTCCTTCCTTCCTTCCTTCCTTCCTCCCTTCCTTCCTTCCTTCTTTCCTTTTTTTGACGGAGTCTCACTCTGTCGCCCAGGCTGGAGTGCAATGGCACGATCTCGGCTCACTGCAACCTCCGCCTCCCGGGTTCAAGCGATTCTCCTGCCTCAGCCTGCCAAATAACTGGGACTACAGGCGCGCACCACCACGCCTGGCTAATTTTTTTTTTTTGTATTTTTAGTAGAGACGGGGTTTCACCGTGTTGGCCAGGATGGTCTCGATCTCTTAACCTCGTAATCCGCCCTCCTCGGCCTCCCACAGTGTTGGATTACAGGCGTGAGCCACCGCGCCTGGCCGAGCTTCCGTTTTTCTATCTATAAAATTGGGATGATACGAATATCATAGTGCTGTTTTTAGGATTAAACCAGATTATAGTTGTAAAACGGCAGAACCTGTTGCAGGATAAGCCCTCAATAAATGTGAAATGCTAACAATTATTGTTAAACAAATGTTATATAAAAATGCTCTCACCCTCACCTCCCCAGGCTACCCGGGGTAAGAAAGGGTAGACAAAGAGGAAAAATCCTCCACATGGGGCAATGCATCCTCCTATTTTAAGGAAGAATCCAGAGGCTACCATGCACCTTTCTTAGCATATACATCACTTTGTCATTCTCTGGTAGAGTCGGCCCTGAAACTACACCCTTTCTATTTTATCCAATCACATCACCCCTAAAGTGAAAGGCACTCCACCCTTTCTGGCCCCAACTCCCACCCCTAGCTTCCCAGTTTACTTTTCCCAGTCACTCATTCCCCTCTTCCCCGCCCCGCCCAGAGGTCGTGGCTTCTCCCTCGCCCCGCCTACTTTCTAATTTTCCCGCCTCAGTAGCTCTTGGCCACTTAGGGATGTAATTGTTTCTTTTCCCCCGCCTCTTCGTGACGTTATCAGAAATAAGACCTATGATTGGTTTTTCCGGAGCAAGAGCCGGCCAATGACAGGCACATATTTTTGGTGCAGCTGGGCAGCCAGTATTATCGCCGGTGATTGGCTGGAGTGGCCCGAGTCGGGAAAATGGCTGCGAGTACCTCCGTAGTCCCGGTGGTTGTGACGGCGGCAGTGGCGCCTGTCCTGTCCACAAACAGCGATTTCTCAGATTTGCGGGAAATTAAAAAGCAACTGCTGCTTATTGCGGGCCTTACTCGGGAGCGGGGCCTACTGCACAGTAGCAAATGGTGAGATATTGGAGTGGGAAGGGATGGGGCTTGAATCCTTGGCCTTGGGGCGCTTGTCGAGCTGATCTAGTTTGTGTGGGTGTTCCAGGTCGGCGGAGTTGGCTTTCTCTCTTCCCGCATTGCCTCTGGCCGAGCTGCAACCGCCTCCGCCTATTACAGAGGTAAGGACATGTTTACTCTGAGCGCTCCCCATCAACCCAGGGATGTGCCTCAAGAGCCACTGAGTGTCCAGTCACTGGAGGAGAGCAAACTGCTTAGCGGGAGTGTTTGTAGAGGGAATTCAAGCATTCAACGAGCTGAGTGTTTTAGAGGGAATTCAAGCATTCAAAGAGCTGAGTGTTGTCAATGATTTTATCCATCTAGTTTTCTTGAGCTTTGAAAGACTTGGTGGTCCTCTTATTTTAAGCTGGAGAGAATTAGTAAACAATTATTGCTTATGATTTCAGCCTTTTAGTGCTTATAGCCAAACCTAGACATAAGAGTGCCTCATAATAGTAAATATTATTATAAGGAATTATAAGACTATCTCATAATAAATATGAGATAGTCCAAAAGGATGAGAAGAATAAAAAGTTTTGGTCTGGCGCGGTGGCTCACGTCTGTAATCCCAGCACTTTGGAAGGCCAAGGTGGGCGGATCACGAGGTTAGGAGTTCGAGACCAGCTTGGCCAACACGGTGAAACCCCGTCTCTACCAAAAATACAAAATTAGCCGGACCTGGTGGCGCGCGCCTGTAATCCCAACTACTCGGGAGGCTGAGGCAGGAGAATCTCTTAAAGAACCCAGGAGGCGAAGGTTGCGGTGAGCTGAGATTGCGCCATTGCACTCCAGCCTGAGGGCAGAGCGAGACACTGTCTCAAAAAAAACACAACAAAAAACAGTTAAAAAAAGTTTTTACAATACCTACACTGTTGTCTGATCAGCATAGGAAGTAATGGTTGAGTTTAGGCGCTGGGTTTAGATGATCCTGGGTTCAAGTGACCTTTGGCAACTTAACCTTCTGAGCCAATTTCCTCATATGTGCAGTGACGATAGTAATAGTACCTATTCAATGGGGATATTGAGAGAAGTCAATGAGATAATAATATAGGCTGCTTAGAAGTGTACCTGGTGCTTGCATCTATATTTCAGTCAAGTTCTTTATTAGTAGCACCAATGTGGGCAAATGATTTCTAAGTGACAGCCTTCTCATCTATAGGTAATGTTAATAATTGCTAGATTTTCAAGAAGATTAAATAAAGCAATAAGTAAAGCATACGGTATACTCTTAGGTAAATTTTTTTTTTTTTTTTTTTTTTGAGACTGAGTCTCGCTCAGTTGCCCAGGCTGGAGTGCAGTGGCGCAATCTCGGCTCACTGCAAGCTCCCCCTCCCGGGTTCCCGCCATTCTCCTGGCTCAGCCTCCGGAGTTGCTGGGACTACAGGCGCCCACAATTGCTCCCGGCTAATTTTTTGTATTTTTAGTAGAGACGGGGTTTCACCGTGGTCTCGATCTCCTGACCTTGTGATCCACCCGCCTCGGCCTTCCAAAGTGCTGGGATTACAGGCGTGAGCCACCGCGCCCGGCTAACTCTTAGGTACATTTTTTTAGTCAATCCAATTTATATCTGTCTCACTAGCTTTTACTCCTGTGCCCACTTTCATAATGCCTAGGCCCATCGTTGATCCTGAATAGGATAAATAATTGTTTTTGTTGTTTAAGTTTTAGATTCAGGGGTTACCTGTGCAGGTTCGTTACATGGATATATTGTGTGATTCTGAGGTTTGGTCTTCAGTTGAACCTATCACCCAAATAGTGAACATAATACCCGATAGATAGTTTTATTTTGTTTTACTTTTTTTTTTTTTTTTTTTGAGACGGAGTCTTGCTCTTGTTGCCCAGGCTGGAGTGCAATGGCATGATCTCAGCTCACTGCAACCTCTGCCTCCCAGGTTCAAGCAATTCTTCTGCCTCACCCTCCGGAGTAGCTCAGATGACAAGCACCCGTCACCATGCCCAGCTAACTTTTGGTATTTTTAGTAGGGACGGGGTTTCACCATGTTGACCAGGCTGGTCTGGAACTCCTGACTTCAGGTGATCCATCTGCCTTGTCCTCCCAAAGTGCTGGGATTACAGGCATGAGCCACCGCACCTGGCCAGATAGTTTTCACCCTTTGCTTTTCTCCCTCCCGCCTTTTGGAGTCCCCAGTGTCTTTTGTTCCCATCTTTATCTCCCTGTGTACCCAGTGATCAGCTTCCACTTGTAAGTGAGAACATGCTGTATTCGGGTTTCTAGTTCTGTGTTAATTCATGTTGGATAATGGCCTCTAGCTGCATCGATGTTACTGCAAAGGACATGATTTTGTTCTTTTTTATGGCTGTGTAGTATTCCATGGTATATATGTACCACATTTTCTTTATCTAGTGCACCATTGATGGGCGCCTAGATTGATTTCATGTCTTTGCCATTGTGAATAGTGCTGTGGTAAACATGCAAGTGCAGATGTTTTTTTGGTAGAATATTTTCCTTTGGGTATATACCCAGTAATGGGATTGCTGAGTCAAATGGTAATTCTATTTTTAGTTCTTTGAGAAATCTCTGAACTGCTTTGTGAAGAGGCTGAACTAACTTACAATTCCACCAACGGTTTATAAGTGTTCCCTAAATAGGATAAATAACTATTGAATGAGTAAATAAAGCATATTTATTGAGAAGTAGCACCTCAGTAAATATCACCCTCTCCTGAGGGTTCATATTATATACAGGGATTTTACAGACATTGCAGAAACCTGACCATTACTGAATTATTGTAAACTATTAGCTATTGGTTTGTTGAATAGCTTTCAGTGTGCTGTGAGAATGATTGATTCAGCAGCCTCTTTACTAATTTGTCGTGTACTTAGTGTTTTCAGGTCTTCTCTAGGAACTGTCTCTAAAAAAACCCCAGAATAATGTTTTGATCTAAAGTTTAAACTACAGTAAACCTTAAAACTGTGATTTATTTTATTTTATTTTATTTATTTATTTTTTTGAGACTGAATGTTGCTGTGTCACCCAGGCTGGAGTGCAGTAGTATGATCTCCGCTCACTGCAGCCTCTGCCTCCCAGGTTCAATGGATTCTCCTGCCTCAGCCTCTGAGTAGCTGAGACTACAGTCGTGTGCCACCACACCCAGCTACTTTTTTGTATTTTCAGTAGAGATGAGGTTTCACCATGTTGGCCAGGCTGGCCTCAAACTCCTGACCTTAGGTGATCCGCCCGCCTCAGCCTCCCAAAGTGCTGGAATTACAGGTGTGACCCACCACACCTGGCTTGCTTACTCTCAGTGTTCTATAAATATTACCCAAGAAGCATGTCATATAAGGCTTTAAACTTGTTATCCTTTGTCTTGGACCCAAAGCTTTTTTTTTTTTTTTTTTTTTGAGTCTCACTCTGTTGCCCAGGCTGGAGTGCAATGGCATGACCTCCACTTACTGCAACCTCCACCTCCCAGGTTCAAGTGATTCTCCTGCCTCAGCCTCCCAAGTAGCTGGGATTATAGGCACTCACCACCACGCCTGGCTAATTTTTTGTATTTTTAGTAGAGATGGGGTTTCACCATGTTGGCTAGGCTGGTCTCGAACTCTTGACCTCAGGTGATCCACCTGTCTTGGCCTCCCAAGGTGCTGAATATAAGATGTGACTAGGACCAATTGTGGCTTCTTGGTTTAAAAACTCAGCCTGGCTGAGCATGGTGGCCCATGCCTGTAATCCGAGCACTTTGGAAGGATTGCTTGAGGCCAGGAGTTCCAGACCAGCCTGGGCAAAATAGTGAAACCACATCTGTACTAGAAATACATGGTGGTGCGGTGGAACACACCTGTGGTCCCAGTGACTCCGGAGGCTGAGGTGGGAGGAGGATCACTTGAGCCCAGGAGGCTGAGGTTGGAGTGAGCTGAGATTGCGCCACTACACTACAGCCCAGGAGACAGAGTGAGATCCTGTCTCAAAACGAAACAAAATAAAACTCAGCCAAATGCTAAATGCCTCTAAATTATATGTAATTTTCAGTAGAACGTTCCAGATTCTTCCCATAAGCAAAAACAAAACAAAAAAATTTAAGATAATATAATCCAAATAGTAAAACTTTCTGAATTATAAAGATATATAGACTGTTATGAATATATTTTATGCAGGGCCTATAATATGTATGTATACATAGGCTTGTATAACCTGAATGCTTTTCATTATAATCCATTTTGTTTTCCTGATGATGCCTTTCTTGATTTTTTTGTCCCACTCAACAGTAATGAGTATTTCTTATTCAAAAAGGCATAATGCAGGTGAAAGGGTTGGGGGGAAAGAAACAAGTGGTGAGTGGATGTGAAAAGGGCCCCCAGAATCCTAAATTAAATGGCCATATTTAGGACATGTTGATCCAATGAAGAAAGCACTGAATATGTTTTCGTTCCAGTTTTGTGCTGGTGATGTTCAGGGCAAGAAAGAGGAGGAAAATAAAGTTATTCAAATTTAAATTAACTCATCCTTAGAATTTGGGGGATTGGGCCGGGCGCGGTGGCTCATGCCTGTAATCCCAGCACTTTGCCGAAGAGTTCAAGGCGGGTGGATCGCTTGAGGTCAGGAGTTCAAGACCAGCCTGATGAAACTCTGTCTCTACTAAAATATAAAAATTAGCCGGGCATGGTGGCGGGTGCCTGTAATCCCAGCTGCTAAGGAGGCTGAGGCAGGAGAATTGCTTGAACCTAGAAGGCGGAGGTTACAGTCAGCCAAGATCGCTCCACTGCATTCCATACTAGGTGACAGAGCGAGACTCTGTCTGAAAAAAAAGAATTTGGGGGATTCAATTTTTGTTTTTTGTTTTTTTTTGAGACAGAGTCTTGCTCTGTCACCAGGTTGAAGTGCCATAGTGTGATTTTGGCTCACTGCAACAAGCGATTCTCCTGCCTCAGCCTTCCAAGTAGCTGGGACCCCAAGCACACAGCACCACACCCAACTATTTTTTGTGTTTTTAGTAGAGACAGGGTCTCGCCATGTTGCCTAGGCCAGTCCTGAACTCATGAGTTCAAGCCATCCTCTTGCCCTGGTCTCCCGCAGTGCTGGGATTATAGGTGTGAGCCACTGCGCCCAGCCAAGGATTGTATGTTTTTAACTTAAATGTGATATTATCTAATTTTTTTTACCTAGAGAATTATAGCTGTGTTCTGTGCCTTCAGCAATACTAAATTATGACAAAACTTTATTGAAGTACAAAAAACAAAAGTAATTGCACGTAAATTGCATTTATGTAGGAATTTAAAAGACGGGAGAAGGAATAGAATGCCAATATTAATGCTGGATATTTTATGTGACTCACATTTTCCTCAAGTCAAATCTGTAAGGTCAGTATTATTGGCTTCATTTTACAGATGAAGAAATGGATGCTCAGAGAAGCTAAGTAACCTCCCTACCAATGTCCTGAAACCAGGAAATCAAAAAGTCAGAATTTGAATCTAGATCCTTAATACCAAAGCCTATTCAACTTTCTACTACATTTATAGAAACAATACACATTTATGAGTGTGTTAGTTTAGTTTTTTAAAGTTTTCTTTTTTCTCCATCTTTTTATTTTGAAAAAATATTTTAGAAAGAAAAGCTTGGCCGGGTGCAGTGGCTCATACCTGTAATACCAGCACTTTTTACTCGGAGGCTGAGGCAGGCAGATCACTTGAGGCCATGAGTTTGAGACCAGCCTGACCAACATGGTGAAACGCCATCACTACTAAAAATACAAAAATTAGCTGGAGGTGGTGGCACACACCTGTAATCCTAGCTACTTTGGCAGCTGAGGCACAACAATCGCTTGAACCTGGGAGGCAGAGATTGCAGTGAGCTGAGATTGCGCCACTGCACTCCAGCCTGGGTGACAGAGTGATACTGTGTCTCAGAAAAAAAAAAAAAAGTTCTGTGGGCTTACTTGGTAATAAAATAAATATATAAAATTATATATATATGCATCTACATATTCTAGGTTTTTAGGAGGAAGAAAACAATCATTTTTCTCTCACATCTTGAAATTAATGAATATACTTTTTAGATTTGAACATTTGTTGTCCTATTCCCAACCACTTACACAAGCTTGTTTCCTTTTTAGGAGGATGCCCAGGATATGGATGCCTATACCCTGGCCAAGGCCTACTTTGATGTTAAAGAGTATGATCGGGCAGCACATTTTCTGCATGGCTGCGATAGCAAGAAAGCCTATTTTCTGTATATGTATTCCAGATATCTGGTGAGGGCCATTTTAAAATGTCATTCTGCCTTTAGTGAAACATCCATATTTAGAACCAATGGAAAAGTTAAATCTTTTAAATAGCTTAGCAATGGGCCACTGAATGAATGTACTTTATAAATGCTTAGCAATAATTAAACAAAGATATCATAAATAAAGTTAAAAATGGTGGTACAGAAGAAAATATTCTTAGGAATGACTAACAGGATAAGTAACAACCTGATTATTTGCTTTAGGTTATATAAGGTTCTTCATGCCTGTAAATTAATATTATTGTGTAAGAAGTTAAAAAGCCTGGGCTGACTTTTAAATTTATAAATTCATTTATCATTTTTATAGTATATTTATTGTTTTTCTTTCATGACTATTAAAAATTATGACTGTAAAGGACAATACAAGTAAACCAACTTAATACTGTATTGAATAATAATTTAAGTATAATTTATTATTTTACTTTGAAACATTATGAATTTACTTGCCTACTTTTTCTTAGTTTTTATCCATATAAATTGATTAAAAAAAACATTTTATATACTCTCATTTCCTAGTACAAGTTGAGTGTCCCTTACTTGAAATGCTTGGGACCAAAAGTGTTTCAGATTTCGGATTTTTTTCAGATTTTTTTTTTTTTCAGATTTTGGTATATTTGCATTATACTTACTGGTTGAAATAAAAAAATGCTCCAGTGAGCGTCATTGGTGCTTTGAGTGTCATTGGTGCTGAAAAAGTTGTGGGTTTTGGAGCAATTCAGATTTCAGATTTTCTGATTTGGGTTGATCAACTATTAGCATAGCTTGTATTTGTCAAGCATGGTAACTTCTTGCAGTTATGGACTATGTTTAAGTCATCTTTTTTTTTTTTTCCCCAATTTACCATTTTCACTTTTTTTTTTTTTTTTTTTTTTTTTTTATTGAGACGGAGTCTCGCTCTGTTGCCAGGCTGGAGTGCAGTGGTGCAATCTCGGCTTACTGCAAGCTCTGCCTCCCGGGTTCATGCCATTCTCTTGCCTCAGCCTCCCAAGTAGCTGGGACTACAAGCACCCGCAACCATGCCTGGCTAATTTTTTTGTATTTTTAGTAGAGACTGGGTTTCACTGTGTTAACCAGGGTGGTCTCAACCTCCTGACCTTGTGATCCACCCACCTCAGCCTCCCAAAGTGCTGGGATTACAGGTGTGAGCCACCACGCCCGGCCCATTTTAATATTTTTAAAGTTTACAATTCAGTGGTATTAAATGCCTTTATAATGTTCAACCATCACCATCACCCATCATTAGAACATTTTTTGTTTTGTGAAACTAAAATTCTATACCCATTAAACAATAACTCTCCATTTTTCCTTTCCCCCAAGGTAGGAACCCTTTGCAACCACTATTCTATTTTCTGTTTCTATGATCTGTACTATAAGTACCTTACATAAGTGGAATTATGCAGTATTAGTCTTTTTGTGACTGTCTTATTTCACTTACCATAATGCTGTCAAGTTTCATCCATGTGGTAGCATATATAAGAATTTCCTTCTTTTTTAAGGTTTAATAATATTCCATTGTATTTATATACCACATTTTGCTTATCTCCATGAGTTTAAGAAAGATATTTTGAAATTATGGGATTTAAAAAGTTAATCTTTCACATACAATCTATACCTGTGTAGAAGCACTAATCTGGATGAGTTATGGTAGAATAGAACCAACATTTGCTGAAGTTTGGAATAAAATAAACTTCCTTACGGCAAATATATAAAATATAAAAGGAAGCCTGGGTGGCATGGTGAAACCCCGTCTCTACAAAAAATACAATAATTAGCCAGGTGTGGTGGCGTGTGCCTGTGACTCCAGCTACTTGGGAGGCTGGGATAGGAGGATTGCTTGAGCCTAGGAGGTGGAGGTTGCAGTGAGCCAAGATTGCACTATTGTACTCCAGCCTGGGCAACAGAGCAAGACCCTATCTCCTAAAAAAAAAAAAAAAAGAAAAAAGAAAATCTGGATGTTTACTTCTTAACCTTTTATTTGAAAATAATTCCAAATTGACAAGTTGCGAGAGTAAGAATAGTACAAAGAATACTCATGTACTTTTTTTTTTTTTTGAAACGGAGTCTTGCTCTGTCGCCCAGGCTGGAGTGTGGTGGCGCGATCTTGACTCACTGTAACCTCTGCCTGTGGGGGTCAAGCGTTTCTCCTACCTCAGCCTCCCAAGCAGCTGGGACTACAGGTGCACACCAGCATGTCCAGTTAATTTTTGTAATTTTAGTAGAGATGGGGTTTCACCATATTGGTCAGGCTGGTGTTGAACTCCTGACCTCAGGTGATCCACCCACTCTGGCCTCCCAAAGTGCTGGGATTATAGGTGTGAGCCACCATGCCCGGCACTCATGTACTCTTTATGCAGATTTGCTTATTGTGAACATTAATCCTATTTGCTTTATCATTTCTCTCTATCCCTACACAATGTGTGCATACACATGGAATTGTTTAACTCTGAACCGTTTGAGAGTAAGTTGCAGATATCATCGTTCTTTACCCCTAAATGTTTCAATGTGTTCTCTTTAGAATAAGGACATTTTCTTAAATAACCACAACATAGTCATCAACTTTAGTAAATTTAACACCATATTGTTAAATATGGTATTTGATACCATATTTAATCTATTATCAAATTCCAAATTTATTTTTTTTATTTGAGACGGAGTCTAGCTCTGTCACCCAGGCTGGAGTGCAGTGGCGTGATCGCGGCTCACTGCAACCTCCGCCTCCCGGGTTCAAGTGATTCTGCTGCCTCAGCCTCCTGGGTAGCTGGGATTACAGGTGCTCGCCACCATGCCCGGCTAATTTTTGTATTTTTTAATAGAGTCGGGGTTTCGCCACGTTGGTCAAGCTGCTTTGAAACTCCTGACCTTGGCTCAAGCCTGTAATCCCAGCACTTTGGGAGGCCGAGACGGGCAGATCACGAGGTCAGGAGATCAAGACCATCCTGGCTAACACGGTGAAACCCCGTCTCTACTAAAAAATACAAAAAACTAGCCGGGCGAAGCGGCAGGCGCCTGTAGTCCCAGCTACTCGGGAGGCTGAGGCAGGAGAATGGCGTAAACCCGGGAGGCGGAGCTTGCAGTGAGCTGAGATCCGGCCACTGCACTCCAGCCTGGGCGACAGAGCGAGACTCCGTCTCAAAAAAAAAAAAAAGAAAAGAAAGAAAGAACTGACCTTAGGTGATACGCATGCCTCGGCCTCCCAAAGTGCTGGGATTACAGGCCTGAGCCACTGCACTGGGCTGAATTCCAGTCTTGTCAATTGACCCAGCAGTGTCTTCTATAGCATTTCCCCCTCAGTACCATCTGGAATCAGTTGTCATGTCTCTTTAATCTCCACTAATCTGGAACAGCCTTATTTGTCTTTTACGTCATTGACTCTTTTTGAAATTTATAGTTCTTCCCTCCCTGTTTCTTTTTCTCTTTCTTTTCCTTTCTTTTTTTTTTTTTTTAAATTAATAGACTATTTTTTAGAGCAGTTTTAGGTGCACAGCAAAATTGAGCAGAAAGTACAGGAGTTCCCATATACCTCCTTCTCCACTCTCACAGAGCTTCTCTCACCATCAGTATCCTGCACCAGTGTGATATATTTGTTGTAATCAGTGAACCAGTATTGACGCATCATATCAACAAAAGTCTACAGTTTACATTAGGGTTCACCCTGTGTTGTACATTCTGTGTGTTTGACTTCTTTTCCCTTTCTATTCCCCCTTCCTTTCTTTTCCCTCTCTCCTCCTTTTTTCACATATTCTTGGTATGTGAATCTTTCCCTTTTGTTAATAGAACATTCTTCATTTTGGATATGTCCGATGTTTTTTCACAGAGCATTGCATCTAGTGTTACACAATGCCTATAAGCCCCTCACTGCTAATGTTAATTTTGAGCATTTGATGAAGATGTTATCCATTTTCTCCACTGTGTAGTTACTGTTATTTCCCTTGCAACTCATCAGTAATCTGTGGGGATACACTTTAAGACCATGCAAATACCTTGCTCCTCATACAACTTTTTCTCTAAATTTAATATTCATTATTAATTTTTATCTGAAGCAATCGTTACTATAATGTTGCAGAATGATGATTTTCTACTCTAGCATTCTGTCTACATTTACTACTCAACCCTTGGCATTCTACTTTAAGAAAGAGCCTTCCCTCCCTTTCCCCATTTATTTATCTATTTAGTATCAGTATGGACTCATGGATTGCTATATTTTTAATTGTGCATAATTCATTACTTAATTATTTTGGTGCTCAGATAACTCCAGATTTGGCCAGGGAGCCTCTGAAGAGTTATTTAAATTTAGTGACCAGCTGGGCACAGTGGCCCATGCCTGTAATCCCAACACTTTGGGAGGCCAAGGTGGGCAAATCACGTGAGGTCCGGAGTTTGAGACCAACCTGGCCAGCATGACGAAACCACATCTCTACTAAAAATACAAAAATTAGCCAGGCGTGGTGGCGGGTGCCTGTAATCGTAGCTACTCGGGAGGCTGAGGCTGGAGAATCGCTTGAACCTGGGAGGCAGAAGTTGCAGTGAGCTGAGACCATACCACTGAGCTCCAGCCTGGGCAACAAAGCAAAGTGAGACTGTCTCAAAAAATAAATAAATAAATAAATAAATAAATAAATAATTAGTGACAGAAAGTAGATGCCATTTTGTTTGAACTTGGCCCTTTAGGTAGGATCAGGATGCTAGTTTTAGAATATGTTTTAGAATAAACTGAAAAAAGACCTATTTGTTGATTTTCTCTTACAGTCTGGAGAAAAAAAGAAGGATGATGAAACAGTTGATAGCTTAGGTACGAATGTTTTTCTTTTACCTTTTGACCTAAAAAGCAGGGTTGCAAACTTAAATGCCTCCAAGAGCCAGGCAGGTAATATGAATGGTCTGAGGATAACCATTACAAATTGGACCGCACCTGGTTTATCTCAGCTGCCTTGTACCTAGCTACAGCTGAGGGCTGTCTTGGGGGAATCTGGGCTTGGGCTTGGTATTGTGAGGGCTTTCTTCCCTTGGCCCTTCTCTGTTCTCTGCATCCTGAAGCTAGAAATTTAGAGTTTTAGTTGAGGTTTTTCATTTTTAAACATTCATAACGAATTGAAATTAAAAAAAAAAAAACTGTGTGGGTCTAACAGAGTATGACTGTAAACCCATTAGTAGTTGCAATTTCTGGGGTACAGTAAATAGGTTGTGTAAGATATCATTGGTACCTTGTATTTGCTAGAGGTTTCAGGTGTAACTTTCGTTGATGCTAAAGAGAGTATGCATATGAAAATGAGCTGGGTACAGTGGCTCACACCTGTAATCCCAGCACTTTGGGAGTCTGAGGTGGGAGGATCACTTGAGCCTAGGAGTTTGAGATCAGCCTGGGGAACATAGTGAGACCCTGTCTCTAGTAAAACAAGTAAATAAATAAAATAAGAAAATCAAAACCAGCACCCTAACCTTAGAACAGAGATTCTGTTTCTTTCCTAGGCCCCCTGGAAAAAGGACAAGTGAAAAATGAGGCTCTTAGAGAATTGAGAGTGGAACTCAGCAAAAAACACCAAGCTCGAGAACTTGATGGATTTGGACTTTATCTGTAAGTGTTACAGTAATTTGGAACTTTCTGTAACATATTCTCCTGAGTAGAAAGGAGCTATTAAATAGCATTAACTTCTGTGATTGTTTCTTTTTTTCCCCAGGTATGGTGTGGTGCTTCGAAAACTGGACTTGGTGAAAGAGGCCATTGATGTGTTTGTGGAAGCTACTCATGTTTTGCCCTTGCATTGGGGAGCCTGGTTAGAACTCTGTAACCTGATCACAGACAAAGAGATGGTAAATTGTGATGAGCTATGTGAAAAACCCTCTGCTTCAAGCCTTCTATAATTCTGTAGTAATATAGGGGTGGGGGAAGTTTTAGCAGGCCTTTGGTTATAGTTCTCTCTTTGCTGTGCGTCTGGTGTCTTTCACCGTTTTGGAATTAAGTCTATGTTTGAAAGACTGATGACTAGCTCTTTTTCAGTAGTTGCTGTTGGATTTGTATCCAGTTATACTAGAATAATTTTTTCATATTCATGTTTTCACATTTCAGTTCTACTGTGACTTGTTTTTGTTTTTGTTTGAGATGGAGTCTTGCTCTTTCACCTAGCCTGGAGTGCAGTGGTGCGATCTCGGCTCACTGCAACCTCTGCTTCTCGGGTTCAAGCAATTCTTCTGCCTCAGCCTCCCAAGTAGCTGGGACTACAGGCACGCACAACCATGCCCAGCTAATTTTTGTATTTTTAGAAGAGATGGGTTTCACCATGTTAGCCAGGCTGGCCTCAAACTCCTGACCTCAAGTGATCCTCCTGCCTCAGTCTCCCAAAGTGCTAGGATTACAGGCATGAACCACCATGCCCAGCCTATTGTGACTTATTTTGTAGACTGAATGTTATTATAGTTTCTCCCCTAGTCTCAAAGATGCTATGGGAAAGGTTTCTCTGCTATCAAGAATTGTATTAAAACATTATGGCCGGGTGCGGTGGCTCACGCCTGTAATTCTAGCACTTTGGGAAGCCAAGGTGGTTAGATCACCTGAGGTCAGGAGCTCAAGACCAGCCTGGTCAATATGGCGAAACCCTGTCTCTACTGAAAATATAAAAATTAGCCAGGTGTGGTGGGTGCCTGTAATCCCAGCTACTTGGGAAGCTAAGGCAGGAGAATCACTTGAACTTGGGGGGCAGAGGTTGCAGTGAGCCCTGATGGCGCTACTTCACTGCAGTCTGGGCAAAGGAGCGAAACTCAATCTCAGACAGACAAACAAACAAACAAAAAAACATTGTTTAGGCCTCTTCTGAGCTGTCATGGATTCTGTAAAGATTCGGAAATTTGCTCATTAAGGAAATAATGTATATTAAGTTGTTTTTAAACTCCAGTCATTTTATTAGCTATTAGTAGAGGACATTGTCTATAGTGTTTATTTTGCTATTCTTCAGTAGCTAATGGAAGCAACAATACAGTTCCTTATTTTGGCCTTAAAGTCTTGTTGATTTCCCCCAATAATGACTTGTCACTAAATCTGTATCTGAAATCTTATCTTGGTTTACTTTTATTCACCTATGTGTAACTGCCTGCTAGACTTTCATTGAAAGTTTGTTAAACAATCTCTGGATTCAAAATATGCAAACCAAATTCCTCATCTTACCTACTAAATTATTCTCCCAACTTGATAGACTCTTACTAGCATCGCTATTAACAATGACATCCAGGCCGGGCGCTGTGGCTCAAGCCTGTAATCCCAGCACTTTGGGAGGCCGAGATGGGCGGATCACGAGGTCAGGAGATCGAGACCATCCTGGCGAACACGGTGAAACCCTGTCTCTACTAAAAAGTACAAAAAACCAGCTGGGCGAGGTGGCGGGTGCCTGTAGTCCCAGCTACTGGGGAGGCTGAGGCAGGAGAATGGCGTGAACCCGGGAGGCGGAGCTTGCAGTGAGCTGAGATCCGGCCACTGCACTCCAGCCTGGGCGACAGAGCGAGACTCTGTCTCAAAAAAAAAAAAAAACAACGACATCCAGTCTTGACACTTTAGAGTCATACTTGTATCTTCCTTTTCTGTTATCTCCCTTTATCTAGTCTGTCATGAGACATAACCATGGTTACGTTCTTGTATACATCTCTTTCTCTTGGTTTCCTTTATCATCTCAGTTGTCATCTCAAATTTGGATTACTTATAAGTAATGGATACTTTCTATCTAGTGTTCCATTTTTATACTTCCATTTCCAAGTCATCTGCATACTATTTCCAAACTATTTTTTTCTTTTTTTTTTTTTTTTTTTGTGGAGATGAGGTTTTGCTCTCTTGTCAGGGCTGGTGTCAAACTCCTGGCCTCAGGGATCCTCTCCCATAGCCTCCCAAAGTGCTGGGGTTGCAGGCTTGAGCCATTCCACCTGGCCTGTTTCCAAACTTATTCTTAAAGCTCCCATGTCATCATGTCATTCTCTTACTGAATATTTGCAGTGGTTCCCTATTGTATCCCATTATCTGTTGTACCCTAGAATGCACTCTACCCATTCAGTTTTATTTTTCCACTACTTCCCAGTACATAGCCTCCCCGCAAACCAAGCTAGTTTCCTCATCCTACTCACTCACATTCATCATGACTGTTTTGCCTCTCCTTATGCTATTACCCTTGTCTAGACTATTGTCTTCTTTCTCTTCCTCTCCCCTCTTCTATTTAAATCCTACCCATTCTCTAAGACTCACCTCAAATCCTGTCTTTTCTTTGGAGCCTTTCCCAACTAGGTTATTCCTCCCTATTATGCTTTTAAGTCATATTCACTTAATTGGACTGCCCTGTTTTCATTACTAGGTGTTCTAATAAAATTTCAGTGATAAATTCCTTTAGACAATAAAGATAGTTCCTGGATGTTTGTTTGAGAGAGAGGTCAAGTTATATTAAGTGTGTCCCTCTCTCTCCTGCTGCCAGCTGAAGTTCCTGTCTTTGCCAGACACCTGGATGAAAGAGTTTTTTCTGGCTCATATATACACAGAGTTGCAGTTGATAGAGGAGGCCCTGCAAAAGTATCAGAATCTCATCGATGTGGGCTTCTCTAAGAGCTCATATATTGTTTCCCAAATTGCAGTTGCCTATCACAATATCAGAGGTGAGTGAATAAAGACAATGAAATACTATCAGACCCTGACAGGTGCATTGTGCTGTTTTCTGAACTACCTTCTTTCTGCAGATATTGACAAAGCCCTCTCCATTTTTAATGAGCTAAGGAAACAAGACCCTTACAGGATTGAAAATATGGACACATTCTCCAACCTTCTTTATGTCAGGGTGAGCTGCTTCCCTTGCTTGTATCTCCTGGGTTGGATTGTCACCCACTTGTATTAGCTACAGGAAAAATAATTTAGGGAGTTCTTTTTTCATACTTATATTGTCTTTTTCTTTTATCCCAGAGCATGAAATCGGAGTTGAGTTATCTGGCTCATAACCTCTGTGAGATTGATAAGTATCGTGTAGAAACATGCTGTGTAATTGGTAAGAGTTAACTACATTTTTTTCTTTTAAGATTTATATTTATTATAAGTAACACGTGAAAATAACCACAATTAGCTAGGGATGGTGGTGCGTGCCTTTAGTTTCCTCTACTCAGGAGACTGAGGCGGGAGGATTGTTTGAGCACAGGATGTCAGGGCAGCAGTCAGCTGTGATCATGTCACTGCACTCCAGGGCTGGGCAACAGGGTGAGAGCCCATCTCTTAAACAAACAAACAAACAAACAAACAACTCAATAATACAAAAGTACCAAAGGTAGCAATTACATACCATAGAATGTAAAAGTTCACTGTAATCCCACTCTGAAGATTGTTTGGTGAACATGATTCCAGAATATTTTTCTGAGCAAGTATTAAAAATGTATGTGTAGGGGCCAGGAGCGGTGGCTCATGCCTGTAATCCCAGCACTTTGGGAGGCCAAGGTGGGCAGATGACGAGGTCAGGTGTTCAAGACCAGCCTGGCCAATATGGTGGAACCCTGTCTCTACTAAAAATACAAAAATTAGCTGGGTGTGGTGGTGCGCGCCTGTAGTTCCAGCTACTTGGGAAGCTGAGGCAGAAGAATCACATGAACCCGGGAGGTGGAGGTTGCATTGAGCCAAGATCGTGCCACTACACTCCAGCCTGGGTGACAGAGTGAGACTCTGTCTCAAAAAAAAAAAAAGAAGTATGTATTATATGTGTATGTCTATATTGTTTGCTTGCAAAAACTATATCATTATACATAGTGCTATCTAACTTCCTATTTTTTAACTTAGTATCTTTGCCATCTTTTCATGTTAGTACTTTTAAACTTGTATTATTTTTGATGACTAGCATTTTGTAGATGTACCTTTTTTTTTTTTGAGATGGAGTCTCGCTCTGTTGCCCAGGCTGGAATGCAGTGGTACGGTCTCAGCTCACTGCAAGCTCCGCCTCCTGGGTTCATGCCATTCTCCTGTCTCAGCCTCCCGAGTAGCTGGGATTACAGGGGCCTGCCACCACGCCCAGCTAAGTTTTTGTGTTTTTAGTAGAGATGGGGTTTCACCTTGTTAGCCAGGATGGTCTTGATCTCCTAACCTGATGATCTATCTGCCTCGGCCTCCCAAAGTGCTGGGATTACAGGTGTGAGCCCCTGCACCTGGTGTTTTTTTTTTTTTTTTTTTTTAAGAGAAAGGGTCTCACTCCGTCATCTAGGCTGGAGTACAGTGGTACAATCTTAGCTCACTGTAACCTACAACCCCTGGGCTCAAGTAGTCTTCCCATCTTAGCCTCCCAAAGTGCTGGGATTATAAGTGTGAGCCACTACGCCTGGCCATCATTTTATTTTATTTTTGAGACGGAGCCGCGCTTTGTCGCCCAGGCTGGAGTGCAGTGGTGTGATCATGGCTCACTGCAAGCTCTGCCTCCCGGGTTCACACCATTCTCCTGCCTCAGCCTCCCCAGCAGCTGGGACTACAGGTGCATACCACTGCGCCTGGCTAATTTTTTGTATTTTTTAGTAGAGATGGAGTTTCACTGTGTTAGCCAGGATGGTCTTGATCTCCTGACCTTGTGATCTGCTGCCTCGGCCTCCCAAAATGCTGGGATTACAGGTGTGAGCCACTGCGCCCGGCCAGTTATTTTATTTTATTTTTTTGAGATGGAGTCTTGCTCTGTCACCCAGGCTGGAGTGCAGTGGCTGCAGTCTCAATTCACTGCAAGCTTTGCCTCCCTAGTTCAAGCTATTCTCCTGCTTCAACCTCCCCAGTAGCTGGGACTACAGGCACCCACCACCACACCTGGCTCATTTTTTTGTATTTTTAGTAGAGATGGAGTTTCACCGTGTTAGCCAGGATGGCTTCGATCTCTTGACCTCCTGATCCGCCCACTTCCGCCTCCCAAAGTGCAGGGATTACAGGTGTGAGCCACTGCGCCCAGCCCTGGCCATCATTTTAATTTAATCATTTTCTATTATATAAGTTGTGGCTAGATTTTATTAATATAAACATTGCACAGCTGGGTGCAGTGTCTCATGCCTGTAATCCCAGCACTTTGGAGGCCGAGGCGGGCAGCTCACTTGAGATCGGGAGTTCGAGACCAACATGAAGAAATCCCGTCTCTATTAAAAATACAAAATTAGCCTGGTGTGGTGGTGCATGCCTGTAATCTCAGCTTCTCAGGAGGCTGAGGCAGGAGAATCGCTCGAACCCAGGAGGTGGAGGTTGTGGTGAGCCGAGATCACGCTATTGCACTCCAGCCTGGGCAACAAGAGCGAAACTCTGCCTCAAAAAAAAAAAAAAAGAAGACATTGCTTCAGGAAACATCTTTGTACATGTATATTTATTTTTGCATGCTTATGCAACTATATATAATAAGTTCCTAGCAGTGAAAGACTGGATCAAAGGTGTATTTGTTTTAAACTTTTATATAGCTAAAAAGCTCATAAGAATTTCAAAAAAGAGACGAGACTGCCTGTTTTCCTACGTCAGGGTGTGTCAGTCTCAGCACTATTGACATTTTGGGCTGGATAATATTTTTGTTGGGGGCTGTCCTGTGCATCATAGATGTTAGCTGTATTGCTGGCCTCTACCCACTAGATGGCAGTAACTCCCTTCCCCCAGTTGTGACACCTAAAAGTGTTTCTAGCCATTTCCAAATGTTCTCTGAGAGTCAGAATCACCCTCAGTTGATAACCATGGCCCTATATACTATACTTGGCCACACTGTGTGGCCTGATAATCAGTTGACATAGACAGCTGAATGATCACTCCTAGATGAAAGTAGGTTTGGTTGATTGTGATTGAAAGCCTAGCTTCCCTGTTCCCGGGTCTTTGGTCACATTACATTGACATCATATATTTGTACCTTTCTAGGTTAGGATATTGTTAATAAACAGATGGAATTTTAATCCATCAATCATTCAATAAATTTTTTTAGCCCTTGAAGAAGTTATGGTCTAGTATAGGAAGTAAACATTAATAAAAAATGTAATAAATTCTGTGAGAACAGGCCAGGCACGGTGGCTCACGCCTGTAATCTCAGCACTTTGGGAGGCTGAGGTGGACAGATCACTTGAGGTCAGGAGTTTGAAACCAACCTGGCCAACATGGCGAAACCTTGTCTCTACTAAAAATAAAAAAAAATTAGCTGGGTGTGGTGGCGCATGCCAGTAGTCTCAGCTACTCAGGAGGCTTAAGTAGGAGCATCTCTTGAACCCTGGAGGCAGGGATTGCAATGAGCCAAGATTGTGCCATTGCACTCCAGTCTGGGCGACAGAGCTAGACTCCATCTCAAAAGAAAGAAGAAATTCTATGAGAACACAGATTAACAAGGAACAAATGATCTTTTCAGTATCAGAGCATTATAAATAAATCATAAAGTCCATTATGGTGAGAGTGGGACTCCAGTTTATTCAGAAAGCATCTCTTTTGCATTTTCTGTGTGCCAGGCACTGTGCCTTGTTTTGCAGTACCTACCCCAATTGCCTATTGAAGATGACCAGTAAGAAAACAACTAGAATTTAATGCATTGAGTGTTATGATTAAGGTAAACCCAGGATGTTGAGGGAATACATAGGAAAAGCATCTAATCAGTCTGAGATTAGGAAGGCTTCTTGAAGAAGGTGATGCTTAAAGGATGCTTAAAGGATGGGCAGGAGAAAAAGAACTCAAGAAGGGAGAAGGCTTGACTTCGGAAGGGCATTGAAGCGTACAACCAACATTGTGCTTGAAATAGTTCACTGTGCCTGAGGCATGGTGTGGGAGGTAAGAATGTACAAACAGGGGCCAGATCTTGAAGAGCCTTTGATGCCTTTCTAAAGTGGTCAGATTTTCACTTTAGAATGATGACGGAAGCTGGGCACAGTTGCATGTGCCTATAGTTCCAGCTACTCAAGAGGCTGTGGTGGAAGGATTACTTGAGTTCAGGAGTAATTTTAGAAATTAGAAAAAAAAAAAGATGACTGGAGACAATGTGCTGGGAGGATTAGAAAGAGGGCAAGACTAGAGGCAGGGAGGCCAGGTAGGAGGATGTTACAATAATCCAGTCCTAGGAATGACAGCCTAAATTGATGTATTGGCAGGAGGAATGGAGAGAGGCAATTGGGTTTGTTTTGAGATGGAGTTTCACTCTTGTTGCCCAGACTGGAGTGCAATGGTTGATTTTGGCTCACAGGCCAATCATGGGGGCTCACAGCGCCTGTAATCCCAGCACTTTGGGAGGCCAGGGTGGGTGGATCATAAGGTCAGGACTTCGAGGCTTGCCTGATCAAGATGGTGAAACCCGATCTCTACTTAAAAAAAAAAAAAGAAAAAAAAATTAGCCAGGTGCGGTGGCGGGCGCATGTAATCCCAGCTACTCTGGAGGCTGAGGCAGGAGAGATCACTTGAACCCAGGAGGCAGAGGTTGCAGTGAGCCGAGATCGCGCCACTGCACTCTAGCCTGAGCAAAAGAGCAAGACTCCGTCTCAAAACAAAATAAAACAAAAAAATCAGGCTGGGTACAGTGGCTCATACCTGTAGTCCCAGCACTTTGGGAGGCCAAGGCAGGTGAATCACCTGAGGTCAGGAGTTTGAGACCAGCCTGGCCAACATGGTGAAACCCTGTTTCTACTAAAAATACAAAAATTAGCTGGGCATGGTGGCAGGCGCCTGTAATCCCAGCTATTCAGGAGGCTGAGGCAGGAGAATTGCTTGAACCCAGGAGGCAGAGATTGCAGTGAGCCAAGATCGTGCCACTATGCTCCAGCCTGGGCAACAGCGAGACTCCATCTCAAAAAAAACAAAAAAGCAAAAAAACAAAAAAACAATATATCTGAGAAGAATAATTATTTAGAAGCTTCTTTTTTTCTTTGTCTTTTTTTTTTTTTGAGTCAGAGTCTCGCTCTGTCACCCAGGTTGGAGTGCAGTGGCAGGATCTTGGCTCACTGCACACTCCGCCTCCCAGGTTCACGCCATTCTCCTGCCTTGGCCTCCTGAGTAGCTGGGACTACAGGCGTCTGCCACTACGCCCGGCTAATTTTTTGTATTTTTAGTAGAGACGGGGTTTCATCGTGTTGGCCAGGATGGTCTCCATCTCCTGACCTCGTGATCCGCCCGCCTCGGCCTCCCAAAGTGCTGGGATTACAGGCGTGAGCCACCGCGCCTGGCTCTTTTCTTTCTTTTAATAATCGTTTGAGGCGAACTCCTTAATGAATTGTGTTTTTTTCCTTAGTATATCTGTAATGCCCAGTAAAATTTCTGACATATAGTCAATAAATGTTTGTTGAATTCAGCCCACCTACCTTAAAAATTCGAGCAGGAAACATTAGATATGACAAAAAATATACTTTAGCTTTTGTATTATAGCCAGTTCAGAGGAAGTGAAAAGGAGAAAGAAGGATGGAGACAAGAAAAGGAAACTGAGGACCTGAGAGAATGAGATAATCTTAAGAGTAGAGTGATGGCAAGAATCTCCTATTTGTTTAGTCCTGGCTTCCTTTGCTTTTATGTCTTGATGTGACTTGCTACCTTCTGTACCTGTCAGTCACAATCTCTACCTGAGCGGCAGCATTTTATTTTATATATATACATTTTACATATACATATACTACAAAATAGCATATTTAAGCTTTGGACTCTGAGTCAGATTGCCCAATTTTAAATTCTGGTCTAGATACTAACTAGCTGTGTAATCTTGGACAAGTTACCTAACCTTCTGTGCTTTAGTTCCTTCATCTGTAAAAGGAGTAATAAAATGTGAGCCACCGCACCTGGCCCATAAAGGAGATTTTTTTTTTTAAAGTGCAGGGTTTCTTTTGCTTGCTGCCCCTTTCCCCCTTTAAGTTACTTGTGTTAACATGTTCTCATGCCACATTAAAAGGAATATATATACATATATGCAAGGCTTAATGGGCTACTTGCTCTACAAAAATAGGATATTATATACATACTCTGCATTTTGCCTTTCTCATTCAACAGTATTTCGTGAAAATCCTTCCTAGTCTTGGTGTAGCTCTTCATTCTTTTTTAAAAAAAATATAGCTTAGGCCAGTGCAGGGGCTCAGCACTTTGGGAGGCTGAGGCAGGAGGATTGCTTGAGCCCAGGCATTCAAGACCAGGCTGGGCGGCGGGTGGATCACCTGAGGTCAGGAGTTCAAGACCAGCCTGACCAACATGGTGAAACCCTGTTACTACTAAAAATCTGAAAATTAGCTGGGCATGGTGGCGGGTGCCTGTAATCCCAGCTACTCAGGAGACTGAGGCAGGAGAATCGCTTGATCCCAGGAAATGGAGGGTGTAGTGAGCCAAAATCGTACCATTGCACTCCAGCCTGGGCAGCAAGAGCGAAATTCTTTCTCAAAAAAACAAAAAACAAAACCAAAAAAACCATAGCTTTATTGAGGTATAATTTACATACCATAAAATGTTAAGTCTACATTTCAATAAGTTTTTGTAAATTTATAGTTTGTAACCATTACCATAATCCAGTTTAAAATACTCCATCACCCCAAAAAGTTCCCTCGTGTGTATTTGCCGTCAGTCCCATTCCTATCCCCTGGCAACCACTGCTTTGCTTCTTTCTCTGTAGTTTTACCTATTCCAGGAATTTCATATAAATGGATTCATGCAGTATTTAGTCTTATTGTCTGGCTTCTTTCAGTTAGCTTTTTTTGTTGTTGTTTGTTTGTTTGTTTGTTTGTTTTTTAGAGACAGGGTGTCTCTCTGTCAACCAGGCTGGAGTGCAGTAGCATGAATTCCTGGGCTCAAGCTTTCTCCTGCCTCAGCCTCTGGAGTAGCTGGGACTACAGGCATATGCCACCACACCTGGATAATTTTTATTTTTAGAGACAGGGTCTCACTATGTTGCCCATGCTGGTCTCGAACTCCTGGCCTTAAGTGATCCTCCCGCCTCAGCCTCCCATCCATTAGCGTGTTTTTGAGGTTCATCCATGTTGTAGCATGTATAGTAGTTCCTTTTATTGCTGAGTAGTATTCTATGTTTAGATATGCCACATTTTGTTTATTTACCAGTTGATGTAAGACAGATGGCTTTTATACTTTCTTCAGCTGAAATCTTTCACTTCCACTTTTTAAGACCAATGAGAATAGAACTACTTTGATTCTCGTGTGAGAGGGAAACTTAGAGCGCTACCTGTATTTTTTGGAGATGGAGTTTCGCTTTTGTTGCCCAGGCTGGAGTGCAATGGCGCGATCTTGGCTCACTGCAACCTCCACCTCCTGGGTTCAAGTGATTCTCCTGCCTTAGCCTCCTGAATAGCTGGGATTACAGGCATGCACCACCATGCCCAGCTAATTTTATATTTTTAGTAGAGACCGAGTTTCTTCATGTTGGTCAGGCTGGTCTCGAACTCCTGACCTCAGGTGATCCGCCCGCCTCAGCCTCCCAAAGTGCTGGGATTATAGGCATGAGCCACTGCTCCTGGCCAGAGTGCTACGTTTTTAACCCTTGAGGTACCTGTTTTTTTCTTTTTTCTTTTTGAGATGGAGTCTTGCTCTATTACCCAAGCTGGAGTGCCGTGGCACGATCTCGGCTCCCTGCAACTTCCGCCTCCTGGGTTCAAGCGATTCTCCTGCCTCAGCTTCCTGAGTAGTTGGGACTACAGGCGCGCGCCACCACACCTAGCTAATTTTTATATTTTTAGTAGAGATGAGGTTTTGCCATGCTGACCAGGCTGGTCTCAAACTTCTGACCTCAGGTGATCTGCTCACCTTGGCCTCCCAAAGTGCTGGGATTACAGGCGTGAGCCACTGTGCCCGGCCTGGGTACCTCTTTAGAAACCTAGGCTCCAAAGAATATAGTTTGAAAACCACCGATGTAAAGCATAATCTAAGAAAATGTTAATTCTAGCACTTTGGGAGGCTGAGGCAGGAGGATCGCTTGAGCTCAGGAATTTGAGACCACCCTGGCAACATAGGGAGACTCTGTCTCCACAAAAAATTTTAAAAATTATCCCGGCTTGGTGGTGTGTGCCTGTGGTCCCAGCTACTTGGAAGCCTTATGTGGGAAGATTGCTTGAGCTCAGGAGGTAGAGGCTGCAGTGAGCTGTGATTGTACTACTGCATTCCAGCCTGTGTGACAAAGCAAGACTTTGTCTCAGAAAAAAAGAAAGAGAATGTGTATATAAATGCTGTATCCAGGTGATATTAAAAGGAATAAAAACTTACAGTGTTTAAGAATTTTTTTTTGGCTGGGTGCAGTGGCTCACGCCTGTAATCCCAGCACTTTGGGAGGCCAAAGCGGGCACATCACGAGGTCAGAAGATCGAGACCATCCTGGCTAGCATGGTGAAACCCCATCTCTACTAAAAATACAAAAAATTAGCCAGACGTAGTGGCGGGCACCTGTAGTCCCAGCTACTCAGGAGGCTGAGGCAGGAGAATGGCATGAACCCGGGAGGCGGAGCTTGCAGTGAGCTGAGATTGTGACTGCACTCCAGCCTGGTCAATGAAGCAAGCAAGACCCTTTTTTTTTTTTTTTTAAAGAAGTGTCTCTGGATCTTAGAATATCTGGGGGTGGGGCCACCATTCATCATGTGTCATTGTGTAGAAGATATGTGGAAATGTCACAGAGGAGGGCTCTGATTAGCCAGATACCAGATAGCACAGCTTGCCATGCATTTTGTTCATTTGCCACCTTTATATTCAGAGATTGATCGTTCAGGAGACTAAATGGAATGAAGTATGTTAGGCGTACTTGCCTAGCAGGTGCATATATGATAGACTGGATTAAGAAGAAATGGTAGATGTGAAGACCAGTTATGGGGTTCCAGGATAAATCCAGAGAGGAAGTGAAAGGAAAGGATAAATTTCCCCAAGAAACAGCCAAACAGTAAGGGCAATGAGCCAAGGATGCCCTTACTGTTCCTAGTGTAAGGCAGCAGGAACACTTGGATTGTGGGGGAAATAAGTAAATATATTACTCATAGAGACAGTGTAACAGCCAAGGGACTCTACACTTTTCTGGGTCATATTGGCACTCTTCGTTTCTGAGAGCTTTGTGGGTAGGATGTGGTTGATCATGGAACTTTCCCTCTGTATTATAATTGTCTTTTGCCTTTCTCCTTCCCTAGACCATGAGCTCTTTGATAGCAGGGACTTGGTCTTTCATCTTTGAATTCCAAAGCACCTAGCACCATGCCAGGCACATAATAGATACTTATTAAATGTTTGAAAAAGGAAGAATGTGGTCAGGAAATTGAAGGAAGTGTGAGAGGTTAAGTAGAGAAGGGCACTGGCATGTGTCATTGATATTCATGTTAAAATTGAATAACTGAAAGGAAAATATTCTAGAGTAACATCTTTAGTTTATGAAATGGTAAACTGAGGCATGCAGGCAAAGAAGGCAACTTGTCCAACCAAGGTTAAAATCAAGTAGCTACAGGCAGAGACATGGTCAGGAAGTAGGTTTATTCTGTGCACTGTTCTATCCCTGTCTGAGGAGCAATCCTGCCTTCTTCCAGGGAGAGCAGTACTTGTTTCACTTCTCTCAAAGTAAACAAGGTTTGGGGCACAAGCATAAAAAATATATGAAAAATATCTTTTAATAAACAGAGAGTGGGCCATGATAACTCTAGCAAGACTAGGTTTACTCCCACAAAGCTGACCACAGAACACATTGATTGACTCTACAAAATTAAATTTTAAAATTATTACTTGACTAACTTTTGATGAGAATTCAATTTGCATGATTTGAAACTTTAAAAGAATAAAAAGGTATAAATATTTTATTTTTGATACAGTGTCTTGCTCTGTCACCCAGGCTGGAGTGCAGTGGTAAAATCATGACTCACTGTGGTCTTGACCTCCTGGGTTCAAGCAATCCTCCCACCTCAGCCTCCTAAGTAGCTAGAACTACAGGTGCACACCACCATGCCCAGCTAGTTTATATTTTTAAAAAATTTTTATAGAGATGAGGTTTCCCTATGTTGCCCCTGGTCTCAAACTCTTGAGCTCAAGCAATCCCACCTGGGCCTCCTCAAACATTGGGATTACAGGTGTGAATCACTGCACCCAGCCTTAAAATTTTTTTATGGTTATTCAAGACAAATGTGAATAGATATTCATGTTTACTTCCTTTTTATTACACAAAATGTAGCATATTACACATACTCATCTGCATCTTTATTTTATTATTTATTTATTTATTTGTTTATTTATTTATTTATTTATTTATTTTTTGAGACAGAGTCTCGCTCTGTCGCCCAGGCTGGAGTGCAGTGGCGCAATCTCGGCTCACTGCAAGCTCCGCCTCCCGGGTTCACGCCATTCTCCTGCCTCAGCCTCCTGAGTAGCTGGGACTACAGGCGCCCGCCACCGCGCCCGGCTAATTTTTTTTGTATTTTTAGTAGAAACGGGGTTTCACCGTGGTCTCGATCTCCTGACCTTGTGATCCGCCCGCCTCGGCCTCCCAAAGTGCTGGGATTACAGGCGTGAGCCACCGCGCCCGGCCTATTTTATAATTTAAAATATATCTTGGAGAACTGTCCTATGAACACAAAAAGAACTATCTTTATTCAGGTGCAAAGTATTTTATTAGAGGGATAATTTAATTGAATGGCCTCTTATTGATAGACATTGGAGTTATTTCTAGTCTTTTGATTTTAGAAAAATTTTCTTTAGTGACTAACATTGTCCATAGTCCAAGGTTTTGTGCATTTGTAATTTTGACATATTGCCAATTACCCTTGTAGTGGTTATACCAATTTACATTCGAGTCAGCAGTCTGAGAGGACCTGATTCTTCAAGCCTCTACATCTGAGTGTGTTACCAAACTTTAGGATGTTAGCCAATATCATGGGTGAAAAATGGTATTTAAGGGTAGTTTAGTTTGCATTTATCTTAGGAGTGAGGTTGAGCATCTTTAAAATACTAGGAAATGGAAGTATAGAATCAAACTAAACTAGCATTTTCTTCTCTTATCAAGACCAAAAACCTGCACACAGCAGACCCCAGAGAAGGAAATCTCAGCCTCCTCTGAGAGGCATTTGGGAACAGACCACCCCTCAGTACAAGTACTTCACATGAATTAACCCATTCAAATTCACACGTCCTTGAATGATAGGCGCTGTTATACCATTTTACAGATGAGAACACTGAGGTTGAGAGAGCACATTCCCAAGATCTGTTAAGTGACAGAGCAGGGGCTTAATCCTAGGTCTGGAGGACTTCAGGACCTGGATATCAATGACTAGCCTGTACTATTTAGGATGCTGTATTTATGCATGGAGTTTGAATTAGGCCATTTGTATGCTGTTCTTCTCCCATCGGATTTATGCTCTTCTCCCTGGTCTAGCCATCTTCCAACTCTGCGCCTGGTTTGGAAGGGTATATTTTTTCTTTAATGTAGCTCTGGTTCATTGCTTTTCCCTGTAGATTTTTGAGATGCAGCAAGTTCATTCTCAGGCAGTCTTGACCTCTCTGTACTTTACTGTACTTTACCCTTTTCTGCCTGTGTCTTGATAGAAGTCACTGTGTTTGTAGCAAATTATAAATATTGATCTGTTTTCTCTCTCACCTTCATATAAATATGGGATTTGGAGCATTGGGCTGTGTAGTGATCATTTTTTAAAAAGCAATTGGGGAAAATTTATTTCTTGCTTATATATCAGGGATTAACTCAACATAAGCATGTGAGCACAAAATAATGTAAGATTAGTTGATTTATAATTCCTTATTAAACACAACTGAACTTTGCTAGAATTACTTAGGAAAGACAGATTCCTCCCAAGTAGAGCTATGACACTGAAAATACTGGGCTGGGCACCGTGGCTCACGCCTGTAATCCCAGCACTTTGGGAGGATGAGGCGGGCGGATCATGAGATCAGGAGATCGAGACCATCCCGGATAGCATGGTGAAACCCCATCTCTACTAAAACTACAAAAAAATTAGCTGGGCGTGGTGGCGGGCGCCTGTAGTCCCAGCTACTTGGGAGGCTGAGGCAGGAGAATGGCATGAACCTGGGAGGCGGAGCTTGCAGTGAGCTGAGATCGCACCACTGCACTCCGGCCTGGGCAACAGAGCAAGACTCCGTCTCAAAAAAAAAAATAAAAAAAAAAAAAAAAAAGAGGCCGGGCGCGGTGGCTCAAGCCTGTAATCCCAGCACTTTGGGAGGCCGAGACGGGCGGATCACGAGGTCAGGAGATCGAGACCATCCTGGCTAACACAGTGAAACCCCGTCTCTACTAAAAATACAAAAACTTAGCCGGGCGAGGTGGCGGCGCCTGTAGTCCCAGCTACTCGGGAGGCTGAGGCAGGAGAATGGCGTGAACCCGGGAGGCGGAGCTTGCAGTGAGCTGAGATCCGGCCACTGCACTCCAGCCTGGGTGACAGAGCGAGACTCCGTCTCAAAAAAAAAAAAAAAAAAAAAGAATACTTTTTTTTTAAACCAGAATATGTGATATATGAAATATATTTCCCAAGGGAATATTTCCCTTTTGTACAATTTGGGTGTTTTGCCAGGACTTTAGAAGGAATGGATTATGGTTTCACACCCATTTGGTGGAATGCTATCTATTTTAATAGACTTTTATTTTTACCTTTCTGATTATTCATTTTTTTGTTTGATTTTTAATCAGGCAATTATTACAGTTTACGTTCTCAGCATGAGAAAGCAGCCTTGTATTTCCAGAGAGCCCTGAAATTAAATCCTCGGTATCTTGGTGCCTGGACACTGATGGGACATGAGTACATGGAGATGAAGAACACGTCTGCTGCTATCCAGGCATATAGGTGATTATCTAGAGGGCGGTGAGGTAGAGCAGACTGCTGTGATGTTAGGAGCCTCTAAGCCTGCAAGTTGCTAACCTTGATTCTGCCTTCTTAACAACTTGTCTTTTCCATTTCTTAGACATGCCATTGAGGTCAACAAGCGGGACTACAGAGCTTGGTATGGCCTTGGGCAGACCTATGAAATCCTTAAGATGCCATTTTACTGCCTTTATTATTATAGACGGGCCCACCAGCTTCGGTAAGCCTGGTCACTTGACAATGCATCTGATATGAGAAGGGCTAATATCTTTTTTTCCCTCTTTTGATAGCTATTGACAAATCACAGTAGATGGTTTTTACTCTTGGGGATCTGAGTTTAAAGTTGCTAAATGCTGTTTGGTTATTTTCATTTAACGTATTTCACTAATGGGTTAATAGTATAATTACAAACACAAAGTAATCTATTATATGGAGCATTAAGTAAAAGACCAGTTGTTGCATAGATTTGAAATAGTGGTGTACTGGTTCCTCAAGGGAGAACCTCAGTTTCTGTCAAGTCTTTGCTCAGACTGCCTATTCTTCTTTCTCAGACCCAATGATTCTCGCATGCTGGTTGCTTTAGGAGAATGTTACGAGAAACTCAATCAACTAGTGGAAGCCAAAAAGGTACCTTAAATTGGTTCCTGAAGAATTTGAGTGGAAATGTGCTGTTTAGATGAAGGTTGGGCTATCTGTGCTCTAATTTTCCCCTTATTCTGATCTAGGTGCATAGGAAGGTCTGAATATTTATAGATACATAGTCTGAAAGCAAAGCTGGGCCAAGGTCATCAGTGGGAATGTCAGTGTGTAGCCTAGACCTATCAGAACTAGTAATGCCTTGCATTCTATAAATCTGAACTTCTGGGAGGCTTGCAGTGTCTTAACCTTCATATGATTTAGTTGTGGCACATGGGACAATGGTCAAAATGACCAGTTTATTTTTTTGACAGTGTTATTGGAGAGCTTACGCCGTGGGAGATGTGGAGAAAATGGCTCTGGTGAAACTGGCAAAGTGAGTGAAAGGAGTGAAATGCTATTGATATTTCTGTTGGCTTCTCTGGGATGTGGGTCCTGCATGTTCTAGAGCCTCCCATCCACCCATAATTCTACGTGGGTGTGGGGATGTAGCAGGATATATGAATGCTGGTCTGTGAATGTAGCCATCTTGACCCTAGAGAATGCCATTTCTGGCCAGGCGCAGTGGCTCATGCCTGTAATCCCAGCACTTTGGGAGGCCGAGGGAGGTGGATGAGCTGAGGTCAGGAGTTCGAGACCCAGGAGGCGGAGGTTGCAGTGAGCCGAGATCGCGCCATTGCTCTCCAGTGGGGGCAACAAGAGTGAAACTCTGTCTCAAAATAAAAAAAATAAAAAGAGAATGCTACTTCTCTTGAAGGAGGGCAGTTGCTTTCCTATTAAAGCAAGAGATCAAGATTGATTTGAAGAAAGGATAAAATTTTTGTGTCTAGGAAAACTACTTTCAGTATTAATTTCCTAATAAGGGCCAGAAAAATTAGGAATTACTCAAAGAGTAGGCAAAGAGGTTCTTGAATGTAAAGAGGTTCCTGTCTGGATTCTTAGGAAAAAAAATTGAGTTGCTTGGTGTCTTTTTTTTTTGTAATTTACAGATAGGATCTTGCTATGATGACCAGGTTGGTCTTGAAATCATTGGTCTCAGCCAGATTAGAGAGTAGCTAGGATTATGGCCCTGTGCCACCATGCCTGACCACTTGGTATCTTTTTTTTTTTGAGACAGAGTCTTGTTCTGTCATGCAGGCTGGTGTGCAACCTCTGCCTCCTGGGTTCAAACGATTCTCCTGCCTCAGTCTCCTGAGTAGCTGGGATTTCAGGTGCGTGCCACCACACCTGGCTAATTTTTGTATTTTTTAGTAGAAACAGGGTTTTGCCATGTTGGCCAGGCTGGTCTTGAACTCCTGATCTCTGGTGACCCACCTGCCTTGGCCTCCCAAAGTGCTGGGGTTACAGGTGTGAGCCACCGCACCCAGCTTTTTTTTTTTTTTTTTTGAGTCAGAGTCACACTCTGTGGCCCAGGCTGGAGTGTAGTGGTGTGATCTTGGCTCACTGCAACCTCCACCTCCCAAGTTCAAGCAATTCTCGTGCTCCAGCCTCCTGAGTAGGTGGGATTACAGGCATGTGTCACAACGCCTGGCTAATTTTTGTATTTTTAGTAGAGATGAGGTTTCACCTTGTTGACCATGCTGGTCTTGAACTCCTGACCTCAAGTGATCTGCTCTCCTTGGCCTCCCAAAGTGCTGGGATTACAGGCACGAGCCACCTTACTCTGAGTATTACTAGATAATTTTTGCAAGGATGTATTATCTAGCTTAGATATTACTGTTTACTAACTCTCCTTCCATCATTAGCAGAGTAATTATTCTAAGCTTTGATAACAGTAACTATAACATCTAATACTATTCTAGTTCCAAGAGTGTCATTTATGTTAAAATTGATACTTACCTATGTATTGTTTTTTTTGGCCGTACTTTTACTTTTTTTAATCACTAAGTTGCTTTGGGATTTCATTGGTACTTAAAGACCAGTTTCTTTTGTAGGCTTCATGAACAGTTGACTGAGTCAGAACAGGCTGCCCAGTGTTACATCAAATATATCCAAGATATCTATTCCTGTGGGGTATGTATCATAGCGTGAGAATTGTATTGCTGATATTATTACTGTCACCTCAGTCATTTTGCTTTCTCTTTCTAGGAAATAGTAGAACACTTAGAAGAAAGCACTGCTTTTCGCTATCTGGCCCAGTACTATTTTAAGTGCAAACTGTGGGATGAAGCTTCAACTTGTGCACAAAAGTGTTGTGCATTCAATGATGTGAGTATCAGTTCTTTAATAAAAGGTCTGAATTTTAGGCTAGAACATAAGATACTTAAGTGGAAAGCCTACCTTGGCCAGGCGCAGTGGCTCACGCCTATAATCCCAACACTTTGGGAGGCTGAGGCAGGAGGATTGCTTGTGCCCAGGAGTTCAAGATGAGCCTGGACAAAAAAGGGAGACCTTGTCTCTACAAAAAATAAATTTCACCAGGTTTGGTGGTGCATGCCTGTGGTCCCGGCTACTTGGGAGGCTGAGGTGAGAGGATCACTTGAGCCTGGGAGGTCGAAGCTGCAGTGAGCCTTGATCACACCACTGCAGTGTAGCCTGGGTGACACAGTGAGACCCCATCTCAAAAAAAAACAAGCAAGCTTACGTGCCTGCCTTGATCTGTGGAAGTTGTATATCAGCATCTTAATAACTTGTTTTTGAGACTAGCCTTGGACATGTTTTGAAACATTTGCCTGACTTTGTTGCAGACCCGGGAAGAAGGTAAGGCCTTACTCCGGCAAATCCTACAGCTTCGGAACCAAGGCGAGACTCCTACCACCGAGGTGTCTGCTCCCTTTTTCCTGCCTGCTTCACTCTCTGCTAACAACACCCCCACACGCAGAGTTTCTCCACTCAACTTGTCTTCTGTCACGCCATAGTTGGCTACTGTCAAGCCAGCACATTGTTAGACCCATCTTAATTAAGCCTTACCTCCATGTAAAGAACAGCACGTCTGTTCCAAGGACCTCAGCTCTTCTTGTTTCTACAGATGGCAACAGCTCCATAGGGACAGCTTGTATAATTACCTTCAGAGGCCGACTGACAGAATGCTGGCAGGAATAGACATTATCTTGCCAGTTAGAAGTACTTCTATCTCACTTATGTCCAGAGAGTGGCTATAGATTTTGGCCTTCTTCTCTGAAAAAAAAATTTTTTTTTTTTGCCCCCAAGAAAGTCGCTTTTATAGCACTTTAGCACAGGCAATGCTACAGGAACAGTTTCAGTGCTGCTGAGAGTGAAAGAAAGGAGGAAAGTCTGCCGCTCTACAGTCAGCTAGCAGTAGGGCACTGAGTACCCTAGGAAGAAGTCAGAGCAATGGATACAAATGACCTTGCTCTTGGATTTGCTGAGCATGATCCCTATTCTGATGTCAGAGATTAGGTTTAAATGGAATAGAGCTATCCATTTGTACTTACTCTAGGGAGACAATCTTCCAAAACAGTTTTGGGGGGTCTTCTAAAAGCTTTCAAATTGGAAGTAATTTACTAGAGTTGAATAAAAGAAGGGCAAAAAGAATCTCACAGAGCTTGGAACTGCTGATAGCCCTTACTGAGGGCAAAAGATGGCTATATTGTTAGCTATACTCCTACCAAAGCAAAGCAAGGTGATAGGATTATAGATAATTTCACGGACATTTGGAAATAACATTTGTGATTATACAGACAAAAATAAACTCACTTCAAGCTGGTCTGTTTTAATAAATTTTCAATGTAATTGTCTATTTTTTCCCCTCCCATCTGCAACAGAATACATCTTTTTCAGCCTTTATCTAGATGAGGTAAAGGGAATCATTTTTATGGTGCTCTTGGAGAGTTTCAGGCCTGTGCATGTATGTGCAGCAGGAGGTAATATGCTATAATATCTGCTGTAATATATTTGCACAATAGATGCTATGGATCATTCTGAGCTCAGGGTCCAGACTTCATTCTTATTCCCAGAATTTTGTGTTACCTTTTTACCTCCTAACATATGTTTGTTTGTTGAGACAGAGTCTTGCTCTGTCACCCAGGCTGGAGTGCAGTGGGGCAATTTCGGCTCACTGCAGGCTCCGCCTCCTGGGTTCACACCATTCTGCTGCCTCGGCCTCCCGAGTAGCTGGGACTACAGGCGCCCGCCACCATGCCAGGCTAATTTTTTTTTTCTTTTTGTATTTTTAGTAGAGACGAGGTTTCACTGTGTTAGCCAGGATGGTCTTGATCTCCTGACCTCGGGATCTGCCCGTCTCAGCCTTCCAAAGTGCTGGGATTACAGGTGTGAGGCACCGCGCCCGGCTGACACTTCATCTTATGTTAAGGAAGGTTTAGAATATCTAATACAACTTGAATTCATCTGTTACTAAGCCTTCTTAAGCAAGCTGTATACTAGTTACTGGTCTCCACTGCCATGCCTTTTCAAGGTTCCCATGGTCCAGAATGATGTTTGATTCTCAATTTTTCTGCCCCTTTTATAATTTGTTTTAATGATTTTGCTACATTTTGAATAAAAAATGTGAACAATAATATCTTTAATATAACTGTTTTTGTGTGCATAGATACCATAGAAGTAAATAAAAAAAAAACCCATGAGATTACATAGGTGGTTATAATATAAAAGTGGGAAAAAAGCTAGTGTCTGAGTATTGCATCATGGATATAATTCCTGATATATGGTAAAGCATAAAAGAGACCTATTTTTTCACGAGAGTAGCTGACCCACCTCAGGGCCACGACTGCTCTTCTCTTTCCCCACAGCCTTAGTACTTTTTGCCAAAAGGCCCAGATTTGAGTAAAGGGGAGCGCCGTGAGCGTAGGATCCGGGCATAAGGGCTGCAGTCTGTTGAGCTTTGGCAGGTTGGTGTCCGGGGAAGTAAATTTCGAAGGAATGGTTTCTTCCCTGGTGGTTGTTGGTTTGGTTGCTGGTTTTCCTGGTTGGCACCAAGGCGCTTTTTGGCAGAAACCTGGCCTTGGAGTTTTAGCACAGTATGATACTGCTCAGCAATACATGCTGCCTTCTTCCGAAGGTCCAGTTTCACTAGTACCATGTTGTTCTGCAGTTCAGCCAGAGTCTGGTCCTAAGGAAGATCAATAAAGTTAGAGAAAACACTTTTGTCTGGTATATTAGAGAAACGAGAGGGCTAAGGGTAATACATACCATCCATTACTAGTTACTAACAACTGTTTCTTAAAAGATTAAAACTCTTTAAGGTCAGAGCTTATAACTGAATAAGGGGACATTTTTCTGAGAACAAAACATAAGCAGTGCTGAATAGGACATCTTCTAACACATAAGGTAGCTTGAGTAAATTTAATTTCTAAGTGCTTCAGTCTCTAGATATCAAATTAAATGTTGAGTTTAAGATATACAGTTTTAACATTTTAATATCTCTGGAATCAGGATGCATCTTACTGATGAGAAATGTCATAGCTAAATTGTTACTTTTTTCTTAGTAGTACATAAAATAATGGTTTCTTATAATCAGTAGCATTTTAGATGAAATATGACAGTAACTACTTCCGTAAGGTGACTGTGACAGAAAATGCCTATAAATTACTTAGCACAGTGCCTGCTACTTAGTAAATGCTTAACAAAGAATAGTTATTTTTACTTTGCAAATATATTGCTCTCACTATAAATTCAGCCTAAAAATCTTTACCTTTTTCTTCTGGTCCTCTTTCCTTTCTCACATACACATTGGAGTGGGCTGGGAGGAGAGAAGTGGGTATATAATTTGCCCTAACCTGTTTGATTAAGATGTCATCACAAGTGGTCAAGGCTTGACGAAGTTTTCCTGCCCCAGTGCTGTGGCAACAAGCTCTCTCTGCTGATTGGAGAGACTCACCAAGTTTCTGAAGCTCTGTCCGCAACAGCCTTATATTCTGAAAAAGGGGAAGTAGGAATCATATTGTAGCCAAGAGCAACCAGGATAATGATCTGGAGGGGTCAGGTAGCCATTTGAAGAGAAAATTAGAAAGGCTAGTCAGCTGAGTGAAATAGCCACTTTCCTGAACTGTGCACAACGAACATCTTGTCTTCACATGAACCAGTGATAGAGTGTTGCATGTGGGAAATTACCTTAGGTAAGAGTTTGGTAAACAGAAATGTAATTACCTTCTGGCCCTCTTCTAACTTCTTGTCCACATCAATGGTGAAGGGCTTGGCTGAGGGTGGTGGTTCTAACATTTTCTGATACTTATGCAACTCTGAGGGAAGGAAACAGGAAATTTAAAATATGTGGGGGGTGTTTTAGCCTTGGACTAACCTCTTTAACTAACAGTAGCTTGCAGCAAATATAAAAAGTGAGGCTATGTGCATCCTAGATTGAAATGTCAGGGGGATGTAGCTTGCAGTTTAGGAAATTATGTTACAGCAGGAGTTAGAGGGCCTGGGTTTGAGTAACAGCTCTTCCCTGAACCACTGTTGTTTCCTGCCTGTCTCTTTCCTCACCTTCAGTGGTGGAGTTTAGCTCTGCTTTGCACTGGTGTAATTTAGCTTTAACCTCCTGAAGCTGCTGGGTGGAGGCAGAAGCTGCCAACCTTTGTGACCGCCGTAGTGACAATTCAGACCCTGATTGCTGATGGGCCACTGACTGTTGTCTGGCTTCCTGCAAGAGAGCTTCTAGCTCTTCAATCTTTTCATCCCGCTCCTAAGAGGGAAGCAGAGAGCACAATTCTTTGCAGAGCCAGAAAAATACTGCCAAGACAGATGACTGAACAAACAAAGCACTTGTGACACTGATCCCTTGAAAACCTTTTGTTAGCACTTAATACGATTTCCTGGCCAACTAAACCCTTAATTCACCAAACACAGGTTGAACCCAAAGCACTATGGGTAATAGAGAAAAGGGAATTCTATATTCCTGCCCTTACTGGAGTAGTTTATAAAATCACTTTACTTCAGGCAAGCTAGTGATGGAAATCTGAGCAGCTAATTGGAGCTGGCTCAGGGCAACTCACCTGAATCTCTTCTTGGTAAAAACTTGTCAGTGACTCCTTGAGGATGTTTAGTTTTTCTTCATACATTTCCTCTAATAGTTCCTTTTGGGTGTCCAAATGTTCACTGTCAGAAACAGAGGAGAAAAGAGAAGTAAGTGAAGGTTCCGAGGAGTGAACTTGGGAAACAGATCTTGAGGCACAACTCCACCTAACTCCTTACTTCCCACCCTCTGTCCCAGGTGACAGAGCAAGAGGGGTCACTCAGCTAGTACCTGCACCACTGTTCCCGCTGTTGCATCTGTTCTACCATCTCATTGCAAATTTCATCTCGGAGATGCATCTCCAGCTGCAGCTTTTCCTGTCGTTCCTTCAAAAGCAGTGTCTTCATGGCTTCCACTACTTGCAGGAGCTCCTAGGAGAGACACACATGTCAGAGGTCATCAGACGCTCATGCCCTCAAAAGGCACAAGCCCAGCTGGAAGGCACTATGGAAAAATGTGTAGCTACTAGGCTGCTACACTAAAGCTTTCTTGTATTCTCACCTCTTTGCCATACATGGAGATGTCAGTTTCGTTTTCAATGTCATCATCAAGGCCTGCGTCTGCCTTAGCTCCTTTCTCTAAGCTGGGGGGTGCCTGAAGACTATGTTCCTTGATGAACGAGTGCAGGGATGGGAATCCCAGTTGCATAGGTGGGGCATGCACAAGCTAGAGGGAAAAAAAATATCTTACTTGACTCCGTAAATAGTCCCTAGGAGCTTTCTTAGAGTTACTAGTTCCAAGTGAGCACACCCATCACACCTCTGGCTTCTCACCTGGCTAGCAATGGCTGAGAACTTGGCCACATGAAGAGTTTCATCATAGGTAGATGCACAGGGATTCACATTGACAATCATGCAGGAACGGCCTCGGCCTGTGAAGAAACCTTGGAACACTCGAGTCAACTTGCTGTCACGGAAGGGAACCAGGTTCTGCTTTGACCTGGCAGAGAATCAGAGATAATAGAGCTGTGAGCAGAACACCAGTCCTTTGGGTATCCTAGCACCATCCCCACTGGTGACCAGGAAGTCTCTTAGCAAATTTCTGAGCCCAGGGCTTATAGTCAAAAGCTCACCGGTTCTGCTGATTTTGACGAAGGGCAGCAATACAGCGGCCCAGGGTGTGCAGAGAGGTGTTAATGTTTCCTGCTTCCTTCAACCGTTCACCACTCTTCTGATCTTTGCAGCGCTCTGAGCCAGCCAGATCACAGAGTGACAGCCTAGAATGATGCACAGGATCTGACATAAGGGCCTCACATGTTGAGCCTTCTGGCCCTTTTTGTAATTCTGGAAAGGGGATGGCCCACTAAGAATCTCTGTACCCAAAGAAGGAGAACAAGTAGTTCCCCTAAGGATCTCCTCCATGCTTTCCCAACTATCATTTATGGCCAAGAAGCCCACATTTCTAAATGGAAAAACTTACTCGCTGATCTTGGGGACGATATCTCCTTCCCCCTGAAGGTGTAGGATCCTGATTGAGAAGATGCTGTGACTGGAAGTTAAGAAAAACAAAAAGTCATTGCACATCTTCCATAACCAGGCAGAGGACTAATGTTTCCTGGAACACAGTGAAGAGTTTATTCTTACAATCTACTCACCTGCGGCTGGAATTCTGGTTGAGGTGGGTGCTGGCAAAGCTCTGGTTCTTACGACCCACTTTCAGGAGCTTCCAGGCCTCCTCAGCATCTTGCACATGAATCCAGTTGAGATCTGGGGCCAAAGGAGAGGGGTGTAAGATGGGAACATCCAACTCTTGCCAGTCTCTCCCCAGTTGCCCTCCAGCGTTCATGCCAGCTTCCCCCCATGTTCCTTTACCTTTCACATAGGGATTGCCATTTTGATCCTCGCAGAGCCGCAAAGTCTGCCTCTTGCGCTGTTGGCTAGGTGGTTCTAATAGGTCATAAAGCAGTTCGTTGTAGATCTCAAAGAACGAGACCCAGACGGAGAAGCGAATGTCTGCCGGGACAGGTACTGGGGCAGTGTCTGGCTGTGCCCATCGGTGACTTGTTTCTGGGGAAGAAGCCAATGTATAGGGCATCAATCTAGAGCAGTTCATCTCTCTTTTGGCCTGCAGGGGCCTTGGAAGGCACACCTCAGATTGCAACCTCTGGTCTGTACTCCTGGCAGCTATTAGGAACAGGGAGTGAGTTCCTACTATTTCTTGGCAGAGCCCAGTCATGGTACATACCATCCAGCTGGCTACTGCTGGTACATTGACTGATAGAAGAGAGCCCAGCAATGCCACTGTCAAAGCTGGTGCTGGTACCTATCCGACTTTCAATGTAGACACTCCTCTTCAAGGAAGTGGACAGCTCCTCCTGGAGGGGCACAGGGAGAAGGTAAGCACAAAACTTCCCCGAGATTTGTACCCCCTGCCCCCACTGCCATGGATATCAATGCTTTACCTCTTGGAGGCCTCCATTTAGCAGGGACAGCTTCTTCATTTCCTCCTGTCGGATCTGCTTGCTGTCTAGCCAGATTACCTCATTAGAGAGCAAGGGCTTTAGATCAGGTGTTGGATGAAGCTGGCCTTGGAGGCTATTGAAGATCAGCGCCAAGGACCGGGGGAGAATCCCTCCATCCTTGATGGTACCTGGAGGCATATGATGGACAGCTGAGGCAAGTGCCCTTCTTCCCCTAACTCAGAGTCTCAAAAGGTAAAAATAACACCATTACCAGCCAATCAGGAATCCTGTGAAGTCTTACTACTTACCTTGAATTGTGTGGGTTTTCCCTGAGTTAGTGACTCCATATGTATAGATAAGCCAGTTCTGCCCTTTGAGTACATCCTTTACCATCTCCTTCACAGTTAGGTTGAAGAAGGATGCTTGTCCCACTTCTGGCCCAAAGATCTAGAGAGAGACCCAGTTTTTTAGAGGCCTATCCTTCATCTCCCACTTGCCTCCTGTGCAGAGCCAGCAGATATATTCCTTCTTGAGTGGTTGGCTCTGGAGACCACTCAAGCAGCTTCTTCCTGCCAGCTGTTCCCTAAACACTGAGGACTCAAGCACTCTCTGCTAGTCCATCTTTCAACCAAATCAACAAACACTTAAGGAATGCTATGCCCTAGGCCTGATGCTGCACACACAATGGGGTAATATAATGGCCCACAAGCGTGGGCTTTGGAGATACATGGATCTAGACTCAGGTCCTAACTCTACCAGTGACTAGCTACATGGCTTCAGCAATATTACTTTCATTGAGCCACACTATCCTTGTGAGGAAAATAAGGAAATAATGATAATAGCAATAGAATTTTTCAGAATTGATATACATATGTTGCTTGACACATTGACTAACACATAACTAGGGCCCTCAAAATTGTAGGTGTGCGTATACAAGGAACTCACAGTCAGGTAGAGAAGCTTTCCCTCTAAAGAGGGAATAAAGTTGCCCTTACATGTTGGTCCTTTGTTCACAAACCAGTACCCTTCATACCTGGGAAAAGGTGAACCTGTGGGTGGCTTGGCCAATTCCCCGCTCATTGCTCTTCAGGGCAAAAGAGTCCTTGGGTGCTTGTAGAACAAGGGTCTCCACATTGTCAATATGGACACAACCCTGAGAAGGGAGAAAATACAGTTGTCACAAAAGGCATTCCTGGGAATCTTTTGTACTGCATCATTTCACCTTAAATCCTCCCTTCTCAGACACTTACCTGATCTTCCTGTCGCTCCAACTCTGAAGGTAACAAGGGCCTAACCCTCAAGTATACTTTCACCTTCTCCGTACCGTCCTCAGATGGAACCTGTGGCAGAATTCCAGCCCAGAACCACAGATTAATTTCAGCAGCAAATGGGCAAACAGTAGTTTCTAGGAACCATGATAACAGTACCCCATTTCACCTCAAATGTCTCTGTGCAGCTACTCTTTGGTTCCACAATCATTCCAACCCACATGGACATTTTTACTACTTTGTCACCCTTCCCTGTCTCATCATTATCCTGCAAACCTGGCTTGCCACACCAATGATCTGAGTTAGAATTTATTGACTGGTATGAAAATTTGTATGTGATATTAAAGCAAAGCAGAGGCAAACACACTTGAATTTGAGTCCCAATTCCATCACTTAGTAACTATGAGACCTTGAACTATGAGTTCTTGAAAGTCTTTGCCTCAATTTCCTCATCTGTAGAATGGAGTTAATAATAGCACCCATGTCATTAATTCAGCAGATACTTAGAGGCCGGGCGCAGTGGCTCACGCCTGTAATCCCAGCACTTTGGGAGGCTGAGGGGGGGGGATCACCTGAGGTCAGGCATTCCAGACCAGCCTGGCCAACACAGCAAAATCCCGTCGCTACTAAAAATACAAAAATTAGCTGGGCTTGGTGGGGGGTGCCTGTAATCCCAGCTACTGAGGAGGCTGAGGGAGGGAGAACTACTTGAACCCGGGAGGCGGAGGTTGCAGTGAGCAGAGATTGTGCCACTGCACTCCAGCCTGGGCGACAGAGCGACACTCCATCTCAAAAACAAACAAACAAGCAAACAAACAAAAAACCCCAAAAAAACAAAAAAACCCGCAGATATTTAGAGTGCCTACTATGGCCTAGGAACTGAGAAGCTCTGATAGTCCATAGTGAGAGACATTATCAAGGACCATGCTGTCATGGAACTTTTTTAAGTCTCTAAGAGAAACTCTATAAAAGCACAAAATGTGACAATGTATGTTAATGTTTAGCATAGGACCTAGTACAGTGTTTCTCAACCAGGGTCATTTCCACTCCAAAGGCCATTTAAGCAATGCCTGAAGTGCCTGAAGACATTTTTTGATTGTCACAAATGGGAAGGCACTACTGACATCTAGTGGGTAGATGTCAGGAATGCTGTTAAACATCTTACAATATACAGGACAGATCCCTACAAGAACTGTCTAGCCCCAAATGTCAACAATGCTGTGATGGAGAAACCCTGGCCTAGCAGGAAAGCTACAACAAATTGAAGCTATGGTGATACTATCAAAACCTGAACATACATTCCACTTACATAATGCCTATATGACCTTGTGCAAATTATTTAGCACAACTGGGCCTCAAGGCAAAGAGAGATAACTATTATTTCCTGATTAACTGAGAGCATGCACTTGAGGGTATTTCATTAATGCAATGCAAATAATAGTTCTTCTGGACACACAACTCTTAATTTTTTTTTTACTTGTCATGCCCTTAATTTTTTTTTCTTTTCGTAGCCATTTTGTCCTACATGCCCCTAATTTTGAATTGATCTCTCAAACCTTCAGGATTGCTAGTCTTTGACCTCATACTACCGTGTATGGACAACTATTGACCTGAGGATGTCACTTTCTGCCCCAGCCACTCCCCAGTTCCTTTACCTGCTGCTTGTCCTCTAGGGAGGTAGAGATGACAGAGCAGTCTGACAGCAGGTTCTTGCGTACCACAGACCCCAAATCTGCAGCTGTGGACTCAAACATGGGAGAGACTACGACATCGTCATCGGACAGCAAGCCCGCTGGCGGAGAAAGGATCCCTTGCGACATGACGGCAGGGGCAGCCTAGGTCTAAAAAGAGACCAAAAAGTGGGCAGGGAGAACAACCTTTAGGGACAGAAGGGGCCGCGAATTTTAGGTAATAAGTCCCTTGCCCCAGGACACCGGGTCCCGCTCCCTACTTCCTTTCCCCTCTAATTATCGGCAAAGGGGAATGGAATGAGAGAAGTTCACTTAATGAACAATCGAGAGAAGTTTGAGGTTGCATTTCTGAAAGCGAACAGAAGTCCACAGAAATCTGGCTCCAAAAGCAAAAGGCCAGGCCTAAAGTAGGGCACCTCGCCCGCCGGTGCTGTGGAGGTGGTGTCAGGATCCCTCGGCTCCTTTTCTAACCTCAACCCAAGGACCACCGTGAGAACAGAGATGCAGCATTAAGAGAAAAACAGATGGCTGCAGTTCCGATTTCTTAAAGCCTATTCCGCGTGGGCAAGAGCTGGTAACCCGGGCTCCAGCACAGCCGCACACTCACCCGAAGACGTGCCACTTGCTCCTCCTCGGGTACCGGCTCACTCACACCTAGTCGCCGAACCTGGACTTTCGCAGCCGGAGAGCACAACTCCGCCCACGAGGTGCAGCTTTGTTACCGATACAATATTTTAAATTACGCGCTGCGTTCGTTCGGCCAATGAGATAGGGAAGTCTGCAGCTACCAATCTGCGTAAGGAAAAGGGGCGGGTCCGACTGGAATTCCAGTAGTTTGCATCCGCTTGACCTCTCAGATCTAATGTGGGTCCGGGTTACCAACTGTCGCGGGTTAGGAGTTATTTCGCTTGGGATTCTTCCAGCTTAACCCTTTTTCTTGAACCTTAGACATTTCTTACCTAAGAACCCTAAAGGAAATCTTGAGGCTTCAGCCGCCAACCCCTGTCCTTCCTTAGCAAAAATCTTAAAAGGATTGCACAAGATAACTGGTTTAGGGTGCTTGCTTTGTCTTAGGGGAAAAAACGACATTTCCCAGGAGGCACCGCGAACCAACGCCGGTACTCTACTTCCCAGAATTCCAGGGTTTCGGCCCTACCAGACCGTCTCTCCTCAGGGTTGGAGACTTCGGGGCCAAGATGGCGACGGGAACGGGCAGTGAGTATCTGAGCAGGTTTTGCGTGAAAGGCGTTTGTAGATCCGAGGCTAGGCACCATATTTTTGTTACACGCTTAGGGAGTGGGAGAAGTGGTTTGCTTGAGAGCTCAGGGTTTTCAGAGACCTGCGCTCCACAGCATCGTGAAGACCAACGTTTGGGGGCCCAGAAATCTGGGGTCTTGTTTCTCAGGGAGGGAGCGGAGGTGTGAGAGAAGGAGCTTAGTGAATCCTAGTGTGTTAGGAGCCCTTCGGGGTAACCGTAAAAGCACTCTAGAAACTTGGGCGTGCAGACGAAAAGATGTTATGAGCCAGACGGAGTAACCGGCACCTCAAAGAGCCATTCATTTTTTGTTCGACGTTTGTGAGGCAGTGGAAGTGGGGCCTTTTAACCATGAGCTTTTCTTGCCACTCAGGAAATTGCATCTCGGGGATTTCAGCCATTTTTCTTTTAGTGGACTGAAAAGGTCTTTTAGGCCCGACATTTGGAGTAGAGGATCTGAGAGAAGTAAACAAGTTTATGCTAAGAGGGAGGCGGGGTTGTAGGAGGGGCTGGCCGCTCGGGTTCCTGGGAAATAAGCCCTGAATAAGTTCAAACTGGAATAAAGTCCAGTATTCTTAAAACTGGGCTTTTAGGGAGAACTGCCTAATCTGACATTCCCAATTTTTTAATAAAGCGGAGCTTCAAGCCGTGGCGTTTTAAGAAATAAAATGTTAATAATTCACATGCAACAAATTGGTACCACAGTCACTGGTGATACTTCACTTGGAGAGGTGAAAATCAAGATTTGGTGATAGTAGCTCACTTTGTCCTAACAAGTTGGAATATTTTGTATTAGGCTTTTAGTCCCCTTTTTGGGGATTTTGGAGCTTAGCACTACAGTCTCAGTGGTTGCTTCCAAGGCTTTTTTTTTTTTTTCGTTTCCCAGAACACAAGCTGCTGAGTACTGGCCCCACAGAGCCATGGTCCATCCGAGAGAAGCTGTGTTTAGCATCTTCTGTCATGAGAAGTGGAGATCAAAATTGGTAAGCTATCTAGGATGTCAGCTTTTCTGGGTCTTAGAAATTGTTAGATACTCTTTCACATTGATAGATTTCTGTAGTTAATCATATTAAGCTGTAAGTAGACTTTTTCTTCTTCCCTTTTTTTTTTTTTTTTTTTTTTGAGACAGTCTCCTTCTCTCGCCCAGGCTGGAATGCAGTGGTGCAGCCACGCCCAGCTAATTTTTTTAGTTTTTAGTAGAGACAGAGTTTCGCCATGTTGGCCAGGCTGGTCTCGAACTCCTGACCTCAGGTGATCCACTGGCCTCAGCCTCCCAAAGTGCTAGGATTACAGGCGTAAGCCACTGCGCCTGGCCATGCCTGGCTAATTTTGTATTTTTAGTAGAGACAAGGTTTCACCATGTTGGCCACGCTGGTCTCAATCACCTGACCTCATGATCTGCCCACCTCGGCCTCCGAAAGTGCTGGGATTACAGGCGTGAGCCACTGCTGCCGGCCTTTTTTTTTTTTTTTTGAGACAGGGTTGCACTTTGTGGCCCAGGCTGGAGTGCAGTGGTGTGATCTTGGCTCACTGCAACCTCCATGTCTGAGGCTCAAGTGATCCTCCCACCTCAGCCTCTTTAGTAGCTGGGACTACAGGTGCACACCACCATGCCCAGATAATTTTTTGTATTTTTTTGTAGAGATAGGGGTTTCATCATGTTTCCTAGGCTGGTCTTGAACTCCTGGGTTCAAGCGATCTGCCCACCTCAACCTCCCAACCTACTGGGATTACGGGTGTGAGCCACCAGGCCAGCTGTATTTTTTTTTTTTAAACAGCTTTATTGAGATATAATTCACATACTATAAAATTAACTTACTTAAGATGTACAATATAATGGTTTTTAGTATATTCACAGTTGTGCAGCCATTACCACAATCTAATTTTAGAACATTTTCTTTATTTTTATTTTTTTTATTTTTTATTTTTTGAGGCTCTTGCTTTGTTGCCCAGGCTGGAGTGCAGTGGCGCAATCTTGGCTCACTGCAAGTTCCGCCTCCTGGGTTCATGCCATTCTCCTGCCTTAGCCTCTCGAATATCTGGGACTACAGGCGCCCGCCACCACGCTCAGCTAATTTTTTTTTATTTTTAGTAGAGACGGGCTTTCACCATGTCAGCCAGGGTGGTCTTGATCTCCTGACCTCGTGATCAGCCCACCTCGGCCTCCCAAAGTGCTGGGATTACAGGAGTGAGCCACCGCACCTGGCTGACATAACGCTTTTAAGGTTCATTCTTATATAGCATGTATCAATACTTAATTCCTTTTTTAGCTGAATAATAATCTGTTATATGAATATACCAAATTTTGTTTATCCATCGCTTGATAGACAATTGGGTTGTTTCCACTTTTTGACCATTATGAATAATGCTGATGATACGCACATTTGTGTACAAGGTTGTGGACAATGTTTTTAATTCTCTTGAGTTTTTTATTCAAGGAGTGAAATTGCTGGGTTATGTAGTAACTCTATTATGTTCGCTTTTTTTTTTTTGCAGACAGGGTCTCACTGTCACCCAGGCTGGAGTGCAGTGGTGCAATCTTGGTTCACTGCAACCTCTGCCTCCTGGGCTCAAGTGATTCTCTGGCCTCAGCCTCCTGAGTAGCTGGGACTACAGGCACATGCCATCATCCCCGGCTCATTTTTGTATTTTTTGGTAGGGATGGGGTTTTGTCATGTTGCCCAGGCTGGACTTTTTTTTTTTTTTTATTTAAATATTTATGTTTTTGTAGAGACGAGGTCCCACTATGTTCCCCAGGCTGGTCTCCAACTCCTGGCCTCAAGTGATCCTCCCAGTTTAGCCTCCTGAGTAGCTGGGACTACAGACCCTTGCCGTCATGCTTGGCTGAATTTTTGGGTTTTTTTGTCACTTGTTGCCCAGGCTGGTCTCGAACTCCTGGGCTCAAGTGATCCTCCCACCTTAGCCCTCGAAAGTGCTAGGATTATAAACGTGAGCCAACACTCCCAGCCTAGAACTGTCATCATTTTACCTTTCTTGGTATCAGCCCCTCACCCCCGTTGTTTTTTTTTTTTGCATCATCCATTATGAATTTAACTCTCTTGCCACATTGATAAACAATTCAGTACTTTGCTGATTGTCATGCTTCCTAGCATTTTGTGTGTGTGTGTGTGTGACGGAGTTTCGCTCTTTTTGCCCAGGCTGGAGTGCAATGGCGCAGTCTTGGCTTACCGCAACCTCCACCTCCCGGGTTCAAGTGATTCTCCTGCTTCAGCCTCCCGAGTAGCTGGGATTACAGGCATGCGCCACCATGCCTGGCTAATTTTGTATTTTTAGTAGAGATGGGGTTTCTCCATGTTGGTCAGGCTGGTCTTGAGCTCCCGACCTCAGGTAATCCACCCGCCTCAGCTTCCCAAAGTGCTGGGATTACAGGCGTGAGCCACCACGCCTGGCCTTGTTTGTTTTTTAAATCTAATTTCTGAAGTAATACGTGGCCACCATAAAAACAAAAACACTATATAAAAAGAGCAACCGCAACAAAGAAATGGGTTAAAAACTTGAGTTTATTTTTTGTCACACATACAGGAAGTCTAGGCAGTCAACAGCTCTCATAGCAACTTCACAGTGACATTAGAGGCTCAGGATCTTCTCTTTCTGTGCCACCTTCCTCAGCACATAGTTTATCTTCTGGTTATCTTCTGGTTCACGGTGGCTGCTTGACCTTCAGCTATCACATCCTTGATCCATGCAACAAGAAGGAAGGGGGTTGGTAAGAAAGGTCACATCCCTTCCCTTTTAACAACTTTTTTGTGATATAATTGATGTGCAGTAAACTCTACCTTTTTTTGGGCGGGGGGGGGTGGAGTCTCACTCTGTTGCCCAGGCTGGAGTGCAGTGGCGCAATCTTGGCTCACTGGAACCTCTGCCTCCCAGGTTCAAGTGATTCTGCCACCTCAGCCTCCCGAGTACCTGGGACTACAGGCCTACGCCAGCATGCCTGGCTAATTTTTGTATTTTTTGGTAGAGATGGGGTTTTGCCATGTTGGCCAGGCTGGTCTTGAACTCCTGACTTCAGATGATCCACCTGCCTTGGCTTCCCAAAGTGCTAGGATTACAGGCATGAGCTACCACACCTGGCCACTGCACATATTTAAAGCATAAGATACGGTACTTTTGAAATATATATACATCTGTGAAACTATCCACAATTAAGGTAATTATTATAGTATCCGTTAACAGATGAACAGGTAAAGAAAATACGAGATATACACACACACACACACACATACACACATACACATACATATATATTTATATACACAGTGGAATACTGTTGAGCCATAAAAAAGAATTAAATCCTCCATTTGTGATTCCATGGTTGAGCCTGGAGGATAGTATGTAAAGTGAAATAAGCTGGACACATAAATACCATATGATCTCAGTTACATGTAGAATCTAGGAAAAATTACAGACCTCATAGAACTAGAGAATAGAATGGGGCTGGGTGCAGTGGCTCACATCTGTAATCCCAGAACTTTGGGAGGCCAAGGCGGGCAGGTCGCTTGAGATGATGAATTGGAGACCAGTCTGGGCAATATGACAAAACTGTGTCTCTCCAAAAAACATAAAAATATTAGCTCGGTTTGGTGGTGTGTGCCTATAGTTCCAGCTACTCGGGAAGCTGAGATGTGAGGATGGCTTGAGCCAGGGAGGCAACATGAGAGACCCTGTTCCCTACAAAAAAGAAAATTAGCCAGGCATGATGGTGCATCTGTGATTTCAGCTACTTGGGTGGGGCTGCAGTAGGAGGTTGCCTAAGCCTCAGAGGTGGAAGCTATAGTGAGCCATGATTGTGCCATGAAGTCTGGGTGACAAAGTGAGATACTGTCTAAACAAAAACAGTGTGTGTTTGTGTGTGTGTGCGTGTGTGTATACACATCACATATATTTGTGTGTTACGTGTATGTATGTATATACATATGCATGTGTGTGTGTATATATACACAGATGTGTGTACATGTGTACATATATACATATATGTGTATATATATAAACTAAGCTCATTTTTAAACAAAATAGGTAAACTGGTTTAAAATAGAATTTAATCTGTATATTTCCTCACATTTTTATTAGATAGTGTTAAGAATCCTTTTTTTTGTTTTGTTTTTTGAGATGGAGTCTTGCTGTGTCAGCCAGGTTGGAATGCAGTGGCACAATCTCAGCTCACTGCAACCTCCACCTCCTGGATTTAAGCGATTGTCCTAGCTCAGCCTCCCGAGTAGCTGTGATTAAAGGTGCACGCCACCATGCCTGGCTAATTTTTGTATTTTTAGTAGAGATGGGGTTTCACCATGTTGGCCAGGCTGGTCTCAAGCTCCTCATCTCAAGCAATCTGCCCTCCTCAACCTCCTGAAGCGTTGTGATTACAGGCCTGAGTCACCACGCCCAGTCATAGAAAAATAGTGTAAGAATACTTTAGTAAAAATTTTTAAATTTTATTATTTTATCAGCAGATTCTAAGTCATAAGGTTCAAAATTATATGCAATGGCTTGCTCGCATTATTGTCCCCCATCTACTGGTGTTAGCAGTTTCTTGTGTCTCTCCAGCATTAATTTTATGTGAGCAAATAAATACTTTCTTTTTCCTCCTCATCCCCGTCATTTTTTAACACAAATGATTATATACTATACATGCTGTTCTTTTTTTTGAATGGCAGAGGGGGTGGTCTCACTCTGTCACCCAGGCTGGAGTGCAGTGGCATGAATTGGGCTCACTGCAGCCTCTTCTGGGCTCAAGGGATCCTCCCACCTCAGCTGCCCAAGTAACTGAGACCACAGGCTGCAGGTACGCACCACCACACCTTGTCAATTTTTTTTTTTTTTTTTGTAGAGATGGGGTCTCCTTGGGTGGCTTGAACTCCTGGGCTCAAGCTATCCTCTCACCTCTGCCTGCCAGAGTGCTGGGATTATACGCACGGCCCATTGCACACCTCGCATTCATTGGCATCTTTTTTTTTTTTTTTTTCCTCCTTCTTTTTGAGACAGAGTCTCACTCTGTCCCTAGGCTGGAGTGCAGTGGCGAGATCTTGGCTCACTGTGACCTCCGCCCCCCCGTGTTCAAGAGATTCTCCTGCCTCAGCCTCCTGAGTAGCTGGGACTGCAGGTGCTTGCCACCATGCCCAACTAATTTTTGTATTTTTAGTAGAGATGGGGTTTCACCATGTTGGCCAGGATGGTCTCGATCTCCTGACCTTGTGATCCACCCATCTTGGCCTCCCAAAGTGCTGGGATGACAGGCGTGAGCTACCGCGCCTGGCCATTGGCATCTTTTTTATTCCAAAGTTTGAACTCCAGGCCTTACACTTTCAGCACACCTCTCCTATTATTTACTGCTTGATGTGTAATAAAGCTTTCCTCATTTTGTAGGGTATCAGTTAGCAGAGCAATCAAGCCCTTTGCAGAACCTGGCCGCCCTCCAGACTGGTTCTCTCAAAAAGTAAGTTCCCAAGCAAGTGCTCTTTTAGAGCAGTCTTTGGGTTGTAAAGTAGGTTCTCTACCAGGCCCTGACTTTTAATTACAAAGCTTTTATACCATGATGTGGAAAAATAGTTGAGAATACACCTTTTTCTTTTTCCTACTGTTTGCTAATCCATCCATGTATGATCATATTAGACCTTTCTTATTGGTGTTGCATAACAGTTAAGAGCCCAAGCTTGGGAATTAGATCTGGGTTCATTATTACTGCATCTAAAAACTTTGGGCCATGATCCTCTGTTTTTTCATTTGTAAAATAGAGATAAGAGTTGCTTCAGGTTTGTTGTGAAGTTAATTCAGGTAATACATGTAAAACATTTAACACAGTGCCTTGCATGTGGTAACTACTTAGTAGATATTAGCTATAAATATTGGCAGTTAGGTTGCCTTTCCCCAAATGCACAAACTCCAGTCCATAAGACGCCCTTTTTCTGTGTCTTGTTTTGATTATTTTGAACTGATTTGATTATAAAGTTACTTGCCCTCCTAGTAAACCACTCCCATCTTACATATAGTTCTCTTCTCTAAATCTTACTCTAATCTCTTGAAACTTTGAAAGGTCATTTCTTTCCAGGCTTGCTCATCATATTTTCACTTTTTTTATAGCATTGTGCTTCCCAATACTCGGAGCTTTTAGAGACCACTGAGACACCAAAGTGAGTACAAAGCCAGGTACTTCAGCCAAATTTCTTTAGTGGAGAGTATTTACTGAGGAATTCTGGTTTATACTTACTTATAATACTGGGTGATATAAAAGTGGTAAAAGCAAGTAGGAGAGGGGATAAATGTTCTCTTACTCGAATATGAATTTTTTTTTTTTTTTTCCAATTTTCCACAGACGGAAACGAGGTGAAAAGGGAGAAGTGGTGGAAACTGTTGAAGATGTCATTGTTCGGAAACTGACTGCTGAGAGAGTTGAGGAACTAAAGAAAGTGATAAAGGAAACTCAGGAGAGATATAGGTACTTATCAAAGAGAATGCCAAAAGATTGAGAAAGACATAGGGGCTGTCTTCTGGTACTGGTTGGAACTTTTTAAATAGCAGATTAAAAAACCTAGTCTACCTACCTCTCTTTCTTCCTATAGACGGCTAAAAAGAGATGCAGAACTAATTCAAGCTGGACACATGGACAGCAGACTGGATGAGCTTTGCAATGACATTGCAATGTGGGTTATATTATATTGTTCTTCTGTGCCTCTTTCTTTTTACCCTCTTTTCTACTCAAGTAATCTGGCTTATTTCCTACAACTGCCATTCATTTAGACTTCAGACAGATTCTGGAAGGGGAAAGCGCAGAGTGGCTTGGTGGCTGGGAGTGGGGAGTGAGTCCTAGAAGGTAATGTGATGGAACATTTCAGTATGAAAACATAACTTAGTTCTAACTTTAAAGTGGCTATAGTTTACCTAGGTGAAGAACTGTGAGTTAGGCACTATACTCCAGTTCCCTGTTTTGCTGGTTAGAATTCCTGATTAGGCCTTTCTTCCAGAAAGTGCTGGCCTGGCAAAAAAATTTCTTTGTAAGGGTTCTGTGAACTCTGGGGAGGAGCCAGAGCTGTCTAGCATCCAACCGTTAATTCCCTGTTTAGGAAAAAGAAATTGGAAGAAGAGGAGGCTGAAGTAAAGAGGAAGGCTACAGATGCTGCATATCAGGGTAAGCTGGACCTAGTATAGCTGTTTAGCAATTAATTGCACAGTACTGCATGCTAATGACAGTTGGACTATTTTGTAACATAGAATCCATTGATTTAAATTTACTTGCAGTTTTCTCTTCTACCAGAATAAAAACATCCCTTAATGTCTAAGAAGAAACTCATAGAATATGAGTTGTTTTCAGATCTCACTAGACCTTAAATTAACTTTAGGACACAAAGGCTTGATAAGAAGATATTCAACATAATGTTTTAGAAGTCAAGGGCCTGTGAAAAGATTGAGAATAGCTCAGTCATTGGATGAGGGGAAAAATTTAAGTATTTACAACTCTAGGAATACATGCTGTGAGCCAGTGAGGTCTTTGCCTGTTTTTGTTTTTGTTTTTCCCCCAGGCTGAGTTTTGCTCTTGCTGTGCAGGCTGGAGTGCAGTGGTGTGATCTTGGGTCACTGCAACCTCCGCCTCCCAGGTTGAAGCGATTCTCCTGCTTCAGCCTCCCGCGTAGCTGGCATTACAGGTGCCTGCCACCACGCCTGGCTAATTTTTGTATTTTTAGTAGAGATAGGGTTTTGCAGGCTGGCCTCAAACTCCTGACCTCAGGTGATCCACCTGCCTTGGCCTCCCAAAGTGCTGGGATTATGGCCGTGAGCCGCCGTACCCAGCCTCCCTGTTCTTAAAAGCAGAATATTAATAAGTTGCTAAAGAGAATTTTAAAGGGTGTTTAAACTACTTTCCCACTCCAAGGACCTTTGGGATAATTAAGTAGTTTGAGATTGTTAAAGGAGATTGCTTAGTGTGAAAATTGCCCTTAGGAAAAATTATGCTAAAAAGTTATCCATCTCCAGAAGTGTTAAAGCTTTCTAATTCAGACTCATTGTGTTGCTTTACTAATGCAGCATTCCTATTTGTCCTTTATTGTATAATAGTAGAATAGTGTCAAGTGTCATTTATTTAATCTTGAAGATTTGGACATTGTTCTTTTTTATGTTCTAGCTCGTCAAGCAGTAAAAACACCCCCCCGGAGGTTACCCACTGTGATGGTTCGCTCTCCTATAGATTCTGCCTCCCCAGGAGGTGATTATCCACTTGGGGACTTGACTCCAACCACTATGGAAGAGGCTACCTCTGGGGTGAGTATATTTCCTTCTGTGGGAATTGATAAGTGAAGGGGCAATAAGCCGGCAGAGCTGAGTGATGAGGAAACCACTTTTGGCCTAGAGGCAGCTTCCTCTCTTGATCTGAATGCTAAAGACTTAATTTACCCTGTTCTGTGCTCTGAGATAAGACCGGACCTAAAAGCATTGAGGCTTTTGACCTTTCTGAGAGATAGGTAAAAAACTATTTTAAGGAATTGTTTCATACTAGTCTTATGAAATTCCTGCGAAATAAGGGACAAAATCCTTGTAAATGTAATATTGGAGTTCATAAAAGGCAGGTTGGGTGGGATGGTTGAGTCATTGTGGGTTTGAGTGGATGAAGGAGAAGATTGTGGGGAAGAAACGTATGGCTAAAAGCAGGAGGGATAGAGGGTTTCTGGGCAGTTCCACTCAGGACTAATAAAATAATAGTTAGACACACTAACCCATACAGATTAGTAGGGAACCTTCCATAGTTTGAGAAGTCAGATAAAGGTTCTCTGTTGTCTCTTAGGTAACCCCCGGGACTTTGCCGAGTACCCCAGTCACCTCGTTTCCTGGGATTCCTGACACCCTTCCTCCAGGCTCTGCACCCTTAGAAGCCCCCATGACCCCAGTAACAGATGATTCACCCCAGAAAAAGATGCTTGGACAGAAAGCAACTCCACCCCCCTCCCCTCTGCTGTCAGAGCTCTTGAAGAAGGGCAGCCTCCTGCCTACTAGCCCCAGACTGGTATGGAGACTTCTGTGGGTGTTTGAGAGCTGTGGTGATTTAGTACTTGGAAGGGAGTGCCTGGGACCTAAAATGTGACATGGGGAATAAAAGTTCAAAAGAGGAAAAGATCTCCTAATTAAATGTTAATTTTTAAAAAATACAGTAAGTTGATAGTACCCATGGGTCCTGAGGTATCTGAATCACAATTATTTTGGTTCTCTTCTCCAGAGAACTCTTGTCAGATAAGTTTTGAACATTATAGTTTAGAGTTTCCCTTGAGTCTTAAATTATTCTCCGTGGATATTAACTATTAGTTCTCATGAAGTTTGATCAACTGCTGGAGCTTTGTTGGGAAATGGTAGTAAAGGAAAGCTTGAGTGTAGCCTTCACCTCTATTCTTCCCTGGTAGGTCAATGAGAGTGAAATGGCTGTGGCTTCTGGCCACCTGAACAGTACAGGTGTCCTCCTGGAGGTAGGCGGGGTCCTTCCCATGATACATGGTGGGGAGATACAGCAAACACCCAATACTGTTGCAGCCTCCCCTGCTGCGTCAGGTAAGTTACCACTTTTCCTTTACAACCTCAGAGGTGTTGAACTTGACATTGACTCAGTTTCACTGTTTGTTACTAAGCAGTTGTCAGTCCTAGATTTAAAGCCCAACTTTTTCTAACTTTTTTTTGGAGCTACTTTACCTGGTAAACAATGTAGTCTCCATATTATAAAGCCATCTGTCTTCAAGATACTGATAGCCCTGATTGACCACTGCATGGATATTGAGAGTAATATTGAGCTGCTTTCTTAGAGCTTGCAAAATCAAGGTGCTAGAGATACCTAAGATTATAGAATAGTGGAATAAGGCCTGCCACACATTGGTTTTGTGACCTTGGATAGGTAACTTAGCTTTTGAGCCTCAGTTTCCTTTTTTATTGTAACATATATACTTCACAAGGATGTGATGAGAATTTAATGAGGTAGAAAGTATAAAGCAGGGAAGGAAAAAAAGCTCCATAGAATACCATACAAACCTTATTGGTATTTGAATGGTGTTAAACTTGGGTGGTTTTACAATATGCTGAACTTCAGCAGAAGTGACAGATTTATTCATACCAGTTTTTTGTTTCTTGATGATTAATTTTCCTCTGAGGAAGAATTACCACCTTTTTTTTTTTTTTTTTGGAGACAGAGCCTTGCTCTGTCGCCCAACCTGGAGTGCGGTGGCATGATCTTGGCTCCCTGCAATCTCCACCTCCCTGGTTCAAGGGTTCAAGCAGTTCTCCTCCCTCAGCCTCCTGAGTAGCTGGGATTACAGCGCCCGCCACCACACCTGGCTAATTTTTTTTTTGTATTTTTGTATTTTTAGTAGAGGCAGGGTTTTACTATGTTGCCCATGCTGGTCTCAACCTCTTGACCGCAAGTGACCCACCTGCCTTAGCTTCCCAAAGTGCTTGCATTACAGGCGTGAGCCACTGCATCTGGCCTCACCACCCATTTTTTATATATGTTGTGTGTTCTAGTGCTTTGGTTCATTCCTAACTTGGAGGAAGATCTTAAGTAAGGTTAGAGAGGGTAAGGATATAGATGATGAACTTACTCAGTGCAGGAGTTGCTCTCATCCTTTGAGACCAAAAGAATTTTCTTAGTTGAGTCTTCAAGTAGCTATTGCTTCTTGTTTATGTGCTTTCTTCTTACTTCATTTTGTGTACCTCTTTATATGTTAGGTGCTCCCACTCTTTCCCGGCTTTTAGAAGCTGGTCCTACACAGTTCACCACACCTCTTGCTTCCTTCACTACTGTTGCCAGTGAGCCTCCAGTTAAACTTGTGCCACCCCCTGTAGAGTCTGTGTCCCAAGCTACCATTGTCATGATGCCTGCGCTGCCAGCACCATCCTCTGCTCCGGCTGTCTCCACTACTGAAAGTGTAGCTCCAGGTGCGTCCCTGAGCAGCCACAAGGTCTAAAATTTCATTTTGAGCTTCAGTTAGAGAAAAATGACCAAGAGCATCGGCTCCAATTCAGATGCTGCTTCTGTGTTCTACATAGACATGTGCCATCTTTATCCTTAGAAATAAATATCCTTAGATGTGAGAAGAGGTGGGTGGGCATTTATGTATTGCAGGAAGACGCTAAGTGTACAAATGTGAGCAGGCTTGAGATTATGTTCTCACCTTTCTAGATAAAACTGGGGAGAAGAAAACATAGGCACATGTATGATGACTTTCTGATCTTAAGTGTTTGGATATTTGACATCTGTCTATAGCGCTGATGTGATCTCAAGGTGGTCACTTTGTACCCAATAAGCTTCTGAGATGGCTTTTCTCTTTCTATTATTCAGTAAGTCAGCCCGATAACTGTGTTCCCATGGAGGCTGTGGGGGATCCACATACTGTGACTGTTTCCATGGACAGCAGTGAAATCTCCATGATCATTAATTCTATCAAAGAAGAGTGTTTTCGATCAGGGGTAGCAGAGGCCCCTGTTGGATCAAAGGCACCCAGCATAGATGGGAAGGAAGAATTAGATCTGGCTGAGAAGATGGATATTGCTGTGTCTTACACAGGTGAAGAGCTGGATTTTGAGACTGTTGGAGACATCATTGCCATCATTGAGGACAAGGTAACTATTCAGTGAAGCCCCAGAGAATCTCATGGGTCCTACATAGGCTTCTCTCTTCAGCCTCACTTTGCTGCTGCTGTTTTTTTTTTTTTTTTTTTTAAGAGACAAAGTCTTGCTCTGTCATCCAGGCTGAAGTGCAGTGGCACGATGTTGGTTCACTGTTACCTCTGCCTCCCAGAGGTAATTCTTGTGCCTCAACCTCCTGAGTAGCTGGGACTACAGGCACGTGCCACCACGCCTCACTAATTTTTTGCATTTTTAGTAGAGATGAGTTTTGCCATGTTGGCCAGGCTGGTCTCAAGCTCCCGGCATCAAGTGATCCACCCACCTCGGCCTCCCAAAGTGCTGAGGTTACAGGCATGAGCCACCGTGCTTGGCCTCTTTACTTCTTACAGTAAGAATTACTTAACTCTGCCTATCTCCATCTTTGTAGCCCTTTGGTGCTAACATACTAGTCATCTCCCCAGGCCTATCTATGTTACTGGTTTACACAGAACAGGTGCCTGTTCATTGTTTGTCTCCACTACATGGAAAAAATGGAGAGAAAAGCTGCAGATTCAAGCCATCACATTTGGTGCTAACAAAAATTGAGGGACTTGAGCTTCTTTCTGTGACCTCAATAGTCTTGTGTTTTGTGGGACAGGTAGATGATCATCCTGAAGTGCTGGATGTGGCAGCAGTGGAAGCAGCACTGTCATTTTGTGAAGAAAATGATGATCCTCAATCCCTGCCTGGCCCCTGGGAGCATCCTATCCAGCAGGAGCGGGACAAGCCAGTACCTCTCCCTGCACCAGAAATGACAGTCAAGCAAGAGAGACTGGACTTTGAGGAAACTGAAAACAAGGGAATACATGAACTGGTGGACATCAGGGAGCCCAGTGCAGAGATCAAGGTGGAACCTGCAGAACCAGAATCAGTCATTTCAGGGGCTGAAATAGTAGCTGGAGTTGTTCCAGCCACAAGTATGGAGCCACCAGAACTCAGGAGTCAGGACTTAGATGAGGAACCGGGAAGTACTGCAACTGGAGAGATTGTTGAAGCAGATGTTGCCATTGGGAAAGGCGATGAGACTCCACTTACAAATGTGAAGACAGAGGTACTTAATAAAGATCAGGGGCTGGGGAGATGGAGGGTTATACCTTAAGTAAGAAGTGATAGCTTAGGTTTTTTGGTTTTCCAGTTGCATTCCTGAGTTCTGACATGTTTGATGGTCCAAAGCCCATAGGCTGTGATTAGTGTTATATATACTTATTCCTGTTAAGGTGACCATTGGAGTCACATTACATGAATAGGACTTAGAATTTCTTCTATGGTCTCATTATCATTGAAGAATAAAGTTGTGTGAGCTATAGTGATTTACCAGTACTTAGGGTGTTTTTTCTTTTCTGGTTTTCAGGCATCCCCTGAAAGCATGTTGTCTCCATCACATGGCTCAAATCCCATTGAAGATCCTTTAGAAGCAGAGACTCAGCACAAGTTCGAAATGTCAGGTAAATAAAGTCCTCTTTAACTAACTTGAAATCATTTGCTTTGGCTTCTGAGGGATTGTGGGTTGTGGGCAAGTAGAGGAGGTAGAACAGGTCAGCATGGAAAGGAGAGCTGCAGGGGATTATGGTCCATAGGAAGGGGAAGGCTAAGGTGGAAAAATCTTCAGGTAGTCTTTCTCTCCTCTGCAGACTCATTGAAAGAAGAATCAGGGACTATTTTTGGAAGCCAGATAAAGGTATTTCAGACTTTTCTTTATTCCTCTTGCCATGTGATTAGATTTCCCTATAGCACTACTTTTTAATGAATTTCAGTAAAGTCGCATTTTTATTCTCTGATAAGAGACTGGTATGGAGTTGCGTGGGGAAAAGCTGCAGTAGACAGGCATAATGGGAGTACTGTAGCAACAGGTGCCTCCCATATGAAACAGCTTGTGAATATCACAGTCCTTAAGAAGCCTTGATACACTTAGAGTGATTTGGAGTGAATAAGGATACCAGAACTAAGGAGAACATACAGGAATCCAGTTTATTAATTAGACTATCCAAAGAAAATCATCCAAAGTTTTCTTTTTAGAATTATTAAAGCAGTAGTAACAGAGACTTAAAGAATGCGATGTGAGCTTGCTCCATCAGATGAGACACAAAATAAAAATTATTTTTGATAACTTTGTATCCAGGGTCAGAGTTACTCTTGAACAAGGGGAAAGAAGGAACGCCTCTTAGCTTAGTCTTAAGTAAGTAGCTTTTTTTTTCTTTCTTTTTAAAAGATCCTGGGTATTATTCTTTGTCCAGGTTCTAAATTACTTAAGTCAGTGTCTTTAAGTAGATGGTAGTATAAGTGATAGACAGCTAAGTCAGGAAACAGCGTGAGGTCATTTCTAGAACTAATTCTAACCCAAAAGACAGAGCATGTTTAATGATGCTTTGCTGGATAGCTTTGCTTGCATTTATTGACTGGAGCATACTGTGTCTAAGGATGCCCCAGGTGAGGATGAGGAGGAAGATGGTGTCAGTGAAGCGGCCAGCCTAGAGGAGCCTAAGGAAGAGGATCAAGGAGAAGGTTATTTGTCAGAAATGGATAATGAACCTCCTGTGAGCGAGAGTGATGATGGCTTCAGCATACACAATGCTACACTGCAGTCACACACGCTGGCAGACTCCATCCCCAGCAGCCCTGCTTCTTCACAGTTGTGAGTATCTGAGATTCTTCCTTTGAGGCTAAGGCAGTGAAGGTGAGAAGGAGAGGATCTTTTCTTCCCCTCCCCTCCCCTCCCCTCCCCTCCCCTCCCCTCCCCTCCCCTCCCCTCCCCTCCTCTCTTCTCTCCTTCTTTCTTTCTTTCCTTCCTTCCTTTGTTGTTCTCACTCACCCATGCTGGAGGGCAGTGGCGCGATCTCAGCTCACTGCAACCTCCACTTCTCAGGCCCAAGCAATCCTTTCACCTCAGCCTCCTTAGTAGCTGGGACTACTGGCCTGCACCACCACACCCTACTAATTAAAAAAATTTTTTTTAGTAGAGACCAAGTTTTGCCATTTTACCCAGGCTGTTCTCAAACTCCTGAGCTCAACAGTTGCCTCGGCCTCCCAAAGTGCTGAGATTACAGGCATGAGCCACCATACGTGGTCTTTTTCTTTATTTTTAAATTTTTGTTTTTAAAAGATGTTCTTTTAAGAGACAGAATCTCCCTATGTGGTCCAGTCTGGTCTTGAACTCCTGACCTCAAGCAGTCTTCTTGCCTTGACATCCCAAAGCACTAGAATTAGAGGCATGAGCCACAATGCCTGGCCTGATCTTTTCTTTAGTGTTTCCCTTTTTTGGCCTGGAATAAACAGTTGACAAAAATTATTAGGGCTGGGCATGGTGGCTCACACCTGTAATCCCAACACTTTAGGAGGCTAAGGCAGGAGGATCGCTGGAACCCAGGACTTCGAGACCAGCCTGGGCAACACAGTGAGACCCTATCTCTACAAAAAAATTAAAAAATTAGCTGGGCATGGTGGTATGCACCTACAGTCCCAGCTACTTGGGAGGCTGAGGTGAGAGGATTGAGTCTGGGAGGTTGAGGGTGCAGTGAACATGATCACGCCACTGCACTCCAGCCTGGGGGACAGAGTGAGACCCTGTCTCTAAAAAAAAGAGATAATTTTTTATATATATATATATATTTTTTAACTTGTGCCTAGTGAAATTGCTGTATCTCTGTTTCAGCTCTGTCTGTAGCGAGGATCAGGAAGCTATTCAGGCACAGAAAATTTGGAAGAAAGCCATCATGCTTGTATGGAGAGCTGCAGCTAATCATAGGTGAGTGGGCTTTATCAGTCAGTAGGTTCATTTTCTCTTACTCTTCATTGTTGGTGACTGGAAAAAAGTCTGAGTAGGCTTCTGTGGAACTGCTGGTATTGGTTCTTACTATCTTCAGCTACTTAGAGTAAGTTCTCTCCCTGTTCTTCTGGAGAATGTCAGTAATTGCACCTTATTCCTTTTGGACAGGTATGCCAATGTCTTCCTGCAGCCTGTTACAGATGACATAGCACCTGGCTACCACAGCATTGTGCAGAGGTGAGCCATGATCCACTCAGCATGGTAACTTGCCTGAATTATAAGTTGTCCAGTCTTAGTGAAAGTTTTGCTTTAGATAGAAAGTTTAAAGCAAGTAAATTTATGGTTTTGCTATAAGGGGCACTAAGTACTAAACTGATGATTCCAGTGGCTGGATCACCACTGATAGTCTAAAAGAATAAATCCTCACCGGGAGTGGTGGCTCACGCCTGTAATCCCAGCACTTTGAGGGTGCTGAGGTGGGTGAATCACTTGAGCCCAGGAATTCAAAACTAGCCTGGGCAACATGGCGAAACCCCCTCTCTATAAAAAATACAAAACTTAGCCAGGTGTGGTGTCGCGCATTTGTAGTCCCAACTACCTGGGAGGCTGAGGTGGGAAGGATTGCTTGAGCCTGGAAGTTCGAGGCTGCAATGAACCATGATTGTGCCACTGCACTACAGCCTGAGTGACAGAGCCAGGCCCTGTCTCCAAAAAAAAAAAAAAAAAACACACAAACTCCCTTTATTACCTTTCTCAATGCTTATTATATAGATTGTTAAATGGGTTAAGTGCATGTTTCGGGGTAAGGGGTTAGCATTTAAGTCCTGGCAGCTGCAAATTAAGGTATATATGAGAAAGTCTGTATGATGATAATGTATTCAGAGATCTAGATGAGTCCTCTTCCCACCCACACTGCCACTTACCCCTGTTCTTTTTTTTAGGCCTATGGATTTGTCAACTATTAAGAAAAACATAGAAAATGGACTGATCCGAAGCACAGCTGAATTTCAGCGTGACATTATGCTAATGTTTCAGAATGCTGTAATGTACAATAGCTCAGACCATGATGTCTATCACATGGCAGTGGAGATGCAGAGAGATGTCTTGGAACAGATCCAGGTACTTTGAGGATCTTTTGTGTTTCAGCAAGGATGAAATTAAAATACTCAAGGGGAGGATTCATATTGATGCCAAGAAGGATTGCTGTGGCTTTTACTTGGATAGCTATCAGGGACACATTGAAAACGTAATATTTTGTTCTTGCGGAATTTATTTTTATTTTCTGTGGTGTGGTGAAAGAGTTGTGATACAATATTCTACCTTTCTTGGGCAATTAATTGCAGTTTCATAAAGTTTTTAAATAAATTTTTTAAAAACTGGTGAATGCATATTTTTTAATTACATCAAGTACCTGGTACATAGTAGATGCTCAGCAAATAAGAGTTTCTCCTTTCCTTTTCCCTACTTTTATCCTGTGATTGCATTACCAGGTACTTTTTGGGGTGTTGAACTTGGAAGAATGTTGCAAATCTTCGCACGATCTGTCAAATTACTTAAATTGCTGAATGATCTTTGGATCATTCCAGTTTTATTCTTTTTCTCATTCCTGGAGGATAGAGATTTGATCCTATGTTATAGCAAAAAAAGATTCTTAGCATCCCTTAGCATCCCTATTGCAACTAGAATTAAAACTTAATAGGCTAAACTTCCAGTCAGTCAAAATATATTTGAGCCAGAAGAGTACTGTACAAAGTTCTATTTACAGTGCTTAAAGTGTACTTGATTTGTCTCTACTAAATCAGGTCTCCATGGCCTACCCTATTTCTTCTCCCTACAGCAATTCTTGGCCACGCAGTTGATTATGCAAACATCCGAGTCTGGGATCAGTGCTAAAAGTCTTCGAGGGAGAGATTCTACTCGCAAACAGGATGCTTCAGAGAAGGTGAGGTGACCAGGAAGGAACCTGTGTGCCAGTGTTCCAGTAGTAGAAGTCTGAAGTATCCAAGGAACCTTATGTTACTACTTGGTACTGTTGGGCTTCTAGATTCCAATAATATACAGACACATAGATCTTAGAATGGTGGTTGTTCGCACCCATCTAAACATTGAATAAGCCTGTTGTAACCGAAAGACCCAGTCACATGGAAGAAATCGTGAGTAGGGGAATTGTTAATTCCTCTGGGAGAGTGCTGTCAAGGCGGGGGAAATGGCTTAGCCTGCAGCAGTTGGGGACCAGCAGTTTCTGTTCTAGAGGCGTAATGGCCAGATTGCTTTTGGATCTCTTTCCTCTTGTTCTTGAGTTTTTAAATTTTGTCCTTGTGTGTGTGGTGCTTGTGTCTCTGTCCTGAGGTTTGGGGTGCTTGTGGCTGAGAGTTTCTGTGGAACCTGATCAGTGTTTGTTTGTCCTCTAACAGGACAGTGTCCCAATGGGCTCTCCTGCCTTCCTTCTCTCTCTCTTTGTAAGTATTGAATGGCTGCGAGGGGTGGTGTTGCCACAAAGATTCTCAGCTCTTAATGGGGGTGGGTGGCAGAGGGAAATCCAACATGCAGACCGTGGCAGTGTCTTGAACTTCTGTTTATTCAGGTCATTGAATAAGAAACTCTTTTCTTCTGCATTTCTGTCTTTCTGCATGTGTGTGTGTGTGGGCCGGGTAGGGACTGTTTTTGAGATCACTGGGCTGAAATGTATTCTAGGAGTAAAGGATCTAGGATGTACCGGCTCATCATTTCCCGACTTCACCTTTTACCAATTCTTTTCTTAACAAATTTAAAATTGGTCAGAGCAGGAGCTGCTAGCTGGTTTTTTAACAGTGTTCCTCATAATGGTAGTACTCAGCACATAGTTTTTCTCTTGTCTCCTAAAATTAAGTTGCAAGATGAATGTAACAAACACTTAGTAAAATTTAAGCTAAAGAACTCAGTATAGGCTGGGTATGGTGGTTTACGTCTATAACTCCAACACTTTGGGAGGCTGAGGTAGAAGGATTACTTGAGCCCAGGAGTTTGAGACCAGCTTGGGCAACATAGGGAAACCATGTCTCTACAAAATTTAAAAACGGCAACAACAACAAAAAACCCTACTAGCTGTGCAGCAGAGTGGTGCGCACCTGTGGTCCCCAACTACCAGCTACTCAGAAGGCTAAGGTAGGAGCGTCACTTGGGCCCAGGAGGTCAAGGCTGCACTGTTCATACCACTGCACTCCAGCCTGGGTGACAGAACGAGACCTTGTCTCCAAAGAAAAAAAAAATCTCAGTAATAATGACCACTGCGACCGGGTGCGGTAGCTCACACCTGTAGTCCCAGCACTTTGGGAGGCTGAGGTGGGCTGATCACCTGAGGTCGGGAGTTCGAGACCAGCCTGACCAACATGGAAAAACTCTGTCTCTACTAAAAAAAATACAAAATTAGCTGGGCGTGGTGGCACACGCCTGTAATCCCAGCTACTTGGGAGGCTGAGGCAGGAGAATCGCTTGAACCCAGGAGGCAGAGGTTGCCCTGAGCTGAGATCGCACCATTGTACTCCAGCCTGGGCAACAAGAGCGAAACTCTGTCTCATACAAAAAAAAGATAAAAAAAGAAAGTGACCACTGCATCAGTAGTGGCTGCTGGAATTACAGATAAGCTTAGGAGAGCTAGCCTAAAGACTTTTATTACTTTCCTCCATAAATAACTGGCTCTTACTCTGTGTTGTTCATTATGGGACAGTGAGGTATGATGTAATGGAAGGGCATCAGGCTAGAAAACTACATGGTCTTAAGGTCACTGGATAATCTCTTGGGGCATTGTTTTCCTTGGTGTGTGATGAAGCTAATATAATGAGGTACTTGTCCAGCCTACCTCACAGGGATGTTGTGAGGATAAAATGAGATAATAGATATGAAAGTGGCTGGGAAAAAAAAGAAAAAGCATTATACACATGCAAGATTACCACCTTTTTATTTTCACTGTTGCCTCATGGGCAACTTATGTTCATGGACTCTAAAAATTTTAGAGTCCTTGCATATTAGAGATGTAAAAATGGCCTGGCCCAGCAAAGGTTTCAGTAATTCATCTTGCCTACAGGCTGTACCACAGACAGAACATTATAATCTCCGTTCTTTCTTATTGGCCTACAACAGTGACTCTGGATCCCCCAAGCAAAGCATTTGGCTGGCTATTGCAAGGCTGGTTAATGGGATCTTTTATCTATTGAAGACAGCAAAATATTGCACAAGAGGAAGGAGCTGGGCTGCAGGGAGAGAGCAGCAGATGGAAAGAAGCCTTCTAATTATCCTGATCTCATGGAAAACCACTGTCAGGAGGTGCTAGGGAACTAGTGCCAGGGTCAGTCTGCAGGAAAGGCCTTTCTTATAGGGACCAGCAGTTGGACAGGTATGTTAGTCAAGAACCTCACTACCCATTGCCCATTCTGACTCTCCTACCTTTCTTTTACTCTCCTGTTCCTTTGCACATGATTTGGGCCTGGGTGGGATGACTAATAGTTATTCTGTGGGACCCTAGGTGAATTCCAAGGACCTTTGTGGTGGGCATGAACAAGATACTCCATCCCACATTTCCTCTCATAAACTACCAGGTGTTCTTTAGCCACTCTGTGGGAAGACAGAAATATGCCCCTCATCCTTCTGGATTTTTCTGCTGATTCTCTTCTCCCCTCTCCCCCAAGAAACCAAATCCCCAACTTTTCTGTTGCACCGTCCCTTGTCTCTTGACCAACTCATGCTCCCTTTCTTTCTCTGCCTGTCATCTAGGATGGAGGAACCAGGGGACGCCGCTGTGCCATTGAAGCAGATATGAAGATGAAAAAGTGAAGCCTCAGAGTACCCTCTTTGAGCTGAACCTAAAATAAAAGTAAACAAGATAGAGCTTGGGCTTGTGGGCCCAGTTCCAGAGGCGGAAGTTACAGAAGAGGAGGTACCTGGGCCACACGACATGAGCTGGAAAATCTCTCTTAGAGATTTGGAGTAGCACAATTGCCTGTTTTAGGGCAGAAACCATGGGCTTTGTTAATGTCCTAATGTGTAGCTAGCAGATTATAGCTAGTTTGTATTGTCTTGTCAATTGTACAGACTTTAAAAAAAAAAAAAAAAAAAAAAACCTGTGAAATGTGTGTGTATACAATAAACTGGAAAAAAAAAAAACTCTAGCCTTTGGCTTGTTTTGTGTGTGTGTGTGTGTGTGTGTGTGTGTGTGTGTGTGTATTTGAAACTTGTGGTTTCTTCTGCATAACGATTTCGTTTGTGGGAATGAGATTGTTACAGGGGAAAAGTGGTCTTATGAACTGCTTACTGTAGTGTGGGAAGGTAAGTAACCAGAGTTGAGTTTATAGTTAATATACCTTCAAGTGTTGCATTGCGCAGGAAAGACTGCCTTATTCAGATTTTCGTGAATGTTTGGGAAAAGTGAGGTTTTCAGAATTCTGTTCATGGCATTGCTTAAAGAAGATTAGAGCATGGACATAGGTAACATTGACCCTTATCTCAGGAACATTTGTCTCACTTAATGCTATCTTTGCAGATGGTATTTCTAGGATAGTGTTACCATTTTTTTTTTCCTGTTTTTATGGTTAAGGACTCTATAAAGAGTTCTTGGCAGCCGGGCGCAGTGGCTCATGCCTGTTAACCCAGCACTTTGCGAGGCCAAGGCTGGCAGATTACCAGGTCAGGAGTTTGAGACCAGCCTGGCCAATATGGTGAAACTGTCTCTACTAAAAATGCAAAAATTATCTGGGCGAGGTGGCGCGTGTCTGTAGTTCCAGCTATTTGGGAGGCTGAGGCAGAAGAAGCGCTTGAACCCAGGAGGTGGAAGTTGCAGTGAGCCGAGATGGCGTCACTGCACTCGAGCCTGGGCGACAGAGCAAGATTCCATCTCAAAAAAAAAAAAATTGCCCAACACTTTGGGAGGCTGAGATGGGAGGATCTCCTGATCCCAGGAGTTTGAGACCGGCCTGGACAACAAAGTGAGACCCTCTCAAAAAAAAAAAAAAAAATTAGCCCAGCATGGTGGTGTGCACCTGTAGTCACAGCTACTCAGGAAGCTGAGGCTAGAGGATCTCTTGAGCCATGGAATTTAAAGTTGCAATGACCTATAGTTGCATCACTGCACTCCAGCCTGGGTGAAAGAGCAAGACCCCTTCTCAAATATAGTTCTTAACATTGCTGTTTGAAGGCTAAGCCCAGTTTTAAGAATTACTGAATTTGGCCAGACACCGTGACTCACACTTGTAATCCCAGCACTTTGCCATGCCAAGACTGGAAGATTACTTGAGCCCAGGAGATCAAGACCAGCCTGGGCAACATAGCACGACCTTGTCTCTACAAATAATAAATCAGCCAGGTATGGTGGCACGCACCTGTGGTCCCAGCTACATTGGAGGCTGAGGTGGGAGGATCACAACCCTGGCCAGTTGAGGCTGCAGTGAACTGAGATCATGCCACTGCACTCCAGCCTGGGCAACAGAGAAAAAACACCCCAAAATTTAAAATCTCAGTTCTATTCCAACTTCTGTTAATAGCAACATTTTTTATTTTTTAATTAATGAGCGACTACACCTGGCCAACTAAACTTTTTTTTTTTTTTTTTTTTTTGATTTGGAGATTCGCTCTTGTTGCCCAGGCTGGAGTGCAACAGTGCGAGCTCAGCTCACTGCAACCTCCACCTCCCGGGTTCAAGTGATTCTCCTGCCTCAGCCTCCCGAGTAGCTGGGATCACAGGCATGCACCACCAAGCCCAGCTAATTTTGTATTTTTTTTAGTAGAGACGGAGTTTTTCCATGTTGGTCAGGCTGGTCTCAAACTCCTGATCTCAGGTGATCCACCCGCCTCGGCCTCCCAAAGTGCTGGGATTACAGACGTGAGCCACCGTGCCGGCCAAGATTTTTAAAACTCAATAGTGAAATGAAATAGTGCTGGGCACCGTGGCTCACACCTGTAATCCCAGCACTTTGGGAGGCCGAGGCGGGCGGATCACTTGAGGTCAGGAGTTTGAGACCAGCCTGGCCAACATGGTGAAACCCCATCTCTACTAAAAATACAAAAAATTGGCCAGGCGTGGTGGCGGGCGCCTGTAATCCCAGTTACAGGGGAGCCTGAGGCAGGACAATTGCTTGAGCCTGGGAGGCAGAGGTTGCAGTGACCCAAGATTGAGCTATTGCACTCCAGCCCAGCCACAGAGCAAGACTGCATCTCAAAAGAAAAAAAAAGTTATGAATTTTTTGCTATAAACAGATGGCTATGATGAAAAAATGAGTATTAGATGAATATCACTTTATAACAAAGTAAATATTTAGATAATATGTCACACTGGAGCCTGGTCTAATAGTCAAAGCCTTCTTGAGAAGGGGGTTTGAGAGGATATGATTAGAAGTCACAGATCTTTTTGCCTTTGATAGAACTATATTAGGATGCTAAGGAAGAGAAGATACAGTCTTTGTGAGGTGATGGAAAGGTGTTCAATTAGTCCAGGAATTAGAAAATGAAATTCCTTGTTACATGGACATGTTGTAGACAAGAAAGGAAAATAAAAAATAACATTGTAGTCCCAAAGCAGTCTGCAAACAGGCATGTGATATAAACGCAAGCTCTAAAAGTTGGGAGAAGTGTGTGGAAAAGGTCCATTAAAGGACATATGTTTTGAGTTGGTAGAGAAGGCGATAAATGAGACTAGCAAACCGAATGGAAGGTGTAAGCATCTGATGGGGGTGGTGGGTGGCAATATGGAGACAAATGTAATTAGAACAGGAATTATACTAAGGAATAGGGAGGTGTACATGTGAGTGAAGGGAACAAAATAAGGCTAAATTTATGGAGGACTTTGGCAGATTGAGAAATTTATATTTGGGGTGATAGCTGTTACAAAGCCTTGAGTAGAATAACTATATTTGTTGGGAGCAGATAGGATTAAAGATAGAAAAGATGACTAGGAGACTATGGCATTTGTTCAGGAAAGGATGGACACTGAGAAAACTTATTGTGGGAGAAAACTGGAAAGAAGACTTGCTTACTGAATATAAGAGAAGGGAGGGTCAAAAAATAATTGTGGGTTCTGTAGACTAAGAAAATGGTGATGGGGCCGGGCGTGGTGGCTCACGCCCGTAATCCCAGCGCTTTGGGAGGCCAAGGCGGGTGGATCACCTGAGGTCAGAAGTTCAAGACCAGCCGGGTCAACATGGAGAAACCCCATCTCTACTAAATATACAAAAATTAGCTGGGCATGGTGGCTCACGCCTGTAATCCCAACACTTTGGGAGGCCAAGGCGGGTGGATTGCCTGAGGTCAGAAGTTCAAGACTAGCCAGGTCAACATAGTGAAACCCCATCTCTACTAAATATACAAAAATTAGCCGGGTGTGGTGGTAGGCACCTGTAATCCCAGCTACTCAGGAGGCTGAGGCAGGAGAATCACTTGAACCCGGAGGCAGAGGTTGTAGTGAGCCGAGATTGTGCCATTACGCTCCAGCCTGGGCAACAAGGATGAAACTTTGTTCCAAAAACAAAACAAAACAATACAAAACAAAACCAAACACAAAACAAAGAAAGAAAATGGTGATGGTGATAAAGAAATTGGGAAGAAGCAGTGATTCTGGAGATAGAGGAAATGTGATTTTTATTTTAGAAATGTTACAGCAGGTAGTAGAGCGTCTAAAGGGAATTGACTTTTGGATGCATGGAGAAATGAGACCAGAATTCATATAAGTAAAGGTGGAGAGATTTGGGAGCCACCTAAATGGAGGTCAAAGTTGAAACTTCAAAGTATATATACATTTTTTAAAAACACATTAATAAGAAAGCGGAGGACCAAGCAGGAACATAGAAGGTAGGGATTTATTGAAAGTTGTAAAAAGGAGAGGACAAAGAAAGATGTAAGAAAACAAAGATAGTGGTGTAATGAGAGCAAGGGAAGATATATTTCAAGCTTGATGTTTCTCAGTACCAAGTTGGATATGACCAGAAGGATGCCAAAGGCAATCCTAAAGTGTGTTTTGAAGATTTAATGGTTCATAGGTTAAAAATGTTTATACGCTGAGAAAATATCCCCTGCCCCCTCAATTTGTTTGCCTTATGGTTTAGTTATGGATGATTTGGGCTAGAGGAAAATAATTGAGCTAGCTATGCTTCAGTTCTTTCCCTTCTTTTTTTTTTTTTTTTTTTTTTTTTGAGACGGAGTCTCGCTGTGTCTCCCAGGCTGGAGTGCAGTGGCATGATCTCGGCTCACTGCAAGCTCCGCCTCCCGGGTTCACGCCATTCTCCCGCCTCAGCCTCCCAAGTAGCTGAGACTACAGGTGCCCGCCACCACGCCCGGCTAGTTTTTTGTATTTTTAGTAGAGACGGGGTTTCACCATGTTAGCCAGGATAGTCTCGATCTCCTGACCTCGTGATCCACCCGCCTCGGCCTCCCAAAGTGCTGGGATTACAGGCTTGAGCCACCGCGCCCGGCCGTTCTTTCACTTCTTTTGGTGTATGAGGAATTCCAAGTAAAAATAATTATTAGGTAATACTAATATCTCTATTATACTGTATTGTATGGTGTAATATCTCTGTTATACTGACATAGGGCTTTTCCTTCTTCCCGAAGACAAATATAATTTCATGTCTCCCTTCAGCAAGATTTCAATTCTTCCTAATGATGAATACTTGAATACAAATAAATTTCTGGCCCCTTATTTTTCTACTGAACTCGGGAGATGGAGATGCCTCAGGAATATTTATTTGAATGAATTTAATGCATTTTTTTCCTGTGTATTTACAGATGGGACATAAGTGGGTTTGGTTGGATTCTGAACAAGATTATCCCAATGACTCTGAGTTGAGCAATGAATGCAGGTCCCTCTTCAGCTCATGGGACTCCAGTCTGGATCTTGATGTGGGCAGCTGGAGGGAAACTGAGGATCCAGAGGCTGAGGAACTAGAGGAAAGCAGCCCAGGGAGAGAACCTAGTGAACTGCTTGTTGGGGACGGAGGCAGTGAGGAATCTCAGGAAGCAGCAAAGAAAGTCAGCCACCAGAACCTCCTCCACTTTCTCTCTGAGGTAACAGTGAGCTCTTATTTCCAAAGCTGGAAGAGCCTCAACTTTCTAAGAGAATGCTTATCCTTACGTGCTTCTACCACTCTTAACATTGTTTACTAAAATATAAGCTCCACAATGGCAGGGATTAAGTTCATTGCTATGTCCTCAGCACTTGGTGCTGATACAGAATATGCACCAAATACATGCTTTTGGGGCCGGGTGCAGTGGCTCACACCTGTAATCCCAGCACTTTTGGAGGCTGAGGCCAGTGGATCACTTGAGGTCGGGGGTTCGAGACCAGCCTGGCCAACATGGTGAAACCCCGTCTCTACTAAAAATACAAAAATGGCCAGGTGCAGTGGCTCACGCCTGTAATCCCAGCACTTTGGGAGGCTGAGGCGGGCAGATCACTTGAGGTCAGGAGTTTGAGACCAGCCTGGCCAACATGGTGAAACCCCATCTCTACTAAAAATACAAACAATTAGCTGGGTGTAGTGGCGGGCACCTATAATCCCAGCTGCTTAGGAGGCTGAGGCAGGAGAATCACTTGAACCTGGGAGGCGGAGGTTGCAATGAGCTGAGGTCATACCATTGCACTCCAGCCTGGGCAACAGAGTGAAACTCTGTCTCTAAATAAATAAATTTAAAAGAATAAAAATACAAAAATTAGCCAGACGTGGTGGCATGTGCCTGTAATCCCAGCTACCCAGGAGGCTGAGGCAGGAGAATCACTTGAACCCGGGAGGCGGAGGTTGCAGTGAGCCGAGATTGTGCCATTGGACTCCAGCCTGGGTAACAGAGCAAGACTCCGTCTCAAAAATAAAAAATAAAAAATAAAAAAATACATGCTTTTTGACTGAATTTCTAATACCTCAGTCATTAGGGGCCTGGATCATAAGGACTGCTTAATAAGTATCCTTGTAATTCATGCTTTTGGAGTTGTGGGAAGTTATACTTGCCCAAATTTTCCTTGAAGCTTAAATGCTGTGACTTTAAGGTAGTATTTTTAAGTGTCATTACCTTGGTTAAGGGCTGGGGACCAGAAATAAACAGAATTGGAAAGAGAGTTATATGTATACTGTTACTGAACACATTTAGGAGAACCTAGATCAAGATCAGCAAGCATCCATTTCAAATTGCTACTTCTCTCTACAAGTGTCTGTGGTAGACAAAATTTTCAACACTTTATTCTGGACAGCCACTCCCAATTGATCAGAGTTGACACTTGAGATGAAAAATTAGAACATAAACTCCTGGAAGAGGCAAGAACCATATCTTTCTTGTTCATTGTAGTGTCCCCACCAACCAGCCCAGTGCCTGTGTATATATTTGCAGATTTTAGATGATTACATTAATTAAACTATTTTGTCCTCTCAGACTTAGTCACTGTGATAGTGTTAGCATGTGGCATTGTTGATATGTGGATGATGATTTTCATTGGTGTTCCTGTGCATCTAATAATAAACTTTGATTGCAGGTAGCTTATTTAATGGAGCCCTTGTGCATTAGCAGCAACGAATCAAGTGAAGGCTGCTGCCCTCCATCTGGTACCAGACAAGAAGGAAGGGAAATTAAAGCTAGCGAAGGAGAAAGGGAGCTCTGCAGAGAGACTGAAGAGCTTTCAGCCAAAGGAGACCCCTTAGTAGCTGAAAAGCCACTGGGAGAAAATGGAAAGCCACAGGTGGCTTCAGCTCCCTCCATTATTTGTGCAGTTCAGGGACTACTCACAGAGAGTGAAGAGGTAAGAAAGTAACTTAAATCAGCTGTCTTGCTGGTCTTCTGCCTAGGGAAGTAGAACAGAGTGGTTAGAGCACATAGGCTAACTCCAGAAAGTTAAACTACCTGGATCCAAATCCTGGATTGAGCACCAGTTTTAGCTGTGTTACCTTAAGCATGTTAGTGAACATTTTAGAACTTCAGTTTTCTCTGCAGAAATGCAATAATAGCACCCTATTTTGTGGGTTTGCTGTGAGGTTTAAATGAGATAATTCATGAAAAGCACTTAGCACAGTGCCTGGCTTATAGTAAGCAATAAGTAAAATTTAGAATACCATCATCATTATTATCTGGCAGGCAGGGTGCAGTGGCTCATGCCTGTAATCTCAGTGCTTTGGGAGGCTGAGGCAGGAGAATCTCTTGAGTCAGGAGTTTGAGACCAGTCTGGGCAATACAGGGAGACACCATCTCTACAAAAACACAAAAAACAAATTAGCCAGGTATGGTGGCATGTACCTGTAGTTCCAGCTACTTGGGAGTCTCAGGGGGAGCGCAGGAGTTCAAGGCTGCAGTGAGCCATGATGATGCCACTGCACTCCAGCCTGGGCAACAGAGTGAGACCCTGTCTCAAAAAAAAAAAAAAAAAATTATCTGGCCAGCTAGAGTAGTTAACTCCAGGGCCACAGGTGATCATGATGGTTTTTAAAGAATCCAATGAGAATTGGGCAAATAATGCTTTTCCATTTTGGTGGAGGTGAGTGGCACAGAGTCAAAGTCCTCCAGCAAGACTGTTACCAAGAACTCATTGACTTAGGTCTAGTTAAGTCAGCTTTCTTTAATTTCTTTTGCAGCTTTATATAATTGACCTCTTCTCACCTTACGGGCAGCCTTCATTTAAAAATTACTGTGCAGAAAGTAAATCTCCTTCTAAAGTTTCCTGTTTCCTGGCATTCCTAGGGGGAGGCTCAGCAAGAATCCAAAAGGGAGAACCAGGGTGAAGTATACGTGTCAGAGACAGAAGACCAGCCCCATTCAGGCGAGTGTGATGACGCCTTTAACATTAAGGAGACTCCCTTGGTGGATACACTTTTCAGCCATGCTACCTCCACAAAGCTGTAAGCCTAGACTTTCATACAAATTTGTTAAGATTCATACTTCTGTTTATGCATATTTGAATCATGAAATGGATTACTTTTATAAGTTAAAGAAAATTACAGTTGGAAAACACAAAAATATAATTAATTAAGTATAATTTTTAACATCACATAAATAGAAGTCTATATGCTCTCCTGTTATAAAACAAATCTGTTTCATCAATATTAGGACTGTCTTTCAAGGCAAGGTGTGGTGGCTCACACCTGTAATTCCAGCACTTTGGGAGGCCAAGGCAGGAGGATCCCTTGATCCCAGGACTTTGAGACCAGCCTGGGCAACATAGGGAGACCCTGCCTCTACAAAATAAAAAATAAAAAAAAATTAGCCAGGTATGGTGTCACTTGCCTATAGTCTCAGCTACTCTGGAAGCTGAGGTGGGAGGATCGCTTGAGCCCAGGAGGTCAAGGCTGCAGTGAGCCATGATTGTGCCACTGTACTCTAGCCTAATCTGTATCACTCCAGCCTGGGTGATGGAGCTAATGTTGTACAAACTATGCCTAATATACAAACTATGATGCTTTTTTTCTTTTTTTTGAGACGGAGTCTCTCTCTGTCGCCCAGGCTGGAGTGCAGTGGCCGGATCTCAGCTCACTGCAAGCTCCGCCTCCCGGGTTCACGCCATTCTCCTGCCTCAGCATCCCAAGTAGCTGGGACTACAGGCGCCTGCCACCTCGCCTGGCTAGTTTTTTGTATTTTTTTAGTAGAGACAGGGTTTCACCGTGTTAGCCAGGATGGTCTCGATCTCCTGACCTCGTGATCCGCCCGTCTCGGCCTCCCAAAGTGCTGGGATTACAGGCTTGAGCCACCGTGCCCGGCCGCTTTTTTTCTTTAATAGAGACAGGGTCTAGCTCCATCACCCAGGCTGGAGTGCAATGGGCACGATCATGACTCACTGCAGCTTGACTTCCCGAACTCAAGGGATCCTCCTACCTCAGGCTTCCAAGTAGCTGGGAATACGGGCATGGGCCACCACACCCAGCTGATTTTTTATTTTTTATTTTATTTTATTATTATTATTTTTTTTTTGAGATGGAGTCTCACTCTGTCGCCCAGGCTGGAGTGCAGTGGCCGGATCTCAGCTCACTGCAAGCTCCGCCTCCTGGGTTTATGCCATTCTCCTGCCTCAGCCTCCCGAGTAGCTGGGACTACAGGCGCCCGCCACCTCGCCCGGCTAGTTTTTTGTATTTTTTAGTAGAGACGGGGTTTCACCGTGTTAGCCAGGATGGTCTCGATCTCCTGACCTCGTGATCCGCCCTTCTCAGCCTCCCAAAGTGCTGGGATTACAGGCTTGAGCCACCGCGCCCGGCCGATTTTTTATTTTTTGTAGAGACAGGGCCAGCCTTGCTATATTGCACAGGCTTGTCTTGAACTCCTGGTTTCAAGTGATCCTCCTACCTCAGCCTCCTAAAGTGTTGGCATTACAGGCATGAGCCACTGTGCCTGGCCCAAGCTATACCTCTTTTTAAAAATATTAAAATAGCTTTTATGAACTTGAAATGGAAAATTATTTTGATGTAGGAGACAAGGGAGAGGCTTTAAAAAATTTTTTTTAAAGAAAAAATTAGGCCAGGCACAGTGGCTCACACCTGTAATCTCAGCACTTTGGGAGGCTGATGCAGGAGGATTGCTTGAGCTCAGGATTTTGAGACTAGCCTGGGCAACATGGTGAAACCTCATCTTTACAAAAAATAAACAAAATTTACTGGGTGTAGGGGCATGCACCTGTAGTCCCAGCTACACAGGAGGCCAAGGCAGGAGGATTGCTTGAACTTGGGAAGTGAAGGTTACAGTGAGCTATGATCATGTCACTACACAGCCTGGGTGACAGAGCAAGACCCTGTCTCAAAAAACAAAACAAGAAAAAAAAGAAGGCCGGGCACGGTGGCTCAAGCCTGTAATCCTAGCACTTTGGGAGGCCGAGGCGGGTGGATCACGAGGTCAGGAGATCAAGACCATATTGGCTAACATGGTGAAACCCCATCTCTACTAAAAATACAAAAAATTAGCTGTGCATGGTGGTGGGCACCTGTAGTCCCAGCTACTCGGGAGGCTGAGGCAGGAGGATGGTGTGAACCTGGGAGGCGGAGCTTGCAGTGAGGCGAGATCGTGCCACTGCACTCCAGCCTGGGCAACAGAGCAAGACTCCGTCTCAAAAAAAAAAAGAAAAGAAAAAAATTATTTTGAAGTTTGTGATCTTTGTTTCTTTTTCACGTCTCTTAGGGGATTGTTTTTTTTTTTTTTTTGAGACGGAGTCTCGCTTTGTCGCCCAGGCTGGAGTGCAGTGGCCGGATCTCAGCTCACTGCAAGCTCCGCCTCCCGGGTTTACGCCATTCTCCTGCCTCAGCCTCCCGAGTAGCTGGGACTACAGGCGCCCACCACCTCGCCCGGCTAGTTTTTTGTATTTTTTAGTAGAGACGGGGTTTCACCATATTAGCCAGGATGGTCTCGATCTCCTGACCTCGTGATCCGCCCGTCTCGGCCTCCCAAAGTGCTGGGATTACAGGCTTGAGCCACCGCGCCCGGCCAGGGGATTGTTTATGTCAAGCTTGTCTAATCCCTAGCCTGCAGCCCAGGGCAGCTTTGAATAGGGCCAAACACAAATTCTTAAAACATTATGAGATTTATGCATTGACTTTTTTTTTCTTTTCTTTTCTTTTCCAGCTCATCAGCTATTGTTAGTGTATTTTAGGTGTGGTCCAAGACAATTCTTCTTCTTCCAGTGTAGCCCAGGGAAGCCAAAAGATTGGACACTCTGGTTTATATAATTGTCTCATCTTTGTATAGATAATTATAGGACTAAAGAACACATTTTCAAATCTTAATGGGGGGCTGTTCTTTTTAACAGGAAACCAAAGAAAAATTAATTTTTTTTTTTTTTTTTGAGGTAGGATCTCACTCTGTTGCTCAAGTTAGAGTGCAATGGTGTGATCTTGGCTCACTTCAGCCTACGCCTTCTGGGCTCAGGTGATCACCTCAGTCTCATGAATAGCTGGGAACACAGGTGTGCACCACCACACCCAGCTGATTTTTTTTGTATTTTTGTTAGAGACGGGGTTTCGTCATATTGCCCAGACTGGTCTTGTACTCCTGGACTCAAGCGATCCCCTACCTAGGCCTCCCAAAGTCCTGGGATTATAAGAATGAACCACTGCATCTGGCATGAAGTGAATTACATTTTAAAGCAGAAAAACAAAGTTGTTTTTATCTGTGACTCCTGGCCTCAAGTGATTCTCTTGCCTCAGCCTTTCAAAGTGCTGAGATTATAGGCATGAGCCACTATGCCCAGCAAAGTTATTTTTGTTATGGTAATAAATAAATTGTTCTTTTTCCGGCCTGTGTCAGAGCCATCTGTTGAGAGAATATAGTATGAACTGTTTTTTTTTTTTCTTCAGTGTATTTCAGATCCACCTAGTTGTCTCTGATAAGGCAAACTAGTAATTATTCTAGCGTTTTTTTGTCTAAGATATACAGCTGAACCAGGCATATATATATATATAATTTTTTTTTAAACAGCAGATTTCTTTTTTTTTTCTCATAGAGACAGGGTCTTGCTTTGTTGCCCAGGCTGGGTCTTGAACTCCTGGCTTCAAGTAGTCCCACCTCAGCCTCCCAAAGTGCTGGGATTATAGGCCTGAGCCACTGTGCCCAGCCTAGATTTCAATTTTTAGTACACAAATAGGATACCGTTTAAAATGTAGATTGGTGAGGAATGCCTTCATTTGCTTTTCTATAACTCCTTAAGTATGAGCAATAGCGTGCTAAGATGACATATTGTGACTGTACAAACAGCAGGAAATCTACAATCTGAGACTTTTTTTTTTTTTTTTTTGAGACAGAGTCTCACTCTGTCACCCAGGCTGGAGTGCAGTGGCGCGATCTTGGCTCACTGCAAGCTCCACCTCCTGGGTTCACGCCATTCTCCTGCCTTAGCCTCCCAAGTAGCTAGGACTACAGGCACCCGCCACCATGCCCGGTTAAGTTTTCTTTGTATTTTTAGTAGAAATGGGGTTTCACCATGTTAGCCAGGATGGTCTCAATCTCCTGACCTCATGATCCGCCCACCTTGGCCTCCCAAAGTGCTGGGATTACAGGTATGAGCCACTGCACTGGGCCCAGTCTGAGACATTTTATCTTATGGCAGTTCACAGTCTTGGATGGTAAATTCCACATTCTTACCTTAGAATTTAGATTAAATATGAAATCTTTATTAGAAAGCAGTAGATATCCAGCCTGGGCAACATAGTAGGACTTTGTCTTTACAACAAATACAGAAATTAGTTGCAAGGTGTGGTGGCATGTGCCTGGAGTCCCAGCTACTTGGGAGGCTGAGGCAGGAGGATCGCTTGAACCCAGCAGGTTGAGGCTGCAGTGAGCCATGATCACACTACTGCACTTCAGCCTGGGCAACAGAGCAAGACCCTGTCTCAAAAAAAAAAAAAAAATTGGCTGGGCATGGTGGTTCATGCCTGTAATCCCGGCACTTTGGGAGGCTGAGGCAGATGGATCACTTGAGGCCAGGAGTTTGAGCCCAGCCTGGCCAACATGGCAAAACCCCGACTCTATGGAAAATATGAAAATTAGTTGCACTTTTAGTCCCAGCTACTTGGGAGGCTGAGGCAGGAGAATTGCTTGAACCCGGGAGGCAGAGGTTGCAGTGAGCTGAGATCATGCCACTGCACTCCAGCCTGGGCAACAGAGCAAGACTCTGTCTCAGAAAAATAAAATTAAAAAATTAAAAGAGAAAGCAATAGATATTAATAACTAACTCTGCTTGGCCAGATAACTTAAGGGGAGATAAAAAGCTTCAGGTATTAATTAGGAGCATGTCTTAAGAAAACCTCATTACCCACCTGGGGGAGACAGAATATTATTTGTGACGTTACTGTCTCTTTTCTTCATATTTTATCCCCATAGGCCTGATCTAAGCCAGGATGACCCAGTTCAGGATCATTTGCTATTTAAGAAGACTCTCCTGCCAGTCTGGAAGATGATTGCCAGTCACAGGTAGGTCTCCAAAGTGGTAATAGGATTATGTTCAGAACTGAAGTAGTAATACATATTGGGGTTTAAGCATAAAAGGAGATATGTTCATCCCTCAAATGAGCCATAGTTGAAAGGCAGATTCTGTATCTAAGCCTGATTTATCCCAAAGTACCCACAGCTGCTTTCACAAGTCTGTACAGGAAATAGTTGCTGTGCCATTTGAATTGCCTCTAGAAAGTGGCTCCTATTACATAACATTTATATTTAAAATGCATATTCTTTTCAATCTGGTGGATTCTCTTTTTTCACAGAGACAGTGCCTCGGGAACTCTGAACAAATTTCTGAGCCCTAGATCAATATATTGTAATAATATATATTTTATAGTTTTTTTTTTTTTAAACTCTCTGGCAAGGGGGAACAAATAGATTTTTTCCGAATGGTGATCATAGTCTGCATTCTCCTAAAGGAAGTGTACTAAGAACTGAGCTACTCTTCTCGTTTACAATGCCTTGCTAGGGTTTCTTTACCCTCTCTGGGTTTGTCCCTTAACAGGTTCAGCAGTCCATTTCTGAAGCCTGTGTCAGAAAGGCAGGCCCCAGGGTACAATGATGTGGTAAAAAGGTCAGTGATAAAGGGGTAAAGAAAGGTTGGTTGCTTTTATATCTGCGTTTTCATTTTTTATTTCCCATCTGTTATTTTTATTACTTACAAACTCAAGATACGTTTCATAGCCAAACAAGTTTATGAAGTTATGATGAGCTCAGTATCATATCTTCATTTAAGAAGGAATGCAGGAAACAAAAGGATGATACAGGCTTTTTATTTTGTACTATTCACTTTTAAGTAACATGATCCATTCTCTCTCTCTCTCTCTATATATATATATATATTTTTAACAGGGTCTCACTCTGTTGCCAAGCTGGAGTGCAGTGGTACAGTCTTGGCTCACTGCAACATCCGCTTCCCAGGCTCAAGCGATTCTCCAGCCTCAGCCTCCCAAGTAGCTAAAACTATAAGCATGAGCCACCAGGTCCCGCTAATATTTGTATTTTTTGTAGAAGCGGAACTTTGCCATGTTGCCCAGACTGGTCTTGAATTCCTGAGCTCAAGCATTCTGCCTGCCTAGGGCTTCCAAAGTGCTGGGATTACAGGTGTGAGCCTTGGTGCCCAGCCTGCTCATTAATTATAATCTTAAATTAGCCTTTGGTTGTTTCTGACACTATTCTTTTGGAGCCAAACTTTAAAAGGAACTCTGTATTTATTCAGTTAGTTAGTTATAGGTATACTAAGGCACAGATGTCAATCCAAATGGAAGTTATGCACATTGGTTGACTGTAGTACTGTGTCCGGAATTGGTTCCTTCTGGTGGGTTCTTGGCCTCGCTGACTTCAAGAATGAAGCCACAGACCCTGACGGTGTTACAGTTCTTAAAGATGGTGTGTCTGGAGTTTGTTCCTTCAGATGTTCAGATGTGTCCAGAGTTTCTTCTTCCCAGTGGGTTCGTGGTCTTGGTGACTTCAGGAGTGAAGCCACAGACCTTCACAGTGAGTGTTAAAGCTCTTAAAGGTGGCACATCTGGAGTTGTTTGTTCCTCCTAGTGGGTTCATGGTCTGGCTGGCTTCAGGAGCCAAGCTGCAGATCTTCACGGTGAGTGTTACAGCTCATAAAGACAGTGCGGACCCAAAGAGTGAGCAGCGGCAAGAATTAATGCAAAGAGTTAAAGAACAAAAGTTTCCCACCATGGAAGGGGACCCTACCAGGTTGAAAGAGCTGGCTCGGGTGGCCAGCTTTTATTCCCTCATTTGGCCCTGCCCACATCCTACTGATTGGTCCATTTTACAGAGTGCTGATTGGTCCATTTTACAGAGTGCTGATTGGTCCGTTTTTACAGAGTGCTGATTGGTGCATTTACAAACCTTTAGCTAGATACAGAGCACCGATTGGTGCGTTTTTACAGAGTGCTGATTGGTGCATTTACAAACCTTCAGCTAGACACAGAACACTGATTGGTGTGTTTACAGTCCTTTAGCTAGACAGAAAAGTTCTCCAAGTCCCCAACTGACCCAGAAGGCCAGCTGGCTTCACCTCTCAGTATTTTGGGATTTTATTTTTATTTTTTATTTAACTTTTTTTTTTTTTTTTTTTTTTTTTTTTTTTTTTTTTTGCCAGGCATGGTGGCTCACGCCTGTAATCCCAGCACTTTGGGAGGCTGAGGTGGGCAGATCATGAGGTCAGGAGATCAAGACTATCCTGGCTAACATGGTGAAACCCCATCTCCACTAAAAAATACAAAAAAAAAAAAAAATTAGCCGGGTGTGGTGGTAGGTGACTGTAGTCCCAGCTACTTGGGAGGCTGAGGCAGGAGAATAGTGTGAACCTGGGAGGCAGAGCTTGCAGTGAACCGAGATCATGCCACTGCACTCCAGCCTGGGCAACAAAGCGAGACTCCGTCTCAAAATAAATAAATTAAAAAAATTGAGACAGGGTCTCTGTTGCTGAAGTGCAGTGGTGCAATCATGGCTCACTGCAGCCTTGACTTCCTGGGCTCAAGCAATCTTCCCACTTCAGTCTCCTGAATAGCTGGGACTACAGGCATGTGCTACTGCACTTAGCTAATTTTAAAATTTATTATTTTTTAAATTTTTACTTATTATTTTTTGAGACAGGTCTCACTCTGTCGCTCAGGCTGGAGTGCAGTGGCACATTTCATGGATAACTTAGCCTCAACTGCCCAGGCTCAAGCAATCCTTCCACCTCAGCCTCCCTAATAGCTGGGTCTAGAGGTGTGTGCCACCATGCTCGGCTAATTTTTGTATTTTTTTGTAGACATAGAGTTTTACCATGGTGCCCAGGCTTGTCTCAGACTCCTGGGCTCATGCAATTCACCCACCTCAGCCTCCCAAAGTGCTGGGATTACAGGTGTGAGCCACTGTGCCTGGCCTGATTTTTTTATTGTAATAAAATTTTTTCTTTGTTTGAAATGTTATTATTTTTCTTCAGAATGTCACTAAGGAGGAATTTTTTAATTTTTTGTAGATATGGGGTATCACTATATTGCCCAGGTTGGTCTTAAATTCCTAGTCTCAAATGATCCTTCCACCTTGGCCTTCCAAAATGCTGGGATTATAGGCAGGTAATCCCAGCCTATTTTGCATTTTTAATTTTCTTTTGAGACAGAGTCTTGCTCTGTCACCAGACTGGAGTGCAATGATGAGATCTCAGCTTACTGCAACCTCTGCCTCCCGAGTTCAAGCAATTCTCCTGCCTCAACCTCCCGAGTAGCTGGAACTACAGGCGTGCGCTACCACGCCCAGCTAATTTTTGTATTTTTAGTAGAGATGGGGTTTCACCATGTTGGCCAGGATGGTCTCAATCTCTTAACCTCATGATCCTCCTGCCTCTGTCTCCCAAAGTGCTGGGATTACAGGTGTGAGCCACCATGCTTGGCCTATTTTGGATTTTTATAGCATAGGTCATCTAAAATGCTGTCATAAACCTGTATGGTAATAGAGTGTAAAAGTTCATGATAGGACCTTTGGAGAGTCACTTGTCTGTGCTGCTATAGTACAATACCACAGGCTGGATAATTTATAAAAAATAGAAACCTATTCCTCTTTGTTTTGGTTCTGGAGTCTGGGAAGTCCAAGATCAAGGCACTGGTAGTTTTGGTGTGTGAGGTGGGTTACTCTCTGCTTCTAAGGTGATGCCTTGTTGTTGTATTCTGCAGAGGGGACGAACACTGTATCCTCACATGGCAGAAGGGACAGAAGGGTAAGAGGGCACTCTCTTCGATATGGAGCCCTTTTATAAGGATGCTAATCCCATTCATGAAGGCAGAGTACTCATGAGTTAATTACCTCCCAGAGGCCCCACCTCTTAATACTGTTGCACTTGGGATTAAGTTTCAATATGAATTCCAGAGGGGATACCATCATTCAAACAGCAGAGACAGAATGATACCATCATTCAAACAGCAGAGATAAACTTCTTTAGGTATGAGGAAACTAAAGCTCAGAGGTGCTTGGTCATGACTTGCTCGTGATCAACCAACAGTTAATAGCAGAGCTAGAACTAAGCCCCAGATTCTTACCTGCAGTTCAGTCTTCTTTCTACACTGCTGTGCCTTCTCTTATATATCTACTTTCTGTGTTTCATTAATATTGTTTTAATATTCACTTGATCCTTTTTTCATCTCCATGAAAGGAGAAAAAATTATTCTTAGCTTTTTATTTGTGCAGTAAGAGAAGTAGATTAAATAATATATGACTGTACATTGTAAACAGCAAATAACTACTGTGTGATAAACTTATCATTGGTACTGTCTACAACTTTGGTACCTGGGGCCAGCACTGCTCCTCTGATCGTATAGTGGCTTGACCTGTGGGCTCTGGAGTCGGGCTGCCTCTGAATTGGAATTTAGGCTGTGTGCCTTTCAGTGAGTACTTAACCTCTTTAGATTTCAATTTCTTCATCTGTCAAATGGAGATAATAAGGCCAGGGGCGGTGGTTCATGCTTTGGGGTAATCCCAGCACTTTGGGAGGCCAAGGAAGGTGGATCACCTGAGGTCAGGAGTTCGAGACTAGCCTGACCAACATGGTGAAACCCTGTCTCTACTAAAAATACAAATATTATGGCCGGGCGTGGTGGCTCACACTTGTAATCCCAGCACTTTGGGAGGTCTAGGTGGGCGGATCATGAGGTCAGGAGATTGAGACCATGGTGAAATCCCATCTCTACTAAAAATACAAAAAATTAGCCGGGCGTGGTGGTGGGCGCCTGTAGTCCCAGCTACTTTGGAGGCTGAGGCAGGAGAATGGCATGAACCCGGGAGGCAGAGCTTACAGTGAGCTGAGATCGTGCCACTGCACTCCAGCCTGGGAGAGAGAGCGAGACTCCGTCTCAAAAAAAAGCAACAACAACAACAAAAAAACCAAGAATTAGCTGGGCATGGTGGCGCACACCTGTAATCCCAGTTATTCTGGAGGCTGAGGCAGGGGAATCGCTTGAACCTGGGAGGCAGAGGTTGCAGTGAGCTGAGATTGCTCCATTGCAATGGAGCAACCAGAGTGAAACTCCAACTTTAAAAAAAAGTGCAACAAGAGTGCAACTCTGACTTAAAAAAAAAAAAAAAGGAGATATTAATGATACCTACCTTACAGGTTTATTGAGAGGATTGAGTTAGTATAGAAATACAGTGTTTGGCCTATTGTAAACAGGCAAATATTAACTGCTGTTGCTATTTTATTATCTGATGAGGGTTGTTATCTTTGTTACTGTTTTCATTAAGAACTGGTTAGTTCTTCAAGAGAACATGTTAGGTTATCATGTTCCACACAGAGGTTTGATTTTCTTTATTTTTTCTTGGTCACCTGCAGACCCATGGACTTAACTAGCCTGAAGAGAAATCTCTCTAAAGGTCGGATTCGCACCATGGCCCAATTCCAGCGAGACCTGATGCTGATGTTCCAAAATGCTGTAATGTACAATGACTCTGATCATCACGTATACCATATGGCTGTGGAAATGCGGCAAGAAGTCCTGGAGCAGATTCAGGTAGTGGATGTAGAGATCTGTAGCCTCTGGAATCTTGATTTCAGATCAAGATTCTATGAGAATAAAGGTGATTTTGAGGTGACTTTGTGTTCTCAGAGTTTACTTTTAAAGGTGATTAAGGCCCTGAAGGATTGATAATGTGCCAGCTGGTTTGGAAAACCCTGAGCCTCACAGTAAGTCCAGCTTTGATAGTGAAGTCGTCTAGGAATGCAGGCAGCAGTGAAGAGCTCTCAAGAGAGCTGAGGATAGACAAGTAATGGGAATTTCCGCTTCCAGAGCCTCAAGTCAAGGGCTAAACTTCAAAGAGGCCGGAGTCACTGTGTATTTTTTGGTTGCTTCATCTGTTGATATTAATGTATGTTCACACTTTCCCATCTTTAGGGGATAAGATATAGTAGCTAGAAGACATTTGTGGGTTTCTTTTCTGGGTAGCATCATACTTTAAAGAAAAAAGTATAGTTGAGTCTATTTGCCAAAAAAAAAAAACTTGCAATACTTCAGCGTTTAGGGTTCATAATAGCTTGCTATGTGTTCCTTAACCCTTTAGGTACTGAATATTTGGTTAGACAAAAGAAAAGGCTCAAGTAGTCTGGAAGGGGAACCAGCCAATCCAGTGGATGATGGAAAACCTGTTTTCTAACCTGCAGCTGCTATCCTGACTTTTTCTAGAGTTTCAACCTCTCCCCGAACTCTGACCTACAGAGGATCCTGGGACTTCTTTGCCATGTCCCTACTTTCTTTTCAAATAAGAATAATGCCTTAACTCACAACCAACGAGTCAAAGATGCATGTGGACATAATATAAAGAAAAAAAAGGGGAAGCTGAGGTTTGGGTTTATGCCATAAATGTTGCCCACATCTTTGTTCCATAGGCTTGATTTAAAGACAATTCGATTAGATATTTTACTAAGCCTTTTACTCTATAAATAAATGTCTTTACACAAACGGAATATTGCTTTTTAATGACTAGATAAGCTGAGCATAGAGGGGACAGCATCATCCAGCGAAATGAAGGTATCTGACATGGGTCTTCTTACATTTACCACCTGGAAAGGAATGGGGGGGGTTCTTATCATTTATAGAGTAGGGATAATTGCAGCATCCTTCAGACTGGCAGAAGGATGACATAAGTTATGAGTAAAATGTCAGAAAACATCTAGTGATCTAAGATTCACAAGGAGAATAAAAATGACTGGCTGGTTCCCTTTGGTTAAAACGAACTGGCCAGATGCTGCAAGGCTCCTTGCTGGGATTGGCCCTCTGCAGCCACCGTCCTCACGCTAGGGCCTCAGGTCTCCTAGCAACAAGTTGTAGCGTACGAGGACGGCCGCGGAGGTGAGTACTTAAGAGTCAAATTCAGAATTTGCAGGTGCAATCCAGAAAGTCCCCGCGGACCCAGAGGCCCTGCTTTCCAATTAGGCCTGACCCTATGCACAGAGAGGTCCCTGCGGGACAGGGTCGCTTCACAGAGGCAGCCGACCGAGGCTGCTCACGCCCCGCTGTAGTGGTGTGTGGTTGCCCACCAGTCACCGCCCCCTCGAGCCCCCACCACCACCCGCCCCACCGCCCTCTGCTGCCTGAGGCTGTCGCTGGTTCCATACCTTCGGTCGCCCCTTGGCCTCTGGTCATGTGAGCCCATAGTCCTTTCCGCCTCGGTGACAGCGTGTACGAAAAGCCGAGGCTCGATTTGGACATAGTAGCAATCCTATTATTGAGACCCTGTATATAGAAAAATATGGCAGTTTCTACCTTCATCAGTTAATAAAATCAAGTACCTACTATTGCTATTCTTAATCATAATTACATTGAATTTGCGATGGGGGGGAAATGCGTGTCATTGCAGTTGATACTGTTAAGAAACTCGCAATTTGTGCCCTGAAAAGCCATAATGGAGATATCAATGCCTCCACCTCAGATATATGTAGAAAAAACTCTGGCCATTATCAAACCAGATATTGTTGACAAAGAGGAGGAGATACAAGATATTATTCTCAGATCCGGATTCACCATTGTTCAGGTAACTTCTGGGTATGATTCATGCTTTTTTCCTCTCTGCCCTTAAAAAAAATGCTTATGTAAATGTGCCTACCCATTTAAACCCTTAGTGTTCAGCATTAAATTTAAGTTTATTATTCTAAGTATAAAAGTTATATGTGATAGTTTTTAAGAAGATATAAAATGAGAAATAAAATGGACTTTTCCTTCACCTGTCTTCTCCCACCCCAAGTCCCAGGCTCCAGAGAGAGGCAACCTCTTAACACTTTCTGTTCTTCCAGGAGTTTTCTATGCATTTATAAATATTTTCCCCCCATAAAACAGAGCAGTCCCTTTCCCTTGACCCCCTTTACAGAGTCCCTCAGATAGGATTCCAGATCAGTACATCTGAATTGATCTCACTCTTCCGAATTTCTGTGTAATATTTCCCTGTGTATTAGAACTACAGTTTATTTACTTGATCCTCTATTGATGGAATTTTAGGCTATTGGTATTTTTTTCAGTTACTGCAAACATTTAATGTTTTAAGCCTTACATTTGTTCTGCAATTAGTAAACATTGTCATTCTAGGGGTTTGAAAGTAAGTATAAATAGCATTGTTAAGGATAATAAAATAGAATTGAATATTTTTAATCTTCCTCTTTTATAGTTTTTTTTTTTTTTTTTTTTTTTTTTTTTTGAGACAGAGTCTCCCTCTGTAGTCCAGGCTGGAGTGCAGTGGTACGATCTCAGCTCGCTGCAACCTTTGCCTCCTGGGTCCCGGTTCAAACAATTCTCCTGCCTCAGCCTCCTGAGTAGCAGGGATTACAGGCATGCGCCACCATGCCCAGCTAATTTTTGTATTTTTAGTAGAGACAGGGTTTTACCATGTTGGCCAGGGTGGTCTTGAACTCCTGACCTCGTGATCCACCCGCCTCAGCCTTCCAAAGTGCTGGGATTACAGGTGTGAACCACTGCACCTGGACTCTTTTATAGTATTCTTATTTGAATTTCCAATTTTTTATTTTCTCACATTTATACGTGTCATATTGCTTACTCAGTCAGTATTTTTAAAAATAAAGAGAAAATGGCCAGGTATGGTGGCTTATGCCTGTAATCCCAGCACTTTGGAAGGCCGAGGTGGGTGAATCATAAGGTCAGGAGTTTGAGACCAGCCTGGCCAATATGGTGAAACCCCCTTTCTATGAAAAATACAAAAATTAGCTGGGCATGGTGGCACGCACCTGTAGTCCCAGCTACTTGGGAAGCTGAGGCAGGAGAATCGCTTGAACTCGAGAGGCGGAGGTTGCAGTGAGCCGAGATTATGCCATCGCACTCCAGCCTGGGCAATAGAGGGATATTGTCTCAAATAATAATAATAATAAATAAATAAATAAATAAATAAAGAGAAAATATCAATCTTCAGAAAAGACGTGGAATTTCAGTTGCGCTTCGAAGGACAGGTGGAGTCCGAGGGTAGGGATGGTACAAGAAAGTGTTAGGAAATATTTAATATAATTAAAGACTCAGGTAAAGAACTTTTTAGTAAACGTTAGGAAAACTGGTAGCCACTGAAAAAGTTGGATCAAGTATTATATACCAGGATAAACTCCAAATGAACCTGAGATCTAAATATTTAAAAAATTAAACCATGTAAGTTCAAGAAGAAAAGATAATGGATTTGTTTTGTTGTAGGAGTAGGACAGCCTTTTTTTATTATGACTTAAGATCTAGGAGCCATGGAAGAAAAGGTTGATAAGATCATATAAACAAGGCCAGGCACTGTGGCTCCTGCCTGTAATCCCAGCACTTCGGAAGGCCAAAGCTAGTGGAACACCTGAGGTCGAGAGTTCGAGACCAGCCTGACCAACATGGAGAAACCCTGTGTCTACTAAAAAATACAAAATTAACCAGGCATAGTGGTGCATGCCTGTAATCCCAGCTACTCAGGAGGCTGAAGCAGGAGAATCGCTTGAACCTGGGAGGTGGAGGTTGCGGTGTGCCCAGATTATGCCATTGCACTCCAGCCTGGGCAACAAGAGCGAAACTCTGTCTCAAAAATAAAAAAATAAAAAAATTTTTAGGCCGGGCGCGGTGGCTCAAGCTTGTAATCCCAGCACTTTGGGAGGCCGAGACAGGCAGATCACGAGGTCAGGAGATCGAGACCATCCTGGCTAACACGGTGAAACCCCATCTCTACTAAAAAATACAAAAAACTAGCCGGGCAAGGTGGCGGGCACCTGTAGTCCCAGCTACTCGGGAGGCTGAGGTAGGAGAATGGCGTAAACCCGGGAGGCGGAGCTTGCAGTGAGCTGAGATCCGGCCACTGCACTCCAGCCTGGGCTACAGAGTGATACTCCGTCTCAAAAAAAAAAAATTTAAAAGATTATATAAACAAAAAATGTCTGCACAATGAAATAAACACCATAAGCAAAGTCAAAACAAAACAAGCTTGAGGAAAAGATTTGCCACTCATAGACGACGGACTAGTCTTCCTAATATATAAAGAGCTCCTAGAAAAAGATAAAAATAAATCAGTAGAAAAGTGGGCAGAACAGATGGATGGTCACAGAAAAAGAAAATCATTTTTGAAATGTATGAAATGATGCTCAATCTTTAGGTGGGAAAAAAAGCAAGTTAAAACTACACTGAGATTCCATTTGGCAAAAATATAAAAGTAAATGGCACAACCCCTGTCAAAGGGAATCTGGCAGTTATCGACCAATACAACAGATGGACTTACCATTTAATCCCCCAGTTCTGCTCTTGGAAATCTGTCCTATAGAATTCCTTGTGCTCTTACTACCTGTCATGCGCAGAGCCCTGTTTAGTCCTGTCAGTAAGTGCCTGTATTAATAAGAAGTGATATATATGCAGGTTATTTTTTGCAGCATTGTTTTTTTTTTTTTTTTTTTTTTTTTGAGACGGAGTCTCACGCTGTTGCCCAGGCTGGAGTGCAGTGGCTCGATCTCGGCTCACTGCAAGCTCCGCCTCCCGGGTTCCCGCCATTCTCCTGCCTCAGCCTCCTGAGTAGCTGGGACTACAGGCGCCCGCCACCACGCCCGGCTAATTTTTTGTATTTTTAGTAGAGACGGGGTTTCACAGTTGTCTCGATCTCCTGACCTTGTGATCCACCCGCCTCGGCCTCCCAAAGTGCTGGGATTACAGGCTTGAGCCACCGCGCCCGGCCTTGCAGCATTGTTTAGTTATCAACAAAAGATTGAAAATAACCCAGGTTGGGAGATTAGAAAACAGGACTAAATAAACTCTGGAGAACCCACCAAATTGCATAATGTGCAAATAATTCTAAATAGAAGAATGAGGAACCCATCTGTACTGTTATGGAAGAAAGCAAAGTGTGTAGCAAAAAGAGCAAAATAGCAAAAAAAGCAAAATCATGTGTACCAACCTTTTGTGATAGAGACAAAGTAATATATTCATGTTTGCCAATATTTGAAAAATGAAATTCTGGCGGAATAAAACAAACATTTGAAAAGGGTTACCTATTGAGGGCAAGGAAGAACTGGGTAGATTAGGACATGGATAGGAATATGATTTTTCAGTACATACTTTTTTGTATTGCTTTGAATTTTTGAATCCTGTAATTATATTACCCATTAACTTTAGAAAAAACAAATGAAGTATACGGATAAAGGTGTCCCATTTAAGTTTTTTAAAAGGCCATATTTTGGCTGGGTGTGGTGGCTCATGCCTGTAATCCCAGCACTTTGGGAGGCCAAGGTGGGTGGATCACCTGAGGTCAGGAATTTGAGACCAACCTGACCAACACGGTGAAACACCATCTCTACTAAAAATATGAAAATTACCTGGGCGTGGTGGCACGTGCCTGTAATCTCAGCTACTAGGGAGGCTAGGACAGGAGAATCGCTTCAACCCGGGAGGCGGAGGTTGCAGTGAGTCAAGATCATGCCCCTGCACTCCAGCCTCGGTGACAGAGTGAGACTCCGTCTCAAAAAAGAAAAAGAAAAAGAAAAAAAAGGTCCATATTTTAAAAAATATTTAGTGACAAACTTAATAATTAAGTGGCTAGTGTTAATTATAAATTAAAAATTAGCCGGCCATGGTGGCTCAGGCCTGTAATCCCAGCACTTTGGGAGGATGAGGCGGGTGGATCACTGAGGTCAGAAGTTCAAGACCAACCTGGCCAACGTGGTGAAACCTTATCTCTACTAAAAATACAAAATTAGGGCTGGGCACAGTGGCTCATGCCTGCAATCCCAGCAATTTGGGAGGCCGAGGTGGGTGGATCACCTGAGGTCAGGAGTGCGAGACCAGCCTGGCCAACATGGTGAAGCCCCATTTCTATTAAAAACACAAAAATTAGCTGGGCGTGGTGGTGGGAGCATGTAATCCCAGCTACTCGGGAGGCTGAGGCAGGAGAATTGCTTGAATCCGGGAGATGGAGGTTGCAGTGAGCCAAGATTTTGCCACTGCGATCCAGCCTGGGCAACAGAGCAAGACTCCATCTCAAAAAACAAACAAAAAGTAGCTGGGTGTGGTGGCGCATGCCTGTAATCCCAGCTACTCAGGAGGCAAGGCTGGAGAATCACTTGAACCTGGGAGGTGGAGGTTGCAGTGAACTGAGATTGCCTGGGCAATGTACTGAGACCAGAAAAAACAAACAAACAAACAAAATTTAATGTAAATATATATGACACTTTCCCTGGTTAACTTTCAGAGCGAAGGCAGCTATGGTATATCCTTCATTTTTTGCTTTTATTGCGGTAAAATATACATAACATAAAATTTATCATTTTAACCATTTTTAAGTGTACATTTCAGTTGCATTAAGTACATTCACATTGTTGTACAACCATTACTACTGTCCATCTCTAGAACCTTTTCATCTTAAACTGAAACACTCTACCAAATGCTAACTCATTGCTTCCCTCTTCCCCATCCCCAATAACCACTATTCTACTTGCTGTCTATAGGAATTTGACTATTCAAGCTATCTCATTTAAGTGAAATTATGCAAGTTTTGTCCTTTGCTCTGTATGCTTTTAAAATAGGCTTGGGAGTCCATTGAACTTGAGGCTTTCCTGTCCCACCTAAGGGAAAAGCTGAAAAATGATATATCGTTTCAATAGATGGCAGTGTTGCCTTTGTTACAAACTAAGAGTTCTGTTCTGATAGTACTTGATATACTGGCTCTTTGTGAAAATATTCAACCTAATTTCAGACGAGATTGGGCATGTTCAGGGTGGTATGGCTGTAGACTATCCAATATAATTTCAAAAAATTTCACCTGATCCAATTTTAAAGCAACCAATGGAATAATTGATTTAGTATCAATTTTAGTTAAAGATGAACCCTTAATTTTTAAAATTGTGCTACATTGGCTGGCATACCTGCAGAAGATAGGTTCTCCTGCTTTTTAAGGGGCAAATGGCAGATAAGGGCTTACATTTCAACAGATGAGATTTTATTTTTAAACTCAGCAAGAAAAAAAAAACACTTAACATGCATAATCATAAATAGTTTCATGTCTTAATTTTAGATAATAGAATTGAGGGTTATGCTAAAGCAGGTGCTCTTGTAATTCCTGGCATCTTTTATTTATTCACTATATGAATTTCAATTTGAGAACAAATGTCAGCACCTTTTTCATAGTAACTGGCCCTTCACTGGTGAGAATGTTACACTTGTCCAGCAGGTCCTATTCATAGCAGAGCTGCGCCACCTAGGTAAGCGTCTTGCCAAACTTCTTGCTCTGGGCAGTTTGGTCCCTTGCTACAAACCAAGCAATTTTACCAAGTTTCTGAAGCCTGCGGAAACACGGAATTTTGGAAAGGGCTTTAAGAGGTGGGTCACTTGGTAAAATTCACACTTACTCTCAGGAAAATCTAAGACATTTTAGAAAGACAGATTTCTGCCATAATCATGGGGATTTTTAGCCTTCCCTCAGTGACATACCTCCATGTCTCATCATCCTTACTCCAGGCAGAGGTTCTTTGATTTCTACTTTGAATCCCTCTGTTATATTTTGAGCATTTTCCCTCCTGACCCACCTTTAGTGGAATTGAAAAAACAGTAGTAATACATTTTTTTTTCTTTTGAGACCAAGTCTCACTGTGTTGCCCAGGCTGGAGTGCAATGGCATGATTTCGGTTCACTGCAACCTCTGCCTCCTGGGTTCAAGCAAGTTTCGTGCCTCAGCCTTCCGATTAGCTGAGACTACAGGTGTGCACCACCAATTTTTGTGTTTTTTGTAGAGATAGGGTTTCGCCATGTTGCCCAGACTGGTGTTGAACTCCTGGGCTCAAGCAATCTGCCTGCCTTGGTCTCCCAGATTGCTGAGATTAGAGGCATGAGCCACTGAGCCCGGCTGGCAATAATAAATAATTTTTAAAAACCTTCAAGGCTGGGCGCAGTGGCTCACGCCTTGAAAAAAAAAATGGCACTCAAAATAGCTGCTTCTAGAGAAAGCATGATACTTTCAAATTAGACTCAGCAACCATGATTTTTTTTTTTTTTTTTTTTTTTTTTTTAGACAGAGTCTCATTCTGTTACCCAGGCTGGCATGCAATGGCGCTATCTCGATCTTGGCTCACCACAACTTCTGCCTCCTGGGTTCAAGCAATTCTCATGCTTCAGCCTTCTGAGTAGCTGGGATTATAGACATGCACCACCACGCCTGGCTAATTTTTGTTTTTGTTTTTGTTTTTTTTTTTTGACGGAGTTTCACTCTTGTTGCCCAGGCTGGAGTGAGGTGGCATGATCTCGGCTCACTGCAACCTCTGCCTCTCGGGTTCCAGTGATTCTCCTGCCTCAGCCTCCCAAGCAGCTGGGATTACAGGTGCCCGCCACCACGCCTGGTTAATTTTTTGTATTTTTTGTATTTTTTTTTTTTTTTTTTAGTAGACACGGGATTTCATCGTGTTGGCCAGGCTGGTCTTGAACTCCCGACCTCAGGTGATCCACCCGCCTCTGCCTCCCAAAGTGCTGGGATTACAGGCGTGAGCCACTGCGTCTGGCCTAATTTTTGTATTTTTAGTAGAGACAGGTTTTCACCATGTTGGCTAGGCTGGTCTCGAACTCCTGACCTCAGGTGATCCACCTGTCTCTTCTTTCTCAAAGTGCTGGGATTACAGGAATGAGCCACCACACCGGCCTGATTTTTCTTTTTTCTTTTTTTTAGGCGGAGTCTCGCTGTGTCACCCAGGCTGGAGTAGAGAGGTGCAATCTTGGCTCACTGCAACCTCTGCCTCCCGGGTTCGAGCTGTTGGCCTGCCTCAGCCTCCCGAGTAGCTAGAACTACAGGCATGTACCACCATGCCCGGCTGATTTTTATTTTTATTTTTTTTTGAGGCAGAGTTTCGCTCTTGTTGCCCAAGCTGGAGTGCAATGACGTGATCTTGGCTCACTACAACCTCCGCCTCCCAGGTTCAAGCTGTTCTCCTGCCTCAGCCTCCCGAGTAGCTGGGATCACAGGCGTGTGCCACCACACCTGGTTAATTTTTTGTATTTTCAGTAGAGATGGCATTTCACCATGTTGGCCAAACTAGTCTCCAACTCCTCACCTCAGGTGATCCACTCACCTCGACTTCCCAAAGTGCTGGGATTACAGGCGTGAGCTACTGCGCCCGGCCTAATTTTTGTATTTTTATTAGAGATGGGGTTTCACTATGTTGGTCAGACTGTTCTTGAACTCCTGACCTCAAGTGATCTGCCTGTCTTGGCCTCCCAGAGTGTTGGGATTACAAGCCTGAGCCACCTCGCCTGGCCTAATTTTTCTTCATGTTACAGTGAATCAAGATATTTATGACAGAACCAGAATAAAGAACACACATGTTCAAATGAAAAACTTTTTTACTGCATCATTATACTACATATTACTTTTTTTGTTAGTTTATTTGATACAGGGTCTGCTTTATCGCCCAGGCTGGAGTGCAATTATGTTATCATGGCTCACTACCTCTAATGTAGTGGGGATTACAGGCACACACCACCATACCCGACTAATTTTAAAATTTTTCATAGAAACAATGTCTCCCTGTGTTGCTTAGGCTGCTCTCTAACTCCTGGCTGGGCTGAAGCGATCCTTCCGCCTTGGCCTCCCAAAATGCTGGGATTACAGGCATGAGCCACTATGCCTAGCTGTTATTTCTAAGTATGAGAAATAACTCATAATTTCTCATACTTAATGAGACCAGCTCCCAAAATAGTAACACAAATAGAGAAACATGAATTTGAAATATTAAGTCCAGTTTTATTAATTGAAGAGTTATTTACTTTAAGAAGGAGATGTGATAAATTTGTTACTAACAAACCATATGCTGAGGGAGGCTGCCTAACTGGAATAATTTTTCTTTGTCGCCCGGACTGGAGTGTAGTGGTGCAGTCTTGGCTCACTGCAACCTCCACCTCCCGGGTTCAGGCAATTCTGCCTCAGCCTTCTGAGTAGCTGGGACTACAGGCACATGCCACCACGCCCAGCCAATTTTTTGAATTTTAGTAGATACAGGATTTCACCATGTTGCCCAGGCTGGTCTCGAACTCCTGAGCTCAGACAATCCGCTGGCCTCGGCCTCCCAAAGTGCTAGGACTACAGGCATGAGCCTCTGCACCTGGCCATAATTTTTCTTAAGTAGGTGAAGTAATTCCTCTTACTATCTTATTTACAACATACATTTAATTATATCCTTTTCTTTCTTCATAATACAAAGATAAACCTCGAAGTTATAATCAGATTGGTACTAGTTTCAAGTTAGTAATGATTTTAATGAGCTATCATTGAACTGTCATTTTAAATGCTTTTGTTGACTTTGTGTCTTTTATAGAGAAGAAAACTACACCTCAGCCCTGAGCAATGTAGTAACTTTTATGTGGAACAGTATGGAAAAATGTTTTTCCCCAATTTAACAGCTTACATGAGTTCTGGACCACTTGTCGCCATGATATTAGCTAGACATAAAGCCATCTCTTATTGGTTAGAACTTTTGGGACCAAATAATAGCTTAGTAGCGAAGGAGACACATCCAGACAGGTAATTTTCAGGGTTGGGGGGATGGCAGGGAATGGAATCCATCTGTGAAAATGAAAAAAAAAAACAAACAAAACTAATTTCATTGTAATGGGAATTTTTGTTTTATTATTTGGAAGTTTTCCAAAATCAGCTTTTTTTTTTTTGGGAGGGGGCGGGGCCTGGGGGTCCATTTTACATTTTAAAGTGTTAAATGCCTATCTTAATACTACATGCCAGAAAAAGCATCAGAGAATGTCTGATTTATAGTTGATTACCCTTATTCTCTCAACCTTTAAACTGCCACTGAAGTAGGATTTTTAGATGGAAAAATTGGGATGGTATGTTAAAATAATAATGGTAATACAGGAACAGAAATTCAAATTTTCAGCATTATTGCTAATGTATGGAAATAAGATATTGAGTTCTTGCACTTTTGAATGTGCATTGCTTTTTTACTTCTTACAAAACAACACCACGTTTTTATCCAGAGAACTCCTGTTTTCCCAGTGTATTCCTCCTGCAGACGTGAATATATTTGATCCTTATCTAGATAGATAAGCTTAAATTTAAGCTTAAATTTGACATAAATTGTGAAGCTTTCATATGTAAGAAGTGGCAATGCTTTTGTAAAATTCTTAAGTGGAATGCATGCATATAAAGTAAGGAATAGATGTCAGACTGGATGAACATCATCTCTAACTTGTTTTTAGTCTAAGGGCAATTTATGGCACAGATGACCTAAGGAATGCACTTCATGGGAGTAATGACTTTGCTGCTGCGGAAAGAGAAATACATTTTATGTTTCCTGAAGGTGAGTTACAGATGACTAACTTGTCAACTGCATCTCCTTATTGTTTGCTTTTTCTTTTATTTTGCGGATATAGCTGGGAAGGAAGATAAAATAACTTTTTTCCAGTATATTTTGTTAGGTTTTCAAGTTGTTGTTACTTAAAAACTTGAAGCCACAATGGAAAACTTGACATTTCCTTAACAACTAAATTGTGCCCTCTAGCGACTTTTGAGAAGTGTTTAATTTTTTTTATTTATCTATTTTTAACATTAAAAAAAATTTAAGACAGTGTCTCACTGTCACCCAGGCTGAAGTGCAGTGGCACAGTCTTGGCTCACTGCAGCCTCAAACTCCAGGGCTCCGGTGATCCTCCCACTGTAGCCTCCCAGGTAGCTGAGACTATAGGTGTATGCCACCATGCCCAACTAATTTTCTTTTATCTTTTGGAGAGATGGGGTCTCACCGTGTTGCCCAGGATACTCTCAAATGCCTGTGCTCAAGTAATCTGCCTGCCTTGGCCTCTCGAAGTGCTGGGATTGCAGGTGTAAGCCACCACACCCAGCTTAATTTCTTTTTTCTATCTTTTCTCTTGCATTAGACATATTCTTCTGTGTTACAGTTCTTTCTAGTTATCCTGAAAGGTTCAGTAGAGTTTGTGACACATGAGAAAAATAATCTCTCTTGGAAACTACATTTGATTTACCATCTTCTCTAACAATTTACTGTTTGCCTAACAAAGTCTCCTGCAATTGAGAAATTAATAATTAGTCCCTTTTTTTGTTTCCTTACTGTTAGAGAAGTTGTAAGCCTTTGAGAAGTGGACATATGAGGAAGAACACTGAGGTTTTTGGTTTGTTTTTAATATTTTTAGAGCAGAAATAAAATTTGGTGATATTTGTTATAAGGAAAAAATGCAAAGCATTGAGCAAAATTTTGAATTTGTTTTAGTATGTTATTTTTCCTGTTATGACTTATTTTTCCCTAAGTCATTTAGATCTGTTCCTCAGTATTTTCCACTGGAGATTAATTCAAATAAAACTGAAAACTGTCTTGGAGATTTAAAAGTTCTTTATTTATTTATTTATTTTTTGGGAGATTTCACATTTTTTTGAATAACTGATGTGATACAATAGTATCACTGTTGTTTGAATTTCTAAATTCAAAATAAATATATTTCACATTTTGAGTACTTGATCTGTTACTTTTTAGTGCCAACAGGCTTGGTAAAGGCCTGATGCTGACCTGACAATGGGCTGACAACTTTCCTCCACTGGCCTTTTAGTCATCCTCCCAAGGGAAGACCTGCTTCCCTCCTTTCTGTACAGTCTGAAAAGTCCCTGATTCTTAAACAAGGAAACAAAAACTAGTTTTAAAATTGTATATTTTTTCTCAAAGCAGTCCTCCTGCCTCAGCCTCCCAAAACACTGGGATTACAGGAGTGAGCTACCGTGCCCAGCGAGAGGTCTTTTTAATGTGGTAGCACTTTATATTAGTCTTACAAGTGAATTAGACTTTTGCTTGTTAGCTTCTGTTATTTATTTATCTATTTGAGATGGAGTCTCACTCTGTCACCCAGGCTGGAGTGCAGTAGCATGGTCACAACTCATGGCAGCCTCAACCTCCTGGGCTCAAGTATCCTCCTACTTCAGCCTTTGAGTAGCTGGAACCACAGGTGCATATCACCAGCCCCAGCTAATTTTTGTATTTTCTATAGACATGAAATCTCACTATGTTGCCCAGGCTGGTCTTGAACTCCTGGGCTCAAGCAATACTGCTGCCTCTACCTCCCAAAATGTTGGGATTATAGACATGAGCCATCACGCCTGACTTCTCTCTAGCTTTTAAATAAAACAGGATAAAAATTCATTTTATCTTAAATAGAAGGTATATTTGAAAGCTCTTCTTACTCATTGGATTATATTCCTAAACTGTAATTTTCTTTCTTTTCGCTTTTTTTTTTTTGGAGATAGAATCTCACTCTGTTGCCCAGACCAGAGTGCAGTGGCACAATCACAGCTCACCGCAGCCTTGGCCTTGCAGACTCAAGTAATATTCCCACCTCAGCCTTTGGAGTAGCTGGAACCACAGGCATGCACCACCACACCCGGCTAGTTTTTCAAGTTTTTTGTAGAAACAGAGTTTTGCCATGTTGCCCAGGCCAGTCTGGAACTGTTGGGCTCAAGCGATACTCCCTCCTGCCTTCCAAACTGTTGGGATTACAGGGGTGAGCCACTGTGCCCAGCCAACTGTTATTTTCAGTTGCCTTTGATTTTACTCATTAAATTAATCCTCTAGGCATGAGTTTAGAGATCTAGTTAGACATTTGAGAAGCAGCAAGTTGTAGGATAAATATAAAATCATTAATTACTTAGCACATTGCAGATCTTTTGCTGTGAAGTTCTTTGGAGCAAGTACTGAGAGTTTGCGGTATGAGCGTCCTCTTACTTAGCAGTCGATCAACAACTATGTGCAAAACTTTATACGACAATTCATTCAAGCAAGTTATCAAGATATTCAAAGACATGTTCTTTTTTTTTTTTTTTTTTTTTTTTGAGACAGAGTCTCGCTCTGCCGCCCAGGCTGGAGTGCAGTGGCACGATCTCGGCTCACTGCAAGCTCCGCCTCCCGGGTTCACGCCATTCTCCTGCCTCAGCCTCCCGAGTAGCTGGGACTACAGGCGCCCGCCGCCTCGCCCGGCTAATTTTTTGCATTTTTAGTAGAGACGGGGTTTCACAGTGTTAGCCAGGATGGTCTCGATCTCCTGACCTTGTGATCCGCCCGCCTCGGCCTCCCAAAGTGCTGGGATTACAGGCGTGAGCCACCACGCCCGGCCCAAAGACATGTTCTTAACCCTTGAAAAAAGTAATGCTGGCTGGACGCAGTGGCTCACACCTGTAATCACAGCATTTTGGGAGGCTAAGGCAGATGGATCACTTGAAGTTAGGGGTTCGAGACCAGCCTGGCCAGTGTGGTAAAACCCTGTCTCTACTAAAAATACAAAATTAGCCAGGCATAGTGGTGGATGCTTGTAATCCCAGCTACTCAGAAGGTTGAGGCAGGAGAATTGCTTGAACCTGGGAGGCAGAGGCTGCAGTGAGCCGAGATTACACCACTGTACTCCAGCCTGGGTGACAGAATGAGACTGTCTCAAAAGAAAAGAAAAGAAAAAAGTAAAGCTCTCTTCTTTCCCTTTTTTCTGGGGGGTGGTCACAGGGTCTCTCCATGTCACTCCAGATGGAGTGCAATGGTGCGATCATAGCTCACTACAACCTTAAACCTCCTGAGTAGCTGGGAATACAGGTGTGTACCACCACGCTCAGCTAATTTTTTAATGTTTTTGTAGAGATGGGGGTCTCACTACATTACCCAGACTGGTCTCCTTTCCCTTTTAATAGAAATGGCTAATTCAAAGTTTTGCTATATTCCATTTCTTCAACACATTTATTAAGTTGCCTACTATTTGCCATAAATGCAAAGATGAATAAGAAGATATCCCTGCTATCAAAATGATTATATTTGAAAATAAATATACAGGCTGGGTGTGGTGGCTCACACCTGTGATTCCAACACTTCGTGAGGCTGAGGTGGGAGAATCTCTTGAGTCCAGGAGTTGGAGACCAGCCTGGGCAACATAGCAAGATCTCATCTCTACAAAAAATAAAAAATTAGCTGGGCATGGTGGCCCATGTCTATAATCCCAGCTACTCCGGAGGCTGAGGTGGGAGGATCACTGGAGCCTAGGAAGTTAAGGCTGTGTGAGCTGTGATGGCACCAGAGTGCTCCAGCCTGGACAACAGAGTGAGACCCCGTCTCAAACAAACAAACAAATAAATAAAACAAGGATGACAGAAAACTTAAAAAACTTAAAGTTCATCCATGTAAGAAACATGAAAACACTGTTTTTGTTCTCTCATTAATTTATTCAGCCCTAGCCTGGCATGATGGCTCATGCTTGTAATCCCAACACTTTGGGAGGCAGAGGCAGGAGGATTGCTTGAGCCCAGAAGTTTGAGAGCAGCCTGGGCAATATGGCAAGACCCTGTCTCTACCAAAAATATGAAAAATTAGCTGGGGGTGGTGGTGCACACCTGTGGTCCCAGCTACTTGGGAGGCTGAGGTGGGAGATTTACTTGAGCCCAGCAGGTTGAGGCCGCAGTGAACTGCATTTCCACTGCTGTACTTCAGCCTGGGTGACAGAGTGAGATCCTCTCAATAAATAAATAAATGAATAATTCACTAATGAAATTAAGAAAACAATTCCAGGGAAGAAAATATTTGCAAGCCATATATCTGATAAGGGGTTAATGTCTAAAATATATAAGGAACTCTTACACATCAGTATCCAAAAAACCCCTAAATAACCCATTTAAAAAATGGGCAAAGGACTTGAATAGACATTTTTCTAAAGAAGACATACAAATAACCAACAAGTATATTGGTTTTTTGGAAAAGGTGCTCAAGGCCATGTGTGGTGGCTCACGCCTGTAATCCCAGCACTTTGGGAGGCCGAGGCTGGCAGATCACCTGAGGTCACGAGTTCAAGACCAGCCTGGTCAACAAAGTGAAACCCCGTCTCTACTAAAAAAAATACAAAAAATTAGCTGGGCGTGGTGACACATGCCTATAATCCCAGCTACTCAGGAGGCTGAGGCAGGAGAACTGCCTGAACCCAGGAGGTGGAGATTGCAGTGAGCCAAGATTGCGCCATTGCACCGCAGCCTGGGCAACAACAAGAACGAGACTCCATCTCAAAAAAAAAAAAAAAAAAAGAGGTGCTCAAAATCACTAATCATCAGGGAAATACAGATCAAAACCACGGTGAGATATCACCTCACATGTTAGGATGGCTGTTATCAAAAGAAAGAAAAGGTAAATATTGGCAAGCATGTAGAGAAATTGGAACGCTTGTACACATTTGGTGGGGATTTAAAATGGTGCCACCACTGTGGAAGACAGTATGGAAGTTCCTCAAGAAACTAAAACTGTTACATGATCTAACAATCTCACTGCTGGATCTATATATCTGAAAGAATTGAATCAGGATCTTGAAGAGATACTTGCCCCAGTGAACCACAATAATGTTCATTGCTGCATTATTCACAATAACCAAGATATGGAATCAACCTAAGTGTCCATCAGTGGGTTAAAGGATAAAGAAAATGTGGTATATGGCCGGGCGCGGTGGCTCAAGCCTGTAATCCCAGCACTTTGGGAGGCCGAGACGGGCGGATCACGAGGTCAGGAGATCGAGACCATCCTGGCTAACACAGTGAAACCCCGTCTCTACTAAAAATACAAAAACTTAGCCGGGCGAGGTGGCAGGCGCCTGTAGTCCCAGCTACTCGGGAGGCTGAGGCAGGAGAATGGCGTGAACCCGGGAGGCGGAGCTTGCAGTGAGCTGAGATCCGGCCACTGCACTCCAGCCTGGGTGACAGAGCGAGACTCCGTCTCAAAAAAAAAAAAAAAAAAAAAGAAAATGTGGTATATATATACAGCGTAATACTATTCAGCCTTAAAAAGAAAGAGATTCTGTCATTTTTGACAACATGGATGAACTTAGAGGACATTATATTCAGTGAAATAAGTCAGGCACAGAAAGACAAATACCACATGATCTTACTTATATGTGGAATCTAAAAAAAAGTTGAACTCGGAGAGTAGAATGGTGGCCACCAGGAGCTTGCAAGAGAGAGTAGGGGATGGAAATGTTGATCAAAGGATACTTATTGCTACGATAGTAGGAATAAGTTCAAGAGATCTAGTATAACAACATGGTGACTATAGTCAATAATATATTGTGTTGTTGAAAATTGCTAAAACAGTAGATTTGGCCGGGCGCGGTGGCTCAAGCCTGTAATCCCAGCACTTTGGGAGGCCGAGACGGGCGGATCACGAGGTCAGGAGATCGAGACCATCCTGGCTAACACGGTGAAACCCCGTCTCTACTAAAAAATACAAAAAACTAGCCGGGCGAGGTGGCGGCGCCTATAGTCCCAGCTACTCCGGAGGCTGAGGCAGGAGAATGGCGGGAACCCGGGAGACGGAGCTTGCAGTGAGCTGAGATCCGGCCACTGCACTCCAGCCTGGGTGACAGAGCGAGACTCCGTCTCAAAAAAAAAAAAAAAAAAAAAGAAAATGTGGTATATATATACAGCGTAATACTATTCAGCCTTAAAAAGAAAGAGATTCTGTCATTTTTGACAACATGGATGAACTTAGAGGACATTATATTCAGTGAAATAAGTCAGGCACAGAAAGACAAATACCACATGATCTTACTTATATGTGGAATCTAAAAAAAAGTTGAACTCGGAGAGTAGAATGGTGGCCACCAGGAGCTTGCAAGAGAGAGTAGGGGATGGAAATGTTGATCAAAGGATACTTATTGCTACGATAGTAGGAATAAGTTCAAGAGATCTAGTATAACAACATGGTGACTATAGTCAATAATATATTGTGTTGTTGAAAATTGCTAAAACAGTAGATTTGGCCGGGCGCGGTGGCTCAAGCCTGTAATCCCAGCACTTTGGGAGGCCGAGACGGGCGGATCACGAGGTCAGGAGATCGAGACCATCCTGGCTAACACGGTGAAACCCCGTCTCTACTAAAAAATACAAAAAACTAGCCGGGCGAGGTGGCGGCGCCTATAGTCCCAGCTACTCCGGAGGCTGAGGCAGGAGAATGGCGGGAACCCGGGAGACGGAGCTTGCAGTGAGCTGAGATCCGGCCACTGCACTCCAGCCTGGGTGACAGAGCGAGACTCCGTCTCAAAAAAAAAAAAAAAAAAAAAGAAAATGTGGTATATATATACAGCGTAATACTATTCAGCCTTAAAAAGAAAGAGATTCTGTCATTTTTGACAACATGGATGAACTTAGAGGACATTATATTCAGTGAAATAAGTCAGGCACAGAAAGACAAATACCACATGATCTTACTTATATGTGGAATCTAAAAAAAAGTTGAACTCGGAGAGTAGAATGGTGGCCACCAGGAGCTTGCAAGAGAGAGTAGGGGATGGAAATGTTGATCAAAGGATACTTATTGCTACGATAGTAGGAATAAGTTCAAGAGATCTAGTATAACAACATGGTGACTATAGTCAATAATATATTGTGTTGTTGAAAATTGCTAAAACAGTAGATTTGGCCGGGCGCGGTGGCTCAAGCCTGTAATCCCAGCACTTTGGGAGGCCGAGACGGGCGGATCACGAGGTCAGGAGATCGAGACCATCCTGGCTAACACGGTGAAACCCCGTCTCTACTAAAAAATACAAAAAACTAGCCGGGCGAGGTGGCGGCGCCTATAGTCCCAGCTACTCCGGAGGCTGAGGCAGGAGAATGGCGGGAACCCGGGAGACGGAGCTTGCAGTGAGCTGAGATCCGGCCACTGCACTCCAGCCTGGGCGACAGAGCGAGACTCCGTCTCAAAAAAAAAAAACAAAAAAACAAAGAACAGTAGATTTTAAGTGTTCTCACCACAAAAAAAGACAAGTATTTGAGGTAATGCATATGTTAATTAGCCTGATTTAGTCTTTCCATGGTGTTTACATATTTCAAAACAACATGTACACAATAAATATATACAATATTTTTTATCTATTAAAAAATTTGTTGTGCTCACTTCAGCACATACACTAAAATTGGAACGATACAGAGAAGATTAGCATGGCCCCTGTGCAAGGATGACATGCTTTTAAAATAAAAAAAAATTTTAAGTACACTGATAAGTTAAAAAAATTTGGGGGGCCAGGGGCGGTGGCTCACACCTGTAATCCCAGCACTTTGGGAGCCTGACATGGGCAGATCACTTGAGGTCAGGAGTTCGAGACCAGACTAGCCAACATAGTGAAACCCCATCTCTACTAAAAATAAAAAAAATTAGCCTGGCGTAGTGGCATGCACCTGTAATCCCAGCTACTCGGGAGGCTGAGGCAGGAGAATTGCTTGAACCCGGAAGGCAGAGGTTGCAGTGAACTGAGATCACACCACTGCACTCCAGCCTGGGCAACACAGCAAGACCACGTCTCAAAAAAAAAATATTAAAAAGATTTTTGTTTAATGATTAGTACCTGATGAATTAGCATAATGAACTTTATATAATATATGAATAAAACATTTGCCCATGTTGAGAAAAAATTTGTATACATTAATTGTGTGCAATTTTATGTACCTCAATAATACTTCAATAAAGCTGTAAAAAGGAAAATTCCATTCACAATGGCATTAAAAATAATATAATATTTAGGCATAGTTTTTTTTTTTAAGAGACAAGAGTTTCTCTCTTGTCACCCAGGCTGGAGTGCAGTGGCCCAATCTCGGCTCACTGCAGCCTCTGCCTCCTGGGTTCAAGCGATTCTCCTGCTTCAGCCTCCTGAGTAGCTGGGATTATAGGCGACCACCACCACGCCTGGCTAATTTTTTGTATTTTTAGTAGAGATAGGGTTTCGCCACGTTGGGTGGGCTGGTCTCAAACTCCTGACCTCAGGTGATCCACCTGCCTTGGCCTCCCAAAGTGCTGGGATTTCAGGTATGAGCCACCGCGCCCAGCCACATTTAGGCATAAATTTAACGAAAGTGGAATTCTTGTACACTGAAAACAAAAAACATTGCTGAGAGAAATTTTAAAATATCTAAATAAATAGATATTCCATATTCATGGATTGGAAGACTCAGTATTGTTAAGATGGCAATTCTTTCTAAATTAATGAACAGTTTTGGGTTGGATGCAGTGGCTATGCCTGTAATCTCAACACTTTGGGAGGCTGAGACAGGAGGATTGCTTGAGTCTAGGAGTAGGAGACCAGTCTGGGCAATGAAGTGAGACCTCATCTGTACAAGAAAAAAAAAAAAAAAATTAAAGAAAATTTTAATGTAATCCTCATCAAAGTCCCTGCATACTTTTATGTAGAAATTGACAAACTGAGTTTAAAATTTAGTAAAATTGCAAAGAACTCAATTTTGGAAAAGAAGAACAAAGTTGGAAGACTTCCACTATCTGATTTTGAAACTTACTACAAAGCCACAATTATAAGGCAGTGTGGCAGTGACATAAAGATACATATATAGATTATTGGGGCCGGGCGCGGTGGCTCAAGCCTGTAATCCCAGCACTTTGGGAGGCCGAGACGGGCGGATCACGAGGTCGGGAGATCGAGACCATCCTGGCTAACACAGTGAAACCCCGTCTCTACTAAAAAGTACAAAATACTAGCCGGGCAAGGTGGCGGGCGCCTGTAGTCCCAGCTACTCGGGAGGCTGAGGCAGGAGAATGGCGTGAACCCGGGAGGCGGAGCTTGCAGTGAGCTGAGATCCGGCCACTGCACTCCAGCCTGGGCGACAGAGTGAGACTCCGTCTCAAAAAAAAAAAAAAAAAAAAAAAAAAGATTATTGGAACAGAATTGAGAATCTAGAAATAAACTTTTACACTTATGGTCAATTCACTTTCAACAAAGGTGCCTAGACAATTCCGTGAGAAAAGGATGGTCTTGCCAATACAGTCCCCAACTTACCATGGTTCAAGTTACAGCTTTTTGACTTTACTATGGTGCTTTCAGCTGTGTACATTAATGGTGAATATCCATACAACCATTCTATTTTTGTTTTTTTTTTTTTTTTTTTTGAGACAGGGTCTCTCTCTGTCACCCAGGCTGAAGTGCAGTGGTGCCCACTGCAGCCTGAACTCGTGGGCTCAAGCATTCTCCCACTTCAGCCTCCTGAGTAGCCGAGACTACAGGCATAGACCACTGTGCCTGGCTACTTTTTGAATTTTTTTGTTGTAGAAAGGAGGTCTCGCCATATTGCCCAGGCTGGTATTGAACTCTTGGCCTCAAGAGATCCTCCCCCCAAAAAGATAAAAATATATATATATTTTTGTATATATCTTTATATATGCATCTGAAAAACACTGAATATAAATAAATATATATATATATTTTAATTTACATATGCACCTGTAAATCCAGCTATTCAGTATTCAGGAGGCTGAGGTGGAAGGATTGCTTAAGAGAGATATATATATATATATATATTTTTTTTTTTTTTTTTTTGAGACAGAGTCTCGCTCTGTCGCCCAGGCTGGAGTGCAGTGGCGTGATCTTGGCTCACTGCAAGCTCCGCCTCCCGGGTTCACGCCATTCTCCTGCCTCAGCCTCCCGAGTAGCTGGGACTACAGGCGCCCGCCACCTCGCCCGGCTAGTTTTTTTGTATTTTTTAGTAGAGACGGGGTTTCACTGTGTCAGCCAGGATGGTCTCGATCTCCTGACCTCGTGATCCGCCCGTCTCGGCCTCCCAAAGTGCTGGGATTACAGGCTTGAGCCACCGCGCCCGGCCATATATACATATTTTTTTTAAGAGACAGAGTTTTGCTTTGTTGCCCAGGTGGTCTCAAACTCATGGCTTCAGGTACTCCTCCTGCCTCAGCCTCCCAAGGAGCTAGGACTACAGGTGTGAACCACTGTGCCCAGCTCATAATATATGTATATTATATAGAAAATGTTGGGCCGGGCGCAGTGGCTCAGGGCCGGGCGCGGTGGCTTACGCCTGTAATCCCAGCACTTCGGGAGGCCGAGGCGGGCGGATCACAAGGTCAGGAGATCGAGACCACGGTGAAACCCTGTCTCTACTAAAAATACAAAAAATTAGCCGGGCGCGGTGGCAGGCGCCTGTAGTCCCAGCTACTCAGGAGGCTGAGGCGGGAGAATGGTGTGAACCTGGGAGGCAGAGCTTGTAGTGAGCTGAGACGGTGCCACTGCACTCCAGCCTGGCTGACAGAGCAAGACTCCATCTCAAAAAAAAAAAAAAAGAAAGTGTTATTTATATAAAATTTGCTTTGTATTAGATGACTTTGCCCAACTGTAGGCTAATGTAAGTGTTCTGAGCACATTTAAGGTAGGCTATGCTATGCTATGATGTTCAATAGGCTAGGTGTATTAAATGTGTTTTTGACTTAATGATATTTTCAACTTATGATGGATTTATTGGGATGTAACCCATGTAAGTTGAGGAAAATCTGTATATGGTGCTAGGATGTAGGACAGCATGATAGTCACATAAAAACAAGAAGAACTTAGACCCTTGTTTCATAGCCTACACAAAAATTAACTCAAAATGGCTCACAGACTTCAGTGTAAAAACATCTAAAAGAAAACCGGAGAAAATCTTTGTAACTGGAGTTGGACAAAGAGTTCTTAAAATGACATCAAAAGCAAGATCCATAAAAGAAAATATTGATAAATTGGACTAAATCAAATTAAAAACTTTTGTGCTTCAAAAGACATCATTAAGAATATGAAAAGAGGCCAGGCATGATGGCTAATGCCTGTAATCCCAGGACTTTGGGAGGCTGAGGCGGGCGGATCATGAGGTCAGGAGATCAAGACCATCCTGGCTAACACAGTGAAACCCAGTCTGTAACTAAAAAATACAAAAAATTGCCGGGCACGGTGGCTCACGCCTGTAATCCCAGCACTTTGGGAGACTGAGGTGGGCGGATCACGAGGTCAGAAGATCGAGACCATCCTGGTTAGCACGGTGAAACCCCGTCTTTACTAAAAATACAAAAAATTAGTCGGGCATGGTGGTAGGCACCTGTAATCCCAGCTGCTCGGGAGACTGAGGCAGGAGAATGGCGTGAACCCGGGAGGCAGAGCTTGCAGTGAGCTGAGATCATGCCACTGCACTACAGCCTGGCGACAGAGCAAGACTCTGTCTCAAAAAAAAAAAAAAAGAATTTGAGGAGCTGGGAGCAGTGGTTTGCACCTGTAAATCCAGCTATTCAGGAGGCTGAGGTGGAAGGATTGCTTGAGGCCGGGAGTTTGAGACCAGCCTGAGGGACATAGTGAGTGACACCCTGTCTCTGAAAACTTAAAGGAAAAAAAAGCTGGGTGTGATGGCACACACTTGCAGGCCCAGCTACTTGGAAGGCTGAGGCCAGAGGATGCTTCAGCCCAGGAGTTCGAGGCTGCAGTGAGCTGTGCTCATACCACCACACTCCAGACTGGGCAACAGAACAAGACCCTGTGTCTAAAAAAAAAAAAAAAAAAAAAAGTTAAATTTTTATAAATATGAAAAGATAGGTAGGCAACAGACTGGGAAAAAATATTGGCAAATAATATACCACATAAAGAAATAAAGAACTTGTAACTAGAATATATAAAGAACTCCTATGTCTAAATAATAAGAGAAACATCCCAACTGAAAACCGAGGCTGGTTCTACTCAGGAGGCTGAGGCAGGAGAATTGCTGGAGCCCGGGAGATGGGGTTGCAATGAACTGAGATCGTGCCACTGCACTCCAGCCTGGGTGACAAGAGTGAAACTGTGTCAAAGAAAAAAAGAAAAGAAACAGAAAACAGGCTGGTTGCAGTAGCTTATGCCTGTAATCTTAGCACTTCGGGAGGCTGAGACAGGCAGATCATTTGACGTCAGGATTTCAAGACCAACCTGGCCAACATGGTGAAACCCTGTCTCTACTAAAAATACAGAAATTAGGGCCTAGCACGGTGTCCCATGCCTGCAATCCTAGCACTTTGGGAGGCTGAGGTGGGCGGTTTACCTTAAGTCAGGAGTTCTAGACCAACCTGGGCAACATGGTAAAACCCTGTCTCTACTCAATGTACAAAAATTAGCCAGGCATAGTGGCACACGCCTGTAATCCTAGCTACTTAGGAGGCTGAGGCAGGAGAATCACTTGAACTTAGGAGGCAGAGGTTGCAGTGAGCTGAGATCATGCCACTGCATTCCAGCCTGGACAACAGAGCGAGACTCTGTCTCAAAAAATTAAAAATAAATAAATAAATAAATAAAATAAAATAAAATAAAAATACAAAAGTTAGCAGGGTGTGGTGACGCAGACCTGTAGTCCCAGCTGCTCGGAAGGCTGAGGTGGGAGAATCGCTTGAACCCAGGAGGAGTTTGCAGTGATCTGAGATTGCATCACTGCACTCCAGCCTGGGCAACAGAGCGAGACTCCATCTCAAAAAATATATATGAAAAAGAGAAATGTTCTTTAAAAAGAGCCTTTTTAATGATTGTATAGTATTTAATCATTATGTTTGCTTCAATGAGAATACGTTTGTATTTGCAGTGATCGTTGAGCCCATTCCAATTGGACAAGCTGCTAAGGACTATTTAAATTTACATATAATGCCAACTTTGCTTGAAGGACTCACAGAGCTTTGTAAGCAAAAACCAGCAGATCCTTTGGTAAGAAATATTTTTATTCACACTTAAAAATATTGTCACCAGGCACGGTGGCTCACACCTGTAATCCCAGCACTTTGGGAGGCCAAGGCGGGCGGATCCCAAGGTCAGGAGTTTGAGATCAGCCTGATCAACATGGTGAAACCCCGTCTCTACTAAAAGTACAAAAATTGGCCAGGCGTGGTGGTGCGTGCCTGTAATCCCAGCTACTCAGGAGACTGAGGCAGGAGAATCACTTGAACCTGGGAGGCAGAGGTTGCGGAGAGCCAAGATTGTGCCACTGCACTCCAGCCTGGGCGACAGAGCGAGACTCCATGCCCCCCAAAAAAATTGTCTATAAATTGTCTATAGTTTTCATGTTTAAGACATTGTGTCCTTTGAAATACTGCAAATATTGAGAACCGTTTTTAAATAAACATTTCTATAAGGTATTTTATATACATTTTAGATATGTATAATTATTGATTACTTATTTTCTTGCTGTGTTTATTTATTATTATGATTATTATTTGAGACAGAGGAGTCTCACTCTGTCGCCCAGGCTGGAATGCAGTGGCGCAATCTGGGCTCACTGCAACCTCCGCCTCCCAGGTTCAAGCAATTCTCCTGCCTCAGCCTCCCGAGTAGCTTGGATTACAGGTGTGCGCCACCACGCCTGGCTAATTTTTGTATTTTTGGTAGAGACGACGTTTCTCCATGTTGGCCAGGCTGGTCTTGAACTCCTGACCTCATGTGATCCACCTGCCTTGGCCTCCCAAAGTGCTAGGATTACAGGCGTGAGCTGCCACGCCTGGCCTGTCTTTTTTTTTTGGTAGCCATCCTGCTAGATAACACAAAGTGGTTTCTCACGGTGGTTTTGATCAGCATTTCCCTAATGACTAATGTTGAGCATCTTTCCATGAGCTTGTTGGCCATTTGTATACCTTCTTTGAAGAAATGTCTATTCAAATTCAAGTCCTTTGCCGGTTTTTAAACTGGGTTGTCTTTTTGTTGAGTTAAAGTTCTTCATATTTCTAGATATTAAACCCTTATTAGATATATGATTTGCAAATATTGTCTTCCATTTTGTAGGTTGTCTTTTTACTTGCTTGATAATGTCCTTTAATGTATAAACATTTTTCATTTGATGAAATCCAATTTATTTATTTTTTTCTTTTATTTCTTGTGCTTTTGGTGTCATGTCTAAGAATCCATTGTGAAATCCAAATCCAAGGTCATGAAAATTTTCCCCTATGTTTTATGTTTTCTTTTAAGATTTTTTTTCTTTTTTCTTTCCTTTTTTTTTTTTTTTTTTTTTTTGAGTCATTTGAGTCTTTGTTGCCCATGCTGGAGTCCAGTGGCGCAATCTTGGCTCACTTCAACCTCTGCCTCCTGGGTTCAAGTGATTCTTGTGCACCAGCCTCCCAAGTAGCTGGGACCACAGGAGCACACTACCACACCCAGCTAATTTTTAAAATTTTTTGTAGAGATAGGGTCTCCCTATGTTGCCCAGTCTGGTCTTGAACTCCCGGTCTCAAGTGATCTTCCTACCTTGGCCTCCAAAAGTGTTGAGATTACAGGTGTGAGTCACTGCACCTGGCCTCTTTTAAGATGTTTATTGTTTTAGCTCTTATATTTAGGTCATTGGTCCATTGTGAGTTCATTTTTGTATATGATGTGGTATAGGGGTCCAACTTTATTCATTTGCATGTGGAAATCCAGTTGTCCTAGTACCATCTGTTGAAGAGACTGTTCTTTCTCCATGAATGGACTTGGTACCATTGTCAAAAATTTGTTGACCATAGATGACTGGGTTTATTCCTGGATTCTCATTCTTTTTTAAAAATATGAAATGCTTCATAAATTGTGCATCATCCTTGCACAGGGCCATGCTAATAACCTCTCTGTATCATTCCAGTTTTGGTATATGTGCTGCCGAAGAGAGCACTGGACTCAGGTCTATTCTATTGGTCTACATGTCTGGCATAAAGATGTCATTACCACACTGTGCTGACTACTGTAGCTTTGTAGAAGGTTTTGAAATTGAGAGTACAAGTCAGTCCTCCAACTTTGTTCTTTTTCATGATTGTTTTGGCTCCTCAGAACCCCTTGCAATTTCATATGAATTTGAGGATTGGCTTTCCATTTCTGCAAAAAAAGCTTGTTGGACATTTGGCAAGAGCTGCATTGGATCTGTAGATTGCTTTGGGTAGTATTGACATCTTGCCAATATCAAGTCTTCCTATCCATGCAAAATAATGTCTCCTCATTTATTTAGGTATTCTTCAATTTCTTTCAGCAATGTTTTACAATTCTTAATGTATAAGCCTTTCACTTCTTGGGTTAAATTTATCCCTTGGCATGTTACTTGTCTATTGTATGCTACAATAGCTATATGCTATTGTAAATGAAAGTGATTTAAAATTTTTTTTGAACTGTCATTGCTGATGTATAGAAATACAATTGATTTTTGTGTATTGATCTTATAACCTACATCTTTGCTGAATTTATTAGCTCTAGTGGCTTCCTTGTAAATTCCTTAGGATTTTCCACATATAGGTTTATGCCGTCTGTGAATAGAGATAGTTTTACTTCTTTCTTTCCAGTTTGGATCTATTCTTGACAATCTTGCATAATGTAAATCCAAATGTTTCCATTTTTAATGGTCATTTTCTTAAAGTGATTTTGAAAACTGTTTAAGTTTCCAGTTGATATAGTATATATTGAAAGGAAATATGTAACTGTTTTTTAACTTAAGGTTTTTTTTTTTCCCCATAGATTTGGCTAGCTGATTGGCTGCTGAAAAATAATCCTAACAAACCCAAACTTTGTCACCATCCAATTGTAGAAGAACCTTATTAAAAAAATCCTTGAAAGAACAAATCATGAACTATCTTATTGTAAAAGGCTGTATTTCTATTGTTTGAAAAAATTATTTCTAGGGTTTAAGTAACTACAAGTAAAATAAATTTATTTCTTAAAAATAAGTGTTAAAGGAATAACTATTCTATGAAGCAGATAACATTAAGGTAAAGTATAGGCTTAGAGTATGATTTTTTTTTTTTTTTTGAGACGGAGTCTCGCTCTGCCACCCAGGCTGGAGTGCAGTGACCGGATCTCGGCTCACTGCAAGCTCGGCCTCCCGGGTTCACGCCATTCTCCTGCCTCAGCCTCCCGAGTAGCTGGGACTACAGGCGCCCGCCACCTCGCCCAGCTAGTTTTTTTTTTTTGCATTTTTTTAGTAGAGACGGGGTTTCACCGTGTTAGCCAGGATGATCTCGATCTCCTGACCTCGTGATCCGCCCGTCTCGGCTTCCCAAAGTGCTGGGATTACAGGCTTGAGCCACCGCACCTGGCCTAAAGTATGATTTTTTTTTTTTCTTTTTTTTTGAGACGGAGTCTCGCTCTGTCGCCCAGGCTGGAGTGCAGTGGCCAGATCTCAGCTCACTGCAAGCTCCGCCTCCCGGGTCTACGCCATTCTCCTGCCTCAGCCTCCCGACTAGCTGGGACTACAGGCGCCAGCCACCTCGCCTGGCTAGTTTTTTGTATTTTTTTAGTAGAGACGGGGTTTCACCGTGTTAGCCAGGCTGGTCTCAATCTCCTGACCTTGTGATCCGCCTGTCTCGGCCTCCCAAAGTGCTGGGATTACAGGCTTGAGCCACCGCGCCCGGCCTAAAGTATGATTTTAACAGTGATGTGGGGCCGGGGGCGGTGGTTCACACCTGTAATCCCAGCACTTTGGGAGGCCGAGGTGGGTGGATCATGAGGTCAGGCGATCGAGACCATGGTGAAACCCTGTCTCTACTAAAACTACAAAAAAATTAGCTGGGTGCAGTGGCAGGTGCCTGTAGTCCCAGCTACTCAGGAGGCTGAGGCAGGAGAATGGCATGAACCTGGGAGGCGGAGCTTGCACTGAGCTGAGATCGTGCCACTGCACTCCAGCCTGGGTGACAGAGCAAGACTCCGTCTCAAAACAAAACAAAACAAAACAAAAAACAATGATGTAACACTAGGTAATGGAAAACTGATGTAAGATGTTGCTAGATGTTTTTCTTAAGTTTGAGAAGTAAGACATAAAGTTTAGTTATACATTTTCCCAAGCACATATCCTATATCTAGATACATAATTAATGCACAGTTGAGACAGTCTAGTTTAAAAAGCATAGTAGGTGCTTTTGTAGGCCATAAGCATGATAATTTGGTTTCATGCTTATGTGTGAGATATGCTTGCCTCAAACCTTGTTACAGCATCATCACATTACCTGTTTGATGTAAAAAGTAAAAAATAGAAAGGTGTAAATATATAAATAATTTTTTGGTACAATGAAAATGGCCAGAACCAGGGGATGATCTTAAACTAATCACTTGGATAACTATTAGGCTGGTGCAAAAGCAATTGTGGTTTTTGCCATTAAAAAACAGTGGCAAAAACCACAATCATGGCTGGTCTTGGTGGCTAACGCCTGTAGTCCCAGCACATTGGGAGGCCAAGGTGCGTGGATCATCTGAGATTGGGAGTTTGAGACCAGCCTGACCAACATGGAGGAACCCTGTCTCTACTAAAAATACAAAATTAGCTGGGCCTCCCAAAGTGCTAGGATTACAGGCTTGAGCCACCGTGCCTGGCCTTTTTAAAATTTTGAGACGGAGTCATGCTCTGTCACCAGGCTAGAGTGCAGTGGCATGATCTCAGCTCACTGCAACCTCCGTTTCTCAGGTTCAAGCGATTCTTCTGCCTTAGGCTCCCGAATAGCTGGAACTACAGGCGCACACCACCACGCCCAGCTAATTTTTGTATTTTTAGTAGAGACTGGGTTTCACTATGTTGGCCAGAATGGTCTCGAACTCCTGACGTTGTGATCCACCTGCCTCGGCCTCCTAAATGCTGGGATTACAGGCGTTGAGCCACCGCGCTCAGCCTGTCTTTTAAATAAATGGGTGTCTTGAGAAGAGGGACTGTCTTATATTAAAAGAGAGTTAAGATATATAATCAAAATCAGTACCTGTTCCTAGGTTGGACCCTGGTTTAGGCAGACAGGCTACAAAGAACATTCTGAGACAACTGAGAAGATTTGAATCTAGACTGAGTATTAGATGAGATGAAAATACATTGCCTTGTGCCTGTAATCCCAGCTACTCAGGAGGCTGAGGCACAAGAATCACTTGAACCTGGGAGGTGGAAGTTGCAGTGAGCTGAGACTGCATCCCTGCACTCCAGCCTGTGCAACAGAATGAGACTCTGTCTCAAAAAAAAAAAAAAAAAAAGAAAGAAAAGAAAAGAAAATATAATGTAAGAAAATGGAAAGAAAGATTGTTAGCTGAAAAAAAGCATGTTACAAAGCAATATGCACAATGTGCACCCATTTAATTTTGGTTTTGATTTTGTTTTGTTTTAATAAGATAGGGTCCCGCTATGTTGCCCAAGCTGGTCCCAAACTCTGGGGCTCAAGCAATCCTCCTGCCTTGGCCTCCCAAAGTGTTAGGTTTATAGGCATGAGCAATTGTGCCCAGCCATGTGTTCTCATTTAGATTAAAAAATGAATAAATAAATGTGTATGGAATAACATGTAGAAGGATACCCACTCAAGTGTTATTATCTATAATCTCTGGATAGTAGAAATATTTTATTTTTCTTCTTTTGCTTAGCTGTATTTTAAATTTTTCTACAGCATTTATGTAACTACTTTTGTAATTAAAAGAAGCATTAAGATTACGAAAAATAAATGTTGTAACAAATGTCAACTTTAAAAGGGCTGGCAACACTTCCTTATTAATAGACTGTGTTTAAGCTGTCAGTGGCTAAGATGTTTTGCAAGTTCTCAGTGTTGGTATTTTTCTGAAGTTTTGGACATACTCCTTCTGAGTCTGTGTGCCCACTGTATTTCAAAACACCTTTAGCATCAGCGTTAGGAGAACAAACCAAAATCTTAAAAATAAAGATAAATAGCCGAGCGCGGTGGCTCACACCTGTAATCCCAACACTTTGGGAGGCTGAGGTGGGCGGATCACGAGGTCAGGAGATCGAGACCATCCTGGCTAACACAGTGAAACCCCGTCTCTACTAACAATGCAAAAAATTAGCTGGGCGTGGTGGCAGGCGCCTGTAGTCCCAGCTACTCGGGAGGCTGAGGTAGGAGAATGGTGTGAACCCGGGAGACAAGGCAGAGCTTGCAGTGAGCTGAGATTGTGCCATTGCACCACTGCACTGTAGCCTGGGCGACAGAGCGAGACTCCATCTCAAAAACAAACAAACAAACAAAACAAAACAAAAGATAAATAATAAATTGTTATAGTTTTTAGCAACGACCAAGGACATACAGGAAAAAGCAAATCATTTTTACAGCAGAATTCCAGTGTGACAGCTTTAGGAGGTCATTTCCGCATTCAAAGCCTCTGTCATGGAGGAAAGAAAAAAAAGGGCAGCACTGTGTGTAGCAAAAAATTCCAACTGGGTGTGGTGGCTCATGCCTATACTCCTAGCACTTTGGGAGGCCAAAGCAGGAGGATCACTTGAGGCCAAGAGTTCAAGACCAGCCTGGGCAACATAGCAAAACCACGTCTCTACAAAAAGTATAAAAATTAGCTGGGTGTAGTGGCCTGCACTTCTGGTCTCAGCCACTTGGGAAGCTGAGGTGGGAGGATTGCTTGAGCCCAGGAGGTCAAGGCTGCCATAAGCCATAATCATACCAGTGCTCTGCAGCCTAGGGGACAGAGGAAGATTCTGTCTAAACATATCAAACAAAAAAAAAAAAAAAAGAAAGAAAGAAAAATTCTGTGCTGGTAGTCATCTCCAATCCAGACCTGCCATTCATTGTTGTTGTTGTTGTTTTAATGGAGTGGGAGCTGAGTGCGGTGGCTCATGCCTGTAATTCCAATGTTTTGGGAGACTGAGGCGGGCCAATCGCTTGAGCGCAGTAGTTTGAGACCAGCCTGGGCAACATGGGGAAACCACATCTCTAGTAAAAATACAAAAATTAGCCGGACATAGTGGTGCACGCCTGTAGTCCCAGCTACTTGTGAGGCTGAGGCAGGAGGATCATTTAAGCCCAGAAGGTCAAGGCTGCAGTGAGCCATGATTGTGTAACTGCACACCAGCCTGAGCGACAGTGCTAGAACCTGTCTCAAAAAAAATAAATAAATAAAAATAAAATGGAAGGGGAAAAGTGGAGAAAAGCAGACTAATTTAAGATATATTTTAGGGATCGGTAGACAAATGCACATGCAAATGGAAAATAATGTAGTTATCATGGAATTCTTTAATTTTGCACACATGTGATTTCCTTACTTCATGGGCCAGGAACTGGGAAGTGCAGCATAAGGTGAGTAGGAAAATGAGAAGTCTGCCTTCTTGTTTACTTCCAAAATAACTAGAAGAGGAGAAGTCTGTCTTCCAACATAACCTGTTAAGTGTTACCAAAGTACTGTGCATGCATATGTGGTTGTTAAGTACTGGTGCCTTAATGCATTTTTATCATACAGAATCATAGCGTGGCATCCTTGTTAAGCATGATATGTCATTTTGTTTGGTTCCTTTCTCCAGGACTCAAACTAAAGAGAGCCAAAAAAGCAAGCAAGCATGCAGCTCTCTTAAAACTTGAAACTAAACAGAAGTTTAGATTCCTCTCTTTTTTCTTTAGAAGTTTAGATCTGGATGGCATCTAGAAGCCCCCTCTTCCCAGGCCTCTTGCCAATCTTCTTGTACTTAGCCAGAATAAACGGTACATGTCTAACCTGGGCATTCCTACTTAAGTTTCTATTTGTGTGCATGTGTGTGGCATGGGGATGGGGGACGTGGGTGTGGGATTTTGGAGCATGAGATAATGCTTGGAGAAAGGAGCCCAGGGCAATAACTTGTCTGTCCTGTGTTAAGGGTGTCATGGATAAGCTTGATTTGAAAGTTATATAGTATTTGAGAAGTACTCTCCCAGTTCAGAAATACTGCCACTTCTCTTATGCAGTTAACTCTTTATAAGAACTATTCAGATGATGCTTTTATTATTATTTTTTCTTTTTGATACAGAGTCTTCTGTCACCCAGGCTGGAGTGCAGTAACACTGTCATAGCTCACTGCAGCCTTGACCTCCTGGGCTCAAGTGGTCCTCCCACCTCAGCCTCCTGAGTAGCTGGGAATACAGGCATGAGCCACCACGCCCAGCTAATTAAAACAATTTTTTTTGTAGAGACAGGGTCTCACTTTGTTGCCCAGGCTGGTCTTTTACTCCTGGGCTCAAGCTATTCTTCTGCTTTGGCCTCTCAAAGTGTTCAGATTACAGGCGTGAGCCACTACACCTGGTCTAAGATTTGATTTTTGATTCAGAGATGGTCCAGTTCTTCTCAGTTTGCTATTTCTGTGACTTCAATTGCTTTCCTTGGGTTCTCTGTTTTTGTTAGTCCCCTTACTAGTAACATTCTCTATATTATCTTTACACCTTTCATTTAAGATCCATAATTATGTTCCAAAAGTTAATTATATCTCAGAAACTCCCAGGCTTATGAGAGAAATGTACTGAACGGAGAAGTTTATTTCTAAAGATAGAGTCCAGTGATTTCTGGCAATTTTATATAACTTTCTTTCACCTCACCAAAGGACATGACTAAAGAAAAAGATCTGGCCGGGCGCGGTGGCTCAAGCCTGTAATCCCAGCACTTTGGGAGGCCGAGACGGGCGGATCACGAGGTCAGGAGATCAAGACCATCCTGGCTAACACGGTGAAACCCCGTCTCTACTAAAAGGTACAAAAAACTAGCCGGGCGAGGTGGTGGGCGCCTGTAGTCCCAGCTACTCGGGAGGCTGAGGCAGGAGAATGGCGGGAACCCGGGAGGCGGAGCTTGCAGTGAGCTGAGATCTGGCCACTGCACCCCAGCCTGGGCGACAGAGCGAGACTCCGTCTCAAAAAAAAAAAAAAAAAAAAAAAAAAAAAAAAAGAAAAAGATCTTTGTGAAGCAGTCATGCATTAGCTTTCCCATTAATTTAATTAGAGCCTCTAATACATACGAAAGCGGAGATGACTAAATAAAATAACTTCCTTTCCTGCTTCCAGGGTGATCCAAGAAATTTCTCTCTCCCCATCCAAATCAAGGGTTGATGACACTGCTGTGATTGATGCCTTTTGTTCCCAGACCAAATTGTTTTTTATAGCCTACCCCCTGCCAGCAGTTTCCAAAGCGCCACTGCCATCAGCTTCAGAGGGAATCCCTTCCTCAGGCCTCCTGGGCAGCAGCTGCAGGGTGATGGCAGGGAGCACAGAATGGGAGGAGAAAGCAACGGGCAGACAAATGGGCAGCTAATCAGACCAACAGCCCAATCACTAGACCCATAAAAAAATTCCATTCCCCACCTCCACTGACCTCATCTGCATTTTTTTGGCCAAGGTGGGGAGAATGCTCCTTGAAAAGTTATGTTTCATACAATCTATCAAAGCAGGCTCTAATTATTGCTCCCCACACCTTTTTCTTTCTCAAGCCAATTATTTAGCCCAATAGTTGTCAAATCACTACAGACCTTACAGATACTAAAAGGACAATTAGGGAATATTATGAACAACTTTATGCCAGTACATCAAACAAATTAGATGAAATAAACAAAGCCTTTGAAAAATGCAAACTACCAACAGTGTGTCAACCTAAAGCACAATTTCTGGGTCTTCCTTTAAACTTTTTTTCAAAGTTTGTATCTCTCTCAATTTTCAGGATTTTTCATTTTAAAGCGGCCTTACTGAGCTTACTTAATTAGCATTCTCAACTGTTCTACTAGGAACTGGTTACTTCTCAACACAAGTTATCTAATTGTGGAGTGGAGAGGGTTAAGCTATTTTATAAGAATAAGCATCTCCATCTTGAGGGGGAGGATAATACATCTTAATCAGGATTTTAAAATCCTGATCCTTCTGGGCGGCCTTTATGTTGAGGCCAGAAGGACAGCTTCTCTGAACTTTAGTGTTTCTGGTCCTAGCCAGTGTGAGAACATTTCAAGGAGTCTTTAACATATATATGTGGTTAGAGTCTTCTTGTACCATAAAATGGTTAGACAAGGACCAATATAAAGCAGTCAGTCTGCAATGAGGTTGGAGCTTTAGAGACAAGCACATCCTTTTCAGTGGTGCTTGCTTTTATAATGTGTCATTTAGCAAATGGACTGTGAAGAATTCGTCATGCCAAACTCCTAACCATCTGATGACTGGGTACGGACTAAACATCTCAGATGAAAATGTTTAGACTTTAAGCCTTCAGTCTTTCAAAGCTCAATTAAAATAAAGTACTATATCTAATGGGACTCTTAAGTTCTAGTTTAACTTAGTCTGTTTGCAGCTTTTATAGATACAGGTTCAACATGTAAATGGCAAACCATTATCAATTCCTTTATGCTTCTCAGGGATGATTGAAGAAAATGTAATATTTGAAACTGTTGTCATCTTTGTGGTGAGAAACAAATATGTATCCTAAATTAAATTAAAATGTAATATTATTAGGGTATTTTCCCTTTGGTGAAATCATATTATTATATGTTTCTGTTGCTAAAATGGAAGGTGCCAACCTGAACACACTATTGTGTGTGGGAAGTCAGACTCTTTGTTTAGCTTCCTGTAGGTTCTGGGTGCCCCCATGCCCTCCTCCTTCAATTCTTCGATAGCTACCTGGCTCTAAGGCCTGGCTTTAAGTTCTCCTGAGCCATCTGAGCTGGCCTTTTCACTGGATTCCCTACCCTTTTCTCTTCATATAGTGCTTTTTTTCTTCTTCCTCTATTCTTTTTAAAGCCTCTTCATCTTTTTTCCTGCCCTTAACTTGATCATTTCCCTTTATATTTAGAATGCATCCGACCTCCACATAACGGCTATAAAGATTTTGAAATGATGGTGGCCGGGTGCGGTGGGTCACGCCTGTAATCCCAGCACTTTGGGAGGCCGAGGCGGGCGGATCACCTGAGGTCGGGAGTTCAAGACCAGCCTGACCAACATGGAGAAACCCTGTCTTTACTAAAAACACAAAATTGGCTGGGCGTGGTGGCATATGCCTATAATCCCAGCTACTAGGGAGGCTGAGGCAGGAGAATCGCTTGAACCTGGGAGGAGGAGGTTGTGGTGAGCTGAGATCGTGCCATAGCACTCCAGCCTGGGCAACAAGAGTGAAACTCCGTCTCAAAAAAAAAAAAAAAAAGATTTTGAAATGATGAAGCATGTTACAAAGTAGAGGAATTTTTTTGGGGGTGGGGGTGGGGGACGGAGTCTTGCTTTGTTGCCCAGACTGGAGTGCAGTGGCATAATCTCAGCTCACTGCAACCTCTGCCCCCCGGGTTCAACCAATTCTCCTGCCACAGCCTCCTGAGTAGCTGGGATTACAGGCACCTGCCACCACACCCAGCTAATTTTTGTATTTTTAGTGGAGACGGGATTTCACTATATTGGCCAGCCTGGTCTCGAACTCCTGACCTTAGGTGATCCACCCACCTCAGCCTCCCAAAGTGCTGGGATTACAGGCGTGAGCCACTGTGCCCAGCCAAGTGGAGGGCTTTAAAACAGTATACTAACGCAATTTGTTGCTGTTCCAGTTGGCCATGGGACTCAAGTTGAATGGACACTTCCTGTATTGATACTGAAAACAGATCCTACATCCTATGTCCATTGAGTAACTAGGTTTGAAATTAATTCTGTCTACTTTGTGACAATTAACAATTTCTTGTTGAGTAGTGTGTAACTCATAAGGTAAAAAAAAATTTTATATTTATGTTAGTCTGACATTCAGGGCTCCCACATACTGGCCAGTGCTTATCTTTCTAATGCTTATTTTCCTAATCTCCCCTGTACCTGCCTTTATGGACTCTGCTCTAGCTAGAGTGGTCTGTTTGCTCCCTTGCTCACTCCAGTCTCCATTTTCTAAAGCCATTCTCTTCCTTTGCCCTTGCTCGCCAACATCACAAACACTGGAAGACCCTCCCCTTTTCTGCTTGTACAATTTCAAGCCTACAAGATAATTTCCTGTAATTTTGCTCTAATGCATGCTTATCTCTTGTGCCTGTGAACTACTCATACTTAAATTCTGACTTGGCTTGTAGTTAATAATATATTCCCTTGACATAATGTGCTGGACAGTACATTATGAAGTGATTTAACATTTGGCCTTTGGAGACAGCAAAGCAGTTTTTATAAACATTTATGTATTTTTAAAGTGAGTTACCTGGCAACCTCCCAAACAAGAATAGGTTCGTTCAGTCTCCCAACAAAGCAGTTTTTATCATGATTCCATGACTTCCTCGCTCTGTGACAATGGGGAAAGTTGCTTAATCTTGCTGAGTCACAGTTTCCTCATCGATACAATGGGGATAATGGTAGTTCCTATCTCACAGGACTGTTGTGAGGACTAAATGGGATAATATATGTAAAAGTATATAACAGTGCCTATTGGCAAAGAGTAAGCATTCAATCAACATTAGCTATTATTATTTCCCTCTAGTATTTTTACTTAGCTTATTTATATATGGATTATGCTCCATCATTAATGGAAAGATTACTATTTGCTGTTATTTATTATATGCCAAGCACTGTACTAGGCACTTTTTTTTTTTTTTTTGAGATGGAGTTTTTCTCTTGTTGCCCAGGCTGGAGTGCAATGGGGCAATCTCGACTCACCACAACCTCCGCCTTCCAGGTTCAAGTGATTCTCCTGCTTCAGCCTCCCAAGTAGCTGGGATTACAGGCATGTGCCACCACGCCTGGCTAATTTTGTATTTTTAGTAGAGATGGGGTTTCACCATGTTGGTCGGGCTGGTCTCAAACTCCCGACCTCAGGTGATCTGCCCGCCTCAGCCTCCGAAAGTGCTGGGATTACAGGAGTGAGCCACCCCGCGTGGTCCGGCTCTCTTATTAATACTTATGTTATTTAATTCTCACAGCAGCAATCCTGAGGTTAAAGTGATTTGATCTGGAAATTAGAAAATCCTACTAATGCCTTACCTGGGAATTAGTAGAGCCAGAATTTTGAACTGTCTTTTGTTATAGGGGCCTCAGCCATGAACCTAGGATAAGTGGGGAAAATATATTTTTATCCCCTACTGAACTCAATTATATCTGCCTCTAAAGCCTTTCCACTGCTTCATGGTGCTTTTTCACAGACATGGGAAACTTTTTGTTTTTCTCACAGGGCTACCTACCTGTTGTGTACAAACCGAGTTCCTTCATTTAATGGATTTATTGTATTTAAATCAACAGAGTGGCATTGGGGGCTTTATTTAGTTTATGCTATTGTTCTTTGTGGCTGAAAATCACAGGTTCTCTGCCCTTATCACTAGAAGGCACCTCCAAATCTCTTTTCATTCACCATATTACTGAAGGCACTAATACCCTTATTTACACCTAACCACTACTTGCTTCTACTCATATGTCTGCTTGAAAAGAAGCTTTGCCAGTTAATGTAAAACCACCTGGCCGGGCGCGGTGGCTCAAGCCTGTAATCCCAGCACTTTGGGAGGCCGAGATAGGCGGATCATGAGGTCAGGAGATCGAGACCATCCTGGCTAATACGGTGAAACCCCGTCTCTACTAAAAAAATACAAAAAACTAGCCGGGCGAAGTGGCAGGTGCCTGTAGTCCCAGCTACTCGGGAGGCTGAGGCAGGAGAATGGCGTGAACCCGAGAGGAGGAGCTTGCAGTGAGCTGAGATCCGGCCACTGCACTCCAGCCTGGGTGACAGAGCGAGACTCCGTCTCAAAAAAAAAAAAACCACCTAATTTAGCCTCTTAATTTATAGTTGAAGCAAATAAGGCTCAAGGGCTAAGAGATGTGCCCAAGGTCAAGCTAATGGCTGTACCTCAACTGGGTCTCAATCCAGGTTTCTAGCTCATGTCCAGAAAGCCACTCATTATGCCAGGAGCCCCTTGAAAAGCAGCACTCAACAAGGTTATTGTCATAAGTAGTTCAAAACCTCCGCCTGTAGTCTTATTTGTGGTGCTAATTTAATAACACCCCCTTTAAATTATACAAATAAACTTCCTTCAGCACAAAATTCGAGTAAATGAAATCTTAAAAAAAAAATTTTTTTTAATGTAGACATGGGGGTCTCACTATGTTGCCCAGGCTGGTCTGGAACTCCTAGACGCAAGCAGTCCACCTGCCTTGGTCTCCCTAAACTCTGGGATTACAGGCATAAACCACTGCGCCCAGCCCAAATAAGCGAAATCTAACCATTAGACTATGTGTACATCAAGAACATGTGACTGTTGCTTTTTTAAAAACTGAGACGGAGTCTCATTCTGTCACCCTGGCTGGAGTGCAGCAGAGCGATCTCGAGTCACTGCAACCTCTGCTTCCTGGGTTCAAGTGATTCTCCTGCCTCAGACTCCTGAGTACCTGGAATTATAGGTGTGCACCACCATGCCGTCTAATTTTTGTTGTTTTAGTAGAGACGGGGTTTCACCACGTTGGTCAGGCTGGTCTCCAACTCCAGAGCTCAAACCATACACCTGCCTTGGCCTCTCAAAGTGCTGGGATTATAGGCGTAAGCCACCACGCTAGGCCTGACTGTTGCTTTTTTTTTTTTTTTTTTTTTCTTTTTCTGAAACTGAGTCTCTCTCTGTCGCCCAGCCTGGAGTGCAGTGGTGCAATCTTGGCTCACTGTAACCTCTGCCTCCTGGATTCAAGCAGTTCTCTGCCTCAGCCTCCTGAGTAGCTGGGATTACAGGTGCCACCACCACACCTGGCTAATTTTTTTGTATTTTTAGTACAGACAGGGTTTCACCATATTGCTCAGGTTGGTCTCGAACTCCCGACCTCATGATCCACCCTCCTCAGCCTCCCAAAGTGCTGGGATTACAGGCATCAGCCACTGCACCCAGCCCAACGGTTGCTTTTACATAGGCTATATATTTCTAGGAAGCAGAAGTAACTATTCTAACTTTTTCCGTATGGCAAGTGGCACAAGGCATCATCTGAAGGCCAAAACTGTCAGGATAGAGAAACTTAGAAGCTCAGAATAGAATGTTAGAATCTGAAAAAAAAATTGGGGGAATGTATAATGCAATCTAATCCAATCCCCTGTTTGTATAACAATGATTTTGAGGCTCAAGAAGTAATTCTCATGGCATTATAGTAAAATCTGTGGCCACATCAGCAACATTTTTCATGCAGTACTAAATTATCTTCCTTGATTTTCTGAAAATTAAATTGTATCAATAGTCACTTAAGATTGCAGGAATAGGCCAGGCGTGGTGGCTCACACCTGTAATCCCAGCACTTTGGGAGGTTGGGGTGGGCGGATCACGAGGTCAGGAATTTGAGACCAGCTTGGCCAACATAGTGAAACCCCATCTCTACTAAAAATACAAAAATTAGCTGGGTGTGGTGGTGCGTGCCTGTAATCTCAGCCACTTGGGAGGCTGAGGCAGGAGAATTGCTTGAATCCGGGAGGCGAATGTTGCAGTGAGCTGAGACCGTGCCATTGCATCGGGTGACAGAGTAAGACTCTGTCTCTAAAATAAAATAAAACAGAATAGAATAGAATAGAATAGAATAGAATAGAATAGAATAGAATAGAATAGAATAGAATAGAATAGAATAGATTTCAGGAATAAGTCCTTTTGGAAAAATGCAAGACAACCTTCAGGGAACTAAAATTAAATATTACCTTACTCTCCTTTTGGAACATGAGCCTCATTATTTGGGCGGTTTTATATGTAGTTACAACTTTTCTTGGTTTTTGGATAGTCCTTATGTGTTATTGGCAGAATAATTTCTCACCAAAAGCATCGAAATTCAGAAAGACAGAAACAATGGCATTTATCTTGGCCAAATAAGAAGTTTGAAGAACTCCAGATTATGATATATTCCAAAGTGGCCTCAGTTTTTCAGCAAATTTCAGAGTTAGAAAGGAGTCAGAACTCGGCTTGGATCATCCTATAAGAGAATCAACAATTCTTTTGTAATATCTTAGCCATAGAGGCAACATGAAATGTCTGGCTGTTTAGTAAAAGCTCTAACAATATTTTCATCCTCACTGTTTTCTTTAGGTTGTGTAGGTATCCCTATTGGAGCCCACGATTTGAAAGAAATTTTGTATTATTGTCTTTTTTTTTTTTTTTTAATTTTGTTTTCCCCAGTTTGTGCTCATATAGATTCCAGCCATTCTTCTTTTACCACACATGCTACTCAGCCTGGTTCTAAAGAAATGAGGCTGAGAAGAATTATATATCACAATAGGGAAATGTATCCAATACCCTCAACCCAGCCCTGTCCTTCAGACTCTGGAGATTATTTCAATTCAACTCCAAGACACTGGTGAATGAGGGAGGCTTTTGGAGGGGTGAGGTGTGGGAGGGTGCCAAGGGGCTAAAAGATCTTATGAAGCTCCCTGCCATGCTGGCCCAGAATTAACCCATGGTTTCCCAGCCAGAGCAGTCACAGCTGCCTTGCTTTCCTGGGGCTTCACATGTTAATCTATGAAATTAACCAACTGAGTTTGACCGTGACTGTCTTTGTTTTGCAAAACAAAATTGGTAAGGCAGGCCTCATGCTGACTGACTGAATGGAGTCATCAACCCAATTCAAGGGGTGCCACAAAAGCAAGGAAGTGAAACTTCAATTTCCTCCTCATGTGAAATGATAGCTTATCATACCGAGTATGACCCTTACGCAGCTCAGGGCAAAGTATTTTATTGCTTTTTTTGTGAACAGCAATAAACCACTCTCTTCTAGTTTTTCCTCTAACCCCCACCCCCGCCCCACACCTGATTGATTAAAGCTCATTGGAAAAGGTCTGTTCTCTGTTGTCAGTGATCAGAGAACCAAAAGCCTCCTTTTTGCCCTCATCAACCTGTTATCATTTTATCTCTATCCTAGGAAGTACAGGGTTTGTTTTAAAACAACACAGAAGTAAACAGAGGGGGTAAAGCCATTCTGGCTTCAGAGCACCCTTGTAATAGTCATTGGCTCTAACCACCTGGGTGAGTTTTGCTTCAGTTCTAGGCCAGGCAGATGATGTTGGTTGCTTTCATCCCCAAGTTTCCTCTGCCCTTATACACACCTCTGTTAGAATGTTTATCACACTACATTGAGTTGTTTGAGACAGGATCTTGCTGTGTTGCCCATGCTGGAGTGCAGTGGTACTATCATAGCTCACTGCAGCCTCGATCTCCCATCTCAAGTGATCCTCCTGCCTCAGCCTCCTGAGTACCTAGGACTGCAGATGCGCACCACCACACTTGCCTAATTTTCGTATTTTTTGTAGAAATGACATCTTGCTATGTTGCTTAGGCTGGCATACTACATTGTTATGAGCACAGGTGAGCATTTCTTGATTGGGATTATGTACTTTCATTTTTATGTCCCTAAGCAGGTGCCTAGCATATCCTTGACCCCATAGAAGGCATTCAGTGAAAGAATAAATTGACAGGGAGGCCTCCCACAAAGGTTAGGTCATCTTTTCACCTACCTGTCAGCAAGTCCCTAACTATCTAGACTCAGAATCAGAAAGAAGTTCAGTAGCTCAGCTCCTTCACTGGACACTTGTAGGCGTCTATGGGGGAAGATGTGATGTTTCTTAGGACTTGAACCTGTACCCTCTTCACTCTTACCTCATTTACTTCCATGGCTTCAGAAAGTATCTGTTTATCGATGACTCCCAAATTTGCATCTCCTTCTCAAACTTCTTTTCTAGTTTATTTAGCAAGATTTCCTATACTTATTAGCCAATCACCTGCTTGATAGCTCCATTTGAATGTCTCAGAAATATTACAAAGTTAACACGCTTAAAATGGAACTTTTTTTTTTGGAAACAGTCTCACTTTGATGTCCAGTCTGGAGTGCAGTGGAACAATCTCAGCTCACTGCAACCTCTGCCTCCCAGATTCAAGTGATTCTCCTGCCTCAGCCTCCCAAGTAGCTAGGATTACAGGCACACACCACCACTCCCAGCTAATTTTTGTATTTTTAGTAGGCAAGTGGTTTCACCATTTTGGCCAGGCTAGTCTCAGACTCCTGGCCTCAAGTGATCCACCCACCTCAGCCTCCCAAAGTGCTGGGATTACAGGTGTGAGTCACGACACCTGGCCAAAATGGAACTCTTAATTCTCATCTTCCTGTTAGTCCTAACCTGGTTCTCTCTCATTTTGCCCGTGTCCATAAATGGCACCACCTGCCACTCAGTTACTAAAGTTGCAAAGACTGGGAGTCATCTAGCTTCCTCACCTTCTCTCACCCACCGTATCTAATCCATCAGCAATTGCATTGATTCTTCCTTTTTTTTTTTTTTTTTAAGACTGAGCCTTGCTCTTGTCACCCAGGCTGGAGTGCAGTGGCACGATCTCAGCTCACAGCAACCTCCATCTCCCGGGTTCAAGTGATTCTCCTGCCTCAGCCTCCAAAGTAGCTGGGATTACAGGCAAGCGCCACCACATCCGGCTAGTTTTTGTATTTTTAGTAGAGATGGGGTTTTGCCATGTTGGCCAGGCTGATCTCGAACTCCTGACCTTGAGATCTGCCTGCCTCGGTCTCCCACAGTGCTGGAATTACAGGCATAAGCCACCACACCTGGCCGATTCTTCCTCTTTTTAACATACTGCTTACCTTCCTTCTCTCTGCTTCCTCTGTTCCTATCCTAGTTCAAGCCACCATTAGCTCTTGCCTGAACTAATACAATTGCTTTTCCTTTAGGGTTCCACTCTTGCCCCTTCCAGTCAATTTTCATATAACATCTAAGTATGGGTTTTTTTGTGGCTTTTTTGTGTGTGTGTGTTGTTTGGGTTTTGAGACAGAATCTCATTCTGTCATCCAGGCTGCTGGAGTACAGTAGCACAATCTCAGCTCACTGCAACCTCTACCTCCCAACCAAGCGATTTTCGTGCCTCAACCTCCCAAGTAGCTGGGACTACAGGCACATGCCACCATTCCCAGCTAATTTTTTTTTTTGTAGAGACAGAGTTTCATTAAGAAGGCCAGACTTGTCTCAAGCTCCTGGCCACAGGAGATCCACTGCCTTGGCTTCCCAAAGTGCTGGGATTACAGGCATGAGCCACTGCACCTGACCCAGTTTCGTTTTGTTTTGAAGTAAATAGGATCCTATCACCATCCTGCTAAAACTTTTTCTTTTTAGACAGGGTCTTGCTATGTTGTGCAGTCTGGTCTCAAACTCCTGGGCTCAGGTAATCCTCCTGCTTTAGCCTCCTGAGTTGCTGGCACTGCAGGTACATGCCACCGTGCCCAACTCCTTCTTAAAATCTTTTCATGGCTTCCTGTTTCTCTAGAACAAAATTCAACCTTTATATTGAGGCCTACTGAAGTCCAATATGATTCTGACTCTGTGTCCTACAACATTTTTTTTCAGGTGAAACCAAGTTAAGGTGGATACCATGGAATACAGAGAAGGAATACATGAAGTGAGAGGTAGTATAGAAGAGAGAATGGGCTGACTTTTTCCTTTGCCTTGGGCTTAGGTGGTAATGGTGTATTTGGGAACTTCATATGTTCTTCTCTTTCCTTGTTTTATTTTTTTTTCCCTTAAATCACATAGCACATCCAGCCCCTCCCCTATAATCTAACTTTCTTAACTACTGCCCATCTGATTAGTCCTGAGAGTAGTATGGAGCCCTTTAGAACAGAGGACCTAAGGGTTACTTGAACTTGAAATCAGGAGGTCTGAAATCTAGCCTCAACCTTTAACTAGCCAAGTGACCTTGAGCAAATAGATTTCCCTTCTGCCAGGAGAAGGGGTTCTCCTCCGGCTCCGAGGAGAATGACCTATGTGACCTGTGACCTATACACTCACACCACCATAGGGAACATCAGTTTTAGGTTGGGAGAGCTCTAATCACCCACTACATGCAAAGTAAAGTGTTGTGAGAGGCTTTGCCGAGTCACTAAGAAGGGTAATATGGTTCTACATCCAAGGAAGAGACTTGTCAGTCCTATTGTTGAGGCAAAAAAATACATAATGCCTAGATATCATAGGCAGTGATACATAGGTTCTATCAAATGAATAGAAGGAAATTTCAAGGAGCAGAGAGACCTTAAGGTAATGTTTGGAGTTGAGGAGGCAGTCGATAGGACAAAGGTGTTTCAGAGAGGGAAATGGTCTCAACTGAAATATAGAACTTAGGTGGGAATCAAGTATGCAAGGAGCTGTTAAAACCTTGTCCAGCTGGAGCTGAGGAAGCAAGGGATACAGTTGGACAAGCAAGTTAAGAGCAATTACTAGCCAGGAGCAGTGGCTCATGCATGTAATCCCAGCACTTTAGGAGGCCGAGGTGGGTAAATCACTTGAGGTCAGGAATTCGAGACCAGCCTGACCAACATTGTGAAACCTCATCCCTACTAAAAATACAAAAAATTAGCTGGGTGTGGTGGCAGATGCCTATAATCCCAGCTACTCAGGAGGCTGAGGCAGGAGAATCACTTGAACCCAGGAGGCAGAGGCTGCAGTGAGTCCAGATTGTGCCACTGCACTCCAGACTGGGCAAATGAAAGCAATTGTTCACTTTTTGGCCTATTTACTATGTTTTTTGAAATTTTATGAAAATATATTAATATATTATTCATAGAAAAAAAATTTTATGTTTACGGTAGGTTGTGTCATGTTTAGGAGACTTGAAATGCCAGCCCAGGCCGGACATGGTGGCTCAAGTCCGTAATCCCAGCACTTTGGGAGGCCGAGGCGGGCGGATCACGAGGTCAGGAGTTTGAGACCAGCCTGGCCAACATAGTGAAACCCCATCTCTACTAAAAATACAAAAATTAGCAGGGCATGGTGGCCGGCGCCTGTAGTCCCAGCTACTTGGGAGGCTGAGGCAGGAGAATCGCTTGAACCCGGGAGGTGGAGGTTGCAGTGAGCTGAGATTGCGCCATTGCACTCCAGCCTGGGAGACAGAGTGAGATTCCCTCTCACAAAAATATAATAATAAGAATAAAATGGCCGGGCGCGGTGGCTCAAGCCTGTAATCCCAGCACTTTGGGAGGCCGAGGCGGGCGGATCACAAGGTCAGGAGATCGAGACCACAGTGAAACCCCGTCTCTACTAAAAATACAAAAAATTAGCCGGGCGCGGTGGCGGGCGCCTGTAGTCCCAGCTACTCAGGAGGCTGAGGCAGGAGAATGGCGGGAACCCGGGAGGCGGAGCTTGCAGTGAGCCGAGATCGCGCCACTGCACTCCAGCCTGGGCAACAGCGTGAGACTCCGTCTCAAAAAAAAAAAAAAAAAAAAAAAAAAAAAAGAATAAAATAAGAAAAGAAAGAAATGCCACCCCAAAGAATTTAGATTTTATTCTCTAGTACCTTGAAGTTTTTGTTTTGCTTTGTTTTTTAATCAGGTGAATAATCAATTGAATGTGATGAATTAGTAAGGTAAATATGGTAGTAATGTGTTAGGTGGAGAGCTGAAAAGTAGAATATCAGTTCTTGGTTCAAAATTCAGGTACAAGGGATGATCTTAGCACAGTGTGGAAGCAAAGGTAATAGAGGGAAGGGATAGATTTGGAGGACAAACCAAAGGAAGAAGACTAAATGTGAAAAGATCAGCAGAGGGAGGAGTCAGGAACGACTCAGAAAAGTAAGCCTCGGTAACTCAAAGTTTCATTAGCTCACTGATGGAAACAGAGAAGTCATAAGAGAAAATCAGTTGTGACATCCAAGTAGAATGGCCAGTCAAGCATTAGAGCTGCAATGCCTAGAGCTCACACAGAGATGGAAATTTAGGAGTCATCAGCACAGAAATAAGACTGGAATTTGAGAATAGGTAAGTTCTCCACGGTGAGAGCAGAGAAAAAAGTGGACCTCAACCTGAACTTTAGGGTGATGTTCATATTAAGGATCAAGAAAGAAGAGTAGCCCAAAAGAACTGTCTGAAATGCAGGAGGATTTATAGCCAGTGCTCACTGATGCACTTAGAGAGAACTATGTCTGTGGGATAGAGGGAGAGGGATACAGAAGACAAGCAATTAAACGTGGGTAATGAGGCCGGATGTGGTAGCTCACACCTGTAATCCTAGCACTTTGGGAGGCCAAGTTGAGTGGATCACTTGAGGTCAGGAGTTCGAGACCAGCCTGACCAACATGGTGAAACCTTGTTTCTACTAAAAAACAAATACAAAATTAGTCGGGCAAGGTGGTGCGCACCTGTATCCCAGCTACCTGGGAGGCAGAGGCAGGAGAATCACTTGAATCTGGGAGGCAGAGGTTGTAGCGAATCAAGATTGCACCATTGCACTGCAGTCTGGGCAACAAAGGTGAAACTCCTTTTTAAAAAAAAAAAAAAGGTGGGTAATGAAATCAGAACCCTGATTATGGATTCCATACTTAAGAGATTAGGTGGTAAAAGAAATAAAATATGAGTTTGGGAGGACAGTAGGTCAAGAAGAGTTTTTCTTCTCTCTCTCTCTTTTTTTTTTTTTTTTTTTTTGAGACAGGGTCTTATTCTGTTGCCCAGGTTGGAGTGCTGTGGCATGATTACAGCTCACTGTAGCCTTGACCTTCTGGGCTTAATCCTCCTGCCTCAGCCTCCTGAGTAGCTGGTACTACAGGCACATACCACCACTAGGCTAATTTTTTTTTTTTTTTTTTTTGAGATGGAGTCTCACTCTGTCCCCCAGGCTGTAGTGCAGTGGCGTGATCTTGGCTCACTGCAAACTCTGCCTCCTGGGTTCAAGCAATTCTCTGCCTCAGCCTCCAGAGCAGCTGGGGATTACAGGCACCCGCCACCATGCTTGGCTAATTTTTGTATTTTTAGTAGAGACAGGGTTTCACCATCTTGGCCAGGCTGGTCTTGAACTCCTGACCTTGTGACCCACCTGCCTCGGCCTCTGAAATTGCTGGGATTACAGACGTGAGCCACCATGCTCAGCCTTCTTGGCTAATTTTTATATTTTTTGTAGAGATAAAGTTCTGCCATGTTGCCCAGGCTGGTCTCAAACTCCTGGGTTCAAGCAATCTCCCACCTCGGCCTCCCAAAGTGCTGGGATTACAGGTGTGAGCCATTGTGCTGGGCCCTTCTCTCTCTTTTTTATTTTATTTATTTATTTTTGTTGTTGTTGTTTTGAGATGGAGTCTTGCTCTGTCACCCAGTTTGGAGTGCAGTGGGTGTGATCTTGGCTCACTGCAACCTGTGCCTCCTGGGTTCAAGTGATTCTCCTGCCTCAGCCTCTTAAGTTTCTGGGACAACAGGCATGTGCCGCCACGCTGGGCTAATTTTTGTATTTTTGAATTTTTTTTTTTTTGAGATGGAGTATCGCTCTGTCGCCCAGGCTGGAGTGAAGTGGCATGATCTTGGCTCACTGCAACCTCCACCTCCTGGGTTCAAGAGATTCTCCTGCCTCAGCCTCCCAAGTAGCTGGGATTACAGGTGGAATTACTAATTTTTGTATTTTTAGTAGAGATGGGGTTTCATCATGTTGGTCCGGCTGGTCTTGAACTCCTGACCTCAGGTTATCCACCCACCTCGGCCTCACGAAGTGCTGGGATGACAGGCGTGAGCCACCGCGCCTGGCCCTCTCTCTTTTTTATTGGTGAGTCCCTTGGATATCTGAAGACAGGGATATGGCCAATGCCAGGAGACAGAGTGGTATAAATTAAGGGGACCTTCTAGAGGGGAGATTCCAGAAGGAGATGACAATGGTTAAGGTGACTCTAGGTTAGAAAATGTCAAGGTAGCCGGATGCGGTAGCTCACACCTGTAATCCCAGCACTTTGGGAGGCTGAGGCAGGAGGATCACCCAAGGTCGGGAGTTCAAGACCAGCCTAGCCAACATGGAGAAACCCCATCTCTACTAAAAATACAAAATTAGCTAGGCGTAGTGGTGCATGCCTGTGAGCTCTGTAAGACCAAGAATAAATAGATTTTTCAGACACATGAGGGAAAGAGGTGAAGGCAGTTGAGCTACTTGGGAGGCTGAGGCAGTAGAATCACTTGAACCTAGAAGGAGGTTTCGGTGAGCCAAGATCTCGCCATTGCACTCCAACCTGAGCAACAGAAGTGAAAATCCTCCTCAGAGAAGAAAAGAAAGGAAAAGGAAAAGGAAGAGAAGGGAAGGGAAGGAAGGGGAAGGGGAAAGGGAAGGGAAGGAGAAGGGGAAGGGGAAGGGGAAAGGGATCCCTTGACACCAGAAGTTTGAGGTTGCAGTGAGCCATAATCATGCCACTGCACTCCAGCCTGGGCAATAGAATGAGAACCTGTCTCAAAAAGAAAAAAAGAAAGAAATGAACTTTGGCAATGGAGAAATGCAAGTGGGGCAATCAGAGCTCTGTGAGACCAAGAATAAATAGATTCTTCAGACACATGAGGGAAAGAGGTGAAGCCAGTTGAGGCTTGAAAAGGATGTCTGGCTCATATCCCACCTAACTCCTCACAGAAACTCAAGTTCGTGTAGCTGAAGGGGAAAGGGAAGGGAAAGGAAGGGAAGATGAAAGGAAAATAAGAAAGAAAAGGTCAAGGTACCCTTAATGAGTGATCAGAAGGGTGAGGAAGTCTCCATGAGTAGTGAAATGACTGAACATAGTCCAACCTAAGCAGACAATTGAGCAAAGTCAGGAGGATAAAAGACTAACTGACACATTGTGGTCAATGCTGAGGATGTGGGGCTGTAACAACAGCTTTTCATGAACACAGGAGCTACCACTGGAAGAACTAGGATAGATGAAGCTGAGTACACCAGACAGAGTAGGGGTATTGGAGCAGGCTACACCTGGAGGAAGGCAGAGAAGGCAGAGGTCTGGGGGACTTTGGAGTCGGGCATATCCAGATTCCAAAAGAGAAAATAAGACGCTAGGCCAGGCCAGACCCTCAGTGATAAAGGAGGGCTAGATCTGGCAAATGAGTCAGACAATAGCAGCTTATAGGTAAGGTGGGCAGGAGAACAATGCTCCATTTGTAAATCTCAGGTACTCAGTTGTGAATCATGGGATTGGATGCCCTGATTGTCAGTTTCCTGTTCTTGTCCCCACACCACCACAAGCCCCAGCACAAGAGGACTCTAATGAGGCCACTCTGCTGGCCCAATCCCAGTGGATAGAGCAGGGAATCAAGGTTATTTTGTTGGGATGGAAGGCGTTAGAAAGGAACTTTGGGGCTGGGTGTGGTGGTTCATGCCTGTAATCCAAGCATTTTGAGAGGCTGAGGCAGGAGGATCACTTGAGCCCAGGAGTTCGAGACCAGCCAGGGCAACATAGTGAAACCTAATCACTACAGAAAATTAAAAATAAAATTACCCGGGTATGGTGGTGTATGCCTACAGTCTCAGCTACTTAGGAGGCTGAGGCGGGAGGATCCCTTGACACCAGAAGTTTGAGGTTGCAGTGAGCCATAATCATGCCACTGCACTCCAGCCTGGGCAATAGAATGAGAACCTGTCTCAAAAAGAAAAAAAGAAAGAAATGAACTTTGGCAATGGAGAAATGCAAGTGGGGCAATCAGAGCTCTGTGAGACCAAGAATAAATAGATTCTTCAGACACATGAGGGAAAGAGGTGAAGCCAGTTGAGGCTTGAAAAGGATGTCTGGCTCATATCCCACCTAACTCCTCACAGAAACTCAAGTTCGTGTAGCTGAAGACAGTCTAGGAAAAAGAGACAACTGGTGAAAAGCTGAAGTAATTGGCTTATTTCTTTTGGAGAATGAGTCTGTTTGAAGGCCTCAAATCCATAATATGAAGTCCTAGGAGAGGCCGGCTTAAGATGTAGTAGTGTTAATTCAGGATAGACGTGAGCAAATGCTCTGGTAAGCACTTTGTCCTGGGTAGGGAAGGACTGGCTTTCCCCTTCCTGACAGTCTTTCAAAACAGGATGTACAGTGTGTGCCCCCCCCCCTTTTTTTTTTTTTTTTGGCTTTAGGAGCTCTCCTGTTCAGAAGCAGGTGGCTGAATTAAGTGATCTCTTATAGACTGCAAGAAGCTGATGGCAAAGAAATGACAAGGGACCTTCTCAAGATCACTGAGTCCCATCAGAGGTGTGCATGGGTACCTGAGAATCTGAGAGGAATGTGGGAATGAGTTTGGGTACCTGGTGCACCATTGGGCCTTTCCCTACCCACTTCCTACCCACATCCCCACTTCCCCTGCCCGTCGTTTCCCTGGTCCCTTGCCGACCAAGTGCAGTTGGAGGCCTCCCAGACCCCTGGCCTAATTCCCCAGTGCTTTCTTTGGGTCATCACACATCCCTTTCCTGATGACGCTCCATGAGAAGGGCAGCCTAGCAGGGCAGGCAGAGCACCAACCATGGAGGCTGCCCAGGGCCCTGGAGTCTACTCTTTGCTCCTCTGCGATCTCAGGTGCTGATAGGGTCAGGATACTTTCCTCCTCCAGGCTCCGCTTGCCTTCAGTGGTAGGGAATGCTGCAGGATTGGGTGGCTTAGAGCTCTATTCCCATCCAAAGGTCTTTAACCTCTTCTAGAAGCCTTTGATCTGGTCCTTGCTTTTATTTTTCCCCAACCTGAACATCTTTATCTAGGTCCAGGGTCACTGCCTTTTGTCATCAATGAGGATTGTGAGCAGTTTGTGATGTGGGGCTAGAAACATTCGTTTTTCTCTGAACCCTGTTTTTCCTTTCTCTGTCTTCTAAAATAAACAGCCCTCCTTTGACATTCCCTCTTGAAACTTTGACCTCTAATGGAGACCATAATGGTTAGTTTTTTTCTTTGAGTACCCCCTGGAGAACCAGGATTCTGCCCTACCAAATCAGCAGGAGCCAGGCTTTCTGCTTTGTCATTCTAAGGTAGGCCTTTGCAAATCAAAAGTTAGGTTTCTTCATTCTGGAGAAAGGCTGAGAAATATGATTCTCTTGCTTGGTGAAGAGGGAGGAGAGGACACCTTTCATTGCATATGAATGGTAGTCATTCGACAAAACTGTCATGATGGTTAAGAATGTTGCCAGGGATCCCTGGGCTCCTACAGTGTAAGTGGTGTAAAAGAAAGAGTATGGATTTATGAGGCAGTAGCTTGAATTCAAATTCACCTCCCTGCATTTAATTCTAGGTTGAGGTGCTTAACCTCTCTCTGAGCCACAGTTTCCTCAGTAGTTGGAAAGGGATAATTGTAACTCTAATCGGATTGGTCTGAGGATTGAAGGAGATGATATCTATTAAGCACCTGACATTTAGTAGGTCATCAATTACTTCCTTTCCGCTCTAGTTTCCCTAACCTGCCAACAAGCCTGAGTAGATTGGCAGTGAACCAGAGGAGACCCAGGGAACAGGCCTCAGGGTTTTCTTAGGAGCTCCTAATTCTGCCCACATTAGAGAGCAGATGGGAAGAAGGAAGAAAAGAAAAAGACAAAAGAGATAAAGCTTTGTAGGGGTCTGGCAAGCATAATTATTTTCTTTCTTTCCTTCCTTCTATTTTTCTCTTTTCCTTTCTTTTTTAAAACTTTTTTTTTTTTTTTTTTTTTTTGAGGCAGGGTCTCACTCTATCACCCAGGCTGGAGTGCAGTAGCATGATCACAGCTCACTGCAGCCTCGACCTCCCAGGCTCAGTGGATCCTCCTACCTCAGCCTCTGGAGTAGCTGTGACTACTGGTGCATGCCACCACGCCTGGCTAACTTTTTGGTATTTTTTGTAGAGAAGGGGTTTTGCCATGTTGCCCAGGCTGGTCTCTAACTCCTGGACTCAAGTGATCTGCCTGCCTCAGCCTCCCAAAGTGTTGAGATTACGAGTGTGAGCCACCACACTTGGCCTCTTTTCTTTCTTTCCCTCTTTTTTTTTGTTGTTGTTGTAGAGATTGGGTCTTGCCATATTACCCAGGGTGGTCTCAGACTTCCTGACCTCAAGTGATTCTCCCGGCTTGGCCTCCCAAAAGCACATTTTCCTTTTAATCTAGACTGAGCAAATACAGAATTCCATTGTGCAGGGGAAGAGATGCTGTGCTTGGATTTACTGAACTAGGGGAATAGGCTCATGGACAGGTTTCCCTCATTGAGTTGATCACTTTTTCAGCAGATTTACAAGATCCATCATCAGATCGTGGCCAATCTGCCTGTCTTGGGTGCTGAATCTATGGAAACTGGGGGTTTTACTGTTCTGTCACCTTAATGATAGCCAACTTGTTAAGGATGAACCAAAAGGGAAGGGGTGTAGGGCTGTAACTGATGAATCTGAATAAGGCTGTGTTGCCTTGGAGTGAATCCTTGACAGGAAGGCGACGGATGCAGAAAAATCCAAATTCCTGTTGTTTCTGGCTGCGGGTCCATGTGGGAAGATTGGTTGGTGTGACTGATTGCTCTGAAGGTGAGATGGAAGAGGGTGGGAGAGGCTTGGAAGGAGAAGAGACTAAGGAGACTATGAGTTTTTTGGGGAAGCAGACAAACTTCAAGGAATTCTCATTGCCCTGAGATTTCTTGGTGAAAACCTCTGCTATAAGCCCACAGTAAACACAAGGCTTGTTCTCTTGGAATGACCTTTTGAACAGGGCAGCAGGGCTGGTTGTGCTCCTGAAAATCCCTCCCAAGATTATTTGGTATGTCAGTAAGGTCCTGGGGAAGATGTCAAAGCCTCAGGTGCCTGGGTTCTTTGGCTGGAGATTCAGTTAGGAATGCAGGGAGAAAATCTAGTGTGTTCATTTCTCTAGCACAGGGTCACAACTCGGGTTTCAGGGGAGGTGCTTTGACGTCTATATTTATTGAGGGTTTAACCTCTGTGCTGGATAATTTTATTTTTGCTTTTTCTCTGGGCCTCAGGGAAATAATCTTTTGGTTGCCTATTTCCATTCCTCCTTCCATGACCACCAAGCAGCACACACCACACACACTTTGTTTCTCTGTCACTGCTGCAGTGTGCTTTTGAACTTTCCATTGAAGGAGGGACAGAGAGGAAATCTGTCACTTCCTTGACATAGGCTTCGCTTTTATGTATCTGTCCTTGTATCTGTTCTTTGACATCTGTGGTAGTTTTAAATGTTTCTCTTGAGATGCCAACTTCCTTCATGAACATTTCACCTTCCTTTTCACTAAAAAACAAAATTGGTTATTCCTTTTTGGCATTAAAACAAATAACACATTAACTCTTTCTGATGACAAAAAAGATTTATTGTAGGCAAACGTAAAAATACAGAAAAACACAAAAGGAAAACAAACCACTCTATTTTGGTATCACATAGTGGCAAATATTTGCACATTGCCACAAAAACAAAATTGGATTCATCCTGAACATGCCATTTTGCAATCAACTTTGTTCACTTAATTCTATCATGCATGTTTTCCATGTTACTAAGTATTTCTCAAGAATATTTTAGTGGTTAACAGTCTACTGTAAGGTCATGATTTACCTGTTTATCCTACTTTGAACACTTAAATTGTTTTCTAATGTAAAACAATAAGCTAGGGGTGTTTTCCCATTTTTGGTGATCATTTTTACTTTTTATTCAACATATTCAAAATATCTCCTCCAGGCAGGGTGCAAGCCTGTGCAGACAGCAGAGATTCCCAAGGCTGAGATATTCAGATTTAGGAAACCAGCGGCTAAGCTCCCAGGGCTCTCTTTATGGGAAAAGACCCCTCCTCCAAAGATTACCACTGGAAGATGTGGAAGTGCAAATGCAGGCAGGCAGAATCCACAACTCTTTTTGTCTCTTGCCCTGGGGCCCAGGTCTTGGTGTACAGACACCCCAGGACGCCCAAGTTAAGAGAGCAAACACACTTTGAATATGGTCCAGGTTCAAAGGGCTTCCTTACTCCCCAAGTTACTTAGGTTGCATTAAAATAACACTTTCTAATTCTGGGAGTCTGTATTGTTTTGCTGTTGACCAGTGTCTGGGTCTCAATTTTTCATTACCTGACAAACACTGAAATCAAGAGAGTTGGATATTTCTAGTTTCCCCTTTTTCCTGGTGGATTATTGGGATACAGAAGCAGGGTTTCCCTTTTTGATCTTAAGGTTTCCAAAGGGAGTAATAGAAGTCCCAGCTGGATATATCTTGGAAGGATTTATTGCAAAATAAAGTTGAGTTCTCAATCTAGGAAAATAACAAAGGAGTCCCCAGCTCTCTGAGGAGCATCACTCTTGTGGGACCTTGTCTGGGTAGGTCATAGTCACCTGTCCACTTATTGCCACGATTCCCTTTCCATGGCTGCAGAGATGGTTTAGGAACTCCAAAAACCCCCAGGTTATACAGGGTGCTGGTTTCCCCAGGTGTGGGTGGGAAGAATTTATTTTCTTTTCTCTTTCTTTTTTTTTTTTTGAGACAGGGTCTCAGTTTTGTTGCCCAGGCTGGAGTGCAACGGCACAATCACACCTCACTGTAGTCTCGATCTCCTGGCTCCAATGATCCTGTCGCCTCAGCCTTCCAAGTATCTAGGACTACAGGCAAGTGGCACTACACCTGGTTAATTTTTAAATTTTGTGTAGAGATGGTGTCTTCCTATGTTGTCCAGGCTGGAGGAAGAACTTCTCAAAAGTGCATACTTGGAGGGAAAGAAATCTAACATTCTAAAACTTCCCAGTAGACAGATATGTGGTCTTTATCCCATTTATCAGCATGGATTTGTAGTCACAGGCTGCTCTTCAGGAGTCTGAACAGAACTCTTTCATTTTTTGCTTCTGTTCTCCTGATTCCCAGCAGCACAGCTAGGTTGGACATGGTCTGAAATTTAAAGGAACAAATACTTTGAAGGTCCCTCTAGATATGGACCCCAAACCAAACTCTCCCTGTAGGAAGCTGCATAAGTACAGGCACAGAGATGGGAAAGTAGCTTGCAGGAAAGATGAAATGGGGGTCTGCCAAAATCAGGAGGCCCAGATTCCAATTTCAACCCTGCCAGGAATATGCTGTGGAATCTTGGGCCTCCATTTCCCCACCGATAGCAGATATCATGAGGACTACAGACCAACATTGCAATTTTCCAATTGCTTTCCAATCTGTTCTCTCTAAGAGAGAAGCTACATCCCCTTCCACTGATGCAATTAATCAAGTGAACTTGTGTGGGGTATTATCAGGCACTGCCCTCACTCAGGGACTGGGCACTGCCTGAGGAGCGTGTGCAGTAATACTTGCTCACCACATGCGTACACTGGTCACACTTGACCTTACAGCACCACTGGAATTTGCAGTTACAGCTGATTATGACCTCAGTTTTCCTCTCTTCCACCTGCAGCCCACATTCAGTGCATAGGCGCCCACAGCTACGTCGCTCCCACCTGGATGTGTTGTGGCTGTTCTGTAGGCACTCACGACCCTCTGTGCCATAGATGCCCAGGCTGGAATTGCAGGTACAGTAATCTGGTGATTCCTCTAAAAAGATCAGTTCCGCCTCTGCGCTAGGAAGGAAGGCCTCAGCAGGTGCCCAGTGGCCCTCGGCGCTGTTCCCAGCTCTCAGCTGCTGCTTATCCATTTCAATTTTCAGCGCCTGGTCATACTTGGCCTTTAGGTAGTCTCCCATCTCTCGGAAGTCAGCCAGCTGCAGCCAGCACGTCTGTATGCTGCAGCTCCCAGAGATGCCATGACATTTGCAGGTCCTTTTCATGGTGGCTCTCACTGCCTTCACAGAGAGAACACAAAAGAGAATGGCTCTGAGTAGGGAAGACCAAAGGTTAGTGATTAAAGGTAATGTTTTAGAGCTGTGTTTCTTGAATTTAAAGGAGCATCAGAATTATTGGGGAAGCTCGTGAAGAATATTTATTCCTGGGCCCTACCTCAGATCTTCTCAATGAGGATATTCAGTGGGGAAGGGGCTGGTACTGGTGATTTTAAAGCTTCCCTGGGTGATTCTGATGGAGAGCCAGGCAAGAGCTGGGAAGGTTACTAGAGTCCAGAAACCTCTGCTCCAGGCTCAACTCAATCACTTGTCAAGCTTTTCTCTATCTGCCCAGCTGGAAAAAGAATTGAATATAATAATGACCAAGGAAGTACTCTGTAAATTTTAAAGGAAACTATGATAATTGCCACAGTTATTGTCTTGAGGGTGGGGGTGAGAATATTTTGGGGGGTTTGGATTTGTCCTCTGGGTCTTCTCTGAGAGGGGAGGGAGCTCCTTGAGTCTGAACACTTATACCCCCAAGGCAATGAATTACCCATGGTTGTACTTGCTTAAAAAACCTCTTCCTGGCTGGACACGGTGGTGGCTCATGCCTGTAATCCCAAGATGTTGGGAGGCCGAGGCAAGAGGATTGCTTGAGCTCAGGAGGCCAAGACCAGCCTGGGCAATATGGGGAAACTTCATCTCTACAAAACCCACAAAAATTAGCCAGGCATAGTGGCAAGTGCCTGTAGTTCCAGGTTCTCAGAAGGCTGAGGTGGGAGGATGGCTTCAGCCTGGGAGGTGGAGGCTGCAGTGAGCCGAGATGGCACTACTGCACTTCAGCCTGGGTGACAGAATAAGACCCTGTCTCAAAAAAAGCCCCCAAAACCCAAAAACCCTTTCCCCCTTTCCCCGTTTCCCTGGGCACTCAGGATATCTAGGTGTATGTTCACAGGAAATTTCTACACTTTTGGCTCTAAATCCAACTTGTTTCCCGATTTGTGTTCCGAATACTCCAGATTGCCACCCCACTAGAAGTCTTGGGGGAGAGTTAGACACTTCAGAGAAGCCTAGATCAATCCCAATTCCCCATAGCTCAGACAGACTTTAGGACACAAGGCTGGACAACAAGGCCCTGTTAATTTACTAGAACATGCAGTTGAAGTGATAAAAATTTAAGTCATAGAAGCAAGGCCTTGATTCTGTGTTCTCAGAAGCCCGCCTGTGGAGGGGCAGAGCAGAACATACAATGACAAGAGGACTCAGTGAGAAGATCTGAGTTTACTGCCTGTCTCTGACAGTTATTAGTTGCCTTGGACAAGCCACTTGGCTCAGACTTAATTGGTTTTGTCATCCAGAGAATGCAGGTAGCCATCTCAGTCTGGCTGGGTAGTATGAGGAAAGAATGTAGAAGACAGCTCTTGGTAAATTGTGAAGGGCTGTGCAGATGTGAAGCTGTTGAAATACTGGCCACAACTCCTATACCCACCAGTCTGCCGGCCCTGTTGTTGTGAAGATTCATCAGGGCTCTGGCATCCTTCCCCTTCTCCAAACTGTCCACAAAGAGTTTGGAGATCCTTTCCCCAAATTCCACATTGTCGCTGCAGCCTCCCCAGATCCAGCCATGGCCTCCTATACATAAGGAAAGAATAAGTTCTCCATGTAGCTCCATGCTCAGTCCCAGTCACCCGCCAAACCATCCCCAAGAGCCCTAGAGTGTAAAGCTATGGCTGAAGGTGAGACAGGGAAATGGAGGTGCATGGGGTGGGTGGGTAGGAGTCCGATTGCCAAAGCCAACTGCCCACCCTTCAGACACTTCCCAGCCATAAGCAATTAGTCTTCTATACCCACAGTAAAAGTAGGCACACTGGGGCTAACTTAGATGCTCTCAAAGGTTCACTGCAGCTCAAACATTCTGGAATTCTGCACCATTATTCTACAATTATCTTGTAAAGGTTACTACCTCCTTCATTAGTGATAAATCTGAGTAAGTGTCTTAGGTAGTCTGCAAATTGCTGAGTAGCTCTAGATTATGGATGAGCCATTCCAAGCCTGAAATACCAGGGCTAGCTTTAACTCACTTCAACCTTCTCATTTCTAATTGCCTTGTTGCTTGTAGAGCTACTTGCCTATACCTGGACTTATGGACCCAGGCTCAACTCTGAGAGTGTAAGGCTAGGAGATTCTACAATTGAAGGAGTTGCTGGAGTCTTGAGGTTTAAGGGAGCTGTGTCCCTCAGCCTTTCCCTGGAAGACTTTAGCCTGCACTCAGCTCTGTAGCCCCTCACCTCTTCCCACCCCCATTGGAAAGCTCAACTTACCTGTTTTTCCATTTTTTGACCCATCACAGCCACAGTTTTCGAAGTCACCCATGCTACAGTTCTTGGTGATGGTGTGCATGACTCCGGCAGAGCTGATAGCATGTATGAAGGAAGTCTCTCTGGTGGCTTTGGAGAGAGAGAGGGAACTGACTGGAACTTGGACCCTGATGACCCAAAGCAGAGGCTTTGGAAAAGTAATATTGTTTCTCTCCCTTATCCCCTACTTCCTTTGGGTTTAAGAAGATGCTTTTCTTTTCTTTTCTTTTTTCTTTTTTTTTTTTGAGACTTGCTCTGTCACCAGGCTGGAGTGCAGTGGTGTGATCTTGGCTCACTGTAACCTCTGCCTCCCAGGTTCAAGCGATTCTCCTGCCCAAGCCTCCTGAGTAGCTGGGACTACAGGCGCATGCCACCATGCCCAGCTAATTTTTGTATTTCTAGTAGAGACAGAGTTTCACCATGTTGACCAGGATGGTCTTGATCTCTTGACCTCATGATCTGCCCTCCTCGGCCTCCCAAAGTGCTGGGATTACAGGCATGAACCACTGTGGCTGGCCTTTTTTTTTTTTTTTTTTTTTTTGAGACAGAGTCTCACTCTGTTGCCCAGGCTGGGGTGCAGTAGCACGATCTTGGCTCTTTGCAAACTCTGCCTCCCAGATTCAAGCAATTCTCCTGCCTCAGCTTCCTGAGTAGCAGGTATGTGCCACCATGCCTGGCTAATTTTTTATTTTTAGTAGAGATGAGGTTTCACCATGTTGGCCAGGCTGGTCTTGAACTCCTGATCTCAGGTGACCCACCCGCCTGGCCTCCCAGAGTGTTGGGATTACAGGTGTGAGCCACTGTGCCTGGCCTATTTTTTTTTAATTATTGTTATATTTTTTGAGACAAGGTCTCACTCTTGCCCAGGTTGGAGTGCAGTACCTGATCTCGGCTCACTATAACCTCCACCTTCTGGATTCAAGCAATTCTCGTGCCTCAGCCTCCTGAGTAGCTGGGACTATAGGTGCCTGCTACCACACCTGGCTATTTTAAATTTTTTTTTAGTTTTTAGTACCATATGGGGTTTCACCATATTGGCCAGAGTGGTCTAGAACTCCTGGGCTCAAGTGGTCCACTCACCTTGGTCTCCCAAAGTGCTGGGATTACATGCATGAGCCACCACACCTGACCTATTATTATTGTATTAGAAATAGGGTCTCATTATGTTACCCAGGCTGGACTCGAACTCCTGGGCACAAGTAATCCTCCCGTCTCAGCCTCCCAAAATGCTGGGATTACAGATGCAAGCCACTGCATCCAGCCAATGCTCTTCTGTTTGAAAGAACAATGCATATCTTTTCAGCCTCCTTACTTCATCCAGGCAGGAATGAACATCCCCATGTTACCAGTGGGGAAAGTAAAAACTAGAGATAGAATGATGAGACCAATGTAATCCCAGCACTTTGGGAGGCTAAGGTGGGTGGATCGCTTGAGCTCAGGAGTTCGAGACCAACCTAGGCAACATGATGAAAACCTGTCTCTATAAAAAATACAAAAATTAGCCGGGCATGGGGGTGCATGCCTGTAGTCCCAGCTACTCAGGAGACTGAGGTGTGAGAATTGCTTGAGCCTGGGAGGCAGAGTCTGCAGTGAGCCGAGATTATGCCACTGCAATCCAGCCTGGGTAGCAAAGTGAAACCCTGTCTCAAAAAAAAAAGAATGATGAGAACAAGACCACTTTCCAGTTGTGGTGTTGGGATCAGGACCTTGCCCTCTTAGAGTCCAGCCTAGACCTCTGTCCACTAGCCACTGCTGCTAGTCCTTAGGCAGTGAGACTCAGGGCTCGATGCTGGCCTAGGAGAGAGAGGAGGACCTTTGCTGCTTCTGACTGGGAAGCTTGGGTCATGTAATAATCATAACAATCATGACTGCCACCTACTGAGCTCTTATCTTACTAAACTCTTTACAAACATTGTCACATTTCATTTCTATGTACTCCCTATTCTATCTGTATACCCCATGGGGAGACATTTCTTTCGAGCCTCATCTTTTTTTTTTGAGACAAGGTCTTGCTCTGTCACCCAGGCAGGAGTGTAGTGGTGTGATCATAGCTCACTATATTCTTGAACTCCTGGGTTCCAGAAATCCTCCCAACTCAGCCTTCCAGGTAGCTGGGACTACAGGCACATGCTACCATGCCGGCTAATATTTTTACTTCTATTTTTAGTAGAGAGAGCTCTTGCTATGTTGCCCAGGCTGGTCTTGAACTCCTGAACTCAAGCGATCCTCCTGCCTTAGCCTTCCAAAGTGCTGGGATTATAGGCATGGTCCCAACACGTGCTTAGCCACTTTCTCCGTCTTCTTTACTCTTTCCCCTAACTATTCTCAGGTGAATGGTGAATGTTATCTTCAAAAATGACACGCAAACTACAGCACACAGTTACAAATGGGTGCACGTGCACACCCATACACACACACACACACCCCACCTGAGGCACAACTCAATGTGACATCTCAGTTTTTCTGTTGTTGAGATTTTATGGCAGTTAGCCATGTGAAACTTCCTCAGGAGCTGCAAACACCCGATTTTTATTTCATGCAACTCAGTGCAAGATCAGTGTGTACAAACACACAAATATAAGCATGCATTTAAAAAATAGAGTGATTTCTGCTGAGCACTGTGGCTCACGCCTGTAATTCCAGAACTTTTGGAGGCTGAGGTGGGTGGATCACCTGAGGTCAGGAGTTTGAGACCAGCCTGGCTAACATGGTGAAACCCCATCTCTACTAAAAATACAAAAAATTAGCCAGGCGTGGTGCATGCCTGTAATCCCAGCTACTCAGGAGGCTGAGGCAGGAGAATCATTTGAACTCGGGAGGCAGAAGTTGCGGTGAGCCGAGATTGTGCCATTGCGCTCCAGCCTGGGCAACAGAGTGAGACTTTGTCTCAAAAAAAAAAAAAAAAAAAAGAGTAATTTCCTTCATTTGTCTCATACATAGAGACACCTCATATCCACCTCATTCAAATCCATGGGATACTTCTGATGAACTAAACAGAACTGGCCTTACTGACCCAAATCACAAATCTGAGGTTGAGAGAGGGGAGGTAATTTACTCAAGGCCACATAGCAAGGAAATAGCAGGTCAGCAGGTCACTGGTAGCATTTTCATTTCACTGTGCAATACATGTCACACATAAACACATACTGCAGGCGCCCCTCCATTCCCATATATACCCCTTGTACAGGTGAGTTCCACACAAACTTACCACTTCTCAGCCTATTGTGGGTGGAGAGCTGAAGAGCATTTTCAGGGCAGTTCCAGCGTTCCCAAGCAAACTGGAACTTGCATTCCTCGATGCCACTCTGGGCACCCAAGGCCACGCTAGTCGTGTAGGTCAGATAGGCCTGGCAAAGGGAAGAGGGCTGTGAGCTTCTGCCTGGTATGGGTGATCTGGGATAGGAGAAGCAGGCAGGACTCAGATGGGCCAGCTCTCCATTGAGAATCAACCATGGGTTCCTCTGGGTGAGGGGCTCTGGCACTGTCCCCTCCCCTCTTTTCTCCAGAAGAGTCCCCTTAGGGCCCTCAGTGGGTAAAAACAGAAGCTGGAGATCATCCTACCTTGGGACCTGTTATCAGGAAATTGTTCACTGACCTACCAAGAAGAGAAAAAGTGAGGCAGAGGTGAATGGGGATGAGACAATGGGGCTTCCTTGGCAGGGAGTGAGGGTGGGAAAGGACTTACCAGGCAGAGGCACTGAGTGCAGCACAGCATATGCCCACAGCTGCCCAGAGCATAGACAGGTTCCCCATCGCCCTGCCTACCCCCGCGGACCAGGTCCAGCAAGGGGCCAAGTCCAGAGAAGTGAGCAGAGGGCAGGGTCTTCCTCAGTATTTATGTGAGAAGATTCTGAATGTCCAAGGGGGGAAATCAGCAGCTCTTCTCATTTGTTCTTGACTGGCAGGGCTGCAGGAGCCACTGACCCAGTGGGGGATCTGGGAGGAGGGACTCAGTTTTCGCGGAAAGCCCCGCCCTGCCCAGCCCCTCCAGCCCTTTTTCCTCCCAGACTGAGAAAGAGGCTGAAGCTTTTCTCCTATCCTTGAGATTTCTTTCTTCTATATGTCAATTTTGTCTCTTCCTGCTTCTTTGGCCCATTTCTCAGAATCATGTAGGCCAGAGCAGGCTGGGTCCTTAACCCTGAAGGCAGGTCACCTATTCTTGGAGCTACAGTGTCCTCTGTCAGTGAGAGCCCCCTCTCTGCCCTGCCATCCTCCCCCAGGTGTTAACAATCAGAAAGCAACTCCATCTGGAGCCCCTGCCTACTCATTTACCTGAACCAGTGACTGGGCCATCCCTACCACTTCCTTCAGGTCTGTGAGGTGATGGAGCTGTGGGACTATGCAGCAGGAACACTTCAGAGTCCATCTCTGCAACAGTCCCTTCTACCACATTCTAGCAAAGTAAGTGCTGGGAAATTTCCTTCATTCCTAGCAAATCTGTCCTTTTATATCTGAAGGTTACAACTGCAGTTAGTTGATTTTTTATATATCTGAGAACCAACCATAGGGTCACCCAGGGCTATATTTGGGAAGACTGATGCCTTCCTTTTTTCTTTCTTTTTTTGAGACAGAGTCTCTCGCTCTGCCGCCCAGGCTGGAGTGCAGTGGTGCAATCTCAGCTCACTGCAACCTCCGTCTCCTGGGTTCAAGCGATTCTCCTACCTCAGCCTCCCAAGTATCTGAGACTACAGGTGCCAGCCACCACGCCCGGCTAATTTTTGTATTTTTAGTAGAGAAAGGGTTTCACCATGTTGGCCAGCCTGGTCTTGAACTCCTGGGCTCAAGTGATCTGCCTGCCTTGGTCTCCCAAAATGCTGGGATTATAGGCATGAGCCACTGTGCATGGCCCTGATGCCTTTCTGATACCATTTTGTTACTAGGACTTAAGCTCCTTAGGCAGGAATCTGTCTTTTATTTTATTTATTTATTTATTTATTTATTTATTTATTTATTTATTTTGAGATGGAGTCTCACTCTGTCACCAGGCTGGAGTGCAGTGTTGTGATCTCGGCTCACTGCAACCTCTACCTCCCGGGATCGAGCAATTATCCTGCCTCAGCCTCCAGAGTAGCTGGGATTACAGGTGTGTGCCACCATGCCCAGCTAATTTTGTATTTTTAGTGGAGACGGGGTTTCACTATGTTGGCCAGGCTGGTCTCAAACTCCTGACCTCAGGTGACCCGCACACCTTTGGCCTCCTAAAGCGCTGGAATTACAGGCGTGAGCCACCGCACCCAGCCAGGAATGTCTTTTAGGTTCACTTTGGGTTCTTAGTGCTTAAGAAGGCATCTGGGGGCCGGGCGCGGTGGCTCAAGCCAGCACTTTGGGAGGCCGAGACGGGTGGATCACAAGGTCAGGAGATCGAGACCATCCTGGCTAACATGGTGAAACCCCATCTCTACTAAAAAATACAAAAAACTAGCCGGGCGAGGTGACGGGCGCCTGTAGTCCCAGCTACTCGGGAGGCTGAGGCAGGAGAATGGCGTGAACCCGGGAGGCGGAGCTTGCAGTGAGCTGAGATCCGGCCATTGCACTCCAGCCTGGGCGACAGAGCAAGACTCCGTCTCAAAAAAAAAGAAAGAAAAAAAAAAGAAAAGGCATCTGGATGATCGAATGAAAGAACCTGTAACCCCTAGTGGGCACCATTAGGTATGGTTGGGGACTAGAATAAAGGCGGGGGAAGTCCTTGTTGGTTGCTGAAGCTCTTTCCTAAGGCTGGAGAAGAAGGTCTAGAGAAGTTCAGAGGAAAGCATAGATGGAAAGTCACAGTTCTGACTCTATCCTCTGACCATTACAGCATCCAGATCACTTCCCAGAACCCTGGACCTGGTTTGGGTGGGAAGTGGAGCTCAGAGATCCCCCCACCAAAGGAATTCCAGGGGCCAAAGAGTCCCCAGGTGTCTTTAGGGCATACTCCAAGTATGGGCCAGTCTTGGCATCAGTCTGCAAACTGACTGTTGTCCTTCTGACATAAGATAATTACAAAAAATATATGTTTAGAAATTTTTATAGCAGCCGGGCGCGGTGGCTCAAGCCTGTAATCCCAGCACTTTGGGAGGCCGAGACGGGTGGATCACGACGTCAGGAGATCGAGACCATCCTGGCTAACACGGTGAAACCCCGTCTCTACTAAAAAATACAAAAAACTAGCCGGCGAGGTGGCGGGCGCCTGTAGTCCCAGCTACTCGGGAGGCTGAGGCAGGAGAATGGCGTGAACCCGGGAGGCGGAGCTTGCAGTGAGCTGAGATCCGGCCACTGCACTGCAGCCTGGGTGACAGAGCGAGACTCCGTCTCAAAAAAAAAAAAAAAAAAAAAAAGAAATTTTTATAGCAATTTGGAGCAATTTTAGATATGCTAAACCTAAGAGGAAATTTGGGCTCCTATTTTGTATGTAGTTTTTTGTTTCATTTCTCTGGAAGGATGAGGACAGAAAGTCCTAATGGACTGAAGCTCTGCCTCCTAGCCCCCAGCAAGCTGTCTTCCTTTGATTGCTTGTGGGCTTCTCTGCTTGGGGAAAATAGGTATCCCAGACTTGAGTTACGTGAGAAAAGCCCACTGAGTTAGCCTCAGCGGCCTTTTCTCTGTCTCCTACTTTTCCCAATCAAGAATGTCATTTAACTTTCACTTGTTAAGACAGCAGGGTTGATTTCTATGGCACTCACCGTGGGGTCAGAACAGGGTTAGTGATAGCTCCCAGGAAGTCCCCTGCCACCTCGAAAGAGTTTTAGGAGTGACTCCACATTCGCTTCCTGTGTGTGAGTGACTGGGTCTTATGCTTCTGTGTTCCCCACTGCACCTGGCATTTAATTGGTACTCTACAAAAAATACTCTTTTATTTTCTAGGCAGCAGAGGGGAAGACAGTTTTTTGTGTGCAAACTGTGCTTTCTGCTGCTCAGATTCTATAAAGATCATATAGTTTTTCTGAATGGAAGTGAGAATTTATAGAGAGGCCTCTGCTCCAGGTACCAGGAATCCTGGGCTTTGGCCACTAATTTGCTGTGTGACCTTGGGCAAGCTGTTTACCACTGTTTGGACTCAGATTCTTCATCTCTAAAATGAGGGAGTGGGGAAAATGTTGAAGGTTGAATGACCACTAGAGACTTTCCCAGCTGGGCTGGGCATGGTAGCTCACGTCTATAATCCCAGCCCTTTGGAAGGCTGAGCGGGGAGGATCGCCTGAGCCCAGGACTTTGAGGCTACAGTGAGCCATGATTGTGCCACTGTACTCTAGCCTAGGTGGCAGAATGAGACCCCGTCTCTAAAAAAAAAAGGCCAGGGCTCACTCCTGTAATCCCAGCACTTTGGGAGGCCAAGGCAGGCAAATCACCTGAGTTTAGGAGTTTGAGACCAGCCTGGCCAACATGGTGGAACCCCATCTCTAATAAAAATACAAAAATTAGCCAAAAAAAAAAAAAAAAAAAGATTTACAGAGTTTATTAATCCCAGAGGTGATTGTAGGACAGAAATCTTATCTTCTTCGGTTGAGAGCATTGGAATTATCTTTGTTTGTTTGTTTGTTTGTTTTGAGAAGGAGTCTCTGTCACCCAGGCTAGAATGCAGTGGTGCGATCTCAGCTCACCACAACCTCCGCCTCCTGGATTCAAAGCCATTCTCATGCCTCAGCCATCCAAGTAGCTGGGATTACAGGTGCTCGCCTCCACGCTTGGCTAATTTTTGTATTTTTAGTAGAGATGGGGTTTCACCATGTTGGCCAGGATGGTCTCAAACTCCTGGCCTCAAGGAATTTGCCCACCTCAGCCTCCCAAAGTGCTGGGATTACAGATATGAGCCACTGTGCCTGGCCAGAATTATCTTATAATGATTAGATGAACCTTTAAGATGAATACCTGGAGGATAACCAGTGCCTTCTTCAGAGTCCTTTGGGGTGTGTCTACATAAGACCCCTGTGCTGGACTGACTGAATTTTTCACTGCAGACAGAGCTTTCCTGGAGAGAATAGCGACAGGCATTCCGCATCAAGTCTACAAATCATTTCCAGTCAACCTGTGCATCAATTTCCTTAATCCCAGCTCTGTTGTCTCATTAGCTTTTAAGTAATGATCCAACTCTTGGTTTCTCTCTTGCAGGAATGGAAATCTAGAGCTGAAGACTAGAGCAGAAGACGATGGTGGGAACAGATGAGCCTTGACAAGATAGATTGAATCTGAAGCCCTGGTGTGCTGGTAAATGGTTAGCAACTGGATTGGGTGTGGCAGGAGCCTGATTGGTAATGTTTGTTCATTTTCATGGTATAAATACTAGAGCATGGTGAACTGCAAACTGCCAACGTGGACTTGGGAAGAGATGTAGTATATCATTATATAATATTTCTGTCATATAGGTATAATGGGTATAAATAACCTTCAGCATAAATGATAGTGAAATTTAGCAAACTAATTAGGAAGTGATGAATTTTGAGTATTTGTTACCTTTGTTTTTAATATAATTATGTTTATATAATTTAATTTTAAATATTGGCTGTATTTAACAACCAGTTTGCAAAATTCTTAAAAATGCAACAACTGCTCTCAAGAGTGGGTATAAGCTGCCTTCAGCACACCACTGGCACTGAAGCCCAGTGTCCTCCCTCTAGGCCACGGGGAGAAAAAGTGGAAATTGTGGAATTGAACACCCAATAATTGTTTCAGTTATGTGCAGGGCTTTAATTTTTCCTCTTACTACCCGCCTTCATGGAGCTTACTGTCTAGTAACAGGAAACAAGGTATGTATCTATCTATAATGTCAGTAGAACATGTGAATAGATATGATGAATAAGCATTCACACTTCTGGAAAGGTATTACCAGGTAATCTGAAGGCCCCTCCCGCCTCTAATGTTCCAGGATGATGAGATTCCAGGAGTCCTAGGGAAGCACTGAGGACTATAATCAATAAAGGATATACCAACGTCACCCTAGCTGTGCCCAGCTTCAGGAAATTCAGAGGCCGTTCGTGGAACCTTAGAGTGTCTGAGCTAGAGAGTTCCATTTGACAAGGATGCAACTGAGACCCATAGAGAGAGAACTTATTGAGGGTTTCACAGTGTTTTGGGCCCAAGAGAGCCTGGATTCCAGCATCCTGGTTTGCCCAGGACCGAGAGGTCTCCTATAGTTTGAGGCTTTCAATGTTAAAGCCAGGACAGTCTTGAGCAAACCAGGATAGCTGGTCACCCGACAGCAAAGGTATGCATCCTAGGCCAGTGCTTCTTTCTAAAAGTGCACTTTCACTGAACTTCCCAAATCCTTCGATCCCCAACATTTCTTTCCCAGGCTCCTTGCAGGGCTCTGAGCCTACAGGGGCTGATTAGACTGTAGGAGCAAGTTGCAAAAGAGCTGAGTAGAGAGGGGGTGGAGGTGACTGGAGAATGCCAAAAGACAAAGAGATAGGATTTCTGACTTTTTACACTTCTCTGCTAATTAGATAAAGGATTGGGACGGGGGAGAATGAGCCTCCATGCATATTCTTCTGAGCTGTGACAGGGAGCAGAGTTTAGGGATTTTTCTATCCCTGGTCTCCACCCCTCCTCCCTGGAAGCTTCTCACCCCCTGGGGATCCTTGACTCCCAGTCCAAATGCCACAGCTGCTTGAGCTCCTGACCCTCCCTTTGGCCCCTTCAATTTAGCCTCAGTGACTTGCCAAGTTCCCCAACAATATGGTCTGGGAAAAAAAGTGGAATACTTCTGTTTTCCCTTTCAGATTCAGGGTTCCAGGTGTCAGGAGGGAAATGAGGCCCTCCTGTGTGAAAATGGGATCAGTTGGTGGTCTATTGGATGCATGGGCCTGTAAGGACAAGGGCATATTAGGGGGGATCAATCTGAAAGCCATGACTTGATCTGTTTCGTGTTGGCAAGTATGTTTCCTTCATCAATCTGGGAGCTGCTTAAGGCTGTGCCCTGCCAATCCCACCCACACAGTGATCTCCCAAGGATAGGGACGTGTTTCTCCCATCAGACTGAGGTACCCAAATGGCAGAGGCCTCATCTTCACCACTAGCCTCGGAAGAGTTAGAGTTGGAGGGGCTCACCCAACACAAGGTTTCAGTTGGCTAAAACCTCTTGTTTTTTATTCCCTCTTTGTTTTAAACCTCCATCTCTGTCCTATCCATCTCTGGATAGGACACAGAAGTTCTCAATTAATGTTTCTTGATTAATTGTTGAAGAAGAAGGTTTGGAACTGGTTGTAGGATTTTACTAGTTTTCAGAGAAATATGCATTTATTCATTCCAAAAATATGTACCTACTTAGTTCAGGCTAGTACTCAATACTTATGAGTCCAAGATGAATTAGGAGGTATTTTCATCTAGAAGCTCTCATTCTGGTCTGAGAGAGAGAGAAGTTTAAGTTATTTTTAATAACTTAAAGTGAAATAAGGAATGTTGGAAATGTTGGAAGGATGCAACGAAATGGGGATAAATAAGGAAATGCCATAGAAGGGACTTCTGATGAAAACCTGCCATCTGCTGGCAGTGAACGGTACAACAAGCTCTTTTGTTGCCATAATATGGGTTCAGTACTGGAATTCTAGCCATTATCCAGTACCTGCCTAATGGATAGCCAGTCCAGTGATTGGCACTGAGCTGTGAACCTTGTAAAGGGATTTTTTGTCTTCGAAAAGCTTGTACTATGCTTATGGATGTAAGATATAATTGAAAAAGTTGTCAATCAACCAAGCAACAGATATTTGAATATGCACACACAAAAAATATGCTTTTAAAAAAAGCATAGGCCAGGCACGGTGGCTCAGCCCTGTAATCCCAGCACTTTGGGAGGCTGAGGCAGGAGGAACATGAGGTCAGGAGTTCGAGACCAGCCTGGCCAACATGATGAAACCCTGTCTTTACTAAAAATACAAAAAATTAGCCAGGCGTGGTGGCGCCCACCTGTAATCCCAGCTACTCAGAAGGCTGAGGCAGGAGAATTGCTTGAACTGAGGAGGCAGAGGTTGCAGTGAGCCAAGATCATACCAGTGCACTCCAGCCTGGGTGACAGAGCAAGACTCTGTCTTGAGGAAAAAAAAAAAAGCATGTAATTCATGCTTGTTACCAAAAAAATTAAATAAAACATGGAAATATGTAACGTAAAAAATAGGACTCTCTGACATCCAACTCCCTGTAAGTAATAATTATGTACAGTTTAGTGTGGATTTTTTTTTTTTTTTTTTTTTTTTGAGACGGAGTCTCGCTCTGTCGCCTGGGCTGGAGTGCAGTGGCTGGACCTCAGCTCACTGCAAGCTCCGCCTCCCGGGTTCCCGCCATTCTCCTGCCTCAGCCTCCCGAGTAGCTGGGACCACAGGCGCCCGCCACCTCGCCCGGCTAGTTTTTTTTTTTTTTTTTTTTGAGACGGAGTCTTGCTCTGTCTCCCAGGCTGGAGTGCAGTGGCGCGATCTCGGCTCACTGCAAGCTCCGCCTCCCGGGTTCACGCCATTCTCCTGCCTCAGCCTCCCGAGTAGCTGGGACTACAGGCGCCCGCCACCGCGCCCGGCTAATTTTTTGTATTTTTAGTAGAGACAGGGTTTCACCGTGGTCTCGATCTCCTGACCTTGTGATCCGCCCACCTCGGCCTCCCAAAGTGCTGGGATTACAGGCGTGAGCCACCACGCCCGGCCACCCGGCTAGTGTTTTGTATTTTTTTAGTAGAGACGGGGTTTCACCGTATTAGCCAGGATGGTCTCGATCTCCTGACCTCGTGATCCGCCCGTCTCGGCCTCCCAAAGTGCTGGGATTACAGGCTTGAGCCACCGCGCCCGGCCTAGTGTGGATTTTTTTTTTCTCTGCATATATAAATGTTTATATATACATATGTAGTTTTTTTTCTTTTTAAAGATGGGGTCTTGCTATGTTGCTCAGGCTGGCTTCAAACTCCTGGGCTCAAGCAATCTTCTCACCTCAGCCTTCTGAATAGCTAGGACTCCAGGTATGCACCAGTGTGCCAAGCTATATACATATTAATATATTTTATTATTTGAGATGGGGTCTTGCTCTGTCACCCAGGCTGGAGTGCAGTGGCACGATCTTGGCTCACTGCAACCTCCACCTCCCGGGTTCCAGCAATTCTTGTGCCTCAGCCTCTTGAGTAGCTGGGATTACAGGACCCTGCCACCATGCTCGGCTAATTTTTTGTATTTTTAGTAGAGACGGGGTTTTACCATGTTGGCCTAGCTCGTCTTGAACTCCTGACCTCAAGTGATCCACCCGCCTTGGCCTCTCAAAGTGCTGAGATTACAGCCATGAGCCACCATGGCTGGCCTTAATTTTCTATGTTCTCTTTTTCTACAATTATTTCTGGATGTGAAAGGGGGAAGGGATATTGGATCTCCTGCACTAATTTTCTCATTTTCTTGTCTTTTATTTCCTGTTTTCCATTTTTTTGTTGTATTGTTTAGGAGAGTGCCTCAATTTTATCTTCCCACCATTATGTTGAAATTCTAAAAATTTCTGTATCAAATACTCAGTACCTAAGCCTTTTCCCTTACTCTCTGAATATTCCTTTCTTTTTTTTTTTGAGACGGAGTCTCATTCTGTCGCCCAGGCTGGAATGTGGTGGTGCAATCTTGGTTCACTGCAACTTCTGCCTCGTGGGTTCAAGCGATTCTCCTGCTTCAGCCTCCCAAGTAGCTGGGATTACAGGCCTGCACCACCACACCTGGCTAGTTTTTGTATCTTTAGTAGAGACGGGGTTTCACCATGTTGCCCAGGCTGCTCTCGAACTCCTGACCTCAGGTGATCTGCCTACCTTGGCCTCCCAAAGTACTGGGATTACAGGTGTGAACCACCTTACCTGGCCTGAATATTTCTTTTTTATCATACTCTGTTCTTGTTTCATGATTGCAATATCTTCTCTTAAATCTGTAAGGATACAATTTTCAAAACTTTTGTTTCCTGTTTTATTTCTTCTTCCAAATTCCTTTTTATCTATAATCTTAGAGCCTTTTCTCAAAAGTCTAGTGATGCTTGGCTGTCCATTCATGCTTAACAATGAGGGGCTAAAAGCTTTTTGTATCTGGATGGGGCTTGTTGAATAGTGTGCTTCACTCCAGAGAGATAAGATAGCTCCTAGCTAATTCACTGGGGAATCCCAAGCATCAGTATCTTTAAGTCTTTTTTCTAGGGTTAGTTAGTTTTGCCAGAGAGGTCTTTTATAACCTATTGAGTTATAGACCTATTGAGTCTATAACTCAATAGGTGAAAAATCTTTCTTTCTTTCTTTCTTTTTTATTTTTTTATTTTTTGGAGACAGTCTTGCTCTGTTGCCCAGGCTGGAGTGCAGTGGCGCGATCTCGGCTCACTGTAAGCTCCGACTCCCAGGTTCATGCCATTCTCCTGCCTCAGCCTCCTGAGTAGCTGGGACTACAGGCGCCCGCCACCACACCTGGCTAATTTTTTTTTGTATTTTTAGTAGAGATGGAGTTTCACCATGTTAGTCAGGATGGTCTCTATCTCCTGACCTTGTGATCTGCCCACCTCAGCCTCCCAAAGTGCTGGGATTACAGGCGTGAGCCACCATGCCCTGCCAAAATATTTCATTTTAACTTGTATTTTTTATTATTAGTGAGGTGGAGCACCTTTTTACATGTTAATTATCTGTTTAGATTTCTTATTCTATGAAATGATTCTGGACACTTTTTTTGACTACTTCTATTTTGCACTCATTTTTCTTACAGATTTATGGAATCCAATTATTAACATATAAATATGTTGCAAAAATTGTTTTCCTTTTTGTTGTTTGCCTTTTTTTTTTCTTTTTTTGGAGGCAGAGTCATGCTCTGTCACCTTGGCTGGAGTGCAGTGGTGTGATCATAGCTCACTGTAGCCTCGAGCTCATAGGCTCAAGGAATCTTCCCACTTTAACCTCCCAAGTTGGTGGGATTATAGGCATATGCCACTACACCCGGCTAATTTTTTTTTGAGACGGAGTCTTGCTCTGTTGACTAGGCTGGAGTGCAGTGGCGCAATCTCGGCTCACTGCAAGCTCTGCCTCCCCGGGTTCACGCCATTCTCCTGCCTCAGCCTCCTGAGTAGCTGGGACTACAGGTGCCCGCCACCACGCCCGGCTAATTTTTTTTTTTGTATTTTTAATAGAGATGGGGTTTCACCATGTTAGCCAGGATAGTCTCGATCTCCTGACCTTGTGATCTGCCCACCTCGGCCTCCCAAAGTGCTGGGATTACAGGCTTGAGCCACGGCACCTGGACACACCTGCCTAATTTTTAGATACAGGGTCTCACTATGTTGCCAACGCTGATCTCAAATTCCTGAGTTTAAGTGATCCTCCTGCCTCAGACTCCCAAAGTGCTGGTATTACAGTCATGAGTCACTGTATCCAGCCCAACTTTTAATTTTGAATATGTTGTCTTTTTCCCTAAAGAAATTAAATTTTTGGCCGGGCGCGGTGGCTCAAGCCTGTAATCCCAGCACTTTGGGAGGCCGAGATGGGCGGATCACAAGGTCAGGAGATCGAGACCATGCTGGCTAACACGGTGAAACCCCGTCTCTACTAAAAAATACAAAAAATTAGCCGGGCGAGGTGGCGGGCGCCTGTGGTCCCAGCTACTTGGGAGGCTGAGGCAGGAGAATGGCGTGAACCCAGGAGGCGGAGCTTGCAGTGAGCTGAGATCCGGCCACTGCACTCCAGCCTGGGCGACAGAGCGAGACTCCGTCTCAAAAAAAAAAAAAAAAAAAAAAAAAAAGAAATTAATTTTTTTTTTTCTGTTTTGGTCAACTTATTCCTTTAAGTATTCTAGGTTTTGAGTAATTAATAGAACAAACTGCCTCATTTAAATATGATAAAAATGTTCTGTATTTTCTTTTTCTTTTGTTGTGATTTTATTTTCTAATTATAGACCTTTTATATATGTAACTAACTTTTGTATATTATATGGGGCTTGCCTTTCATCTATCCCCTGTACCTCATATAGGCAGGCAATTGCCACTCAATTTATTAAATAATTTATAATTTCCCCACTGATTTGAAATGCTACCTACAGACCGGGCATGGTTGCTCACACCTGTAATCCCAGCGCTTTAAGAGGTGGAGCTGGGAGGATCGCTTGAGGCCAGGAGTTTGAGACCAGCCTGGTCAACATAATGAGACCTCATGTCTACTTTTTTTTTTTCTTTTATTATTATTATTATTATACTTTAAGTTCTAGGGTACATGTGCATAACGTGCAGGTTTGTTACTTTTTTATTTTGAGATGGAGTCTTGCTTTGTCACTCAGGCTGGAGTGCAGTGGCACAGTTTCAGCTTACTGCAACCTTCGCCTCCTGAGTTCAAGCCATTCTCCTGCCTCAGCCTCCTGAGTAGCTGGGATTACAGACACGTACCACCACGACCAACTAGTTTTTGTATTTTTAGTAGAGATGGGGTTTCACCATGTTGGCCAGGCTGTTCTCGAACTCCTGACCTCATGATCTGCCTGTCTCGGCCTCCCAAGGTGCTGGGATTATAGGTGTGAGCCACTGTGCCTCATCTCTATTAAAAAAAAAAAAAAGAATTAAAAAAAATTTTTTTAAATGAGAAAGGCCACCTACTAAATTCCCATACATCCATAGATTTAGCCACGGAATTGCTATTCTATTTCATATATCTTTGTCTTTTCTTTTGCTAATAATACACTTTTGCTGGGCTCGGTGGCTCACCCAGCACTTATAATCCCAAGACTTCGGAAAGTTGAGGTGGGTGGATCACTTGAGGCCTGGAGTTCGAGACCGGCCTAGCCAACATGGTGAAACCCCGTTTCTACTAAAAACGCAAAAAGTTAGCCAGGCATGCTGGGGGTGTGCATGCCTGTAATCACAGCTACTTGGGAGGCTGAGGCATGAGAATCGTTGAACTTGGGAGGTGGAGGTTGCAGTGAGCAGAGATCGTGCCACTGCACTCCAACCAGGGCAACAGAGTGAGACTCTCTTTCTTTTTTTTTTTTTTTTGAGACGGAGTCTCGCTCTGTCGCCCAGGCTGGAGTGCAGTGGCCAGATCTCAGCTCACTGCAAGCTCCGCCTCCCGGGTTCACGCCATTCTCCTGCCTCAGCCTCCCGAGTAGCTGGGACCACAGGCGCCGCCACCTCGCCCGGCTAATTTTTTGTGTTTTTAGTAGAGACGGGGTTTCGCCGTGTTAGCCAGGATGGTCTCAATCTCCTGACCTTGTGATCCGCCCGTCTCGGCCTCCCAGAGACTCTCTTTCAAAAAAAAAACAACAATAACAATAATAGGCCGGGTGCGGTGGCTCACGCCTATAATTCCAGCACTTTGGGAGGCTGAGGTGAGTGGATTACAAGGTCAGGAGTTCAAGAGCAGCCTGGCCAAGATGGTGAACCCTGTCTCTACTAAAATTACAAAAACTAGCCAGGCGTGGTGGCAGGCATCTGTAATCCCAGCTACTTGGGAGACTGAGGCAGGAGAATCGCTTGAACCCAGGTGGCAGAGGTTGCTGTGAGCCGAGACTGAGCACTCCAGTGGCTGGATGACAGAGTGAGACTCTATCTCAAAAACAAAAAAATAAAAACAATAATAATTCACATGTTATTACTATGTAATCATAGCATTTTTTTTGCTTTTTTGTCATAGCATATTTTAATATTCAATAAAACAAGTGCCTCCTTCTTATTCCTTTTTTTTTTTTTTTTGAGACGGAGTCTCGCTGTGTCTCCCAGGCTGGAGTGCAGTGGCGCGATCTCGGCTCACTGCAAGCTCCGCCTCCCGGGTTCACGCCATTCTCCCGCCTCAGCCTCCGAGTAGCTGGGACTACAGGCGCCCGCCACCACGCCCGGCTAATTTTTTGTATTTTTAGTAGAGACGGGGTTTCACCGTGTTAGCCAGGATGGTCTTGATCTCCTGACCTCGTGATCTGCCCATCTCGGCCTCCCAAAGTGCTGGATTACAGGCTTGAGCCACTGCGCCCGGCCGCCTCCTCCTTATTCTTTTCAAGAATTTTCTTGTATAATACATTTATATCTTTTAGAAAAACTTTATAATCAAATTGTCAAATAAAAATCATTGAGATTATAATTGTAATTATTCTAAATTTATTGATAAATTTGAGGAGAAAATTGACGTTTTTATGCCATTTAATCTTTCCATCCAGTAGCACAGTAGGCTTTCCCTTTATTCAGATTTTTTTTTTTTTTTTTTTTTTTGAGACGGAGTCTTGCTCTGTCGCCCGAGCTGGAGTGCAATGGCCGGATCTCAGCTCACTGCAACCTCTGCCTCCCGGGTTTACGCCATTCTCCTGCCTCAGCCTCCTAAGTGACTGGGACTACAGGCGCCCGCCACCACGCCCGGCTAATTTTTTGTATTTTTTAGTAGAGACAGGGTTTCACCGTGTTAGCCAGGTTGGTCTCGATCTCCTGACCTCGTGATCCGCCCGTCTCGGCCTCCCAAAGTGCTGGGATTACAGGCTTGAGCCACCGCGCCCGGCCTCAGATTGTTTTTCTATGTCTTTCAGAAAACCTTTATAGTCTTTTTCATATAAAGAACCTTTATTTCTGATTGATTTTCTAGCTGGTTATTGCCATTAATGCCAGCAATGTAATGAATTAATACATTTCCTAAGATTGAAAAATCTTTGAATCTTGAGCTAAACCCTAATGGATCGTGTGTTTTTCCTTTAATATATTTTTAGATTCTCTTTGCTAATATCCGATTTAAGTTTTATGCTTCTTACTCACAAGTGAGATTGGTCTATGCTTTTTTTCCTCTTCAAACTAGTTTTGTCAGGTTTTAGTAAAAGGATTTTGCTAGTCCCATAAACTGAAAGGTACATTTTCAATTTTCTTCTATGATCTAGAACAGTTTATATAATAGAGGAATTAGTCCTCTAGCTCAACAACAACAACAAAAAACAAATAATACAATTTAAAAATGGGCAAGGACTTGACTAGACATCTCTCCAAAGGTGATGTACAAATGACCAACAAACATATGAAAAGATGTTCAATGTCACTAATCATTAGAAAAATGAAAATAAAAAAGATAACAATATCATTATTATTTATTATTATTATTTGGGATGGAGTTTTGCTCTTGTTGACTGGAGTGCAATGGCATGGTCTTGACTCACTGCAACCTCTGCCTCCTGGGTTCAAGTGATTCTCCTGCCTCAGCCTCCCAAGTAGCTGGGATTACAGGCACCCGCCATCGCACCCAACTCATTTTTGTATTTTTAGTAGAGACAGGGTTTCACCATGTTGGCCAGGCTGATCTTGAACACCTGACCTCAAGTGATCTGTCCACCTCAGCCTCCCAGAGTACTGAGATTACAGGTACCAGCCACCACGCCCGGCCAAAAAAAATATATTTTAAGTACCAGGTACCAGGCACCAGGTTAGATGCTGGGAATACATCTATTAACCGGCTGACCAGCACCCTGCCCTCCAGAGCATATCATTTAGCAAATCAGGCAATAGAAGGTCTTCCTGAGTAAGCAGAGGAGTTTAGACACTACCCTGTGAGACACTGCACTCATGTGGCTCTCTGATGGGAGCGGATGGTGAGATGTCCTCAGCCTGCGGATGACATGGAAGGGGGGTATGCAGAGGAAATGCAGAGTGTTGAAGAGCTAGGTCTCCAACACTCTGTGAGCCTCAGCTATGAACCCCAGACTAGAATGAATGCACTGCAGAGGCAGGGAAGTGGTCAGAGTTTCTGAGAAAGTCATTCATTCAGAGAGATGGAAAACTTCTTAATCTTTTCTCAGATAATTTACATTTAATAAAAGTATAGCCTTTGTTTGATTTAAGCTGCAGGAATGAAACTCTGATGATGGAATCATTGGCTTGAGTCAGTAGGAAGAAGAGGGGTTTGGTGTAGAGGGGCAGTCAGGGCCATCCCTGAAATCACCTCTTTTTAGGAGCTGTCCACCTCAGAGGCCAGCTCTGACCTTCCATGTGATGTGAGGGATACTGCTTCACTCTCTGGATATCGTTTTCATCATATTCAGAAACGGAAGCAGGAGTTCTTGGTTTTCCAGAACTGAGGACATTCCCTCTTAACTCCTAAGTGATTATCACCCTGCCTTCCCCTGCAAACTCAGCTTTCCCGGAGAAAACAAGAGAGAGAGGATGCAGGGAAATGGGCAGTAGGCACACTTAATAATCCTGTAAGGAGTGCTTGTTGTGACAGTGCATATACTAAAACTGAAATTATATAGAGATTAGCATAACCCTGCATAAGGATGATGTGCAAATTTATGAAGCTTCTTAAGTGTAAATTTTGAAAGTCATGGGAAACAGACAAAGGTTCTTCCCAAACCTGGGACCATGCAACTCCCTGGAGACATTTAAAAGAGCACTGAACAACCAGAGCCAACAGGCAGAGTGACCAGCTCATCCTGTTTTCCCCTGGACAAAGTCCTGTGTTCCAGGCAAACTGGGATGGCTGTCACCCCATCAGGAGGCTGGTCTTTAGCTCTGCATCTGCCATTGACTCCCTTCCCTTCACAGCCTGAGTTTCCTCCTCAATTGTAAAGTAGTATACCTGGACAATATGATAACTAAGGGTACTTCCAAATGGAAATTTGCCCTGGCTGCCCTAACATCCAGAAGCCCTCAAGGAACTTGCCATGAGCGTGGGCAGAACCAATCTCATCACCAGGGGACGCACCTGAAGGTTCAGGGGCCTGCACATTTTCCCATACAGACCCTCCGCTGTTACTGATTCCTGTGAGTGACGTAGTTAATACCAGCAAACAGTGTATTATAATCATTAGTTGTCACTACAAAATAGAGTGAAGATGATTATTCCTAGTTGTCAGATTGTTTCAAGGAGTATGTAAACCAAAAATAAGAAATGTAGAAAAAAAAAATTTCACAATGCTCCCAGCTGGCATTATATTCATTTAATTATACAGTCATATTGGAATGATACGTGGTTATCATTTCTATTTAGAATTTTACTTGTGCCTGGCCTGGTGGCTCACACCTGTAATCCCAGCACTTTGGGAGGGCGAAGTGGGCGGATCACCTGAGGTCAGGAGTTGGAGATCAGCCTGACCAACATGGCGAAACCCTGTCTCTACTAAAAAATACAAAAATTAGCCGGGCATGGTGGCAAGCACCTGTAGTCCCAGCTATCTGGGAGGCTGAGGCAGGAGAATCGCTTGAACCTGGGAGAAGGAGGTTGCAGTGAGCCGAGATTGCGCCACTGACTCCAGCCTAGGCGACAAAGCGAGACTCAGTCTCCAAAAAAAAAAGGAAAAAAAAAAAAAGAATTTTACTTGGATTCCAGAGGAAGGATTTCCATCTCTTGATTTCTATTAACATCAAATAGAAAATGTTTCTCTCTGTTGCAAATCCTAAGTACACACTGTTCCAAAAGTGTGCTTTTTTGCCAGTTTTATAAGGCCTCCATCTTTTGGCAAGAATATCAAAACCAACAAATTTGGAAAGTTGTTCCATTGCACTTTCCCAGAGTGAATCTGAAGCAAGACTGCCTAGCTTCACGTCTCAGCTCTGTTTCATTAATGATTTAACGTTTCTGTGTGTCTGTGTCTTTCTCTGTAAAATGCAGATTGTCAGGCGAGGTTCCAGAGCTCTGGCACTGGAAGTGGTTGACTCGCGGGTGAGTAAAGAACAGTATAGGTTTGAAAAGGGAAAGTTCATTAGAAAGGAAGAACGCTGCAAAAGGGTGTAGCGTGGTGCCTCAGCGAGAGGACTGAGCATGCATGGTGGATTTGGGGCATTTATGGACCTTAAGGTGGGAGCTTAGGGTTGTCAAATTAGTTTCAGCATGGCGTTCCAGAAATGTATAGAAATTTTAATTACTTATACATGTTGGAAGAGACCTAGAATCAGATGTTGACTTTAGGTACTAGGGAAGTTTGATTACCTCTAAATTCCCCAGATAAGGAGTTTTGCCACGGGATAGCCTGCTAGATGGTCACCAGGTGATCTTTGCTCCCTTCTACACTTGACCTTAGCCAAAAGGTCGAGAAGCGATGTCTTTACTCCCTTCTAAATTGCTCATATAAGAAGTTTTTGGGTCAGGTGTGGTGGCTTATGACTGTAATCCTCGCATTTTGGGAGGCCAAGGCAGGTAGATCACTTGAGGTCAGCAGTTTGAAACCAGCCTGGTCAACACGGTGAAACCCCGTCTCTACTAAAAATACAAAAATTAGCTGGGTGTGGTGGTGCATGCCTGTAATTCCTGCTCCTTGGGAGGCTGAGACATGAGAATCGTTTGAACCCAGGAGGCAGAGGTTGCAGTGAGCAACCTAGATCATGCCACTGCACTCCAGCCTGGGTGACAGAGCAAGACCTTGTCTCAAAAAAAAAAAAAAAAAAAAAAAAGGTCTGTGACTTGGGAATAGAGGTTCAATGCAATATGTCATTATTTGTGATGTTTTTAAAGCCCATAGGATTTATCTAACATTTTTATTTTTATAAAGGAAAATTGGAGACCCACAGAGAAGGAATCTTTCCAATATCCCATGAGCTTTGCTGACAATAAAATTACATATCAAATATTTGTCAGAAGATAAAAGCTCTAGACAGAACCTCTGCTTCTGTATTTTATCTTTTTCTTTTCTTTCTTTCTTTTCTTTTTCTTTTTGAGACAGAGTTTTGCTCTTGTCACCCAGGCTGTAGTGCAATGGCCTGTCTTCGCTCACTGCAACTGCCGCCTCCCAGGTTCAAGTGATTCTCCTGCTTCAGCCTCACAAGTAGCTGGGATTATAGGTGCACGCCACTATGCCCAGCTAATTTTTGTATTTTATAGAGACAGCGTTTCACTATGTTGGCCAGGCTGGTCTCTGTCTCCTGACCTCAGATGATCCACCCTCCTCGGCCTCTTAAAGTGCTAGGATTACAGGCCTGAGCCACCACGCCCGGTGAGTATCCTTTTCTTTTCTTTTCTTTTTTCTTTCCTTTCCTTTTCTCTTTTCTCTCTTTTTTCTCTTTTTCCTTCCTTCCTTCCTTCTCTCCCTCCCTCCCTCCCTCCCTCCCTCCCTTCTTTCTTTCTTTCTTTCTTTCTTTCTTTCTTTCTTTCTTTCTTTCTTTCTTTCTTTCTTTCTTTCTTTCTTTCTCTCTCTCTCTTTCTTTCTTTCGTTCATTCTTTCTTTCTTTTCTTACCCAGTTGCTCCTGTCCCAATGTTTTTCTGAACTTCTCATGTAGTAAACTCAGCTTGCATTTCAGTGGATGCCATGGTATCTGAAGGGAAAACATCCATTGCAGCAGCAGCCGTTTCCTCTGCTGGGAACAAAGTGGCTTGCACTGAGAGAATGTGGAGAACTGTGTTCGTGCTGTGGCCTTGAACAGGTTTTACTTGTGTTTTTACTTATTCTGCTGCCTGCTCTTCTTCCCTTCCTCGGGAAGCCTGGGACTCGGTGTGTGGTCAGAACTCCCATTGCCACTCCAGAAATGAACACTGTACTTGTTTTGTAGTAAGAGAGAACTTGTTTCAAATCCTATTTCAGCTACTTACTGTGTGACCTTGTTATGCCAGTTATTCTCTTTGATAGCCTCAGTTTCTATATCTAATGAAATGGACATAATGCCACCACACTCACAGTGGAGGTAAACGTTAGCAATAGTACGAAGCCTAGTGGTTGCCCACATGATGCACACAAACAAGACCCCAGCAAGGCACGTTGTAAGTTGCAGGTTGGATTCTCCGGGAGGCAGACTCAAGCTGGAGAGCAGCAGGCAGGACATTTATAAGAAAGTGCCCTTGGGACAATCACGTGTGTAAGAAAGGGGATGGGAACAGGTCTGAGCAGAGGAAAAAGTTGGGCTGTGATGCAGGCCCAGTGGGGGATCGCAGCCCGCCTCCCAGGGGGAGCTCTAGAGCAAGGAGGACCCCTCAGAGTTATTGCCAGTTGAGGTGAGGGAGCTGGGCCTTCATGTCTGCATGCTGCTGGTAGCTGGATGCTGCTGGCTCTGGAAGTTTTCTCCAGCCAAGGCATTCTCTAAAGAGGGTTGCCAGCTGCGGGTTACAGCAGCCTTTACAGAAGCTGGGGGAATAAGTCCCGTGTTCCCAAAGGGGGATGGGTAGTGCAGCACAGCCGCCATCACTCCGAAGCTCCAGAACCAGGAAGAAAGAACCGATCCTGAAAACCTCCAGAGGGGATAAACAGAGCATGCACAAACGGACAGGAATAAGAATGACATCAGAATTCTCACAAGCACCTTTGGAAGCTAAAAGGCAATAGAGAAATGCCTTCAAAATTCCCATGGAAAGTGATTTCTAACCTAGAGTTCTATTCTGAGCCAAACTATCAATCAATGTGAGGATACAATAAAGACATTTCAGAGATGCAGTTTTGACTTCTTTTTCTTTTTACTTTCCATGCCCTGTTTCTCAAGAAGTAATTGAGCAAGGGATCCAGAAAGCAGAGGATCTGCCAGGAAGGTCGCAGGGAAGTGTGAGCAGCAGCCCTGACAGCAGCAGGGAGCCTGAAACGGAGGCTGGAGGGCCCTGGAGGGAAGGTGTCTCCTGTTTCAGCCATAGAGTGTTTATATCAATAGTGAAATTATAAAGAAAAATGAAAAAGTGATTTAAAAGTCAGGATACAGTTAACCTCTAAAAAGGAGGTGTGGACTGTAATGGGGCAGGAGCTTCTGAGGTGCTGGCAATGTTTTGTTTTGTGATCTGAGTTTGTTTTGAAATATGAATGTTTGCTGTATAACTATTTGTAACTTCCTCTCTCTCTATATATATATATACACACATGTATACATAAACACACATTCTGTTTTCTGTGCATATATTGTTACATAAATTATTTTTAACATAAATTCAAATAAAATAAATAACAAATGGAAAGCCCTCAACACAGTGCCTGGCCTGACATATAGCACATGTTCAGTAAGCATTATTTGAATATTCTGCTCCTCCACCTCCTCCTCCTCCTCTCCATCTTCCAGATCCTGACATCATGGTGCTATCTCGGCTCACTGCAACCTCCGCCTCCAGGGCTTAAGTGATTCTCATGCCTCAGTCTCCCAAGTAGCTGGGACTATAGGTGCCTGCCACCATGCCTGGCTAATTTTTGTATTTTTAGTAGATACAGGGTTTTACCATGTTGGCCAGGCTGGTCTTGAATTCCTGGCCTCAAGTGATCTGCCCACCTTAGCCTCCCAAAGCGCTGGGATTACAGGTGTGAGCCACCATGCCCAGCCTGCCATCCACTGTTGAATAAGTGCTTTCAGCTCTTGGTTTCAATGTAGGCCTCTTTAAGAATCGTGTAAGATGTATTCTAGAGTAGCAGAATATATTCTAGAGTAGCAAAAGGGGAAGGATTAATTCTTGGCCAGGAAATAGTTTTATGTTTGCACTGACAAAAAAAATTGAATCAAGAGCTTCCCGTTCTGAACACATATCACCACCAGAAAGAAAAGGAAGACATTTTCTATTTTCTATTTTCTCTAGTTCTTTTATTGCTGCCAAGTGAGTGGTAGGATGGGAAAATCTGCTATCCTATGTCTCCTTTCTTACGTGTTGATTTTTTTTTTCCTTGGTTGAGGGGACAGGGTCTTGTTCTGCACTCCAGGCTGGAGTGCAGTGGTGTGATCAGGTTTACTGCAGCCTCCATCCCCTGGGCTCAAGCAATACTCCCACCTCAGCCTCCTGAGTAGCTAGGACTACAGGCATGATCCACTGTACCTGGCTAATTTTTTATTTTTTATTTTTAGTAAAGATGAGTTCTCACAATGTTGCTCCTGAGTTCAAGTGATCCTCCCACCTCAGCCTCCCAAAGTGCTGGGATTACAGGTGTGAGCCACTGCATCTAGCCTGAAGCTGATTTTTCTTTTCTTTTCTTTTTTTTTTTTTTTTGAGATGGAGACTCGCTCTGCTGCCCAAGCTGAAGCGCAGTGGCACGATCTTGGCTCACTGCAACCTCCCCGCCTTCTGGGTTCAAGTGATTCTCCTGCCTCGGCCTCCCGAGTAGCTGGGATTACAGGCCCTGGCCAGTACGCCCGGCTAATTTTTGTATTTTTAGTAGAGACGGGGTTTCGCCACGTTGGCCAGGGTGGTCTTGAATGCCTGACTTCTGGTGATCCACCTGCCTCAGCCTCCCAAAGTGCTGAGATTACAGGCATGAGCCACTGAGCCCGGCCTGATTTTTCTTAATACTTCAGTGTATCCTAGAATCTGTGTTGTGAAATGAAACAAAACAAAACAAAACAAAAAAAACAAAAAACAAAACAAAACAAAACAACTTCAGTGTAAACCTGGAACCAAGGAAGGTGTTTTCTGGGGGCTACTGTTCTCATGAGAACTTGTAACTATGAAATTCTTTTTGAAATTTCAGATGTAGAATCTGGGCGTGGTGGCTCACACCTGTAATCCTGGCACTTTGGGAAGCCGAGGTGGCGTGTGCCTATAATCCCAGCTACTCAGGAAGCTGAGGCACGAGAATTGCTTGAACCCAGGAGGTGGAGGTTGCAGTGAGCCAAGATTGTGCCACTGCACTCCAGCCTGGGTGACAGAGCATAACTCTGTCTCAAAAAAAAAAAAAAGAAATTTCGTATGTAGCTTTGCATGGCCTAATGTGTTGACAGTTTGCTTGTTCTCAGTGATGTTGAAAATGTGGATATACTTATTGCATAAATGATTCCTTATTGCAACAGTATCGCAAGGAAGACCAATGAGAAGAATAGCTATCATTCTCCTAGGTGTTTATTTTATTTATTTTTTTTGAGACAGAATTTCACTCTGTTGCCCAGCCTGGAGTGCAGTGATGTACCCTTGGCTTGCTGCAACCTCTGCCTCCCCGGTTCAAGTGATTCTCCTGCCTCAGCCTCCCGAGTAGCTGGGATTACAGGTGCCCGACACCATGCCTGGCTAATTTTTATATTTTTAGTAGAGACAGGGTTTTGCCTTGTTGGCCAGGTTGGTCTCAAACTCCTGACCTCAGGTGATCCACCCGCCTTGGCCTCCCAAAGTGCTGGGATTACAGGCATGAGCCACCGCACCTGACCTCTCCTAGGTGTTTTAAACACCCTGCCTTGGACTAGTGGGTAAAGGTTAAAAGGAGAGAGGACTCAGGACGGGAAAGGGCTTTACCTGATGGAGACAAGATGCTCAAGAACAGTAGTGGGAATGTGGTTGGTTTGGAGAGAGCTGGTTCCAAGTGGAAGATGCTACAGGGAGGACAGCAGAGTCACCCGTTGTGCCGAGGACAGCCTCTGATCTTTGAGGACAGCCTCTGATCTTCGAGGACAGCCTCTGATCTTCGAGGACAGCCTCTGATCTTCGAGGACAGCTATCATTTGCCTCTGAGAACCACATGAACCCTAACACGAAAACATCTAAGGAGCAGAAACTTCGGGGGAACACTTTCTGTCTCCTCTTATTCTCATTTAATAGGGAATCAGCCTGGTAGAAGGGAAAGCGATCTAGACCAGGAGTCTGGAGGCCCAGGCTCAGCTCTGCCTTTAAACAGTTGCATGTCTTGGTCAAATAATTTCCCTTCTCACGCATCTTTTTTTTTTTTTTTTAATTCTGTCAAACCAGATTGCTGGGACTAGATCATCCCCGAGATCCCTTCCAGCTTTGACACTCTGTGAGTCTAATATCCTGAAAAAGTGGTGTAAGAAGTTGCATGGCTACCAAAAGGAGCATGCGGGTGCTGAGTCAGGCAGACCTGAGTTTACATCCAGTGCCAGCTCTTACTAGGTATGTGAACTGTGACAGTTATTTCACTGGTCTCAGCCTGAATTCCCAGATCTATAAAATTGGTGTAGTACTTGCCGGGCATGGTGGCTCACACCTATAATCCCAGCACTTTGGGAGGCCAAGGCGGGCAGATCACCCGAGATCGGGAGTTCAAGACCAGCCTGACCAACATGGAGAAACTCCATGTCTACTAAAAATACAAAATTAGCCGGGCATGATGGCACATGCCTGTAATTCCAGCTACTTGGGAGGCTGAGGCAGGAGAATCGCTTGAATCTGGGAGGCGGAGTTTGTAGTGAGCTAAGATTGTGCCCTTGCACTCCAGCCTGGGCAACAAGAATGAAACTCTGTCTCAAAAAAAAAAAAAAAAAAAAAAAAATTGGTGTACTACCCACAATGCAGGTCTGTCATGAGGATGAAATGAAACAGTGCATGTCCCTGTTTCCCAAATTGTGTGTCGAGGCACCCTGAGACTTGGCAAGGAACTTACGTGAGTACAACCATGGCATATTTCAAAATTTTGAGGGAACCACAGTGACACATGTTGAGTACCAAATGTATTTCAATTCAATGTTAGATTGTGCTATATTCCTTTATGCCCTGATGTTGTATCTTCAAAAAGCCAGGGTTTTGATGTGACAAAAGGCAAGTACCTTGTAAAAACTGAGATGGAACAGAAAGCGAGGGTGGTGGTGTCCAATCTAATTCCAAGGTTTAAGAAGTTGAGCAGTGTGTAATAGGTGCACACATCTCATTAATAAGTAACTAGGGCAGCCGGGCGCAGTGGCTCACGCCTGTAATCCCAGCACTCTGGGAGGCTGAGGTAGGTGGATCACGAGGTCAGGAGTTCGAGACGAGCCTGACCAACATGGTAAAACCCCATCTCTACTAAAAATACAAAAATTAGCCGGGTGTGGTGGCACACGCCTGTAGCCCCAGTTACTCAGGAGGCTGAGTCAGGAGAATCGCTTGAACCTGAGAGCTGAGATCACCTGGGATGCGACCGCCAAACTAAATAATCACTTTTCCAGGGTCCCTTTGTCTTTTTCTTTCTTTTTGTTCTTCTTTGAGACAGAGTTTCACTCTTGTTGCCCAGGGGGGTGGAGTGTAATGGTGTGATCTCTGCTCATCACAACCTCCACCTCCTAGGTTCAAGCGATTCTCCTGCCTCAGCCTCCTGAGTAGCTGGGATTACAGGCATGTGCCACCATGCCTGGCTGATTTTGTATTTTTAGTAGAAATGGGGTTTCTCCATGTTGGTCAGGCTGGTCTTGAACTCCCAACCTCAGGTGATCCACCCGCCTCAGCCTCCCAAAGAGATGGGATTACAGGCGTGAGCCACTGTGCCCAGCCCCTTTGTCTCTTTCTTATGGTCTATATGCTGCACGGTATCCCAAGATTATCCTCAAGTCAGAATCTGTTCTTTCCAGAGGATTTTGGTCTTCAGTCCTGTTTTAATGTCATTGAATTACTCTGTTGCAGAATTCCAGTTGGAAGAGTTTACCACACCTCCAACAGGTTTGGAATCTACTGGTTGCAGTCTGGGCTGGGCTTAAAACAGCCCTGACCACAAAGTGAAAGGAGTCTTAAGTGTGACTTTCTTTTTTTCTTTTTTTCTTTTTTTTGTTGAGACAGAGTCTTGCTTTGTCACCCAGACTGGAGTGCAGTGGCCGGATCTCAGCTCATTGCAAGCTCCGCCTCCCGGGTTCACGCCATTCTCCTGCCTCAGCCTCCCGAGTAGCTGGGACTACATACGCCCGCCACCTCGCCCGGCTAGTTTTTTGTTTTTTTTTAGTAGAGACGGGGTTTCACCGTGTTAGCCAGGATGGTCTCGATCTCCTGACCTTGTGATCCGCCCGTCTCGGCCTCCCAAAGTGCTGGGATTACAGGCTTGAGCCACCGCGCCCGGCCTGACTTTCTTTTTTTCTTTTTTATTTTTTTGAGATGGTGTCTCGCTCTATAGCCCAGGCTGGAGTGCAGTGACATGATCTCGGCTCACTGCAACCTCCGCCTCCCAGGTTCAAGCAATTCTCTTGCCTTAGCCTCCTGGGTAGTTGGGATTACAGGCGCATACCACCACGCCCGGCTAATTTTTGTATTTTTAGTAGACACGGGGTTTCTCCATGTTGGTCAGGCTGGTCTCAAATTCCTGACCTTGTGATCCACCTGCCTCGGCCTCCCAAAGTGCTGGGATTACAGGCGTGAGCCATTGCACCCGCCCCTTGTGTGTGACTTTCACTATAGCAAAAGTGAATCAGTCATTGTCTAAATCTACAGCGGGTCCTCACAGAATGTCATTTCCTTTCATGTTGTTTCCTTTACCGTTGATGGGAAAAAAAGTTGGTTCCCAGCCAGGGCCATTGTCTGTGTGGAGTCTGCTCATTCTCCCCATGTCTGTGTGGGTTTTTCCCAGGTGCTCAGTCTCTACCTACATCTCAAAGACATGCCTGTTAGGTTCATAGACCCAGTCTGCGTGAGTATCAGCGTGTGTGTGAATGTACCATGCAATAGGATGGCATCCTGTCCAGAGCTGCTTCCTGCCTGGTGCCCTGAGCTGCCAGGATAGGCTCTGGTTACTTAAGACCTTGAACTCAAATAATTGGGTAATAATTATCTCACTTGTTTTGATGAATCTATCTTAAATGTAGGTAGAGCTCACATTTATCTTAATTTTTCTTTTTCTTCCTTTTTTTTTTTTTTGAGATGGAGTCTTGCTCAGTCACCCAGGCTGGAATGGAGTAGTGTGATCTCAGCTCACTGCAACTTCTGCCTCCCGGGTTCAAGCAATTCTCCTGCCTCAGCCTCCCGAGTAGCTGGGACTACAGGCATGCACCACCACACCTGGCTAATTTTTGTATTTTTAGTAGAGACTGGGTTTCTCCATGTTGGCCAGGCTGGTCTCGAACTCCTGACCTCAAGTGATCCACTTGCCTTGGCCTCCCAAAGTGCTGGGATTACAGGCATGAGCCACCATTCCCAGCCTGTCTTAATTTTTTATATTGGAAGTGTTTTTATTTAGAAGTTTGGTGATATTTTTGTGACAAGAAATATGCCACAGGAACTTACCTCTTTTTTATTTTTTTTTAGACAGGTTCTTCCTCTGTCACCCAGGCTTCAGTGCAGTAGCACAACCATGGCTCACTGTAGCCTTGACCTCCCAGGCTCAAGCAATCTTCCCACCTCAGCCTCTGAAGTAGCTGGTGCTATAGGTGTGCACCACCAAGGCTGGCTAATTTTTTTGAAGAGCTGGGGTTTCACTATGTTGCCCAGGCTGGTCTTGAACTCCTGGGCTCAAGTGATCTTCCAGCCTCAGCCTCCCAAAGTGTTGGGATTACAGGCATGAGCCCAAGTGCCCAGCCTCAACTCTTGTTTATACCAATTAGCCTATGGTAAAATTGGTTTCGTTATACGTCATTTCACTTAAAGTCACAGTTTCCAAGAACCTATCACTGATGTTAAGTGAGGACTTACTGTACTTCACTGAAAAAACAAAACAAAACAGGCCACACATGGTGGCTCACGCCTGTAATCCCAGCACTTTGGGAGGTTGAGGCGGGCAGATCACGAGGTCAGGAGATAGAGACCATCCTGGCTAACATGGTGAAACCCCGTCTCTACTAAGAATACAAAAATATTAGCCAGGCGCGGTGGCGGGCACCTGTAGTCCCAGCTACTCAGGAGGCTGAGGCAGGAGAATGGCGTGAAGTTGGGAGGCAGAGCTTGCAGTAAGCTGAGATTGCGCCACTGCACTCCAACCTGGGCGACAGAGCGAGACTCCAAAAAAAAAAAAAAAAAAAAAAACCTGAGGTCAAGAGTTTGAGACCAACCTGGCCAACATGTTGAAACCCCATGTCTACTAAAAAATCCAACAAATTAGCTGGACGTGGTGGTATGCAACTGTAATTCCAGCTACTTGGGAGGCTGAGGCAGGAGAATCTCTTGAACCCAAGGAGGTGGCGGTTGCAGTGAGCTGAGGTTGGGTCATTGCACTCCACCCAGGGCAACAAGAGCAAAACTCCGTTTCAAAAAAAAAAGGTGCTTTTAAGCTTTTAAAAAAAACCACAACCCCCACCACCCCACAATATTTTGGTCAATTTTAAGTTTAAATCAATTTAGAATAAAAGATATAATGTTCCCAGAAAGCCTCTGCCTATAGTATGCAGATAGGACCTCTTTCTCAAATACTCAGCTCTCAATATTCACAACTACAGTTATCTTCACGCCTTGTTTGCAAATTAGCTCTTAGCTCAGAGCTAATAACTTTTACTTGAGGGAAACAAGTCAGTCTTAGATGTCTTCCCTCCCTTGACTTTAGTCACTAAGTGCAATTTTTTTTTTTTTTGAGAAAGGGTCTCACTCTGTCACCCAGGTTGGAGTGTAGTGGGGCAGTCACAGCTCACTGCAGCCTCAATTTCCTGGCCTCAGGTGATCCTCCTGCCTCAGCCTCCCAGATAGCTGGGACTACAGGTGTGTGCCACCACACACAGCTAATTGTTTTGTTTTTTTTGTAGAGACAGAGTTTTGCCATGTTGCCCAGGCTGGTCTCGAACTCCTGAATTCAAGCCATCTTCCAGTCTTGGCCTCTCAAAGTGTTGGGATTACAGGTGTGAGCCACCATGCCTGCTGCATAGTTTTTGAAGCATACTTTAAAACAATCTTTTGTCTTGGTTCTGTCAAATACAGAATTTTGATAGCAGGAAGACAGGTTTTTTGAACACTTTATTCATGAAGCAATTCAAGTAATAAACTCAAACTTTTGTCTGCTATTTGCCTTTTTAAAATAAATCAGCATATCTTTTGGCAGTTTGCATTAAAAATAGTGTAGCTATGAGGATAACCTTAAAAAATAAGTTGCAAAAAACAAGATCAATTTATTGCCAATCTTTCCCAAGATGTTTTAATTTTTATTATTCTTTTTGGTCTTTGCCCCTCTGACAATTCCATGGTAGGTTTAGAAAACGATGGATAATTCACTCTGCCTCTTCCTACCTAACTCATATTTATCAGTCTGTTGCAGTGGCTCCATTTTTAGTTCAAAAGGCACTGAACAATTTTGGGGAGAGGAGATACAAACTTCCTCATAACCACTGAATAGCTACCATGCCTAAGAAAAATGTTAGGGAAAGGTCTATTGTTCCCCACCTACCCCTTTTCCTAATTTGAAAACAAGGAGCAGTCGGGGGAGGGAAGGGGTCCCACATGGAGGTCTATGTTCCTGACAAGGGTTAATTTACTAGCGAGCAAGCCTTGTCCAGAGTCATTGCAGCCAATGGGGGTTCACCCTGATGAGGTAATGCTTTCAACTCATGTTTCATTGGTTGCCCTTCTCATTACTTGGCGTTCTCTGGAGGCTGAGAAGTGGGGAGGGCTAGTTGTAGCGCTAATAGGAGCTTTTTCCTCGTGACAGGTACAGGTGGTGCTTACAGAAATGCTTGGAGCCACGAAAATCTGTTTCCTCTTCTCAGATGTCCTGCATCTTGAGCCAGTTCTTCCACCTGGGGCTGTAAGGGCATCTCCTAGTCTGGCCCTTATCCCCATTCCTCTGTCAGCTCCCAGGGTTCTCAACAATGAGAACATGAGTGAGGGGAAGCTGACTTATACCCTGAGGAGCCGGAGCCAAAAGGAAAGCCTGCCAGTCCTCGGATGAATACGTCCCATTACATTTGTCAGCCTAGGACCTTGGGATCCAGCAGCCCTTCATTTCTGAACCCTCTTTGACGGGGGAGCAGCAGCTGTGAGTCAGGCTGACTGCCTCTACACCTCCCCTACAAAGCTCGAGGGGTCATGAGGAAAACTAGGGCTTCCTTCCAGCCATCTTTCCTCTATCCATGGTCTTCTATTTTGCTTACCTCCATTCTGGGAAATTGTGTTGTCTGCACTGTAGTGGCACATATAGGTCCTTTGACAAGCAAACAACTGTTTACCATGTTTCTGAAAGAACTTGGAGAACCCTCATCCCTGCTTTTTTTCTTTTTTTCTTTTTCTTTTTCTTTCTTTTTTTTTTTTGGCCCTGCTCTTACAACAAGATCTGTATCAACTTCCTGGCAAGGAGGGAGAAAGCACCAGATTCTAGGCTGTGTGTAAACAGGGAAACTGAGGCTGGGAGGATGAAGTAATTGTGGATGAAGTGGGGATAATAGACAAGTGCTTGTCTTTGACAACCAGCCTAATTTTTGGCCATAAACTCATGCTTCTTTTTACACACTTGAGAATTAGACAACAAAGAAGCAACAGGGTATATTCAGTATGGTTAAACTCTCTGAAGTTTTTCAGGGCTGACTTGCAAAGAAGAAGTGGACATTGTACATATGAATGAGACTTTACAACCACATGCGGGAAAGTTAGTAGAGGCTTCTAAGAGAGAACTGAAGCAGAACAGATTCTGTGGGCTCTGAAAGCTGAGGGAGACGGCATTGCAGAGGTGAACGGGCTGCCTGGGTTGCTCTGTAGAGTATATGATCAAACCGATTTGAAACAAAATTTAGCTGTAAGCATCAGTCCTGCTTTTCATGGTTGAACTTCACAGAATGAGATTCTGGGAGTCAAAGGGAATAACATTTTATGCTATTTTACTGTGTAATTCTGGGAAAGGAGCTCTTTTTCTGTGACCCAGTTTAACTGTCTAAAAATAAAAAAAAACACCCTGAATTCAAAGGAAGAATCTGTAAGTGAAAGGCTCACTTTACGTGTTTAAAAGGTTGGCGACGGCATTTAAGATTCTGATGACATTGTCTGAAATTTCCTGAAACTAACCCCATTCAGGCCTCCACCCACAGGATAAAGGTCTTCTTTCTATCCTGGTCTCGCTCTACCCCTCCCACCCCCAAATGACAGGGATCTGACCCTCCCTAGATTATATTTATCACAGAAAACAAGAAAGACCAGGAAGAAAGGGCATAGTAAAAAGTAGGAGGCTTCCACATCAACGTGGAATCATAATATGTACTTACAGGATGATCAGTTAATACATTTGAGAAAGTGCTTTGTAAGCTGTTACCATGAAAACAAAATGGATTATGCTCCTCAAAAGAATATAAACTGTTTTACTCATTGTGTTCTACCCCAGTGCCTGGCACTTTTTTGGGGGTGATTTTTTATTGGATTTTTTTTTTTTTTTTTTTTTTTTTTTAGAGACAGGGTCTCACTGTGTTGCCCAGGCTGGTCTTCAATTGCTGCACTCAAGTGATTCTCCTGGCCAAAGTGTTGGGATTACAGGCCAGGCTTGAGCCACTGTGCCCAGCTGGTGGGAAATTTTAATTATATGAAGGTAGAAAGAATAGTTTAATGTGACTCCATATATCCATCTCCCAGCTTCAGACTATTATCAACCCATCACATAGGTGCTTAATGTTTTGGGAAGAAAAGAAGGGAGTTTGGCAGTTTCTTAGACATAATTTACCCCATCTTTCTTTCTTGGGAAGATTATGATCAACATGAACAATAAATCAGAAAAATCACATTTCCTGTACTTTACATTAGGTTAATCACATTTGAGAAAAACAAAAGTGAAAATCTTTTTTTTTTGAGATGGAGTTTTGCTCTTGTCACCCAGGCTGGGGTGCAATGGCACGACCCCGGCTCACTGCAACCTCTGCCTCCTGGGTTCAAGCGATTCTCCTGCCTCAGCCTCCTGAGTAGCTGGGATTACAGGCATGTGCTACTATGCCCAGCTAATTTTGCATTTCTAGTAGAGACAGAGTTTCACCATGTTGGTCAGGCTGGCCTTGAACTCCTGACCTCAGGTGATCCACCCGCTTTGACCTCCCAAAGGTGCTGGGATTACAGGCATGAGCCACTGTGCCTGAACAGAAATTCTTTTTTTTGAGATAGGGTCTCACTCTGTTGCCGAGGCTGGAGTGCAGTGCCATAGTCATGGCTCACTGAAGCCTTGACTCCCCACACTCAAATGATCCTCTCAACTCAGCCTCCTGCGTAGCTGGGACTACAGGTGTGTGTCAAATGCCCGACTAATTTTTGTATTTTTTTGGGTAGAGATGAGGGTTTCACTATATTGCCCAGGCTGGTCTTGAACTTCTGGGCTCAAGCGATCCACCCACCTCAGCCTCCCAAAGTGCTGGAATTACAGGCTTGAGTCACCACGCCTGGCCAAAAGTGATATTCTTAGGAACACCTTTCAATCTGAACTACATAGTAAAAGGATTATAAAATAATAATTTTGGTTTTTTTTTTTTTTTTTTTTTTTTGGAGTCTTGCTCTGTCGCCCAGGCTGGAGTGCAGTGGCGTGATCTTGGCTCACTGCAAGCTCCGCCTCCTGGGTTCATGCCATTCTCCTGCCTCAGCCTCCCGAGTAGCTGGGACTACAGGTGCCTGCCACCTCGCCCGGCTAATTTTGTTCTTGTATTTTCAGTAGAGACGGGGTTTCACCGTGTTAGCCAGGATGGTCTCCATCTCCTGACCTCGTGATCCGTCCACCTCAGCCTCCCAAAGTGCTGGGATTACAGGTGTGAGCCACCGTGTCCAGCCATCATTTTGATGTGATAAAAACCCAGACCTTAAACTTTGTTACTCATGCCTGTGATTAAAAGTTCGCCATGCCTAAGGGTTTTTTTTGTTTTAATTATAGCACAGCAGGAGGGTGTTGGGAGGTGCCTGGAAACCCTGGCTGTGACTGGTCAGGCCATCAGCCTGCTGCCTTGACTGTAATATGGATGGAATGGGGCCAAGGTCTCCATGTTTCTTGGTGTTTCTACTTTCTTTATCTTCGACCCTTGTACTGAAGGCTGTTATCTCTAAGGACACAGATAATAGGCAGCCAAGTTTGCCTGAACAGACTTTTTGGCAGTTTCCAACCTTGTTTTCTGGAGGGGAAGAAGAGGGTGGTGAAAAGCCTACCACTCTTGCCGACTGAAAGGGGCATCTACAGGGCTGAGTGTTTGGGTGAGTCACTTTCCTTTGGTCCTATCACATTTAGGTAAAATTAAGCTTTTTGGTATAGTGATATAGTGGGGAATGTGCAGGTTTTAGAGTAAAATAGACCAGGGTTTGAATTTCCTCTCTATATGGTTCTCACATTTCTCATTTGCAAAATGGTTTAAGAAATACTTTATTTAAAAATACATAGTGTAGGGACCAGCACAGTCAGGTGCTCAATACATAGTTGCTACTTTTTGATGAAAATGAAGATGTTGCAATCAGAAAAATAGGCAATGGAAATGGACAGAGAATTCACTGACTAAGTAATACAACTGGCCAGGAAACGTAACACTCAACTGTACTTGTAATTAGAGAAATGCAAGTTCAATAATGTGTGCCATTGTTTTTGCTCATTAGATTGGCTAAAAATATACATAAAGTCCATTTTTGGTGAAAGTTTAAGCAAATAGTCATTCTCATATATTTTTATGAAGCCTCTTTGGAGGTAGGTTTGGTAAAATATATTAAATTTTAACTGTGTTATTCTTTAATTCAACAATTTTGTTTCCAGGAATCTGTTCTACACAAATATACATGAGTATACAAACATATTGTAGTACTGTTTTTCATAGTGAAAACTATGAACAAATTTACTAATATGGATATATTTTTAAAGAATAATATGTGTAAAAAGCATATTAGAGTATTATACTATGATCCTATTTATGTTAAGGAAAAGATAATTGTGGGTGTACATTTTATAAATGTATGAAAAGAGGTCTGAGAGGATATATTTCACAAGGTTTACTTTTGGGGGAAGTAGAGTAAGATTAGGGTGAAGTGAGAGTTTTGCTTTTCATTCTTTTATCCCCCCATTAATATGCTACATATGCTTTTCTTTATTCTTCTAAATCTTTGAATTTTCCTAATGACTATGTATTATAATTTTTGGTGCCAAAAATCAGGAACAAATATGTATTATTTTTGTATTTGTAAAAACAATTTAACAAAAGGGTGAAGATGTGAATTTAGACTATCTGTAAGGTCCTCTGTAAGTACTTGCTAGACTCAACATCATGGTTGGGTAGAGACAGTTCTTGGATCTGGAAGGGTGGGAAGAGCTTATATTTAAGAAGCAAAACTTCCACTTCATGGTTTGGGGCTTGGATTTTTGGACCAATAAACCCAAGTGACCCCTTCTGAAGACAGTAGACAGTATGGGAGAGGTTAACAGGTGTTTCTGTAGTGTTGTCCTATCCAAGGTCCTCTATTTTTAAAAAAGAAAGGTCTTGGGCTTCTTTGGAAGAGGCAAGGCAGTCTCTGAGTTGCAGTATGTCCAAGTCCAAGATGGTGGGGCTGGCATAGAACCTTCCAAGTTCTTTCTGCCTCTTTGCTTCCTTTCAGTTGACATGTCAGATTTTTTGTTTATTTGTTTGTTTTTTTGACACGGAGTTTCGCTCTTGTTGCCTAAGCTGGAGTGCAGTGGCCCAATCTCAGCTCGCTACAACCTCCGCCTCCCGGGTTCAAGTGATTCTCTTGCCTCAGCCTCCCGAGTAGCTGGGATTATAGGGATGCGCCACCACGGCCAGCTAATTTTGTATTTTTTGTAGAGACGGGGTTTCTCCATGTTGGTCAGGCTGATCTTGAACTCCCAACCTCAGATGATCTGTCCACCTCGACCTCTCAAAGTGCTGGGATTACAGGCATGAGCCATGTGCCCGGCCCTGTTTTTATTTGTTTTGAGGCAGGGTCTCCACTCTGTCACCCAGGCTGGAGTATAGTTGAGTGATCAGAGCTTACTGTGGCCTTGAACTCATGGACTCAAGCGATCCCCTCACCTAAGCCTCCCAGAAGCTGGGACTATGGGCACATACCACCACACCAGGCCAATGTTTAAATTTATTTTATTTTATTTTTGTAGAGAAAAGGGCTCACTTTGTTGCCCAGGTTGGTCTTGAACTCCTAGCCTCAGGCAATCCTTCCACCTCAGCCTCCTAAAGTGCTGAGATTATAGACATGAGCCACTGTGCCTGGCCCATCATGTCAGATTTTATTAGATATTCTGGATCCCTAATAATGAAATTTTTCTTTAGGTTTTACGAAGCTTTCTCGGGTTATAAGTGCCCACAAACTTTTTGTAGTTTGCACATTTAGCTCCCAGCACTGTGGACAATATCTGAGTGAGAAAACAGACAAAACTTCTTATTGAAGATAGGAATGGAGGCTGACAGATGGAAAGTCCTGTTTTCCTGGGTAACTTACTCCAAATGAAAAGAGGTTTCATGGAGTTAAGAAATGTATCACTCTAGGCTGGGCGTGGTGGCTCACGCCCCTCATCCCAGCACTTTGGGAGGCAGAGGTGGGTGGATCATCTGAGGTCAGGAGTTCAAGACCAGCCTGACCAACATGGTGAAACCCTGTCTCTACTAAAAATACAAAATTAGCTGGGCATAGTGGCCCATGCCTGTAATCCCAGCTACTCGGGAGGCTGAGGCAGGAGAATCGCTTGAACCCAGGAGGCGGAGATTGTAGTGAGCTGAGATCGCACCATTGCACTCCAGCCTAGGCAACAAGAGCACAAAACTCCGTCTCAAGGAAAAAACAAAAACAAAAACAAAAAACAAGAAATGTATCACTCTGAAGCCGGACACAGTGGCTCGTGCCTGTAATCCCAGCACTTTGGGACGCCAAGGTGGGCAGATCACTTAAGGCCAGGAATTCGAGACCAGCCTGGCCAACATGGTGAAATACCGTTTCTATTAAAAATACAAAAATTAGTCGGACATGGTGGCGCATACCTATAATTCCAGCTAGTCGGGTGGCTGAGGCATGAGAATCACTTGAACCTGGGAGGCAGAGATTGCAGTGAGCCAAGATCTCACCACTGCAGTCCAGCCTGAGTGAAGGAGTGACTCTGCCAAAAAAAAAAAAAAAAAGAAATGTATCACTCTAATATCCTTCAGAATTCTCTGATTTTTATGTTGTAGTCAGAAGGAGACGGGCATTGAGGTAGTGGCAAAGGTCTGCATGGGGTACAATGATACTATATTTCATCACATTGCTAAATACTTTTTAAAATATTGTGAATATATGAGAGAGAGCATGTAATGCATACATACAGTTTGAAAAATAATTATGAAAAACAAACCCCATATACCTTCTACTTGGCTTGAGAACTAGAATATTACAAAAGCTCTGAAGGTCCTAGGGGGTCAGCCAACATGCTGGTACAATTTGGCCAATGCACAAAGACGACGTGTCAAGGGGAGAGGGATTTGCCCCCTAAAGAATGGAGCTTCTTCCTTGGGTACAAAGAAACCATCTGCTGCTAGGCTGAGGGTCCATGGGCTGGTTCCTACCCAGTGGATATGTCGTTTTTCTAATTCTCTGCTCAGAAAACAATTGTTTTTTCTAGTTCACATAGAGGCCTCTTTTAGCAAGTGTACTGTGTTCTAGGGGTACAGGGTCACACCTACAAGTTCTGTACCTTCCACTGTAAGTAACAATTATATTGAATTTTGGATTATTTTTCTTTAGTGTTTTACCATGTCCATATGCATGTGGAAATTATCTACCTCTCTTTCCCTCTACTCCAAAGTGCCATTTGGCATTGTATTAGCGTTTTTTTTTTTTTTTTTTTAATTGCTATAACAAATTACCACAAACTTAGTGGCTCAAACACACAGATTTGTATGTGGCGGGCAGTGGGTATATGGGAAATCGTACTTTCTGCTTCATTTTGCTGTAAACCTAAAGCTGCTCTAGAGTTCTGTTTTTTGTTTTTTTGGATTTCTTCCTTTCTTTTTCTTTTTCTTTCTTTCTTTCTTTTTTTTTTTTTAAAGGCATTAGGTACCAGCATTAGGGGAAGCTTGGAACTCTCTGTACTAAATTTTGCAACTTTTCTGTAAAGCTAAAGTTACTCTAAAATAAAAAGGTTATTTAAAAATTTAAAAAATACAATACAAATGTATTATAGTTCTGTAGGTCAGAAGTCTGACATGGGTCTCACTGGGCTAAAATCAGGCCCTTAGAGGAATATCTAGGGGTCTATAGCAAAGAGTCTGCTTGCTTGCCTTTCCTAGCTTCTAGAGGTAGTCCACATTCCCTGGTTCATGGCCTCCATTCATTTTCAAAGCCAGCAATGGCAAATTGAGTTATTCTCATATCCATCACTCCAGTGTCTTTTGCCTTCCTCTTCCATTTATAAAGGCCCGTGTGATTACATTGGGCCTACCCAGAAAATCTGGGATAATTTCCCCATCCCTGGGTCAGTTGAGCAACTTTAATTCTTGCCTATAACCTTTATTCCCATTTGTTATGTGCCCTAACATATTCACAGGTTCTAGGGAATAAAATTTGGACATTTTTTGTTTGTTTGTTTTTGAGACGGAGTCTTGCTCTGTCACCAGGCTGGAGTGCAGTGGCACGATCTTGGCTCACTGCAACCTCTGCCTCCTGGGCTCAAGCAATTCTCCTGCCTCAGCCTCCCAAGTAGCTGGGACTACAGGTGTGTGCCACCACGCCCTACTAATATATATATATATATTTTAGTAGAGACGGGGTTTCACCCTGTTAGCCAGGGTGGTCTTGATCTCCTGACCTCATGATCTGCCCGCCTCGGCCTCCCAAAGTGCTGGGATTACAGGTATGAGCCACCGCGCCCAGCCTGAATGTGGACATCTTTGGGACATCATTATTCTGCCTGCACTAGCCATCTTTACGTAGTACTTTTCCACATGCTTGTTCTGCCCCCAACTAAAAATTATTGTTCTTTTGTTTCTTTTCTACAGATAGCTCACTCCATATCTGTCAACTTTGAGTTGCTTTCTGAGCAAGTGAAAAGAAGTGGTCAGGCATGGTGGCTCACACCTGTAATCCCAGCACTTTGGGAGGCCAAGGCAGGTGGATCATGAGGTCAGGAGTTCAAGACCAGCTGGCCAAGATGGTGAAACCCCGTCTCTACTAAAAATACAAAAATTAGCCGGGTGTGGTGGTGGGTGCCTGTAATCCCAGCTACTTGGGAGGCTGAGGCAGAGAATTCCTTGAACCCGGGAGGCAGAGGTTGCAGTGAGCTGAGATTGTGCCACTGCACTCCAGCCTAGGTGACAGAGTGAGACTCCATTTCAAAAAAAGAAAGAAAAGAAGAAATACCCTTATTCTGATATAGTAATAATGTCTCATAATAGTATTAAACTACTGAATTAAATGTATTTTCTGGACATTAACTCAGCATTTATCAATAGCTCCAAATTGAGTTTCAGGAGCAAACTAAGGCCATTCAGAGACTACCACTTACATTCCCTATTGTTTCCAACTTTCACAATTCCAAAATGAAAACACATACAAGAAAGGCAGAAAACAGAAATGCATAAAAAGAAAAATTCTAAAGGAAACACCTGTGTAGCCACCACACAATTAGGGAAAGAGAAAATAGACCATGTCCCTTCCTCAAAGCTCGCCTTGTGGCTCTTGTCTGTCACATACCGCCTGTCTCTTCTTAGAGATAAACCACCATCCTGACTTTTACAGTAATCAGTTGCTTGGCAGTTACTAGTCTGTGTTAGTATATTTTCATGCTGCTGATAAAGACATACCTGAGACTGGAAAATTTACAAAAGAAACGGGTTTATTTGACTTACAGTTCCACATGGCTGGGGAGGCATCACAATCATGGCTGAAGGAAGGAGGAGCAAGTCACATCTTACGTGGATGGCAGCAGGCAAAGAGGGAGCTTGTGCAGGGAAACTCCGCCTTAGAAAGCCTCCAGATCTTGTGAGACTTATTCACTATCACGAGAACAGCATGGGAAAGACCTGCCCCCATGATTCAGTTACTTCCCACTGCATCCCTCCCACAATATGTGAGAATTCAAGATGAGATTTGGGTGGGGACACAGCCAAACCATATCATAGTCTTTGTAATTTTTTTTTTTGAGATGGAGTTTCACTCTTGTTGCTCAAGCTGGAGTGCAGTGGTGCGATCTTGGCTCACTGCAACCTCTGCCCCCTGGGTTCAAGCTGTTCTCCTGCCTCAGCCTCCTGAGTAGCTGAGATTACAAGCACCTGCCACTATGCCCAGCTAATTTTTTGTATTTTTAGTAGAAATGGGGTTTCACCATGTTAGTCAGGCTGGTCTCGAACTCCTGACCTCAGGTGATCCACCCTCCTCAGCCTCCCAAATTGTTGGGATTACAGGTGTGAGCCACCATACCTGGCCACTCTTTGTAATTTTACCACCTGTGTATGTACCTCTGACTAGTTTTGTCTGATTTTGAACTTTATTAAAAGAGCCATTCTGTAGGTTTCTTTTGTATTTTATTTACTTTCTTTATTGCTATGATTCAACCATGCAGTTACCTGTAGGTCTAAGTTTATTCATTCTTTTTTTTTTTCTTTTTTTCTTTTTGAGATGGGGTCTGGCTCTGTTGCCCAGGCTGAAGTGCAATGATAGGGTCTTGGCTTACTGCAGCCTCCGCCTCCTAGGCTCAAACCATCCTCCCACCTCAGCCTCCTGAGGAGCTGTGATTACAGGTGTGTGCCACTGCACTTGGCTAATGTTTGTATTTTTTGTAGAGATAGGGTTTTGCCACGTTACCCAGGCTCATCTCAAACTCCTGAGCTCAAGTGATCTGCCCACCTCAGCCTCCCACAGGGCTATGATTACAGGCATGAGCCACCATGCCTGGTCTCATTCTTTTTTTATTGTTATATATATTTCCTTGTATGGTCTATCCTTCTGTGGCTGGAGTGTTTTGTTTCCATTTTTGGACTATTAGAATTAATGCAGATGTGAACATTTTTGTACCTATATTCTGCTACCTTTGTGCACACAGATCTCCAGGGTATATACTCAGGAGTGGAATTGTTTAGTTCTAGAGTTATGTTTTCAATTTTAGAATTTACACGCTACTAGCAGTGAAAAAGATTCTGTTGTTCTGCATCACTTGATGCTATCAGACTTACTAATTTTGGCCATGCTGGTGAGTTTATTATGGTGGATGTAAAGTTGTATCTTTTAGTATGCGTTTCCCTGATTAGTAATGTGGTTGAGTATTTTTCATACATGTGTTGGCCATTTGGATTTCCTTTTATGTGCAACCCCTATAAAAAAGTATATTTTTGTAATTTCATATTAGATTGTCTTTTTAAAAAATTTAAAATTTATTTCCAGAAGTTCTTTATATCATGTGGATAGTAGTCCTTTTTGGGGTTGAATGTTTTATAGCTAACTTTTCCAGTCTTTTGGCTTGAATTTTCACTTTTTTAATAGTGTCAAATGTAAAATAGCTGAATTTATCAATCCTTACTTTACCATGAAAAGGTTGTGTTTTATTTAAGAATCATGAAGACATTGTCTTTTATGTTTTTTTTTTTTTTTTTTGAGACAGAGTCTTGCTTTGTCGCCCAGGCTGGAGTGCAATGGTGCGATCTCAGGTGCAACCTCCGCCCTCTGGGTTCAAGTGATTCTCCTGCCTCAGCCTCCTGAATAGCTGGGATTACAGGCGTGTGCCACCATGCCTGGCTAATTTTTGTATTTTTAGTAGAGGCAGGGTTTCACCATATTGGTCAGCCTGGTCTCGAACCCTTGACCTCAGATGATCTGCCCACCTTGGCCTCCCAAAGTGCTGGGAATACAGGTGTGAGCCACAGTGCCCGGCCTATTATCTTTTTCTAAAAGCTTGCTTTAAAGTATCTTTTTTAGGCTGGTGCAGTGGCTCATGCTTGTAATCCTAGCACTTTGGGAGGCTGAGGTTGGAGGATCTGTTGAGGCCAGGAGTTCAAGACCAGCCTGGGCAACACAGCAAGACTTTGTCTCTACCAAAACAAACAAACAAACAAAAAAAAACAAAAAAAAAAAACCACCTGGGCATGACAGCATGTGCCTATAGTTCCAGCTACACAGGAGGTTGAGGTGGGAGGATCACTTGAGCCCAGGAGTTCTGGGCTACAATGAGCTATAATGGAGCCACTGTACTCCAGCCTGGGAGATGGAGTGAGATACTTTCTCTAATAAAAATACCAAAATACCCCCTTTTTATAAAAGAGCAACATTCATATACAAAATGTCCTGGCTGGGTATGGTGGCTCACACCTGTAATCCCAGCACTTTGGGAAGGTGAGGCAAAAAGATTGCTTGAGCCCAGGAGTTTGAGACCAGCCTGGGCAACGGAGAGAGATCCCATTTCTGTTAAAAAAAAAAAAAAAGAAAAGAAAAAGAAGAAAAGAGGCTGGGTGCGGTGGCTGACGCCTGTAATTCCAGCACTTTGGGAGGCCAAGGCGGGCAGATCATGAAGTCAGGAGTTCGAGACCAGCCTGACCAACATGGTAAAACCCTGTCTCTACTAAAATATAAAAAATTAGCCAGATGTGGTGGCGCATGCCTGTAATCCCAGCTACTTGGGAGGCTGAGGCAGGGGAATCGCTTGAACCCGGGAGGTGGAGGTTGCAGTGAGCCAAGATTGTGCCACTGCACTTCAGCCTGGTGACAGAGCAAGACTCAATCTCAAAGAAAAAAGAATAATGCCCAAACAAGGTAAACACAGGTCAATAATTTATTCTTATTTATTATTATTTTTTGAGACAGGGTCTCTCTGTGTCACCCAGGGTGGAGTGCAGTGGCACAATCATGGATCACTGCAGCTTTGACCTCCTGGTCTCAAGCAATCCTCCCACCTCGGCCTCCTGAGTAGCTGGGACTACAGGTGTGTTACCATGCCTGGCTAATTTTTAATTTTAATTTTTATAGAGATGGGGTCTCACTATGGTGCCCAGGCTGGTCTCCAATTCCTGGCCTCAAGTGATTCTTGCTGGCCTGGTCAATTTCTTTTATTGTTTTTGTTTTTTTTTTTTTTTTTTTGAGACAGAGTCTGGCTCTGTTGCTCAGGCTGGGATGAAGTGGCACAATCTCAGCTCACTGTAACCTCCACTCCCCGGGTTCGAGTGATTCTCCTGCCTCAGCCTCCCAAGTAGCTGGGACTACAAGCCTGCGCCATCACGCCTGGCTACTTTTTGTATTTTTAGTAGAGACAGGCTTTCACCATGTTAGCCAGGCTGGTCTCCAACTCTTGGCTTCAGGTGGTCCACCCTCCTCAGCCTCCCAAAGTGCTGGAATTACAGGTGTGAGCCACTGCGCTTGGCCCCTGGTCAATTTAATACAAAGCAAACACCCATGTAACCACCACTGCTCATATCAAGAATAAGAGCATTCTTATTTTTGTGTCTCCAGGCACTCTTGCCCCTCATTCCCAAAAGAACCAGAACCAGAACCATCATCATGATGTCTATGTTAGTCACTTCCTGGTTTTTTTTTTTTTTTAAGTTTTTCCCCTAATTTGTATCCCTAAACACGATGATTTAGTTTTGCTTTTTTGGGGAAACACTGTTATATTTAATTTCAATTAAAGAAAAAACTTAAAAACTTAAGGAGCTAGTTTTTATTTTTAAACTTTTTGAAATATAAAATATATATGGAGAAGTATACAGATCATGAGTACAGCTCACTGAATTGTCCCTGGGTGAACATATCCATGCAACTTCCTCCTAGGTTAAGAAATGGAATATCTTCTCATGACCCTTCCTTATTATTGATTTCTTCCTTCCTCAAAAAGACTTCCCTCCTTAAACACAATTCTGACTTCTAAAATGATAGTTTAGTTTTCTCTGCTTTTGAACTGTTTTTAATGGATTCATACAATATGTGTTTGTGTCTGGCTTCTTTCATTTATTTTTGTGATTCATCATATTGTTTGCAGCTGTAGTTTGTTCATTTTCATTGTTTACATGGTATGAAGATACCATACTGTATTAATCATTCATCATTCTATCATTGATAACTACCTGAGCTTGAGTTTCCATTTTTTTTCGCCAATATAAAAAATGCAGCTATGAACTTCTGGGTCTTCCCCTGTTGCGCAGGCTGGAGTGCAGTGGTGCGAGCATAGCTCACTGTAACCTTGAAACTTCCGGGCTCAAATGATCCTTCTGCCTCAGCCTCCTGACTAGCTGGGATTACAGGTGCAAAGCACTATCCCTGGCTATTAATTTTTTTTTTTTTTTGAGACAGGGTCTTGCTCTGCTGCCCAGGCTGGAGTGCAGTGGTGCTTACTGCAGGCTTGAATTCCCAGGCTCAAGTGATTCTCCCGTCTCAGTGCCATCCCTGACCAAAATTTTTTTTTTAAGAGATGGGGTCTTGCTATGTTGCCCAGGCTGGTTTCAAACTCTTGGGCTTAAGCAATTCTCCTGCCTTGGCCTCCCAAAGTGCTGGGATTATGGGTGTGAACCACATTGCCCAGCTCTTTTACTTTTAATTAGGAACTAATATATTTACACTGATTGTAATTACTCATATTTGAATTTATTTCTGCTATCTAATGTTTTACTATTTGTCCTCCTTTAAAATTTTTTATCCATTTTTAAAATTAAGATCTTCCCATTTTATTTTATCCCCCTAATAAACTGGAAGTTATATATACTGTTTAATTTCTTATAGTGATTATGTAGAAATTTTAACATATATATTTAACTCAACAAATTATAAACTTATTTAGCCTACTCTTAAACAATACAAAGCCTTCTAATACTTTCATTTACCCTCTCACAATAGCACATGTAAAATTATTGAACAATAGTAGAATTTAGACATTGTTGCCATTATTTTGGATAGTGTTTAGATTTACAGCAAACATGCAAACGATTTTCTTTGTTCACCATTACTTCTCGCATTTTGAATCTTCCTTCTGGAAGATGGTAATTTTCTCTTAACATTTTGAAGATATACTGCAGTATCATTTGGCTTCTGTTGTTACTATTGAAAGGTCTGTTGTCAGCCAAATTATCTTTTCTTTGAAGATTAGTGTCTTTTCTTTTCTTTTTTTTTTTTTGAGATGGAGTCTTGCTCTGTCACCCAGGCTGGAGTGCAATGGCGCAATCTCAGCTCAATGCAACTTCTGCCTCCCACGTTCAAGCGATTCTCCTGCCTTAGCCTCTTGAGTAGCTGGGATTACAGGCGTGTGCCACCACACCTGGCTAATTTTTGTATTGTTAGTAGAGGCAGGGTTTTGTCATGTTGGCCAGGCTGGTGTCAAACTCTTGACCTCAGGCAATCCGCTCACCTTGGCCTCCCAGAGTGCTGGGATTACAGGCGTGAGCCACTGTACCTGGCCTAATGTCTTTTCTTGCTGCCTAATTTTAAGATCCCCTTTCTCTCTGGGTACTAAACTTTAACTATGTGTGCATTTTATACTTTCCAGCATGGCAAGTTTTAGTCTTCCAGAATTTAGGATATTTACCTTCAATTCTGGAAAATGTTCAGCCACTATTCTTTGAATATTGTCTTCCCTCCATTCTATTATCTCTTTTTTTTTTTTTTTTTTTTTTTGAGATGGAGTCTCCCTCTGTCGCCCAGGCTGGAGTGCTGTGGCGCGATCTTGGCTCACCGCAACCTCTGCCTCCCAGATTCAAGCAATTCTCCTGCCTCAGCCTCCTGAGTAGCTGGGATTACAGGCATGCACCACCATGCCCAGCTGATTTTTTATTTGTATTTTTAGTAGAGACAGGGTTTCACCATATTGGCCAGGCTGGTCTGGAACTCCAGACCTTGTGATCCTCCTGCCTCAGCTTCCCAAAGTTCCGAAAGTGCTGGGATTACAGGTGTGAGCCACTGCGTGCGGCCTTTTTTTTTTTTTTTTAGAAGAAGTCTCGCTCTGTCACTAGGCTGGAGTGCAGTGGCGCAATCTCGGCTCACTGCAACCTCTGTCTCCTGGGTTCGAACGATTCTCCTGCCTCAGCCTCCCCAGTAGCTGGGATTACAGTCATGTGCCACCATGCCTGGCTAACTTTGTATTTTTAGTAGAGATGGGGTTTCACCATGTTGGTCAGGCTGGTCTTGAATTCCTGACCTCGTGATCCACCTGCCTTGGCCTCCCAAAGTGCTGGGATTACAGGCTTGAACCACCGCACCCAGCCAGGTTGGTTTCTTTCTATGAAGGCAAGGCCTAAAATAGGGATGTACACCTTCATGTTTTGGAGCTTCTCTGCTGATGAACTTGGGGATTCAGAAAACATTAAATGCTTCTGTAAATTGTTATCTACTTTAGTGGAAAAGAGCAGTTAGGTGTAAATGTTTGGCAAAACATACAGCTGTAGTTAGACCAAAATCTGTAAACATTGCCACAGAAAATGTGGTCTGAATGAAAGGTGCCTGAAGGCTGGGCATGGTGGCTCACGCCTGTAATCCCAGCACTTTGGGAGGCCAAGGTGGGAGGATCTCTTGAGCCCAGGAGTTAAGAGACCAGCCTGGGCAACGTAGTGATAATACGTCTCTACAAAATATATATATATATATAGCTGGGCATGATGGTGCATGCTTGTAGTCCCAGCTACTTGGGAGGCTGAGGTGGGAGGATTGCTTGAACCTGGGATATTGAGGCTGCAGTGAGCTATAATTGGGCCACTGGACCCCAACCTGGGAGACAAAGCAAGACCCTGACTCAAAGGGGGAAAAAAAGGTGTTGAGAAGCAACCTAGCTGGTCAAATGATAGGAAGGCTCAAAAGCCTAGAGCCTCTAAGGAACAGGGAGGGTATAAAAAATGGTGAGACCCTCCTGCCTAGATTTCTGGTTAAAAAGGCAGCAGAAAGTTCATAATTTTGTGAAGGTCATAATCTCACTGAATCTCTGAGCACTTTTTTCTTTCCCCTATATGGACACAGGCAGAGGGAAGAAGAGAAAGGGATATTTATTCTTTGTTATGCATTTATTTTTAACAATAAAAGTTCTGACTGTGGAAAAAATATTTAGCTGATTATAGGAATTTAATAAAGAAGCCAAAACAAATTAGTCTTATAGCTGATGATAGTATTGGCTTACATTATTGTCATACACTGAATTCTAAGTTATCAGGCCAAATATGTGGACTTGGCAAAGATGAGACTTACTGTCAATTGTTCCAGCTCTCCAAACTGGATGTGACTGGCACCAGTGGCCATATGAGTGAATATAGAAGCTGAAATCCACATTATGTTAACTTTGGTTCTATTCCACCAAAAGATTTTATTCCAGAGATACATGAGATGAAGCTTTTCCAGGGCAGAGATCGTGATCATGTACCCTAGCACAGTGCCTGACCCATAATAGCTGCCCAAGAAGTATGTGTTGAATAAGTAAGTGGCACAAAAGTTATTCTGGGTTACTAAGATCAGAACAGTATTTGCCATTATTTTGGAGGTTGGCGTGGGATTTGTACACCCTGGAACAGTTTCTTCTCTTTGCAGCTAGTGATATTTTTCTGTTTATGAAAAACACACATTCTTGCACACTGGCACAATGGTCCTGGGCAAAGTGGCACAGAAAGATTTCCACTCCATTTCTTGGAAGAGCCAGAGCCAGCAATACATCTCTCTAATGGTGAGTTGCTTCTCTTTTATCAGAGGATTTAAATTTGATGTGTTTTTAGTCCTTCCTTAATTCCCAGTAGAGGAGACTACCTCAAGGAGGAAATTAATTAGCTGAGTTTGACTGAATTTGATAGCATTTCACTGCTCTGTGAGGATCAAGAGTAGTCACAATCTCATCTCCATTTGCACTTGTTTTTCCCTGTACACAAGATTGCATGTAATGATGGCTTCCTATCTGTATTTATAGTCATGTCTTGTTCTACAAATGGGCAGTATAAATATGCTTCTAATTGGGGAAGAGGTGTGCTTGTATTTATTGTAACTTACAAGGCTCAGAAGATCTTAAAACCAGCACCGAGAGTTTGGGGGAATTCTTAGTGGTTCTTGGTTTTCATTTACAAATAGATAGACAAAGATTTGGCAACTTCTGTCAAGAAAGGTTTTCACACCGGGCCTCATTCCTAGCAATAAAAATCCAGATATGAAAGCAAGACATTTTCAGATTGTTCTTGAGGCCTCTGAATGCAGTATAGGAGAGGGAACCGAAAAAATTATAGTATATGGCTAATAAAGCACTTTTATGCATACCAATTTATTTAAGTCTTAGTTTCCCTATTTGACTGATGGGGACTCTAAGGTACAACTAAGTTAAGTAACTTGACTAGAGTCACAAGGCTAGTAACAGAGCTTGGAATGTTTGTTGTATCTATTTTACTTTTAAATGATATAATTGGTGGGGACAGAATATATCTTTTTGGCTTTTCTGGCTAGGGTGGCTCCAGTTTCTTATTAACATTGTATTAAGAAAGACAAGGCAGTCTTGACTGAACACAAGTTAATCCTTATCCTAGTACTCAAACAGCCTTGCTCAGGGAGATCAGTAAGGGTAAGGAGGACACCTGATTAAAAGTTTCCTTACTGATGGTGCAAGGGATGGGCTCAACATCCTGCTACATCTGGAAGAGCTGAATTCAGTCAAACTCATGTAAAGGAGGGAAGAAGCCATTTACATTCTCTGTGAATAATGAGGGCATTCTTAGCCATCTGTAAAGTAACCGCAGAGACAGAGAGCTACTTCCCGACTTCAAGTCTCATTCCAGTGACACTGGTGACCTTGGGGAGACAGATATGCTGAGGTCCTCTCTGGCATCTAGAATGCAGTCCAGGTTGTAGCAAAGATACATTCCTTCTACGGTGATGGGACTCACGACCTTACTTCTGAGAGGCATAATGTCCCTGTTCAGATGAGCTGGATAGAATGCTTGTTTTCTAGGCTTAAAAGTCATCTTGCAAATAAATAACAATCTTATCTTAAGCAGCAATTTTCCTGGCATGGCCTCATCTCCAGAGGGAGTCTTAGAAACACAAAAGCTTAGTCTATACCAGTCACTTCTCATCCTGGCCAAATAGCTATCACAAACGCTATTTTTGACTCTATTGATATATTGAAATGTGACGTTTCCATCTACAGGTGAAGAATTTGTAGGAAAAAAGACAAAGTGATGTAATTTTGAAGTATTCTTTTAGTGAGGTATTTTCTCATCTCTGTAACAAACAGAATTGCTGTTCTTTGCTGTAGGGGCTGTCCTGTGCCATAAAGCATGTTTACCAGCATCCATGACCTTCACCCACCAGCCAATAGCTGATTGTCTCCAGTGGTGACAATCAAAAATGTCTGCATTCAACAGATCCTGAATTCAGAAGGAAAAAAAATGTTTAAAAAAACCCAAAAATGTCTGCACACATGGTCCCCCAAAATTGTCACAGTTGAGAACCACTGTTTTAACTGAAGCAACAAGATATTACAAAAGAAATCATCTTCTTCCCCCCATCCACCAAAAAACTAAAGTGTTCTGAGATAGACCCCCTCTAGAAATTTCAGAGGATTTAGACAAAGCAGGTAGATTAAATACTCACAGTTATTTAGTTATAAATGGCCAAATCAGAATTATTGAGGACAATGTCTTTGGAGACGTTGCTGGTGAGCTGTGATTCTTACCACAGGTGCCTGCCTACCTTTTACCTCAAGTTGAGGCAGTGGGCCTTCAATCGAACTGCTCAGAGCACTTGACCTGTGCCTCTTGCAGTCCGAGGGGCACTGTGGGCCTGTGTCTGACTCCCATAGGCTGGTGGCTGTTTTGGCAGCAGAGTGGAGGAATGTTGAATATGCACTGGAATTAGCCTGTACTCTCAAGTTTGTTCGGGCAAGAGGTGCATGAGAGCTTCCTGTGGACCAGGTGTGAACCATACAGAGCTGCCACTAGGCTAACACAGCAGCACCTTGAGAAAAAAGCTCTCCTTCGTCCAGATTCTTTGCTTCCATCTATTGGGAAGTAGTCGTTGTAATTTAGTTTGGACAAAATACTTTACTGCCACCTGCTGGAAAAACATCAAAATAAATAACATACAAAACTACAGTGAGGATGATGTGAATGGCACCCCCTAGGGTACGGAGTGCACAACCTTGTCCCACAATAAAGGGTCGCTTGCAAATGGAGGAGTGTGAGAGTCATCTCAGGTCCTATCTGACAGGGCCTTTACAGAGATGCCCAGGTTTCAACAGACAAGTAGTTGGAGGTGTGTGGAAAGAAGTAAAGAACTACCAAAATAGCTTTACACTTAGACCAATAGAATTATGGGGGAGAAACCATCAGAGAAGGGGGATGGTGGTGGCCTCTGAGGTATCCATGAAAAAAAGGTCAGCTTTAAGCATCTACCTTGCCCAGGGAATGTCAAACCATCATACAAAGTTAACAACTTTCCTGCTCCTTTTTCTCCCTGTGTTCCCCAGATTTGGTTATGGTTAGTTAAGCTGGGAGGAGAAAGACTAGGCAGGTTAAAGATGACTATGGTCCCCTCTTTGGGGCAAGCAATGAGACAACTGTTCCCAGCTGAAAAAGAGGAAAACATTTCACTCTTCGTGACTCAATGACAATAGGACTCTATTCCTAAGGAGACCACAGAACCCCTAAAAACTCATGGAACCTGCCTGAGTTTTCAATTAGGTACATGACAGATCTACTCCCACTGCACAAATTGAAAGGCATGGCAAAAGACACAAAATAAAAGTTTGTTTTGAATTATAGCCCATGTGCTCCCTATGTTGAACATACTGTTTTTATATTATCAAGTGGGATCTAAAGAATATATCTTCCAAGGATATGTTCTGGAGTTCTTGAGGGGGAAAATGGTCACTGATCAATTCATTTGTTTTTTAAGATCCCATACTTTGTGGGTAGGGTATAAAAATGCAAGGGATGCCAGGGACGGTGGCTCATGCCTGTAATCACAGCACTTTGGGAGGCTGAGGTGGGAGGACCACTTGAGGCCAGGAGTTCAAGACAGTCCTGGGCAACATAGGGAAACCCATCTCTAAAAAAATAATAAATTAGCTGGGCATGGTGGCATGTCCCTGTAGTCCCAGCTACTCAGGAGACTAGGGTAGGAATGCTGCTGGAGGTCAGGAAGTTGAGGCTGCATTGAGCCATAATCCAGACACTGCACCCTAGCCTGAGTGACAGAGCAAGACCTTGTCTCACACACACATACACACAAAAAGGCAAGGGAATCCTTCCCTCTGGGAGCTTACATCTTAGGTTTCATACTCAGAGCAAAGTATTTATTACAGTCAGTTATGTCAACAAGAGCCTGTGTTGCATATGTAGGGCAGGCTGAGGAAATTTTTAACTCTCTTTGGATTTACTCTCAAGACTTTTACTCACTTACGATAAAGCTTTTGAAGCAATCATATTGCTTCTCTTCTCCAAGCATGGAATCACAGGTAAAGCTTTCATTTAAGATATTTAAAGAGAGATACAAGGCTAAATGCACAGGCTGCACCTTCACTGGGCTGCTCTGAAATCAGGCTCTGTTGATCCTGTTTGGCAGATTTGGAAACTTTTATTTCACTCCACTCAAGTTTAATCAGGCTCCGATAAATTAATTTGGATAAAACAATTCAACCCAGTGAACAGTGTCCGATTGGTAAACCATGATATGAATTTATTGACAAAAACTGTACAGCTAGTATAACTAGTCCTAGTCATATGCCTTGGACAATCGCTTCTTATTGGGTATGCAGATTTATTTGAGAGACTCCCAGAATGATGGAAAGGCTACTGGCTGAGTTTGGAATCAGAGTATGGGCCTTTGTATGCTCTTAAAGGAGATCCAGAATGTAGGTTTACTAGGATATAAACTCCACGAAGGCAGGGATTTACTGATGTGTCTTAAGAGACTAGAACATAGTAAGCATTCACTAAGTATCTGTTGAATGAGTGAGTGAATCTGAATTCAGATTTAACTGCCCTGAGAGTAAGTGTTGGTTCTGGTCATTAGAATCAGTTGACTCATTCCTGGACAGAGTTCCTGGGAACCTCATAGAACATTCTTATTCAGATTCTTCAGGTTTTAGACTCTTTATGGACCCCACCCTTCGGTTATGACGGCATCAACTGGGTATGTGACACTTAGGTTACAGGTGGGTTAGTCTCTCTGATGAAATGTGGGAGACACTCTGGCCTCTGTAGCCCATTTACATATCATTTCATAGGATGACTTTATTTTTTTCAAATCTTGTCCCAAGTTCTATGAGGGTTCTTGTTTTACATTTTTCAGGTTACCGACTTCCAGCTCAGGCAGGTAAGGGACAACTGAATTGTGGTGGCTGCTATTTTTTGTGCAGGTGTTGATCTACCCGCCGTCAAGGAGGCCAAATGGAAGATCTCAAAGCCCTTAACAGACTATAGCAAAGAAGAGATTGGCTGAATATTCATACCTTTGTGAGCTCAAGGGAGTTGTAGGGTTGGTCTGGGTAGCTATACAAGTAAGTACCAACTCTCAAGTTCAGAGAGCTCATTCTTTCTGCCTCCTTTCAGCTCTGCCTCCGGAGCTGGCTGATTTTAGTATACGAAGCTCCCAGTGAGCCCGCAGCCTGTCGACTTCCACAGTCCCAGACTGCCAAGGTACCGAAGCCTTACAGTTCTTTCTGGAGTCTAGGTCAGGTCCTTAGGTGAAGGGGTAGGGTGGGGGCGGGCAGGACGCAGGTGCAGCCCCGTGGTACCGGACCTAACTCACATCTCTGGGAATGGGAACGGGAGTCACCGCTTAGGCCTCTCCCTGCGGTTTTCGGTTCAGGTCTCTGTGCTCCTCACCTGGATATGGGGGCCCCGGGTTTTTCTGGCCGCCTGCAGGGAGGGGCATGGCTTCCTCTGCAGAGACCAGAAGCGATCTCTGTGTTCCGGATTTTCCCTTTATCTTTCCTACTTCCTCTCCCCAGGGTCCTCTCTGCTTCCCAATCTCCCAAATCGAGGATCCCACAACCCGCCCTGGGCCCGCGCCTGGCTGCTCGCATCCTAACTCAGGAGCCCAAATGGTGGGAGAGGAACCGCGGTCCTCAAGCCTGCAGGACCCAGGGCCGCGGCCCGGGATGCTGTGGGGGTGGGGACCCTCGCCGCCCCGCCCCCGCCAGCGGCCCGCCCCGCCCCCTCCCACGCACGTCACGTCCGGCCCGGCCTCCGCCCGCCAGCCGCTCTCCTCCCGCTCGCCGTTAGGGAGGCTCTGCACCTCAGCCGTAGCCTCTGTCGCCACTCCGGCCCCCTCTTCCGCGTCTCCGCCGCCACCACCGCCGGGGATATCCGGGGGTCGCTTACCGGGCTGGCCCCGCGCCACAGCCGTAGCTTTAACCTCCCGTCAGCGGCCGCCCCAGGAAGAGGCTTCCCGGCCGCGGAGCCACTTGGGGCCTCAGTTCTCGCCCTCTTGCGGTCCCCGCGGGTCCTGGAGAAGCGGCCGCGGCCAGGGAACGGGGCATCGCGGTTCCAACGGTAGGTAAACGGGCGGGTACCCGGATCTGCGCATGCGCGGGTTGCAGGTCGCCGCGGCCCTTCGCCGCCAGTTGCCCCCCAGCACCGCCTCCCACCCGCGCCTGCTCCCGGGCGTTGCGTTTCGGGGTGTGGAGGACTACAGCAGGTGGGGCGTTCCGTGGAGAGGGCCCCCTTTCCGCTGGAGAAAGAGGAAGATGAAGCCGTGCCGGGGGGTGTGGCAGCCTTGGATTTGCAGCGGCTGCAGTGCCGTGAGCGGGCGTGCCCCTCACCTCCAGCCCCTCCAGAGTAGATGGCGCGACACCCCACGTTTCTTTGCTGACCTATCCTGCCCGCTGGCGCTGCGCCTCTTCCCCGCCCACTTCCTTCATACTGGGCAGTGAAGTTGATATAGAAGAAAAAGGAGTGTGGTTTATTCTGGGCTCAACTGCGCCCCTTTTTAAGGTCACGTGAGATGAGTGGTTGCAGACTTCCTTAAATCGCTCAGAGAATATAGCCAAAATTGGGCTGTTGGTGCACTAGGGGCCTTGTCTAGAATGCGCTCTGCATAGGCCAGGCTGGAGGGGGACACTTTGTATAACATTAGGGTTCACGTGGCACGCCTGGTTTCCTAGATGAGGTTGTAGGAAATGGAATCGGTTGGCACATGTGCGCAGTGGGAAACTGTTAAGCCCTTTTTGTTTGTAATCAGTTGAAATCAAACTGACTTTTAGAAAGATGGTGGATTATTTCATTTGGTTCCCCGTTTCGCCTTCTAATCAATGAAAAAAGTTGGGCATTTACTTTGAAGGATCTTATGATCTAAAATGGTAGCCAGAATCATTACCAATAGTAATGCAGACTATTAATATTAACTGGGGTGCACCTGTTTAGAGAGACAGACATTAAAGGGTGGTTTTGAATTATTTGTCTTTTTAGAGCTGGATTAGTGTGAGGCTATTTTCAACTCTCCTTTTTTGGTAACCTTGAAATGCTTGTTGGCCTGGTTTTCTCACAGGTACTGTGCATTTACTAAGTGCTTGTTGATGGAATTGAATGAACTGATAATAATTTGTATATCCACTGGGAGCCCCTTCTTTTTTTTTTTCTCCTTGAGACAGAGTTTCGCTCTGTCGCACAGGCTGAAGTGCAGTGGAGCGATCTCGGTTCACTGCAACCTCCTCCTCCCGGGTTCAAGCGATTCTCCTGCCTCAGCCTCCTGAGTAGCTGGGACTACAGGCGCCCGCTACCACGCCCGGCTAATTTTTGTGTTTTTGGTAGAGACGAGGTTTCACTATGTTGGCCAGGCTGGTCTCGAACTTCTGACCTCAAGTGATCTGCCTGCCTCAGCCTCCCAGAGTTCTGGGATTACAGGCGAGTCAACGTGCCTTGCCCCCTTCTTACTTTTTTTAATCCGTGCTGCTTTTAAAGTTGGAGTAATAGTTTCTCCAATTTAATATTATTACTAATTTAGACACCTGTGTGACACAGCTTACGTTCTTGGAAAATGTAGAAGGGCGTATTGCAGTGGCATAATTCATTGGGTGGTGTAAATGTTAGTGTTTTTTATTAGAATGCCATTGTTTTAGGACGGAAAATGGCTGAAATGAATCTGTTGACTTGTCAGTGTTTCCCCACCAATAAAATAACTGCTTTTATAATCATTTATTAATAACCTCAATCCATCGCTGCATAGCTCCTCCGTCATCGTATACAAATTTTAAACTTGGGGACTATAATAGTATAAATTACTGTTTTTTTGTTTGTTTGTTTGTTTTGAGACAGAGTATCACTGTCGCCCAGGCTGGAGTGCAGTGGTGCAATCCCAGCTCACTGCAACCTCTGCCCTCCAGGTTCAAACGATTCTTCTGACTTAGCCTCCCGAGTAGCTGGGACTACAGGTGCTTGCCACTGCGCCCGACTGATTTTTGTATTTTTTGTAGAGACGGAGTTTTGCCGTGTTGCCCAGGCTGGTCTCAAACTCCTGACCTCAGATAATCTCCCTGCTTCTGCCTCCCAAAGTGTTGGGATTACAGGCGTGAGCCACCTTGCCCAGCCTTACGTTCAATTTTTTTTTTTGGGGGGGGGATGGAGTTTCGTTCCTTTTGCCCAGGCTGGAGTGCAATGGCACTATCTCAGCTCACCGCAACCTTCGCCTCCCCGGTTCAAGCGATTCTGCTGCCTCAGCCTCCTGAGTAGCTAGGATTACAGGCATGTATCACCACGCCCGGCTAATTTTGTATTTTTAGTAGATACGGGGTTTCTCCATATTGGTCAGGCTGGTCTCGAACTCAGGTGATCCGTCCACCTCAGCCTCCCAAAGTGCTGGGATTACAGGCGTGAGCCACTGCGCCGGGTACATTCAATTTTTTGAGGAACTGCCTTACTCCACAGCACCTGTACCATTTTATGTTACCACTAGCAGTGCACAAGGGTTCCATTTTCTCCACATCCTTGCCAACAGTTGTTATTGTTTGCTGGTTGGTTTGTTTGACAATAACCTTTTTGGATTTTATTGTGGTTTTGATTTGCATTTTTCTGAAGGCTAGTGACAGACTTCTGCTTATTGACCTTTTGTTTGTCTTCTTTAGAGAAATGTCTATTCAGACCCATTGCCCATTTTTGAATTGGGTTTTTTTTTTGTTGTTGAGTTGTAGGTGTAGCTATTGTTTTTGAATTTATTTTCTAAATGAGTTAAAAGACCTAGCATTTCTGAAAATGAATACTCGATTTTCAGAGTATTAGAAGTAGAACATTTCTGTTTTACAGGTTATCCATCCAGTTGTTAAAAGAAAAATTTACCTGACCAGGTGTGGTGGTGCACACCTGTAGACCCTTGTACTTGAGAGGCCGAGGTGAGAGGATGAACCCAGGAGTTTGAGGCTAGCCTGGGCAATATAGTAAGACGTCTCTAAAAGAAAGAAAAAAATTTTAAAAAGCCTTCTTAAATTTAACAGAGTTTAATTGAGCAAAGAATGATACACAAATTGGGCACCCTTCCCAACCTAGAATATGTTCAGAGGGACTTCAGGTTTGCCATGTGGTTGGATAATAATTATGAACAGAAAAAGGAAAGTGACATACAGAAAATAGAAGTGAGGTACAGAAACAAACTGGATTGGTTACAGCTCAGCATTTGCCTTATCTGAACATGATTTGACAGTTGCCCACCTTTGACTAAAACTCTGTGATTGGTGTAAGAGTAGGTTACAGTCTCTTTACACATCCAGTTAGGTTACAGTTTACTAGGTATGAGAAACTTTTGGGCCGAATTTAAAATACGGAAGCAGCTTTAGGCTAAACTAAATTTGACACAGTGAAGAGGCTGCTTTTATATCTGAAAATCGTTTTCAGTTACTTAGTGTTAATAGATCTATATTTAGGTCTTGACTAGAAATATATTGTACCAAGAACTTATTTCCATCACATCAGTGTTACGAAGGTGCATACATTAAGTGAAGACTATATTTTCATCAATGAAGTCATTCCTTTTTTTTTTTTTTTTTTTTTGAGACAGAGTCTTGCTCTGTCGCTCAAGCTGGAATGCAATGGCATGTGATCTTGGCTCACTGCAACCTCCGCCTCCCGAATTCAAGTGATTCTCCTGCCTCAGCCTCCCAAGTAGCTGGGATTACTGGCACCCATCTTCACGCCCAGCTGATTTTTGTATTTTTAGTAGAGACAGGGTTTCGCCATGTTGGCCAGGTTTGTTTTGAACCCCTGACCTCAGATGATTCGCCCACCTCAGCTTCTCAGAATGCTGGGATTACAGGCATGAGCCCACTGTACCTGGTTTTTTTGTTTGTTTGTTTGTTTTTAAATAGAGATGGAGTCTCCTGGGCTCAAATGATCCTCCTACTTGAGCCTCTCAAGGTGTTGGGATTACAGACAAGAGCCACCATAGCAGGCTAATGAATATATTCTTATGAAAGAACTTTCCTTTGTTTATAAAGTGTTTTGTAACATGGCTAGGAGTGGAGGAGGGGGTTACTTGATTAAGAAAAGGGAAGTATGGTATGTGTATATGAACCTGACCACAGTCGGTGTTCGCCAAGCCGTAGAAAGGTTAGGGGTTTCTATAAGAGAGGCAGTAGGTTAATATGTGAGTAGCCAACTTTGATTCAAAATGGAAATAATAAAGGGTATTTGGAATGTAATGTAATAAAGGCTGTTTTTTTTTTTTTGTTTGTTTGTTTGTCTGTTTGCTTGTTTTCTTTATTTTGTGGGACGGAGTCTTGCTCTGTTGCCCAGGCTGGAGTGCAGTGGTGCGATCTCAGCTCACTGCAAGCTCCGCCTCCTGGGTTCACGCCATTCTCCTGCCTCAGCCTCCCCAGTAGCTGGGACTACAGGTGCCCGCCACCACCACGCCTGGCTAATTTTTTGTATTTTTAGTAGAGACGGGTTTCACCGTGTTAGCCAGGATGGTCTCAATCTCCTGACCTCGTGATCTGCCCACCTCAGCCTCCCGAAGTGCTGGGATTACAGGCGTGAGCCACCGTGCCTGGCCTAATAAAGGCTATTTTAATGTACCAACTCATTTCACACATTACACTAAATAGATAGTAGTATTGAATTTACAAGAATTGTCAGCTGGGCGTAGTGGCTCACACCTGTAATCCCAGCACTTAGGGAGGCTGATACAGGTGGATCGCTTAAGTTCAAGACTGAGTTCCAGACCAGCCTGGGCCACATGGTGAAACTCTGTCTCCATAAAAACCACAAAAATTAGCCAGGCATGGTGGTGCACGCTTGTAGTCCCAGCTACTTGGGAGGCTGAGGTGGGAGGATCTTGACCCTGGGAAATCGAGATTGTGGTGAAGCCGGGGCTGCGGCGAAGCCGAGATTGTGCCACTGCACTCCTGCCTGGGCGATGGAGTGAGATCCTGCCAGAAAAAAACAACAACAAACAAAGAGAATAACTTATTGTCAGATTATTAATCAGATATTTATTTAGCTCCTAAGTGCCAGAAATACATTGAGGAGCAAAACCCAAGTAGTCATGTGGCTAATGGTTGCATAACAGTAAATTTAGTAAAAGTCATTGAACACTTGAATCTGGTGAATTTTAGTGTGTAAATTATACATTAATAAACCTATTTTTTAAAAAAAGCCCACTGGTGGACTTGTAGTGAGCTTATACTCTGTTGGTAGAAACAGCCATTAAACAAACACGAAATGAATATGCAATAAAACTTGTGGTAGGCAAGGCTCACAGTGGCTCACACCTATAATCCCAGCACTTTGGGAGGCCAAGGGTGGAGGATCACTTGAGCTTAGGAGTTTGAGGCCAGCCTGAGCAACATAGGGACACTCTCTTTACAAAAAAAAAAAAGGCCAGACATGGTGTCATGCTCCTGTAGTCCCAGCTACTCAGGGGGCTGAGGCAGGAGGATTGCTTGAGCCCAGGAGTTTGAGGCTGCAGTGAGCTATGGTCGTGCCATTATATTCCAGCCTGGGGGACAGAGTGAGACCCTGTCTCAAAAAACAAAACAAAAAACTTGTGATGAATATTTTGGAGCCAAGGAATGCTACAGCCTAGATAAATTAATAGGTGAGACCATTAAATTGAGTGGGTTGAAGAAAGCCTCTCCAGGGCTGGGACTTGAGCTGATTATGGGAAGGAGGAAGCTTGGGAGAGTGTTTCAGGTCAGTGAACTAGCAAGTATAAAAGACCTAGGTTGAGGAAAATGTGGTACACTGACAAGATAATGACATTTACTAGATTTCTACTAGAGAAGGAAATATTGCAAGTCTTTTATGCCTCCGCCTCCCAAAGTGCTCGGATTACAGACGTGAGCCTCCGCACCCGGCCCATGCCTGGCTAATTTTTGTATTTTTTGTAAAGATGGGGTTTCACCATGTTGACCAGGCTGGTCTCGAATTCCTGACCTCAGGTGATCCGCCTACGTTGGCCTCTCAAAGTGCTGGGATTATAGGCGTAAGCCACTGCGCCCGGCCTAATTTTGTATTTTTAGTAGAAATGGGGTTTCACCATGTTGGCCAGGCTGGTCTTGAACTCCTGCCCTTTGGCGATCTGCCCACCTCAGCCTCCCAAAGTGTTGGGATTATAGGTGTGAGCCACAGCACTTGGCCGTTTTTTGCATATTTTATGGTTAAAGTTCACAATCTAGTGGGGAAGATATAGAAACAAAGTTTAACCACTGCTTTTTTGTTCATGTACCAGCTTCCCTTATTTATTTATTTTTTCCAGTTTTTATACAAGTCTGTGCAAAAAAAAAAAAGTTTTAATCTCAGGAGACCTATTTGGCTAGACCAAATTGTAGAATTACTCATAATACCCCTTACCTGAAAAAAATGAAGTGTATTGTAGTTTTGTATTAACGAGCTATGAAAAATGATAAGCTAGTCTTCTTACTCCTATCAGTCTGGTAGGCCTTGCCTGTGTATGTTTTCTGTGGAGAAAAGGTGAAAGGTTACTAGAGTGGAGGAGTCTTGAAGAATCAAAATTTGTCAAAACTAAGATGATATGCACACACAACTGACTAGAACATGCATTATCTAATACATATATTTTATTTATTTGAGATGGAGTCTTGCTCTGTCACCCAGCCTGGAGTGCAGTGATGCAATCTCGGCTCACTGAAGCCTCCACCTTCTGGATTCAAGGGATTCTCTTCCCTCAGCCTCCTGAGTAGCTGGGACTACAGGTGTGTACCACCACACCCGGTTAATTTTTTTGTGTTTTTAATAGAGACGGGTTTCAACAGGCTGGTCTCGAACTTCTGACCTCAAATGATCAACCTGCCTTGGCCTCCCAAAGTGCTGAGGTTACAGGTGTGAGCCACTGCGCCGGACCTTTTTTAGATATTTTATATCATCTAAGTTATAGTGTTTTTTAGAAAGGGTCCATCATTGTGCTGATACTTTGGGGAGGCGCTGATTTAGTGAATAGTCACTTTGACTTAATAGAAAATCATGCAAATTAGTGGACTAGTGACTTTGGAGTGCCAGGGAGACCATGAGGTATCTGTGTTTAGACAGTTGAAGAAACTTCCCCAAGGATTACCTCTTGAAATAGCTGCCAGTAGTCATTTCTAGAGTTGTATATGGTTCACACATCAGCATTTAAAAAACAGAGAAGAGTGGTAGAGGAATGTTTAATCCTACTTAGGAAGGTATGAGGAAAGGTGACACTTTAAATGCTTGTCTCCTGAGTAAAGAATTAGCTTGTGGGCCGGGCGCAGTGGCTCATGCCTGTAATCCCAGCACTTTGGGAGGCCGAGGCGGCCGGATCACGAAGTCAAAAGATGGAGACCATCCTGGCCAACATGGTGAAATTAGCCGGGCGTGGGTGGCGGGCACCTGTAGTCCCAGCTACTCTGGAGGCTGAGGCAGGAGAATCACTTGAACCCGGGAGGTGGAGGTTGCAGTGAGCCGAGATTGCACTACTGCAGTCCACTTCAGCTTGGTGACAGAGTAAGACTCTGTCCCTGCCCCCCCCCCAAAAAAAAGAAGCTTGTAATGAGCTAGAGCAAGATGGCTGCCAACAGGTTCCCTTTCCCAAATGCACTCCAAAGTCACTGGCCCACTAATCTGCATGATTTTCTATTAAGTCAAAGTGAGTATCTGCTAAATTAGCTCTTCCTCAAGGATCAGCCAATGATGGACCCTTTCTAAAAAACTCTAGTGTAGATGATTTATTTATGCAGGGGGAATGTTGATTAGATTTTAGAATAAGGAGATCAGTTAGAAAGATAGATGAGAGGATTTAGTCACAAGTGATTTTTATCCGTTTATGGGACTTTGTTACTTTTGTTCTGATTTGAATAGCTTGACATCATGATTGGAGGTTATAAGATAATTGACTGTGTCCATGAAACCCTTTTGAGAGTTTCTCAAAATTAGCCAAGCTGTTTACCAATAGATTATCTCCAGGAGTAACCACTTTTTATCTGAATACTTTGAATAAGAGAGGAATAATGAGCCATCTATGGGTGAAATGTGTTAGGTATAGTGATTGTAACCTGTGAAATATATGTGCTATATCTAGTACCACAATTTGACAACTGTAGTCCTACAAAATATGCTTGATTCCATTTTCCTTGTACTTTTGTGGAATCACCATGGAGGATTGTTCCTTCAAGTAATATGTTAAAGTGCACATAGATGAACAGATTCTTAGGAATAGGTATATTAATATTTCCCACATTATTGCAAGAAATAGGTTATACTCTTTTTTTGGTTTTATTTTTTAAGGCAGTGAAATTCCCACCCTTTTGAGCAATAGAGCCCTCTTTAATTTAAAAACTTTCTAGTCCTGAATTCTGTGTTAGTTATACTTTGTATCTGATAAATTACTTAATGGCAAAGTGACTATGAACTTAATAACAGATTTAATTGATTTGGTATTTTCCTGATTGTGTTAGTCCATTCTCCCACTGCTATAAAGAACTGCCAGAATAAAGAAAAGAGGTTTAATTGTTTCACAGTTCTGCATGGTTGGGTAGGCCCCAGGAAACTTATAATCATAGTGAAAGGGGAAACAGGCAAATACTGTCTGCTGTTATTATCTATAGTATTGATATTGGTGCTCTACCCCTTTTTAAAGGTCCCCACTACTGATTTTAGTAGATATTTAAAGTGTAAAGATTCTGTGCTGTTAAGAAAGGTATGTTTCATTTGTCAAAAATCAGTTGATTGTAGATGCTGTTTTGGTTAATATAGCTCTGTAGTATATTTGGAAGTTGGCTAGTGTGATGCCTCCAGCTCTGTTCATTTTCTTCAGGATTGTTTGTGTTAATCAGGGTTTTTATGTTTTTGTACAAAATTTAGGGTTGTTTTTTCTGTTTCTTTGAAGAATGTTGTTGGAATTTTGATGGGGAGTGCATTGACTCTGTAGACCACTTTGGTTTGTATGGATATTTCAACAATATTAAATTTTTCAGCCCATGGGGTGAAAAAGGGGTATGTTTGCTGGTATTATGTATGTGTATATTTGCATATGTAAATGAAATTGAATGGAATGCAAAAGTACCTTGAGTCCCTGTGGAACTTAGGTTGATAGCTGGTGTATGAAGGTACGCTTGCTTGAATGTTACCCAACTTTGTTGATAATTGGTGTTTAATTGCATGGTTTCTGGGCCAGGAGTAGTGGCTCATGCCTGTAATCCCAGTGATTTAGGAGGCTGAGATGGGAGGTTTGCTTGAGCCCAGGAGTTTGAGGCTGCACTGAGCCATGATTGGGCTACTGTACTCCAGCCTGGGCAACAGGGTGAGACCTCGACTCAAAGAAAATATATATGTATATATATGTGTATATATATAGAGCTTTGTAATCACCGTTATCTCATGGTGAGGTATATGATGTAAAATTCAATGTCATTTCCTATTCCTCGTCAACAACACCATGCTAGGCAACTGTCACTTGTATTTAAAATAATTTTGCTGTTTGGGGCTGGGAGTGGTGGCTCATGCCTGTAATGCCGAGGTGTGCAGATCACCTGAGGTCAGGAATTCGATACCAGCCTGGCCAACATGGCGAAACCCCATCTCTACCAAAAAATACAAAAAAATTAGCTGTGCATGGTGTCACGTGCCTATAATCTCTGCTACTCAGGAGGCTGAGGCATGAGAATTGCTTGAGCCCAGGAGACAAAGGTTGCAGTGAGCTGAGATCGTGTCGCTGCACTCCATCCTGGGTGACAGAGTAAGACTCTATCTCAAAAGAAACAAAAAACCGGCCGGGCGCGGTGGCTCAAGCCTGTAATCCCAGCACTTTGGGAGGCCGAGACGGGCGGATCACGAGGTCAGGAGATCGAGACCATCCTGGCTAACACGGTGAAACCCCATCTCTACTAAAAAAATACAAAAAACGAGCCGGGCGAAGTGGCGAGCGCCTGTGGTCCCAGCTACTCTGGAGGCTGAGGCAGGAGAATGGTGTAAACCCGGGAGGCGGAGCTTGCAGTGAGCTGAGATCCCGCCACTGCACTCCAGCCTGGTCGACAGAGCCAGACTCAGTCTCAAAAAAAAAAAAAAAAAAAAGAAAAAACCAAAAAACCCTCTCTCTCTCCTTTCTCTCTCTCTCTGTATATATATATGTGTGTATGTGTGTGTGTGTGTGTGTGTGTGTGTGTGTGTGTGTGTATAATTTTGCTGTTTGGATTTATAACAGTATGCTTTTGGAAATACTTGGTTATTTTTCAAGTCCACACATTGTATTCTCTTGTGTCAGTCCTTTTATTGAACTGCTTTCTTTGCATTTTATTGATTCTATCTGCTAGGACATTTTATTAGAGTTCTTTGGGATATTTTCGTATGATGCCTGCTGCTGTTTTCCTTTTTCTTTTTTAGAATGTAATATTGTAGTTTAGGTGTTGCATTCATTTTCTAGGACTTTCATGACAAATTACTACAAACTAGGTGGCTCTAAAATAATAGGAAGTTTTCTCTCACAGTTCAGGAGGGTAGAAGCCCAAAACGAAGTGTCCACAGGGCAGATTCTAGGGGAGAATCTTTCTTTGCCTCTTCCAGCTTCTGGTGATTCCTGGCATTTCTTGGCTTCTGGCAGCATAACTCCAGTTTCTCCCTGTCTTCACATGCTCTTCTTTCTCTCTGTGTGTCTCTGTGTATCTTGTCCTCTTCTTATAAGGACACGAGTCATTGGATTTAGGGCCTGCCCTAAATCTAGGATGATTTCCTCTTGAGATCCTTAACTAATTATACCTGCAAAGACCTTATTTCCAGATAAAGTCACATTATGAGGTTCTGGGTGGACATGAGGTTTGCAGGAAACACTATTCAACCCACCACAGATGTGAAGGGAGTGTTTACATGATTTAAGCTCTGAAAGGGGGTAGGAAACAGGACTAAATAATGTCAACTACTTTGCAGTTTGCAGAAATGTTACCTTGGGCCACTCTCCAGTCTGAGAGTTCTTAGCAGTGTGCTCTAGATACAAGTCCCAAGTGAAAGATTAGCTGCTGGGGCTTAGACCATAGGCCTGCCCTCTGGAAGTACCTGTTCGCAAGCTAAAAATAAGTGATGACCTAAAATGTATGTAAGACTATAAGGCCAGGCATGGTGGATCATGCCTGTAATCCCGGGACCTTGGGAGGCTGAGGTGGGTAGATTGCCTGAGCCCAGGAGTTCAAGACCAGCCTGGGCAATGTGGTGAAACCTCATTTTTACAAAAATTATAAAAATTAGCTGGGTGTGGTGGCCCATGCCTGTAGTCCTAGCTACTCGAGGCTGAGGTAGGAGGATCACGTAGGCCCGGGAGGTTGAGGCTGCAGTGAGCTGTGATCACGCCACTGCACTCCAGCCTGTCTCAAAAAAAAGAAAAAAGACTGTGGCCAGTTTGAGCACCAGATTATGACATTCTATCATACTATAAATTGTGATAATTTACGTGGAAAGATAGTATAGTGATTAAGAACTCAAGAACTTTGAGAATCACATTCTCTGGTTTCATATTCTGCCTCTGACCCTTATTATTTGGGTGGACTGTGAGTAAATTGGTGAGCCTCTGCAATGTCTAAGGGTTAAAGAATACCTTAATACATGTAAAGTTCATGAAACTGCCTGGCATATAATAACTGCTCATTTAATGTTTGTTGCTGCTATATCCATCATCATCCTCAGGAGAGGGAGAAGCTAGTTGTCAGAAAGATTGATGCCTTCGATTGTTTTCCTACTGTTGAGGGTAAATTTTTACTGATGAATTCATAGATTCCTACCTAGCCTCAACTTAGGAAAATGTGCTTTCAGGTTGTCCAGTTAGAGGTTGGGGGTAGTAGAGGACATGAGATGAGATAACAGGCTCCTGACTGGGAGCAGTGGCTTAATGCCTGTAATCCCAGCAAGGTGGGAGAGATTCCTTGAGGCCAGGAGTTTGAGACCAGCATGGGAAACAGAAGACTTCCTCTCTACTAAAAATACAGCTGGGCGTGGTGGTGTGTGCCTGTAGGCCCAGCAATTTGGGAGATTGAGGCAGGAGATTGCTTGGGTCCAGGAGTTTGAGGCTGCAGTGAGCCATAATTGCACCACTGCACTCCAGCCTGGGTGACAGAGTGAGACCCTGTCTCAAAAAAAAAAAAAAAAAAAAAAAAAAAGAAGAAAGAAAATAGGTTCTTGGTTTCATTAACAAGGCATTCTAAACACTGAGTAGCCATTTTAGTGATGTATAGAACTTGCTCCCTGACAGACTTTTGTAGTGAGTTTTCATCCCCCTTTATGTCATGAGGGTATCAGCTTGACTTTTAATGTAAGTCTGTTAAATACCTTATCTCTGAAGTTAACTTTGAAGTTGTTTTCAAATGGATAGATAGGTAGATTAACTACATGTTTTAGCAAGCATTTCAGGATGTTTTGCAAGTAATTATCCACTAAAAGATTTGTTGTGGGAATATGGTTTTCCTTACCTTTAGTTTTTAATGTTCCTCCTGGAGGTGTATGTTACTAATAACACTTCTTTGAAAACCACACTGATTGATATTACTCTTCTGCTTACCTGAAGTTTCTTGGTCAGAGTCCTGCAGTGTAGTTTACTGAGCTTATTAAAAGATTTGTTAATAGATGACTAGAATTCACAGAGGATAATAATACCATTAGAATTCACAGAGGATGATGAGATTAAGTATTAAACACTTTACCAAACAAGTTCCCCTCTCTCTCCCTAGTCTAATTGCTGGTCTTTTAGCATTATGCAAAGAAGAGAGAGGAGACTAGTTCTCTTGTTATCTCAGTTAAACTTAACAGCTGTACAGGTATTATTCTTTTTTTTTTTTTTTGAAACAGGGTCTCACTTTGTTGCCCAGGCTGGAGTGCAGTGGTGCAAACACAGGCCATTGCAGCCTCCACCTCCTGGCAGAAGTGATCCTCCCACCTCAACCTTCCAAGTAGCTGGGACTACAGGCAATACTATACCTGGCTAATATCTAAATTTTTTTTGTAGAGATGGGGTCTCACTGTATTGCCCAGGCTGGTCTCAGACTCCTGGGCTCAAGTGATCTTCCCACCTTGGCCTTTCAAAGTGCTGGGATTATAGCCATGAGCCAATGCACCTGGCCTGTACAGGCAGTTTCTTATTTTATATAAAGAAACCTAGGCTCAGAGACATGGAAGTTGTTCACCATCATGTATCTACAAAATGATGGAGTTAGTATTTGAATCTAAACCTTTCTGGGTCTGTTCTTTTTGCTCTTTTCCAACATATGCTATTGCTTCTCTAAATTAGGGAACTCAGACAACCACTATGTTGTATACAAAAAAGGAAGAAAGTACTTAAGTATAATAGCAAGCTTAAATCATATCTTTGATTCTTTGATCTTTTGAAAATACTTCCATGTTTAGTTCTCAGTATGTGAGGAAATGAGTAAGGAATGGGATGGGGTAGGGTGTCTGCACATAATTGAGGAAAATGGATTATTTGAATGGTGTAGTCCTTGAAGATGTGTCCTGTCACATCCTCCTTTGCAATTCGTTTATTTATTTATCTTCAGCAGAAAGATTCTTCTCCAGTTTTCCATCATCATCTGTAACCTTTGCAAGGTATTGCCTTTAGGTTACAAATACATTTTTCAGACAGAAGAATAACTTTCAATATAGGTAATGTCTTAAGAGGACTTTACTGCTGCTTCTATTAATAGTCTCTTCTGACAGTTAAAGATGTGGGAAATTGAAGTAATTGTTTTTATCTTGTAGATTAACTGCTGAAGTACTGATCGAGTTCTGCATTTCTTCAATGAGGAACTACAGGCTGATCTTCTGCCATAATCTCAAACAGCCATAAATGACAAAAGAATGCTTGCTCAGTGAGGGTAGCTGGTGCAGAAGCCATTTTTTAAACTTAGGTATTTAAGTCCTGAAAGGTAAGTTTTCAAAATGATAACTGTCTCCTGCTCTATAAATCCATAGAGGTTTTGAAACTTGCCCCTGTGGCTGCTATTTGATTTAACGTGAGGTTTTATAGTTCTTAGCTGGCACCAGATACGTCGAAGAATGGATGTTGCTTGTTTGAGACTATGTAAATGTATGGTATTTTGCTATCTTAAGTTAATTTTTTCTTTTCTTTTAAGTTGGCTGCATTGTTTCCTAGTCATGTTGTGACATTCTTGATCCAGTGGGTATACACTTGATCCAGTGGACCTTATTTTTGTAAACTTATGAATTTTAGTAGACTTATCTTTGTGATTTGCTATCTTTCTCTTGCAGTGTGAAAGAAATTGTTTTTCTGGGGTGATGGAAAAAAGACCAGCTGGTGTCATGTTGTTCATTATCAACCTTTGAGTTTTTCTTTCTTTTACAAATACTCTTTTCCTACATAAAGTAATAAATGTGTAATGTGTTTATTTTAGAAAATAAATTTTTCTTGGGATTACTTGTTCTCTTATGTGTCAGATACTGGAAATGGCCATCTGAGACATTGTTTTCTCCCACTTCTTTACTGATCACAATTCCTACAAAATTAGGACAAATAACTGTTTCTTCTGAACTAGATGGTTCTGAAACTTTTTATTATGGATAATTATGAAATAACACTATTAAGTCCAGGTGCGACGATGTGTGCCTATAATCCCAGTGCTTTGGGAGGCTGAGGTGGGCAGATCACCTAAGGTCAGCAGTTCAAGACCAGCCCGGCCAACATGGTGAAACTTGTCTCTACTAAAAATGCAAAATTAGCCGGGCGTGGTGGCGCACACCTGTAATCCCAGCTACATGGGAGGCTGACAGGAGAATTGCCTGAACCCAGGAGGTGGAGGTTGCAGTGAGTTGAGATTGCACTATTGCATTCCAACCTGGGCAAAAAGAGTGAAACTCCGTGTCAAAAAATGAAATAACAGTGTTGATAAGAGGACATCTCTTATTGAAAGTTGATGTTGAGAAATGAAAAATTTCTTTTTTACAAAAATGTATTACAGGCTGGGCGCCTGTAATCCCAGCACTTTGGGAGGCCGAGACGGGCAGATCACGAGATCAGGAGATGGAGACCATCCTGGCTAACACGGTGAAACCCTGTCTCTACTACAAATACAAAAAAATTAGCCAGGTGTGGTGGCAGACGCCTGTAGTCCCAGTTACTCTGGAGGCTGAGGCAGGAGAATGGCATGAACCCAGGAGGTGGAGCTTGCAGTGAGTCGAGATCAGGCCACTGTACTCCAGCCTGGGCAATAGAGTGAGACTCCACTCCATCTCAAAAAATATATATATATATATTACAGCTGCTCTATCATGTAGAAATAAGAACTCATTAATCTTGTTCTTATTAGCCCATCATTTATAAAAAGTGGTTATTAGATCATCACTTTCTAAAAAGGATTCTCTCCCGTTTGGACTTATGAATTGAGGGGTTAGATGAGCTTTATATGGCACAGTCCAGAATGGGTTTGGATTTACCTGTGTCATTAATAAGCTTGTTTAGTAAAGGTTTTCTTGGAGCCAAATTTGGTCCTTAATTTGTCTTTGGGACATTAGTGCTTCTTGCTATATCTTTGATGATTAACTTTGCTATTGTTTGATAAGTATGCAAGCACTAAAGGGAACATTCAGCACTAACTCTTTGTAATAGGGAATATATTTAGATAATTGTACTGAACTTCATCTGTAGAACACACTATGGGCCTGCTAACTGGAACATATTTAAATAGATGAGAACACATTCAGGTGTAAAGCATTTTTCTTTAATGTATCTAGTCATATTGCCACCTGTTAATCATTATAGTCTTTTTTTTTTTTGTCTTTCATTTGGCAGAAAAGACAGCTTTGATTTCTGGCTGCAAAAAAGATATGAGGAAGAGCTCCTCCCCTTCCTTGAGTAACTGCAACTCCGTTCTTGCTAACAAAATATTTGGAATTCCACTTGATGAGCTGCAGCAGGGAGGACATCCAGACAATGAGGTTCCATTCATAGTCCGCCACGTTGTGGACTATATTGAGGAACATGGTATACATTTCCTTACTTTGAGGGCTAGCTTTTGTTTTAATAAACACAACTTACCCCTTTTTGACCTTGGATTTTTAATTTTTTTTTTTTTGTATGAAATGTCCAAAACAGGAAAAACTAGAAATTCTTTTTAATATTTTAGTGTGATTTTTACTTAAATTCATATACTTAGAAATGACAGTTGCCCAGCCTAGAACAAGTTTTAGTGGGGGTGATAGGAATATTTTTAATGGATATAAGGGGTGGGGTAAAATGGAATATCCCTTAGAACAGAGATAGTATGTTTCTAGATGTATAATTTGAAGGTTTTTAGTCAAGTCATGGGAGCCAAGAAAGGCTTTCCAAAAGTATGAGTATTTTAAGTTAATAGGAGAATGAATATATATGGTCAAGCAGTTGACTTTGCAGCTTATTGAATGATTGCCTTGAACTAATGTAGGAGGTCTGGAGCAACAAGGACTTTTTCAAGTCAATGGAAATGCTGAGACCGTGGAGTGGCTTCGGCAGAGATACGACAGCGGAGAAGAGGTGGATTTGGTTAAGGAAGCAGATGTTCCCTCAGCTATTAGCCTTCTTAGATTTTTTCTTCAAGAACTTCCTGAACCTGTTATCCCTGGCAGTTTACATATTCACTTGATGCAGCTTTCTCAAGGTAACATAATTTGATACTTATCAACCAGTCATTTGTTGTTAATTTCCTAGTCTTTACCTTTTAGAAATCTTGACATGTAAGCAGTAAGTATAGTATTTTAGAGTTTAATTTGTTATTTTCTCTTTTGCTTTTTGGGGCTGTATGATCTTGTCAAAGGAAAGGCAACTTCCTGGATCCCTCTAGTACTGCTTGCTTTTTGTTATTGGTCTTATTAGTGTAAGATACAAGGTGAAGAAGAGGAAAGGGAGGAGACAAGAACAAGGAGTAGGAGGGGTCATGAAAAAGAAGAGAAATTTATGTAAGGTAATGTGTGTGGTGGCACAATGTCCAATAGCAGCCAAAGGTGTTGCTTAGTGGAGATATTACCACTATTAGGGTTTCTTATCCCTGGTTTGATAGAATTTCCTAGCAAAAGCAAGAAGATAACTTTGATTCTAGTCTTGGAATATACCTAAAACTTGTTCTTGGACGCTTACCTAAAGGAAATGAATATCAAATTGAACATCAGACTCTAAGCCAAAGAAACAAAAAAAGATTTATCTTTGTTAGGTTTTTTTTTGGTGGTGACTAAAAAGTAGTGCTTAGCTAGAGTGGAATAGGAACGGGAAAAATAGGGGTAGAGGCAGCAGAAAGGTCAAAGAACCAAGAAGTGAGGAAATGCTTCTGTTCCTAGAGCCAAATGGTATTCATATATTTGTAATGGAGGGACATGCTTCATTATATAGGAAAATGTATAAAGTTGGCATATAACATTATATATTTCTTGAATTTTATACCTTTTCAGGCTTTTTTGGTATTATGGAGTTCATTTATTGTTTGAATCGGGGCTTCTAAAGAAATTCAGTTATGCTAAGAAATTATAACTACTTCCTTTGTGCCTATCTCTATCACAGCTGGGCATTCTGTAATATGTGTGTATATATCCTTAAGTATTATGTTGTCAGAGAAAGTGTATTTTCTTTTGAAAATGTTTATCTGTCTTTTTCTTAAATTTTAAACTGTGAGCCTAAGTTAATTAGGTGTCTTTGATTTATGTATAAAGGTCAATGCAGAGATGTTCTGTGACCCTCTTACACATGTTTTCTGTACAGCTAAATCATAAGGCTCACTTTGAACTTGCTATATTCAGGAATGGGTAACCTGATTCAGTTCTGTTCTTTTACTGTATAATCTGGATCAAAAAACAGGTTTTAAAGTGAAATGTTATTAGTAAGGCTCCCCTTTTTTCAATTCATCACTTTAATTTTTCTCCCCCCAAAATTACGGTTTTTTGTTTTGAGTTTTTGAATTCATTTTATTATTACAGGAATGTTTTCAAATGTTTATGTTGAGATACCTAATAAGCATTTTGCATTTATTAAATATGAACTGAAACCAGTATGATAAAGGTTTTTTGAGCCTTTTTAGATAACTCTAGAGCCATTCTCTTTATAGTGATAGGTTTCCATGTTCCCTCTGTTAGCTGAATTGCAGACATGTATTTAAAGTTGCAAGATTCAGATAATCTTTCAGTCCTGAATGAAAATTTATAAATTAATAATTGCAATGAGATTTAATGGAAGCAAAGTCATTGACTCACGGGTAGTATCTATCAGAAACTATTTATTTTTCACTAGGATCGTCATTTCAATTGGTTTTCATTTATTTGTTTTTTGTTTTGTTTTTGTTTTGTTTTGTTTTTTAAAATGTTCTTGCTGTCGGCCAGGCTGGAGTGCAGTGGTGTGATCCTAGCTCACTACAGCCTTGATCTCCAGGGCTCAAGTGATCCTCCTGCCTCAGCCTCCTGAGTAGCTGGGACTACAGGGGCGCACCACCTTGCCTGGCTAATTTTTTAAAATTTTTTATTTTTTTGGAGAGACAAGATCTTGCTATGTTGCCCAGGCAGGTCTTGAACTCCTGAGCTCAAGTGATCCTCTTGTCTCAGTTTCCCAAAGCACTGGGATTATAGGAGTGAGCCGTTGTACCTGGCCTGGTTTTCATTTAAAATTATGACAGCATCATGTACTGTTGGGACAACTAAGTTCCTCTTCAAAGACTCAACTTTCTGATGATAAATTGTAAACCAATCCTACCCCTTCTTTTCTTTCAAAAATCGCGCATTTACCCTATTTGAAAAAGTATCAGTCTTAGCCAAGGCCTGGTTTTCATTTAAAATTATGATAGCACCATGTACCATGTTGACATTCATGGAATTACAATACACATCTCATTAATTATTCTTATGCTAACATTCACTTGTGAAGGAATTTAAGACATGCAGAAATACTTATGGTCCATAAGTGCTTTCATGTTTAATATGAGAAATTCACTGTTTTCTTCTATTTTCCACTTACACATACATAATCATTGGCATGTATATGTATGTGTGCACATATACTCACATATACACCCATTTCTTTAATAGCTATTCTGCTAGGTGTGGTAGTAGTTGAGGTGATATTTGCATTTATGTTGTAATATCATCTTTTCATTCATTCATTTAGTTATTCTTTTGGGAAGATGTCTAGATCTCTGAACAAAGGTTCCTCTCTTTGTTTACTGCAGATAATTTTGTTTCTTTTATTTTTTGAGACAGAGTCTTGCTCTGTCACCTAGGCTGGAGTGCAGTGGGACCATCTTGGCTTACTGCAACCTCTGCAGTGCACTGCAACCTCTGCAGGTTTAAGTGATTCTCGTGCTTCAGCCTCCTGAGTAGCTGGGACTACAGGTGTATGCTACCATACCCAGCTGATTTTTGTATTTTTAGTAGAGATGGGGTTTCACCATGTTGGTCAGGCTGATCTCGAGCTCCTGACCTCAAGTGATCCACCCACCTTGGCCTCCCAGAGTGCTGGAATTACAGGCATGAGCCATGGCACCCAGCTGTAGATAAATAATATGATAATATTTTAATGTTCACAAATACATGACAGTTATTGCTTTTTTTTTTTTTTTTTTTTTTTTTTGAGACGGAGTCTCGCGCTGTTGCCCGGGCTGGAGTGCAGTGGCCGGATCTCAGCTCACTGCAAGCTCCGCCTCCCGGGTTCACGCCATTCTCCTGCCTCAGCCTCCCGAGTAACTGGGATTACAGGCGCCCGCCAACTCACCCGGCTAGGTTTTTGTATTTTTTTTAGTAGAGACGGGGTTTCACCGTGTTTGCCAGGATGGTCTCGATCTCCTGACCTCGTGATCCACCCGTCTCGGCCTCCCAAAGTGCTGGGATTACAGGCTTGAGCCACCGCGCCCGGCCCAGTTATTGCTTTTAAGACCATGAAAGAAGCACTGTTGCAGTTGCATTTCAGCTTTTGTTTTTAAAAAGTGGTTTCATTTCTCTGTGGTAGCAGGACAGTGCATTCACTGGTGTGGTTAAACTTTTCATTTAGACTAGGGTTTCACAGCCTTGGTACTGTTAATTTTGGGCTTGATAATTTTTTGTGATGGGGGTTGTGTACTGTAGGATGTTTAGCTTTACCATAGGCACTGTCTTCCCCAAAGTCATGACAGCCGTTCATTTGTCAGATGTTGACAACTTCTGGTTTAGACCATAATGGTTAGTTCAACTGCTTATCCATTGTGTTTTGGTAGAAAACATAGCTAGCAGTTTTGTGGATTAGTTAGAACATTTCCAGAAAATATTACAGTACTTGAAGGAATTGTTAGGGGAAACTTCTCTGATAAACATACATTATTTTCCCTGGATATGATTTAACTAGAAAGTAGACTCCAAAGGAAAGAAATTTAAGCAAGTATGTATATATTTAATGTATTTTGAAGTGCTTCTGTGCCTTATTTGAAGACTTCAGAAACAGGCCAGTATAGGTATAAATGTGTAGAAGAAATGTACCCAACAAAACTTTGGATAATGTTGATAGTATTTCAAATAAAAACAGTATTGCCCACAAGCTTACCACACCATCAAGTCAAATGGTGTAGTATGTTCAACATCTTTTTTCAGTTACTGTGTATTCATTCAGTGAATTCAACTAATGTGTATTGAACATCTGCTATATGCTAGGCATTGCTCTAGACCAGCAGTCCTCAACCTTTTTGACACGAGGGACTGGTTTTGTGGAAGACAGTTTTTCCACTGATGGGGAGAAGGAATGGTTTTGGGATGAAGCTGTTCTAACTCAGATCATTAGGCATTAGATTCTCATAAAGAATGTACAATCTAGATCCCTTGCATGCACAGTTCACAGTAGCGTTCTTGCTCCTATGAGAACCTAATGCTGCTGCTGATCTGACTCGCTGCTCACCTCCTGCTGTATGGTCCAGTTCCTAACAGGCCACAGACTGGTCCTCAGCCCCGGCTGTGGACCTTTGCTCCAGATACTGAGAATTCAGCACTGAAAAAAACTAGGTGAAAATCTCTGCCCTCATGGCTGTGTGTGGTGACTCACACCTGTAATTCCAGCACTTTGGGAGGCTGAGGTGGGAGGATCACTTGAGCCTAGGAGTTCTAGACCAGTCTGGAACACATAGGGAGACCCTGTCGCTACGAAAACTTCAAAAAATAGCCAGCTGTGGTGGCATTTGCTTGTGGTTCTAGCTACCTAGGAAGTAGATGTGGGAGGATCGCTTGGGCCTGGGAGGTTGAGGCTGCGGTGAGCCTCAGTGAGCATGCCACTGCACTCCACCCTGGAGCGACAGCCTGTCTCAAAGAAAAAAAAATCTCTGCCCTCACAGAACTGAAATGCTATAGAGGATAAAGGGAGGATGGATAAATAGATGATAAAAATAAACATATGGATAGGTATGCTAGGCATTAAGTGCCACAGAGCTGGAGAGAATGTTAGGTAAAATTTGTCAGTGTTGGTGTCTTCATTATATTGATAATGCTTGCATTTTTGGTACGTGATTTTCTAAAATAATCCTTTTCTGTTGAATGCTTAGGTTGTTAAAATTTCTCATCAGTTATAGGTACAGTGATTTAAACATTAATCCAGGGACTATTCCATCTGATTTTAAAATTGAAGTACTAGTACTTTTGAATGGACAGCTGGTAATATTACAAAGTATAGAAGAGTTGTTATTGGTTGCATTTTAAATTTTAAGTAAAACTCATGTGACTATAGCCTTTCCTGATAAACTTAAAAATTTTGTTTTCTTTTTTTTTTTTTTTTTAATTTTTGAGACAGGGTCTCACTCTGTCACCCAGGCTGAAGTGCAGTGGCACGATCTCAGCTCACTGCAACCAGTGCCTCCTAGGCTCAAGCCATTGTCTCACCTCAGCCTCCTGAGTAGCTGGGACCATATGTGTATGCCAGTACACTCGGCTAATTTTTGTATTTTTGGTAGAACAGGGTTTCGCCATGTTGCCCAGGCTGGTCTCAAACTCCTGAGCTCAGGCGATGTGCCTGCCTCAGCAAAGTGCTGGGATTACAGGCGTGAGCCACCGTACCAGGCCCAAAATAATTTTTTTTTAATCAACATAGTACTGGAGTCCTATTTCCTGATAAACTTTTTAGACTAGTATTATTTTGCAGATATGGCTAATATCATGACCATAACCTTTTACCAAAAGTTTTTCAGTAAAATAATTTTAAGAACCTGCATAAAAATACAAAATGAAACATAATTGAATTGGTTTTTACTCATGAAGCAATAAATCACTTTATTTTGAGAGAACCTCTGAGCACTTTTTTCTCCCAAATGGGATCCTCACCAATCAATGGAATTAATACAGATCTAGTTTCTGCTAGTGAAAACTCATTGACACGATAAATACAAGGCCTAACTTGTGTGATAAAGTTTACTTGATAAGCAGAAACCAGCATAAATTTAGAGGAGAAAAACAGACCGAGAAATGAAAGACCTTTTAATTTAGTTCTACTGATATTGCTGAAGTTAATTGTTTATTTGGGAAGCCAGGAGAAGAAAATCACACTGTTACTTTGTTCTTTCCTTGTTTTTCCTTTCCAAGCTGAAAGGTATCGCTGATACTATTAGCCCCTCAAATTGCATCTCTGCTTTGCTCACTAGTAGTTTGTATTGTCTGGCATGGCCAGTGCATTTTGACCTTTTATAGTTGGCACTAGTGTGGAAACACAGGTACGGTCATGCTGGAGACAGTAGGATGAGAATTTAAAAAAAAATCAAAACAAAAAAACAAAAGTAGAGAATTGGGGCCAATGAGTAATAGATGAAGAAAACATCCTCCAGCAATTAAGGGGTTGAGTTCCTTTTTTCCAGCTCCCCTTCTCCACCTCTTCTCTGTTTCATAAGTGAAATGGAAAGCCCTAAGGCATTTGGCCCCAGTAGAGGAAGTGAAGAGGTTTTGAATTGTTGTAGTAAAAAGGTGATGTGGGTAGAGTAATGTGAACCTGGCAAAATATCAGAGCTTTGCTTTTTCCTTTATTTAAAAAAACCCTATCATTATTGTTTTATAGATTATAATAATGAAGATGAATTTGGAAGAAAGTTGAGGTTCCTCTTGCAGCAGCTTCCACCTGTTAATTACAGTTTGTTAAAGTTTCTGTGTAGATTTTTAGCCAATGTAGCATCACATCATGAAGAAATTTGGTCTGCAAATTCTTTGGCTGCTGTCTTTGGTCCAGATGTCTTCCAGTAAGTTGTTTCAAAAATTTTTGTTTAATTTTTAAAAATTAGATATGTGAAATGGAATCATTATATTGTCTCCCAAGGATTGTAGGTTGCTTGATGAACAATTATTTTTTATAGTAGATATAATTAATTCTTACAACATTTTTGTGAACAGGCTACAAATTAGGTAGATTTTACAGATGGGAGAATGGAAGCACAGAATGGTGACATAAATTGCCTATGTTCATAAAGTGTCTCATTGGTTGTCTTCTACCTTTACCGGTGATTGATTTAAGAACTCTCAATTTGGACTTTTATTCTTAGCATTTACACAGATGTGGAAGATATGAAAGAGCAAGAAATAGTGAGCAGGATAATGGCTGGACTTCTGGAAAACTACTATGAGTTTTTTGAGAATGAAGAGGAAGATTTTTCATCTAATGATTTGAGTTCAATTACTGAACAGGTGAGAATATTCTATTTGGAGGGATAATTTCTTTCTTTTTTTTTTTTTTTAAGAATAATATGCTCTTGGCCGGGCGCGGTGGCTCAAGCCTGTAATCCCAGCACTTTGGGAGGCCGAGACGGGCGGATCACGAGGTCGGGAGATCGAGACCATCCTGGCTAACACGGTGAAACCCCGTCTCTACTAAAAAAATACAAAAAACTAGCCGGGCGAGGTGGCGGGCGCCTGTAGTCCCAGCTACTCGGGAGGCTGAGGCAGGAGAATGGCGTGAACCCGGGAGGCGGAGCTTGCAGTGAGCTGAGATCCAGCCACTGCACTCCAGCCTGGGCGACAGAGCGAGACTCTGTCTCAAAAAAAAAAAAAAAAAAAAAAAAAAAAAGAATAATATGCTCTTAAAGACTTGCCATAGGCATAAGTGGAATTTAAGTACTGACTTGGAAGTAATTATCTTGATTATTACATGTAATCAGTAGGTGGCACATTCATGATTTTTTTTTTTCCCTGAACAACATCCTGTCCTCCATAATTCGATTAATAAGGAAAAGGCATTAAAATCAGAGTATACAGTAGAGATTTTTTGTTTTTGTTTTTTTCTAACTATTGTTTATTTTGTAAGGATAATGCTGTGTTTTGTTTTTTTGCAGAGGAACTGCTAGCATAGAAGAATATAGGCAAGGGGTGAGAAATTTAAAGTAGAGGGAAAGATTAGGTATACATTTTTAAAAATTTGAAGTTTTTCTTCAGTAATATAGCAAATCAACACAATAGTATAATTATCATTAATGGAAAGCCTCTGGATATTAATAGTTTAAGTGGCAGGTAATTTTTAAATTCTGGTGACTCTAGAATATTAAAATCTCTTTCTGAGGTTACCTTATAATCTTTTACACAATTGTTTTATTTTTTATAGAGACAGGGTCTTGTTATGTTGCCCAGGCTGGTCTTGAACTCTTGGCCTCATGCAAGCCTCCTGCCTTGGCCTCTGAAAGCGTTGGGATTATAGGCATGCGCCACTACGTCCAGCCACTTATAATCTTGATGGTTGAGACTATACAAGGCTCATACTTAACTTTCTCCTTTATGAAATGGGAATATTGAAGCTGAATAATTAACAGTTTATTGTAAAGCCATGTTAGTCCAGTCTTCTCAGGTTTAAAATTTGTGATTTAGGTCTGTGTAGTTTTTCTTCTGCACTTACGTGAAGTGGCTTGCCATCAAACTTTTATTAACGTTAAAACCTATGAAGTCACCTATATTTTGAGTGTTAGTTGGGGCTGATACTTCTTTTTTTAATGGATAATAATTCACCTGTTTCTTAAAAATGGTAGAATATATGGTAAAATGTCTTGCTGTCATCCATACTCACCTTTTCCTTCTTTCTTTCCTCCCCTTGGTTTTTTGTTTTTCCAGTTTTTAAAAGCAAATACAAGTAAATATTTTCTAACAGTTTTTTTCTACAAGAAAGTAGGATACTATCCACACTGTTCTGCCCCTTGTTTTGAAGATCTTATTAGAATATAGAGAGCACGTTATTTTTTTTTTTTTTTTTACACCTGTGTAGTTTCCTATTGTGTGGGTAGAACCTTAAAATTTATTTGATTTATAGTATCAGTCCCCACTTAGAAAGAGGGTGGTACATTCTGGTTTTCTCAGAATAATCTTGGTATCTGTCTGCTTCTGGTGTAATATTTAGAAGCTTCCCTGTCACTCTTAGATGTATTCAGGTTTGCATGGTTGCTTCCCTTCATTTGCTGTGAGATTACAAAGCATCATCTTTTGAGAGGTCGTCGATCATAACAGATTTTCATTAGTCCTGATAGTTCTTGTATATCATTATGTGGATTCAGAGTTTTATTTTCTGGGCAGCCTAACTTTAAAAGAGTTTTGATGCTTTTGTGAACTTTTATGACTAATACTTTTTAATATTTGGAGTTTATACTTCAGCTTTTCTTTATGTAAAGGTTTTTTCTTTTTCTTTTTTTTTTTTTTTTTTTTGAGACGGAGTCTCACTGTCACCCAGGCTGGAGTGCAGTGGTGTGATCTAGGCTCACTGCAACTTCCACCTCCCAGGTTCAAGCGATTCTCCTGCCTCAGCCTCCTGAGTAGCTGGGATTACAGGCAGCTACTGCCATGCCTGGCTAATTTTGTATTTTTAGTAGAGACAGGATTTCACCATGTTTGCCAGGCTGGTCTTGAACTCCTGACTGATCTCAGGTGATCCACCCACCTTGGCCTCTCAAAGTGCTGGGATTACAGGCGTGAGCCACTGCGCCTAGCCATGTAAGCATTTTTATCTTTGGCTTTCCCTCCCTCTCTCCCTTCTTCCCTCTTTCCCTTTCTCTCCTTCTCTTTTTTCTCATTTCTCTTTCTTCCTATCCAAATATCAGGAACTTTAAAGGAACAGTAATAGATGCCAGATTAGAGCTTGCAGTGTGTAGACTGAGGATGAAACCTGTGTCTGTGTGTATATGTAATAAATTAAGGGTAGAATTTGTAGCCTGAATTAGTGATGCATAGAACTCTTGGCACATTTTTTGAGGGGTTCCAGTTATCATACACAGTTCTTGACTTAAAAACTTGGTTTAAGGAACTGATAGATCTCTAAATTATTCTTGCTTGAAGCAAAATGACAAGAAGAGGATAAGTAGATAGGTATGCCTTAAACCTTTAATGTCTTTTGATGCTCAAAAGAAATCTACCTCTTGGGGAGTTCTGCATGCCACCTTTATTTCCTTCCTTCCTTCCGTCCTTCCATCCTGTCCTGAGACGGAGTCTTGCTCTGGTTGCCCAGGCTGGAGTGCAGTGGTACAATCTTGGCTTACTGCAGCCTCCACTTCCTGAGTTGAAGCGATTCTTGTGCTTCGCCTCCTAAGTAGCTGGGACTACAGTCACTTTGGTAGACACTGGGTTTTATCGTTTTGGCCAGGCTGATCTCGAACTCCTGACATCAAGTGATCTGCCTGCCTTGGCCTCCCAGAGTGCTGAGATTATAGGCATGAGCCACTGCACCTGGCCTATTTTGTTTATATTTCAGTTCAGTGATTTTCAAAAATGTACGTAATGGCAGATAAAAATGAAATAATATACATAATGTTTGTGTCGTTTATTTTTTACATTTTTAAGATGATTTGACTTCTAAGAACTGGTAATGTCAACTTAATATTTATATCTTGACTTCTCTAAAGTCTGCAGGATATGCCTTATGTTTTATATTTTGCTATAATTCAATATTTCTTTTCTTCCATGGTTTTCTGATGTCTGCTGAAATGTCTGTATCTCACATGTATTGCATCAGTAGTTTTGTATTTTTTTTTGCACTAGAAAAATTGACTTAAAATACATTGTGCCTTACATTAAATAGAATGGTGACGCACCATAAGGTAGTGTTGAATTCTGCATGTTTGCCCATGGATAGAAAAAAGGACATTAGGCCAGGTGCGGTAGCTCACACCTGTAGTCCCAGCACTTTGGGAGGCTGAGATGGGTAGATCGCTTGAGGCCAGGAATTTCAGATCAACCTGATGAACAGGGCAAAACCCCATCTCTACTAAAAATACAAAAATTATCTGGCTGTGGTGGCACACACCTGTAGTCCTAGCTACTCTGGACCCTGAGGCACAGGAGTCGCCTGAACCCAGGAGGCAGAGGTTGCAATGAGTCGAGATCATGCCACTGCACTTCAGCCTTGGTGACAGAGTGAGACCTTGTCTCCAAAAAAAAAAAAGAAAAAAAGAGAAAAGGATGTTAGTATAATTAAGCTTAATAAATGGAGTAGTGCAGTGGGTCCTGAGAGACATGCTGTAGATTTAATTATCTTGTCCCATGTTGCTAATTATTTTCTTACCAATTTTTTTTATCAATTCTGTCTCAGAATCTATTTTCTTATCAATTTTTATTATGTTTCTGGAATGTGATTTACAAGTAACAAAATTACAGATTTATGAGGTTTTTTTGTAAGTGGATTTGATAACTTTAGTTTGATTTGTGAGGCAGAATTGATAAGGTATTTAAGCAGACATAAATATCCTCAAACTCAGCACAACTTGATTGTGTTCTTAAATATTTTCAGTTTCTTGTCTATATATTTAAAGATGTGGGTAGACCTGGCCCGTCTTGGCAGTGCTTTGATTTTTCTCCTGATTTTAATATTTGAAGGAAGCAAAGTTTATCCAGCACTTAATTCTTTTATAGTTTCATCCCATTAATGCAAATATTTGACTATTAGAATCTTTTCCAGGTAGTAGATATTTTTATTAATAATATGAGAGAGATAGGTGGCTGGAGATGATGAACAGGGAGTGCTTCAAGGATGATGCAGAGTCAAATGGATTTCATATGGATCCTTAAATGAATGAGAATCCAATAGAATGGTTTGAAGATGGAGGTGATAATGATGTTTCTTTATACATTTGAGAAGACAGGTAGCAGCGTTCTCCACAAACTGGAGTCTGGAGAGCAGGCATTTCACGAGGCCCTAGAGAAGGGAATTATAGCAGTCAAAGAAAGAAGACATGTAAGTATGGATGAGGTTTTCCATAAGTGGAGTTGAGGCTGCTGCATACATAGAGCAAGTTCAAAATAACTTCTGAACAAAATAGTGTTGATAAGCAGAAGGTCAGGTTGACAAGGAGAGGATCAAGAAGAACTTCGAATATTAGTGTGGGGTAAGACAGCATTTTAATCCAAGTCTTTAATGCTTAGTTTAGCTCAAAATAATTGAGTCAGTTCTTAGTGCAGGAAGTTACTTTGGGAGGCCTTGAGAGGGGAGAGAAAAAAAACCCACAGGGTAATTAATTGTTCATGTCATATTTTAGTTGATGATTATTGTTGAAAATACTAGAGACTGTCAATTTCTATAAAGCTTATTGAATTGAATATATTCGATATATTCAAGTATAATGCTTTCATAGTTCCTCGGAGCTATTGACTTTAGACACGAAATGATTTTATTATTTTTTTGAGAGGGTCTCACTGTGTTGCCCAGGCTGGAGTGCAGTGGCATGGTCATAACTTACTGTAACCTTGAACTTCTGGGCTCATGATCCTCCTGCCTCAGCTTCTTGAGTAGTTGGGACTACAGGCATGTGCTATAATGCTTGGCTAATTTTTAAAATTTTTTGTGGAGATAGAGTTTCACTATGTTGCCCAGGTTGGTCTTGAACTCTTGGCCTCAAGCAATCCTCCTGCCTTGGCCTTCCAAAATGTTGGTATTATAGGTGTGAGCCACCACACCTGGCCCCATAAAATGATTTTAAAAAGTGTGATATAACATGTTAAAATAGGCCAGCCATGGTGGCTCACACCTGTAATCCCAGCACTGTGGAAAGCTGTGGTGGGTGGATCACCTGAGTTCAAGGGTTTGAGACCAGCCCGGCCAACATGGTGAAACACTGTCTGTACTGAAAATATGAAAATTAGCCAGGCGTAGGGGTGTATGCCTGTAATCCCAGCTACTCAGGAGGCTGAGGCAGGAGAATTGCTTGAACCTGGGAGGCGGAGGTTGCAGTGAGCCAAGATCGTACCACTGCACTTCAGCCTGACCGACAGAGCAAGACTGTGTCTCAAAACCAAACAAAAAATATGTTAAAATAATAGTATCTCTATACCAAAAAGGTGTGAACTGAGTAATTTTTTATTCTGTTTTAAAAGCCTTCTTAAATTTTTTTTTTTTATATTTTGCTGTTGTGCCCAAGCTTTTATTAATCAACCACAATAAGTCCCTGCCCCCCACCCCACCTTTTTTTTTTTTTTTGAGACAGTCTTGCTCTGTCACCCAGGCTGGAGTGCAATGGTGTGATCTTGGCTTACTGCAACCCCCATCTCCCAGATTCAAGCAATTCTCCTGCCCCAGCCTGGGATGACAGGCACTTGCCACCATGCCTGGCTAATTTTTGTATTTTTAGTAGAGACGGGCTTTCGCCATGTTGGCCAGACAGGTCTCGAACTCCAGCCCTCAGGTGATTCGCCCACCTCTGCCTCCCAAAGTGCTGGGGTTATAAGCATGAGCCACCGCGCCTGGCCCCCTTTTATACTTCTGAAAACATTTTTTTTTTTTTGGCCAGTGTTTCCTTGCTTAGATTATGAAATGGATATTAAGTACATCCTCTCAACCTTCACTAGTTAATTAAATACATAGATGGGGAAAGAGGATAATTTCTCATTTGATCTACTTTAAAACCTGATCTATCATTTGAGATTTTCACCTTTGTGTTGAAATCTTACCTCTCAGTTAATCACTTAAGCCAATGATTTTTCAGTCCTTTTCATCAACATAATGTGGGATGGACTAGGAAAGATATTTATAAACACAACGAATTACACAGAATCTGCTGCATGTACTTTACATGTGAACTAAATGGTTCACTAACTGTTTTGTTTTTATTTTTGAGACAAAGTCTTGCTCTGTTGCCCAGGCTGGAGTGCAGTGTGCGATCTTGGCTCATTGCAACCTCTCCCTCCTGGGTTCAGGCAATTCTGTCTTAGCCTTCCGAGTAGCTGGGATTACAGGCACACGCCACCACATCTGGCTAATTTTTGTATGTTTAGTATAGGTTGGATTTCACCATGTTGTCCAGGCTGGTCTCGATCTTCTGGCCTCAAGTGATCCACCCTTTGGCCTCCGAAAGTTCTGGGATTACAGGCATGGGCCACCGTGCCTGGCCTAACTATTGTTAATAATGACTTTTTAGTGACCCATCTGACTAGTGACCTCGATAGACCTGTGGTTGAGACCTCCTGCTTTAGGTAGTTTGGATGGTGGATACTGTCTTCATTGATATAAAAAATGATGTTACATGTAGAAACTAGGATCTATGCTGTTAAAGAAATGACAGCAATTTCAGTTATAATGATAGGCATTATTGCTTATTATGTATAGACATTGCTGAAGAGGTTATGTATATTAATCCTTTCAACCAGCTCTGTGAGGTAGTTAGTATAGCATCTCCATTTTATACTTAAGACTTGGTCAAGTTAAGTAAGCTGCCAGAGAAAGTTAGGGGCAAGTAGGGATGTGTGAATATAGATATTTCTGCCTCTGAGGCCTAGCTTTTAACTACTGTATTATACTTTATTCAGTTTTGAAACTGAATCTTACTCTGTCACCCAGGTTGGAGTGCAGCATCACAATCATGGCTCTCTTCAGCCCCGACCTCCTGGGCCCAAGTGATTCTCCTACCTCAGTCTCCCAAGTGGTAGCTGAGACTACAAGCACATGCCACCATGCCTGGCTAATTTTTGTATTTTTTGTAGAGACAAGGTTTCACCATGTTGCCCAGGCTGGTCTGGAACTCCTGGGTTCAAGTGTTCCAACCCCCTCAGCCTCTCAAAAGTGCTGGGATTATAGGTGTGAGGCACTGTACCCAGCCTGTATTACACATTAAAATAGGCACTCTGTACTTGTTGATTAGGAGTGTGATAGAATATCACAGTGTAATTAACTTTCTTTTGGTTGTAGTTTTACTTTCTGATAGTATTCTAGTAACTGTATTTGTCCATCAGAAAAAACACCACTGTTACATGTAGTAGTAAACACATATATTCTAGGTATTTCTATTGCATTTTTCTAGAACGGAGAAAAAGCATACTTTTATTGCTCAGAGTCTTTAATGACTAGTATTAGTTTATATTAAGCCATTCTATAGATAGTTTCTTCTTTGGGATAACTTAAAAACTCATTTGAAAGTATTTCGCTGGTTTTCTTTCTCTAATATTTCAGTATCTTTTTATTAGAGTGATTACGTACGTAGCCAGTTTGATAATGGAGGACATTTTAGAGCTGCTGCTAGCAAGATAATTATAACCTTGACTTGTGCTTACTGGTCAAAATATGAGTTCTTCCTTGTTGTAGGATCCCATCTCTTCATGAATAATTCAATCTGAATCACTTAGAAGTTAGCTGACATTTTCTAAAATGTAGCTAACATCTTAAGGCAACATTTTTTTGCCCTTCGTTTTTCACACTTACTGTATTAAAATGACTTGTTTAAGGCACCTGGAAATCAGATCAATTAAAAGTCTGTTGTAAGTGTTACATTTACAAACCTAGTTAGAAAATTAAGTTTTCTTAATGTTAACTATACCTTTTAGGCTTACTTATATTCCTAGATATACTAATTGTAAAATTAGTATATACTAATATACTAATTTGCAACTAGTGATACACTAATCTAGCTTCAAAATGTTACATTTGTCTGGTTGCAATTTTATTTTGATATGAGAAAGTTGACAGTTACTCCATAAGAGAGATTGATCTTAGGAAATGAGGAAATAAAAATGAGTTGTTTGTGTTTAAAATTTTCATAGACTAGTATGTCTTAGATGTGTTAACAGTTTCATCACATTTTAATTCTGAATTTCCTTTTATTTATATAGGTTAATGAACTTTCTGAGGAAGAAGAGGAAGATGAGAAGCTGGAACATATTGAAGAACTTCCAGAAGAGGGTGCAGAAAAATCAAATGACATGCCAGAGGTGGTACAATTAAGGATGACTGAAAACATCCTGGAATCAAATAGTGTTACGGCATCAACAAGGTAATAGCTCAGTTGAGTGAACTTTAGCTTTTGAGTATTTCATTCTAAGTGTAGACTCACTCAAGCACTCAGGAACACAAACTATGTGAAAGTTTGGCATTTGTCTGTGAAAAAGAGCAAGAAGTAAAATTTCAAGATGCAGTCTTGCTAAGGAATTTTCAGTTACTAGTGTTAATACCATTTTTTCAAAAACGTAACCTCTTACAAATTTATTCTTAAAGTTTGTTTTGTATTAGCTTATTAATTGGGCTGGATAAAATTTCAGAACCTGTGGAAGTAGCATTGTTAGAGAAGGATACAGTGGCTGAATTGACTTGTATATCCTGCTTCCAGGCTACAATTAGTTTTATCTAGGCTGTAAGGATGGAACTCTGATCCATTAAGATAGTGCTTTCCAAGGCTGGGCACGGTGGCTCATGCCTGTAATCCCAGCACTTTGGGAGGCCGAGGCGGGCGGATCACAAGGTCAGGAGATTGAGACCATGGTGAAACCCCGTCTCTACTAAAAATACAAAAAATTAGCCGGGCGCAGTGGCGGGCACCTGTAGTCCCAGCTACTCAGGAGGCTGAGGCAGGAGAATGGTGTGAATCCGGGAGGCGGAGCTTGCAGTGAGCCGAGATCGTGCCACTGCACTCCAGCCTGGGCGACAGAGCAAGACTCTGTCTCAAAAAAAAAAAAAAAAAAGATAGTGCTTTCCAATTCTTTTCATGTATAAAATGATAATATTTACATGGCGTACTGGGTAAATTCGATAAATGTGGTAGGCTGAAGGCCCTATCCCAGCACATAGCTGGGACCATTGGGCACACTATTTAGGAAGCTTTAGAGAACTCAAGAGAAAGAGTGAACCTTTCTATGGCTTTTGATAAATATTTCCAGACTACTTAAAGGACGTGAGCCAGTTTACATTGTCATACTCCCCATATATATCTTTAGGTCTGCTAAATTCTATGCTAGTTCTCTGTAAAGCTCCATTGTTTACTAACGCTTTCTAATTAGGAGGATACAGCTGTATATTTAGTCCACTAGATTTTTTAAATTTAATTTGTGTTCAGTGGAATGGTGTTTAAAAAGAAGAGGAAATAATAATTTGAGTGAGAAAGCAAAATGTCATTTAAAAGTAACTGGTAATACCTAAGGGAAGAGCTATCTATTGCCATTCAGGAAAACTATGAAGTAATTTAAAATGTCTGCTGCTAAATACAATTATTACATTTCTCCATAGGCCTTTGGATCTTTATATTATGTATGGTTTCTTCAAACATGATCATAATTCTGTTTTGTTAACATGTTTATTTTCTCTTTTGCTGGATTTAACATTCTGTTTTTGCTTTTATGTGTGTTTACATGACCTCCTAATTTATTTTTTTGATGGTCTCTTAACTGTATTTTAATTGTATGTTAAAATATTATCTGTATGTTCAGATATTTAACTATATCCTATCATTCTTTTTTCTTGATATTTTGAGTTGTTTTAGCTGGCTTGTCAGTACTGTACTGCTGCTAAAAAAAAAACCACCTTTGTTGTTTGGCTCTTTTTTCTTTCTTCTAAATTATTTGGATAAATTTACTGGAATTTTAGAGTGAACGTTTCTCTGGCTTTTGGTAAATATTTCCAGACTGCTTAAAGGACGTGACCCAGTTTACACTGTCATTAGCAGTATTTTCTTGAGGACCTTACAGCAATAGATTTAAATGGGTGTTTTAAATTTTGTTAATTAATTTATTATTTTTTTTTGAGACCAGAGTCTCACTCTGTCACCCAGGCTGGAGTGCACTGGCACAATCTCGGCTCACTGCAACCTCTGCCTCCTGGGTTCAAACGATTCTCATGCTTCAGCTTCCCAAGTAGCTGGGACTATGGATGTGCATCACCATGCCCAGCTAACTTTTGTATTTTAGGAGAGACAGGGTTTCACCATGTTGGCCAGGCTGGTCTCAAACTCCTGGCCTCAAGTGATCTGCTTGCCTCGGCCTCCAAAGTGCTGGGATTACAGGAGTGAGCCACTGTGCCCAGCCATTAATTTTGTTAATTTAGAGCTCTACTCTCCAATAAGGTGGCCACTAGTTCCTTCTGTGTTTTTATTATTATTATTTAATGATAGGGTCTCTCACTCTGTCATCCAGTCCGGAGTGCAGTGGCACAATCACAGCTCATGTATAGCTTCTACCTCCTGGGCTCAAGCAGTCCTCCTGCCTCAGCCTCCTGTGTAGCTGAGACCACAGGTGCTCACCACCATGCCCAGCTAGTTTTTGTATGTTTTGTAGAGGTGGGGTTTCAGCATGTCGCCCAAGCTGGCCTTGAGCTCCTGGGCTTACAGGTGTGAGCCACTGTGCCCTGCCACTTGTGTGTATTTAAATGTAAACTTAAACGAACTAAAATTAAATAAAAATTTTAAATTCCTTCCATATTTGTGCCACCTACATTTCAAGTGCTCAGTAGCCACACGTGTGGCAAGTGACTGTCATGTTGGACAGTGCAGATATAGAACATTTCTATCATTGCAGAAATTTCTTTTGGACAGTGCTGATTTAGACAAGTGAATTCATTAAGTGTGTTTATTTATATAATTAACAGCAAGGCTAAGTATTGTTTCAAATACTATGTATTACTAATAGCTTCTCTTTGATCATCTGTCTGGTTTTGTAGAGGATCCTCCTTTGCTCCAACACAGTCCCTTTGCTCCAACACAGTCATTTTAGAAGGATTCCTTGGAGATTTAGTGGTTGTTAGGATTTTTTTTTTTTTTTTTTTGAGATGTTTTCATTCTGTTACGCAGGCTGGAGTGCAGTGGTATGATCTTGGCTAACTGCATCCTCCGCCTCCTGAGTTCAAGCGATTCTCTGGCCTCAGCCTCCCGATTAGCTGGGATTACAGGCCCACACCACCATGCCTGGCTAATTTTTGTATTTTTGGTAGAGACGGGATTTCACCATGTTGGCCAGGCTGGTCTCGAACTCCTGACTTCAGGTAATCTGCCCACCTTGGCCTCCCAAAGTGCTGGGATTATAGGCATGAGCCACCATGCCTGGCCAGTTGTTAGGATTCTTTAATTGCAGCTCCTAGAAATAGATTCTAGTTAAAGTATAGAAAAAGCAATTTATTCGTAAGAAGGATTCTGGGCTACAGTCAAATGGAAATGCAAAGATCAGAACATGGGCAGCTCTGGGAAATTTAGAAACACGGAGGCATGGAATAACCTCTTCCCCATGTGGCTGTTGCTGTGAGAGTTCTGACGGCTTCTGTCTGTTATTCTGCTCTGGAGCAGATAGCTGTGGGGTGGTGGGGAGAGGGTCTGCCCTAAATTTAGTTGCGTGTCTATTCCCATGGCCAGTGTAGAACTGGTCATTGTGATTTATGTGTATCTGAGGACTGTGTGGGATGGAGGGAGGAGCTAGTTTCCCACAGGAAAATAGGGCGATTACCAAAATGTTGGAGTAGGGATATTCGGCAGCAGAAACAGGTATGTCTACCATTGTGGTCTTCTAGATTTAGTGATTTTTATGTGTTTCAGTTGATATCTATGCATTTCCCTTTTATTTTAGTTTTGGCTGATAAAATGTATAAAGATTAAAAAGTACCCATGATTACTTTTTTGGTGGTATCTATTGCTTCATTATAGTGCTTTTCAGGTAAATAAAACCCTTTACATGTCATCAGAGTAGAGGTACCTGCTGTTTTTTTAGTTAACATTTATTTTATTTATGAAAATGTTAATAATTTAACTCTTCTCTTGAAAGTAAAAATATCCACAGTACGTAGTACCTTCAGACTATGTTCAGTTTTTATTCTATTTGTTATTAAAGATGCTCATATTAAAATTTTTTATAAATTACCTATTTTTACATTTATTTTAATGGCAATTTAGTTTTACGGATGTTATTACTGCTTGAGAAGAGGCTCAAGATTGAAGTTGTTTATAGATGTGTCCTCTATGAAATTAAAAGTAAATCAAAATGCATGCCATTTCATAAGTGCTTAATAAGAGATAAGCAAATGAAAAACTGAAGTGGAATGAAGCATACAGCTAGTTAGAGGGAACAGGCTGGGCACGGTGGCTCACACCTGTAATCCCAGCACTTTGGGAGGCTGAGGTGGGTGGATTACGAGGTCAGGAGAGTGAGACCATTCTGGCTAATACGGTGAAACCCCATCTCCACTAAAAACAAAACAAAACAAAAATTAGCTGGGCACGGTGGTGGGCACCTGTAGTCCCAGCTACTCCGGAGGCTGAGGCAGGAGAATGGTGTGAACCCGGGAGGTGGAGCTTGCAGTGCGCCACTGCACTCCAGCCTGGCTACAGAGCGAGACTCTGTCTCAAAAAAAAAAAAAAAAAAGAGGGAACAGGAGCCTTTCAGAAAGAGCGATTAGGGTTTTTTATATATTTTTAGAGATATTTATTTTTGCATGTCTCTCTGCTAAACAAGGATATCCGTTTGTTTTTTGTTTGTTTTCACATGGAGTTTCTCTCTGTCGCCCAGGCTGGGCTGGAGTGCAGTAGCGTGATCTCGGCTCACTGCAACCTCTGCCTCCTGGGTTCTCGACTTTCCTGCCTCAGTCTCCTGAGTAGCTGGGATTACAGGCGCCCACCACCATGCCTGGCTAAGTTTTGTATTTTTAGTAGAGAAGAGGTTTCACCACGTTGGCCAGGCTGGTCTTTTGAACTCCTGACCCCTAGTGATCCACCCGTCTTGGCCTTTCAAAGTATTGGGATAACAGGTGTGAGCCACTGCACCGAGCCCCCATTGAAGTATATTATTTCTAATTCCCAGCAATCCACTTAAGCTTCTTATTCTTGTTTCTTATAAATTATAGAAGTACTTTGCTGAATCTAGCTGATTTCATTAGTATAACATGTTCATTGTTTTAAAAAACTAAGATCATTTATTATATTATTTTTCTCTGAACTCTTCAGAGAGGTAAGAGTGTTTCATTCCTTTGGTTAAATCCCTTTAATGTCTCTCTATTGAAGGAGCCAAAATTCTTAAATGGCCTGTAGGATTCTATATACACAGTCTGCCCCATCCCACCCCTAACTGCTGCACCTTTTTTCCTTTATCTCTTGCCTGCTCTCTCTTTGCTCATTCTCCTTTGGCCATAACAGAATTCCTTAATTCACCAGTCATGTTCTATTTGAACCTTTGCACTGGACTGTTCCTTCTGTCTGGATAGATGTGCCCCTAGATAGCTGCATGGTTCTCTCAGTATGTTCCTTTCTTTGCTCAAATGTCACTTTCTCGGTGATAACCTCCTCATCCCCCATTCTTGATCTCCCTTACCCTGTTCTATTTTGTCCGTAACTGTTATAACCATCTAACATATGTTTATTATTGTTATTGTCTATCTTCCAGCACTAGAAAGTAAACCATGAGACAGCAGGATTTTCTTTACTCACGTATTTATAACACTTAGGATAGTGCCTGCTACAGAATAGGCACTCAGTAAAGTATTACATGTTGAATAAATGGAGCTTTAGAAGCAAGATGGAATGTTCTTGAATGTTCAACTTAATATGATTAAAATTACATGTACAGCAAATGTGTCAGTGTTCTGAGACAGAAGAAATATAAAATACATTGTTTGATTATCTATCTTGGATGAAAGGAGGAGAAATTTCCCTAGAATGCGTAGGGCCTAGTATATAGTGAGCTCTTAATGAATTTGAAACTGGAGATTGAACTTTTAGTAATTAACATGTCATCTTTTTGAGTATTCCTATGAAGTAGTTGCAAACATTTATTGGAAATATTAGGTAGCCTGCTTTGTGTTTCTCTTCAGAAGTAGCCTAGGAAAGTATGTTGGAATCCTAAGAGAAATAAACACTTGGGAGATGGTTTAAGTTACCAGTTCTCAAACTTTTGGTCTCAAACATTAGTACCCTTATAAAAAGTTATTGAGGACTCCAATAAGCTTATGTTAATGTGTACTATACTTGTTGGTATTTACCATGTTAGAAATAAAAACTGAGAATATTTAACTACAGGGAGTATTTCTTTGCCAAGTTGTAGTTTGGAAGGAAGCTTTTTTTTTTTTTTTTTTTTGAGACAGTGTCTTGCTCTGTCACCCAGGCTGGAGTGCAGTGGCACAATCTTGGCTCACTGCAACCTCTGCTTTCAGGGTTCAAGGGATTATCGTGCCTCAGCCACCCAAGTAGCTGGGACTACAGATGTGTGCCACCACACCTGACTAATTTTTGTAATTTTAATAGAGATGGGGTTTCACTATGTTGGCCAGGCTGGTCTAGAACTCCTAGCTTCAAGTAATCTGTCTACTTCAGCCTCCCAAAGTGTTGGGATTGACTATAGGCATAAGCCACCACACCTGGCCTGGGTGCTTCTATTTGTAGCTAAAAGGTAACTATTTATGACCTCTTGGATTTTTATTAATAAATTCTTTCTCCTTTATTAGTTTTAAGTTAGTGCTTCTCAGATATTTTGGTTATACAATCCCCTTACACACTTAAAAATTATTGGGCACCCTAAAGAACTTCTGTTTCAGATGTTATATCTATTGGTGTTTATGATATTAGGAATTAAAACTGAGAAAAAATTATTTAATTTTTTATTTTTTTGAGACAGGGTCTTGCTGTGTCGCCCAGGCTGGAGTGCAGTGGCATGATCATGGCTTAACTACAGCCTTGACCTTTCAGGCTCAAGCAGTCCTCCCACCTCAGCTTGATGAATAACTGGGACTACAGGCATGCAACACCACGCCTGATTAATATTTTATATTTTTTGTAAATACAAGGTCTCATTATGTTGCGTAGGCCAGTCTCAAGCTCCCGGGCACAAGTGATTCTCCAGCCTTGGTCTCCTTAAAGTGCTGGGATTACTGGGCCTTGTTTAGTTTTTTAAAGTAACAATAAACCTATCACGTTAGTATAATTTTTTTTTAAATGAAAAGTAATTGTGTTTTCTAATTCCCTAAACTTTTTTAGTGGCAATGTTTTACATTTTTGCAAATCTCTTGAATTTCTATGGTGAAGGATTCTTACATTTTCTTCTGCATGAAATCTGTTGCTGCTATGATCTGGAAGTTTTGGTATTAGGAAGTGGGGCCTTTGGGAGGTTATTAGGCCATGGGGGTGGGGTCCTCATGAATTAGACTAGAACCCTTATAAAAAGCCTGAGAGAAGACTCCTTACCCCTTTCACTCAATGGTAACACAGTGAAAAGTCTATCAATGGGCCCTCACCAGACACTCAATCCGCTGCCGCCTTGATCTCAGACTTCTCAGCCTCTAGAACTATGAGAAATAAATTTCTGTTGTTTCCTCAGTGTATGGCATTTTGTTACAGTAACCTGAATGGACCAAGACAGAAAATTGGTGCTGAGGAGTGGGTGCTGCTGTAACAAATACCTAAAATATGGAAGTTGCTTTGGAACTGGGTAATGGGTAGAGGCTGGAAGGTCTTGCTCTGTCGCCCAGGCTGGAGTGCAGTGGTGTGATCTCGGCTCACTGCAGCCTCCACCTCCTGGGTTCAGGCGATTCTTCTGCCTCAGCCTCCCGAGTAGCTGGGACTACAGGTGCACGCCACCGTACCTGGCTAATGTTTGTATTTTTAGTAGAGATAGAGTTTCACCATGTTGGCCAGGCTAGTCTTGAACTCCTGACCTCGTGATACACGCACTTCAGCCTCCCAAAGTGCTGGGATTACAGGCATGAGCCACCATGTGTTGCCAAAAAAATTTTTTAAATGAGCTGGGCATACTGTCATGTGCTTGTAGTCCCAGTGAATCAAGAGGCTGAGGTGGGAGGATTGCTTGAGCATGGGAGGTCCAGGCTACAGTGAGCCACGATCGTGCCACTGCATTCCAGCCTGGGCAACTAAGTGGCACCTTGTTTCAAAAAAAAAAAAAAAAAAGACCCTGAAGGCAATTCAGAAATCAATTACAGGCCTTGAGTGCAAGGGCCTATGGAGAGGCCCTAAATGCAAAGGAGGGGCCACCAATGATGGGGGACCTTGGGGACCTTGGCAAGATTCCATTATGCCTGGCACCATACTCTTCTGCCACTTTAGGTATGGCTCTGGTGTGATAATGGGCAGCACCATCTCTACCACAGCACAGAGTGTGTAAGTCGTAGGGGTGTGGCTACTTCCACCATTCAAAGGATGGGGCTGCCCCTGTGACCCAGGGAAGAGGACCATGATGGGGATGGGATATGGTATATTGGTCATTTGGAAAAGATTGCTTCCCTGAGTTCTGTAGATCTTCAGATGTTGGCACATTTGTTAAAGTTCACATTCTTTAATATCACTATTGATTGCATCAGAAGCATCTTTAAGTATTTAGATGCCTTTGAGCTTATGGAGGAGGATACAGGTTTTCCAGAATTTTGATTTTCGCTTGAAAATTCAAATTTTATATTGTCAGTTTTTCTTAAAGGTAGAGTCTTGGTCATTTTTGAGAAAATGTCTGCCAGTGTTCAAGTCCTAATAACCATGGTTTAGATTTGAGTCTATCTTTCAAGTAAAAATGGTATTCCTTAATAGAAGTGATTAGTTTAGCTCTCAAACAAGATAAGCTATGCAGCAGAAGTGCTTTATGAGTACTTCCCATTTACACTGAATATTAAAAAAGAAATGTACTCATGGAATAAGATGAAATTAATCATTGTTTTCTGCTTGTCTATCATAGACTGGCCCCTTTTTAAAAAATTTCAAGTGGCTGGTAAGGAAGAATGCAGTGGCCACAGTATTACTTGCCTGGACTTATGCTAAGATTACCCCAAGCAGCTTTTTCTGCCATTGATTTTGCATCATCATTGTTGAAAACTTTAGACAACAATTTTAAGTTTATTTGAGCATTAAAGGATTCATGAATCAGGCAGCAGTCAAAACCAGAGGAGGTTCAGAGTGCTCCACTTTAGCAGCCTGAGCATTGGGGCTTTTATAGGCTAAACGCAGAAGTAAAGAAATAACTTGATTGGGTAGGCATTTGCCTTATTTGGATATGATACAGTGGAAAGTTCCTAGTTAGAGGTTAGTTGGCGGGTTTTGATTAGTCATCTTACTGTTGACATTGGGTTTCAGTTCACTCATGTAGGAAGCCAAGGCACTGGAGCCATCTCAGCCTGATGGCCTCCCAATTAAAAATTTTTGAAAATATGCAAATGTCAGCGCAGTGAAAAAGGCATACAGTGTGAAGGTACTTCTCACTCTTTCATAGAAAGTGTTTCGAAGACTCTCAGGTTTACAGACCTCATTTTGAGAACCAGTGGTTTAAATGTTTGTGTGTGAGTTGTATTGATTGGTCTGTTCATGCATCTGTTATTTCTGCAGTTGTCATTAGCTATGTTTTGTTAAGATTTAAGCTGTCTTCAGAGTGGAAAAAATGGTAGAGTTTGAGGTGAAAGCAGCCTAGGGTGCATGAAAAAGCAGTTTTGTTTGATCCTGAGGTTCAGTCTTATCCATGAAGTCCATGGAAATCTCAAGATTGTTTCTAAATTGTTGTTTTATATCCACATGTTTATCATTTAGCTTTATATATACATATATATATATATTTTGAGACGGAGTTTTGCTCTTGTTGTCTAGGCTGGAGTGCAGTGGCACAATCTCAGCTCACCACAATCTCCGACTCCTGGGTTCAAGTGATTCTCCTGCCTCAGCCTCCCAAGTAGCTGGGATTACAGGTGTCTGCCACCATGCCCAGCTAACTTTTTGTAACTTTAGTAGAGACGGAGTTTCACTATGTTGGCCAGGCTTGCCTTGAACTCCTGGCCTCGTGATTCACCGGCCTCGGCTTCCCAAAGTGCTGGGATTACAGGTGTGAACCACAGTACCCGGCCTCATTTAGCTTTATATTTAAATGTACAAATTTTAGGGAAATTTTTACCTTTAAAAAATGTGAAGAGAGAAAGGAGAGTTCTAAAAGAGCTTTTACCTAAGACTGTGCTTTATAATCTTTTTCCTGTGTTGTTTTGGGGAAGTTTATTTTGACTTGAGGTTTAGGTGATTTTTAATTTATGCTTATGCTTAAGAAACCACAAACCAAAAAACAATTACTTCATGTTATAAAGTTCGTTTAAAGTTGTGCTTCTGATGCCTTCCTAAAACTCAATTTAGAAAGATGAAAAATTGGGCTGGGCACAGTGGCCACTTCATTCTGTGGGTCCCCTATTATTGAGAAAATGTGCCTTCAGTTGACTAAAGGTGTATGCGAACTGTAGTGGTATCTTTTGTCTTCTCTTTCATCATTGAGTCATATAGTTTGCAAAATATTTCAGTTGACAGATTTTATCAGTTCACATTTTCGGTATCCAGGTTCTACTTGAGTGTAAAAAGGAAGTCATACTTGGGTGGAAGTACCAGAAATGTTGGGCAGTAACAAGTAGAATTTATCCTCTGGGTCATGAGGAAGTTTTATTAGAGTTAAAAAAATGTTTTAAGTGCTAGCATATGATAATATTGACAGGTTCTCTCCCTCTTTTCCCTCTCCTATAAATGATGCATTTGATATTTTAATGACTTGTTATATATAACGTATTGACTAACTTTGTAACAGTGAGAAATCTTTTGGTATACTCTTGTCATAGTTATAAAGTACTCCTAAGTTGATGGGGAAAGTAAGGAAAGGATTTTTACTTTTGGTTTTAAAGGAGCATGAGATTATTATTTTTGTTTTGTTTTATATGTTTATTTTTCGAAACCATAGTTTTTTAAATGGTAATTTTGGCATAGTTCTAGCATGACTTATCTGGAAGCTATCCAAGTTTTAGACTTGAAAAATTAACCATAAATGCTTTTCTCAAATTGGATAATTGAACAATAGCACGCTACCTATTTTGCATAGTTTAGTAATTTCATATTTATTTATTTATTTATTTATTTTTTGAGACGGAGTCTCGCTCTGTCGCCCAGGCTGGAGTGCAGTGGCGCTATCTCGGCTCACTGCAAGCTCCGCCTCCCGGGTTTACGCCATTCTCCTGCCTCAGCCTCCCGAGTAGCTGGGACTACAGGCGCCCGCCACCTCGCCCGGCTAATTTTTTTGTATTTTTAGTAGAGACGGGGTTTCATTGTGTTAGCCAGGATGGTCTCGATCTCCTGACCTCGTGATCTGCCCGTCTCGGCCTCCCAAAGTGCTGGGATTACAGGCTTGAGCCACCGCGCCCGGCCGTAATTTCATATTTATAATTTATGTCCCTGGATGTAGTAGTTTGATTAATGAAAACAGATTGGTTTCTCCACTTATACTGGATTAGGCTTGTATATTTTTGAGAGAAGTCTAGCTGGATTCAAAATTTTGTTTCTCTTTGTCCACCTCCTAAAAAGTTGCAAAGTGAAGAGGAAAAAAAGTGTAGACTCTTGATTGGGTACCTCCTTGTCAGTAGTGACCTCATGTTGCAGTCTGCTTCTGTTTAAACTGCAGAGTGTAGCACAGCTCTACTGTGTGTAGGAGGACTCAGCACTAATAATTGCTCAGCAGTTTTTATAAGCCCATCACCTTCCTTTACTGTGCTTTTAATGAAGTCTTTACCTGATGTTTTTGTTGGAAGATGCCAGGGTATTCAGAATGGTTTACAAGGCTCTGTTGCACAGGTAAAGTGATCTTTACCAGAGTTAGCTGAGACTCAACTGTAGTACTTTTATTGAAATATTGTTTGTAGCATTAAATATTTACCATTGGGAAATGAAAATAATAGTAGTTTCTTATTTTATTTGGATACAAAATATTAGTGACTGGAATAAATGGTTGCAAGATTGATCTTATGTTCTCAAGATGATTATATCATTGTAGGCAGATTTGAAAATAGAGTTAATAGCAGAGGGGATAAAATGTCAGGGAATGACTATAGTCTTCAATATTATGTTTGACTGATGACTTTACGATATATGTGTCCCCTGTCATTTATTGTTTGTCTTTCTAGTCAAGTCTTCCTTGTCTAGGGGTTTAATGAATACGATTAGCATTTTAGGTGGTCTTTATGGCATCTGCCTATAGTACCTATGTAATGTGACCTGAAATTTCTCAGCAATTATTTCTCTTATGTCTTTATTTTAGCTCTCACATCCCTGTGATATCTATACATTTTAGCTGCAGATGCATAACTATATTGATAAATCTTTTTTATATCTATTGGTGTGTGTGAGCCCTGGCTTATACCTGAGGGCTTTTTACCCACAGGATTTGACTAAAGTATGAAAATAAAGAATAATTAAAATCTGTGAAATCTGAAAGCTAAGTCAGTCCTTTTTGTCCTTCAGAAGCTCAGAGAACAAAGTTGTACAATTCATTTTGTATATAGCCTTGTGGGTGACAACCTGACTCTTAAAGTGCAAAATCTATTTATTTGATTTGTTTACTAAGGCTGGTGGGAGGCTTCTTAAAAGGAGCTGTTTATTTGATTGTCCCAGCATATTCTTCAGGACTGAAGAATCTTTACTCTTGCGTTAATAATCGAGCTTGCTGATCACTAGTTTTATATATACTTTTAGTTTTCAGTAGCAATTAAAAGAGATAGGAAGCAAAAAAGATCAACTACCTTGTGATCTATTCAATTTAAGACCACTGGAACTTTTGCCTCTTTTTGGCTCCTTTGAATAACTGGAAATTTTATTAAACTTTATTCTTTTTGGAGGCTAGATATAGATCTAGGCCAATGTTTCTCAAACTTACTACTATGGATAAGAATCATCATTGGCATTTGTTAAAAATGTAGACTCTTGGGCCCTACTTTAGAGATTCGGAGTGGGACCTTGGAATCTGCCTTTTAAAAAGCTTTTTTCTTTGTTTTATTTTATTCTATTTATTTATTTATTTTGAGACGGAGTCTTGCTCTGTCACCCAGGCTGGAATGCAGTGGCGCAATCTCAGCTCACTGTAACCTCCGCCTCCCGGGTTCAAGCGATTCTCCTGCCTCAGCTTCCCAACTAGCTGGGACTACAGGCATGCGCCATCACGCCTAGCTAATTTTTAAATATTTTTTTAGTAGATAAGGGGTTTCACCACATAGGCCTGGCTGCTCTCGAACTCTTGACCTCAAGTGATCTGCCCACTTCGGCCTCCCAAAGTGCTGGATTATAGGCATGAGCTACCATGCTCAGCCTCTTTGCTTTTTTAAAAAATTAATTTTTTAATTAAAAAAATAGATGGGGTTTTGCTATGTTGCCCAGGCTGGCCTCAAGTTATCCTCTGCCCTGGCCTCCTGAAGTTTTGGGATTACAGGCATGAGCTGCCATGGCTGGCCTCATTTTGTATTGGAAAATAAATCATACTATAGAAATGGGCATAAAGTAAATGTATAGCAACACAAGTTAGAGGCAAATATCCTTGTACCGACACACACCTGTAAATAAACTGTGACACCACCCTAGTAGCTCTCAAAATCCTGATCCCCTCCCTCCCTACGAAGGCGATTACTATGTGGACATTATAGCAATCACTTCCTTGTATGTCTTAGAGCTTTATGAAAATGAAATCAGATTATATGTAAATTCTTGGTCTGGTTTCTTTCACTGAACACTGGTTTTTTTCACTGCGTAAGTTTGAGATTTATCCACGCTGCTGCATGTCACTATGGCTCATATCATTGTTGTAAAGTATCCTCTTGTATGATTATGCCACAATTATCCATTTTACTGTTGGTGGACAATTCAATTGTTTTTACTTTGTGACTATTATTAATAGTAGTATTATATATGTTCTTATACACATCTTCATGTGCATGCAGAGGAAGACATAACACCTGTCTTCAGTTTTAGTAAGTATTCCCTAATTATTCAAAGTACTTATTCCAGTTTACACCCCTACTAACCGTATGTGACAGTTGCTTCACATCCTTGCCAACACTGGCGTTAACTTATCTTGTGAGCATATAACAGTATTTCATTGTCACTTTAATAAGAGCCCTCCCCTTTTTCATATGTGTTTTGGCTGATTCCTACTTTTGTGAACTTTAGTCGTTCATTGAAGGCTTTTTTTTTTTTTTTTTTGAGACAGAATTTTGCTCTCGTTGCCCAGGCTGGAGTGCAATGGCATGATCTTGACTCACCACAACCTCTTCCTCCCGGTTTCAAGTGATTCCCCTGCTTCAGCCTCCCAAGTAGCTGGGATTACAGGCATGTGCCACCACGCCTAGCTAATTTTTGTATTTTTGGTAGAGATGGGGTTTCTCCATGTTGGTCAGGCTGGCCTCGAACTCCCAACCTCAGGTGATCTGCCCCCCCTCGGCCTCCCAAAGTGCTGGGATTACAGGCATGAGCCACTGCACCTGACCTTTTTTTTTTTTTTTTATTTGTCAGGAGACTTAAAAAATATATATTATATTAAAAATAGGTTTTTAAAATTTTATTATTTTTCATTATGTAAAAAATAGTTCCTGGCTGAGCATGATGGCTCACACCTGTAATCTTAGCACTTGGGGAGGCTGAGGTGGGAGGATCACTTGAGCTCTGGAGTTTGAGACCAGCTGGGGCAAACCCTGCCTCTACAAAAAATACAAAAGTTAGCTAGGCATGTGCCTGTAGTCCCACCTACTTGGCCAACTGAAGCAGGAGAATCCCTTGAGATGGGGAGATGGAGGCTGTAGTGAGCTTTGTGCCACTGCACTCTAGCCTGGGTGACAAAGTGAGACCCTGTCTCAAAAAAAAGTTTCTAATTTTAATCAAATTTATCACTCTTTTCCTTCTGTGGTTAATGCTTTTTGTGTCATGTTTAAGAAATCTTTTCCTAAATAAACATTTCCACATTATCTTCTTACAGCTTTATTATTTTACCTTTCATGTTTAGATCTACAGTCTACCCAGAATTGATTTTCTCTCTCATGTGTGAGATCAGGGCTGAGTTAACTTTTTCAATATGGATACCAAATTGTATCAGCATTCATGTTTGAAAACACTGCCATTTCCCTGCTTCTGTATACCACCTTTTGTTCTAAATCAAGTGTGTATGATGATTGTTTTTTTCTGTCTGCCTGTTTTTTTGTTTGAGTACCATACTATTTTATTTACTTTGGCTTTATGGTATTTGAGGTTTGGGATAAAGTACAGATCTCCAACAAAATAACACTGTCACTTCAGCAGATTCTGATACAAGTGGTCCATGGATGACATCCCTGCTCTAGAGATGCTCTAGAGCATCTCCATAAGAGAGCTCCCAAATTCTGGCTTAGTATATATGCCTTTGTTTATAGTTGTAAAAACACATTATTAAATGGAGCTATTTTGATACATAGTTGCACACATTGTTCATGCTTGCACATATAAAAACAATTTCTGGTATTTTCTAATCTTAATGAGCACCAATGATTTCACAATGGTCCATTGTATGTATCCTGGTCCATTTTATATATTTATTTGCTGATATTTCTTCCTTATAATTCTGCAAATATAGTAAAATGTTAATTATAGACTCTAAATGTTGGGGCTGTAGGTGTTCTTACACAGTTTATTTTCACTTTTCTGTATTTTTGAGAATTTTTATAATATTGGAAAAATGGTACAGAGAATACTTTATGGTATAAAATCCATCCTCCCCTTTTGTATCTACGATGGATTGTGGTAGATTTGATAAACCCTTTTTGATAGAGTCTCAGACTTTCTGAGTCAAAGTGCATACACATTTTTAGAGCTCTTTGAAATGCATTACTAAATAGATTTCTGTAAGAAATTTTTACTTGTTAACCTTCCCACTAGCAACATGCATGTCAGTTTCATAGCCTTTATCAATATTGACATCAGCAGAAATATAAATTTTATTCTAATCCTTGTTTATTTTTTTTGAGATGGGGGTCTTGCTATGTTGCTCAGGCTGGCCTCAAACTCCTGGGCTCAAGTGATCCTCCTGATTCAGCCTCCTGAGTAGCTGGGGCTTGAGGCATGAGCCATTGGCACTTGACTCTATAATCCTTATTTTAAACTTGTATATCTAGTTAGGTTGATTATTTTTCTTTTTGGTTAATTCTTTATGAAATATCTTGTATCCGTTTACCTGCTAGCATTTTATTGATAATCTAATCTGACAAAAAAGGGTGAGAAAATTCCTCTGGGAAAATGAGCAGATGACTAACAAGGGCAAATCTGAGAAAGAACAGAGAAGATATAAGCCCTACCAAGAATTAAAACATATAAAACTTTAGTAACAGACTGATGAAGTAAGTAGTTGGGAATTAGAGAGCTTCTTCAGAATTTGGTATAAGATACAGCAAAAGCTCACCAGAGATCACAAATTAAATGATTAAGAGTGTTCAATTTATAGTTCCCCACACCATTCAATATGCCACATTGTCAGTGGTTTATAATTAGATATTAAAAATAAAATGAATATTTTTCAGTGGGCAAGGAATCATCTAAGTTTAGTAGAGATTGCAAATATTACCAAGGAAAATAAAACAGATTGCACCACATAAAGATTTAATTTTTATAATTTAATAACAGCTGATAACCAAAATGTAAAAATATAAGCAATAGTTTATTAGAGCAAAATATCAGAAAAAGATCTAATATCCTAGTTGACGTTAAGACTCTTTAGGGAAGGCCTTATTTATCTTTTTACTTTCTGTTTTTTTCTACAGAAGTCAATAATTATTTAACTTTTAGCTCACAGGAAACTACTAGAAATAAACTGATGATGGCTACACTCTTCTTTGTGCCATGTTTTGGGGTTTTTCTCCCCAGCTTTTTTGGATTTCAGAAATGAAGTTCCAAAAAACTTTAGTTGTTTTATTTTTCTTTCTTTTTTTTGAGACAGGATGTCTTTCTGTCACCCAGGCAGGAGTGCAGTGGCACAATCACAGCTCACTGCAACTTCCCTGGGCTCAAGTGATCCTCCTGCCTCAGCCTCCCAAGTAGCTAGGACTACAGGCATGTGCCATCATGATGCCTGGCTGATTTTTAAATTTTTTTGTAGAGATGGGATCTCGCTATGTTGCCCAGGCTGGTCTCGAACTCCTGGTTTCAAGTGAACCTCCAGCTTTGGTCTCCCATAGTGCTGGGATTACAGGCATGAGCCACCACACCTAGCCAGAAAAATCTTTAAGTGTGAATATTGGTAAACACTTCCCTGGAGACGATCAGCATGAAGGCCTTTAGAACTAAAAATAATTCATTGGAAACTAGCATGATACTGGCAGTTAACAAAAATATTTTTATACATAGGAGGGGTTATGTGTGTCAGACCAAGAGGGCTTACTGTTGTCTGATAAAGCATTTGTTCACTTTGCTACTGAGAGACATGAAGATTGCTCAGTGAATGAATGGTAAATGATACTCATTTGGTTTCCTGCAATGGATCCTGACAATACTAACTTGATATCGTTTGTTCTGCATGTTGGTTAGAGATTGTATTGCCACATTTTGGAGGATCTTCATAAAACTAATTTCCATTTAAAAAATGACGAGGTAGCTACAGATGTGGTGTTCAGGTCAAGAAGGCAGGGTCACTCCTCTCTATGGCTAAGTATTGACTGTGATGATGTGCTTAGGCACACAGTGCCATTTAAACATACCTTATCTTTTATCTGATAAATGATCTTTTAAAAATTACCTGTATTCACGAACAGCTAATACTACTGTTCACTTAAATCCAGTACAACTAATTTTCCCTCCAGTTTTGGAAATCGATCAGTTTTCCTCCAACTGAGCACCAGAGAAAGTAGTTGTCCCACTCTCACCACCACAAGTATATATATTTGGGGGTCTTTTTGTGTGAAAAATAGTTTATTTAGAAAATTAGATTCATCTTCTGTAAGAGGTGCTCATGCTGTGGTGTGTGTATTTTTGTTTTTAGTCACTTTTCTGTTATAGAAGACAGTAGAGCATCTTTGTTAATAGCAGGGTCTTTGGGGTACCCAACCCAGGGCCATATGCATTTGGCCAAGTTAATTAACATCTTTGAGCTTCACTTTTGTGGAAAGGGGGAAATAATTGTAACTCCTCGGGTACTGAAAGTTATTAAATGAGAGATAAATGCTTGTAATGCTCCTAGCTCATAATGAATTCTAACTTTTAAATTTTGGTCTTGTTAGTGATACGTTTTTCCAAATTTATTTTCTTTGGTTAATATTTGAAAGCTTTACCAACCAAATTTAGAAAATATTTCCAACTTGATACGTAACCAAGAATACAACACTTAGTATGTGCTCTCCTGGTTGTGTCAAGGTAGTGCAAATGTGGCAGATTCAGCACATTTTGTAGTACTGATTATTGAACGTTTTTATAGCTAATTTCTTTCTTTGATTACAGCACCCATATATCTCCCATCAGCATCCTACCAGCGTCTACAGAGTAAGTAGTGTATTTATAGAAGACATTTTTAAGATTTTAAGATACTACTAAGCTGTAGAAATGAAAATAATGTATTTATTGTGCTGACTTTAGAGGAAAGACTGTACACAGGCAGTAAACTAGTTTTTTATGTACTGTGATAGGAACAAATGAAGAAGAAACCCATTGCATTAATATACAAAATAAAGATGAGCTTTCTTCAGATGATTCTTTTGAATCCTCTGAAATAATTGAAAAATGTTCATAGAATATGTTTTTAAAAAGTAGACTTTACATAAAAAGTGTGAGCAATACTCATAGTTTCTTTCGTTTAGATGTTAGTAGATTATTTTGCTTTATAAGAATAGCTTTGAAAAGCCTTAATGAGTGGTTTTCTGTATAGTGAGGAGTGAATTATAGGGACAACTGATCATTCCCATCTCAGTAGTAATAGTGACATTATGGTTGATTTGTATATGATTGTTTGGGTAAATTTCACTTTTAAAACTTAAGCCAGTATCATGTATTCCTTTTATGTATTTCTTTTTACACTTCGGTTTACCCATTTAAGTACCATAATAGTTTTACTGGTCATAGGTTTTAGCATTTATGTCTGTGTCACCAGATGCCCAGTTAGAGTGACTGCTTCTTACTAAAATGTATTATGTTTTGTAGTATTTTAGAAAGAACAATTAGAGCAGCTGTGGAACAGCACCTTTTTGATCTGCAGAGCAGCATAGATCATGATCTTAAGAATTTACAACAGCAAAGTGTGGTGTGTAATAACGAAGCAGAAAGTATTCATTGTGATGGGGAAGGATCTAATAACCAGTAAGAAATACTTTATTGTTGTTTATTAAATGTTATAAAATTGTTTTATCTTAAAACTAATTCTACTTAAATAACAGGATCTCATCTTTCTTGGAGATTTCTGAAAGTCATTGTGAAAAGTGACTTTGTATATATACTTGTATATACATCCATAATTAACACTGAGTATCTCATAACTTTTTTTATAATGTATGTTTATTAAGTTCAACACAGGTTTTTTTTTTCTTCCCTGAACATCGAATGAAGTAACAAGCTTACCTTTAGGAATTATGTTGTATGAAAAATAACTTTAAAAAATTAGACTGTGCGAGAGAGTGATCTAGACAGACAGTTGCAGGGGCAGCAGATTGATATCACTATTATGCATATAATCATTGAGTGAAATGGTGGGCAGAATCATCCTTTCTATTTAAATAGTTATCCCTTGCCACCAGCCTATCCCCTCCTTACGCTTTTGTTAGGTTAGCTCTTAATACAGGTTGAACATCCCTAATGGAAAAATCCAAAATCTGACATGCTCCCAAATCCAAAACTTTGAGCACTGACATGATACTCAGAAGAAATGCTCATTTGAGCATTTTCGATTTTGGATTTTCAGATTAGGAATGCCAGTCTGGCACCTCTCTTTGGGATGTTGTGAGGGACTTTGTTGTTACGCTCTCTGAAAATTTTCATAAGCAAATGAATGTCTTTTAAAATAATTTATGAGCCAGTTGCTTGCTAACTGGCAATATTCCAAAATCTGAAAACAAACAAAAACCAAATCTGAAACACTTCTGGTCCCAAGCGTTTCCGACAAGGAATACTCAACCTGTATTTAAATATGTATTAGTTAAAAGTACTTGTAATGCGTGATGTTGCTCCACTCTTCATCTGACCTGTTACCTTTAAATGAAGGAAAGCCTCTCTTTGTTTTCTGTTACTTCAGTCCTGTACTTCAGGATACCTGTGTGCCTCCCTCAGAGACCATGGTGCAGTGATTTCATGTTTTTCATATATCAGTTTTTTGCAGGGGGACAGATGAGAAAGATGTACCCAAATCTAGAAGATTTGTAGGAAGGTAAAGGAAAAAAAAAGATTATTGGGGAGTGATTTTTTTTTTAAAGACAGTTTTTAAAAGGGCTAACTAGAATAACTATCAAATATAAAATGAAAAATATAAATTGATGTGAGTACCAGTGGTGGAAATGTTTATTTTTGGAATACCATATAGTACAATTGCAAGCACCATGGATAACACTGCCAGGCAGTGCAGCTGTATTTGATGGCCTTGGTTTGTGTACTTTGAAGGCATGATTAGAATGTATACAGCTGGGAAAAGGTGGGAGAGGGAAAGAGAGGAAAAATAGAAAAATTGAAAAAGAAAAAAAAGCATGTATACAACTGGATCTATTGGGAGTATTTGGGCAGAATATGAAGGAAAAAATCAGTATCTAAAAGTTAGAAATAATGGGAAAATGTTTCAAAGGATGTAAGCAGATTTCTTGGAGTTTGTCCTTAGCTTAGCTAGGGATTCTGCAAACCTATACCCATTACTCAGATGATAGTCTTATCTTGGGGAACACATGTTCTATTGAGGGTAGTGGTATCATCTTTGGAAACAAAAACTGTAGCAGTGTTTTGGATATTCTAAACTGTGTAAGATGACAACTCTGCAGTAGGAAACTATTTCTGTTTTACTTGATAAGGTGTTGGACTTGTACTGGACTAGTACTGGACTTGTATTTGATCAGGACAGATGTGTCATTATTATGTGAGAGTGTGCATTTACAAGGGAAATGATTATTTTGGAACATAAATTATTTTAAAAGCCATTTATTCGCTTATGAACATTTTTAGAGGGGATAACAAGGTCCCTCACAACATCCCAAGGAGATAAAAATGTAGCAGATTTAATAATCTGATTTAGCAAGACAAAAGTATGGATTTTTGTGAAAAGTTCACATTTTCTTTAACAAGTAAAAGTTTCAGATCATTATTCATATTTACTTATTTTAAAGTAAAGGCATTACACACTCAACATTTGGCCTGATCTAATTTTTAAACTTCATCCCTAGGGTTGATATTGCTGATGGTATTATTAATGCCAGTGAAAGTAACAGAGACTGTTCAGAACCTGTGGCTAGCACTAATTTAGACAATGAAGTTATGCAGCAAGATTGTGTATTTGATAATGAAGAAAATAACCAGGTAAGGAATGTCAAAAATATGTGTTAGATATACAACTTTGATTGCTTCATGTGTTTCTTTGATGCCAGAAGTTTTAGTTCAGTATTTTGCTGATACACTTAATTGTCTCAATTATAAATCCCCAAGAATATACATTCTCTCAGAGTTTAGGAAACATCACTGGGTAGAGAAGTATAATACAACTTATTGACTGGGTGTCACTGGCGGCTCACGCCTGTAATCCCAGCACTTTGGGAGGCCAAGGCGGGCAGATCACAAGGTCAGGAGATTGAGACCATCCTGGCTAACAAGGTAAAACCCCATCTCTACTAAAAATACAAAAAAATTAGCGGGGCGTGGTGGTAGGCTACCCGGGAGGCTGAGGCAGGAGAAAGGTGTGAACCCGGGAGGCAGAGCTTGCCGTGAGCCAAGATTGTGCCATTGCATTCTAGCCTGGGCGACAGAGTGAGACTCCATCTCAAAAAAACAACAAAAAAAACCAAAAAAAAACTAAAAAAAAGTTTCAACTTGTTTTAAATTATTTTCCTAGAAAGAAATTATGATGTCCGCTGAGGTAGCTAGGTGGTATTATGGTTGACTTTTGTTATTTTTAAGACAGCTTCTGTATTTCTTAGGAGTTTTGCTGAAGAACATGGTATAGGGGAGAACATATAATATTCTCATACAGTTCTTAGGATGGGATAGACCTCTGCAACAAAATACTGGTTAACAAGAGAAAAACAAGTTTTAAGACATGTATCCCTCATATACACATGGGAGATACTCGGGGGAAGTGAGTAAATCTCTCAGAGGTGGCTTAAATACCATCATGTCCTGAAACAAAGGAAAAAAGGGTGTTAGGGAGACCTAGTTGTAATGAGATGACCAGGAAAATCACTGTAAGCAAAGTTAATCTTTGCCCTGAAGATTGATAGTTTTTAGTGATTTGAAGTCATATTTCTTTTGCTCGTACAGAGAGGAGACACCCGTAGAAACGGAGATTTCTACTACAGGTGAAAATTCCTTTTATAAAAGGGTGACTTCTCTGTATTATCCTGTGTTTGCTATTTCTGAAAATAATAAACTAAAAATAATCCTTATGCCAAAGAGTAATAATTTGATGTGGCATGTTCTGAATCCTCACTGTTGGCATCCTTTCTTGATTAGCAAAAACCCAGGAACATTGTTGTAATAATGACTAAATTATTGTCACTGTCACATTTGTTAGTTAACTTTTTTTTTAATATAATTGCCATTAAATGTAAAAAGCAGCATCTTTCTAAGACACTCAAAATGTAATTTTGATACTACTTTTAAAAATAAGATGCTAAATTAATAGATAAGGTGGGTTTCCTCAGTATATTTTCATTCTAAACCATACACTAAAGTAGGGCTCAAGAGGAATTTAGAGTAAGAAGACTTAGGCTTTGTATTCTGCCTTTGTTCAGTATCACTGGATTATCAATTTCTGCCTGTCTACCTAGTCATTCCCATCAGTTTAAAACATTTATACTGTTATTTCTTCCAAGTTCAGAAAAATCCCTCTCTTGACTCCCCCCATCCCATTCTAGCTACATACACCCTGATTTCTCTGCTTCCCTTTATAAATAGAATTGCTGGAAGAATTGTCTGTGTCTCTTTTCTTTAACTCTTTTCCTCCAATTTTCTCCTAAATTCACTGCAGCTATCCTTTCCTCTGACCATTCATTCCTCTGAAATAGCTTTTGCAAGTCACCAGTGATGTCTGTTGAATGTTTTATTTGACCTAATAGCAAAGTTTGATTCAATTAATTACTCCCACTACCTTGATATACTTTTTTCACTTGGCATTCAGGATAGCTCATTCTCTCTCATTTTTCTTTTTTTCCCCTACACTGGCTGTTCTCTCATTCCCCTCTGCTGATTGCTCTTCCTCTTCTGAATCTCTTAAATTTGGAATGGCCCAGGGCCCATTTCTCAGATTGCTTGTTTTTATTCACTTCCTCAGTAATCTTGTTTAGCCTAATGGCTCTAACTACCATCTATATGCTACTGATTCCCAAATTTGTATCTCCAGTCCAGACGTGTTTTGGAATTTTAGATTGCTGTATCCAACTAGGCACCTAGCATTTCCACTGGTGTATCTTTACCAAGCATCTGTTGAGTAGGAAAGATTTCTTTCCTTACCTGTCATTAGGTTCATAGCTGAGGCACCTGTAACAGAAGACATTAATAAGAGAAAAGCGTACACATTTATTTAATGTAAGTTTTACATGACATGAACACCTTCAGAAATCAAGACCCAAAGAAACAGACACACCTGTGTATTTTAATGCTTTGGTTTGATGAAAAGTGGACAGTGGTGTGGATGAATAATTAGACAAAGAGGATGATAAATGAAGGGTGGCTGATTAACAAAGGCCTTGTTTGTTGAGATTCTTTTCTGTGTCCCTGTGTATTCAGAGATAAGGGCATTCCTTTCGTCCAGGTATAGGGTAGCTACTTCTGGAATGAAGGGTTTTTTTTGTTTGTTTGTTTGTTTGTTTTGAGATGCAGTTTTGCTCTTCTTGCCCAGGCTGCAGCAGTGGTGCAATCTCAGCTCACCGCAACCTCTACCTCTCGTGTACAAGCAATTCTCCTGTCTCAGCCTCCTGAGTAGCTGGGATTTCAGACGCCTGCCACCATGCCAGGCTAATTTTTTGTATTTTTAGTTGAGACAGAGTTTCACTATGTTGGCCAGGCTGGTCTCGAGCTCCTGACCTCAGGTGACCTGCCTGCCGTGGCCTCCCAAAGTGCTGGGATTACAGGCGTGAGCCACCGCACCCAGCCAAAGGTTTTATGACTTACTTCAGAAGAGAAGTCTGACCATTTTTTACTGTTTCTGTTGCCACCCTGCAGGTCCAAACTGCCATCATGTCACCTGGATTAATATTGCCTCCTAATTGATCTCATCTTTGTTTCTTGATGGTGTGTTCTCAACACAGAACCACAATGATCCTTTTAAGAGGAAAATTAGATAATGACACTTCTCTTCCTAAAACCTTCTAGTGCCATCTAGGTATCAAAATACAGCTGTAGGCACTACGGAATATTGGCTGTGATAGTCAGGATTGAGACAGCTAAATCTTAAGTCCTGTCTGGATTGCTTATTTGTGGATGTCTCCTTAGCTTACATTCTTACCTAGTCTTGCAGGTATTTCCTCAATTTTGCCAAATCTCCTCATCACTCTGTGTTTGTGGCAGGCCCTCCCACTTACCTACCTACTCTAGTCTCTGAACTTTTTGTCCTTTTTCCCTGCTTCCCTTTCCTACCCACTTTTTTTTTCCCCGAGATGGGGTCTTCCTTTGTTGCCCAGGCTGGAGTGCGGTGGCACAGTCTCGGCACAGTACAGCCTCTGTCCCCTGGGTTCAAGCCATTCTCCTGCCTCAGCCTCCCAGGTAGCTGGGATTACAGGCATGCGCCACCAAGCCAGGCTAATTTTTGTATTTTTAGTAGAGATGGGGTTTCACAGTGTTGGCCAGGCTGGTCTCGATCTCCTGACCTCAAGTGATCTGCATGCCAGAATAGCATCTGGCACATAGTAAGCTAGTAAGCAACTTGGTAAATAATTCGTTGAATGAAATTGGTGTATCAGGCTGGGCGCAGTGGCTTACACCTGTAATCCTAGCACTTTGGGAGGCTGAGGCAGGTGGATTGCTTGAGCCCCAGGAGTTCAAGACCAGCCTGGGCAACATGGTGCAACCCCTCTCTATAAAAAATAAAAACCAGGCATGGTGGCTCACGCCTGTAATCCCAGCACTTTGGGAGGCCGAGGTGGGTGGATCACCTGAGGTCAGGAGTTTGAGACCAGCCTGGCCAACATGGTGAAACCTCATCTCTACCAAAAAATACAAAAATTAGCTGGGTGTGGTGGCACATGCCTGTAGTCCCAGCTACTTGGGAGGCTGAGGCAGGAGAATTTCTTGAACTCGGAAAGAGGGGTTGCAGTTAGCCGAGATTATGCCACTGCACTCTGGCCTGGGCAAAAGAGTAAGACACTGTCTCAAAAAAAAAAAAAAAGTCTGAACTGTGAGCCCTAGGGAAGGAAGGAAAAATAGAGAAAATTCCAAAGGCGAAAATGATTAAATTTAGGTGCAAGCTGGGGTAAGAAATACAGACACTAAGAGACTGGAAAAGAGGTCAGTGTTGCAGAACTGGAATATGAAGGTGGTTTATATGAAGCAGATGTTTAGGCCTTGAGCTGTGGCTGGTGGTGGGGGCTCATTTTGTCTGTGAGTGAATGCAGTAACTTGAATAAGAGAATAAATGGGGATTGAAGAAACCCTAGGGGAACCTCTGTATTCTAGCACTTTGGAGGAAAAAAAAGCAGCCATGACCATAGCAGTTGGGAATGTCAAAGAGGATGGGATTTTTTCCTGAGTCTGAAAGTTGGTCAAAATAGAGAGGTAAAAGGAGAAAAAAGGTGGTGGGAGGCAAAGGTACAAAAATAAGATGAGTAACTTTAATTTTATTTGCTTACTAGGGGGGTTAAAAGTCTAATGAAATGGCTTTTTTTTCCTTTGCCTTTGCTGTTGAACAAAAAATTTAAGAATACCGAGGAACAATACATTTAATGCTGGTGAGGGTAAGTTAAGATAAGTGGTCTCAAATAGACATGGGAAGTATAAATTGCTATAAACTTCCTGGAAAACACATTAACAGTAAGAACAAAAGACCTTAAACCTTTGATCCAGAAATTTCAAAATCCAAGACTGTGTCCTAAGGAAATACATACAAATCAGGGGTGTATGCAAAGATTTTTCTACTAGAATTCTTATTGGGGGTTTATTTGCAGGAAAAAAAAATGGGAAACACAAAAAGTCCTAAATGGAAAGTGATTAGATAAATTATAGTATATCCATATACTAGGATATTGTTGAGTCATTTAAAATTATTTTAAAGGTCTGGGTAATAGTTGTGAGGTAAAGTTATTTAGAAGAAAAAAAAAAAAACACCCAAGTGTAGATTACTAAAGCTAATGCAGTCCCAGTTTCTTTGTGTGCATGCACTGCATGTGTGTGTGGCACACAGTCAAAAGGCCAAGTCAGAATATTCACAGTGGCCTTCTGGCTGATAGATTATGAATGATTTTACTTTTCTTCATATGTTCTTATATTTAGGTTTCCAACAGTTTCTCTCATTTATAATTAAATAATTTAAGCAAAAAATTCAAATTAAAATTTATTGGATTTAGTGATAGAAATTATTGGTAAAGAAAGAGGAGCTTTGGTAGGTAGAGGATTTCATGGTTGAGAATGAGTATCAGGTGAGTAGGTAGAAGCTGCAGTGTGTGGAATGCCTTTTGGACAAGTTTTGCTTTGAAATTAAAAGGAAGAGAAGGCCGGGAGCAGTGGCTCATGCCTGTAATCCCAGCACTTTGGGAGGCCGAGGCGGGCAGATCACGAAGTCAGGAGATGGAGACCATCCTGGCTAACATGGTGAAACCCTGTCTCTACTAAGAATACAAAAAATTAGCCAGGCGTGGTGGCAGGCGCCTATAGTCCCAGCTACTTAGGAGGCTGAGGCAGGAGAATGGCGTGAACCCAGGAGATCGTGCCACCGCACTCTAGCCTGGGCAAGAGAGCAAGACTCTGTCTCAAAAAAAAAAAAAGGAAAGAGAAAAGTTGAGCAGTCTGGTTGTGGAAGAGATATCGCCCCCCGCCTCCCCGCTTCTGCTTTCTTGATACAGGATGGAGATTTGAGCATGTCAGTAGGAATCAGTCACTAGATAGGGAGAGACTGAAAAATGTCAGAAAGAAAAAATAACCCAGGGTAGTTAGGGGAACACTGCATAGAGGGGATTGGGAGTGAGAAGTGGAAGGAGGGTGATTCAGCGTGCAAGTTGAGTGACTATTCCTAAATAGGAAAAGCTACTTTTAATCTTCAGTAAAAGGGGATATATAGAATATTTTTTAAGTGAGAGGTGTTTTGGGGACTTAATTTAGATGCTTTTGACCATTTTAAAATGAAATGCATTTGCAGAGGGTGAGGAGTCAGGAATTGGGTTTGGATCTGAAGAAATAGGTAAAGTTTTGCAAGAGTCTCTGTGGAGAGAAATCAGATAGAACTGAGTCACCAGATATTTGAGAACCAATGGAGGTCTAGCTGAAGTTTGATGACATGAACTTGTAGTGAGCCAACTAGGAAGGTATGTTAAATGACACATTTTCTTGTAGCATCTGCTGTCTGGAGGATAGAAAGCTGGTCATAAACTAGACCACATTGGTAAAGGCATTGACAAATTAGCTTTGAAATAGTTAGCCAGGGTACAGAGTACATGTTGAGTGGATTAGAAATTTAGAATGAAGTTTTCAAGTGGTGACAGTAAGGTGAAGAAGTTGCAGAAGAGGGGAATATTAGTTGGACAGGATGTACGAGTTTCCAGTGTATTGTGGCGTGGCATGATTCAAGTGGCTTTGGTAGAAAGTAACTTGTGTCTAGGAAAGTGTAAGGCTAGATAGAGTAGGAGTCAGCAAACCTTTTGTGTAAAGGCCCAGACAGTAAATATTTTAGGCATTGTGGGTATATAGTCTCTGCAACAACTACTTAACTCTGCTATTGTAGCATGAAAGCAGAAAAAACCGTAAGAAATGAGCATGGCTGTGTTCCAATAAAATTTAATTTATGGACACTAAAATTGAATTTCTTGTCATTTTCACTTCACAGAATATCATTATTCTTTTGATTCTCCCTCCTACCCCCAATCATTTAAAACATAGAAACCCTTCTTAGCCGAAAGACCATGCAAAAACTGGCCACAGGGTGGATTTGTCTAGTATGCTGTAGTTCGCTAACCCCTGGGCTAGAATATTATTGTAAGGAGATCAAGATTTTAGATATAAAAGATAATGTTGGAGTTTTTTTTCCTCTGAAATGGACTTGCAGTGTAAGGAAACCAAATTGCTTTTTAACATTTCAAAGCTGATCACATAAACTTAGGAGTACTAGGTGCTACATAAACCACAATCCCACAAGGTATTGGTTAGCCAGGCTGAAATTAATCCTAAGGAATCTTTTTTTTTTTGAGACAGAGTCTTACTCTGTCGCCCAGGCTAAAGTGCAGTGGCCACGATCTCGGCTCGCTGCAACCTGTACCTCCCAGGTTCGAGAGAGTCTCATGCCTCAGCCTCCCAAGTAGCCGGGATTACGAGTGTGTGCTACCACACCTAGCTAATTTTTGTACTTTTTTTTTCTAGTAGAAACTTATATTGTGACTTTCTTTTTTTTTTTTTTTTTTTTTTTGAGACAGAGTCTCGCTCTGTCGCCCAGGCTGGAGTGCAATGGCGTGATCTCGGCTCACTGCAACCTCTGCCTCCCGGGTTCAAGTGATTCTCCTGCCTCAGCCTCCCGAGTAGCCGGGATTATTGGCACACGCCACCACCCCCGGCTAATTCTTGCATTTTTAGTAGAGACGGGTTTCACCATGTTGATCAGGCTAGTCTCGAGCTCCTGACTTTGTGATCCGCCCATCTCAGCCTCCCAAAGTGCTGGGATTACAGGTGTGAGCCACCACACCCAGCCTACACTGACATTTTTATAGAAATGTTAAGTTTTTTAATTCTATTTTTGAGACAGGGTCTTACTTTGGTCACCCAGGCTGCAGTGCAGTGGCATGATCACAGCTCACTGCATTCTCAGCCTCCCAGGCTCAAGCAATCCTCCCACCTCACCTTATCAAGCAGTTGTGACTACAGGTGCATGCCATCACACCCGGCTAATTTTTAATTTTTTGTAGAGAAGGAGTCTCACTTTGTTGCCTGGGCTGGTCTTGAACTCCTGGCTTCAAACATTTCTCCCACTTCAGCCTCTGAAAGTACTGGAATTACAGGTGTGAGCCACCATGATGGATCTCATCTTTTCTGTTTCCAATTGTCCACATCCACATTTTTCTGTTGGGTTGTTGGTATTTTTCCTTTTTGGTTTGTACCTTTTTTTTTTTCTTTTTTTTGAGACGGAGTCTCACTTGTGGCCCAGGCTGGAGTGCAGTGGCGTGATCTTGGCCCACTGCAACCTCTGCCTCTTGGGTTCAAGCAATTCTCTGCCTCAGCCTCCCGAGTAGCTAGGATTGCAGGCACCTGCCACCACACCCAGCTAATTTTTGTATTTTTTCTAGAGACCAGGATTCACCATCTTGGCCAGGCTGGTCTTGAACTCCTGACCTTGTGATCCACCTGCCTTGGCCTCTCCAAGGGCTGGGATTACAGACATGAGCCTCCGCACCTGGCCATATTTTTTATTTATTAAGAAACTACCTCCTTTCTTAGGATCAGTCACAAATATTTGTTTCCAGTTTTTTGTCTTTTGACTATTTAAAGTCATTTTTGATGGTGTTAAACTTTATCATCTTTTTTTCCTTTTGTTGGATTTTAGGTTTTAATGCCGTAGTTGGGAAGGCCTTCCCTGTTCTGTGATTATAAACTAACTTTCTTCTTCTTTAAAAAAAAATGCTTCTATAGTTTCATTTTCTACTTTTGAATATTTGACCCATTTGGAATTTATCATGGTGTAAGATGTGAAGAGCAGATTCAGCTGTTTTTCCTACATGTTTACCTAGATATCCCAACACCTTAATTTTTTGAATAATCTATCTTTTTCCCACCAATGTGAAATGCCGCCTTTATTATAAACTAAATGCCTGGATACATTTGTAATAAAAGTGCTGTTTCAAATCAGTTCAGTGTGTTTCTCATTCATTCACCAGTAATGAGTGACAGTGCCGCATTCTTGCCAGTATTTGGTAGTGTTAGTGTTTTGGATTTGGGCCATTCTGATAGATGTGTAATGGTATCTTGTTTGAATTTTGAGTTTCCTAATGACATACGATGATGAGTTTTTCATATGCTATGTGTATATCTTCTTTAGTGAGGTGTTTATTCAGGTCTTTTGCCCGTTTTTTAATTGGATTGTTTTCTTATTGAGTTTTAAGAGTTTCTCTCTATAAATCTTTATATATATATATATGTGTGTGTGTGTGTGTGTGTATATATATATTTTTTTTTTTGGGACAGCGTCTCAAAAGGTTGAAGGGCAGTGGTGCAGTCTCGGCTCACCGCAATCTCCGCCTCCTGGGTTCAAGCGATTCTCCTGCCTCAGCCTCCCACATAGCTGGGATTACAGGCATGCGCCACCACACCCAGCTAATTTTTATATTTTTAGTAGGGACGAGGTTTTGCAATGTTGGCCAGGCTGGTCTTGAATGCCTGACCTCAGGTGATCTGCCCACCTCGGCCTCCCAAAGTGCTGGGATTACAGGCATGAGTCACCATGCTTGGCCTATATTTTGGATAGGTTTATCGAATAGGTTTTTGCAAAATAGAATTTTTTTTTTTTTTTTTTTTTTTTTTGTGAGACGGAGTCTCGCTCTGTCGCCCAGGCTGGAGTGCAGTGGCCGGATCTCAGCTCACTGCAAGCTCCGCCTCCCGGGTTTACGCCATTCTTCTGCCTCAGCCTCCCGAGTAGCTGGGACTACAGGTGCCCACCACCTCGCCTGGCTAGTTTTTTGTATTTTTTAGTAGAGATGGGGTTTCACTGTGTTAGCCAGATGGTCTCGATCTCCTGACCTCGTGATCCGCCCGTCTCGGCCTCCCAAAGTGCTGGGATTACAGGCTTGAGCCACCGCGCCCGGCTGGAATTTTTTTTTTAATGTGGTACTAGATTCTGTAGTAAATATTTAGGAGTTTTATCTGATAGAAAGAGATTATTCACTGTAGATTTTGAATAGGTATAAGTTGTACAGTAATCAATATTTTGGGAGTTGAAAGTGTATGAAGGTGAAAAAAAAAAAAAGTGTATGAAGTTGAATAGCCTGATTAGAACTCACATCAAAATACCTGGATTTATCACCAGTAAAATCCATTCATTTCAGGGTACCTTCATTGATGGTGCCCCGTCAAAACTTAGAATTATTCATACCTTGCAAACACTGAGAAACTGCTTTATCTCCTTTCAGAAGTGGAGACCAGAAGTATTTATAAACTCTAGCAGATAGTCAAGAGGAAGAGAAGGCTATAAATTTGACCCGTACTGGTCTAAGACCTCATCAGTATTGATTGTGTTAATTCAGTAGAAGAGAGAGAATAGGCTAGACAGAAGTATATCAATATGCAATTTATTGAGTGTTCAGCAAATAAAAGGTACAGAATGGAGTGGAAATATGTAGCCTATTTAATAGAAGTAACTAGCATGCTTGAGCCAAAGGTAAGTGAGTGGAAATGGGAAGATGCAGAACTAAGCAATGTGTGTGCATCAATTATGGACCCCTAAGGAAGGGATGGAGACCAGAGGAATTACTGGAAATGCCTGTCAGGTTTTAATTAACTCTTGGCAGTAATCCCCTATAGCTCCTAAGATATTGCTAATATAACTGTGCTGTATCTGCTACACCTACTGCTGCTGCCACAACCACCGCCACCGCCAAAGCTCTCTAACTTACCTGAATTGAGACCAGAGCACCTTAGCCTTCCTTTGCAGACCTTAATGTTTGTGGAAGGTTACATGGGAGGAGGTGGGGAGAAGATACGGGTTATTTTGCCCGCTAATATTTTATTTTATTTATATATCTTATTTTTTTTGAAACAGAGTCTCGCTCTGTTGCCCAGGCTGCTGGAGTGCAGTGGCACAGTCTCCACTCACTGCAATCTCCTTCTCTCTACTGGGTTCAAGGGATTCTCGTGCCTCAGCCTCCCGAGTAGCTGGGATTACAGGCACACACTACCGCACCTGGCTAATTTTTGTGTTTTAGTAGACGGGATTTCACCATGTTGGCTAGGCTGGTCTTGAACTCCTGACCTCAAGTGATCCACCTGCCTTGGCCTCCCAAAGTGTTGGGATTACAAGTGTGAGCCTCTGTGCCTGGCCTATATAGATGGTTTTCCTTATAAGCTGTTTCTTTTGATTCTCTATGGTAACTCTAAGGTAGTCAAGTAAATTATTGTTATTCTCATATTTGTGACGAGAAAGGCAGAGCTAGGGCTTGAATTTGGTTATTTTGAGTGAGATACCAAGGTTCTGTTTGTTTGTTTGTGACAGAGTCTTATACTGTCTCCCAGACTGGAGTGCAGTGGTGCAATCTTGACTCACTGCAGCCTCTGCTTCCTGAGTTCAGGCAATTCTCCTCTCTCAGTCTCCCGAGTAGCTGAGACTACAGGTGTGTGCTACCATGCCCAGCTAATTTTTGTATTTTCAGTAGAGATGGGGTTTCGCCATGTTGGCCAGGCTGGTCTCAAGTGGTTTGCTTGCCACAGCCTCCCAAAGTGCTGGGATTACAGGTGTGAGCCACTGTGCCTGGCCCCAAGGTTCATTTTAAATATTGGGTCTGACTGTGTGCAGTGGCTCATACCTGTAATCCCAGGACTTTGGGAGGCTGAAGACAGGTGGATCACTTGAAGTCAGGAGTTCGAGACCAGCCTGGCCAACATGCTGAAACTCACTTCTACTAAAATTACAAAAAAATTACCCTATTCAACATGCTGAAATCCCATCTCTACTAAAAATACAAAACAATTTTTGTATTTTTGTATTCGGCTCAAAAAGTGAGCCGAAATTGCACCACTGCACTCTGACCTGGATGACAGAGTGAGACTGTCTCAAAATTTTTTTTCAAGTAAATAAAAATTAAATATTTGGTCTGGGTAATGGTTATTTCATGTGCCCAGAAACCTTCAGAATGTAAAGCTATCTTCTAGAGCAGTGGTCCCCAACATTTTTGGAACCAGGGACTGGTTTTGTGGACAATACTTTTTCCACAGACAGTGGATGGGGGTTGGGGTTTCGTAATGAAACTGTTCTGCTTCACATCATCAAAGCATTAGTTAGATTCTCATAAGGAACACACAACCTAGATCCCTCGCATGCACAGCTCACAATAGGGTTCGCACCTCTCTGAGAATCCGGTCTGAGAATCTCTGACCGGAGGCGGAGCTCATGCTGTAATGCTCACTCCCCACTCCCCTGGCTGCTCACCTCCTGCTGTGTGGCCTGATTCCTAACAGTGTGGTCCGGGGGTTGGGGACACCTGTTATTGATCATAAAGGTTACCGAAGTCTGATTTGTGTATCAGTGGTTCTCACACTTTGGGTCTCGGGGACTTATTTATACTCTTAAAGATGTTGAAGATCCCAAAGAGCTTTTGTTTACATAGGTATGTCTATCAGGATTTGCCATATTAGGAATTAAAACTGAGAAATTTAAAAAACATTAATTTACTTTAACATAAACTCATTTATGGTAACATAAGTAAGGTTGCTCTTTTCCATAATAGACAGCTGTTTTCATAAATTTTTTTAAGTTTGAGGAGTGGCATTGTTTTACATAGCTAGAAATATTGTTGATACCTGTTTGACTACAGAAGACAGCTGGATTCTCATATATGCTTCTGCATTTAGTCTGTTGCTGTTACATTGTTTTGTTGAAGTGTATGAGACAGCCTCATAGATGTGTAGTTTGAAAAGGGACTAGTATTTTAACAGCTTTTTTGCAGATTCTTATGGACCTTCTTTCATGCTAAACAAAACTGAACAAGTGGTACTTTCTAAAGAAGAATCAGAGAGTCTAGGAAGTATCGAACCTTTTGTTGAATTGAAAGGTGATCGTCAAAAACACCAAAACGTTCATGTATTTTGTAGTAATTCTCTGGGTATTTGTATTAGACTTGGTAGGTTTTTAGTTTGAGAGGAATAGGGGTGAGATGATGTCACTAAGCTTGTTGGAAAACGGGAGTGTTTTCTCATCTGGGGACATTTTTGTGGAAAATAGTTATTACTTCAAATATACAAAGGAACCTGGTGAACTCCTCTATGACTCCTATCTACAAGAAGTCACCAGACTTGTATCTTTGTGGCCGGGGAGAAATAAAGCAAGCAGCAGGTGACAAGCACGATCAGACCATCATTTTGGAGGAGAGAATTCTAAGGAAGAAGGATGGTAGTGGTGATACATATTACCTAACAGAGAGAAATGCAGAGTACCTGCTGTACTTCATATGACCCAGGTTTTGAGGGAAGATAAATTACTCCCTGTAAAAAGAGATGCTAAGTACTACAGACTATTATAAATGATAGCTAATTAGGGGTGTTTGACTAATCTGTATTCTAATATCCTAATTTAGATTGGCAACTTCTTCTTATATCTTGAGTATTGGGAGCTCCATTAATACATGGTGGTGTTCTTTTTGTCAGTCTGTAGGTATATTGTTAGAGCCATGCAGTGACCATGGTGATAGTGAAGATGGCTGTCTTGAGAGGTAAGCATTTTTTCTTGTTTCTAATTAATCATTTTGAGAATTGGAGCTCTTCACAGATTTTTGAGGTGAATTTTTTAGATGAATATCCATTATAAACATATAGTTTAGATAATCTTAAACAGCCTTCTTGTTATAATGGTAGACATAAAGGATATTAAATACCCATAAATATTTGGATTTGTGCAGGTTCAGACAGACAGTAGTTGTAACTTGGAAAACATTCAGAGGGAAAAACAGCCTTTTTGGAGACATTTAAATCTTTCAGTTGATTGTGGAACAATTGGGAATTTACTGATATTCTGAGTATACCTGTCAGTGAGTTAATTCATGGTCTTGTAACTGTGTATAACTAACTGAGAGATATTGTATTTGATTCAACAAATATGTGTAGGATGTTTTTCTTCCTCTTTGAATTTATCCTTGGTGTGTCTCAATATGTCTCAATACACTATTAGGCGGCTGGTGCTTTTTTAACCTCTTTGGCTGGCTATAATGGTAGAGAAATACTAGAGGCAACGAGTATTTCAGCTAAATGTGGAGTCTCAATAGATAGCCTCTTTGGGTAGAAGCTTTCTGGAATGTTTTAAGTCACAGAATCAGATTTGGGTTCTTGTTACCCTTTGCATCAGTCTTCAAGATGCTGCCAGAAAGTATAACTTTCTTAGGACGGTGACTTGAGATTCTGAAAATACTTCAGTAATGAAGTTGCAGACTAGATTGTAAATATTGAGAGATCCCAGATAGCATACTAATTTGCTGACAGCCTGTTGGCCAGGACATATTTGTATTCCATTGTTTCTTTTAATTATAAATAGGAAGCCTATTCTTTAAGGGTAAGTAAATTCTTTGGAGCCATGTCTCTGGAGCCTCCCCATACTCTGAAGGTCCACAGATTTCCTGCTTATAGCAGTTCCTTGTGCTTCCTTTCAGGAGGCAGGAATCATCCTCTTCCAGCCCAGGGAGTATTGGAGCTATGGGCTGAAGATATAAGATTAACAGCATTAACAGGCACCCCCAGAATGATGACATCTGGATTTGGTAGAACAATAAGGAGCCATTTAGTGAGGATTCTTCTGTTGTTGTTGTTTTGTTTTTGTTTTTGTTTTTTTAAAAGCTGTTTCCTCTTCAACTTCAACTGTGTATAAGTTAGCAAACTGGTTTTTAGATCCAAAGAGTACCTTGGTTAGGTGGATTACATTTTGTTTGTTTAACATTCATGTTTCTCAAATGTAGGTGATTAGGTCTTTTAGGTTGCTAAGGTAGTATTTACTCATCCTACCATTTGCTCCTACACTAAGCAAAGGAATGCCTTTAAGCTTATCAGAGCATTTAGTTCATTTCTTATGCTCAGCAAGAATAAGGTAATTATCTGTATGAGAAAATGACTTGTCATATTTAGATCAAGGCATGTCTCCTGAGTGCATACTCTGTTATGGCCAGTTAGAAGTGACATCTTGATGTGTCATTGTAAATTGCCACAGTGCCTTTGGGGAAAAGAACTTTTCCCCAGTAGGCGCATATTGATAATCTACTGTATATTAGCAGGTGCTCTCTTGACTGGTAAAATAAGTACAGATCACTTATGACAGCTTGCTATAACACTTGTTCTAAATAAGGGTTAGTTTTTCTGGGGAAATTAAAGGTGGACTGAAATTTTTTAAATTTCCTTTTAGTATGTTACTGTTATGTTTTGAGGAGGGAAAGGTTTAGAAGTAGTAACCTTCTTTGATTGGAAGTAGTAACCTTGTGATAGAATACAGTTAGGTTTAAAGTAAAAGACATAGTGTCTTTTTTTTTTTTTTAATAAAGTCTCCTTTGAAAGTCTCAGGAATGGAGAGAATAGAGCTGTTTATTTGGTTAAAACATTAATTTTATAAAATCTTTATTATACATTCTTTTGGGTTTCTACTTACTGTGGATTTTAGTTTTCATTTTATAAAGGTTTTTCTTTTGTGCTGTGGTTTGTGGGGTGGAGTAGGGATTGTTACTTGATTTTTCTAAACCTGAAGTGATTCTGTGGATCTTTTCAGTATTGTGTGATTTTTCAGATATAGGGCTCCAAAGAATGGGCATATGTCCAGTTGGCATTTTCTCCTCGTACGTTGTAAATGCTAACTGTGTGGTGGAGTAGAGGAATCTAGGTAAGAAATACATAATGATAGTAGGCTTTTTATTCTTAATATACTAACAACTTTACTTGTATTTTTAGGGAAGAATATTTGTTATTTGACAGTGGTAAATTGTCACACTTGATTCTGGTAAGAACTATTTTTTATCTTAGTCTTTAAAAACTTGCCTAGGTTTAAACTGTCTGTTATGTCTGGTCTTTCACGTGGGTTAGCTAGGTTTAAAGATTTAAATATAAATACTCCAATCAAATATTTTACAGTTAAACAGCAACTTAATTTGCCACTTTTGGCTACAAGAGACTTGGTTATGAAAACACTTTCCTGAATTTGGAATCCAAACTTGTCTTCCAATAAGACATATTCTAAAACCGCGTGTTTATCTTTGAAAATAGTTTGCACAGTGGGAGTGGGATAGTCGGCTGTGTAGGCACAATAAACTAATGAAGACTACACATGGATATGTGCTGGATGTGTTTAAGCTGGGTGTGAAAAGCTTCCGTCATTGTGAAATGTATTCTTTATTTTAAAATACAGGATTCTAGTAGCAAGATATGTGATTTGAATGCCAACACTGAATCAGAAGTACCAGGAGGTCAAAGTGTTGGTGTTCAAGGTGAAGCAGCATGTGTTAATATTCCACATTTAGATCTGAAGAATGTTTCTGATGGTGATAAATGGGAAGGTAATTTTACCCACACACATTATTTTCCTGATAATGTTGTTTGTAACTGAAATTACCCTAAGCGATGATAAGACTACAGCCCTTTTCTGGATAACCTTATTCATCTTGATCTTGTTCTCCCTTTCATATAAGATAAATAAGTGGGTGTTTTTAGTGAAACACACTGAGATTTTGGGGCAGCATCTCATGAACTAGAAGTTCTTATCTGATCCATCAACAGCTTTGAAAATGGATGTTAGAGCTGATTTTTTTAAAAGGTCACCCAGCATACATTTTTGTTAATAGTTAAGGGCTATCTCCCAGTCTTTGAAAGCCTAGTATGTTACAGCTTAGGGATCTCACCAGTTTAAACAGAGGGTGTATAATTACCTTTTCCTTAGAATCATCAGCAGTACATTTTTGAAAATGACCTTCAAGGGTACTTCTAAACAAATATTGTACCATATTCCTGTTATCTCTGTCTTCGGTTATGAAGGTATGGTGCAGGGGACTCTAAAAATTTGCACAAAGGAGAGAAGTTAAAATTTAACAAGCAAACAACATGGGTATATGTATGTCTCAAAACTCAGCAAATACATAGATTTGTGTGTTTCTTTGTATATAAAGTTCTCTTTTTGCTTCAAGAGAATAAAAAACTGTAAACAAATGCTGAACTTCAGTGGATGATTTGCATGCTGGAGTATTTGTGGGGAAATTTACTGATACCCGCAGTTTACTCTGAAATCCGTGAAAAAAATAAGATGGTTAATGGGATGGATAAATGTTAAAAAGCAAGTATAGTAGAATGTTAATGATAGACTGTGATTGATATATGGATATTCAGTGTAAAGTTCTTTCAATTTTCTATGTATTTGTAAACTTTCAAATAAAATGTTGAGTGGGGGTGGGAAACAAGCAATAAATTTGGATCTAGGAGTTTTTCTGGATCATACACCTTGGTAAAAGAGACAATGAGATAACTCAAGAATCTTAAGCAGAGTTACATATTCATTCACTTGGATGAAGATCCCTGGGTTTTGTCACCTTTGGCAAGTTATCTGTTGACATAAACTGGCAATAACAGGAATTGTAATGCCAGTGCCATGGACTCCTTTTGGCCCTGTAAGTGTACTCACCTGATCGCAGATCGCAAATGGAGTGTGTGTGGATCTTTTTTTTTTTTTTTTTTTTTAAGGTCTAGGCATTTTTTTTTAAGAGCCCCAACCAAGTCATTGTCTGTGCCAATTTTTATTGCTGTCTCCTCCCCACCCTCCTTTTTATATAGGCCTAGATGTTTGGCATGCCCAGTGGCATATTATCTGTTTTAACTTAGACTAAATTAGGAAGTTGTCTTTCATTTGCTTTGTTCTGGGTTATTCAGGACATCTGGAATTTATGAAGATGCTTCCCAGTGTTAGGGGATATGTTAGCATACTGGTGGCAGTTGAAGATTATATGTTCTTTTTTGTTATTTATTGTGGCTGAAATAAAAGGAATGGTGGTCGACAGAGCATCCCTTGGAGCATTGCTAGGAAATGAGTCTTCAAAGGAAGCAGCTGGGATTCTGATAAAGCACTTTTGTTTCTTCCTATTAGAAGATGCAGATAAATAGTTCTGTATGATCTTTGGCGTGGGAGTCCTGATTAAATTTTAAACATAGAAGAACAATTGTTTTTCATTGTCTGAAGAGAATGGACCTTCTCTGTCTTAACTTCAGTGTTCTTGAGTCTCCCTGAAAGAGAACCTGATACTGGACTTTTTTTTCCATGTCAGAATTCAGCACCTATACCTTGGTATAGATAAAGGAGGTAACCTGTAGGCTGCTGATGCCTGATTTTCAGTGCCTGAGCTGCCCTGGTTCAACAGCCTAAACAAGTCTATGTAGGTCTCCTACTTGCTCTTCCAGAAATAGGGGTCTGCGACTTTCAGAAAGCCAATGGTTACAGACACCAGAGTGAACTTCCCAGCCATAAACTGTGCATGTGCTTTGTAGAGTGGCTGTTTGTAGACCATGTTATTTCTTCTAACTGTGTCACTAATGCGAACATTTATTGATTTTCCACAATTAGGAGTTAGGATTTTTTTTTTTTTTGAGACAGTTTTGTTCTTGTTGCCCAGGCTGCAGTGCAATGGCATGATCTCACCTCACCGCAACCTCCGCCTCCCAGGTTCAAGCAATTCTCCTGCCTCAGCCTCCCGAGTAGCTGGGATTACAGACATGTACCACCATGCCTGGCTAATTTTGTATTTTAGTAGAGATGGAGTTTCTCCATGTTGGTCAGGCTGGTCCCAAACTCCCGACCTCAGGTGATCTGCCCGCCTTAGCCTCCCAAAGTGCTGGGATTACAGGCATGAGCCACCATGCCCGGCCAGGAGTTAGGATATTCTCAATGAGAAAGTCTTATTTATTTAAGAGACCAACTTACTTTAGACCCTGGATACCTTGGAATCAGACATGCTTTGTTTGATGTAACTCTTTGTAGAGAAGTGGGATGACTCCAAATAGAGCCCTATGTCACTATTCCTAAGTATATGGTTTTTGTTTTGTTTTTTCCTCAAAGGGTAAGAAAAACAGTCAGCAGAATGCAGTAGTTAGCAAGCAGGTAGCACACATGACTGTCACCAGTATGAATTTGTAGCAGCTGTTCACAAAGTTTTGACTTTTAATGGAAGTGGATACCATCTTCAGATTCTCTCCTGCTAACTCTGGAATGAAATGCAGTAGAATTTTTTCAAAGAGCAAACTAAGGGAGATTTTTTTCTTTGAAATCATTTATACTGAAAAACTTCAAACAATGCCTGCTTAAGAATTTCCATTTCTTCAGTTTTATGTTTGAGTTTTAATAAAATAGCGCTACTTTGAGTTTTCCCCCTTTTTTGCATTGCTTGCTGAAATGGAAATGTTATGTTTATGTTTGTTAAAATCTAGTTAGTAGTAATTTCTTTTAATAAAGTTTTTGAACAGAATGCCTAACTGGTTTTAGGGAAATGTTTTTGGTATCTTTGGCTTTGTGTTATGTGTATGGTTTGTTCTGACTGTGCCGTGTGTTCACTTTAGTATTTTTTGCCATTTTTTCCATTTTATTAGCGTCATGCCCTATCACTTTTCCCCTCATTGATTTCAAAACAATGCATCTGCAGAGAGATGGGGAGGGTAAGTATGGTTCACCATAGTTTAGTTTTTTTGCCTTTTTATGGTTCACTTTGTTTGTCTTTTTATTAAGCCCTTCTCCTGCTGTCCCCATATCTTAGGAAAACTGTTCTGGGTTCAAAGTCAACCCAGAAAAAATTGCTGTTACTTTTGTCTTTTCTTAAAATAGGATATTTCTCATAAAATGTTCACTACCAGTTACTTATTTGCTGGGACACAGGTACAAGGGTTGCTTTGAAAATCACTTTATTGTTGGGTTTATTGTGGGATCGCACGCTTTGTACCCAATTTTTAATTCTCAGATTGATCTGGGCTTCAAAAACAAACTAAATTATGTTTTTATTATTTTGAAAGGAAAGGTAATGCTTTAAATTGCTAATGCATAAAGTTAAATTACTAAAGCAGCAATCTTAGCTACTGTGTGAGGAAAAAGAAAACATCACTCTTGAATTTTGACACTGTCAAGCCCTCTTTGCATTCATTTTCACTATTGCTAATAGCCAATAGCATCGAAATTTTTAAGTGTATTTATTTAAAAAGCTGCCGGGCGTGGTGGCTCACGCTTGTAATCCTAGCACTTTGGGAGGCCGAGGCAGGCGGATCACTTGAGGTCAGGAGTTCATAACCAGCCTGGCCAACATGGTGAAACCCCGTCTCAACTGAAAATACAAATATTAGCCAAGCATGGTAGCCGGTGCCTGTAATACCAGCCACTCGGTAGGCTGAGGCAGGAGAATCGCTTGAACCCAGGAGGCAGAGGTTGCAGTGAGCCGAGGTCATGCCACTGCACTCCAGCCTGGGTGACAGAGCGAGACTCCATCTCAAAATAAATAAAAAGATAATGTGTAGATGGCAATTTTTTCTTTCCCTCCTGTACTTAATTTCGTATTTGGGGTATATTTGTGGATTGTGTGTATGATCTGTATGTGTTCTGTATGTAATCAAACATTATATTTGCAAAGACATCGAACGTATTAACATAGCTTTCATTTGAGGGCATACAGGATAACTGCTGTAAAGTAAATGTGCTTAAGAAGGCCTAGTGCTATTAAGTTTTGTCTTAGTAACACTGATGAGTATTATTAAAATATATATTATACATAGGAATCCTGTAACAGAAGATAACTGTCACAGTTTAATGTTAGAGGCCAGGTGCTGTCAGGTGAATCAGCTCCTCCTTTTGGGAATGTTAGAATTCTTCTAAAGTCAGAGAGCTCCATTTGGTGAGTGTTCTGTGTAACATGGGGAGCAGCTCCCACTTTTTCTTAATGTAACTATTTGACAGTGAGGGACAGGTCATGCATCATTTGGCTTTTAAGTTAAATTTCTAAGAAAGAACTTCAGTTCTTGCTGTTTCTAGTTTTTTCCTACTTGAAAAGTAACATTTGTAAGTAAAACATCTTTAGAAAAGTTCAGAATTATATTAAATAACATCTTTAGAATTAAATTGGGTTTTAAAGAGCTTGACAGTGTCCTTTCTTGCTTTGCCACTGGGTTCAGAAATTTAAATTTATATGGAAATAGAACTCTGGGTTGGGCACAGTGGCTCATGCCTGTAATCCCAGCACATTGGGAGGATCACTTGAGCCTAGGAGTTCAAGACCAGCCTGGCCAACATAGTGAGACCTCGTGTCTACCAACAACAAAAAAAGAAAATTAGTCAGGCATAGTAGCAAGCACCTGTAGTCCCAGCTGCTCGGGAGGCTGAGGTGGGAGGATTGTTTGAGCCTAGGAGGTCGAGGCTGCAGTGAGCCACCATCATGACACTGAACTCCAGCCTGGGCAGCAGAGCGAGACCTTATCTCAAAAAACAAAACAAAACAAAAAAAAAAGAACTCTGGGCTAAAAATTGAAGCTTGAATAATTTTAAACTATAGTAGGCTTTATGAAGACATATGTATATATAAAACGCTACGTAATGGTATGATTTAAGGAACACATAGCTGATATTTTGTGACTTTTTTCCCATGTGGAATCAAGAGACCCATGGTACTATTCTTTGTGTTTTTTTATAGAGCCATTTCCTGCTTTTAAGTCTTGGCAGGAGGACTCTGAGTCTGGAGAAGCTCAGCTGTCCCCACAAGCTGGAAGAATGAATCATCACCCCTTGGAAGAGGACTGTCCTCCAGTATTATCACACCGCAGTTTAGATTTTGGGCAAAGCCAACGTTTCCTGCATGATCCAGAAAAGTTGGATTCCTCATCTAAAGCACTGTCTTTTACTAGGTATATGATTTTTATGTACTTACAAGAGGCAATTCCTATTATATACCCAAGTCTTTTGAGAGATTTAGTCTTCCAGCATGGGCTTCAATAGTGACACTCCATCTCAAAAAAAAAAAAAAAAAAAAAAGATTTAGTCTTCTAGACATAGAATTCAGAGCTTTCTCCCTGATTTTATAGAGCACGTTTTTGTAACTTTTTTTTTTTTTTTTTTGACCCTGCTGAGTTCATTGAGGTATAGTGTTTGAAGTTTGTTCTCAAATAGACATTTTCTCATGGTGTATTATTCATTTATTTGTGTATTCATTGCTGAAATACAGAGCTCTGTAAAGGAAGCAGCAGGTGGTGCTGAGCAGTTCCTAATCTTTTTTTAATCAAAGCTTTAAATGGATCTGAATGTCAAAAACTTTGCTATGCAGTTTGAACAGTTACAAGAGCTCTGAGCTGCTAGGTATCCTTTTATTTTCTGCCTTTGTCCAAACCAGTTTTAAATGATTCCAAACTGTTTGCATCACCACTTGTATTAGCTAAATTTGTGGTCTGTAATATTACAGTGTTTCTTTATACTACCTGTCCTTTAGTGTTAGGGACTTATTTTTACCTTTAAGATTTACTTATTGCTAATAGTGTTATGTCAGGGCATTAAGAGATACAGTGTTGGTACTTGAAAATTTAACTGTTGGCCTTTTGTTTTAATTCAGAATTCGAAGATCATCCTTTAGTTCAAAAGATGAAAAGAGAGAAGACAGAACACCTTATCAGTTGGTCAAGAAACTTCAGAAGAAAATCAGACAATTTGAGGAACAGTTTGAAAGGGAAAGAAATAGCAAGGTAGGTCTGTAGCATTCCCCAGAGTGAGCTAAATCTAGTATTAGAACCGAGAGGAGTATTTTTCAAGAGCATTAGTTTAGATCTGTGTGAGAAAGGTAATAAATCTGAGATGCCCAGAGGAACAGTGATCATGTAGATCTGAGATTATATAACTCCTCAGTCTCCTGACTTCCAGGTCAGTATTCTTGCCATTTGCACCGTGGCATCTTTTTATTTCCATTGGCAAAGCAGCTTTTAGAATTTTTAAAGCAAATACTTTTACATTGACAAATCATGTTACTGCTATTTCTGCTCTTATCAAAAACTGCAAGTACCAAATGGGGAGGAGAGGGAGTTTGTGAGGGATGAAGTGGAGGAGGGAAAGAGAGTTTTAATAGTTAGGACATGTGAAGTGGAAAGAGTCCTATACTTGGGGTCAGAAGACCCATATTCAAATCTGGCTTCTGCCAGTTACTAGACCTTACCTTGGGAGAACTTGACTTAATATCCTGCCCTATCTAATTAAAATAAGATGAAATGAGAATTGAGTAGTCTTTGCTGTGGGAACTGTAAAATACTATTTGGACATAAATTAACATAACTATTGCTTATCACAAGTGTCAGTGATTCTGCTCCATAATTTTTCAGCCCTCCTACAGTGATATAGCTGCTAATCCAAAGGTATTAAAATGGATGACAGAGCTTACAAAACTGCGGAAGCAAATTAAAGGTAAATTTTGTGCCATTTTGTAATATATTTGCAGTTAAAAATTTTTTTTTATATTAATGTCTGAGAATTACAACATTTGATAATTTTAAATCTTGGGCACTGTTTGACAAAAATGAAAGTTACCTTTTTTTCTTTTATTAGGGTCAAAATTGCATACTGTAGTACTGTGTTATAGTACAGTAGTTCTGTATTATATTTTAAATGTCTTTTTTGTGTTTTTATTAGTAACGTCTTTTTGAAAGATACCTGAGATTGTATATTCATAAGTGAACTGATGTTATAAAGTTTATCTGAAATATATTTCAAATATTAAGCAGCTTTGAGTTGTGGTGGATATTTCATTAAGATTTTTTGGTAGATATTTTCATCTAAGACTAAGAAAGTCTAATCACAGTGACTTGTTTATACCACAAAGACTAAATTGTAACTCTTGAATGATAAACTAGGCATTGCATTTCTAGGTGTCAAACTAGTATAGTAGTTGTTGAAGTATATTTACTTTGTGGATGTTTAGTGAGTATGTATTTTAATAATTATTACTTTTAAAATTATGCAAAATAGGGGTTTATTATCTGGAGCATCACTTTGGCTTATTCATTTAAATTTACTCAATAAAGTTTTTATTTTTATTTTTATTTCTTATTTTTTTGAGACAGAGTCTCACTCTGTTGCCCAGGCTGGAGTTTAGTGATGCCATCTCAGCTCACTGCAACCTCTGCCTCCTGGGTTCAAGTGATTCTTGTGCCTCAGCCTCCCGAGTAGCTGGGATTACAGGTGCATGCCACCAAGCCCAGCTAATTTTTGTAATATTTAGTAGAGACAGGGTTTTGCCATATTGCCCAGGCTGGTCTCGAACTCTTGGGCTCAAGTGATCCACCTGCCTCAGCCTCCCAAAGTGCTGGGATTACAGGTGTGAGCCACTGCACCTGGCTTATAAAAATAAAAAAATACGTATTTTTTATTTTTTGAGACAGAATCTTGCTCTGTCATCAAGGCTGGAGTGTAGTGGCACGGTCGTGGCTCACTGCAGCCTTGAACTGATGGGCTCAAGTGATCCTTCCACCTCAGCCTCCAGAGTAGCTAGGACTACAGGCATGCACTGCCACACCCAAGTAATTTTTTAAAATTTTGTATAGAGTTGGGTTCTTGCTTTGTTGCCTGGATTGGTCTCAAACTTCTGGCCTTAAGCAATTCTCCCACCTCGGTCTTGCAAAGTGTTGGGATTACAAGTGTGAGCCACACGCCTGGCCCAGTAAAGTGTTTAGTATTTCTGAAGTATTAAGTACTTTGTAGACAACTAGAGATATAGCAGTGAACAAGACAGACACAGTCCCTACTGTCATGGAGTTTATATTCTTGTGGTTAAGATAAAGTCTGGCTTGTTCTCTCTCTTTTTTTTTTTTTTTTTTTAAGACAGGGTTTTACTCTGTTGCTCAGGAGTGGAGTGCAGTGGCATGATCTTAGCTCATTGCAACTTCCACCTCCCGGGCTGAAGTGATCCTCCCGCCTCAGCCTCCTGAGTAGCTGGGACTACAGGCACATGCCACTATGCCCAGCTAATTTTTTTGTATTCTTAGTAGGAATGGCATTGCACCATGTTGCCCAGGCTGGTCTCAAACTCCTGGGCTTAAGCGATCTGTCTGCCTTGGCCTCCCACAGTGCTGGGATTACAGGTGTGAGACACCATGGCCGGCCAAGATAATGTCTCTTAACTCCTCTTTAGAGTATCGCTTAATTTTCCCCTGTACTTCTGTTAAAGATTTCCGTGTTTAATGCCAATTTCCAGTCATCAGTGAAAATTATTACTTTGATTTTATTAGTAACTGATACCATTAAATTGTCTAGCATTGGCCTCATAATTTTCCCATTTTCTTTCACTTCTACTGCCCTGTAGTCCATTTGCTGCATGGTAGTTAGATTAATCTTTAAAAAATTCATGTTAGCCTGGGTCCCAGCTACTTTGGAGGCTGAGGCAGGAGGACCACTTAGGCCCAGGAGGTCAAGGCTGCAGTGAGCCATGTTTGTGCCACTGTACTCCAGCCAGGGTGACAGGGCAAGACCCTGTCTCAAAAAGAAAAATAAAAAGTCATGTTACTCTCTTTTTCAAGCCCTTCAGTGGGCTTCCACCTAGAATAAAGTCAAAACTCGTGACCGTGGCTTTCAAGGCCTTGCACACTCTGCCCTTGGCCGATTTTATCACTTTCATCTCTTTTCTGTTCCTCAAACTTGCCAAGCTTTAGGACCTTCACACTGGCTATTGCCTCACTAGGGACAGATGCCCTTCCAGTAAATCCTTTATGCTAGACGAGCTCCTTAGTCCGTATTCTACCAGGATGATACTATTCAGAGAGGTCTTCTTTGTCTGTCCCATCCAATGTAGTTGTTCCTCCACAAATTATACTGCTTTTAGCACTGCAGCTCCATCCTGTGTTATTTATAGATCATAGCATTCTTTAAAGTTATTTTACTAATCTGAGTATTTGGTTATTGTTTTTCCTTCCCCGAATTTATGCTCCACAAGAACAGGAACCATGTCTGTTTTGTTTTCTTCTGTATCTTTATGCCCATCAGAGCATTTTATTCAATAGTAGGCTGTCTATGGATATAAAATTAATAGCTTGTTCTCTCTTTTTTTATTAAGTTTTTGTGTTTTTTTAAGACAAGGTCTGACTCTGTTGCCCAGGCTGCATTGCAGTGGTACAGTCTCAGTTTACTGTAGCGTGAGCCTCCCAGGCTCAATGTGGTCTTCCCACTCCAGCCTCCCAAGTAACTAGGACTTACAGGCATGTGCCACCGTGCTCAGCTTTTTTTTTTTTTTTGAGACAGGGTCTCACTCTCTCACCCAGGCTGGAGTACATTGGCGTGACATTGGCTTACTGCAACCTCCGCCTCCCGTGTCCAAGTGATTCTCCTGCCTCAGCCTCATGAGTATTTGAGATTACAGATGTGTGCTACCATGTACAGGCATGTGCTACCACACCTGGCTAACTTTTGTATTTTTGTTAGAGACGGGGTTTTGCCATGTGGACCGAGCTGGTCTCGAGCTCCTGACCTCAAGTGATCCGCCCACCTCGGCATCCCAAAGTGCTGGGATACAGGTGTGAGCCACCATGCCCGGCCTCAGCTAATTTAAAAAATTTTTTGTAGAGATGGGGTCTCAGTTGTCCAGGCTAGTCTCAAACTCCTGGGCTCAAGCACTCCTTCTGCCTCAGCCTCTCAAAGTTCTGGGATTACAGGTGTGAGCCACCACGCCCGGCCTAGAATAGCTATCTTGCTGTTTTTTGCTTAAATGTTTTATTTGGCTTTGAAATATCTAAGTCTGTGTGCTTTAATGTATACTTTCTTGTTGTATATCTTGCTTATTCTTTGACCTGGTCAAAGCTAAAACCAATTATTATTGATCTCTCCTTATTTCTGACATGTAGATGCAAAACACAAAAGTTCTGATGGAGAATTTGTACCTCAGACACGTCCACGTAGTAACACTCTTCCAAAAAGCTTTGGTTCTTCTCTAGACCATGAAGATGAGGAGAATGAAGATGAACCGAAGGTCATTCAGAAGGAGAAGAAACCATCTAAAGAAGCAACCCTTGAGCTTATTCTTAAAAGACTGAAAGAAAAACGTATTGAGAGGTGTCTTCCAGAAGATATCAAGGTAATCTTGAGCTGTGATTTTTGCCCAGATTAGCCTTTAGAATTCCTGAAACAAAATAATTACTATAGCAGGATAGAGATGTCTAGGCAGTCTGATTTTCCTGAATCTGCTCCCCATCTTTGCAGATTCAGAAACATGCTTTAATCAGCATAACAGAAGTGCCAAATACTTCAGGAATTGAATCATAATAAAACTGAAAAAACTAGAATGCTGATGAGTTCATTTATATTTGAGGCAGTTGGCAAGATGAGTGTATAAAGAGCACGAAACAGGTAGCTCATGCCTCTAATTCCAGCAATTTCAGAGGTCCAGGCAGGAGAATTGCCTGAGCCCAGGAGTTTGAGACCTGCCTCAGCAACAAAGTGAGACCCTGTCTCTTCAAATAAAATTTAAAAATTAGCTGGATGTGGTGGTATGCACCTGTAGTTCCAGTTACTTGGAAGGCTGAGGTGGGAGGATCGATGGAGCCCCGGAGATCAGGACTGCAGTGAGCTGTACCTCCAGCCTGGGTGACAGAGTGAGACCCTATCTCAAAAACAAAAAAAAAACATGAAACAGACCTACAGACCTCAGCTTGAATCCTGTCCTTGTGTCTTAATAGCTATATGTATTGATCTCCTAGCTTATGCCAGACATTGGGTGGTTATATTTTATGCATTATGCCACTCAGCCCCTTCAACAATCCTATAATGTATATGGACGTGATTATGTCCATTAATACTAAATTGATATGGTTATGAGGATTAAATGAATTTTTTTTTTTTTTGAAGAGCCATTATTCTTCCCTAGTAAAGCCTGTGCCTAGGGCAGTCCTGATCAAAGCACTTGGCAACCTATTCTTATATTGGATGAGATTTGCTTGGAGAATGGAGAGAGTAGATGGTCTCAGGTGAACTTTTATCTAAGTAATAGTCCTGATGCAGAACTCTTACTTTGACAACAGAGTATACCTGTCTCATGATCCAAATATTGGAGTCTTTCTTTCCCTTGAATAGAGCTGAATTAGTCATTCTTATCTCTTCCCCTCTTAACATTTCTTTTGCTTAAAAAAAATTTCTTTTGGCCGGGCGCAGTGGCTCATGCCTGTAATCCCACCCCTTTGGGAGGCTGGGGTGGGTGGATCACCTGAGGTCGGGAGTTCGAGACCAGCCTGGCCAACATGACGAAACCCCATCTCTACTAAAAGTACAAAAAAAATTAGCTGGTTGTGGTGGCACATGCCTGTAATGCAGCTACTCCAGAGACTGAGGCAGAAGAATTGATTGAACCCGGGAGACGGAGGTTGCAGTGAGCCTGGATTGCACCACCGCACTCAAGCCTGGGCAACACAGCAAGACCTCGTCTCAAAAAAAAAAAAATTTTTTTGGGGGGTACAAATCGTGTCTCACTATGTTGCCCTGACTGGTCTTGAACTCATGGCCTTAATTGCTGAGATTATAGGTGTGAACCACAGCATCAAGCCCTTTTAAAATTTTATGTTAGAATAAATATTCCCCCACCCCCCCACAACTTTATGCAATTGTGTTATCCCTGGTTTAAGACTGATTCAAGCTTGAAGTTGAAATCAGTGTTTGATAGACTACACTCAGCTATCCTCTACTGAATGTATATAATTTTAAAGTTATGTTTGTTATAGCAAGATGTTATCCAGTGAATTTTTTTATCTTCAATTTTACTCTCATGAGAGACCAGGGTAGTATTAATGAGTCCTGGGAATAAGTAGAGAGATTATTTGGTCTAGTGTTAAGGGGTATTCTGTGGAACGCACCTTCAGGTGTTAATAGTTGATCCTGTAGAACGAAGGGGACAAATTTGTTTTAATTAGTAAGAGTATGCAAGGCTTACCATATTTATTTGTCTGTGGAGCTTGTTTGTGGACAAATAAATTTGGGAAGCATTGCTTACTCTACTAATTAGACTATAAAAGCTGTAAGAAGAGTATTGCAGTGTAAAGAATGTGCTAACCCAGATGAAGGAAAACTGAGGTAATAGAGAAGTGTGAGGTCACAAATGGACATTGTTGAGCTTTTTCCAGGATCTTTCCACTATACTGCTTCTAGATTTTCTTAATGGTTTAGAATAAATATTGTATTGTAAAACCTATGTGTGTATGCGCATGCGCGTGCGTGCCTGCTCACTTAATGCCAATAAAATGCCAACAACATTAAATGAAATAGCAAGCAGTTATTTATGTTTACTCTGTGCCAGGTAGGCAGTGTTGCAAATACTTTACATAGAACTCATTTATTCCTCATTAGAGCCCTTTAAGGTAGAACGAAGTATTCCCATTTTACAGATGAGGATATTGAATACAAAGAGGTTAGGTAATTTACCCAAACCAGTAATCATAATCTATTCAGATAAAATGTAAAGCCATCAAAGGGGTTGCTGCCTACTTATTACAAGAGCAAATTGTACAGGAGACTGAAAAATTTGCCTGCAAATCTACAAGCAAAGGCTTTATTAGCCTGGGCTAGACTGTTGATGGTCTGCCCTTTCTACCTAATTATTTACATTGTGGGAGCGAGGAGAATATTAATGATGCCAGTGGAGTTTTTGTTTTTGTTTTTGGGTTTTTTTGTATTTTGTTATTTTTTTTGTTTAATTCCAGAAAATGACCAAAGATCATTTGGTAGAAGAGAAAGCTTCTCTTCAGAAAAGTCTTCTTTACTATGAAAGTCAACATGGAAGGCCGGTAATATCTCTCTTGCTAAAAAGATTTGATTTTATGTCTTAAAAAAGAACATGAATCACTTCTGTGGCCTGCGTTCTTCAGGGCTGTTTTTTGAGCATTATTTCCTACAATTGGGGGATTGCCTATGTATTTAATATAAATTTGAAATTGGGAGAATAAGTCATTGTTTAATGTTTTGGACATTTTAGATTTGTGATGACTAGACAGTTTCTTTTTTTTCTTGCTTCAGGTGACCAAGGAAGAAAGGCATATTGTTAAACCTCTCTATGATAGATACAGGCTTGTAAAACAAATGCTTACAAGAGCTAGCATCACTCCTGTCCTTGTAAGTAAAATAAGCAGTAATTCTCTAGTTCATTTTATCAAGATGTACTCTTCCCCCAAAAAATTATTATTGTGGTATATTGGAGAAATACACAGTCAAGACAGAAATAATTGTCCTTGTAAGGTGAGATTACTGATTTTAAAGTAAGAAACTAATAATGTCTGCTAGTATATCCCAGACACTTTTGTAAGCATTTTGTAAGCATTTTTATGTATGTTTATGTCATTAAATCCTGACAAGTAAAATCACAACAGGTAGAATATGATAGCATCATTTCAGAGGTGATGAAACTGAGGCTTAGGCGGTGAGTGATGTGCCTAATCTACTTTGTAAGTGACAGAAGCAGAATGGGAAACTCATTCAGAGTTTCTAGTTTATTTCCATTTAAATTCATGTCAGAGTGTCTAGTTTATTTCCATTTAAATTCATGTCTTTGAAAATGCATCAGTTTTGTGGTGGCCATGATGATGTCCTTTTATTTGCATAATGATATAAGCTGACTTTTAAAATAAGTTAATCTTTTTAATGAGAAAAAGTCACTTAAAATAATGCTTATTGGTATTTGTGTGCATTTTTAAAGAAAAATGAAAACTGTAGTATTTAAATGCAGATTAAGCGCTGTCTTCAAATTAACCTTTAGATAGTATGACTGTAGATAGATTGGTCTTGGGTTCAAATAGAAAACAGCATGTATCCCATTCTACATGATTTCCTATGAATTAATTCACTGAACCTTCTGGTTTGCTGTGGCTTTCAGGCTATTTTTATGTAGACATCTACTTGCATGGCGGCTTCCTTTAGGTGATGACTGCCTGGTGACCTTTTTTTTTTTTTTTTTTTTTTTCCCCAACTTTTATTTTAGATTCAAGGGGTATATGTGCAGTTTTATTACCTGGGTGTATTGCTTGATGCTGAGGTTTAGGGTACAAATAATCCTGTCACCTAGGTACTGAGCATAGTGCACAACAGTTTTTCACTCCTTGCCTCCTTCCCTTCCCTCCCCACAGTAGTCCACATTGTGTGTTGTTGCCTTTTTTTATGTCCATGAGTACCTGATGTTTAGCTCCCACTTATAGATGAGCACATTCAGTATTTGGTTTGCTGTTCATTTGTTACTTCGCTTAGGATAATGGCCTCCAGCTGCATCCATGTTATCCCAAAGGACATGATTTTTTGTTTGTTTGTTTTGTTTTTGTTTTTGTTTTTGAGAGAGTGTCTCCCTCTGTCACCCAGGCTGGAGTTCAGTGGTGCAATCTCGGCTCACTGCAACCTCAGCCTCCTGAGTAGCTGGGATTACAGGCACCCTCCACCACGCCTAGCTAATTTTTTAGTAGAGACAGGATTTCACCATCTTGGCCAGGCTAGTCTTGAACTCCTGACGTTGTCATCCATCTCCCTCGGCCTCCCAAAGTACTGGGATTACAGGCATGAGCCACTGTGCCCTGCCAATTTTGTTCTTTTTTATGGCTGTGTAATATTTTATGGTATATATGTACCACATTTTCTTTATCCAATCCACTGTTGATGGGCACCTGATTTCATGACTTTGCTATTGTGAATAGTGCTATGAATAACCATGTGACTGCATGTGTTGTTTTTGGTAGAATGATTTGTTTTCTTTTGGATATATATACCTAGTGATGGGATTGCTGAGTCGAATGTCAGCAGATGAATGGGTAAATAAGATGTGGTAACCCATACACCCAAAATATTCTTCAGCCATAAAAAACAATGAAATAATGATAGATGCCACAACATGAGTGAACCTTGGAAACAAGCTGAATGAGAGAAGCCTGACACAAAGGGGCACATATTATATGATCCCATCTTTATGAAAGATTTAGAATAGGCAAGACCATAGAGACAGAATTTAGATTAGTGGTTACCAGGGGCTAGGGGGAGAAGGCAAATGAGTGACAGCTAATGGGTACAGAGTTTCTTCTGAGGTAATGAAATGTTCTGAAATTAGTGGAGATAGTTGCAAAACTTGGTAAATATACTGAAAACCACCAAATTATACATTTTAAAAGGGTGAATTTTATGATATATAATTATATCTTAATAAAGTTGTTTTTAAAAAAGTATAGAATGGTCCTCAAACCAAAAAAGTTGACACCTATTTTTAAAAAGAAAAGTGCTTCCAATTAAACTATATATGTGTTCTTATCATTTAGATTTTTTTTTTTTTTTTTTTTTGAGGTGGAGTCTTGCTCTGTTGCCCAGGCTGGAGTGCGGTGGCGCAATCTCTGCTCACTGCAACCTCCACTTCCTGGGGTTCAAGTGATTCTCCTGCCTCAGTCTCCTGAGTAGCTGGGACTACAGGCGCCCGCCACCACGCCTGGCTAATTTTTTTGTATTTTTAGTAGAAGCGGGCTTTTACTGTGTTAGCCAGGATGGTCTCGATCTCCTTACCTGTGATCTGCCTACCTTGGCCTCCCAAAGTGTTGGGATTAGAGGCATTAGCCACCACGCCCGGCCCATTTAGAATTTTTAAAATATCTGTTGTATGAGCTCTTTTAGACTTTTCTAGGCATAAATTATTATCTTCCTTCTGCATAAATAAAAATATAAGCAAAAATAAATTTAAGCAGTTCCTAAAAATATTTAAAGCAAATGTTTAAGATTTTGAAAATTAAACAGAAGATTCATAACATAATGAAGTGAAGCTTTACTTGACACTTTGAATACGTAAAATGTAAAACTATTTATATTATTGATTGTTATAGGGATCTCCATCCACCAAGAGAAGGGGTCAGATGTTACAGCCAATCATAGAAGGAGAAACTGCACATTTTTTTGAAGAAATCAAGGTAATCCTTTAAAGAAATAATTATCTAATCCCTTCCCTAAGGGAAAAGTTCAAAGACAAGACATGTTTAATTCTCTGTTTGGATATCTTTTTAGGAAGAAGAAGAAGATGGTGTTAATCTGTCCTCTGAGTTAAGTGATATCTTGAAAACTGCAGTACAGGTACAGTCTTCATTAGAAAACTCTGAATCTGATGTTGAAGAAAATCAAGAAAAACTGGCTCTGGATCTCCGATTGTCAAGTTCTCGAGCAGCTTCTATGTATGTATGCTGATTTGTGATTTTAGCCTATTTTTATGATAAAATGTATATGCCAAGAAATTTGATGTTAAATGAGCATTAAGGAATTAATAGGAGATAAATCAAGATTTATCAAAGGATGCATGCTTTTTAAGTGTGATTTACAAATATTTATTGTCATTCCCATTTTTAAATAAAACATCACTGTGTTTCAAAAATTAAAAAAAAAAAAAATCTAGCCAGGCACAGTGGCTCATGCCTATAATCCCCGCACTTTTTGAAGCTGAGGCAGGAGGATTCCCTTGAGGCCAGGAGTAGAAGACCAGCCTGGGCAACATAGACCCAGACTCTATAAAAAATTTTTAAAAATTAGCCAGGGGTGGTGGCGTGCATGTGTAGTCCCAGCTACTTGGGAGGCTGAGGCAAGAGGATCGCTTGATTCTCTGTTTGGAGGATATTGAGGGCACTGTCGCACCACTGTGTTCGAGCCTGGGCGACAGAGTGAGACTCTGTCTCTAAAAAAGCAAACAAACAAAATCCTACAGTTGATTTATAACAAAGTACAGGAACTAGTTGCGAGTCGATCTTTTTGTTCAATATCCACTTCTTTACCTTTGGATGATATGGTGTATGTCACTGGTTCTGAGCCCTGACTTCACTGGGAAGATTTTAAAGTACTGATGCTTGAATCCTTCAGCTGTTCTGATTTCATTGGTTTGCAGTGGAGATTAGGTATTGGTAGAGCTAAGAGTTCCCCAGCCGCTTTTAATTTGCAGCCAGAAATAGAACCTCTCTTAAGAATATAATGAATCAAGTGTGCCCTTCAGTATTTTCTTACCATTTCAATTCTAGGCCTGAATTACTGGAACAACTTTGGAAAGCCAGAGCTGAAAAAAAGAAACTACGCAAAACGTTGCGGGAATTTGAAGAAGCATTTTATCAACAAAATGGAAGGTTTGTTGAGCATCACAAAATTGAGTCATCTTTCTCCTCTAACTCACAAGTTGACCATATGTTGAAATAATGGAATACGTGGGGTTAGAAATTGTGCATATAGGATGCTAGCACTGAAAAATTTTAAAACATTCCTTTATGCTCTGAGGCCCTGCTTTTAATGGCCAGGAATAGTCATAGCTAGTGTAAACAAATCTGATTAACTATTTTCAGATTGTCCTAGGGTGCCTTGGTTGTACTGCAGTGATTTTATATTCTTTAATTCTACATCCTTACCCTTTTGGGAGTGGTTGTGAAATGAGATACCTCTTATTTTAGAAAGGATCCCATGACAGGAGTGGTATCCTCAACTAGTTTGGATTTTTTATCTTATACTGAGACCATTGTGTTCATACTGTGTGTTGAGGCTGCCCATTTCCAAGGTGTGTAACAGTGTGCCAGGCATGTGGCTCCTATAATACAGTATGGCACGTGCCTTTATCTAACTAGGTAATGCACAATGGCTTGGAAGGGCTCTTTTAAAACTAAGAAAAATACATTCCAGTTCTGATGGTGGCCAGAAGTTTGGGTTCAGTTATCTCAGGCCTGAGAAACATTTTTCTAAGTAGCTGGGTTATCTTACCAAGCTGATAGCTAATACTACAAATTCTAAAATATCTGTACTCTAATTCCCTTTGCTTTGTGAGTCTCCTATATAGGTTGGCACATATGGTTAAAAATAATCTGAAGTGGGCTGGGCACAGTGGCTCACGCCTGTAATCCCAGCACTTTGGGAGGCTGAGGCGGGCGGATCACGAGATCAGGAGATCGAGACCATCCTGGCTAACACAGTGAAACCCCATCTCTACCGAAGAATAAAAAATTAGCTGGGCGTGGTGGCGGGCACCTGTAGTCTCAGCTACTCCAGAGGCTGAGGCAGGAGAATGGCGTGAACCCAGGAGGCGGAGCTTGCAGTGAGCTGAGATGGCGTCACTGCACTCCAGCCTGGGTGACAGAGCAAGACTCCGTCTCAAAAAAAAAAAAATTGAAGTGCAGAAATGCATTTTTCTAAGTGTCTTCTATTTCATTGTATTATTGGAAGAAAATTTTGCTTATAATTAGAATAGTTTGATTCTTTAGCTAGTGATTAAACTGAATTGCATTGGGTCATTACTATAAAGTTAGAAAATTGTTCTTGTTGCAGGTAAGATAATTTACTTTTACATCTCAATTCACTGGAGCCACAGTTAACTAAATGTATTAAATGACTCAGTGTAGCCTCCAACACTTAATAGATATTCACAGACCTGGCAGAGTCTAGTGCTGGATGTCCTACTAAAATATTGGGTTTCCTACAGTTATCTAAATTGATTATTTGTAAGTATAGCATCATTTAATCTATAAGTAGAGAAGTCCATCAAAAATTTTAGAAATGTTCCTTGGGGATGAGTGTATTAGTCCAATAACTTTTTTTTTTTTTTTTAAACGGAACAACTTTTTATTTGAACTTATATTTAGTAACAGTATGTCTCATATTAAGACAACTTTTGGATCTTTTTTTCCAAATGATCTTTAGAACATTACAAATGTTATTTTCTCCCCTAGGAATGCCCAGAAAGAGGATCGTGTTCCAGTGCTTGAGGAGTACAGGGAGTACAAGAAAATTAAAGCCAAGCTTAGGCTTCTTGAAGTTCTTATAAGCAAGCAAGATTCTTCAAAATCCATATAAAATACGTTCTTTGAAAATTCATATCATAAAGTCAGTTGTATTCCTTGAAGCTATCATCATGGGTACTTGGCTGGTACTTAAATTCATTTTGTCAGGCACTCAGAGAATCTCATTTTGTACTTGGTTGTGGTGCCAGTAAACAAAACAAATGATGGGAGAGTAAGTAGGCCCTCTCAAGGGAGCGTAAGTGATGTTCCATATTAACCACAGACTGTCCTCTCCACTTTTAGCAAACATGGTTTCCTTCATTGTTTTGTACTACAAATACATCCTTTTAGCAAAAGGCTAGAATTTTATTCTTTCAACTTCAAGAACTTTGGAAATGCAAACTTTTTGTTATTACCAACTTTTTGTTTCTCATTACTGAAGAAAATTGGAGGAAAATCTTCACACTGAATTCTTCTGTTGCCTTTTTCTTACAGAATGACTGAAAATTTGAAAGAAAAACTTATAAAAGTGCACATATGCAACTGTGTTCTCTGTTTTCCTAGAAAACCAAAATCAAACTGAGATTTCAAGTCCTACTATGGAATACCTTTCTGTTTAATTCCCAAAGTGACACCTTCTCACAGGTAGTATGTTAGTAAAATTTTGCAATTCAGTGGTCACACAGCTCCTGGATGAAGATAACAGTTGGTAGACCAAAAAGTGACCTTGCTTAGTATATTGAAAACACATACCACACATCACACACAGAACTGAATCATACCACATGCTGCCTATGGGACTTCAGTTACTGTTTCCTGAGTTACTGTTTATCCGCTGGCAAAGGTGTGATTTGTCTGGATCAGATCCGCGCTGTTCCCCAACCCACCTCCAGATAATGTGAGAAAATAGCCATGTCAGTATGTAGGAACTCTGATGGTGCTCAGATTTGTGTGTTCAATCAATGGGCCTAAATCAGTAATCCTTATGCCTAAGGTAAATCTGTTCTTAACAAGGGCTATACCACTGCATTTTGACATGTACCTTCAGGGGGTTATCTTTTTTTTTCCCCGCCTGTTTTAATGAGCAAAATCCATACCAAAACAACAACAACAGCGCCCTCTTAAGGAACCACCCTTTGGTCAATCATCACATGCTGTTTAAAGCAGCTGTTTACAGGATGTGTAGTGGTATGCCCCTTGTCATAAACTCTTAGCATATTTTTTCTTTGGCTTTGCATGGCTTTTCTTCAGGTACTCTCCCGGTCACCGAATGGTGACTTCATTTGTGCTAACAGTACAACAGCAGATTTGGATCAGGCTTAATCTAAGTGTTAACTTTTTTTTCCTGGTGCTTTTTTGGATTGATGACTGTCTCACTTTGACTATATCCATGTTTTGCATGCAATTAACTTTTTTTTCTGGTGCTTTTTTGGATTGATGACTGTCTCACTTTGACTATACCCATGTTTTGCATGCAATGACTCATGCATGGTTTTCTTAACTAGCTAATATAAACAATTTGTTCCATATAAAAATGGAATTTTGCAACATCCTTTAATAAGGTGAGGGAAGCATGAACCTCAGACTTCTGGCACTATTACATAGTAAGCACATGAAGTAGTTTGATAATAAATAGCAGTTCTAGTACTTCACATTTCACCCGTGTGTGCAATGCCTTTTTTGGGGGCGGGGGGGGGGGGGTGAGGGAAAACCTAGTAGTGAATGTGTAGTTGGGGAATAAAGAAAAGCACTAAATCCTGCCCTTTTTGTGTGGTTTCCTTTTGATACAACTAGGTTATTCATAATGTATACCTAGAAAAGTGAAATTGAAAATGCCAAAAGATGTATCATTTTTATTTGAATTCGTCATGCAGTGTACATTTCAGATAATTTCCTTCAGTCTCCAGATAGGAGTGTATCCAAACATCTAATTTTGTGTGCACTGTGTATTTTATATGAATGTTTTATTTTATATACCACATGCAAAAATGTCCATATGCACTATTTAAATGTTTTAAATAATATATTCCTTCTTTATAATGCTAAATCTATATGAGTACCATATTTTTATAAGTCAGTGGCCTGACTGGTTTCATTTTAGAATTAACAGCTGCTTCATGATGTTATTCAATGTTAATGTTTGGCTGTGAGTAGAGTATGTAAAAGTGGCATGGCAGCACTTATGCTCTGTGACGGTATTGTGTGTCATAGTTGACCAGTAGCTGGTAGAATTAGGCAGTTGGTGATAATTTTACTTTGGTACAAATAAAAACTGTATATCTATATACAAATAATATATAGATATATATATGTCCACCAGTATAATTGCATTGCTGTGTCTGGCACTTCATTGTACAGACTTTTGTAATAAAAGAACTCGAAAGTTCTAAGTCATTGTAAATGTATGTTTGTTTTTCCATTGGGCTTAAAAAAAAAAGTCCCCAGGTGTTCCGTCACCCTTAGGCTTTGTTTAAATGATCCCACCTGGGGGCTGTGGTAGGGAATAACAGGGTCACTAAACTATTTGGCTGGTTACAACTCTGGGAAATGGTAAGGCAGGGAAGGGCCATGTTATTCATTCCCTTGTGCAAATCTAGGGAGAAGCCGCAGATAGAACAGTTAGCATTTCTTGTTACAATGAATTATCCCATTAAGAACATTTGATGTACGGTCTCTTAAGAGAAGAGCTTGTCCTGAGGAGGGTGAGTAGTAATCTAAAAATGTCTTTATATTCGAGTTTTAAAATTCAGGGACTATTGAGCACCAATGTGGAAGTTGAGTGCTAAGGTCAAATGATGTTGCTTGGGCTGAGAGAACATGTGGCTATTCTAGGGGGGCTTACATAGCCTAGAAAAATTAGAAGAATTTATCTCCAGTTTCCAAAATGCCAGCCACACACAACTCTCCAACCCTCCAAATAAGGCTGTTACAGCAACCTCATTTACACTTTCCAAACATAACTTCTTATGACACTGATACGCCTACCCTGCTCTACATTTTATTTTGGGGAAACCTTAAATGCATTACACCTTAGAAATGGTCTAGGTAAATTTCCAGTTTGAAGATGTTAGTGAAATTTCTGTAGGTGGCTGAGGAGTTTGTTCTACACTTTGGCTTTTTCCAGAAGACTTCAAATTCTAAAGAATGGAGGGAGGTTACTTTGGTCTTATATAATGGTTTCCCAGAATCCTAAGCCTTTATTGATTCATCTGTGGCCAAAGGAATTCATAACATGTACATGATGCACTTGATAGCACCAATAGTTTTTCTACTCTGTAACTTGGAGAAAACTGTCTTTATCTACTTACTGAACTACTGGAGACCTGCCCCATGAACTAGAAGCATTTTCTTGTACTTTTCTTTCACTTTTCTAGAATTTGATAAGAAACCTCATTATAAATCCTTTGTACCAGTGTGTGTATACTGGAGGCTTGTCATAATATGCATGGATTGTACAGTGAGTCCCTGTCAGAGGCACTTAATTCTGACCCTGAGGATAGTTTGATAGATTGGTTAGTACTTTTTAAAGTGTGCCTGAAACGTGTACAAGTTTATGAAGTAATACATGAATAAGAAATGCTCAGTGATTGCATCACAGATTCTTACCTCCACTTGTCTCAATACTAGAGAGCTGAAACCTTTCTCATCACTTGATTTAGCTTCAAATTGATGTAGTGTAATTCCTTCTCCAGCTCCACAGCATATAAAAAGAGTCTAGAAAATTTACAAGGAAGTAGAAAATGAGTCAGTAATACACTTTTATGTATAGACAGCAAGTTACTAGTTTGAAATGCTTTGGGAAGGTAGTATTCTAAGCTCCTAAAACGTGCTTCTTGTGACCAGTAATAGATCTAATATTCTAAAGCTGTGTGGAGAACAGTATCTGCTATGCAAATCAAATATAAATGGCAGTTTCTGTTATTTAGAGATATGGGGATGTAATCAAAAGCTTCTCACCTTTTAAGCAAACGGAGTCATATGCAACTTTAAAATTGGATAGAAAATAAAGTATCCCGATAGAATGAGGTTTTAGGTTCAGGAAAATAATGTATTTAACTCATGTCCTTAATGCCCATGTCATGATATCCCATAATACTCTGGTTAGAACATAAGCTTACTCTCGAAATTCTTCTTGAGTGACAGGCTGGTAGTCATCTTGAATTTCTGTGGAATAATACTTTTTCTCAAGCCTCTCTTTCCATTTTTTCATCTGCTCTGCCTTTTGAATCTCCTGTCAGGGTAGAGGACAAGTAAAGGCTGCAATCTTTAGTTCTCTATTTCAAGTTTTTGGCACACAAGCATCACAGGGTTGAGGATCTTAAGCTGTTCTCCTCTCCAGCCCTCAGATTTTAAGCCCTGCTGGCTTTTTGTCCTGCCTGGGTGTGCATCAGCGAAGTCACTTCAGAGGACTTGATTGGTGTAATTGCTGTCTAGCATAGTTAGGGAAGCTTTGTAAACAAATTATAAATTACTCGCATTTCACTGCCTTTTCCCTTTAGCATCTCCATCTGAATTATTTTCTCTTTCTTTTGGTCAAAGGTAAGATGTTCTTTCCATACCTCTGTTCTTCAGTGTAGCAAATGTACTAGTAATTAGATTCAAAGTGTATCTGTGGGTATGTTTGGCCTTTCCAGCAGCTTTTCAGCCAGATGACTTCAAAACCCCCTCTTTGTAATTACTGCATTGGTTAGTCAATGTGTGTACTCCAATCTGTCTACATATCCAAAAACAAGCCGTTTGTACCACCAAAAATTGTGTTGCTGAACCTTTCTGTGCACTGTTCTCACTACCACCCGCTTTCCTTAGGGTGTCCAAATACCCTTTTCCCAGCTACAGATAAAAAGGGCCTGTGTGTTGTGGAAAATAACCATAGCGCTAGAAAAAGGTGAAGAAAGAGGAGACAGTGCACCCAGATGTGATTCAAAACCTTCTCAGTAAATTGGTATGATACTTCCCTGCACCAGCAATAATGCCAGGTAGCAAAGTGGATCCCTTTATAAGGGTTCTGATTACCTTCCTCAGAGAGGTTGGTGATGCCTAGTGCCGTATACTCTGTGGTTGCTTCATAAGTGTGTACTTTTCTGGTCAGAGAAACTGTAGACAGTGCCTTTCTTTAAACCAACATATTCTTTTTTTTTTTTGAGACAGTCTCACTCTGTCGCCCAGGCTGGAGTGCAGTGGCATGATCTCGGCTTACTGCAACCTCTCTGTCACCCAGGCTGGAGTGCAGTGGCTCAATCTTAGCATTCAAAGTGGAAGTTGAATGCTAACCACCCCTTTTGGGTTCAAAGGATTCTCCTTCCTCAGCCTCCCGAGTAGCTGGGATTACAGGTGTGTACCACCACATCTGGCTAATTTTTGTATTCTTTTTAGTAGAGACGGGTTTCGCCATGTTGGCCAGGCTGGTCTTGAACTCCCAGCCTCAAGTGATCTGCTCGCCTCGGCCTCCCAACGTGCTGGGATTACAGGTGTGAACCACCGCACCCAGCCTTAAATGAACATATTCGAAGCAGGAAAGGATGGCTTTCAATCCTAGTTTTGTTTTGGACGCATTACAGCACCCATGGTTTGGCTCATTTACTAATACTTTTAATGTGCTAAAAAGTGGTAGTCCCTGAAACCATTTCTAAATGACCAGGCCAATTATAAAGTGGATGTGTTAGTAATAAAGGTAGAATAGCATAGTAAACTTATTTTAAAAACCCATCTCAGCCATCACTCTTTTTGTGAAGCCTTCCTTGACATTCAGAGGGAAGTGGTACCTTTCCTCATAAGCTGAGCACCAACTCTTCGGTGACCCTTGCTCCAAGCTCCTATGTCCTGGTCACCCTACCTCCTTCCCTTGTGGTAACTGCCTCCTGCAGTTGGTTGTCTGAATGATCTTCATGTTCATATTGGCCCTTATACTTCTGTAATATCTCAGAAGCAAATTCTGTATACTAAACTCCCTCTTTTTGAACTACCTAATGTGATTTCTGTTTTTCTGACAACTCTTAACTGATGAATAATTGGTAGCGGGAGAGACCCAAAGAAACAGACCCTCATAGATAGCATACTTCCACCAAGGGCACAACAGTTGACTTAAACTGAATTTGAGACTGCCACTTGGCCATTTTGGATTCCTCATGCTTACAGAACCAGCAGGGAAAGAAGTGGTTATTTATGTATTGAGGTGATTGATCCGAATTACCAAGGGAAAATTGGATTACTGCTACAAACTAGCACAGTGTGGACTGTGCCCAAGGGATTCTCTGGGGTGCCTCTTAATAATTCCATGTCCAAAAGTAAAAGGTAATGGGAAACCACAGCATTCCGTTAAAGGCAGGACCACTGAGAGTTCAGATTCTAAGGTTAATCCTAAAGCAGCTAGCTGAGCTCTTGGCTGTAGGCAAAGGGAATGATATGGAATGGGTAGGAGAAGGAAGTTATAAATATCAACTATAGCCTTGTAATCTGTTACAGAAACAGAATGTAGTCCCTATTCCTATTTCCTCCTTTGCTTGTTATGTATATATTTTCTTTCTCCTTCATCTAAGGAATACTGGTGGTGGCTAACTAGTTTACATATTAGGTTGCAAAATATTCTTAAGGAATTGTGATTCAACTAGAAGAGGTCATAAAACATGCACAGATGGATACAATTACTGTTGGGACTTTGCGTCTCCCTTTTTAGGGAGAAGGTAAAAGTACCTTCATTTGTATAAAAGATAGTTTGATCTGACTGGATAGAAGCTTGGAATCGTCATTTTATGGAAATGCAAATGTGTATGCCACAAGAGTGGAATGGACCAACTGTTCAGCTCAAAATTTACCCTCTTGTACACTGATGTTGGGTTTTAGGCTTTGTAAATTTCATTCCCTAAACTCTTAATAGCTGGATTCCTGTTAGAATAAATATAGAATAAATATTCTGCCAGTATTTGCAGGATATTGGGGAGAAAGGTGGGTTTTTTTGTTGTTTGTTTTGTTTTTTGTTCTGTTTCTATTGGCATTGCTTATGCAATGGTAGTTATCTCCAGCAGCAGTGGCTCCAGTTGTAGCATCTGGCTGCTTTTGGCATACTCAGAAGCAGCCTCATCACACCCACTCAAGAAGTACAGATTGAGTATCCCTAATCAAAAATCTGAAGTGTTCAAAATCCAAAACTTTAGCACCTCCATGACTCTCAAAGGAAATGCTCACTGGAGCATTTTGGATTTCAGATTTTTGAATTAGGAATACAGGCATATAATGCAGATATTCCAACATCCAAAAAAAATCTGAACTCTAAAACACTTCTGGGTCCTAAGCATTTTGGATAAAGAATACTCAACCTTTATCAGCAGCAGCAGTGAGGTACCTTCTCATCACAGGACTGAGCAACAGCTCCACAAGCCCCTTCTCTAAGATAGTAGGTTCTAGTAACACCACCTTTTGTGGTCTTAGCCCTAGGAATGGTAACCTTTTCCTGCAGTCATTATTTATGAGTTGCCTCAGTGTTGTCATTTCACTTTTTTCTGTCTTAATATCTGTGTAGTAACCAATTCACTGTAGTATATTTTCTCTATTTGAAATACATATTGTGGTTTCTTCCTGAGTGGGCTCTGACTGATAGATGTAGTACATTTTCTCATTTGGTCAGGTGTCTTTTTGTGTCTTTTTTTTTTCTGAGACAGAGTTTCACTCTTGTTGCCCAGGCTGGAGTGCAATGGCATGATCTTGGCTCACTGCAATCTCTACCTCTCAGGTTCAAGCAATTCTCCTGCCTCAGCCTCCCAAGTAGCTGGGATTACAGGTGCTCACCACCAGGCCTGGCTAATTTTGTATTTTTAGTAGAGATGGGTTTCACCATGGTCACCAAATTCCTGACCTCAAGTGGTCCACCTGCCTCAAGTCTCCCAAAGTGCTGGGATTACAGGTGTGAACCACCATGCCCGGCTGTATTTTTGTGTCTTTAAGGAATATTTAAAGTTTTATCTTGGTTTTGAACATTTCGTTAATTGCTGGGCATTTTCTACTTTGTTGCTGTTACAAATAAAAATTAAAAATTTGTTAATTTTTAACAAACCAATTGATATTTGCATATATGATGTTTATGTAAGTTATTTTTCCTACCATTTTACCTAATTATCTTTTTTTTTTTGTAATTTTTCAGATCATTGTATACCTAAAAAATTGAAGAGAATCATAAGGCAGTTTTACTTTTTTCAATTAGAAATACTTCTAATGTAGTTCTCTTATCTAATTGTTTTGACTTTACCCCTCTGATACATCACTATCTTGTCCCTGACATGTTCAATGTTTTCCTATTAAGGTGAAGAGGATAAGATTAATGTTTTTATCATATTAAGGAAGTATCGTTGATTTTTATTTTTCCCCTCAAGATTGGGTGTTGAAACTTACAAAATACCCAGCATTTGTGAAAAATGATCATGCAGTTTTCCTTTTTTAATGTAATGAATTATGTTAATTAGTTGATTACCCAATTTTGAGCCATCTTTTCATGCCTAAAATAAATACTGTCTGAATCTTGATTATTGTTGCTGTTAGATTCTATCTGCTAATATTTAGGATTTTTGCTTCAAGATTTATACATGAGATTTTCTGTTTTTGGCACAATATATAGTAGTTTCATAAACATAATTTGGGAGTTTCTCTTTTCTCTTTGCCAGGGCAAAGAGGAATGGCTTAAATAGCTTGAAACTGTTTGCTCCTTAAAATCTTGTAGAATTTCTTTGTGAAGACCATCTGATTTTGGAGACAGCTCTTTGATGACTTCATTTCTTCTACAGAATGGATTTGTTTAGGCTTTTTATCTTCTGAGCTCAGTTCTGATAAATTTTATTTGCATAGAAATATTACCCATTTCATTCAGTTTTTCAAATGTTATTTTCATAGAATTACACAAAGTCTCTTAGTGAGATCTTTTAATTCCTTCCGTTTCTTATTTCCCCCATTGTAATTTCTTACTTTGCGTGTTTATGCTTTCTCTCCTTTATTCCACTAGTTACCTAGTGATTTCTTTTCACTGATGTTTGCAAGGAACTAGCCTTTTGATTTATTTATACTACTTTTGTTTATAACTCATTAATTCTACTTTAATAATTTTTTTCTTGGTATTTATCTTTTTTTGAAAATTAATGCTAACATTCACTTCTTTACATTCTTTTATTTTTATTGATAAATTTAAGACAATTTTCCTCTGGGTATTTTTTTACTTTATCTCATAGATTCTGCCACATGGGGTTTTTATTATTTTGTTTTCTTGGAATTCTATGATTTCATTGTTTTTTTTTTTGTTTTTTTTGTTTTTTTTTTTTAGACCGAGTCTCTGTCGCCCAGGCTGGAGTGCACTGGCGTGATCTAGGCTCACTGCAACCTCCGCCTCCCAGTGTTCAAGTGATTATCCTGCCTCAGCCTCCTGAGTAGCTGGGATTATAAGCATGCGCCACCACACCTGGCTAATTTTGGTATTTTTAGTAGAGACGGGGGTTTCACCATGTTGGTCAGGCTGGTCTCGAACTCCTGACCTCGTGATCCGCCCACCTTGGCCTCCCAAAGTGCTGGGATTACAGGCGTGAACCCCCACGCCCGGCCTGTATTTCTTCTTTGACTCGAGTCATTTAATAGAGAGTTTTGATATTTTTTAGTCAAAGAATTTTTTCATTTTCTGATTTTGTTACATATTTTTATTATGTTGTTTCTAGAGAATTTTTTTCTGCATTAACTTTTGGAATGTGTTGAGGCTTTCTTTGTGGCCCAGTAGATGAGCAATTTTTATGAATGAGAGTACAGAACTTAATATACAACTGTAAGATCATATTTATTAATATGTTTTGGGTTTTTTAATGCATTTATTTTTCTTGATCTGTTCTTTGTTTTTTTGTGTGTTCCTATTTCTCCTTTTTAAAATCCAGTAATCTTTATGAAAGTGGATACTCTGTTGTTTGGTGCATAGATATTCGTAACTGATAAAATTAATCTTAGCTTCATACAGTCATGTAGACTTTGGAGCTTTTTGTCTAGAATCCTTTGATTTATATTCAGTTGTGTCCCCTGTTATCTTTTGTTTGCCTTTTAGGTCTTTGATCATGCTTTTATATTTAACATTTTGGAATCTCTTTAAGTATATATTTTAGGATATGGCATAGAACTGGGTTTGTTTTGTAATTCAAACCCCATCTGTCCTGTAGTAGAATCCTTAGAAAGGTGATAGTATTCCCTGAGTTCTTGCATGTTTGAGCCTTTATATTTGAAGCATAGCTTTGCTGGATGAAAATATTTTTCTTTTTAAGTAAATTAAGTTTATTTGCATGTATTTATGTTAGATATATCTGGTTGTAGTTATACTGTCTTGTATTTATATTTTAAGTCTTTTACTATGTGATCTGTTTTTGTTTTGTTTTGTTTTGGTAATTTTGCCCTATAGAAATATGTGTATTTTTGTTCTATTGGTTTGTCTTCATATATCTTTTATTTTTTTTTTGAGATGGAGTTTTGCTCTTGTCACCCAAGCTGGAGTGCAATGGCCCAATCTCAGCTCACTGCAACCTCCGCCTCCCAGGTTCAAGCAATTCTCCTGCCTCAGCCTCCCAAGTAGCTGGTATTACAGGTATGCGCCACCACACCCAGCTAATTTTTAATTTTTAGTAGAGGTGGGGTTTCTCCATGTTGGTCAGGCTGGTCTTGAACTCCCGACCTCAGGTGATCCACCTTAGCCTCCCAAAGTGCTGGAATTACAGGCGTAAGCCACTGTACCCGGCTATCTTTGTGTATCTTTTTATATGTCCTTAGTCCTCCCTTTCTTGCTTTGTTTCCCTCCTGTGATCAACAAGAAAATTAACTTGTAAATTTTTCTTCATCTTCCTCTCCTCTGCTACCCAATTATATTCAATAATGTTATTTTTCATTGTATATGAGAGATGATGTCTTTTGTAAGACATACCATTATTTCATGTACCACTTAGGTAAAAAATGTCAATTAAACTATGACCATTAACTATAAAACACATTCTGATTTCACAGATGTTAAAATGTGAAAAAACAAGTGTTTTAAAATCAATAAAATAGGGCTGGGCACAGTTGCTCATGCCTGTAATCCCAGCACTTTCAGAGGCCAAGGCGGGAGGATCGCTCAAGGCCAGAAGTTCAAGGCCAGCCTGGGCAACACAGTGAGATGCCATCACTATATAATTTAAAGAAAGAAAGAAAGAAGCCTGGGCCCAGTGGCTCACAGCTGTAATCCCAAGACTTTGGAAGGCCAAGGCGGATGGATCACTTGAGCCTGGAAGCTCGAGACCAGCCTGGGTAGCATGGTGAAACCTCATCTGTACAAAAACCACAAAAAGTAGCTGGGTATGATGGCACATGCCTGTAGTCCCAGCTACTTGGGAAGCTGAGGTGGGAGGATCACCTCAGCTCAGGGAGGTCGAGGCTGCATTGAGCTGTGATCATGCCACTGCACTCCAGGCTGGGCAACAGAGCTAACCTTGTCTCAAAACAAATTTTTTTTAAATCAATAAAAGTCTTATTATTTACCATTGTACACTTATGCTAATGTTTCTTTTTCTTTATGCTAGTGTTTCTTACTGGTTTATTCTAAATGACATTCTTTAACTTAAAAAAAAAAAGTTTACTTTTGTACTTTTTGTAGAGACAGGGTTTCACCATGTTGCCCGGGCTGGTCTCAAGTGATCCTCCCAAAGTGCTGGGATTACAGGTGTTAGCAACCTCGCCCAGTCTCTCCAATCATCTCTTGGTTGGCTGATGCTCATCCTCTAGTAGAATCCTTAGAAAGACCGATAGTATTTCCTGACTTCAGGCATGTTTGAGCCTTTATATTTGAAGCACAGCTTTGCTGAATTTAAAATTCCTTGATTTACATTTTCTTTCCTTGAATATATTATAGGTGTTCTTTTGTTGATTTATGGTGTTGAATGTTGTTATGCTAACCTGATTTTCTTTAAGTAAACCCAAATTTTACTTGGATAAGCCTCTTATTGACCATTCTACGTAAAGTTTCCCCATACACAGTGTGTCTTTCAATTCGCGTCACCTTCTATTTCAGGAATGGTCTACCTCCGCCTTGCAAAGTGCTGGGATTACAGGCATGAGCCACCACACCTGGCCTGATTTTTTTAAAAGAATATCAAAATTAGGCCGGGCAGGAAGTAAGGAGTTCGAGACCAGCCTGGCCAACATGGTGAAACCCGGTCTCTACTAAAAATACAAAAAGTATCTGGGTGTGGTCTCAAAAAAAAAAAAAAAACACCAAACAAAAAAACACACAAATATCAAATTTAGATAAAAGTTATAAGAACAATACAAATATTTTTTCCTTCTGAAGTATTTGAAAGCCACCAACATGAAGGCTCCATCATCCCTGAATACTTCAGTCTGCATTTCCTCCATATAAGGACATTCTCTTTTATAATTATAACCATCAGAATCAAAAAATTAATATTCATAGATATGTCTATGAATCCATAGATATGTCTGTGTTTCCCTTTCAAGTTTATCAGTTATCCCAATGATGCCTTTATAGGAAAAGTATCCAGTCCAGGATTATGCATTTTATTTACTTGACATATCATTTTAATCTCATTTAATCTGGAATAGTTCCTCAGCTTTACCTTGACTTCATGATTGACACTTTGAAGAACGGGCCAGTTATTTTGTAGAATGTCCCTCAATTTAAATTTTGTCATGATTTAGGTTAAGATTATATGTCTTCGACAAGGATGTCACAGAAAGGATGCTAATTCTCATGGCCTCCTATCAAGCAGCATATAATTTCCATTTGTTTCAGTGTTGATAGTGGTCACTGACTTGATTAAGGTGCTGTCAGACTTCTCCACCCTAACATTACTGCTTTTCTTTTTGTAATGAGTATTTGGTGGAGAGGCCTGTAAATGTCTCATTCATGGAATCCTTTTATTCAGTGGGCTATGAACCATTATTCATCATAGTGCTTAAATATTGTCAAATTTGGCCAGCTTGAGCCCCTTAAACTGATTCTTTTAACAGATTGTCCATCATTCTTTGAGCAGTTTTACTTTATGCCTCAATAAGCTATTCCAGACTCATCTTGTATAGTTGTCCTTCGGTATACATGGGGGATTGGTTCCAGGACCCCCTAGTACACCAAAATCTGCATATACTCAAGTCTCACAGTTGGCCCTGCAGAACCCACATACGGGGAAAAGTCACCCTCCCTAGCCTGCAAATACTGAATTTTTGATCCAGGTAAAAAGATTACACATTTAAGTGGACGTGTGCAGTTCAAACCTGTGTTGTTCAAGAGTCAGCTGTACTTTCCAGCCCTGGAATTAGCAAGACCTCCAAGGAGCCCCAGTTCCTTTTAGAGGAGAATGCTATTTGGAAACCAAGATCTGGGTACTAGTTGTGCTCATTGCTAGTAGGGTGTCACTTCTAGCCCTCATAGTGGATTGGACAGAGCTAGAAAATACGTGTGTGTACACAGTAGATCTAGATTCCAATCCAGTACCACAAAGTTCACCTTCAGCCTTTCCATTTTTGTAATCCCTTTGTCCGAAAATGAGAAACTTCAACATTTATTTGCTTGCTTATTACAGTCTCCTGACCCTGCTGTCTTCTTTCTGAGCATTTGGGGGGAGAGGTGGTGACCGGAAATAGAGCAATGGTTCACTATTTTTTTTTTAAGTGGTAGTGGTAATAGTATATTTAAGGAACATAGGTGTTCCTTAAATTCTGCTATTGTCAGATATATGTTACATATTATAATTTTTGAAATACAAAAGTGTTAAAGTAATTCATCACATTAGTGATTACAAGAGAAAAGTTACCCAGATCATCTCCACAAAGTGTACTCACTATGAATACCCGGTGTGATATTCACACAGTGAGTGTACACCTGTAGGGTTAGGTATCTGGCTGAGAGTACAGGTAGGAGAGAGGAAGCATCTGAAATCCAAATGGTTTGTCCTAAACGTGAAAGGATCTAGATCTGGGAGATTTATTTGGAGATGACAGTAACTGTTCTGAAAAACAGCAAATCATTTCAATTCTTAACCAGAGCATTTTTGTGAGCATATTTCTAATACAGCTACCACTTGTGTTTATGAAAAAAATTAAAGTCTTACATTTTCGTCAAAGCCTTCTCTTCTGGCTTGTTCAGCCAAATCTCCACTGCCTTTGCTACTGAAAACATAAAATAAAAATCAGAGGCAAATGACAATAAAAAAGGAAATGCCACCATAACGTACAATCAGATCTGTAGTAAGGATCTGAATAATATTTATTTCAGATAATGCTAATTATTTGGAAAATGTGATCATTAACAAGTCCTTCAGAGTATCATATGCCATTAACTGAAAAAAATGTTTATGTTCCACTGCCAGAGTTCTGGGTTTGGGAATTATTTTGACACCAAAGTCATTTAATAAATGTAAGTGTAAATATAGTGTAAGTGTAAGTATTATTCGTAAGTATTGTGTGTAAATGTTTTTATAGCCAAGTAAATGCATTTAATTTAGACTAAAATTGTTTCCTACCTTTTTAGAGGGACTTTATTGTCCCCTCCAGCTTTCTCTTACAGCTTTTTCTCAGTAGAATGGCCAGCATTATATTAATTTTTTTTTTTTTTTTTTTTTTTTTGAGGCGGAGTCTCGCTCTGTCGCCCAGGCTGGAGTGCAGTGGCGCGATCTCGGCTCACTGCAAGCTCCGCCTCCCGGGTTCCCGCCATTCTCCTGCCTCAGCCTCCCGAGTAGCTGGGACTACAGGCACCGCCACCACGCCCGGCTAATTTTTTTGTATTTTTAGTGGAGACGGGGTTTCATTGTGTTAGCCAGGATGGTCTCGATCTCCTGACCTCGTGATCCGCCCGCCTCGGCCTCCCAAAGTGCTGGGATTACAGGCTTGAGCCACCGCGCCCGGCCTATATTAATTTTAAATTAGCTAAAATTTCTGGTGTCCTCAGAAATTAGGAGGCACTCCTGGGTGTACTGACTGTATATTTAGAATCGCCACATAGGTTGTTGGTGGTTTTGCAATTAAAACCTTACTCATGGCCAGGCATGGTGGCTCACGCCTGTAATCCCAACACTTTGGGAGGCCCCAGTGGGTGGATCACCTGAGGTCAGGAGTTTGAGACCAGTCTGACCAACATGGGGAAACCCTGTCTCTATTAAAAACAAAACAAAACAAAAAAACAACCTTATAAGGTTCTCCTGTAATGTCGAACTTTAAAATGGTAAGTTAAACATTTGAGAAAAGTCATCTTACGTTTTCTTGTCTTCATCTTTTCGAGCTTTCTTCAGTCTGAATTTCTCGAGAACATTTTTGTAACTCTGGGCATAATTTAAAATAGTTTGAAAATTCATCAAAATATATCCTTTATTATTAATGTTTTATCAAAGTAAAATAAATATGTAATGCTTGTCCCTCTGGATTGCTACCCTAAAGAATTGTGGAGGTAAATACTATGATTATCCTTCTTTCACGTGAACTCATTGCTACATATGGTTTACACCTGCTGGTGAAAACACAAAAGGGGTTCTTCAGTTGGGGGCATTACTCTGGAACTTGGAAAAAGCAAAAATCTTTAAAAAGCGTTAACATGTATTGCGTTAAGGATGTTAACACTTCTAATGAATATAACCAACATCATATTCAAGTGATAAAAGATGGGGGAAAAAAGCAAACTTAATTGGGGGATAGCTTAACAGTTTTTTTGGTTTGTTTTACAGATTAGTTCTTGGGCAAAGTTTGTAAACCCCACTAACCCCACAGCTACTAGGACCTCTTCTCTGTGAAATGCTATGCTTTAGAAACATGGGATATGCAGAGATGGCCAGACTGGCAGGGGAGATGTGACTGATACACATATAACTCTGCTACGCTCAAACTGAGGTAGATATTGAGAGGAGGACAGGACAGATTCCACTTTTTGAAGAAGAATAGAGTGATAGCAAGAGAGAAGAGCTGTAGGAATATTTCAGGGGTCAGAGAATGATTTGAGCAGAGGCTCAGAGGAGAGAGTGAGAACAAGCATGGTATAAAGCACAGTGCTCAAAACAGATGAGCCGGGACATACAGTGTTGTAAATAGAGGCAGAAAGGTAGAAACTATAGTAAAATTATAGTTAATGAAGATAGGTTGGGACTGTGAGACTTGAGGATTTGGAATGTTTGGGTAAGGAATTCGGACTTGACAGGCCTAGGGAAACTGATAACCACATCTGGACTGGCACAGGGAAGAGGCTACAATAGTCAGGAAATGTTACCATGGTGAAGGTAAGTACAAAAAGTACTGAAAGCCTCCTCTAGCGGCAGTTAGAATTTAAAGTATTCCACAAATGTAAGCAAGAACTACAGAGATAAACTATACATATGCCATGACGATAGACTATATAAGGGACAAGGAAACAAATTCTTTTCAAGTTTCTTGAGCCAGGAGTGACTTGAGAGGATAGTGTTGCCATGAACAGAAACAGGAAAGTGAGGAAGACAAGACACATGGAGTTCTGAGTTTAGATTGATAGAAATTTAACAGCTTCCAGAGCAAAAACTTTCCGGAAGGAAGAGAGGGTTTTATTATAATACTCAACAGTGCTTTGCATTTAGGAAATCACTCAATAACTATTTGATATATTGCACTCTGAAATAATTTTGGCTACATTTTTGAAGCCAGAGCATATCTCATTTCTGTAGTAATGAAATAATTTGAGTATCAGTAACACTGGATCAAAACACAAAACCAACTCTGGGGGTGGGAGTGGGGAGAACACGACCACTTGGGATTAAGTGGTATTCAAACTGCAGGAGGATAAACTGTATGAGATTTGTCTTAGAATTCTAATTAGGAAAGAAATTTGACTTACCTGTTTAATCATTTTACCAAGTTCAAAATCCGGCCTTCTGCCTATTGAATAATCAGCTTTCACTTCAGAGTAGGTATCATTAATAATTGCCAAGAACATATTCTAGGAATAAGTATTCAAAAAATTATTTCAATAAAAATTTAGTTTAGGCCGGGCGCGGTGGCTCAAGCCTGTAATCCCAGCACTTTGGGAGGCCGAGACGGGCGGATCACGAGGCCAGGAGATCGAGACCATCCTGGCTAACACGGTGAAACCCCGTCTCTACTAAAAAATACAAAAAACTAGCCGGGCGCGGTGGCAGGCGCCTGTAGTCCCAACTACTCGGGAGGCTGAGGCAGGAGAATGGCGTGAACCCGGGAGGCGGAGCTTGCAGTGAGCTGAGATCCGGCCACTGCACTCCAGCCTGGGCGGCAGAGCGAGACTCCGTCTCAAAAAAAAAAAAAAAAAAAAAAAAATTTAGTTTAAATGTTAGTGATTTTAACAAGTTTCAGGTTTGTAAAATTGCATTTAAATTTTAAAAGTAGGCCAGGCATGGTGGCTCACGCCTGTAATCCCAGCACTTTGGGAGGCCAAGGTGGGTGAATCACTTGAGGACAGGAGTTCAAGACCAGCCTGGCCAACATGGCAAAACCCCGTCTCTACTAAAAATACAAAAATTAGCCAGACATGGTGGCGTGCACCTGTAGTCCCAGCTACTCAGGAGGTTGAGGCAGGAGAATCTCTTGAACCCAGGAGGTGGAGGTTGCAGTGAGCCGAGTAAGATCACACCCACTGCACTCCAGCCCGGGCAACAGAGCAAGACTCTGTCTCAAAAAATAATAATAATAAATAATAAAAAAGAAACAAGCAAAACATCAAGCTTTAAAAGTAACCCGTATGCTCAAAAATGGGGAAATGTCTATGCAGACAATAAGTAGAATAGAAAATGTGTGGTGTGTGGGTATGGGCAAATATGTTTATTGCAAATGAGAAAAGCAGAATGTAAAAGAATGCATATGAACTGGTTATATATATGCAATATTACATAATGGAAGAAAATTGAGAATGATGTAATTATGTGTTCATAAGGGTGTTTTTTGTTTGTTTGTTTTTGAGACAGGGTCCCACCCTGTTGCCCAGGCTGGGGTGCAGTTGTGTGATCTCAGCTCACTGCAGTCTCCCACTCCCAGGTTCAAGCGATTCTCATGCCTCAGCCACCCAAGTAGCTGGGATTATAGGTGTGCATCACCAAGCCTGGTTAATTTTTGTATTTTTAGTAGAGACAGCATTTCATCATGTTGCCCAGGCTGGTCTCGAACTCCTGAGCTCAAGCGATCTGCTTGCCTCTGCCTCCCAAAGTGCTAGGATTATAGGTGTGAGCCACTGTGTCCAGCCAAGGGTGTTTGCTGTTACTGTTGTTTTTAAATTCTATGAAGCTGTTTAAATTCACAGTCTTACTACAGCTCCTGCAACTACTAATGTCCAGATAACACAAATGTAGAAAGGATATTCTTACCCCAACAGCCCACCTTTCACTGTGGCCCAGCTCTGTCACCCTAAGAGTCTTGTCTGTCACCAGGGGATAACTTCTGTGCCTGACAAAAAGTGTTTCCATGGAGGACAGTACAATGCCTTGACTAGAAAGGCAAGGTTCCTTGGTTAGGAAGCCCAAATAGACTTGTTCTGAGTGCATGTGAGAGATCTATCCTGATAACTCCTGAAAACCACAACATGTTAAGTGTTTGGCTGTAAGGGCCAAAAGCCATTGCAATATGGGCAGAATATTAATGGCCACATTCATGGCTCATGGCATGCATTGTCCCAGCCTGAAGAGACCTGGGACATTCAGATTATTTATGTGAAGGATTTAGCACATTCCCATCTAAAACACCCAGAAATTAACTACTGTGATTACATTCTTCGTTGGACAACTTGAAAACAGTCACTGGACTAGTGAACCTGGATTACTAGGGATCCACACAATTCTTAATAAATGTAAAGTACCCTGACAGCTGAGCAGAAATAATAGTTTATTCTAAATGAGTAATTTTATTTTTTATTTTAAAAAGTAAGAAATGTAAGGAATATATATTATCATTCTTACCAGCAGGACAAAGAACACAAAAAAGATGAAAGTGATGAAGTAAATGGGTCCCAAGATAGGATTGGCTTGCTGAATACCAGCAAAATTAAAATCTCCAAGAACAATTCGAAATTGTGCAAATCTTTAAGAGAGAAAAATATTAGAAAACATATACCTTCATGTACATACATGACAACTGATGGGAGTTACTAATGTCTCTAAGAGGATATCTAGCAGCATATGGCATATGCTTTCTGACTTTAATTATGTTACTACAGAGTTACGTAAAATTGGATGTAGAAAATTCCCCTAAAGAAAGACTTAGAGTACCTCAATAGCCGAATAGGTAATGTAGGACATGACTGCTTTAATGAATGTGAACTCAGTGTTCATCTATAACTTTTTTTTTTTTTTTTTTTGAGACAGTCAAACTCTTACCACCCAGGCTGGAGTGCAGTGGTGCTATCTCGGCTCACTGCAACTTCTGTCTCCCAGGTTCAGGCGATTCTCCTGCCTCAGCCTCCCAAGTAGCTGGGATTACAGGCGTGCATCACCATGCCCGGCTACTTTTTTTGTATTTTTAGCAGAGACAGTCTCACCATGTTGGCCAGGCTGATCTCAAACTCCTGGCCTTAAGTGATCCGCCCACCTCAGCCTCCCAAAGTGCTGGGATTACAGGCATGAGCCACTGCACCCAGCCCACCTGTAACATTTGAACCTGAGATACCTGTTTACTAACTGGTTTTGGCAGTGGCCTTCTTGGCCGGCTATGCCTGTGCCCTTCTAAACATTAGAACTTTGAATTTGTTCAAGTGATTTTTCAACTTGTAGAAGGTTTAGACCCAAGAGCCCTAAACTTTCTAATGTCAGTGAAGTGAATTTTTGTCTTAACCAACTCTTAAATTCTGATAAAATAGGGATGCCAACAATATGTCACTTGCTAGTCTCAAACAAGTGCTGATAATAATACTCAACATGATCCTAAGGTTTATTTTACCCTCTTTGATAGCCTGGTTTGATAAGAAATACCACTTAAAGTATTTCAAACCTTCCTTTTTCTAATTTTAAAGATGGAAAATGAAGAAATTAAGACTTTGCGTAGCACAGTAGTAACAAGTAGAATTAGAATTTTCTAACTTGAAAATCTTATTTTCTCATTATTAACTTCCAGTGGTCTCACTAGACATATCAGGAATATCAGTTTAAATTATGTGTGTGTGTTCTTTATTCTATGAGGAAATTTGGAAAGAATTTTTTTTTTTTTTTTGAGACGGTGTTTCGCTCTTGTCACCCAGGTTGGAGTGCAGTGGTGGGATCTTGGCTCACTGCAACCTCCATCTCTCCGGTTGGAGCGATTCTCCTGCCTCATCAGCCTCCTGAGTAGCTGGGATGACAGGCACGTGTCACCATGCCTGGTTAATTTTTGTATTTTTAGTAGAGATGGGGTTTCACCACGTTGGCCAGGTTGGTCTCAAATTCCTGACCTTAGGTGATCCACCCGCCTTGGGCTCTCAAAGTGCTGGGATTACAGGCGTGTGGAAAGAAATTTTTAATCCTATGTTGATAACTCTGCGTAATTGGTCAGTGAAAAGGGAGAAAGGCTGCTTGTCCCTTATTGCTTTTGCCAGTCACATAAAAGGAGCAAAGAGCTTTAATGAAGGAAGAAAAAGCATTCAAAGAAATGGGCTACATGAAGTCCTAGGACTCAGAGTTATCTGAGATTCCATCCTTGGCACCTAGCTAAGACCTGACCAAATCATACCTAAAGTATTTATCTTGCTTTTAATACTGGTTTGTAATGCTTTCCTCCATAAGATAGAGAAAATACTGAATTGGAAGGAAACTAAGTCTCACCACAAATCAAATATTTTTTCTGGCATAGGAGAATAAAAGGTTCTGTTTTAGTGTTTCTGCCATGATCTTTTATCTTTTTATCTTTAAGTTTAAAAAAAAAAAAAGATAAAGGAACCATTCTCATTCTTTTCTCCTCTCCAGAAGTTAGCTTAGTAACCAAAGCTTCCATTCAACCCTTTTCTGTCAGGAAAGTGTTAAGATACGTCTGCTCTGTAATAGTGAGAATGACAAAAACTGAAGCATTTACTGAATGGTTATAATCTCATAGAAACTGGAGGCTCCAAATACAGTCTCTCTTTTCTTAATCGGAGCTTAGTTTATCCATTTTGTTTCTTTTTCGCAAGCTGAAAGCACCATGGCACCTCAACATACAGGGTTATATTGAATGAAAATACTGTTTTGTAACTTTCTGATGCCCCGCAAACTTTAGATAGAGTTCTTCCTTATTGAATTACCATAACTAAAAGCCTGTTTCATAATAACGTGCCATTTGTCCTTAATAAGACTTTCCAGTCTCTCTCTTGGAGTCATTGATTGGGTCACTCCAAGAAATTCATCTTTAACTTGAGGGTGTAGCAATTCAAGCTCCCTTTTTGATGTATAGAAAGGTGACTGGATAGTCTTCTCCCTACACACACACACACACACACACACAGTGCAGGCCCTGGACCTTGCCTCTGTCTCCTTCCTGAGAGGTGGCCAGTAACACAGTTTCTCAACTATTTCTTCTGGATCAGCAAAAAAAAAAAAAAAAAGATTCTTGGAAGGTGGAAGAGAACCACAGGAAACTATTTCTTCCCTGTCCCCATCTAGACAATAATTACATGGACAGAATCTGTCAGATGTACTACTTTGGAACTCTAGAGTCTGTTGAAGAAGGCCTGCAACTTCCAGGAAAAAGCTTGGACAGTAAATTGCAGTTAATTTTGGACAATTTCAGCTTTTATCTCAATAGCTATGCATCCCCTACTCATTAGCCTCATAGATGGGATCCATTCACATGTTTGTGAAGCAGCTTGCATGTAGCTTATGGGAGCCATGTGGGGAATAAATACCATGTCTTTCAATAATTGGGGATCTGTGTGGTGACTGCTGATTGCTGCTTCTGATCGTGGAGATGCAGGCACTGAGGTGGGCAGCCATTGTTGCATCTCCATTGTTGCAAGACCATCCTTCAGCTGAAGCAATGTCCTTGGGATTTAAAGGGCTGTTATCCTTCCCCTACCTCTCACTTTATTCTTCTCTTTTCCTTTTTTGGGATCCAGACATTAAAGACTAGGACATTCAGAACCAACTCCATATCAGGGGAAAGTTAGGAAGTCATTGTGCATTCCCAGGGAAGGGCACAGGCTGAGGAAAAACCTGAGAAGACCTTAAGTGTGCAACTCAGGGTGATCCTTGGCATGGAGCCAGACTATAAAAATAAAAAATAAGAACAAAAAATGGCAAACTGTGGGGAAGGGGAAGAATCTGATTTTCAAAGTTAACACATTATTAGATTCAAATGTCTGGTTTGAATTTTTATTATTTTTTATTTTTTGTACAGACATAGTCTCCCTTAGTTTCCCAGGCTGGTCTCAAACTGCTGGGCCACTTGCCTTGGCCTCCCAAAGTGCTAGGAGGTTCCCAAAGTGCAATGGCTCCAAAATGTGAGCCACCACACCCAGCTTGGTTTGAATTTTTTAAAAATCACAAAATCACAAGACATACAAAGTTTGAATCTAAAAATTCACCAAAAAATCACTAGATACACAAACAGGGAAATATGAGCCATTCAGTGGAAAAAACAAAACCAAAACCAAAAAAAACGCAAGCTAGTAGATACTGTCTCTGAGAAAGACCAGATGACGGCCTACTAGACAAATACTTTAAAATAACTGTCTTAAAGATGCTGAAAGAACTAAAGGAAAGCATGGATGAAATCAAGAAAATGTGAACAAAATGGAAATATCAATAAAGTGAAAACCTAAAAAGAAACAAAAAATTCCAAGATGGAAAAATAATAACCAAAATGAGAAATTTACTAAAGGGATTCAAAGGAAGATTTGAGCAGGCAGAAAAAAGAATCAATGAACTTGAAGATAGGATAATTTACATTATTGAGTCTGAGAAACAGGAAAAAGAAGAAAAGTGAACAGGGCTAGGTGGCTAACGCTTGTAATCCCAGCACTTTGGGAGGCCAAGACAGGTGGATCACCTGAGGGCAGGAGTTCGAGACCAGCCTGACCAACATGGAGAAACCCCGTCTCTACTGAAAATACAAAACTAGCCAGGCATGGTGGTGCATGCCTGTAATCCCAGCTACTCGGGAGGCTGAGCCAGAAGAATCACTTGAACCTGGGAGGCGGAGGTTACAGTGAGCTGAGATCATACCACTGTGCTCCAGCCTGGGCAACAAGAACAAACTCCATCTCAAAAAAAAAAAAAAAAAAAAAAGAAAAGAAAGAAAGAAAATAATCCAATTTAGAAATGGACAAAGGACCTCAGTAGACATTTCTCAAAATAAGACACACAAATGGTCAACAGATATATGAAAAAATGGTCAACATCACTAATCAGGAAAATGCAAATTAGGCCAGGCACAGTGGCTCACACCTGTAATCCCAGCACTTTGGGAGACTGAGGCAGGTGGATCACTTGAGGTCAGGAGTTCGAGACTAACCTAGCTAACATGGTGAAACCCCATCTCCACTAAAAATACAAAAAGTAGCCAGGCGTGGTGGTGCATGCCTGTAATGCCACCTACTCGGGAGGCTGAGGTGGGAGAATCACTTGAACCCAGGAAGAGGAGGTTACAGTGAACCGAGATCATGCCACTGCATTCTGGCCTGGGCAACAGAGCAAGACTCCATCTCAAAAAAAAAAACGAAACAAAATGAGCTATCACCTCGCCACTGCACTCCAGCCTGGGCAACAGAGCAAGACTCCATCTCAAAAAAACAAAACAAAATGAGCTATCACCTCACATCTGTTAGAATGGCTCTTATCAAAAAGATAACAAGTGTTATCGAGGATGGAGACAAAAAGAAAACTTCATACACTGTTGGTGGGAATGTAAAATGGTACAGCCACTATGCCAAACAGTATTGATATTCCTCAGAAAATTAAAAATAGGACTAACATATGATCCAGCAATCCACTTCTTGGTATATGTATCTACAGGAAATAAAATCAGTATGTGAAAGAAATATGTGCTCTCCCATGTTCACTGCAGCATTGTTTAGCCGAGATAGGGAATCAACCTACATGTCTATTAATGGTTAAATGGATAAAGAAAATATGGCATATATAAACAATGGAACACTATTCAATCTTTGAAAAGGAGGAAATACTGTCATTTGTGACAAGGATGAAATTGGAGGACCATCATATTAAGTGAAATAAGCAAGGCACAGAAGGACAAATACTGCATGATCTCACTTATATGTGGAGTCTGAAAAAATTGAAGTCATAGAAGCGAAGGGCAGAATGGCAATTGCCAGGGGTTGGAGAGGTGGAGTTCAAGGGAAATTGAGAGATGTATGTCAATGGGTGTAACATTTCAGTTAGACAGAATAATAAGTTCTGGAGATCTACTGTATAGCATGGTGACTATAGTTAATAATGTATACTTGAAAATTGCTAAGAAAGTAGATCTTAAATGTTCTTACCACAAAAAATGATAAATATGAGAGGTGATGGATATGTTAAACATAGCCTGATTTAATCATTTCACAATGTGTACATATTTCAAAACATCACACCTATAGCATAAATATATATAATTTTAATTATACCTTAATAAGTCTGGAGGGGGAAATAGATCATGTGATCCAGCAATTCTACTTCTGGGTATATAACCAAAGGAACTGAAATATCCATCCAACTGAATGGATATTTATACATCCATGTTCACAGCACTGTTATTCACAATAGCTAAAATGTGGAACCAACCCAAATGTGTATTGACAGATGAATGAATAGGCAAAATGTGGAATATACATATAATAGAATATTATTCAGCCTTTTTAAGGAAGGAAATTCTGACTACATGCTACAACATGGATGAAACTTAAGGGCATTTATGCTAATGAAGTAATCCAGTCACAAAAAGACAAATAATATATGATTCCACTTATATGTTGTACCTAGAGTAATCAAAATCATAGCAACAAAAAGTAGAATGGTGGCTGACAGGGGCCGGGGAAGGGGAAAATAGGGAGTTATTGTTTTAATTGGTATAGAGTTTTTGTTTTCCAAGATGAAGAGATTTGGAGATAGATGGGGGTGATGGTTGCACAATATGAATGTGCTTAATATCACTGATCTGTACACTTAGAAGTGGTTTAAATGGTAAATTTTATGTTATATATATTTTATCACCATAAAATTTTTGAAAAAAGAGCTTAAAAATGCCTTCAGGGCAAATAGCTTTGGGTGCTGGGCTTACTTCTCTGGGTTGTGGCCTTCTGACTTTGACCCAGTTATTACTCACTTTCTTATTAATTTTTCATTGTTTTTTATGTCATCCAGCTTTTAAAATTGTCCTCAAGAGGAGATTGATCTGAATAGCCTAACACATCATTACCAAAAACAGACGTCCTCTCATTAACCCATTCCAAAGTTCTCTACCTGTTCTGTGCTTTATACTTTCCTTTCTTCTTCACTACCCACGGTAAGACAAATTTCCTAGGCTCTGTAAATTATTACATCTGTATTAAATTCCAATTATTACCAAGTTTTATTATTATTTTTATTATTTTAGAGATGGGATCTCCCTCTGTTGCCCATGCTGGAGTGCAGTGGCACGATCATAGCTCACTGTGACCTCAAACTCCCAGGCTCAAGTGATCCTCCTGCCTCAGCCTCCTGAGTAGTTAGGAATACAAGCATATGCCACCACATCCAGCTAGTTGTTTTTTAATTTTTGTAGAAACGGAGTCTTGCTGTGTTGCCCAGGTTGGTCTTGAACTCCTGGCCTCAGTGATTCTCCCATCTTGGCCTCCCTAATGCTGGGATTATAGGTGCCATGGGGCCCAGCCTCAAGCTATTTTAAAAATACATGTTTGGCAGATTAGCAAAGGACGATCAGGTCAATATCAATAAAAATATTAAGATGGAGCCCTCTAAAGAAAACACTTAAGATTTCTTTTGGCTGGGTGTGGTGGCTCACATCTGTAATCCCAGTGCTTTTGAGATGCCGAGGCAAGAGGATTGCTTGAACTCAGGAGTTCAAGACCAGCCTGGGCAACATGGCTAAACCTTGTCTCTCCAAAATACAAAAATTGGCTGGATGTGGTGGCACACCCAGCTACTCAGGAGGCTGAGGTGGGAGGATTTCTTGAGCCCAGGAGTTTCAGGATGCAATGAGCAGTGATAATGCCATTGTATGCCAGCCTAGGTGACAGAGTGGAGACCCTGTCCAAAAAACAAAATACCAAGAGAATAAATACTATAGAGACATGGGGGACAATTTCCATTATTTTAGGTAAAATTATCACTTCCAATGAAAAATGAAAAATTATTTTTCTAACTTGACCTAGTAACACCTTAAAAATGGACACCATCACCCATTTGGCTCCTTCAATGCCAAACCCTAATTTGAATGTGATAGATATTTAGCCATCAATGAAAATATCAGCCAGGCTGGTGGCTCATGCCTGTAATCCCAGCATTTTGGGAGGCCGAGGCAGGAGGTTCACTTGAACCCAGAAGTTTAAAAGCACCCTGAGCAACATGGTGAGACTCCCTCTCTACAAAAAATAATAAAAATGTAATCAATCAGGTGTGGTGGTGCACACCTGTAGTCCTAGCTACTTCGGAGGCTGAGGATAGCTTGAGTCCAGAAGTTTGAGGCTGCAGTGAGCTAAAAAAAAAAAAAAAAAAAAAATCAAACTAACCTTAAATATATTAAAGCTTATATTACTACTTATCATAGAAGGTTAGACCTTTCCATTTTTTTGTAAGAAAATATAGAAGATATAATTACATTTATACTAAGAGCTTACATGGAATTCTGAAAAGTGGAAAAGTCATCAACTTGTGATCCAAAAATAAGAAATCCTAACTGGGCATAAGCAAAGAATATTATAAAAAACATGATGGCAAATCCTACTATGTCTTTAATACAACGGGACAAGGTTGATGACAGCTGAGACATTGTCTTGTTAAAGCTTATGAATTTGAATATCTGAAAAAGAACAAAGTTAATTGAAATAGGAGAATATCAAAGATGAAATTACTTAGAATAAATTAATTTCAGAAGAATTCTGCTTCGAATTAAAGGAGATATTTAATGATAATCACGGGTGTTTGAGGATTTGCCAGCAATCATTACAAGGCCAAACTTCTGGGGTTTTTTTTGTTTTCTTGAGATGGAGTCTCACTCTGTCATCCAGGCTGGAGTGCTGTGGCGCGATCTCGGTTCACTGCAACCTCCGCCCCCTAGGTTCAAGCGATTCTCCTGCCTCAGCCTCCCTAGTAGCTGGGATTACAGGCATGTGCCACCACACCCGGCTAATATTTTTTATATTTTTAGTAGAGAGGATTTCACCATGTTGGCCATGCTGGTCTCAATCTCCTGAGCTCAGGTGATCCACCCACCTCGGCCTCCCAAAGTCCTGGGATTACAGGCGTGAGCCACCACGTCTGGCCAACTTTTTTTTTTCTGTCATCCAGGCTGCAGTGTAGTGGGGGATTACAGCTCTCTGTAACCTCCACCTCGAGGGCTCAAGGGATCCTTTCACCTCAGCCTCCAGAGTAGCTGGGACTACAGGTGTGCACCACCACACCCAGTTAATATTTTTTGGTATCTTTGGATTTCCCAGGCTGGTCTCGAACTCCTGGGGCCAAGAATCTACCCGCCTTGGCCTTCCAAAGTGCTAGGAGTACAGTGTGAGCCACTGTGCCTGGCCCAAACTACTTTTAAAATTACTTAATAGTTGAAAAACTATTTTTCCCCATGACTTTTTAGTTTAATTTTTCATTATGCTATTACACTGTTTGTATTATTTAATATAATAAAATATAAATACCTTTATCCATGCAAAAAAGATGGTAATAGCAATTATATTATTGTAATAAATGTGCCAGCATGCAAGAAAATAGAAATCTGAATATTGTTCAGTACTTTCCAACAGCTCTCCAAGTAAGAGAAAAATTTGTACATTACAGTATGTGTTGAAGGAAACAGCCACAAAACACAACTAAATGGGAAAATAAGAAGGGTTAAGTTAGAGAATATCTCTACCTCTAAATATCTTACAGCCTATGAGGAAACACAAAAAAAGTTCACCAGAAGTTTAACAAAAAGGGAAGGAAAGATACGACATATGCTTTTACATAAATGGAAATAACCCTCAACTTATGCAAGTTTAAGGTAGCACTAATTATTATAAAGTTGAAAAATATTAATTGCTTGGCCATCCTAACCTATCTAAATCTTTATTTCTTTGAGTCATAAAGCACAAATGTATAAAATGATTATGTAACTCTGAGGCCATAAGGATTTCTGCTCTACATAATACTTAAAAGCTAAACATTTTCTACTGTGTAATACTACAAGAAAACAATTTATAATTACAAAAAATAAAACCTTCTGGAACCTTTTAACAACCCTTTAAAAGAGTATTTCAGAACCAGGCTGTTTTAGCTATCAGAGCTTTATAACTGACATGAACATTTTCCTTTGACTATTCTTGCCTGAAATGCTCAGATAAACATTTAATGTTATGTCCTTTGTAAGATATTAGTGGAATTACCAGAGAGGTAGGTGGCATACTTTCTGACTCTCAGAAACTTTCAATCTGGTTTTGGGAAACAAGGCTTAAATACTTGATTGGCTATAATTAAGGGCCAATAAGGGTGAAAGATCAAATTGTATAAGCTAGAAACATTGGTTCTTTGTTCATGAGACCAAGCCCTTTAACATTTGTCTCGGCCTGCCTAAATCTCTGTTTATTTCAGTACATTTCATTGACTAGAACTGATGGTCTTTGGTGTTTCTTTCAGGGACTGTTTCTCCAAACCTGGTGCCCTCTGGACCCACAAGGTCCCCTCTGGCTGCTCACCCCTGTCAGTATTCTGCCTAGCCTTGTCTTTTGTCTATGTTTTCAAAATTTATTATGAGGAAAAAACCAGATTTGGCAACACAGATTATTTTAAACAGCCTTGCCCCCAAAGACCTGTGACTGGTGAAACTCAAGGCCCTGAAAGTAATACATTTTTTGAGTGGGGGTAGGGAGACCTACTGTGCACATTAAAGCGTAATATTTCTGGAATCACCTTTCCCTGTAGGTTTACGCTGACCCTCCCAAGGACCAAATCAGAAGAAAATAGATCTCTCCCTTTTGGAGGCACACCATTAATAGTACTATTCCTAGTTCATTTTATGTTTGATACTTAATAATTTTCAAAATAAGTCCTGGATGGAATAGAAGATTCTGTCTTTTTACACCTCCTTCATTGGTAGGTTCAGATGTGATCCGCTTCAACCATGCACATGAATATATACTCACCAGCAAAAGTAGCAATTCTAGCCAGTTCCAAATACTTTTGAAATAGGCAGACTTAAATTCTTTTATTTTTTTGACTTCTTGTGTTGTGAAGACAAAAAGAAAAATACAAAATGTGATTTCACAGGAAGCAATAAAATAATCATAGTAGCTAACATATCTGAGGAGCTTCACAGAGTAAAACTGCCATGAAGTAAGTATTCCTCCAGTTGCAGGGAATTCTGCCACCAATCTGTAAAATCAGGTTTGTGAAAGCAAATGTTCATTTCAAGCATTTATATTTCAGTACGCAATGTGAAATTTTCAATCAATGATTATGTATGCTTTAATGATAATCAGTTTTTTTTTTTTATAAAGTATGTTTCCTTGGGGAAATGGGTTCAATTTAAACATCTTCTAGATTTACTTATTTCACAGTGGCTCCACTTTTTCTATACCTGAATATTCACAGTGGTCAAAGACCAATGTAAATGAGAAAGCAAATTGTGATTTTTTTTTTCAGATATTCATTCTATTTTGTGTTCAGCTTGCTTGTTCATAACTGGGAATATAATTTATGTCCACAGGAGAATGATATGTTCAAGAAAATGCTATACCATTAGTTACTGTTATTAGTTAGAACTTTTCCCCAATATACATAATTTTTGAATACTTCAGAGGGAGGACATACATTCTCCCTCTTTAGATGATCAGAAATGCTTGCTTCTAAATGTCAAGGTCACATATTCTACTAAAGCAATGTTTTCTGTTGGATGCTGGATACAAAAATCTATATGCAGACAGAAGTATAAAAATTAAATCCAACACTACATATAAAAAGATTTTGAGGTTCTCTGGTGTTCTCCACAACTTCTGATAATTAAGAATTGGTGGTAATTTAAGGAACCAGCATTTCTATCACAATATTATAATTTAATTATTCCTACTAAAGATTTTAGCAAATGTCATTGGTACTCTTATAAGGTGCTCCCAAAACAACAAAAACAAAACCTCAGTTAACAAATAAAACTTACATCTTACACATCCTAGGTAGTGAGTGAAGTGAACTAAACTCAATATTATGATCTGAAGTGCAGACTAATCAAAAAGGAACAATAATATTCTGTTTAATTTGCCTGATAATTGTACAAAAACGAAAATAAACAGATAAGGTATAAGTAATATGCATCTACACAACTACTGATTAGATACTCCAGTTAACAGTTTCAAAGTCTGCTGAAGTTTCTAAAAAATAACGTTTTAAAAGGTAACAGAGTAAGTGTAAAACTTTCAGAGAGGAAATCTGGACTTAATCTGATATTACAAGGGCTTCTTCATATGTCTTAAAGCCAGTTACCTCAATGCTTCCATTCTTGTTTAGGACATAAAAATAATTTGTATTCTTCACTTTATCCTGATCAGGACTGTTGGAAAGGGTGAATGAAGTTGGTAAAAAGCTCTGATTCTCTGAGAGAAAAGAACTTTAAAATAAAAGGTATAACATCCATTGGCTGCTTCAGGCAGTTCATTTGTTTTATTCATTTTTACATATTTTAAAGGCCATGGTGTGTTTCACTCTCCCTGTTGCACGGGGAGCAAAATCTCCTAAACTCCAATTCCATAGTCCATTCAGGAAAAAATGTTAAGACTTATGAGATAAAAGTGGCTCACTGATATTAAATTTTTTTTAACTTTTATTTTAGGTTCAGGGGTGCATGTGCAGGTTTGTTATATAGGTAAACTTGTGACTTGGGGGTTTGGTGTACAGATTATTTTTTCACCTGGGTACTAAGCATACTTCCTGACAGTTTGTTTCTGAGCCTCCTCCTTCCCACCCTCCTCCATCAAGTAGGCCCCAGTGTCTGTTGTTCCCCCTTTTCTGTCCATGTGTTCTCATTATTGAGTTCCCACTTATGAGAACATGTAGCTTTTGGTTTTCTGTTCCTGTGTGGGTTTGCTAAGGATGATGGCCTCCAGCTCCATCCATTTCCCTGCAAAGGATATGATCTCATTCTTTTTATTGCATAGTATTACATGGTGTATAGTAGACACTGTTGTTTGCCTCTCTAGCAGTCATTATCCCATTTTTTCTAACAGAATCTTAATTGTATTCAGTCTTCCACCCATCCCAGATCACTTAGGGGAAGCTGATTAAATCCCCAGGCAGATCCAGTCATGGTAATCCTTTACTAAGTGTTTGATTCTAGGGCAAATCCTTTTCTAGTGCTTGATTCTGACTCCCATATTGTTCGAAGATCAACTATACATTGAATTTAAAAAACAGCCGAAGCCCTCATCATCTGAACCCACAAATGAAGGAGGTATAAACCCTTATTAGGGTTTTGTTCATGCTTGTGCTGAGATTAAAATCCCAAGGTTTAAAATAAAAATAATGTAGGCTGGGCACGGTGGCTCACGTCTGTAATCCCAGCACTTTGGGAGGCCGAGGCGGGTGGATCACCTGAGGTCAGGAGTTCGAAACCAGCCTGGCCAACATGGCAAAACCCTGTCTCTACTAAAAATACAAAAATTAGCTGGATGTGGTGGTGCACGCCTGTAATCCCAGCTACTCAGGAGGCTGAGGCAGTAGAATCGCTTGAACCCAGGAGGCAGATGTTGCAGTGTGCTGAGATCATGCCACTGTACTGCAGCCTGGGCGATAGAGCTAGACTCCATCTCAAAAATAAAATAAAATTAAAAATAAAAAAATGAAAAATGTGGTTCTACTGTCAATATGAAAAAGTAACCACATTGTTTTATTATTTCAAAATTTATTTAGGAACATGGAGATTACATACAATGTTTTATATTGTTTAAGAATATGTAGTCTCATTTCTTGTCTTTCTGCAGCTTCAAAGAGCTATCATTTAGTCTTGATAATTTCCTCTTCTAATCAGATCATTAAAATCTGTTGGTTTCCTTTCAGAATGGCTTCTTTATTAAGTTACTCATTTTTGTCTCAAGAATGAACAATTTAAATTTCAATGAGTAATAGCAGCCAGGATCCCAGAAATATTAGAGCCTGTGGTATATTGCAAAAATAGCTATAGTTCTTCACATCTTTTTGCCTGGCCTGTCACCCAGGAGAGGGTGTACTGCCCCAGCCCTTGATGCTGGACTCGACCATGTGAATTTCTTTGGCCAATGGGATGTTAACAAATATGATGCAAGCAGAAACTTGAAATGAGTTTATACATTAGAACTTGCTCTTTGGGACCTCTACAATTGCCATGAAAAAGACATGCCTGGGCTAACTTGGACCCAGGAGAAGGATGAGACACATGTAGAGCAGAACCAACTCAAAGACACATGTGTGGGTCCTGCCAAATAGCAGCTATATTGGCAAGCCTAACAGAGATCAGTCAAGCCCAGCTGGATCAATTGAACTCTAAACACATGAGAAATATTTATTGTAAGCCACTACACTTGGAGGTGGTTTGTTCCCTAGGAAAAGCTAGATACAAGACCTAACTTGGGCCTCAGCTCTCTACCTCTGAATCATTTAGGAGGCTTTTGGTTGTAACCAAAAACCCCAACTTAAATTGGTTTAAACAATAAAGAAATTTATTTCTGTCACACAGCAGCAGTTTCAGAGATAACAGCAGACACCATTTGTGGTAAGTTCACAGATCTAGCTCCATTACTTTGAGATGGCTTCAGTTTTGCCCTCCTTTGTGTTAGCTAAGTATCTTACGCTTCCCCAAGATGATTGTGTACAAGCAGCAACTGTGATTATATGTCATTGATGTCAGTAAAGAGATAGCACCAACCAAAGAGAAAAAAAAAGTTATTCCCGTTAGTCTAATTGGGTTACCTTAGGTCACCTCCCTAACATGGACCATGCTAATTGATTTATGCCAGGCCAAGCTCACTACACTCCAGCCTGGGCGACAGAGTGAGACTCAGACTTAAAAAAAAACCATAAGGAAGAGAAAATATATTTACTATTCACTAAGTGGGTCTTCATAATGATCTTTATCCTAGTGGCCTTCATACTGAGTAGGCTGAGGAGGAGGAGGGGAAGAGGAAGGGAAGGTCTTGCTGTCTCAGGGGTGGCAGAGCGGAAGAAGTGGAGGAGTGCATTCAGTGAAACTTTACAAATTTTACATAATAATTTTTCTCTGACATTTTTTTCATTTTTCTAAAAATGTTTCTACACAGTACCAGTCCTTCAACCCTTTGCTTTAGTTTCTGCGCCTATATCATCGAAGGGTCCATGTCATAAAAGAAGTCAAAAGCAGTCTTGAATAATTGGAACCCTTCTCCAGATGTCTAATGTCCATTTATTTTCTGTTCTGTTTCTGTGTTTTCCTTCTCATCATTTGGCACTGATTTGGAAGCACCCATCTCCATCAAGGACTCTTCTGTTAATTCGTCTGGTGTGGTGTCCATTAGCTCTTGATTTCTCCAAAATCAGTATCCTGAAACCCTTCACCCTCCCACTTTTTTTTTTTTTTTTGCCACATTTACATCTCTTTCATGATTTCTTTGATTGACTCTGTCATAAATCCTGTGAAGTCATGCACATCTGAACAGTTTTTTCCAGCGGGTATTTATTGTTTCAGGTTTGATAGCTTCACAGTTTTTAATAACGATGGCATCTTCAATAATGCAATCCTTCCACACTTTCATGATGTTCTCTCTGTTGGGGTTCTCTTCCGTAGTATCGACAATCCTTTCTAAAGAGTACTGTGTGTTATGAGCCTTAAAAGTCCTCATGATCCCCTGATCTAGAGGCTGAATTAGAGACGTTGTGTTTGGGGGTAAGTAAACCACTGGAAAAAGCATCAATGGAACCATTCTAGAAAAAGAGTTCTAATTGTCCAGGCCTTCTTGTTGTACAACCAAAAGACTGGAAGCTGGTGTTTTATCTTTTCCCTTCAAGGTTAGGGGGTTAGCAGTTTTATAGATAAGGGTAGTCCAGATGATAAACCTGACTTCATTTGCACAAAACAGTAGAGTTAGCCTGTTTCTTCCTGCCTTAAATCCTTGTGCTTGCTTCTCTTCCTTATTAATAAATGTTCTTTATGGCATTTTTTTTTCCAGAATACGGCACTATTGTCTGCATTAAAAACCTGTTCAGGCAGATATCCTTTCTCCTCAATGATTTTCATAATGACGTCTGCTATATTGTCTGCTGCCACTTGGTTGGCAAAAGCTACTTCTGCTATCTTGACATTTTTGAAAGTGAAACCTCTTTCTAAAAGTATCAAACCAACCGTTGCTGGCATTAAATTCTCCAACTTTAGATCCTTCACTTTCCTTTTACCAGTTGCCACATGATTACTTTTCTTTTCTTTCTTTCTTTTTTTTTTGAGACGGAGTTTTGCTCTTGTTACCCAGGCTGAAGTGCAGTGACACAATCTCGGCTCACCACAACCTCCGCCTCCCAGGTTCAAGTGATTCTCCTGGTTCAGGCTCCTGAGTAGCTGGGATTACAGGCTGTGCCACCACGCCCGGCTGATTTTGTATTTTTAGTAGAGACGGGGTTTCTCCATGTTGGTCAGGCTGATCTCAAACTCCTGACCTCAGGTGATTTGCCCACCTCGGCCTCCCAAAGTGCTGGGATTACAGGCGTGAGCCACTGCGCCTGGCCGATTTTGCTTTTCTTAAATCATTTAGCATCTAAAGGTATGCCTTTCTTATAGCAATCCTGCATTCCCACAGAAGCTGCATTTTCAATGAGATAAAAAGGTATTTTGCAAAAAGGGCAAGGTTTCCACACCTGCTGGCATAGCTGCAGCAAGGGCTTCATGAATTTCACATAGAAGCTGCACTTTCAATGAGATAAAAAAGGTATTTTGCAAAAAGGGCAAGGTTCCCACACCTGCCGGCATAGCTGCAGTGATGGCTTCATGAATTTCCTTTCCTTCCCCCTGCTTCCAGGGCAATGGTCCTTAGTCTCTGGATTCACTTATCTTGAAACGGTGGGCAACTGCAGCTGCAGACGTCAATTTATGATACATATCAAGTAATTCAATTTTATCTTGTAACGTCATGATATTTCTCTACTTTGTGGGAGCACCCCCAGTATCACTAGTGGCATTTTGTATGGGTCCCATGGTGTTATTAAAGGTTTATGGTATTGCACTAAATACGATAAAAAACACATGAGAACTATGAGAGATCACTTTTTTACTGAGATACACAATTTATTGGAGAGACAAACTGCTTAAGTGAAGATGGTGAGCATCACACGACACTTTAAATGGATACAGCACTAGAGTTCACTGCAATAGCAACAGGAGATGGCTATGAAATTCTTACACTAGTGCAGTGTGTACTCTAATTTTATGCAGTTATGATATAGTACTGCATCTTTTGTTTACATTTTTCTTGACTGCAAATGGTGCCACATGTTTATGTGCATAAGTTTTGGCAAATTTTAACTTCTTATAATAGATTTGTGTATACTGTGTGATAGTAAACAATAAAATAGATGAGTATCTACAGGTATTTCATGCATTCACGACATGCCTAACTTCTTCTTAATTTTTTTTTCAGTATTTCTAGGCTACATGGTTGGTTTGGGAGTTTTTTCAAATTGTCACAAAGGTCCAAAAATTTTCCAATATATTTACTGAAAAAATCCATATCTAAGTGGACCTGTACAGTTCAAACTCATGTTGTTCAAGGGTCAACTGTACTAATAAAGAAGTTTTGTAGGCCACTGACCACTGTCTATGAAAAAAAGTTTTGAGTCACTCACCTGATAATACAAAATAGATTTACGTTAGCATTATATAAGGAAAAATCAATAAAAATAACTCTAGTCCCTCTTGTGATCCAGCTGTTCAGTCGAAGGTCAATGAACTTGTTTTTGGTTTCAGATTTTGATTTTGATAAAGTGAAAATATATCCTCCATTTCGGTAAACACCAAGAAATCCCCAGTGCCAAGGGGAGTTGGTATTAGAAGTAGAATATCTCCATCTGTTAGACATGAAAAGAATAATGGTGAAATGAGAAAGCCCAACTGAGAAGTATTCTCATAATTTAAATTGATCTTTGGTTCAAAAGTAGTAGTTTTTTGGCCGGGTGCGGTGGCTCACGCCTGTAATCCCAACACTTTGGGAGGCCGAGTAGGCGGATCCCTTGAGCCCAGGAGTTCGAGACCAGCCTGGGCAATGTGGTGAAACCCCATCTCTACAAAAAACACAAAAACTAGCCAGGCATGGTGGCGTGTGCCTGTAGTCCCACCTACTCAGGAGGCTGAGGTAGGAGGATTGTTTGGGCCCAGGAGGTTGAGCTACAGTGAGCTGTGATCATGCCACTGCACTCCAGCCCAGGCAAAAGAGCCAGACCCTGTCTCAAAACAACAACAAAAAAACCAAAAACAAACAAAAAAACAAAACAAAAGTAGTACTTTAAAAAAAAGTATTAGTAAATTCATAAGTATTATAGTAATTTTAAAGCAATGCATTAAGGACTAAAGGATTAAGATTTAATTAAGATTTAATGTAGTTTATACTTTTTAATGCATATGGTGGGCAACACCACTGGACTAGGTGCTATGAGATAATTTTTCAAAAATCCATAATTTTTCAAAAATTTGCTGGGCATAGCAGCACGTGCCTGTAGTCCTCGTTACTGAGAGCCCCAGAGTTCAAGGCCGTATTGAGCTATGATTGCACAACTGCACTCCAGCACTCCAGCCTGGGTGACCAAGTGAGACCCTGTCTCAGAAAAAAAAAAAAAATCCATCTGTTAGGTGTGGTGGCATATGCCTGTAGTCCCAGCTACCCAGGAGGCTGAGATGAGAGGACTGCTTGAGGCCAGGAGTTTGAGGTTGCAGTGTCGATGATGGTGCCTGTGAATAGTCCCTGCACTGTGGCGTAGGTCACATGGTGAGATCCCCTCTCTAAAAAAACAAAAAAATCCATCTGTTGTCTCACAGAGCTTAGAATTGTCTCAGGGAGCTTAGAATCTAGAAAATGACGACTGTTTTTTTTCTTTAACATGTTGTTTCTGTTATGAGATATTTAGTCTTTGAGTAGGACAAAACTATTAAGAATTTTGGCTCAGAAATAGGTAAAAAAGGTGTTTCATAACTGTCTTGTAAATGTAATATATTGTTTATAAATGCTCAATAAAAACTTTGTTACAGTGTCCATGTTGTTACGTAGATATTTTAATGAAAGTACATAAAAATCAAAGTAAACTGTGTATAACTAAATTTTGGACTGGGTGCAGTGGCTTACGCCTGTAATCCCAGCACTTTGGGAGGCTGAGGTGGGCGGATCACTTGAGGCCAGGAGTTCGAGACCAGCCTTGCCAACGTGGTGAAACCCCATCTCTACTAAAAACACACAAATTAGCTGGGCGTGGTGGTGCATGCCTGTTATCCCAGCTATTTGGGAGGCTGAGGCACGAGAATCTCTTGAACCCAAGAGGCAGAGGCTGCAGTGAGCCAAGACCGCACCACTGCACTCCAGTCTGGGTGACAGAGTAAGATTCTGTGTCAAAAATAGAAAAAAAAAATTTTTTTTGTTTCTTCTTTTTAATTTGTAACTTAATTACAGGATATCCAAAAAAGGAAAGCTTTGATTCCTCATTTCAGTCTCTCTATTCAGTTCCCCCAAAACAGATTTGAAAGGTTATTCAAAGATGCACTGCTGAAACCTGTTCTACTACTAACACTACGGCAGGGAGGGAGGGAGACACCACTAGGAAAAAATACCTATGTTTTAATGAAACTTCCATAGTTGTACTTTTGAGTGTTTTCCACACACGACTATTAAGTGGAAACAGGAAGATCTGTTGCACCAGATCTCCAGATCTCTCCTAGCTTCCAATGTTTTGTTTTTTTTTTTGAGACGGAGTCTCGCTCTGTCGCCCAGGCTGCAGTGCAGTGGCCCGATCTCAGCTCACTGCAAGCTCCGCCTCCCGGGTTCACGCCATTCTCCTGCCTCAGCCTCCCGAGTAGCTGGGACTACAGGCCCCCGCCACCTCGCCCGGCTAGTTTTTTGTATTTTTTAGTAGAGACGGGGTTTCACCGTGTTAGCCAGGATGGTCTCAATCTCCTGACGTCGTGATCCACCCGTCTCGGCCTCCCAAAGTGCTGGGATTACAGGCTTGAGCCACCGCGCCCGGCCCAATGTTTTGTTTTTAATTAGTGAATTTTACATTTTAGACAAACAAAATTGATTCTTTTTTCATTGTTGAGGATTAACAGGTATTAATTCACAATTCCAGTAAAGTATAGAGATTATAAAATAAACCTAATTGATAGTGTTAATTTTGGTATTTTATAAAGTATTTGTACTTGTTATGAGAATTTGGAATATTAAAATACTTAAAAGAGTAGTCTTAGGATTCCAATTAATAATGTGTAAATAATTGCTTTATCTTGTAATTTGGGGTTGAAAGAAAGTAAATAGTACTATAATAGTTAAGAGAATGGGCTGGGTGTGGTGGCACACACCTGTAATTCCAGCACTTTGGGAGGCCAAGGCAGGTGAATTGCTTGAGCCCAGGAGCTTGAGACCAGCTTGGGCAACATGGTGATATCCCATTTGGGCAGAAAATACAAAAATTATCTGGGTGTGGTGCCATGTGCCTGTAGTTCCAGCTACTTGGGAGGCTGAGGTGGGAGGATTGCTTGAGCCCCAGAGATTAAGGCTGCAGTGAGCTATGATCTTCACTGCACTCCAGCTTGGGTGACACAGCGAGACCCTGTTTCAAAAATAATAATAATAATTTTTCTTTTTTGTTTTTTTTTAGACAGCATTTTGCTCTTGTTGCCCAGGCTGGAGTGCAATGGCGCAATCTTGGCTCACTGCATCCTCCGCCTCCTGGGTTCAAGCAGTTCTCCTGCCTCAGCCTCCCAAGTAGCTGGGACTACAGGCATGCACCACCATGCCCGGCTAATTTTTTTTTTTTTTTTTTTTTTTGTTGAGACAGAGTCTCGCTTTGTCGCCCAGACTGGAGTGCAGTGGCCGGATCTCAGCTCACTGCAAGCTCCGCCTCCCGGGTTCACGCCATTCTCCTGCCTCAGCCTCCTGAGTAGCTGGGACTACAGATGCCCGCCACCTCGCCCGGCTAGGTTTTTGTATTTTTTAGTAGAGACGGGGTTTCACCGTGTTAGCCAGGATGGTCTCGATCTCCTGACCTTGTGATCCGCCCGTCTCGGCCTCCCAAAGTGCTGGGATTACAGGCTTGAGCCACCGCGCCCGGCCCCTAATTTTTTTTTTTTTGTATTTAGTAGAGACAGGGTTTCACCATGTTGGTCAGGCTTGTCTCGAACTGCTGACCTCAGGTGATCCACCCACGTTGGCCTCCCGAAGTGCTGGGATTACAGGCGTGAGCCACCGCGCCCGGCCATAATAATGTATCATCATACTTATGAATGTATTTGATTTATAAGAATCATACAAGTCCTCAAGAACACTAAAAACTCATACAAAGAAGAAACAAGTTAAAAAAAAAAAAACCCAGCAATAATTAATCCTGGGAGTTAAAGAGAAGTTGTTCAAGAAAGGAAATATAATCATTATTCATATTTATAATATAAACATTGACTAATGATTGACAATAATTATGATATAACTATATTGAGATGCTAAGAGGAACAGGAGGAGTGTGTGTAGAGGGGGTAGCATAAGAGAGCTATATGACAGATCGCCTTCCATGATAGAAAAACAATAGAGGCTGGGTGCAGCGGCTCACACCTGTAATCCCAGCTCTTCGGAAGAGCAAGGCGGGAGGATTACTTGAGACCAGGAATTTGAGATCAGCCTGGGTAACGTAGAAAGACCCTGTTTCTACAAAAAATAAAAAAACTAGTCAGGTGTGGTGGTTTATTCCTGTAGTCCTAGCTGCTACTCAGCAGACTGAGGCAGGAGGACTGCCTGAGTCAGCAGTTTGAAGCTGCAGTGAACTATAATTACACCACTGCACTCCAGCCTGAGCAAGACAGTGAGATCCTGCCCCTAAAGAAAAAAAAAAAAAAACATAACTGTAAAATCAAGTGTAAGGTAGCAGTATGAGGATGTAACTTAGAAAGAAAAAGTATATACCAGAAGAAACAACTATAAAAGAGCTGAAAGTAGCTGCTTCTGGAGAGTGGAAATTATGAGTAGGAAAGGGTAGACCTTTGTAGATATTCGTATTGCTTTAATAAATATTAAATTATAAAAAATGTTCATTCTCTTCTTCCTATAATTTTTGTTTTTTGAGGGGGGGATGGAGTTTTGCTCTTTCTTGCCCAGGCTGGAGTACAGTGGCGTGATCTTGGCTCAATGCAACCTCTGCCTCCAGGGTTCAAGCGATTTTCCTGTCTCAGCCTCCCAAGTAACTGGGATTACAGGCGTGTGCCACCATGTCCAGCTAATTTTTGTATTTTTAGTAGAGATGGGATTTCACCATGTTGGCCAGGCTGGTCTTGAACTCCTGACCTCAGGTGATCCGCCTGCCTCGGCCTTCCAAAGTGCTAGGATTACAGGCGTGAGCCACTGCACCTGGCCTTTTTTTTTTGAGACTGAGTCTCACACTATCGCCCAGGCCAGAGCGCAGTGGCGTGATCTCGGTTCACCGCAACCTTTGCCTTCTGGGTTCAAGTGATTCTTGTGCCTCGGTCTCCTGAGTAGCTGGGACTATAGGTGTCTGCTACCACACCTGCCTAATTTTTCTATTTTTAGTAGAGACAGGGTTTCGCCATGTTGGCCAGGCTGGTCTCAAACTCCTGACCTCAAATGATCCACCCGCCTCAGCCTCTCAAAGTGCTGGGATTACAGGTGTGAGCCAATGATTTTCATAACGTTCTAAAAGCACAAAGTGTGCGTAGCACTGATACCAGCAGCTTCTGTGTCAAGGTAAGCTAGTGCCAGTGGCACATTTCCTTCTTTTTTTTTTTTTAGGGACAAGGTCTCCCTCTGTCGCCCAGGCTGGAGTGCAGTGGTGTGATCATAGCTTGCTGCAGCTTCAACCTCTTGGGCTCAAGTGATCCTCCTGGATCAGCCTCCCAAGTACCTTGGACTTCAGGTAAGCCCCATCACACCTGGCTAATTTTTAAATTTTCTGTAGAGACTGGGTCTCAGTATGTTGCCCAGACTAGTCTTGAACTCCTGCCCTCAAGCAATCCTCCTTCCTCGGCTTCCCAAAGTGCTGTGATTACAGGTGTGAGCCACCATGTCTGGCCTCACATTTTCAATACAAAGTGTACACATGAGTCTACACCAGCACTAGCCTCAGTCACTTTGAAACACAATGGCCATAGCATCTTTGGTAAGCATCATCAGATGCAGTCCCTGTAGAGCATAACTGCCCCATTTTAGTAGGAGCAGCAACAGAAAAAAATCACTGAAGGAAGCCAGAGTAAGAGAGGAGGAAAGTGACAGAGCACAACTAAGACACCCACTAAGGATCCCAGATCGTCTTGGGGATGTGTTGTCGGCATCTAGCCACAGCCAAAAAAGCAGATTAATTGAACATTTTAGAAGCAAAAATTGATGCTTTGCCCTGTGTCCAATATGACTAAGCACTTCATATACCAAAGTCAGAAAAAAGAAACACTTTGCATCCTAAAGTAAACAAAAAATAATAGGTTCACCCTTCCTTTTCTAAACACTGCTATCTCCAAATCTTCCTTTTTTACTACTGTTGAAACAGTCTCCTTACCTTTCCAGGACCCAGCTGGTGTTACTTGGAAGACACACATCTAAAAGATACAATGGTAAATGCTAGAAAAAGTATAATTTTATGCTACTTACTCAGTATTAATTTGAAGGCCAAAATTAGAGAGGTCTTCATTTGCAGAAGTATATTTGCCATAACATTCACTCATCAAAGACTGAAAAGATGAATAGACTTTGCATGTGTTGTTGCGGACTTTTAGTTGACGAACTCTGGGGACTCCTAGAAGAATATTCTCATAGTAGATGCGACTGCTGTTCTTTAAATTATACAGCTGCTGGTTATTGTACCATGAATCCCAGTACAGACCTTCCAAAAGGGGTCCTTCCATAAACTTCATATAGAAAAACAAATGTCATGGGAAAAATATTTTCATGTCTATAGAATCTACATTCATAACATTATGCATAAGAGATTTTGAGTATGAAAATCAAACTATTGATCAGGCTACCATTAATGGTAATGGTAATGCTAATGAAGCTACCGCGGATGGTTAACACTCATTAAGCATGTACTGTGTACTAGGCACTGCTCTAAGCACTTTATAAGCATTAACTCATTGAATCCCGTAGCCCTTCTTCTCTCCTTATACGAGTAAATTAAAATTTTCTTCCAATACATGAGTATCAGAGCTGGTCATAGCCACACATCATGACATCACTCCAAAGTTGTCTGTACCCCTCCTCCTAACCCTCCTCCCCAGCTCTGGCCATGGTGCCTGCTACTCCTGGCTTTGCCCTTTGCTGATCGTTCTAAGAGATCCCAAGCCCAGGGTTCATTTACTTCCTCCCTTTGTCTTCTCTGTCATTGTCCACATACATGCTTCAGAAAACACAGTAACAAAGTGGCAGGGTGACCTCCACTTCTTTTATTATTGTTTCCTATTTCACCTAGCCTAAACCAACCATCTAGGATCATTTAGCCCTCATCTCACACTTGCCCTCTTTCAGGAAATGACCCTGTCTCCTTGGTAAGTTTCAAATTCCTGCACAGCATTCATGATATGACCTCTGTCCAATTCATACTTTGGCCTTTTCTACCTCATCTTCCATATGCTCACAATACCAAACATAGCTCCACATGTAGAATTACTTACAGAACATATTGTTCCTTCTTCCTAAAATACCCATCCCTGATTCATGCTTCAAAATGCAACTAAATTGTCATTACCACTGGAAGCCTTCTCTGCCTTGTCCTTATATGCCCCCATGTGCATATGCCAGGTTTTGTGACCTGGGAGAGCTGAAACTGCTGTCCCCTTAACTGTTCTTTCCTCATAATGTGAGCATGTTGCTATGTTAAATGTAATGGAAAAAGCAAGTCTATTCCACTGCTGAAGGAATGATTCCCTTACATAAGTAAAAACACCATGAAATTATATTCTTATATGTACGTTTTATTATATACTGTACCTTACCATAACACATATACACAGTAAAGGCTTGTATGCCAAAACCACATATATTACACTTTCTGGGCAATTAAAGAACTTTTTCAAAGTAAATTTCACTATACACAATTATAGACTAGATCCTAACCCTCACATAAGATGCAAGTCTTCTATTTAACAAATGAAATGAGAACGTTTAAAAAAATCAATTTTTTTTTTTTTTGAGATGGAGCCTTGCTCTGTTGCCCAGGCTGGAGCGCAATGGCATGATCTTGGCTCACTACAACCTCCAACTCCCAGGATTACAGGTGGCTGTCACCATGCCCGGCTAATGTTTGTATTTTTTAGTAGATACGAGGTTTCACTATGTTGGTCAGGCTGGTCTCGAACTCCTGACCTCAGGTGATCCACCCACCTTGGCCTCCCAAAATACTGGGATTACAGGCGTGAGCCACCGTGCCCGGCCAAAAAAAATCAATTTTTAAAAAATTACAAGAATAGTATCAAACTGAGAACACAGGCTCTCAATAAACACTTACTGGCTGGTTGTTTCTAATAGTTTAAAGAAATGACATTTATTTTTATTTGTTCCTTCAAGAGATATTCACTGAGTGCCCACTATGTATGCCAAGGGTTCATGGACTACCTAAATCTACTTCATCCACAGTCACAAGATACTTTACCTTCCAAAAATCAGTTATGCTGCGAATAGACTTAAAGTTGGTTCTTTCTTCACCAGGCACAGAAGTGTCCAAAAATAGAGATGACATAACCTTGTTTAAGTAATACATATGTGGGTTTACCATCCCAAAAGTCACTAAGGAGAAGAATTTTTTGTTTAATAATTTACATTTAAAAACTCAGCTTATCAGGATTAAACATGTTATATTTTGTTCCTAATTTTGAAAATTAAACTTTATTTTATCTAATTATAAAAGTAATAATTAAAAAAATCTAAACTAAAAATATAAAAAGTAGGATGTAGTTTCTAGAATTAGTTTGGCAAATATTCTTCAGATATTTCTTTATGCATACACACTTATAAAGAAAATAATTTTATCTTTACAAAAATGAAGACACATTATACACACTATTCTGCAAGTTGACTTTTTCTCTACATGAGACTAAGGCAGTATAGTACTGTGAGTGATTAAGATTATACGGACTTTGAATTCAGACAGATAAGGGTGTGAGTCCCATCACAGGGATAGTATCTCTTACCTCCTAGTTTTGTTGTGAGAAGTGAGATGATGCACATAGAACATTTTAAACTGTGTTTTGGCACACGATGAGTTTTTAAAAATATTAACTAGTGGCGGGGCGTGGTGTCACACCTGTAATCCCAGCACTTTGGGAGGCTGAGGTGGGTGGATCACCTGAGATCAGGAGTTGGAGACCAGCAGACCAACATGGTGAAACCCCCATTTTTACTAAAAAAGTACAAAATTAGCCGGGTGTGGTGGTGCAGGCCTGTAATCCCAGCTACTCTGGAGGCTGAGGCAGGAGAATCGCTTGAACCCAGGAGGTGGAGGTTGCAGTGAGCCACTGTACTCCAGCCTGGGTGACAGAGCAAGACTGTCTCAAAAAAAAAAAAAAAAAAAGAAAAGAAAAAAAAATCACATTATAAATGGAGATTCAGGTTGCTTTATTATATTAAAAAAGTGTTCTTTAAAATCTTTGAATGAGATTATAAATGATCTTTTTACTTATATTTTTATATTTTCCAAATATTCTGTAGTAAGCATGTAGTTTTCATAACTAAGCTTTTATAAAGCCGTCTAAGATACCTTAATTTATAAAGTTGCCTACAGTTATCTTTTTTTTTTTTTTCTTGGGACAGGGTCTCAGCCTGTCACGCAGGTTGAAGTGCAGTCGTTGCAATCACAGTTCACTGCAGCCTTGACCTCCTGTGCTCAAGGAATCTTCCACCTCAGCCTTCCCAGTAGCTAGGACTACAGGGGTGTGTCACCACACCTGGCTAATTTTATAGTTGTCTTTTCAATCAAGAGCAGACTCAAACTCACCTCTACAACACCAATTAATTATTTAATTGCTATACAATTGCCAGTGTGTAGCACGTACCAACATGAGATAAATGCTGCCAGTGAGCTTTCATCTACTGTATGTTGGGTGCCATAAAGACAAATGCTCTTTAATACTCCTCTTTGCATATTAAGCCAATGCTATTGACCCACAGGCAGGAGGAATGCAGGTTGAGATGCTTTCCCAGTCCTCCTTATTTGCATTGACTCAGCACAAACGTATTTTTTTAACTGCAATAGGTGAGTGAAAAGAACCATGCTAATGGCAGACACCAAGATGAACTTTGGCCTCATTTGTACTTTGATTTTATGAAACTCAGCTGATGTGTCTATATGACTCGAAACAAAATCAAATCGCAGTTGCCAACCGAAGGGATGAATTATGTTCAAGACAGAACTGCCAAATGAAAGGAATCATTAAAATTAAATCAATATTGACTATGGAAGCTTCTTACATTTGTGATGTAAAATTTTGCCTTTTAAGAACTGGAAATAGTCAATTTCTAAATGAAATGAATCTAAATCAATCTAAGATTATGTTTAAATGGTGTCACTGTATTTTGAGTTTTAGTAGCCTGACAGCCTATGGTTTCGAAGTCTATGTTTTATTTTTCATCTCCACATTTTAACTTCTTAGTTCAAACAAACAACACCTTTATATCTGTGTACTTACATATACATAGGTTTATTAAAAAAATAAAGTAGAGTAACAATTCCTGAAGTGTGGTGGTAATTTCTACTTCCTTTCTGTAATGCAGCTTATGTTTCGAAGCCCCTGTGAGATATAAGACAAAATTTTTCTTTACATTATTATGTAATTTATGTTTATTAAGTGACAACAATGGAAAAACCACAACCACTTTTAGTCCTTACACTGCGGGGAGGAAAGCTCCAATAGCTTATGGCTATTTTTCAATGCTCAGCTTTACGAGGCGGGGAGAATTTTTTTACTATATACTATTAACAACAATTTTTTTTTTGTTTTGAGACGGAGTCTAGCTCTGCTGCCAGGCTGGAGTTCAGTGGCGCCATCTCGGCTCACTGCAACCTCCGTCTCCCGGGTTCAAGCGATTCTCCTGCCTCAGCCTCCCGAGTAGCTGGAACTGCAGGCGCCGGCCACCACGCCCGGCTAATTTTCGTATTTTTATTAGAGATGGGGTTTCACCATGTTGGCCAGGATGGTCTCGATCTCTTCACCTCGTGATCCGCCCGCCTCGGCCTCCCAAAGTATCGGGATTACAGGCGTGAGCCACTGCGCCCGGCCACTAACATTTTTTATATCATGATGTCTTCTCAACAGTCCTAAGATGAAAAAGCAAAATACAAAACAAGCTAAACCTCTCATCTGTCCTAACCGTTTTCTCCACCCCTCAACACCGCTTCTTGGGAAGGCTGGTTTCTGCTGGAGAGGGAGAAAGCACCCTGGCTTGAATTCTGTCAAGGTCACGACTCCCGAGATTAACAAAGGACTTTAGAGACCAGCCTAGTGACCGACCGTCACTCGACAGCAGGTGACAACGCCCAGCTCGAGCCTTCGGCAAGAGGCGAGCGCCACGACGCTCAGGGCTTCAGTTTTCCCGTCTGTGCAATGGGACCATCTGTCCCTCTCCGCTTCTCCAGGGGAGGCTGTGAGGGCTAAAGGTGTCGGCAAGTCGGGCGCGGTGGTTCACGCCTGTAATCCCAGCACTTTGGGAGGCCGAGGCGGGCGAATCACGAGGTCAGGAGATCGAGACCATCCTGGCTAACACGGTGAAACCCCGTCTCTCCTAAAAAAAAAAAAAAAAACCCAAAAAACAAACAACAACAACAAATCCCCCCCACTACAAAATTAGCCGGGCGTGGTGGTGGACGCCTGTAGTCCCAGCTACTCGGGAGGCTGAGGCAGGAGAATGGCGTGAACCCGGGAGGCGGAGCTTGCAGTGAGCCGAGATCGTGCCACTGCACTCCAGCCTGGGCGACAGAGTGAGACTCCGTCTCAAAAAAAAAAAAAAGAAAAAAGAAAAAAGGTGTCGGCAGTCACATCTCTCACATGAATTGAATTTGGGGCCGCAGAGTTCCTTTCAGGGTGTCTGGAACTGCCAAATCGCCCCTGTCCCTCCCATTCCTTAAGAGCATCCCTCACCCCCTCGGTGCCACCGTGACGCCTCAGCCATGGTGGACCTGCACTACACCGTCAGTCCGTTCGCCCGGGGCCGCGGCGCTTGCGCGCTGCCCTCGCGGAGCGCGCTGCCCCGCTCTGACGCCTGCGCGAGGCCCCGGCTCCTCCAGGGCTGCGAGCTACTCAAGGAGTCTTCAGCGCGGCTGCGCCGCAGGGGCCCGGGCGGCCCTTTGCCCGAGGCGGGCTGCGGGCTGCGGGGGTCGGGTGCGGAGGGCCAACTTCTGGGAATAACCTGGCTGTGGGCTTAAAAATCGTATCATTCATTATCACGGGCTTCTCTTTCTCGAATACCTTTAACATTTATCGCCTTGTTAGTCTCCACATCCACCTCCGTGAAAGGTAGGTATTTTTGTCCTCATTTTAGGCCTGAAGAAACCGAGACGCTGATAAATGAAATAATTCACTGAAAGTTGGGGCCAAGTCTGTTGGATGCCCAAGCCCAAATGCCTAACCGTGACCCCACGCTGCTGCTGCTGCTGCTGCTACTTGCAGAAACTGGTTATTAACCGAGAGCTGTTGCTGGAAGTAGCTTCCACTCTCCTGCCCCCCTAATATAAAAATAGATGAAAAATCCTGCGGTGATTATGCGAAAAGGGCAGGCCAAAACAGGAGCCCAGACCCATATCTGACCCAGAAGCTTTGCAAAGAGGAGAAGGTTGGTAAATCAGCTATAGAAAAGGCCAAATTAATTTGGCTGTAAATTAAGGCAGCCAAAAACCCTCCAGGATGTAAGACCAGGACGGATTCTCGTGTTGATAAAAAGGAAAACAAAATGGAATCCAGTCCAAAGGCCGCAGGGAAACCTGCAAAGAAAACACTAAACAGTTTTGAAAGTAAAACAGAAAGCCACTTTTGTTATTTCCCTGAAAGAGATGTAGAATGATGTCGATAAATGCTGTTTTATGTGTAGATAAAAAGCAAAACTGGGCCACACAGTACTGAGGGTCAAAAACTACCATTGATGAGAGGAACAGGAGAGGCCTCGCAAAAGGCTGCCAGCCAGTGAACTAGAGGCCCGAGAGGGAAAAAAGCTTTGGAATAGTTTTAACAAAAGGATTTGGGCTTTCCTGTACTGGGACTCTCAGCAGTTCATAAAATTATGCTTTCTAAAGTAAGAGGTTATCTGAAATTGAAATTATTGGAGGAAAAACACCCATAAATAGGTATTCAAATTTACATAATAGTTTTTTTTTTTTTTTTTTTTAAGAGAGGGAGTCTCCCTATGTTTCCCAGTATGGCCTCAAACTCCTGATCTTAAGGGATCCCCAGCTCAACCTCTCCCAGCAGCTGGGACTACAGGGCTGTCAAATTTACATTAACTATGAGAAGCAGGTGACCTCTAGAGACTATTCTTATTCCTTTGAGCATAACAGACTGAAAAATCCTGAAGAATTAGAGACCTGTTTGGTTAAAACAAAATCACAAATTCGGTAGATTCAGTCATGATTTAAGTTAATCGTGGTTGCCTTTGAAGTGCAAACCATGGAAAGTCTAGCTCAGTTTTCTAGAGGAATTGGCTGAGCTGTAAGTGAGCTTCACACTGTTCTAGAATATAACATTCCTCTTTTGGAACTTGTTATTCATAGGTTTTGCTGAGTGGAGTTTTATTTTACAGATCTAGACTTTTGTGAAGAGGAGACAGTCCGTTTTAAATATTTGAATTTTATTCTCTTTTGACATAAAACTGTGGAACACTCAGATAATCTATACCATGTTAGTATTCCTACAAGAGAAAACGGGTAAAACAGTATTTAGAAAGCAGTACCAATAAACGTTATTACAAGCATTAGATGTGTTTAAAAAGTTGATACTAATTTATAACCTGTAATTGTTAAATGTGTATGACTTAAATGTTAAAATCCTGTATTTTAAGATGGTCTTCTACAGTTACAAATCCATATACCCAGATTTCCTGTAGGCTTCACAAATTGGAGGAGTACATAGAATGTGCAAGAGTCAAAGGATAAATAATATTATAAATATATATTAACTATATTACCTAATTAAAACCATAATCTGTTAATACAGCTATGGATTAATTTCAAAAAATGTAATCAATTATATTACTAATGGTATAGTTGGCTATTTTCCAATGTTGGTAAAGTTATTAAAGTTCTTCACTTTCATAGAGTCCAGATTGAGCTGCCAAACGCTGAAATTCTCCTTCTGGGTTAAAAGCTTGTTTTACATCCAAACCTCTCCCGTTTAGTGCTAAATATTTGCTGAATGTTGGTCGAACCCGTAACTGCTTAGGAGCTGGAAGAGTTTGGTTTGGACGTGCTGAAATAGATCACATAAAAGTTGATTCAGAAAACCTGTTCTAACCAAATTGGACACCTAGGTATTTATTATCAGACAGGAAAAGAAAAAAGAACCAAAGCTGATTATATATAGGGAAAATCTCTCAACTTTTATACTCTGCTGGAATTTGCATTTCTTATTAAATCTTCCTAGTTAAATCCGTTATAATACTTTGGTTAATAGTATGACATACCCGTAACGTCTAATCTTGTGTTACATGTGGTCACTCCAGCTTCATTAACTGCTGACACAGTATACCACCCAGCATCTTTCTTGTTTACATCTTTTATCAGTAAAGTAACTCTTCCAGTGTTATCTTGATATAAGCTGAAAAAAATTTTTTAAGAAATGAAAGTACAGGAATTATTTCTGGGAAGTGGATGTCTCTAACCTACAGTCAGACTGAGAAGAAAAAAACATTTGAAAATTCCGAAGCTGTATCTATTTATTGCCAAATAGCTATTGGTTTTCTTGAATTAAACATCCCCCCTTGGGTGCTGTCTCCCTCTGCCCTTCAATCTGTCCCCTGATCCCTGATGGTCTCTGTCATTCACTTGGGTGTGTCTGTGTTTGTATTTATGTGTATTTATAGGGGAACCGGAGGGGTTCTGACCTGTTCCCTTATCTGTCTTCTACCTTCTCCTTTGTTTAATAAAGGCTGAAGCTTTTTGTAAAGAAAAAAAGGAAAAGAAAAGAAAAGAAAAGAAAATATCCCCCTTTAATCTTGTTTATGTCATTTATTTCCTTGAGCCATCTTTCATCATCATTGATAAAAAGATAAATCCTAGTCTGCTTTATGCCTTACATTTCCGATTAGTGGAATCTGGCTTACTGAAGTTTTCTTACATTTATTATCTAATATATATTTTATTATATTATTCTTCAGTGTTTTAAAAACTAGACAAATTGAGATAAATGCATGCCATTTATAATGCATGTTAAAAAGTATAACTGGATTCGCCCAAATAAGCTATAGTAAGTCTAGAAATACATATCCTACCTTATTCGGTCAGTGTTGAATTGTACCATTTCATTATTTCTTTTCCAGAAAAGCTTCGGTGGAGGTATAGCCGAGATCTGGCATTCTAGTTTCACTGAGTCTCCCTCTAAAACTTTTTTGCTCTGTGGTTTGTAGATAAACATTGGTGCTCTTTTATGTTCTTTTGCTATATATTAATACAAAAATTCAAGTGTTTGAAATATTGTAAAAAAGGTATTAAATCATTATGAAATTTGTATGTTGATATTAAAATGTTAAAACCAACAGCAACAGAATTAGAAACTTTTAGTTAAAAAGACATGCAATACTATTTTATTACACCGTTCAGAATTCTAAACTCTAATGTAATGATTCATTGAATTGATAATCAGATAATTATATTTCATTAAAACTTAAGTCATATTCTTTTTTTTCTGAGGCGAAGTCTCGCTCTTTTGCCCAGGCTGGAGCGCAGTGGTGCGATCTTGGCTCACTGCAACCTCCGCCTCCCAGGTTCAAGGAATTCTCCTGCCACAGTCTCCTGAGTAGCTGGGATTACAGGCGTGCACCACACCTGGCTAATTTTTGTATTTTTTTAGTGGACATGGGGTTTTGCCATGTTAGCCAGGCTGATCTCTTAACTCCTGGCCTCAAGTGATCTGCCCACCTGAGCTTCGTAAAGTGTTGGGATTACAGGCATGAGCCACTGTGCCTGGCCCAAATTTAAGTTGTATTTTTTAATCATCTCATCTACAGGGAGGCGGCATGAGTGATGGAAAGAGTATCAGACAACTTGGGTTCAAATTACCTAGTGGCTCCACGAGCCATGCAAAACTGATAAAATTTTGTTTAGTTTCTCTGAATCTCAGTTTTATCTATTGTTTAAAAAAAAAATCCAGGTAGTAGTAACTGTTGTGTCTACCACACAAAATAGTTGTAAGGAACAAATGAGATAATAAACAAAGAGATACTTTGTAAACTGTGAAGGAATATGGGAATATCAGTAATTATTATGACCTTGTTTTCCTACCTGAGGGGAGAGAGGAAAGGATAGTTCAGTACCATAACCCTGATTTTTCTGAAGGAGAGATGAGGTTAAACAGATGGCAGCCAAGATCTCTTTCAGCTCTACTATTGTAGTATTTCTGAAGCAATTGGTACAAATAAGATTTGCCTAAACTTTAATCACTTAAATTGTATGTGTTTTTGAAAATTTCCAGCTCACTAGTTTTTCCCTTAGGTTGAGGTCCTTTGGTATATTATGGAATAATCTTAAAGATTTTTGTATTGATCTGGGTGGAATATAAACTCAAGAAATAGTTTATCCTTTAACCTGATCAAACTTTTGTATAATAAACAGTGAATTATAGCAAAATATCTCTTATGCAATATACAATGGTTTAAAGTATTAAAAATGTGGTATGGGTTGAGTATCCATTATCTGAAATGCTTGGGACCAGAAGTGTTTTGGATTTCTGATTTTTTAAAAATTTTAGAATATTAGCGTTATACTTGTTGAGCATCCTTAATCTGAAAATCCAGAATGCTCTAATGAACATTTCCTTTGTGTGTCATGTCGATTTTGGAGCATCTTAAAGATTTCAGATTTTTGGTTTAGGGATACTCAACTTGTATATTTAAAGCACTTAACGTGTAAAATTTAAAAACTAGACACCAGTTTTATAAGAACTGCCCTACTTAAGACAGATTTGAGACATAAATGTAGCCATACCTGTTTTCTAAAGCAAGTAGGCCTGTTTTGGTTATAATTAGAGATTAGTTTCCTAGTAAAAAGGACATAGTCTAAGATTAAAAGTTGATATTTACTCTTAATTTTTTAAGAAATTTTTTAAAACAAGGTCTTACTCTGTCACCCAGGCCAGAGTACAGTGGTGCAATGGTGCAATCATAGCTCACTGTAACCTCAAACTCCAGGCTCAAGTTAGCCTCCCACCTTAGCCTCTCTAGAAGCTGGCACCACTATGCCCAGCTAACTTTTTTTATTTTTATTTTTATTTTTTTATTTTTTTTATTTTTATTTTTTGAGACGGAGTCTCTCTCTGCCGTCCAGGCTGGAGTGCAGTGGCCGGATCTCAGCTCACTGCAAGCTCCGCCTCCCGGGTTGACGCCATTCTCCTGCCTCAGCCTCCCAAGTAGCTGGGACTACAGGCGCCCGCCACCTCGCCCGGCTAGTTTTTTGTATTTTTTAGTAGAGACGGGGTTTCACCGTGTTAGTCAGGATGGTCTCGATCTCCTGACCTCGTGATCCACCCGTCTCGGCCTCCCAAAGTGCTGGGATTACAGGCTTGAGCCACCGCGCCCGGCCAACTTTTTTTATTTTTTGTAGAGACAAAGAAGGTCTTGCTATTTGTTACCCCGCTGGTCTCAAACTCCTTGGCTCAAGTGATCCTCCCACCTTGGCGCCTCTTAAAGTGTTGGGATTACAGGCCTGAGTCACTATACCCTTCCTACTCTTCAATTTTAAACTGTGTATTTAACATTATGACAGATTGTGATAATTTCATAATATCATGAGTCAGATTGATTATTTTTATTATCCTCATTTTGGAGAAACAAAGACCAGAGAAATGATTAGACTAAGATTTTTATTTTGAGACTCTATAGTTACATCTAGAAATGCTTATGCTTCCTTATTTGGTTTGTCTAAAATTGTATGACTTATTTTCTTTCCAGAAAAGCTTTGGTGATAGATCTATCATTCTAGTTTCACTGATTTTCCTTTACATATATATGTGTGTGTGTGTGTGTGTGTGTGTGTGTGTATGTGTGTATATATATGTATATTTTTTCCTGTGGTTTGTAGATAAAAATGGACAGTCCAATAGGTTGTGTAGACATTAACCTTAAATATGAAGTCTGCTGGGCTTTTCTTTTAAAATACCTTCTTTTTTTCAATACTTCTGGATTTTAAGGAATTCTCAAGGGTCTTTTTGGAGGCTTACCAAGGACATCCAGCTGCACAGTGAAGGTGGCTTCTCCTGCTCTATTCCTGGCAACACATGCATAAGCCCCTGCATCTGAAGCTCTGACTACTTCAAAGATGAGTGAATGAAGACCCTTCTCAGACACTATCATTTTGTGCAAATCATCTGATTGAACTGGTCTTCCATTTAGATACCATGACACATCAGGAGCTGGCAATCCGCTCACCTAGAAAGAAAAACACAAGGAGATGGCAGAATTTTAAAGTATTGCATCACTGAAACCTATTTGTCCACATATGAATTTAAACAGTTCCTGTATCTGAGTGGGTTTGTGATTGAAATGCAAAACAAGGGCTCAAAACGTATTTATACTTTTTTAAACAAAACATTGGAAAATAAGATCCTTGAAATTAATATAGTATTTTTAGACTATCTCAAACCATAACTGTTTTACATGCAACCTCAGTCTCTTTATGAACTCTTAATTACTATACTTAGAACATTAATTTATGTTACGTTGGTTTCTATAAGGAATATAGAAGTCATGTTGCTTTTCTGGCTAAATGTGACTGCAAATGAAGTCACAGAGGCACATATATATGAGGCTTGCTGATCTAATGAGTAATTTTTCTAAAACAGAGTGTTCTTGAGCTATAGTTTGGCATATAAATGGCAATTTGTTAAGTGTTTTTACATAAACTGTTAATGAAATCCAAAGCTTTAACACTAACTTTAGTTCATAAGGAATCTGGAAAAAAAATTTTATAACGAAAAGTTCTCCAAAATAAGGATAATAAAAATATAACCTCTTCTAAAGAGCTTTCCTAGTCTGAGGGACTCTTTTAGGGCAAGAGAAAGCAGGGTGGCTTGAATTTCTTGATAGAGGAGAATTGGAGAAACGTTATACGTTAAGCCTGAGCACAGTGGCTTACGCCTTTAATCCCAATACTTTGGGAAGCCAAGGTGAGTGGATCGCCTTGAACCCAGGAGTTCTAGACTAGCTGGGCATGGTGGCACGTGTCTGTAGTTTCAGCTGCTAGGAAGGCTGAGGTGGGAGGATGGCTTGAACCTGGAAGACAGGTTGCAGTGAGCTGAGATTGCACTCCAGCGTGGGTGACAGAGCAAGACCCTGTCTCAAAAAAAAAAAAAAAAAGAAAAAGGCATTATAGTTTAAAAATTCTATTGTTCTGATAGCTTCACTTATAAAGAGTATTTATGAGGTATACCTATTTACTCGATTAATCCTCATAACTTTTTGGGGTATTTGTTATCCCATTTTACAGATGAGGAGACAAAAGCACAGAGAGGTTAAATGACTTGTCTAAAGTTGCTTAGCTGGGAAGTGGCAGAGCCAGAATTCAAACCCACATCAGTTTGGCTTCAGAATTTGTGTTCTTGTCCATTGTACATTGTACGTAGTGCTTTGCAAGCTATGAAGTAGGAAAAGGACATTTTTCAAAACAGTATCCCATTGTTAATTTTCCCCCAGTACTTTTGAACTCTTCTCTTACTTTGAAGTCCATTCTGCAGAATCTTCCTTCATCAATCGACATGTTCTCTGGCACTTGAATGAAACGTGGTGGGTAAAATTTCTCCTGGATTGCATCCTGATCATTCACATCTCCCCTTGAGGATGATCTACTTCTACAAGAATATTTTGATAACAACTATGTGTAAATATTATCATTGCTTTTCATTTTGCACAAATATAGTTTAGCCATCAACTTTACTTTTTTTGCGATGGAGTTTCACTCTTGTTGCCCAGGCTGGAGTGCAGTGGCCCAATCTCAGCTCACTCGGGAGGCTAAGGCAGGAGAATCGCTTGAACTTGGGAGGCGGAGGTTGCAGTGAGCCGAGATCACGTCGCTGCACTCCAGCCTGGACAACAGAGTGAGAGTCTGTCTCAAAAATAAATAAATAAATCCAAATTAAGTTTTTGACATTTTTCTATAGGGGTGGTGTGAACATGTATATGGTGATATTCAGAGATGTATTTCAGTTATGCCAACCTCCGCCTCTTGGGTTCAAGCGGTTCTCCTGCCTCAGCCTGCCGAGTAGCTGGAATTACAGGCATGTGCCACTACACCTGGCTAATTTTGTATTTTTAGTAGAGACGGGGTTTCACTATGTTGATCAGCCTGGTCTTGAACTCCTGACCTCAGGTGATCTACCCACCTTGGCCTTCCAAAGTGCTAGGATTACAGGCGTGAGCCACCGCGTCCAGCCTAGCCATCAAATTTGAAACCAGAGAATCTACTATTTGATCTGATAGTGTAATAACAATGGAGAGAGGCCATAGGGCTGTATTTACCTGTGGCATATTTGATGACTATTAGAAATGGTAGCAATTTAGAAATATCTGGTACAAATTGTACATCTTAGTTTCTCTTTTACAGTGCCATCAAAGATGAAGAAATGATCTATTAAAATGCCCAGTACCCAGTAGATTATTCTTACCACCAAAGATTGTATAATTAGAATTGGGTCTCCATTGTCATGAGAAAATTGTTTAATATAGAAGCATGGTCCTGGCTTGTTTGACCAAAACACTAAAAAATTCCCCTGTGATAGTTTTGATAACGTCAAAATTTTGGTCGTCATCTCAGACATTAGAAAATACACATTGTATTTTTTAAAAGATATAGAGTAGGCTCGAGGGCTTTAGAAATATTACATTTTTAAGCTGAAAATATTTTAGGTAGGAAAACGTACATTTCTTTAAAATTAAAAAATTTTTACCTTACTTGTGATGTAGGAACTTGCAGTCGCGCATGTTCTGAGTTGTGTTGCTTGAAATTAAAACAAAGTAAGAATGTTTACATGCAATTGTTAGCTTGAATGAAGCAGAATTAAGTATAGTTGAAAGGAACATTCCTATTTTGGCTGTATTTGTACAGCCCTGGTAAGTTCTATACATTCATCTTTTAAGCACTTAAAATATAGTATACTAATATACTACCACTCTAGCAAGAAAGCCCAGAATTAATAGGACTATTTAACAAATATTATTTATGAAAATTAGCTAGACTTGGAATTGATGGTGGTTCATTTTTCGGATGACTATTTTATGACAAAGGATGATGTGTCTCCCTGGTGCATTTGAAATGAGAGCGCAGAGTACAGATTGTCCTTTAGTAAAACAGGAATAGACATGAAGTCACTTGTATTGGCAGTAGATACAGGGTATTATGCCTGCTGCTCAAAAGTGGCACCAACAGCAGTAAACACATATTAGGCTGGAAAATTCTTCTCTTTTTAGCTCATGGCACAAAATCCTGATGGACTTCACAAAAGGTATGTGTAGAGCTATGAACAAGCTTTGTAAAATAGCATTAATTCCTGTTTAATAAAGTTATATTTAAGCAAACATCTTATAGGATTTATATCCGAACACCAGAAAATTATTTCTACTTGAGAATGAAATCAGGGATTTATGAAAATTATAAGAGAACTAATTGATTAAGTAGTGTATATTTTGCATTTCACTGTGCCTAGCACAGTGGAAGATACAAAGTGGAAAATACAGAGCCTACCCAAAACAGTGTAGGAGCACACAAAATCTGAGTACAAATAATTTGCTTTGGGATGAATCTATTTAGCTAATGTATTTTGTCATTTTTAAGGCAAAAGTCTTACAAATCTGTAACAATTTTTGGCTAGCCTTAAGGTTCTCTAAGCAGAATATCCAAACAGCTGGTCAATTCAGTGATCAAACAAATCAACTAATTTTTTTGTAAAGTAAAAGTAATCCAATTAAAAATATCCAGGCTGGGTGTGGTGGCTAACGCCTATAATCCCAGTATTTTGGGAGGCCAAGGCAGGTGGATCACTTGAGGTCAGGAGGTCGAGACCAGCCTGGCCAACATGGTGAAACCCCATCTCTACTAAAAATACAAAAAATTAGCTGGGCATGTTGGTGCATGCCTATAATCCCAGCTAGTTGGGAGGCTGAGGCAGGAGAATCGCTTGAACCCGGGAGGCAGAGGTTGCAGTGAGCTGAGATTGCATTGCTGCACTCCAGCCTGGGCGACAGAGCGAGACTCCGTCTCAAACAAAAAACAAAAAACATCATCAGTATAATATTGCTTTGAGTAATTCCCCTAATAGTGATGAGTTTGTGTCTCATTTTTGCTATAATCTTCCATACCAAGTGCAGAGCCCAACATACAAGTAGGTTCTCCATGTAAATTAGTTGAATGAACAAATTCATGAACTGTTTAGTAGCCAAAAATAAATTTAAGTTCTCTTTTTGGTTTCTAGTTCTTGCTGTGGTAGACACTCATCCATCCTTTTTAGTAGGTGTAGTTGCATCAAACAGAACCAAAAAACTTAATTTCAAAGGCCGGGTGTGGTGGCTCATGCCTGTAATCCCAGCACTTTGGGAGGCTGAGCTAGGTGGATGAGTTGAGCTCAGGAGTTTGAGACCAGCGTGGGTAACATGGTGAATCACCGTCTCTGCTAAAAATACAAAAATTAGCCAGCATAGTGCGTGCACCTATAGTCCTGTCTGTTCGGGAGTCTGAGGCATGAGAATCACTTGAACTTGGGAGGCCGAGGTTGGAAAAAAAAAAACTGAATTTCAGTTTTCTGCCTTTGGAAGCTAGGAATACTTGTGTTCCTAATTTAATCTCTTTGGCTCCCAGTTTCTTGTGGACTTTTTGGAGGGATTGAAAGGTAACTACAGAAGGAAGAGAGTGCTAACATTCAGTCTACCTGTCCAACTGAACATTTTTCTTTTTTTTGTTTGAGATGGAGTCTCGCTCTGTCACCCAGGCTGGAGTACAGTGGAGCAATTTTGGTTCACTGCAATCTCCATTTCCTGAGTTCAAGCGATTCTTCTGCCTCAGCCTCCCGAGTAGCTGGGACTACAGGTGCGTGCCACCACACCCAGCTAATTTTCATATTTTTAGTAGAGTCTGGGTTTCACCATGTTGGCCAGGATCGTCTCAATCTCTTGACCTTGTGATCCACCCGCCTTGGCTTCCCAAAGTGCTGAGATTACAGGTGTGAGCCACCGTGCCCAGCCACCGACTGTACATTTTCTTTGGGATTAAGTTTACTTGTTAAGTTGAGGCCAGGTGTGGTGGCTCACGCCTGTAATCCCAGCACTTTTGGAGGCTGAGGTGTCCCAGCCTGGCCAACATGGTGAAACCCCATCTCCACTAAAAATACAAAAATTAGCTGGGCCTGGTGGTGTGCACCTGTAATCCCAGCTACTTGAGAGGCTGAGGCAAGAGAATCATTTGAACTCGGGAGGTGGAGTTTGCAGTGAGCTGAGGTTGCACCACTGTACTCCATCCTGCCTGGGTGACAGAGCAAGACTGTCTAAAAAAAAGAAAAAAAATCGATGAGGTGCAAACCTGTGGGATATGCCTCCATAAAGTTAATCCCTTCTTGGAAAGGATACATTTGTTAATCTTGGAACAGTTGCTCATGAGGGTTTTTTTTTTTTTTTTTTTGGTTTTCAGAAAGCATTTTTTGAAAACAGGAATATAACAAACAGAATTGGATGTTTCATTAGTACCACAAGTATATTTTAAAACATTGAAATATTAAACAGCTTGTGAGAACGGTTATAGTTACTCTCATTTAGAATCTTAATTTCTGTCCTATTGAAGGTTCACAACCCATATATTCCCTGTCCGTGTAGACACTATAGAGAGTCCTAGGTCTAACTGACCCATAAATGTTCTGATGAAAAATACCATTAGACTTCTGGTGTTTTGACTTTTGTGACATTGTGTATCCAGGTATTAGAACTACCAGAAAATGGGGTAAAATTACATATATATGTTTATCATGGTCTCTTTATGTATCCAATGGTAGATGGAACTGACCGACTTTTATTTCAGATGCTATTTATAAGCATTTAGAAAAGCAGACATTTAAAAATCGCACAGAATAAAAATACTCCACTTAGAGCATTTTAATTTACCTGTGAGTCTTGTGCACCACTGTCATTCTGAGCTTGAAACACGGCAGCTGCATTCTGTGGTCCTAGCAATCTGCGAGCCATCTTCTCTTCATATGTTAGCCGCTTTAAAGAATTTATTGAGACAGTAATTAGATTTAATAAAAGATGTTTGTACAGGTGTACCTTAAAACCACTACTATAGGTCAGAACTTTAAAGAAGCATAGTTCTATCTATTGAATGATAGATTCTATGTTTTTTTTTTTTTTGAGATGGAGTCTTGCTCTGTCACCCAGGCTGGAGTGCAGTGGCACGATCTCGGCTCACTGCAACCTCCGCCTCCTGGGTTCACGCCATTCTCCTGCCTCAGCCTCCTGAGTAGCTGGGACTACAGGTGCGCGCCACCACGCCCAGTTAATTTTTTGTATTTTTAGTAGAGGCGGGGTTTCACTGTGTTAGCCAGGATGGTCTCGATCTCCTGATCTCATGATCCGCCCACCTTGGCCTCCCCAAGTATTGAGATTGCAGGTGTGAGCCACCGTGCCCAGCTGATTCTATGTTTTTTTTTTTTTTTAAGTATTTTCGTCCATTCAAAGCATTTTCCTTCTATTCTAGTACCATTTCCCTCACTTGCAGTAAAGGTTCACTTAGGCTTTCTTTTTGCTCCTGTGACAGGCAAGCATAATTGCCCTTAAATAAGGATCTCCTAAGTAAAGGGAAATTCAACCCTTTCCTCTGTTGTTCTGCATGTTCCAGTCAGCTTTATTTTTGAATATAATACTTCATGTCCTCACATTCAGAAGTAATTTTTATTTAATTTTAATTAATTAATTTATTTTTGAGACAGAGTCTCACTCTGTCGCCCAGGCTGGAGTGCAGGGGCAGAATCTCGGCTCAAGGCAGCCTACACTTCCTGGGTTCAAGCAATTCTCCTTTCTCAGCCTCCCAAGTAGCTGGGATTACAGGCGCATGCCATCACACCTGGCTAATTTTTGTATTTTTAGTAGAGATGGGGTTTCACCATATTGGTCAGGCTGTTCTCAAACTCCTGACCTTGGTGATCCACCTGCCTTGGCCTCCCAAGGTGCTGGGATTACAGACGTGAGCCACTGCGCCCAGCCAGAAGTAACTTTTATTAAGTGAGCACTATTTGATTGTATTAACTTCTGATCGAGAGCAGTGCAACTGATAGGCTAAATGTATTTGTATTAAAGGCATATAGTCTGTTTAAAGGTAAGTTACTAATATAATATACACAATAAGGACTACATGATAAGAATTATAGCTATAATTACCTGTCAATATTATACATCAAAGTACACTAAGTTGACTTGACAGTAATTCCTAATAGTTATTTGGGCATCAGACATAGTTTGTGAGAGGGTAATATTTAATAACAGAAAAATTTCATTAAACCATTCAGATAGATTTTTCATTTGCTTCATTCTTTTACTACTGTAAACCAAGAGGTGATTTCATGCAGAGAGAAATGGAATAGGGCCCAAATATTCCTTCTTTTTAGATAATCTTATTCCTTGCTGATTATGTGGACATAGATATGTGAGATAGAACTTCCTTATTAAAATTAGACTTTATGGTTTAAGTGGCCTTTTGTACAAAATAGACATCTTGCCCACTTGATTTCCATTATGAAGAAGGGTGTCCTTGCATTTCAGCTTTCTTTCCAAATCTTGAATCAAAGCTTCTTTTGATCCTTGTATTTCATGATCAGGAGTTCTTGGTGTGGGCTTAGCATTTGCAGTTTGGGATGGCTTAGCATTTACAGGTTGGCCAGCTGAGAACTGTTGATAGCTGTAAAAAGGAAAAAGAAAAGATTTTAAAAAAGAAAGTCTTGGCCTCATTTTGCAAGTTACCTTTAGATATGTTAAGTTTGCCACTCAGTACTGCTAGTATTATTAAAAACAAATTGCCCAATAACAGTCAAGAAATATTTTATAAGAATGGTTACTATCTTTTTTTTTTTTCCTTTTGGCAAATGGAAATTAAGTGGCAGGAGGAAGAATTTAGATTAGACATAAGGAGGATGTCCTTCCTTGAAGGTCTTCCCTAAGGAATGTGAGAGTAAGTCTAGTTAGTGGCAGCTTGAGAGCTCTTCCAATCTTATGACTAATATCTTAAAAAAATTTATTTTTAGATTCTGGGAGTACATGTGCAGGTTTGTTACATGGATATATTGTGTGATGCTGGGGTTTGGCCTTCTAATTATTCCGTCACCCAGGAGGTGAACATAGTACCCTATAGGTAGTTTTTGAACCCTTGTCCACCTCCTTCCCCCCTTTCTGCTTTTGGAATCTCTAGTGTTTATTGTTTTGCATCTTTGTGTTCATATGTACCCAATGTTTAGCTCCCATTTATAAATGAGAACATGCCCTATTTTGTTTTCTGTTTCTGTGTTAGTTTGCTCAGGATAATGGCCTCAAGCTGCATCCATGTTACTGCAAAGGACACAATTTTGTTCTTTATTATAGCTATGATGACTGAATTTCTTGTTTGATTTGTGGGTAGATATTAAGTGGTGGTGTGCTGGAGCTGCTTCCTATGGGCCGATTTTTAACATCTTTTCCCAGCTTCCTGTGATTTCATGTTATAGTTTGAAATCAGTTGTGGTGGAAATATTTACACCAGGGAAATTGGTAAATATCACAAATAATGGCTCTTTCATCCAATGATTGTTAGACATTTACCAGCACACCACTGGCTTTTAGTGAATAATCTCTTGCTTTGAATGGAGTCTACTGTTTACGCAGTCATTGACTTTCCTGTAATTTCCAATTCCTGTTAATTTCATATTCTAGAAAATCCAAGTATGGCACTATGTAACAGTGAATAACTTCTAAAGTAATGACAGTTTCTTCAATACTGCTGAAGTGATTTTTAGAGAAAGAATAGGATGATTCGAGGAAGGAGAAAGAAATGTAAACTGGAAAAAAAGCAAATAAATAGTCTTTATTTCAAATTTTGATCCTAAATTTTTTCTAGGATATCCTTGCCCCTCTCATATTTCCCTTGTTGATTCTGATAGAGGATAGGGTGGTATTTAGAAAGTCCGGTATTTTTAGATCTGTTATGTAGCTTACATGTATCACAGTGCTTTATTTAGTTTTTACCTAGTTTATCCATTTAGAGCCCTGCAGGGGCTAATCTTTATTTTTAACTTTTATTTATTTTTTTGAGACAGAGTCCCACTGTGTTGCCCGGACTGGAGTGCAGTGGCGTGATCTCGGCTCACTGCAACCTCTGCCTCCCGGGTTCAGGTGATTCTCCTGTCTCAGCCTCCCAAGTAGCTGGGATTACAGGCACCCGCCACCATGCTAGGCTAATTTTTGTATTTTTAGTAGAGACGGAGTTTTGCCATGTTGGCCAGGCTGGTCTCAAACTCCTGACCTCTGGTAATCTGCCTGCCTGGGCCTCCCAAAGTGCTGGGATTATAGGCTTGAGCCACCACACCTGGCCTGTAGGGGCTAATCTTTATTAATCTATTTAATGTGAGGAAACTAGCCACTGCCCTCAATGAGTATTTTACCATTATTATAATAAATGTTCTCCGGCCATCCAGATGAGACAATCTTGGTCTATTCTCTGAAATGATCCTTTCCAAATATTCTCAAGGATCATTAAAAGGACTTGTGAGCTAAGTAGAAATGTATTTCCTCCAAGTAGGGCCAGAGTTTTAATTTTTATTGGCTTTGGGGACTTGGTTAGTAATCATTAGATTGTAAATATTCTGGAGAAAAAATGTGTCTTATTTCTTATCATTATATCATTTATATCCACGAACATAAAGCATGGGTATAGGAGATACTATCAGTTGAGTGAATGAGTGATTTTCATGGTATTCAGGACACTCTATTGAAAGCTAATGATACACATTTCCTCTCCTGACATTTCAGGTCTTAAGATCTTCATTGTTGTCTATATAAATCTTTAAAGTCTGATTTGTTCAGTTAATTAAATAGCCAAACAAAATGTTATTTAAAATAGTGACTTTTTTTTAAGATTGAATTCCTAGATCAAAGTGGCAAAATCTCTTTGGCCTTATAGATCTCATATTTTTTCAATCATATGAAATTATAACAGCCCACTTTTTTTTTTTGTTTTTTTTTTTGGTGGGGGACAGTTTCATTCTTGTTGTCCAGGCTGGAGTGCAATGGCATGGTCTTGGCTCACTGCGACCTCTGCCTCCCTCTGTCTCCCAGGTTCAAGCGATTCTCATGCCTCAGCCTCCCAAGTAGCTGGGGTTACAGGCGCCTGCCACAACACCCTGCTAATTTTTTTGTATTTCTTTTAGTAGAGACAGGGTTTCACCATGTTGGTCAGCCTGGTCTCAAATCCCTGACCTCGGATGATCTGTCCACCTTGGCCTCCCAAAGTGGTGGGATTATAGGTGTGAGCCACCACGCCTGGCATAGCCTACTGTTTTTTTTTTTTTTTTTTTAAATGCTAGCTTACCATCTTTATAAGTCACACATTTGTTAACGTGAATTAGCATTAAATAATTGTTTTTAGACATGTCATATCTGGGAAATTCTGAATATGTCTGAGAAATCCTGAAGGATTATCAAAACCAATCTTGAGAATCACTGATGTATACGTAACCTCAGTCACTTTGTTTGCTAAATACCCTCATTATTCCCAGTTTAGGTGGATTAAGTGTTATGACTTGATAAATGTTCCTATTTACAAACTAATAATACTTTTGCATGCTGCTTTATAGGTTCTTTCTCTATCATTAGTTACCTAACTCCTTAATATTGCTACAGACCAGAAAACTGAAGCACTGTGTAGGTAAAGCGCTTGCTGAATTTCACATAGCAAGCTTTTTGGAAGGAATAACTGAGTTCCCCTCAATTTTCAGTCTGTGGTTTGATCAACTGGGTAAAATGTTTAAGAGCTTCTTATTGATGAAAACCTAAATAAAACTTTCAAACTTCTCTAGGTCAGAATCCAAGGGATTATTTTGAAGTCAGGGCAAACTGGAGCCCATCATAACAATGAGGGAGTTGTGCACAAATGTTCAAAGGACCAGGGCTTTCCACTCTGTACAGCTGGACACAAAATGGGTATCAAGTAGCTATGGGAAGATTAAAGAGTTATCTGTGGTTGCTGAAAATGGAACAGCTAAAGTGGATCTTTGATCTCTGGTTTGGGGACCTCCTAGGCTTTATTTCTTACTATATTTTTGGCTTTCTTTCTCTTTTCTTAAGTCTTTGATAACTTTCTTTTCTGGGTAGTAATTTGAAATATGATTGAAAGACTTTACTAAGAAAAACAGAAAAAATTCTTTTAGATTTTAAAATGCTAATATAGGAAATATGGAAATAATAGAAAGCTAGATGGAAAATGATCATCTGAGTAAATGTAACCAAGAAAGATCTACTATATATTATGAATATAAAGGGAATTTGGGAGGGAAGAGAAAGAAAGGGCTCTCAGTTATTGAAAACATCCTTTTAAATTATTAGGTTAAACCTTTGAGAATGCCATTTTTGTAGGTCAAAAACAGTTGACTATCAGCCATTTCAAATGGTTCAACTTAATGTGTCTAAGATTCTAACAAATGTTTTTGGTTTTCCTGATTTTTATTTTTTTAAATATTGAAAAGTTTTTTTTTGCAAGTTGAATTGCTATAGGCAGGAAACTAGATTTCCAAAGTTGTCACCACTAATAGGAGTTTCTAGAAAAATTAGCCTCTAGAGAAGATTGCGAGAAACTATCAGAGTTGAGTAATGTATTAGTAAGGCTGCAACAAAACATATTCCATCAGACAATTTTTGAGATGCCTCTGATTTAATTCTCTGATGTTCCAGCCAGCCAAGGAACCAGAAAGCTGATAGCCTTTAGTTTGCGTAAGCACAAGGTATTCAGTTCATGTTTTAAAAAAAGCATAACCACCATGTCCTTTTTCATACTAGGTTCTCCTAGGACAGGCTTAGGGTAGTTGAAGTAGCACATGTTTGCATAAGGCTTCAGTATTAGTCCTTGTATTTAGATCAACCCAACTAATTTGAACAAGGTGTGGTTTTAATTACCAAAAGAAACCTTAAGGTCATAAGCCTTCATCTATTCAGGCCTTCCTTCTTCTGATCACAGTAAGGAAAATGTATATATTCAAGGGTCTGAGTTCCAGATTTTTTTATTTGTTAATTTAAGAATTTTTGAGCCAAGTGGATATTCAGGATTAGAGGGGAAAAGGGATAGGAAGAAAAGACTGAGAAGAAACTTAATAGCCTCTGCTTATGTGAGAGGAAATCCTATCTGAAGAAGAGCAGACAGGTGTGCATCTTAGCCGAGCCCAGAACCAGAGGAATTAAATTTACAGCATGAGGAGCTTAGCTTAGAACTAAAGGAAAAGTTCATTGTTCTTGGGTATGTGAGAAGTTATTTTTTTCCAAGATGGAAAATAATGGGTAAATAATATTATGGCGTAATAGGTAATTTGGATTCAGCTCAGCCTGGACACTGGAGAATGGTCAGATGACCTCTTATTGCCAGTACCCTGGTTCAGCATGTTCTAGTAGAACTATGGAATGAGACTGTAAGGTCACATTGCCTTTTTAAATAGTAAAGAATTAACTGCAGCATACCCCCAAAACTCCTACCCCCATGCAAACTCCTCAGATATAATTTCACTATACATGCGGTATATAAAAATTCACTTACTTGGAATCCATAGCGGAAGGGATTTTACTGCTATTGTAATCAGGCTGTGATGGTAATATGGAGCTGAGGAAGCTGGCTGGGGACTGGTTATAGGTGGTTGTAACCCTTTGGCCTGGGTTGGAGCCAGCAGGCTGCTGGGGAGAGGCAGGGAAAGCGGAGGAGGACATGGTGATGTGAGAGCTCACTGTTGAGGAGGCGGAAAATCTTTGCTCTGTACACTGGCGGGGCTGGATGGTAATGGAAGACTGTTTGGTCTGGCTAGAGAAGCTGGAGGTTTCCGGTCCAGGAGGCTGCAATCTGGAGCCACATGGGTTTTGGGACTGGATGAAGTGTTTTGGACGTTCGTAGTTAAACATGCTTAGTTGGTATGTGGAAGATGAAGGCAAGTTATTACTATAATGATTTGTTCCTGGAAGGGTGGGGCCCTGAATTTGCGGCCACAAGCCTGGAATTACAGAAGGTTGCAAGGAATCAGAAGCAACCTTCGTCTGCTCTTCCTTGTTGAGATCCTGAGAATACTGTGCTCCTGGCTTTGGTAGAGTGAGCTTCTCTTGAAGAATATTGTTCCTTCAAAAGAAGAAAATAATTGTTACAATATTTGCTTAAACAATAACGTTGTTTATGTGACATCTTTCAGATCTTATGTGCTTTCCCTCCCTCCCTTCCTCCCTCCCTGCCTGCCTGCCTTCCTTCTTTCCTTCCTTCCTTCCTTCCTTCCTTCCTTCCTTCCTTCCTTCCTTCCTTCCTTCCTTCCTTCCTTCCTTCCTTCCTTCCTTCTTTCCTTCCTTCTTTGTGTGTCTTGCTTGGTCACCCAGGTGATCATAGCTCACTGCAGCCCCTCCAACTCCTGGACACAAGCCATCCTCCCACTGCACCCTCCAGAGTAGGGACTACACGTATAAGCCACCACACCTGGCTAATTTTTCTTTTTTTCTTCCTCTTTCTTTCTTTCTTTCTGTCTGTCTGTCTGTCTGTCTGTCTGTCTCTCTGTCTCTCTCTCTCTCTCTCTCCCTCCCTCCCTCCCTCCCTCCCTCCCTCCTTCCTTCCTTCCTTCCTTCCTTCCTTCCTTCCTTCCTTCCTTCCTTCCTTCCTTCCTTCCTTCTTTCCTTCTTTCCTTCTTTCCTTCTTTCCTTCTTTCTTCCTTTCTTCCTTTCTTCCTTTCTTCCTTTCTTCCTTTCTTCCTTTCTTCCTTCCTTTTCTTTTCTTTTCTTTTCTTTTCTTTTCTTTTCTTTTCTTTCCTTTCTTTCTTTAATAGAGACAGGGTCTCACTATGTTACCTAGACTGGTCTTAAACTCCTAGCCTCAAGCAATCTTCCTGCCTCAGCCTCCCTTGGTGCTGGGGTTACGGGCATGAACCACCGCACCTAGCTGAGTGGATTGCTTTTTAACCTTACAATTCACTGCTGCTTTTTCTCTCCTTGATTCCAAACTGACCATATTACTAAACTAGATATTAATTAAGGAGTGATTGTATGTATATGTTTGTGTGGAATATATGTTACAGGCTGCATTCCAGAGCCACTTACAAATTTTTCTGTTTTTATTATGTATTTTTAAACAATCATACCCTATAATTCTGTTATTTTTAGATTATACTTTCTAGTTGTTGGTCTTGATGTGCTTTTAATTATTTAGAGTTTTACTTTTTATTATTTGTTTAGTATGTATTTTAGACTAATTTTGTTTTTTGGTCTTTTTTTTCTTTTTTTTCTGCCACACCTTTGGAGATCTCAGATAGACTAATTTTGAAATTGATTTTTGCTGTTTTACTTTTTCTTTTCAAATGGCAAACAGGACGCATACAAGTAAATAAGACATGTATGAATTTAGTCTATACCTTACCAAGAAAAGACAGGTGCCATTCCTCCTGCTTAGCTCTGTAGTGGCCCTCCTGCCTTCCTACAGTACATCCTCATTTTTTCTTAGATGAAACATTTGCCATGAAAATCAACCTTGAAGGATTGTATTTGCCTCTGATTTTTTTCCATTAGTATGGTAAACCTAAGCAGAACTATATATAGACATTACACACAAAGACTAGCCTTATAAATTGTTTTAACACTAATCCTGTTTTCATTGAAAATATCAGATAAATTGATTCAAAATACATTTGCCTATTTTGTTTCACATTGTATAAGCCAATACTGAGATAATGACAAATCAAACTTTTAACGGAAAAATTAACCAAATTGTTTGTCATCATTGAAATGAAGTCTTGTAATTATTTTAGTTACTGTCTTGGATAAAATGTTAATAAAACTTTTCCAGACCAAAGAGTTTCATCGTAAATAATAGGATACTTTCAAAAAATAGTATTTCAAGGTTGCCTATGTAGTTTAGAGTTAAATTAAAACTAGCAATTTTAGGAAAAAACAGAAATGCAACTAAGCAGCCAAGTGAAAGACGCTATTGAAAAAGAATACTTAAAAAGTTAAATATTCCTTAATTTCAAGTTTATGAACATAAATACATTAAACTAGAATGCATTTTAGAAATGAACTACTTTAGGCATTTTAAATTGCTGGGGAAAAACATCCTGCAGGAGGGCCTTGAGTAGATCTTAAAAAAAAAGTCTATATCAAGACAAGTAGTTTTGTAGTTATTGGTTTATTCAGTCTGTTGCAGAATTGAATCCAGAGTTTGATTCCTAAATTTCTTTCTGGGCAGGTACATTATTGAGGCTCATTTCAGATAGCAAGGAATAAACCAATTATGAAATAGTAGATATTTTCCAAAAGCAGTTCCCTTTTTTTCTTTACATATATTTTCAGAATGTCAACTGTCTTGTACCTGTTGATATTGGCCTACATTGTTAATAATTAGCGATATTTTTAAAAGCCTAATTAAAAATATGTTATTTCATAAGTTTCATTTTATCCATGTGTCAACAAAATTTTATACAGACATTTACACAGGTAATTCTGTAAGTCTTTTCTTTATGTTTGTAGTTACTGTTCAACAATTCTATAGTAGATTCTGTTATTTGACAGTATAACTTTATTCCAAATAATGTTAAATGAATTTCAAATATTTTTATAAATAAAGTAGTATTCAGTCTCCTGTTTTAAAAATCTTAACATTTTTTTCCTGTCTATCTCTAATATAGCATAGATTTGCACAGAGGACTGATAGAGGATATGTTGCATTCATAAGATATCACCACAATTACATCAGATCAAGTGTCCCTTTTCAAGGAAAAATGGTGATTTAAAAATAATGAGACGCAGCTGTCTTTCCTTCTATCATTTGTATAATGCCTTCCAGGCTCAGTGAAATGAATGAGTCGTTTTCTCTTTAAATCTTCATGTAATATCATTATAATGTTGTGGCTTTGAAACTTTTTATCTGAAAATCATCTTTGTATACACTCATCTGATTTGGACAGAAAACAAAAACAAGACCTAAAAGTGTAGTAGGAATAAAGAAGGGACTTACCCGTAGTTCCAGAGGGTGCCAGCGGGGTTTAACCCACTATTGAAGGGAAGGAAGAGGCATCTCCTTCCCTCACAGACTAATCTAGTGGCTCTGTGCTTAGTATTATAGCACCACTGACTTTTATCAGCTGCCAAACAGTGACATCTGATGTGCTTGCCTGTCCATCTACCTATGCTGGCATGTCAAAGTAAGAGTCCACAATCTAAACAATATCTCAGATGTCTTAGTGATATTTAAGGAGTGGGATTACATGAGCTTCTTTTCAAGCCTCTTTATTTTAGACGTGAATTTTGACTATGAACTTTAGCAAGCTCATGTGAGGGAAGGGCGGTGAATAGGGAAATGGGAAAAATAGAAAAAAACCCTCTTATTTCTTTATTATGGTGGGGACTTTGAATTTTCCCAATTTAAGAGACAGGACTAAAAGGGAAATAAAATTTCAGGAGTGGAGTTCATCTATCTATTATACTAAGACTTCCCCAGGAATAAGACCAGTGGTAGATGGGCTCCAAATTGATTTGTATTGCATAATTCTTCATCTGAAGTCTTTTTTTCTTTTGCCTAATGAGAGTAGGATTCAATAATAGATTTGAGATCTCTCAGTACTAGCAATTTGTTCCAAGGTGAGGGCAGTCTGCGCAAAGCAGGAGACCAGGGTCATAGTGACATGTCACTGGCAAGGTAGGGAGGTGGAAAAACATGATTGTGTTTCTTTAGCAAGTTTTCTGAATCCATATGGCATATGCCCCTTTCGCCTAGTACTTTTATTCTAAAAGAGTTTTGAAACAAGAAACAACCAAACAAATAAGCAATCTATATAATTAGGGCTGTCAATGTATGTTCATCTCCCTTTACTCCTAAGAGTTATATAGTTTCCTTTCACTTTTTGTCACGGAGACCATCATGGTATTTAGGTTTCCATTTTTGTGCAGGGAAGTAAATAATTGCAGAAGAATAAAATGTTGAATAAACAAACGTGGTGAAGTAGGGTAGGTGGCATGAGGATCCGGCCAATGGAGTAGAATTATCTCCATGGGGTGGCTTCAGTTCCCCTCCCTCATGAGTAGATACCCCAATCTTGATTGAATTAACATGTACATTAGGGTCCAGCAAATAGATGTTTAAGCACATATGAGCCATGTAAAATTCTTCACAGCTGACCATGTAGGTGTACCTTTCTTTGGTGTTCAAAGAAAGTTTGATAATTTCTGCCTGGGCGCGCAGCCCTTAGTAGAAAAAACATGCTAGACTTGGTGAGTAGGTGGTTGCCTACAAAGTCTTATTTCAGGAGTCTCCCAAAATATTCCTTAACATCTGTTCACTGATATTTCAAATTCCATTAATAGAGACAAAGCCTTTCCATCTAAATTAGAGAGACTTAAAATGCAAATGCAAGTGATAGAATAATAATAGCCAGTATATAGCATTTATAATGAGTAAGACATGCCTTCAAGCATTTTATTTTATTATTAGTTTTTTTTTTTTCAGAGGCAGGGTCTTACTCTGTCACCCAGGCTGGAGTCCAGTGATATGATCAGAACTCACTGCAGCCTCAAACTCCCGGGCCCAAGAGATCCTTCCTCTGCAGCCTTTCAAGTAGCTAGGGCTACAGGCATGCACCACTATACCCAGCTAATTTTACAATTTTTTGTAGAGACAGAGTTTCGCTATGTTGCTCAAGCTGGTCTCGAACTCCTGACGTCAAGCGATCCTCCCACATCGTCTTCTCAAAGCACTGGAATTATAGGCATAAACCATATGCCCAGCCTATCTATTCTAGGCATTTTAAATGTGGTATATATGACTGACATTTGGTTCTGCTGGAGAACAGGGTTTGATTAGGGCATGGAAAAGGAAATAATAGATTTGAGGTCTCTCTGTACTAAAAGTTTGAGCTATACCTCACCAGCCAAGTAGGGAAGACATCCAGGACAACCTGCTAAATACCCGATTTTGCCTACAGCACGTTCTAAGGGTACTACACTTGAGGAAGAATTTAGTTCTGCTTACTCTTTGTCTTTCAAACTTTGCCTCTTCTCTAGGTCTTTGTGAGATACAACCCAGGTTACAGTGTGATAAATGTGATAGCCTCCATGGTACATCAAAGCTAAAGTTCTTGCTATAATAGGGGGATCAAGAGATGATTTAGGAAAGGTAAGTAGGTCCTCTTTTACGATACCATTCTCAGTAGTCAGGGGTCTATATTTAATAATCTACTGTAAATCTGTTCCTGCCTTTTAATGTTTGATTTGCTTTTTTGAAAGGTCATTTGTTTCCTCACAAATATGGCTATTTGAATGGTTTAATTGCCTATTTGAGAAAAATCATAGACTCTTAAGACTGGAAGAATTATTACAATGCCAGATGGGTGAGCTTTTACTACAGTCTGCTCATAAAGACAGCCTTTTCCATTTCTTTTTCTAAATTATCAGTAAGGGCCTTCAGTAAATTACTCAAATGCCTTACAAAACACAGTAACTTCCTACTATCTCACTGAAACCTTTCCTGTTACATGTTAAGGGAATTCCTTGTCTATCAGTTTCAGAAACAGGGTAGCTATTTAACTGTCACTCATCCCTCTTCATTTATAGCTCTTGTCTTTCAAAAATATAAGGTATATATGCTATTGTAAAAAAAAAATGGTGCTGTGAGCTTCTTCTAAAGTCAGAGGTCAGATGTATGTGACAAAACTCATTTCTGTTATATCAACTGGAAAGGAATATGTCGCATTGAGGATGGAAGAACTAAAGAGTAAAGAAAGTTTTATTTTAGTTCACACAAATTCACTGTGGTTATTAAAGTTCTGTGTAGACATATAACGAAAGGGAATCCCATTGTAGCATTTATAATTTGAAATATCCAGTCTAGCATTTGACTCAATCTTATATTAATTATTCCCAAGCAAGAAATTAATGGAATCCATGGAGTTTGGAGTAAAAGAATACAAATGATAACATTAATTTGGCTAATGCTCTACAACTTTCTAGACATATTTACCTCTTGTTATCTGTTTTTGGAGACCTGAGTGTGAGCGCCCACTCCACCACATACATGCTGTGTAGCCTTAAACAAGTTGCTTAAACTTTGAGCTTTCATAACTAATTGAAAAATGAGGCTAGGTATGGTGGTGCATTTCTGTCATCCCAGCTACATGGGAGGCTGAGGTGGGAAAATCGCTTGAGCCCAAGAGATCGAGGCGCAGGGAACCATGATCACACCAGTGCACTCCAGCCTGGGTGACACAGCAAGACCCGGGACCCAGACTCCCCCCCCCCAAAAAAAAAAAAAAGTAGTACCAGGTTTACCAACCTAAATCAGATGATTGATGAGAGACTCAAATGAAATGGGAAGTCGTATAATGGACATTCTGTGGGTTTATCTCCTTAACTAAATTGTTTCTGAGGGAGGGACTGTTTACTACTTATTTATCTTGCCTAACACTGTGGCTCATAGTAGACACTCAATAAAAACTTGTTAACTTTTATGGAATATTTACCCAATAGTTTTCTCCACAGATGATTTTACTAATGAAGATGGTCATTTGTTATGAAAGATATTAACTTATAAATTCAAGGTCTTTTAAAGTTTTATTTATTTGCTTATTTTTATTTTCAAGATGGGTTCCCACTTGGTCTCTGAGGTTGAAGTGCAGTGGCACGATCATATCTATTGCCGCCTCGAACTCCTAGGCTCAAGTGATCCTCCTGCCACAGCCTCCCAAAGTGTTGGGATTACATGTGTGAGCCACTGTGCCTTTTAAAGCTTTAAAGGCTCACTTTCTTTCTTTTTTTTTTTTAAAGACAGGGTCTTGCTCTGCCCTCCAGGCTGGAATGCAGTGGCGGGATCACATCTCACTGCAGGCCTGACCTCCCCAGCTTAAGCCATCCTCCCACTTCAGCATCCCAAGTAGCTGAGACTACAGACATGAGCCACTACACCCAGCTAATTTTTACATATTTTTGTAGAGATGGGATCTCACTATGTTGCCCAGGCTGGTCTAGAAGTTCCGGGCTCAAGCAGTCCGCCTGCCTCAGGCTGCCAAAGTGCTGGGATTACGGGTGTAAGCCACTGTGCCTGACCTAGGCTTACTATTTGTGTGTGTGTGTGTGTGTGTGTGTGTGTTTGTATGTTTGAGACAGTGTCTCGCTCTGTTGCCCAGGCTGGAGTGCAGTGGCGCGATCTCAGCTCACTGCAACCTCCGCCTCCCGGGTTGAAGTGATTCTCCTGCCTAAGCCTCCTGAATAGCTGGGATTACAGGTGTGTGCCACCACGCTCGGCTCGGCTAATTTTTGTATTTTTAGTACAGAAGGGGTTTCACCATGTTGGTTAGGCTGTTCTCAGACTTCTGACCTCGTGATCCACCTGCCTCAGCCTCCCAAAGGCTTGCTATTAAACACAGGTATGTAGAAAAAATTTAGATAATTAGTATTGGCCGTCTTCCCAAGGCAAGCCTAGCATGCTTTGTCACCCAGGCTGGAGTGCAGTGGTGTGATCTCGGCTCCCTGCAACCTCTGCCTCTTGGGTTCAAGTGATTCTTGTGCCTCAGCCTCCCAAGTAGCTGGGATTACAGGCATGTGCCACCACGCCCAGATAATTTTTGTATTTTTAGTAGAGATGGGGTTTCACCATCTTGGTCAGGCTGGTCTTGAACTCCTGACCTCAGGTGATCTGCCCACCTCGGCCTCCCAAAGTGCTGGGATTACAGGGGTGAGCCACCATGCCAAGCCCCTAGGTTATTTTTTAAACAATATTTTGATTTGAGGTTTGCGTTGAGGGGTGGAGAAGTAGCAAATGGTGATGGATTGTGTTGTTTTAAAAATAACCTGGTGGGAAAATTCACTTAACTCAATTATCTTTACCTTTCTACATTTGTTTTCCAAACAGAAGGACAGTTCTGTTTTTATTCTAAGGTCTGTTTTTCTTCATGGATAAAGAAGAAACCTGTATCACAAAATGTTTTACATTTTTATATTGAGATAGGACACTGAATTCTATTTTGGGAAGAGATTCCACTTCTTCAAAATCTTGTGTTATTTCAGCATTGATTTTTCTTTTCCTTTTTGTTTTTTTTTTTTTGGAGACAGAGTCTTGCTCTGTCGCTCAGGCTGGAGTGCAGTGTCACGATCTCAGCTCACTGCAACCTCCATCTTCTGGTTCAAGCAATTCTGGTGCCTCAGTCTCCTAAGTAGCTGGGACTACAGGTGCACATCACCATGCCCAACTAATTTTTTTATTTTTTATTTTTAGTAGAGACAAGGTTTCACCATGTTGACCAGGCTGGTCTTGAACTCCTGACCTCAAGTAATCCACCTGCCTCAGCCTCCAAAGTTCTAAGATTACAGGCATGAGTCACCGCACCCGGCCTGATTTTTTTTTTTTCAATAAGTCTGTGTAACAAACCCTTAAATGTGAATCTAAGCACCAGGCTTAATATTTCAGCCATGGTGAAATGCACACTGAAAGGCAAGGGAGGACCGACACAGTTAAAGTGACTCATGTTAGAATGCAAACTCCCTGAGGACAGGAGCTTTGTCATGATCTGTCTACAGAACCAGGAATATTTGTTGAATGAATGAATGTTGGGCCTGTCTCCCCTTACTACTGTGCTTGTAGCTCAAAAGTATTTCCACTGATGGTACAGAAATCCTTCTTTGGAAACTGGATCTCATGTTCATTATGAGTGACTGGTTCAGGAATAATTGGCGTAAAGTTTATGGTGGTATCATCTGGATTCGTGTCCTTTGTGTAGCTTTCGGTGCTCCAGGGAGAGGAGGCCAGTTTTGGAGAAAGTTTGCTGATGGATAACTTGGGAGGACTCTCTGATTTCTCTACTACTTTTCTTTCTGGAAAATATAATTAATCACGAGTTCAGATGGAAACAAAGATTCTTCCTTTTGACTCAGGGCTGAATTGTAGCAAGGAGATTTTTGAAGAGTTATTACCTGGGGAAACGAAGAGTTTTGCTGTAGAAGCTGCAGTGCCAGCCTCATTTTCTGCAATACACTTGAACTCCTCAGAGTCTTCAGGAAATGCTTCTGTGATAAGGTGCAGACTTCCTGTGGAAAGAGCAGAAATTCAACTTGATTAGCGTATTTGGATGCCCCAAACAGACGTATAGTGTGGGAGGATGTTGGGGAGAGTAGGTACTAGGAATAAATAGATTATTCCTGAGATTAAAAAAAAATCTATCTGATTCAGTATTTTCTCTTCTCAGTGGGCTCATAAAGATAAATATTAAAAATACAACCCCATTGGCTGGGCGCGGTGGCTTACGCCTGTAATCCCAGAACTTTGGGAGGCCAAGGCAGTGGATCACCTGAGGTCAGGAGTTTTAGACCAGCCTGGCCAGCATGGCGAAACCCTGCCTCTACTAAAAAATTACAAAAATTAGCCAGGTGTGGTGGCGGGCACCTGTAATCCCAGCTAATCAGGAGGCTGAGGCAGGAGAACCATTTGAACCCGGGAGGCGGAGATCATAGTGAGCTGAGATCGTGCCACTGTACTCCAGACTGGGTGACAGAGCCAGACTCCATCTCAAAAAAAAACAAGAGAAAACAAAACAAAAAGCCCCATTAATTGTACATTTCAAAATAGCTAGAAGAGAGTAATTTGAATGTTTCTAGTGTAAAGAAAAGTAATTTAGGCGATGCATATCTCATTTACCCTGATTTGATTATATGAATGTATTAAATTATCACATATACCTTGAAAATATGTACATCTAATATATATCAATAAAATAAAAAAAAATCTAAAACAATCCCATCATGGTTCTTATCAACTGCCTCTTAGACATGTCTGTTTTCTCTACTAGACTATGAAATCCTTGAAAGCAGGGATTACATTTTATTCCTTGATTTCTAGAATTCGGTAGCTTTAGTCCTATAGAAACATACTCTGAACTGAACTAGAAATTATCACTACCGTCAGACTTAGACCTAATGTTAATGCAGAGATGGCCACAGTGTGATGGTCATCACACCTTCTTCCTGGACAGTGAGCAGTTTGGATGTTTGATGTCAGGACACCTCCTTACTGCTTCTGTGTAAAGTTCATGAGTCACAAATCCTAACCCAAGTGGGATGACAGGGAGAATGCATATTCTTTGAGAGCAGGGACCTTGTCAGTCTGGTTCATTGCTGTCTTTTTAATACCAAGAACAGAGACTAACCATAGTCTATACTCAGTAAACCTATGTTGAATTAATAAATATATGAATAAAAACACCGATAAATCCCAGTTACTTTGTTTCTTCTGCTGTGTCAGTTCAAGAGTTGGTGTAGGGGAGCCTCAAAAGAGCTCATGAAGGCAAGAGTGACTTAGGGGACAAAGTCTTCTGATGCTAATGTTGATTTAGTCAATTATCAAGATTTTAAGAAATTATAGTTACCAGGAAGGGATGATAAACTTCTGAAAGATAAAACAAGAAACAAGAGAGAGAATTTAAGTGATGATAATTAATTTAGTTGGGAGAAGGGACCATATGTATATGAGAAATACCTGGAAGCAAATACAAAATTGACTAATCTGGAGTCCCAGACAGTAAGTAAATTCTTCAGAAACTCAGAAAAGGTACATAAAGGAATGATAAGTGGCAGGGTACAAGAACTTGATTTTAGTTCTGCTTCTACCACTAAATTGTTCTGTGACCTTGTGAAAATTGCTTTACTTACCCAGACTTTCTTTATCCCTAAGATTAGACTGATTGAATATATCTTCTCTGAATATGAACACTGTTGAACACACTAATACTGAGATGGCCTTTTTCACCCAAGAGAATCATTTTTTCCTAATTTCTTTGATTAAAATAAAATGGAAAATTACATTATAAAAATACTGTAGTATTACCGTAGAAAAATATATGAAAGGTTAATAATGGTTTTCTCTATTTTCAATTTTTTTCTTCGTGTTATGTATTTTCTAGGTTTTTTATAAATTTGTATTACTTTATTTTCAACAATACAACAAATGTTGTTTAACAGAAATATCATATCCTTTTTGTAATAAGATTTTTTTCCTATATGTGATGTGTAAATATTTAGTTATTTTGAATTAATATTTAAATGAGTATATTTTCTTCATTTGGCATAAGAACCATCTTGGATTTGAACACTGGCTTCAGCATTTACTAGCCTTGTGTCCTTGAGCGAGATTTTTTTGTATTTCTAATTTTAGTTATTTAAAAATTAGGATAATAACATATATTTCAAAATGGTTATGAGAGGATTAAATGAGAAATTGTTTATAAAGTATAAACTCATTGTTTAGCATAAGATAGATCATTATACTTACTACCCTTCTCCAAATTAATTATCTTGTAGGAAAATTACCCAATAAAGTAAAAAGTTATATATCAGTTTTTTTATGTTTTACCCTTTAAGAAATGTTTATTCTCATATTTCTTTTTGTTTATATGTCAAGAACTCATGAAAATAAGATTAATTTACGATAAACCAATATTTTCACAGCTATGAAAATTACTCTTTCATCAAAACAGTTTTCTCTGTTGGTTGTTGAGAAATCATTTGGATTTGAAATAGTGATTGTTTAACAGCACAAATCTTTAAACCTTTAAAAAATCAGCAATTAAACTTTAAAATATGAAGTAGACTTCAAGGTTAACTGGAATTAAAAACAATTGAAAGGCTTATCATGATACTTTTCCTCAGAATCCGTAAGTCATCTGAGTTGGTTATCTGCACGTTCTGTCTGTACCAGTGAACTTGAACTGTGGCTGTGTCCTGGATTCTGCATTCAAACATGACTGGCTGATCTCTGATTGTAGGGATGTCTTGAAGATGCTGAAGAATAAACACAGAGTTCAGAGGATGGAAGAAACTGTTTTACCATCTACAATGATTTGATATGCCATTTGCAGTAAGAGTGCATTTTTTTAATCATAATTATTGACAGCTGACTATATCTTAAGGCACTGTTGGGCATTCTTTTGGGCTTTGTAATGTGCTTTACAGTCAGGTGTAAATTATTTTTGTCTTCATAGAATTATATTTAATGAGAAAGTTATTATTTCATTTCACCAAGAGCCATTTTTTTTCAAATTAGAAAACAGATTAGTTGAATACTCTTTCTTTTGTTATATTTGACTATTTTGTTGAATACATATCTAATCACAGATTTAGTCTTTATTATTGGTCACAGTAGCATGGGCAGTACAGTAATCACCCCTTATCTTCAGGGGACACATTCCAAGACCCCCAGTGGAAGCCCGAGACCATGGATAGTACTGAAACCTATGTACGCTGTGTTTTTTCCCATACATATATACCTGTGATAAAATTTATAAATTAGTCACAGTAAGAGATTAACAACAATAACTGATAAAATAGAACAATTATACCAATATACTATAATAAGAGTTATGTGAATGTGATCTCTGTCTCTTTCTCTGAAAATATCTTATTATACTCTATTCATCTATTTTCAGACCGCAGTTTACCGTGGGTTGTTGAAACCACAGAAAGTGAAACTGGATAAGGAGGTGAGTACTATATTGTAATTTGTTAAAGAGCCCTGAATCAGGGAACTTGGGCCAAAATGTTAACTCTGCCACTGGCTGATTGAAGCATGTTATAGGAACTTGGAAAAGACTATTAACCTCTCTGGAACTTAAGTTCTTCGTCTGTGAAATCGGGCTAGCAAAATGTGTGGGGTTTTGAGGCTCATTTCACAAAGGTCTGAAAACTTCCTATAAAGAATAAGAGTTATACAAATATATAAAAAGGGTTTATAGCTAGTTTAGTATCACAATGTATAAATGAATGGATGGCATTTACGTTAAATTTACCCCTTAAATCCTGATCTTTCTCCTCCCTCTACCTGCACCCCCAGAGTACCCTGGAATCTGTAATGATATTTCAGATTATAACTTGGCTGTGAGACCAGAGAGTGGGAATCTGAGGTCTTTCTATCAGGTGATAGACCAGCCTAACCCTTCAGGCTTGATGCCCAGAGGTCTCAGGGCATCTTATAGGGAAGGAATGCAGCAGGAGAGACTTGTAGAAGTAACAGACATGTACCTGACAGCATCTGTTGAAAGTGAGCTTCCAGAATCAATAGCAATGTCACTTACTCTTAATGACATTGTTTCATTTGTCTCCCATCCTGTATCTGGTACAGATTAAATCCCTGCCCTGCATTTCATACTTTGAGCCAGCATTGAGCATTTATTCCAATTCTGCCAGGTTTGGTAATTGGGAGACAGAGAGCTCAGAGAAGGCTCAGCCCTAGTTTTGGTTTGACCTGGGTGATTCAATTGTGCTATTTCCAGTGGGTGAGAGGGAAGATAGTGATTCCTGGCTGTGACCTAATCAGGACTCAGTTACTACTTTGCTTGTTGACTTCAGAACGGCATTTTATGGCTAGTTAAGAGAATTTGACTCTATTTTGAGGTCAGGCAAAGCAGTATCCCTAGAGGGGACAGTCTAAGCATTGCCCTCCAGAGCTGGAGGACTGCCACAGAGCAGAAGTCTAAAGAGCACAGGGTAAACCATGAATTGCTCTGTGACACTGAGCAAATCATTTCACCCCTTTTCAGCCTCATTTTTCTCATGTATAACATGATAATAATCTCTGAAATCCTTTCTGGTTTCCCCTTTTTTTCTTCTCACTGCTTCACTAATGTCTACAACTTATTTATAAAATCTAAACTCCATCATGCAATATGGAGGAGTTACCTTGGTAAACACAGAGGGTATTACACAAGTGGATCCTGACAGGCTGCTGCAGGGACTCTGCATCTGGTTTAAGGAATAAAAGAGAATATGATGCTGTCACTCATACTGTCAAAGCCCTGAAACTCAGGTCCATGGTGGCCAAAAACTAACGGGCTCAGTTCTAGCTGCTACTGACCACACCTTAAGTTTCCTTTATGAAAAGCATGATGCTTCTAATTTCAGTGTCAGTTTGGGTGTTTGCTCCAGTGCTACACTTTCTTCTTTATCCTCCAGCATTCCATTAGCTGAGATGGAGAAATACAACACTGGGCAATTGTATTTGGGAAATGCATATTGGCAAGTATTTAGATACTATATATTAAACGTTTTAAAAAACTTTTAAATTTTACTGTTTTTTTTTCTTCCTCCATATAGTTGTTCTTCTTGGATCTTTTGGGTTTTCAAAAAAGCATCTCCCTCCCCCGCCTTTTTTTTTAAAGTTAGCAGAGAATTCATTCCTCGGATAGTTGGAATACTCTCTTATGGGAACAAGTTCCTAGAAACCAACTGTCCCTTATCGTCTGGCACACAAAGAAAGGGCCAAGTGATAGAGCTACCATGGAGTTATTTCTGAAACCTGTGGCTTTCTTTCTTGTTCTTTTGAGGTCATGTGGCTAGAGGCTTTCTTCATGTATACTTCTTAAGAAAACTGCATTGACTCCTTTTTCTTGGGCCTATGTCTGCATTACTAGGACCCTCTCAGAAGGCTTAAAACTGAACTTACCCTCCAGGTATTAATATACAGTGGTTGAACTAAGGTAGAATAACTTGATCTGTTGTTGGAGGTTTCATTTGCTGGGGAGCTGATGGTCAGAGAAACTCTAGTGGTTTTCTTCTTTATCCGGTGAGGGAAACAAAACCAAACACCATCAAGTGAAAGAAAGATTAGAGGCAACTTGGATAGAAATGCCTCAGTGTATACACATTTGAATGTAGCACATATTTTTACATATAATCCTTATATTTCTCTATATTTGCATAATAATTTTAATACTTTTTTTTTTTACCAATTATTAGTGGATTATGGTTCTGAATAGTTTCACTTTAAATTTGTTTTGTTTCAGTCTGGTAATCAGGGGTGTTATGAAATACTTATGTTGTCTAGAAGAAATAACCTGTAAAGCAAATAATCACTTCAAAGTTTCTCTGCAAAGTCTTAGGTTTTTTTTTTGTTTTTGTTTTTTTTGGTATTTTTTAAAGTGGAACTTTCACTATATTCACACGCAACAAATGCGCATCCACATGAGATTCTGCACTTACTCTGAAATTTCTGTAGCACATTTCAACCACAATCCCAGAGATAAAACTTTTCCTTACTTCCCTGAGCACCTGCAAGAAAGAGAAAAGATAGATTTGGTCTAAATCTCATTGGATTTTAATACAATTTAGTTCCAGTGTGTTGTATTTACACTCGGACTAGCAGCAGGTGTTGGTTACAGACAGGTTAATCCAGAACATCTGGATTCTTTTTTTTTTTTTTTTTTAGATGGAGTCTTGCTTTGTTGCCCAGGCTGGAGTGCAGTGGTGTGATCCTGGCACACTGTAACCTCCACCTTCCGGGTTCAAGCTATCCTCCCACGTGAGCCTCCTGAGCAGCTGAGACTACAGGCTGCACCACCATGTCTGGCTAATTTTTGTGTTTTTAGTAGAGACGGGGTTTCACCATGTTGGTCAGGCTGGTCTTGAATTCCTGACCTCACGTGATCTGCTGCCTCAGCCTCCCAAAGGGCTGGGATTATAGGTGTGAGCCACCATGCCCAGCCCAGAACAACAGAATTCTTAACTCAGGATGGAACTACTTTAGCATGCTCCATTTTAGAAATCCAGGTGTTTGCCTTTATAGACTTATAGCACTGGTGCCTAGAGGAGGTATTGAGTCATTTCTCAAAACATTATTTCAGAGGGCATAAATTAGTATCTGTGAATGTGTGTTTTGGTCTGAAGTCTTCAGAATATTTGTTATGGTAAGAAATATATTGAAACACATTGCTATGCTTACTAAGGAAGGATGTTATCTTAGTCTGTTCAGGCTTGCTATGATACCCTTTAAAATACCTTGCTGGGTAATTTGTAAACAATAGAAATTTATTGCTCACAGTTCTGGAGGCTGAGAAGTCCAAGATCAAGGCACCAGCAGATTTAGTGTTTGGTGAGAGCTGTCTCCTTCATAAATGGTGCCTTGTTGCTGTGTCCTCACATGGTAGAAGGGGTAAGAGAATTCCCTCAAGTCTCTTTTATAAGGATACTAATCCCATTCATGAGATTGGAGCCCTCATGACTTAATCACTTCCCAAAGGCCCCATTTCTTAATGCTATCACATTTGAATATTAGGTTTCAACATGTGAATTTTGGGGGGACATCAGCATTTGGACCATAGCAGATCTTGTCAGTATTCCTATTATCTCCATGATGATTTACTAGAAAAATGTATTTCAATTGTTAGTACCAGGAATAATTGAGCTTCTCCCATGATACTAGTTTAATTTTTCCTCATAGACACTATTAGTCTTAATATTGGTTGTGTTGCTATTTGTGTTAGCTACTTGAAAGTTTAGAGCTCACTTCAGAGCCAATAATTTTTTAATTTAAAATTTTATTTTCCTTAAATTTACATTTAAAGATTCATTTTCAGTTTAGGAAAACTTCTAAGTGTGTTTAGAACAGTCTAGGTATATGAATTTAGTTTTTATAAATTGCATACAATTTAAATACATGAAGTATTTCTAATGAAAATTTAGCAACTAAATTCCAATGTTTTAATGCAAAATACAGTTTTAAAGACTAAGTACCAAAAAGGTAAAATTCTTATTATTATTTTTGAGACGCAGTCTCTCTGTGTTGCCCAACTGAAGTGCAGTGATGCGATCTCTGCCCACTGCAACCTCTGCCTCTTGGGTTCAAGCAATTCTCCTGCCTTAGCATCCTGAGTAGCTGGGATTACAGGTGCGCCACCACACCCAGCTAATTTTTTTTTTTTTTTGTATTTTTTGTAGAGAAGGGTTTTCGCCATGTTGGCCAGGCTGGTCTTGAACTCCTGACCTCAAATGATCTTGCTGTCTCAGCCTCCCAGAGTGCTGGGATTACAGGCATGAGCCACTATGCCCGGCTGCAAAATGAATTTTTATATTGATTGCATGTTGAAATGATAATCTTTTATGTATGTTGTTTTAAAACATATTATTAAAATTAATTTTACCTGTTCCTTTTTGTAATTTTAGTGTTACCATTAGAAAATTTAAAATTATGTATTTGTTGTTCTCTTTTCTTTTTTTTTTTTTTTTGAGACGGAGTCTCACTGTGTCTCCCAGACTGGAGTGCAGTGGCGCAATCTCAGCTCACTGCAAGAAGCTCCACCTCCCGGGTTCACGCCATTTGCCTGCCTCAGCCTCCCGAGTAGCTGGGACTACAGGCGCCCGCCACCATGCCCGGCTAATTTTTTGTATTTTCAGTAGAGACAGCGTTTCACCGTGTTAGCCAGGGTGGTCTCGATTTCCTGACATCATGATCTACCCGCCTCGGCCTCCCAAAGTGCTGGGATTACAGGCATGAGCCACCACGCCTGGCTGTTGTTCTCTTTTCTGATAGGCAGTATATTTTTATTAGATGGCACCATTCTGAACCATGAGCTTTCCTAAAGGGTTAATAAAACTTTCTCAATATCTTCTAAAGTGACTGGTTCATTCAGTTTTTCTGTGTCTCCAGAATAAACTTCGATCGTTTATATTTTCCTCAAAAAATTTTCTTCAAATATATTTTCTTTTTTTTATTTCCAAGTTTTATTTTAAGTTCTGGGGTGCATGTGCAAGATGTGTAGGTTTGTTACATAGGTAAACATGTGCCATAGTGGTTTGCTGCACAGATCGTTCCATCACCTAGATATTAAGCCCAGCATCGATGAACTATTCTTCCTGATGCTCTGCCTCCTCCCACCCCTCATTCTTCGACAGGCCCTAGTGTGTGTTGTTCCCCTCAATGTGTCCATGTGTTCTCATCATTCAGCTTCCACTTATAAGTGAGATCGTGTGGTATTTGGTTTTCTGTTCCTGCATTAGTTTGCTGAGGATAATGGCTTCCAGCTCCATCCATGTCCCTGCAAAGGACATGATCTTGTTCCTTTTTATGGCTGCATAGTATTCCATGGTGTATATGTACCACATTTTCTTTATCCAGTCTATTATTGGTGGGCATTTAGGTTGATTCCATGTCTTTGCTATTGTAAATAGTGCTGCAATGAATATACATGTGCATATATCTTTATAATAGAATGATTTATATTCCTTTGGGTATATACCCAGTAATGGGATTGCTGAGTCAAATGGTATTTCTGCCTCTAGGTCTTTGAAGAATTGCTACACTGTCTTCCACAGTGGTTGAACAATTTACACTTCCACCAACAGTGTAAAAGCATTCTTTTTTCTCCACAACCTCGCCAGCAGGTTCTCTATTCCGTTCCATTGGTGTATGTGTCTGTTCTTGTACCAGTACCATGCTGTTTTGGTTACCATAGCCTTGTAGTGTAATTTGAAGTTGGGTAGTGTGATACCTTCAGCTTTATTCTTCTTGCTTATGATTGTCTTTGGTATTTGGGCTCTTTTGTGGTTTCATAGGAATTTTTAAATATTTTTTTTTCTAATTCTGTGAAGAACGTCAATGGTAGTTTAATGGGAATAGCATTGAATCTATAAATTGCTTTGGGCAGTATGGCCATTTTTACATATTGATTCTTCCTATCCATGAGAATGGAATATTTTTCCATTTGTTTGTGTCATCTCTGATTTCTTTGAGCAGTTGTTTGGAGTTGTCCTTGAAGAGGCCCTTCACTTCTCATTAGTTGTCTTCCTAGGTATTTTATTCTTTTTGTGGCAGTCATGAATAGGATTTCATTCATGATTTGGCTCTCATAGAGCCAATAATTCAACAGAGATTAGAGTTAGGATCTCCTAAACTTGTGACCTGATACTTTTTTTACACTTTATCTATGATGATTTATTTCCTCAAACCAACATTTAGGTCACATGGCCCCACAAAGAACTTTTATATTATTTCCATGTAGGAGAGGTTGATTGGAAGATGTAGGTTAGCCTAAATAACAAAATATGGTAATTTCCAGAAAGTCATTGGTTTATGGAAATAGAATATCTAAAATTGTAACTATTTGAGAAAATTTAGGCCATAAGTTTGTATTACACAACAATGCTTTAATGAAAACAAATTAGTTCCCACTTAAAAGTCTTTTATATATAGTGTTTGTTACTATTATTAGAACTAGATTTATCTAATCTCCTCCTAATCTCAATATATAATCTCTTAATACTTGGTGGCTCTTTTCAGTCTTTAAAAACCCTTTATCATCTTGAAGTTGTATTACTATATCAGGCTTAATTTGCTTTAGACTAAAATTTAGGTGATATAAAAAGATTTATTAATGCTACTTCATGTTTTATTTGTTAAGGTAGATAGTGGCTACAGAATGTACCTTTTATTATTATTTAAACTGTACATATATATTCTATTAACTCTTTCCTATGTATATAGTATTTTATAATAAATTCATAAGATTAAAATAAATCTGTGAACCGAAGCTGCCTTTTGTTTTTGTAAGAGTCAGTTTTTTCATTTTCTTCTTCTTCTTCTTCTTTTTTTTTTTGAGATGGTGTCTCACTCTGTCGCCCAGGCTGGAGTACAGTGGCGTGATCTTGGCTCACTGCAACCTCTGCCTCCTTGGTTCAAACTATTCTCCTGCCTCAGCCTCCTGAGTAACTGGGATTACAGGCACGCGCCACCATGCCTGGCTATTTTTTTTGTATTTTTAGTAGAGACAGGGTTTCAACAAGTGGACCAGGCTGGTCTTGAACTCCTGACCTCAGGTGATCCACCTGCTTCAGCCTCCCAAAGTGCTGGGATTACAGATGTGAGCCACCGTGCTTGGCCAGTTTTTTCATTTTCAAAGAACAGATAGTATTCTCAGTAGTTCAGAAGAAGATAAATTCAGTTCTATGGATATGCATTAGATAAAGTATTATAAACATGCATAGATTACCTTTATGTCTAAAATTAGGCACAAACAGAAAGAGCCTATATCTACATATTCTCTAAACAGGGTAGAATCAAACTTTGATGTGCTAGCTGCATTTGCTTGACTTGGATCATTTTTCTAAAAATGAAAACTTCACAGTCAAACTCTTGGATTGGTGAATGCTTCCTGAGGCCTCTTTTGCTGAGACTCCAGAAACAACACAAAGGATTTTGGAGTTAACTGACACAATTAAATTATATGAAAAGCTCAATAGTGCAAAAGATTAATAATAGGTTCATCTTAATAATATCATAAGATGTTAGAAACCTTAATGTCATAAGACATTAAATCATGCCAGTGACATCACAAGACAGTGCATGATCACCTGGAAGGCTTTGAGAAGTAAGTGCTAGAAATAAGTAAGGAGACAGAAGCTTGATTGGTCTAAGGTCAGTGTGGACCTTCAACTGAATTTTGAAGCATGTTTAGAATTGGAAAAGATGAGGTATGTATGTGAGATGAGGATTGAGGGTGAATGGTAGTGGGGGATGGATAGGGAAGGGCACTGAGTAACATTCACGGAACATTAAACTGTGTGCCAGATACTGTGGCTTGTACCTTTATCTCGAGGGTGAGGCAAGCAGCCCATGACCATTAGATGGTGTGGAATACTCTGGGATCAGATTGTTTTCATTTACTATTAGGTATGTTAGGTTTCCCTCTAAGTCTCATGATCCCCATCGGTTAAAAAGACACAATAGTAGTGTTTATTTCTAGGGTTAGATAGCTTACAAAAGCACGTAATTTATAAATGATAAATATCAAGCGCTCAATGAATGTTAGCTGCTATTATTATTGTGATGATGGTTGTTATATGGAGATCCAGGGGATAGTCTACCCTTCCTCAGAGGTTACTAATCTAGGCCTCTTTGATATTTCTTTTCTTGTGAACTTAGAACTTCTATAATACACTTTTGTTTTAAATAATCTATTATCATGTACTTTCTTTGGAAATTCCTCAAGATCAGGGATCTTTTAATATGTAATATGTCTCCCATCCCCAAAGTGTCTGGCCTACTGTTGAACACATAGGTGTGGAGTTGGTTGATTTTGCAGATTATTGCACAGGGAGATGTTACATTTTCCTAGGAGGTGTATGTTGCCTTGTGCTATTTTCCTCAACCCCACCTGACAAATAAAAGCAATTGATATAGAAGGATTCCTCCTCTTTTGACCTTGGCAGTAAATCCTAGTATTACACCAGCCATCTTAGGTGAGGTTAACCAATCCTATGATTGCAGACCAGGAGATGACATGAGAAATCTTCTTGCCTAACGTCTTTGGAGAACAAAAGTAAGGTTCAGAGAGAGTATGTTATTTGTCCAAGGTCATGCAATCTGTTGGTAGAAGAGTCAGGATTAGAATCTAAATCTCTTGTCTTCTAGTGCAATCCTTGCAGGTTTATAGCAAATGGACTCTATTACTCGATAAATTCAAAACTGTGGATATTATTCTGAGTAGTTGAGACTGTAATTTTAAAAATCTTTTATTAGATTAGAATGTGTTTATGGTTCTGAATTTAGTAAGGGAATAGTTCATTACCAGAACATCCATTACCAGACAGTCTATTAAAGTCCCAGAAGGACTTTACTTTTAAAAGGACTTAAAAGTACTTTTATTTTGTATGTAAGCTCCATGAGGATGGAGACTTAGTCTGTTTTGTTCACTCCTGAATCCCTAGTGCCTGGAATAGTGCCAGGCACACAGGAGATGCTCAATAAGTAATTGTCGAATGAATAAGTTGGCTTTGTTGGCAGTATTGATTGAGACTTCATTTGGGAATGTTTGTGACTTCCAGAGAGTCTAAACCTTAAGCATCAAACTCTGGAAAGAAACCGTGGAAACACCAGGGAAACTTTGGCTTCGGCAAAAAGATAAAAATGAAATGCTTCCCCCTGTGGGAAGAGAAGGATTACATGAGAGAGTATATATGAAACTTCTGGAACTTTTTGGAAGAAACATACCTTATAAGTAAATGTAAGGTCAGTTGGTGCAAGAGGATAAAACATCCTCTAAGCTTCTGGCACATCTCAAAGGAATAGCTGGAAAAGATTAGCAGAATAGTTTTGGTGGTGTGTGGAATTCAGGCTTTTGCCACCTTGAAATTGTTCTATATCCTTAAGCTAATGAAAACAAAAAAGAGAAAATTCTATCTTTATAAAGAGAAGGGTCTTTGTACCTGGCTTCTTAATGTTCATGATGCTCCTCCTTCTAAGCATGAACAGTCAAGCTTCATGGGCAAGTCACCCAGCAGCCCCTGCTATCATTTAATCCATGGGGTGGGGAGGCCAAGCAGGAGTTTCCTGTTTCCTGTCCCTGATCTTCCAACCAATGAAAAAAGACAGTGATTACTAATGGAACAAAGAAGTGCCCTGAATCTTACTTTGGGTATATTGCTGAGTCATATGATCTGTGTCTGAAATTGATAAAAATATAGAAAGATCAAGTAATATGGTGAAAGAGAGCACTAATTCAAGATTAAGGAAATCTAGATTCTGTTTTAGGGCTGTCGTTTATTAGTTATGATTTGGGCAAGACCTTTGGGGTCTCAGTTATATTAGAAGTGAGATGGTCCCTGAGGTTTCTTCTAGGTCTAATATTTGCTATTTTAAAACATTTTTAAAAAATCTCAAGGTTTGATCATGCTTTAAAATCTCTAATTTTCAGAATTACCAGAGTAGATGAATTTCCATCAGAGGATAAGAGAAAGAAAGATGAACATTGGTGCTTAAAGCAAAAGCAGTCAGCACTTAAGGCACTGGCTTTGACTGCCACTTCAGAATGCAGAGGTTTGAAAGATAACAAGCTGAGTCTTAGAAATTACTGAAACAATTTAAAATATTATTTATTTATTAAAAATATTTCAGAACTAATTTGAGTAAATGATAAAGCAAAGCCAAACACAAAAAGGAGTAATTTCTAAAAGAAAGCTCACCCTTGGCCGGGCGCGGTGGCTCAAGCCTGTAATCCCAGCACTTTGGGAGGCCGAGACGGGCGGATCACGAGGTCAGGAGATCGAGACCATCCTGGCTAACACGGTGAAACCCCGTCTCTACTAAAAAATACAAAAAACTAGCCGGGCGAGGTGGCGGGCGCCTGTAGTCCCAGCTACTCGGGAGGCTGAGGCAGGAGAATGGTCTAAACCCGGGAGGCGGAGCTTGCAGTGAGCTGAGATCCGGCCACTGTACCCAAGCCTGGGCGACAGAGCAAGACTCTGTCTCAAAAAAAAAAAAAAAAAAAAAAAAAAAAAAAAAAAAAACAATGCTCACCCTTAAATATTGGTTTCTCTTGCTAAAGCCACTGTAGTCTCTTACATTTGATTCTCGTGTATTTTCCTCTAGGGGAGAGAAAAGGAGATTTTTCAAAAGGAAAAAAACCCTTTTGTTTGACTGTTCTGAAAATATCACACTCCAGAATATAAAAATGAAAGTGTGGGTTCATAGTACATGCAGGCCCTACGTGTGGCCTATCCTGAAGTGTTCTTTCATGATTTTATGTGGCACTGGGGATGTCCTTGAGGGAAAAAATAGCCAGGGGTTTTACTTTGGTGATGAGTTATGCTAGCAGGCTTCATGTCTCACGTAAATGGTAACCTTTGCTGAGTGTAACCCTAGCTCTTTGTAAAGAGAACAGAATTAGACTCCACCAAATGAAGAGTCCAAGACCTTGGCAATCTTACCCTGGAAAGATGACAAGATACATAGAGATCAGACAAATGAACAATGATGATGCCTTTATAACATTGCCTGAATAGCTAGGATGTCTGCAGAGTTATACTGGCTTCATGGATATTATATAGGTTCAGTGGTCTGAAAAATAGGACATTAGATCTATTTCAAAGTGAACAACTGTAGAATTTGACAGTAGCTTCATTAGGAAAAAAAGAGGAAAGAGAAGTAAGGTAAGGCAGGTTTAGCAATGTACAGTATTTTAAATGTATCAAAATGTCACATTAGTGAGAATATTTTAAATTCATACAATAACCTAAACTCTGCATTCTTTTAAAATGTTTCTTAAGTTATTTTGATTTGATGGAGAGTTTATTATGCTGTTCCATATACTTTCTTTTGCTTGCCTATTTTATTATTTAGTGTTTTTGTTTCGCTTTGTTTTTAGAGACAGGATCTTACTCTGTCACCCAGTCTGGAGTGCAGTGGCATGACCATATGTCACTGCAACCTTGAACTCCTGGGCTTAAGTGATACTCCCACCTCAGCCTCCCCAGTAGCTAGGACTACTGGCATGTGCCACTATGCCTCGCTAATTTTTTTTTTTTTTTTTTTGTAGAAATGGAGTTTTGCTGGGTAGCAGAGGCTGGAGATTTAGTGTTTGCATGTTTATCTATCTTCTATTTGATAACAGATGCCATACTAGGTAACCTTTATTCACATAAAGATAATTAATTCAAAGTGTCCATAAAGCACCAGATATGGTGGAAGATTTTAACAATTTAATTACTTTATTTATTTATTTATTAATTTTTTAAGAGACAGGATCTTGCTATGTTGCCCAAGCTGGAGTGCAGTAGCTGTTCACATGGGCGATCCTAGCACACTACAGCCTCAAACTCCTGGCTTCAGGCAGTCCTTCACCTCAGCCTCTGGAGCAGCTGAGACTTCAGGTGTGTGCCACCGCACCTGGCCATTTTTTATTTTCTATTACACCTAACAGGGTTGGAGGGAGAACAAATAGTTGAGGAAAGAGGTACGTGAATTAAGTCAGTAAAGGAGTTGTGAGTTTTGTGTGTATGAGATGGTTTCCATCACTTTCCGAAAAATCCAGCTTCTGCTATGGCCCACTATGGCAGTCCACAGTCACCACTGTGACTGTAGTATTAGTCCCTGCAAAAATAAATGCATCTGTTTTGTGAACATACTCAAGCTGCTCAAGAAGATGATGATATTTGACGTCAACTGAGTATTTTGGTGGTAGTTTTGAAAAGTTCTTAAGGAAGCTTGATACATGGGAAATTCTAAAGATGCATCTCACTATTTCTTCCCCAGTTGATCTAGATCATTTTCTAACCAAAGTAGATTTTAATTATTTCATATCTCTTGATGTATTAGCATACAGCCTTCACATTGGTCTCTGTTTCTTTTGTTTTCTTGCTTGCTTGCTTTTGGGAAAATGAAATCACTTTTAAAAAATTTTCAACACATTAAACTGATGTCAAGGGTGAGCTATTGTTTTCTACATGACTGGAAATTTTACTTCACATTTAGAGTTTTGTCTCGTCCCCAGTGTTTTGTTAAATTTTTTTATTTTACAAAGTGCCAAAGAGCAGGTCTGTCCTGTCATTGTTAATCATCTGTCTCTCCATGTTAGATTAAAATGCTTATTGTCCTGGTTCTCATGGTTCCTATATCTAAATTGTGTTTTTATATAAAACCATTTACTCTATGAAGTTGTTACAAAAGATGCGTTTCTATTTGAATATCTATGTAGCTCAACCTTTACTGTACTTGTTTTCTTGTTGTCAAAGTCCACATTGTTCATGGCCTTTCTCAAACAGCTTCTCCATCAAAAGATATGATGCCTGTCATGAGTTATTAATGTTACTACTTCTTTCCCTTGATACTGAAATCCTAGTGGAATTAGAAACAACTGGGACGTATCTTTAAAATCTTACTCACTGGAGGGCTCTTCTGGGGCATATGGTCTTTCTCCTGTGGCTTGATGTTTTAGGTCAGGAATTTGAGAAGAGCTGGCTGAGCAGTTCATCTCTGATCCAAGTGTTGACAGCTGGGACTAGATAATGCATTTCCCAGATGGTTTCTTCACTCACATGTATAGCACCTTTGTGCCACCTTGATCAGTTCACCCCACTCCCCATCTTGGTGTCCCATCCTTCAGGGATCTCCATGTGGCTTGGGCTTCTCACGGGATAGTGACCTCCTGGTAGTAGATTTCTCACATGAAGGCTTAGAGCACCAAAATAAAATGTTCTAAAAACCATCTCTTAAATATTATCTTTCCCCAATTGTTCTTGTGACAATAGAGGAACTAACTTTAAAAGACCCAATTTGTAGAATTCTTTATAAAAAATTCAGGCCTTAGGGTTCAAATACTAAGATAAAAAGTTGAATGATGTGGCAAGCTACTTTTCACTTGTTTTGTTAGGGAACTTTCAAATTTTGCTAAAAATTGTGTTTATGAGCTTTTTTCTTATTTGAGGGTGAAATGTTGAAATTGAACTAGCCCTAGGGCAAAGGAGAGGAACAGTGATGGTGGGGGGCCCATAGGCCAAGTGAGTAGTCTACACTGCTTCCTGGGTCTCACTCTCTAACACTTGTAGTGGTCATGCTGATGAGAGATGACAGGAAAAAAGTTTCCTAGAGTTAAAAGCCTTCCTGTCCCGGAAGCAACAAACAACTTTGAATCCAACTTTTGGCAGAACTGCTGATTGACATAGTTAATATTTTGCAAGCTCTTCTCACCTCTTCTGTCTGCCCCTCCCCAAAATCCTTTCCTACACACACATTATAGTGTTTTCTTTGTTTAGAACTAGTCCTGCAAACCTATCACTTCCTCAAGCCCACATCAAAACTGACTTGTTTTATTCTAATCTCTAATAGACTGGTTCAAAGACACACATTTCTCCATAAACACATTTCACCCCGTCATTTGTCTTTAGGAAGAGCCATTGCTTTAACCCCAATGGTACCCTCTCCAGTGGTGGCGTTCTGAAGCAGAGACATCATCTTAGAGGTAGGGGAGATTAGATGTCTTTTACATCCTGCTGGATGCAGAAGAGACTTTGATATTTAACCCTCAAACTTTTATTTCCTTTGACATGTCACCTAAAGTAGGAAGAAGATGTTTGTCTTGTTTTTGTTTTTGTTTTTGTTTGAAACGGGGTCTCACTTTGTTGCCCAAGCTGGAGTGCAGTATTACAAGAATATAACTCACTGCCTTGAACTTCTGGGCTCAAGTGATCATCCCTCCTCAGCCTCCCGAGTAGCTGGACTATAGGCGCATGCCACCATGTTCAGCTAATTTTTAAACTTTTTTTGTGGACATGGACTTTTGCTATGTTGCTTGGGCTGGTCTTGAACTCCTGGGTTCAAGCAGTCCTCCCATCCCTCCGTCTCAGAGTGTTGGGATTACATGTGTGAGCCACTGTGCTCAGCCTATTTGTCCTTTTTGATGCTACTGGGTTTAGTACATTTTTGTGTTATAAAATCATGCCCAATTTTTAAAAGGGGCTATTCCATTTCTGTTAGCCATACATACATGCACACAGTTATTGCCCAGAGGAACACTGTGTGCATAAGGACAGCTAAGACCCCATACTGTCATTAGCTGGGAGTCAGGTTACCTCCCACATGGACAGTGTCATGTGCTAGAGATGTGTGCAAGTAGAAGAGTCCTAGAGAGGAGAATCTGTAGCATTAAGTGGGCTTTGCAAATTTAAAAAAAAGAAAAAAAGATCATTCACAACAACCCTCTCTGACCTTAATTTTTAATAACTGTGAAATGGAGTTAATCACCTAGGCACTGTACTAACCACTTTATATACGTAATCTCATTCACTCCTCACAACAACTCCAGTATCTAGGGATATTATTATTCCCATTTTAGAAGAAAGGAAACATAAGCTTAGAGGGTTTACACAAATTGCCCAGAGTCACATGGCTAATAAGCTGTGGAGCCAGAAATAAAATCTACACAGTTCATCTCTAGAGAAGAGAGATCTTCCTTCAAGTACTTCCTTGACCTGTGTGAGTAAATCTCATAATGCGTACTTCTTGGGAAATAGGAGGAAAGGGGACCTAGGCTGTAATGAAAAGCCTGAAGTTCTACTTTATTTATTTATTTTTCTGTCTAGATGAACCTTTATTTTTACACATGTTCTTAAAGTCCAAACTTCTTTTTTTAAATTATACTTTAAGTTCTGGGATACATGTACAGAATGTGCAGGTTTGTTACATAGGTATACACATGTCATGGTGGTTTGCTGTATCCATCAACCTGTCACCTGCATTAGGTACTTCTCCTAATGCTATCCCTCCCCTCGCCCCCATCCCACAACAGGCGCTGGTATGTAATGTTCCCCTCCCTGTGTCCATGTGTTCTCATTGTTCAACTCTCAATTATAAGTGAGAACATGCAGTGTTTGGTTTTCTGTTCCTGTGTTAGTTTGCTGAGAATGATGGTTTCCAGCTTCATCCATGTCCCTGCAAAGGACATGAACTAATTCTTTTTATGGCTGCATAGTATTCCATGGTGTATATGTGCCACATTTTCTTTATCCAGTCTATTATTGATGGGCATTTGGGTTGGTTCCAATTCTTTGCTATTGTGAATAATGCTGCAATAAACATACATGTGCCCGTGTCTTTATAGCAGAATGATTTATAATCCTTGGGGTATATACCCAGTAATGGGATTGCTGGGTCAAATGGTATTTCTGGTGCTAGATCCTTGAGGAATCACCACACTGTCTTCCACACTGGTTGAACTAATTTACACTCCCACCAACAGTGTAAAAGCATTCCTGTTTCTCCACATCCTCTCCAGCATCTGTTGTTTCCTGACTTTTTAATGATTGCCATTCTAACTGGCGTGAGATGGTATTTCATTGTGGTTCTACTTTATAAATAGGCTTTGGGTTTGGGAGGACTCTCTTAAGGATATAAACAGAGATTTCCACCAATAACCTTCTCATATGCAGGACACTGGCTCAGAAACTTAACTCTGAGAATGGTTTATGTTTATTGCTTAGATATATAAGAAGATATATGTGTATTACAGTTAGTTGAACTAGACAGTGTATAAAAAGCCGTTTACAAAATATGAGAGAGATGCCTGATAAATGTGTTGATTCAATTTTTTGGATGTGAAATAGCTTTGGGTTAAAGCCCCAAGACTCACATCAGAGGCCTTGCCAGAGACAGAACTGAAACTATGTTCAGGAAATAAAGATATTTACCATACCCAAAGGGCAAATTCTCACTAGGTCCAGCTGCCTCACTACAGAAAATGATGTAATGACACCTCACTGCAGTTCTCTCAGCATCAGGCAATATATCCATGTGACAAACCTGAACATGTTCCCCTGAATCTTTAAAAAAAAAAAAAAAAAAAGAGAAGGAAAGAAAAATAAACGAATTCTACAAGGGGAGGGGAAGAACGTGATTGGGACAGGTTAGGATTATATCTTTTTTCCCTTACCCTCTTCCACTAGTACAGTTTAATTTAGCTCCTTGCCACCTTGGCAGTATTGATCTGTGTGAGAGACTGAGAAGCTGAGGCAGAGAGGGGGAGAGAAGTAGGACAGTGACAAGCTCATGGAGGCAAGGGGCAGTTTGAAGTGCAAGGAAACGGGACTGGGGGGCCGGGTGATCATGATAATAAATACATGCGAGGAGCAGGAGCATTTTGGGGAGGTTATAGAGAAGCTGGGACTTAGAGAGCACTGAGATCGGCAGTCGGGCTTTATAGGTTCAGACTTAATCTCAGGGCTGTCCCTGGTCCCTACAGTCACTTCTGGGATGATGCAGAAGCAAAGTTCCCTAAGGTCACAGAATTATTGAATATTAAAGTCCCACATAACCTCAGAGGCCATCAAGTACATATAGCCCCTCAATTTCAGTTTAAAGGGAATTTAAAGTGATTTTGTCCAGTTGATTTAAAACAGCTTTGATTTTCATGGCAGCCTTTAATATCACTTTCTTTTGCAAGTTGCTTTCCTGTTAAAAATTCTATCTGTAGAAGACCCCGTGTATGTGTGTTTGTCTGTGTGTGTTTATGTGGATGTGATGTCGATGGTGGACCTCTTTTGTCAGACAATAGAGTGAAAGATTGTGATTTTAATTACCTTTTTAGCTGCAAATCAGGAACAAAATTAGCCAATCTATAGATATTTATGAAGTATCCATTCAATGTATTCCTTTGTTTCTGATGGCCAGACAGATATTTTATTTTATTTATTTATTGAGACAGGTTCTCACTCTGTTGCCCAGACTTGAATGCAGCGTCACTCACTGCGGCCTCAACCTCCCAGACTCAAGCCATCCTCCCCACCTCAGCCTCCTGGATAGCTGAGACTACAGGCGTGCGCCACAACACCTGGCTAATTTTTTTTTTGTAGAGACAGGGTTTTGCCCTGTTGCTGAGGCTGGTCTCCATCTCCTAGGCTCAAGTGATCTGCCTGCCTCAGCCTACCAACCTGCTGGGATTACAGGAGTGTAGACAGCACATTTTAGGCACATAATTTGGATAACCATTTGCTTTCTTTTTTTTTTTGAGATGGAGTCTCGCTTTGTCGCCTAGGCTGGAGTGCAGTGGCACCATCTCGGCTCACTGCAAGTTCCGCCTCCTGGGTTCAAGCAATTCTCCTGCCTCAGCCTCCCGAGTAGCTGGTATTACAGGCATGTGCCACCATGCCTGGCTAATTTTTTTATATTTTTAGTAGAGACGGGGTTTCACCATATTGGCCAGGCTGGTCTGGAACTCCTGACCTTGTGATCTGCCTGCCTTGGCCTCCCAAAGTGCTGGGGTTACGGGTGTGAGGCCCTTCGCCCCAGCCAATCTTTTGCTTTCTAAGTGCTCACATATTCAGTAGGGAAAGAAATAATAATAACAGTTTCTCAAGTACAATGGAAAACCACTTGATTGTTTTACAGTGATTCTCAAAATTTAACATGTATATGCATCATTCCAAAATCTTGCTAGAATGCAGATTCTGGGCCGGGCACGGTGGCTCAAGCCTGTAATCCCAGCACTTTGGGAGGCCGAGACGGGTGGATCACGAGGTCAGGAGATCGAGACCATCCTGGCTAACACGGTGAAACCCCGTCTCTACTAAAAAAATACAAAAAAAAAAACTAGCCGGGTGTGTTGGCGGGCGCCTGTAGTCCCGGCTACTCGGGAGGCTGAGGCAGGAGAATGGCGTAAACCCGGGAGGCGGAGTTTGCAGTGAGCTGAGATCCGGCCACTGCACTCCAGCCTGGGCGACAGAGCGAGACTCCATCTCAAAAAAAAAAAAAAAAAAAAAAAAAGAATGCAGATTCTGATTTAGTATGTCTGGGATTTCTTACAGACACCTAGGTAAAATGGATGCTGTTGGTCCACAGACCACACTTTGGCAAATAGCTGAATAAAGTCTTAGCATTGGTTAAAATGTAAGGCATGCATAGGGAATAGCAAGTCAGTTTGACAGGGAAGATCAGATCTCAAAGAGCCTTGAATGCCAAGGTAAGGATTTAGGTGATATTCTATGTAAAAGAATCATTGTAGTTTCCTATACTGGGTAGAAAGTGACATGATAGAACCTGTACTTAAGGGAGATTTATCTGTCATCATGTATAGGACAGATGTGGTGGAAGCTTTATATTAGGTATTTAGTACCTAATACTAATTCCTGGCCCTTAATTCCTGGCCCTTAATGCCAAATGAGAAAAAATTGCAGGAAGGAGAGAGGAGGGGGGACTGGCAATAGAGAAGCTACCTGCTTTATAGACTGTCCCTGGGTGAGGATAAGGAGTTCTTTGGATCACAAATATCTTTAGTCTGCCCAAATTCCAAGAGATCCCTGCAAATCCCTTGCTTATTTAAGGATGCAGTCATAAAATATGGTAAATTTCTCTGCTAGATCCAATTTATCAAAAATGTATTGAGTGCCAAATACAGTCCTCTGCTATTTCAGGCATCTGTGTATTTCCTAGAGTATTTAATGAAGGATCCTTGTAATGTTAATGGTGAATGAAGGAATTCATTCTGCTTAATTCTCCTATTTCAGCTTAAGATGCAACAATATATCCTTGATAAGACTATTTAAAAAGCAAGGACATGATAAACACAAAATATAGGATAGTGGTTACAATTGGGGGAAAGTAAGGGGAAGAGATAAGGGAAGAGTAAATAGATGATGTGAGTTATTGTTATTGTTCTAGTTTTTGGGTTTGAGTAATTGATTCACTGGATTTGTTATATTATAAAAATAAATAAGGAAATGAACCAGTAAATAAAGTAGAAGAGTACCATGTATGTTAATAATACAAAATATGATTAATTAAGCACCTGAAGTCAATTTTTTTTTTTTTTTTTTTGAGACAGAGTCTCGCTCTGTCACCCTGGCCGGATCTCAGCTCACTGCAAGCTCTGTCTCCCGGGTTTACGCCATTCTCCTGCCTCAGCCTCCAGAGTAGCTGGGACTACACCGCCACCTCGCCTGGCTAGTTTTTTGTATTTTTTTAGTAGAGACGGGGTTTCACCGTGTTAGCCAGGATGGTCTCGATCTCCTGACCTCGTGATCCGCCCGTCTCGGCCTCCCAAAGTGCTGGGATTACAGGCTTGAGCCACCGCGCCCGGCCTGAAGTCTATTTTTTTAAATCTACATGAACACACACTCAAAAGTAATATCGGAGTGTCCGTCCTGTCTACAGGGTCTGCCAAAAGTGGGAGAATGAAATTAAAGTCGCTGCATCAGCCTATACTACTATGGAGGGCTTTTCTGTTTAGTATAATTTCACAATGCAGATAGTTCAAATAGTTATCCCATCCAGTCTGATGCTTGGTGAGATCAGGTAAGGCAGTAGCCCCAACAAAATATACTAACATTCTACTATCTAAGTTTTTGTTCCATTCAGTAGTTTACATAGGGCTTTCACATATCAAAATATGCTTGCCTGCCATTTTACTCAGTGTTACATTCTTGCCTTCTTGAATCTGGGGCCAGAGGTCTTGGAAGAATGTCTTGTGGGAATTTGGTGTGAATGTCTTGGAGGAGTTTGGTGTGCTCAGAGTATTGTACTTATAATTGCCTGACATTAAATCTTTTCTAATCATTGACATGATACCAAGGTATGAAGAAATACATCCTGGGAGGTCAAATTCACTTTCAAAATAAAAGTTCCTTCTTTGTTTTCTGTCCTAGTGAGTGAGTGGAGTTCTGGCTCATTTTACAGAATATACAGGAATTACTCATGTCAGAAACTTAGGATATAGCAAAATACAGTCAGTGCTAAAACAACTCTGAGTATAATTTAATTCTTTTGATGCATAAGGCATTTTTAGGGACTTGGGTGATCCACACAAATGAATCTTCCTGAAAATTGAAATAAACCTATTATTGCAAAAATATTTAAAAAATAAAAGTAGTAAATGCTTAAGGACAAAAATTCTAAAAATTCAGAGCAGTGAAGGTACAAAGTGAAAGGTAAAACTGACCCTTCCAAATCCCCAATTTCTACTATTAACAGTTTCTTGTATACCTATACAGAAAATTTATCTGCATATTCAGCTCTGTATATACTTTTTTTTCACAAATGGGATCATACTATAGTGGAATTACAGGGGATAAAAGGATATTCATTTTATATTTTAATAGTTACAGCTAAATTGCCCTTTTGTTAAGTGGTACATTCTCAGTGGTTGTTTGAGAATAACTTCCTCAGTGCTTCTAAAATATATCCCATTGTTTTTTAAACTTGCTTTATTTTTACTCATAAGTGAGGCTGTGCATCTTTTGTATGTGTATTGGTTACTTCTGCTTTCCCTTCTTGTAAAATGCCTGTTGAGAACTGAATATTTTCCCCTCTGGTAAAATGCCTCCAAATTGAACACAGAACATTAACGATGTGTTTTTACAGCTACATTTTTATAATTAGACTCCATTAAAGGTGAATGTTCAAGAAATAATAGTTTAAAATCTTGAGATTCTTTTTCATTTTTTAAAATATAATACATTGTCATACCAATGTCTAATACCAAGATGATGACATTTGGTGATTTAATGAACATTTGTACTTTACCCAGTCTTTAGTCTAATTTGAGCCTCATGCAAGTTTGGAAGATTCCTGAAGTGGAAAGCCCCAACAATAAAAAGGGGGTTTGTGATAGTTGACTTCCCAGTCACTCCCAGCTCCATCCAAACAGTGCGTACTTTCCTCCCACTTTGCTGATAAATAACCTTGGAAATAAATTTATACCCATGGGTATAATTCTATGAGTTTAGTGCTCATGCCTCTTTTTGTTATCTATACAGTTTCTATCATACTATGGCTACTTAGGAAGTGTCTAAGAAAAACAACAGTTATGCTGGTATTTGATTTGTCAGTTGTGGCTGGGGGCATCAGTGGGACATAGAGCAGAATTCTTGCTGAGGAATATGATCCTCACTTGATTCTAATTTTATCTTTGTGGTGAAGCTTTGAAATATGAGGACAGCTGATGTTGAATAAATCTGTCCTCACAAGCTGTATGAGATTGAAGTAAAATTAAATATTTGGGGTTAAATCCAAATGTAAAGATGTGGAAACGGCTGATTAATCTTTTGGTATTTCACTTTCTGCATCTTGGTAAAAAGGAACTGTTCGTTGTGATAAACACAAAATAGCAACAGTCCAGTTTGAGGCTTATGATAAGCTAAATGTGTGCCCTAACTTAAGGTCTAACATTTTATAAAAGACGAAGTAGAGTTCTTACTTTTCACCCCAACCTCCACCCTGCTGATAAAATGATAGGCTATACATACTTGATTTTGTTAGCGACTTCTCTTTCTTTGTTTTTCTCCCTGAATAAAAGGTTTCTACTAATGAAATAGTGAGGCCCACACTTGCACTTGGGTTGGGGTAATAATCCTGTGTGGTCTTTGTAAGTGTGCAAATGATGAGACCCCAAACTCCTAGTAGATTCTTACCTAGGTGACTAAATGTATTGCTAATTGCTAAGGAATAAATAAATGTGTGTGCTCCAAGAATAGATTGCTGGCTTTTCTTCAGCTGACTGGATTACTAAGGTAGAAAAGCACTAAAAATAAATCAGGGCACAAATTCTCCTGCCAGGAATTGAGCATTGAGATAACTTGTCTGCCTGGTGGTGTTGACATCATCTGTTCTCCTAATGCACTGCATAAATAGGAGCCAGAATGAGAAATAGATTTGGCCATGAACTATTGTCAGTAAAAGTCCTTAACCCTTGTCCTGATATACCTGTTGCTGCTTGTTGCCAGGTTTAAGTTAATTAGTCCATCCAACTCCTCTAGGAGATAGCTAAGTACAGCAAGGTGAGAACTCAAAACCAAACTCAGGGTCAATCTCAGGGGAAATCATTTGATCTCTTTTAGCTTCAAATATATTTTTGCTAGTTCTCTTCTGTCAGTTGGGTTTCAGTGTTTCCCCCAAGGGATCAGGTTTTAACAGAGTTGGAAATGTGGGAAGACATCTCAGGAAATCAGTTCTCTAGGACCTGAAGATTGCACAGTGATCCAAGTTCCCTGACGTGGAGTTAAGGATTCTTATCACTGAATTCCTTTTCTGTTATTACTTCAAATGTCCTGAGCAGAAAGCCTTAGACAGTTAGAATTAACCTATGGATCTCATGTGAACTAAAATGGGAGGAAATTCATGCAAATCCCTACCTTCTTTATATCTGAACCTACTTTCTTTTAGTTTTATAGCAAGTTGCATTTAACTGAAATAATACTGTCTCACACTGATTAAGTCCTTGATGCTCACAAAATGCTTTCACACATTTATCTTGTGATCACGGCAAGCCTGTAAGGAAGGCAGATGTTCTTAACCTCTTATTAACTGCTGGACTCAGAAAAGCCAGCAGATTGAGACTGGCAGCAGTTGGTGTTAAGATCCCTGGGAGCTCTGGGATTTCATAGTCCACATAGTCAGCAGTGAATGGTCGGATCCATTTCTCTGGGGAAAGTTTGGGAAGTTTGTTCTGTTTAAGTAAAGTTTGTTTATTTAAATATTTGTACAAAATATGCATTCTCATTATAGAAAATTTGGAAATATGGAAGAAAAAAATCAACCACAGACTGAGCACACAAAAACAAATTCCTTGGGTTTCCTGTTTTTTGACTGAATCTGTGAGATGGAAGGAGAGATCAGTAGGTATTCAATAATGTTTATTCTGTCTCCACTCCTTTCCTTGTGTTCAGCATAATGCACACAACAGACATTTAAATTCAGTCTCCTCTTCTAGGAATCCTTCATAGGTAGGTACTGACTAAGTCTTCAGAGCTGAGCTCTAAAAGGTGAGTCAGAATCTTTCCATAATCCCTGGTAGAGATCAGCTGTTAACTGTTCTCCTTTTGTTACCATTCTCTTTTTTTCCACACAACACTCTTCCTTTCCTCTGGCTACATCAGTATGTTTTCTCTTTGTCTTTCTCTGCTGTTTATCATTTTCAGGCTTAAAGTCAGCAGCAGATTCTGCCTGGCCTCCCCAGGGCAGAGTCAAGGGCCCCAATAGCAATGAAGAGAATGAAAGGACAAATATGGAAATTTCTGCTTTTTCTAATCTCCCACTCACCCAGCTTGGCACTGGTTTCTCAGAAGTACACTGACCAAAAAGAGGAGTGTTGGGCAGTCCAGGAACTTTTCTTTTCTTTTTTTTTTTGAGACGGAGTTTTGCTCTTGTCGCCCAGGCGGGAGTGCAATGGCGTGATCTTGGCTCACTGCAACCTCCGCCTCCCGGGTTCAAGTGATTCTCCTGCCTCAGCCTCCGGAGTAGCTGAGATTACAGGCGCACACCGCATGCCCAGCTAATTTTGTATTTTTTAGTAGAGATGGGATTTCGCTATGTTGGCCGTGCTGGTCTTGAACTCCTGACCTCAGGTGATGCGCCCGAAGTGCTGGGATTACAGGCGTGAGCCATCGTGCCTGGCCCAGTGCAGGAACTTTAACAGCTCCAGATGTTCGGAGCCTGGAAATACTGAGCTCCAGTCTATCTTTGAATCCTCTACTGCATTTTGCTTAGTTCTTAAATAATAGATATTAGTTTTTATTGATGAATCTGTGTGTGAGTGAGTGAATGTGTTTGGTCCTGATACTGGAAATAGGAAGCCACTATACTGGTTTCCTATAAGTTAAAATCATCAGGATTGTATTCTCTGTCCTGTCCCCAAGGAATTAAGAATATTTGATTTTTCTCATCTCTAGGATCAATATGATGTGAGAAAACCCAGCTAACCAGCAGCCTTCGTTTCAAAGATACTCACAGCCTCCACGTTGTCTTGTTTGGTTTTCTGCTCCTGTTGCCCCAGAGAAAGAGCCTCTCAAAGCTGGGTTTGAAGAGGGTCCCTGCTCTCTGGCAAGAAGGAGCATAAATTGGAATGACAGCTGTGTGCAAGGAGGCTAGTGTATAAATCGGAAAGGATGGGGAAGAGTCTTCCTATTCTACTGTAGTTGATGCAGTTCCAGCTTTCAATTTATCATACTTGGGAAGTGCTCATCTTCCCAACAGGACAGAAAATATGTGACCCTGAATTAACCACTAATAATTGTACATCAAATCTAAATGGGAATGAGGAGATAAAAGGCAGGGTAGAGCCAAAGTCTCATGGTAAGCAAAGCATTTTTAGCTGGAATGTAAAGAATGTTGGTATTGGCGTTTAAAGGAAATTCAAGCTGCCCTTCCCTTCAGTCCAGATAGCTCACAGTTGTTTGAGTCACAATTACAATTTTACTGATTTCGGAAATCTAATATTAATCTTAGCATTGGCTTTAGTGGAGAATCTATCCAATGTTGTAGATCTTTATGGAGAAGTATTTTAAATTGTGAAATGACTTTTTTTTTTTTTCTTAGACACGTAAGACTTTTATACACTGTTGGTGGATGTGCTTTTGATTGTGCTGTATTTAAAATACAATAAGGCCGGGCGCGGTGGCTCAAGCCTGTGTAATCCCAGCACTTTGGGAGGCCGAGACGGGCGGATCACGAGGTCAGGAGATCGAGTCGAGACCATCCTGGCTAACACGGTGAAACCCCGTCTCTACTAAAATACAAAAAAAAAAAAATTAGCCGGGCGAGGTGGCGGGCGCCTGTACTCCCAGCTACTTGGGAGGCTGAGGCAGGAGAATGGCATGAACCCGGGGGGCGGGGCTTGCAGTGAGCTGAGATCTGGCCACTGCACTCCAGCCTGGGCGACAGAGCCAGACTCCGTCTCAAAAAAAAAAAAAAAAAAAAAAAAAATACAATAAAAACAATTTAGGTCCAGCATAGAAGCTGAAGAATATCTCTTATCCAAAATGCTTGTTTCAGGTTTGAGATCTTTTTTTTTCCTTCAGATTTTGGAATATTTGCCAATTAAATGCTCCTTTGAGCGTCATGTCAGTGCTGAAAAACTTTTGGATTTTGGAATATTGAGGATTTTGAATTTTTGGATTAGGAATGCTCAGCCTGTGTAGAGAAACTTCCTCTTACCATGCATAAGCTGAAAAAAATTTTTGACAAGAATATACTTCCACTCTCTATTATGAATTATAGAATTAAATAGCAGGCTTTGATTGAGGGTCTATTGTACTGCCCAGTACGGAGCAGCTGGAGAGTAACAAATCAAACAAAAGGAAGAAAAAGAAAAAATCCTACTACATTAATAGTAATTTAAGTGTATAGAACATGGTGTAAACATTTCAAAAGCCATTCAACTCAGTATTTTTTGAGCCTCTCATATAGACTACCTACTTTATTTTGTTTTGTTTTGTAGCCCCAGACGACTTCTTTCTAGTTTCAGCCAATTGTTTAAAAACTAAATAATGCTTGTTGTATATGACAGAAGCTGGGAGAACTCAGTATTATACCATTTCCAGTAGTAGTGCAAAAAAAGGCAAATTGTTTGAGGATGATTCATTAGAAACATGGCCTCCTTCATCAAAGGATGGCATGTTCTGTCATTAGAGAAGTAATTTATGTGATGTGATCATGAGTGCTGTTGACTTAGAGGGCTTGTAACCTGTAGGAATCTGTGACTCAGCATCTGGCCCCTGGAAGCAGGTTCTTAGCAGGCTGTCAAAGCTCAAGGTGAGCTTCAGGTCATCCAACTCCTCAGGTTTTTTTTTTTTTTTTTTTAAAACAAATGAGGACCTGAAGTCCAGAGAAGAGAGGCCATTTGCCATGGTAGTGTGTTATTGCCAGAGGAATATCAGGAGAGATTGTGAAATTTGAAAAAAAAAAAATTATCAAATGTCCTTCAGAATGCTAGGCGTTGACTAGTAAATACTTCTAGGTTATCTGATTCTATAGTGCTCTGCACCTTTCGTTGCCTTTGAACTATTTTAAATCCTTTAAAATTATAGAAAACTGAGGGTAATACAAATTACTCTTGTCTGTAGAAATGCAAATGAACTTTGTCTTGTGAAGGTGCAATTGTTACCACTCCTCAAACACATGAAGCTGGGTTTGCATTTACTAACACACTCATTTCAGCATTTCTGGCTGCCTCTTGTGCCAGTTTTTAACGTTTTACTGGATCTGTCTTTAATGAGTTAAATGAAACCTTTAATGTGTTTATTTTATATTTGTATGGCAGTCATAATTTTGACTTAAACATTATCTTTTAACAGGAAGAAACTAAGATTTTAGTAAGCGTTCCCTGTTCTTTTTGTTAAATAAACAAGTCAACAAATGTAGTGTAAATGTCCAATCGGCTTTTATTAGCAATTCATAAATTGGAGCAACATCTCATTCTATAAAATAGAATAGATGCTTTGCAGGGCATGTCAGAACAATTGGTTTATGAAGGTGGAAACAAGGAAACAAAAATTGAAAAAGCATATTGGTTAACATCAAGTTACTTCAAGTTACTTTTCTTATAAGGGTTAATCAGAGGGGACTTCCCTATCATGCCAACTCTGGTTAACTGCGCCTCTTTTGATTGGTTACTGGGATTCTCCTGTTTTCAAGAAAAATTGATCTTTTGGGGTTTTACCTGCTTCCTTAATGTTTCAGTTTGACTTTGTGATACTTAGCATGAGTGACTTCATTTTAGTTTGGTCTTTTGGGGCCTAGTACAGGAGCTTAGTCCAAAACAGTGACCTCCTATAAATTTTATTTAACACTTCATTCACTGTGAATAGGTAGAAGCACTATTTACGTGGGTTTCTGAAATGGCTAGACAATCAGTTATAATTTTTTCTCACATTTTCATATGTTTATTGATCATGTGAGTAGCATCTTCTTAAAAAATATTTTATCGAGGGTGAATTTCATGTAACATAAAATTAACCATTTTAAAGTGAATGATTCAGTGGCATTTAGTACATGCATAATATATTGTAAGCACACTTCCATCTAGTTCCGAAACATTCCCATTACTTCCGAATAAAACCTCTTATCCATTAAGAAGTTTCTCCCCATGCCTCTTCCCTATATCCCCTAGCAACCACCAATCTGTATTCCGTTTCTTTGGAATTTCCTATTCTAGATATTTTCTATAAATGTTATCATACAATATGTGACATTTTGTGCCTGGCTGCTTTCACTTATAATAATGGTTTGGAGGTCTATCCATGTTATAGATCAGTGCTTCATTTTTTTGGGGGTGAATAAAATTCCATTGTATGTCTATACCACAATTTGTTTATCCATTCTTCCACTGATGGACATCTGGGCTGTTCCTACCTTTTGGTTATTATAAATAGTGCTGGCATGAACATGCATGTACATGTACTTGTTTGAGGGCCTATTTACTGATTTGGGGTGTATAACCTAGGAATGGAATTGCAGCATCATAGGGTAATTCTGTTTAATTTTTTGAGGAACTGCCACACTGTTTCCACAGAGGTTGAACTATTTTACATTCCTGTCAGCAATGTATGAGGGTTCCAGTTTTTCCACATCCTTGCCAACCCTTGTTATTTTCCATTTTGAAAATTATGTCCATCTAGTGAGTGTGAAGTGGTACTGCATTGTGGTTTTATTTGCATTTCATTAACGACTAATGATGTTCAGCATCTTTTCATGAGCTTATTAATCATAGAATTTTGAACATTGCATCATATTTTGGATATACTTGGGAATATTTTGAATATATCAGGGAGGCTGGCTTTCAAAAAGAAATATTTGTGTTTCCCACATAATACAAGTAATCATTCCCTGATTTGTGTTTCTTAATTTAAGATTTTATATATTAACTTTTATTAAAGTGATTCCTATAAAACAATTATCTTTTTTGGAGACAAACTGGAGAGGATTATCTTTATTCTTTTTTTTTTTTTTTTTTTTTTTTGAGACGGAGTCTCGCTCTGTCGCCCAGGCTGGAGTGCAGTGGCGCGATCTCGGCTCACTGCAAGCTCCGCCTCCTGGGTTTACGCCATTCTCCTGCCTCAGCCTCCTGAGTAGCTGGGACTACAGGCGCCCGCCACGGCGCCCGGCTAATTTTTTGTATTTTTAGTAGAGACGGGGTTTCACCGTGGTCTCGATCTCCTGACCTTGTGATCCGCCCGCCTCGGCCTCCCAAAGTGCTGGGATTACAGGCGTGAGCCACCGCGCCCGGCCTTATCTTTATTCTTATATGACACTCTTTATACAGTATTTTCACAGACCATTCCTGAATCTTCTGCAGTATCAAGCAACTGCTATTAAAGAACTCAGAAAAATGTTGCTATGGTGATACTATTTGTCCTTGTGAAACACAGCTATGTGAGCTGTTTTATGCTTAAAATCTTGCTTGGAGCTCTTTGTAAGATTTGTTGATTTGCTTTTTTAATGGAGATATATAGTACATTCTATTTTATTTTATTTAATTGATTTATTTTTTGAGACAGGGTCTCATTCTCTCACCCAGGCTAAAGTGCAATGGTGCGATCATGGCTCATTGAAGCCTCAACCTCCCATGCTCAAGCAATCCTCCCACCTCTGCCTCCTGAGTAGCTAGGACTAGAGGTACACACCACCATGCCCAGTTAATTTGTATATATTTTTTTGTAGAGACAGGGTCTCACTATGTTACCTATGCTGGTCTTGAACTCCTGGCTTAACCCATCCTCTTGCCCTGGCCTCCCAAAGTGCTGGGATTACAGGCATGAACCACTGCGCCCTAGCCCAACATATGGTACATTTTAAAATAAATATAACAACAGCCACCATAACTAACATTTATTAAACATTTATTTGGTACCAGACTCTCTACTAGGTGTTTTACATAGATTATCTCCTTTAATCCCAGAAGCATGTCAGCCCCTAAGGATAAATAGTATTTTTTCTGTGTCCCTTGTGGTATCCCGAGCATCTAAAAGAGTCCTGCCACAGAGCAAGTGTTCAATAAATGGTATTCGATGACTAAACAACCCTTTGAGGGTTGTTTTAGGTAGTTATTGTGATTATCTTCATTTCAAAAATGAGGAAGCTGAGGCTAAGAAATGTAAAACAATTTTCCCAAGGTCTTACAGATAGGCAGTAGTGGAATCCAGATCAGAACTTAGGCAGTCTGCTCCAGAGTCTGTATCATATTGGCTTTAAGCCATAGATTTCAGAACAGCACTTTTACTTCTTCCTTGCAGTTACTACAGGGTGTCCAGCTATTTTGTGAAACAAAGAAGAAACAAATTCATTTTAGTTCAACAAATATTTATGGCCAATAGATAATGTGTGCTCAAATACTTGTTGGGTATAATGTTGAGAACTGGTAGTTAAGAGAACAAGATTATGTTATGGGGTCTGACACTAGCTGGATGACCTCGTACAAATAATATGCTCTCTCTATGATTTGGACTGCTTAGTTATAAAATGGAAAAGTTGGACTAGATTATCTCAATGTGCTTCAGCAATAAAATATGGTAACATGAAGAAATAACACTGATAAGGCTCAGTGAACTTGCTTGCTAGGGGTAGGGGTAGTAGGGGTATCTTGGTTTATATATTTTAATTTTTAATCTCTAGGGAATGGAAAAAGGAGGAGAGGCAACAAAGTGGTCATTATATGATGGCAGTTGTAGAATATATCATCTAGAAGAGAAAAAAAGCAATTATCTCAGTAACAAGGAAGCCTCAGTTCATCCTTAATTTCAAGAAATAAGATTTACTTCTATCCTGGCCCTTTCCTTTGAGAAGTATTATACCCTAAAATTACATAACATTTTATAGTTTTTCAATGCTTTCCTCTCATTTGTACCTACAACTATGCTGAGAGGTAGTTTGGGGAGGTTAGTGTTGGGAAAAGCCAAGGGCTTAGCTAAGGTTCCACAATTATCTAGTGATTCTCAGTCTTAGTTTTTTGATGCCCAGCCTGTCTTGTCTCCAAATTTGAAGAAAATATAAATTATTATTTTTAATGTTTTGATGTTTCTTTTAAATTCACTTGGTTAGAGAATATATATACCTAACAACAGTTTTCCCTTAGGTTTCCAGAAGAGGATATTGCCTAATAAAACATAGTAATAGGGTAGAAAAACTTCCAAAACAATGCGTTAACTTTTTTTTTTTTTTCGAGACAGGGTCTCATTATGCTGCTCAGGCTGGAGTGCAGTAGCAGTGGCTATTCATGGGTATAATCACAGCATACTACAGCCTTGAACTCCTGGACTTAAGCAGTCCTCCTGCCTCCATGTCCTGAGTACTGGGACTACAGGCATGTGCCACCATGCCTGGCTCCTGTGTTAACTTTTTTAGAAAAAAAGATCTTAGGGATGAAACATACTTTTTTTTTTTTTGAGAAGGAGTCTCACTTTGTCTCCCAGGCTGGAGTGCCATGGCGCGATCTCGGCTCGCTGCAAGCTCCGCCTCCCGGGTTCACGCCATTCTCCTGCCTCAGCCGCCCGAGTAGCTGGGACTACAGGCGCCCGCCACCACGCACGGCTAATTTTTTGTATTTTTAGTAGAGACGGGGTTTCACCGTGTTAGACAGGATGGTCTCGATCTCCTGACCTCGTGATCCGCCCACCTCGGCCTCCCAAAGTGCTGGGATTACAGGCGTGAGCCACCGCGCCCGGCCGGATGAAACATACTTTTTAAGCCTCACTTGTTTTATACTTTAAATTGGGTTGAATGATTATATTTCTTACTCTTCCAAGTTTAACCAATAAATGCACATGTCTGATTTACACAAAGTGCTATGCTGGGTGCCTCAGAAATTAAAAGATGACCTTGCCTTCAATCCGCAAAAATTATGAAACATACAACTGACCACTGCATATGACAGAACATTATGAGTGCCTAAAGCTAAAGATAAAGTGTTATAGGAAATCAAGATGAAGAGAGTCCTTTCAGCAATAGTGGTTAAGAAAAGTTTCATGGAAGAGGAACCAAGTCTTGAAGGATGTAGATATTAAGAGTGAAAGAGTGACAGCAAGAGTGAAGTGAGAGAAGGAGAGTAAGAGAAAGATATTAATGGGTGGAGGGAATGAGTATGAGTACAGGCTCAGAAGGAAAAAATATTCAGGGTGTATTTGGGAAAGTTGTGAACAAGTTGTACTCCCTGAAAAATTGTTAGAAAGATCCTTCCAACAATTGGTTCATTGTATTGCCTATCATTGTTCTTTTTCCACTCCTACTCCAACCCAAATAAAACAAAAGAATAGACCATTAATTCCTTCATTTAACTAGCATTTATTGGGTACCTGCTCTGTCCCAGGTGCTTTGCTAGGGAGCGTAAGCTATAAAGGTCAACTAGCTTTGCCCTCAAAGGGCTCACAGTCTGGTGAGGAAGACCAACTCTTGGTTAGAAAAGGAGTTACATACAAAGTGCCCATTTTATTTGAAATGGGGCCACCTTGAAAAGAATGAGCTTGGCTGCATTGGGCTGATCGCCTGAACTCTGTTTTTAGCCCTTGGAGCAACTTCAGGATGTGTGGCATTCCAGGAGAACAGCTGCATACTATATTCTGAAAATGACTAAAGTAGCACCTCTGTTTTTTCCAGACCCGCAGCAATGACTCTCACTTGGAAGGAGAGCCAAACCCTAACCTGTCTCGTACTATTGGGCATGTTGTTCCACAGACTTTTAGAGGGGAAGTTTCAGATTTTCTTACCTTTGTCCCAAAGAAGGGAGATATGGAGGAAGGAAGGGCTAAACTATAGAGGCCTCTCATTTTTTAAAATAAAGTATAGAATTCTTTATTGGTATTTCTTAGTGCAGCAAGAGATAATAACGATAGATATTTATTAAGTGCTTTGTGCCAGGCACTGTGATGAGAGCGCTAACATAGAGCATCCAGTTTAACCCACCAGCAGTCCTACAAATTAGCTACTATTTTCATCACCTTTTACAAATAAGGAAACTGAAGCTTAAAAAGATTAAGTAACTTTCCCATGTCACATAACTAATGAGTGGATATGGTGGAAAGTGTAATTAATATTAGAATGTGTTTTATGTTTCATTATTTATAGAGGAAACTGAGGCCTAGAGAGAAGTGATTAGTCCATAGGTACAGAGAAAAATGATGTCAAAGCCAGCTTTAGAACCCGTATCTCAATTTTATGACTCTTTAAATTTTTAAACCTTATTTATAATAGAAAATTTCAAATATATGTATATCTATATGTCTGTATATAACCTAGTTCCTATAATTATGTATTCATGATCAATCTTATTTCCTCTGTACCCCTACTGTCTTGCCCCCTACCATATTATTTTGAAGCAAATAGCAAAATATTTTGTCTATAATATAATCAAAATATTTCTCTAAGAGATGGTTTTTGTGAAAAATATAATAACATAATCATACCTAAAAATTAGTAATAACTCCTAAATACCATCAATGATCTAGTCTGCATTCAGATTTCCAGTTGTCTCCTAAATGTCACAGTTTTTTCTTGCAGTTTGCTTGCTTGAACCAGGATCCAAATAAGGTTCACACATTACAATAGATATATCTTTTAGTCTCTTTCAGTCTATAGCTTTCCCTCCAACATTTTTATATTCTTGTGATTGTTGAAAAAACCAGTTGTTTGTCCTGTAGAGTTTCCTGCAGTTTTGATTTTGTTGATTGTATCCCTGTGGTGTAGTTTAAGATGTTCTTCTCTTCTGTCTTCTGAATTTCCTATAAATTGATTATTGGATCTAGAGGCTTGATCAGATTCAGGTTTGATATTTTATTTTGAAAGACTACTTCATAGGTGATGTTGGGTTGTGTTTATCAGGAGGCACAAAGTGTCTGGTTATCTCTTCTTTTTGTGATTTTATAATAGCAATCATTGATTATTATTATTATTATTATTTGAAATAGGGTCTCTTTCGCTCAGGCTGGAGGGCAGTGGCACAATCTTGGCTCACCTGCAACCTCCGCCTCCTAGGTTTAAGTGATTGTCCTGCCTCAGCCTCCCACATAGCGTGATTATAGGAACACACCACCATGCCCGTCTGATTTTTGTATTTTTAGTAGAGATGGGGTTTTACCATGTTGGCCAGGCTGGTCTTGAACTCCTGACCTCAAGTGATCCACTCACCTTGGCTTCCCAAAGTGCTAGGATTACAGGCATGAGCCACTGTTCCTGGCCTAGCAATCATTGATTTTTAATGCCTAGATATATTAATTTATTAGAGATTCCAAGGCCTTCCATTTACTGCCATGATGAAATATCAAGAATATAATTTACCCTTTCAATTTAACTAAAAAACCCAACATGATATATGAAACAATGGTTTTCAGACATTGGACAATAGGCATAATAGGACTGTGATTCTTGAAGAAAGATAAGTAATGTCTGGCATCCAGTGAAAAATTACTGGACGTGCAAAGAAATGGGATAATATAACCCACAACAGATAACATTTAATTAATAGAAACAGAATTCAGAAATGACACATATCATAAAATTAGGAGACAAGGATATTAAAAAGCTGTGATAAAAATGCTTTACATGTTCAAGAAGTAGAGGAAAACACGAGCATAACAAGGAGGGAAATGGAAGATATACGAAAAACACCCAAGTCAAATTTCTAGAGATGAAAAATACAATGTTTGAAATGAGAAGTACATTGGATGAGATTAACAGCAGACTAGACACAGCTGAATAAAAAATTAGTACATTTGAAGGCATAACAATAGGAAGTACTCAAAGCACAGAGAAAAAAGATGAAAAAAATGAACAGGGTATCAGTGAGCTGTGGAACAATATCACATGGTCTAATATACATGTAACTCCAATTGGAGAAGGGCAGGGACACCAGAAAAGTATTTGAAGAAATAATGGCTGGGAAATTTTCAGGTGCCCGAACAGGACCTGGAGACCTCTTTTTTTTTTATTGTAATGAAAGACAGGATTGCTTCTCTGTCGATAAAGAGAACAGTTTCATCATGAGCAGGCGGAAAGCTATAATATAAACTAACCCTTTTAGACTACATAGTGACCTTCTGTGTTACGTGTGTGTTTCTTTCTCCTTAGGACCGTCTGGAAAATTTGTGATACTCGTCTTTTTATTTTACTTTTTTATCTATCCTCGAATCTCTTATTCACTCTTAAAGTGATTCCCTTCCCTCACCACCATACCACCAAGTGCCCCTGGCTAACCTAAGGAAGTCCTGTACCTGTTTCCTGAGCTGCTTGCCTGGGCTCCAGGGTCCTTTCATTCATCCATGCATCCACCTCCAGCTTTTCCTAATGAAATTTTGACTCACTTTGGTCCTGCCTGTCAGCTCATCTTAAAGGCTAATTCTTGATAATTAATTCTGGAGATTTCTGATGGGTTAATGTATAACACTAATTGGTTAACATTCACATTTAAAAGGCCATCCAGAGGTTTGCTTTAATTCCTATTTATTTAAGGCCTAGCTCAAATACAATCTTATTTATTTAACGATCACTTCTCTAGTGGTACCGTGGGTCATATACTGTGCTAGAATGAGTAAGACCTAACTCTTGCCCTCTGGAGCCTACAAACAAATACAAGTTCATGTAAATACAGTAAAGGAGGTATGAACAAAGGTTCTGAGCACTCAGTGGGGGAATTGTTTGCAAGACCTAGGGCACTCAAGAAGAAAGACTTTTGTAATGGGCCTGCAGGAGAAATAGGAGTGGAACAGTCTGAGAATGTGAAGAGAATACTGGGCAAAGAAAACATCATCAAAGACACAGAGATAATGAAAAATGTCAATTGCTATTTGCTACGTCTTTCCTATGGTTCATGCACAAAGCTTTGCATACATTCTCTCAATTGACTCTCACAAATACCTTTTTAAATAACTGTCTTTATGATATGTACTTTACAGATCTGCAAACTGAGGCTTTGTGGGGGGAAATACCAAAAGTTACCCAAGGTTGTCTAATATGGCAGAAGTAGGATTGGAACCAAGATCTGTCTGATTGCAAAACATATACTCTTAATCCTTAACTTACTAAAGAAAACTCGTGTTCAGAATATGGTAGGGTGAGGGCAAGGTAGTAGTAGGAGAGAAGGCAGGGAAGGTTTGTAGAGGGCAGACTTCCGAAGGGTTTTATATGTTATACATCCATGAAATAGCTTTTTTTAAAATCCACTTTTGTCCCCTAACTCCCAAACCAGAAGGAATCTTATTTTTTTTTTCTTAACCCCCAAGCACTTAATGTTTATATCTCACATCCATTTATAACTTTTTTCCCCCCATTTCCCCATTTGCCATTAGGCAACACAGTTTTAATCAAAGGAATTATTTCTTTTTTGAAAAATTGTATAAACCAGGCATGGTGATGTATGCCTGTACTTCCACCCACTCCGGAGATGGAGGTGGGAGGATCACTTGAGCCCAGGAGTTTGAGGCTGCAGTGAGCTATTATTGAGCCACTGCACTCCAGCCTGGGTGAACAGAGTGAGACTCTATCTCTTAAAAAAGATAACAAAAGAAAAAAATAATAAAAATTATATATATTTAAATTATACAACTTGATTTGATATACATATTGTGAAATAATCACCACAATCAGGGTAATTAACCAATCCATCATAGTTACCTTTTGTGTGTGTGTGAGAATACCTTTTGTGTGAGAATACTTAGGATCAACAACAAATTTTAAGTATATAGTGTAACATTGTTACTAATAGTCACCATGCCATACATTAACTCTCCAGAATTTATTCATCTTGCATAACTGAAACTTTCTACCTTTTGACCAACAGGTTCTCATATCCTCTTTCCCTCAGTCCGTGGTAAATTCTATGAATTAACTATTTTAGATTCCACATATAAGTGACATCATACAGTATTTATTGTCAGGCCTCTAAGCCCAAGCTAAGCCATCATATCCCTTGTGACCTGCACATATACATCCAGATGGCCTGAAGCAACTGAAGATCCACAAAAGAAGTGAAAATAGCCTTAAATGATGACATTCCACCACTGTGATTTGTTTCTGCCCCACCCTAACTGATCAATGTACTTTGTAATCTCCCCCACCCTTAAGAAGGTTCTTTGTAATTCTCCCCACCCTTGAGAATGTACTTTGAGATCCACCCCCTGCCCGCAAAACATTGCTCCTAACTCCACTGCCTATCCCAAAACCTATAAGAACTAATGATAATCCCAGTACCCTTTGCTGACTCTTTTTTTCGGACTCAGCCCGCCTGTACCCAGGTGAAATAAACAGCCTGTTGCTCACACAAAGCCTATTTGGTGGTCTCTTCACATGGATGCAAGTGAAATTTTAGTGCCGTGTCTTGGATCTGGGGACCTCCCTTGGGAGATCAATCCCCTGTCCTCCTGCTCTTTGCTCCGTGAGAAAGATCCACCTACATATCTGGTCCTCAGACCGACCAGCCCAAGGAACATCTCACTAATTTTAAATCCAGTAAGTGGCCTTTTTTTACTCTCTTCTCCAACCTCTCTCACTATCCCTCAACCTGTTTCTCTTTTCAGTCTTGGCGCCACACTTCAATCTCTCCCTTAATTTCAGTTCCTTTCCTTTTCTGGTAGAGACAAAGGAGACGCGTTTTATCCGTGGACCCAAAATTCTGGCGCTGGTCACGGACTTGGGAAGACAGTCTTCCTTTGGTGTTTAATCATGCGGGGATGCCTGCCTGATTATTCACGCACATTTCAGAGGTGTCTGACCACGCGGGGATGCCTGCCTTGGTCCTTCACCCTTAGCGGCAAGTATGGATTTTCTGGGGGGCAAAACCCCCCCAACCCCTTCTCTCTGTGTCTCTACCCCTTCCCTGCTTTTCTGGGGGGGCGAGAACCCCCCCCCGACCCCTTCTCTCCAGGTCTCTATCCCTTCTCCGCTTTTCTGGGGGGCAAGAACCCCCTGACCCCTTCTTTCTGTGTCTCTAGCCCTTCTCCGCTTTTCTGGAGGGCAAGAACCCCCTAAGCTCTTCTCTCTCTGTCTCTACTCTCTCTTTTCTCTGGGCTTGCCTCCTTCACTATGGGCAACCTTCCGTTCCTCCCTCTTCTCCCTTAGCCTGTGTTCTCAAAAACTTAAAACCTCTTCAACTCACACCTGACCTAAAACCTGAATGCCTTATTTTCTTCTGCAACTCTGCTTGGCCCCAATACAAACTTGACAATTGGCTCTAAATGGCCAGAAAACAGCACTTTCGGTTCCTCTATCCTACAAGACCTACATAATTTTTGTAGTAAAATGGGCAAATGGTCTGAGGTGCATTACATCCAGGCATTTTTCACACTTCGTTCCCTCCCTAGTCTCTGTTCCCAATGCGATTCCTCCCAAATCCTCCTCCTTTCCCTCCTGCCTGTCCCTTCAGTCCCAACCCCAAGCGTCTCTGAGTCTTTTGAATCTTCCTTTTCTATGGACCCATCTGACCTCTCCCCTCCTCCCCAGGTTGCTCCTCGCCAGGCTGAGCTAGGTCCCAATTTTTCCTCAGCCTCTGCTCCCCTACCCTATAATCCTTTTATCACCTCCCCTCCTCACACCCGGTCCAGCTTACAGTTTCATTCCGTGACTAGCCCTCCCCCACCTACCCAGCTATTTCCTCTTAAGAAGGTGGCTGGAGCTAAAGGCATAGTCAAGGTTAATGCTCCTTTTTCTTTGTCCAACATCTCCCAAATCAGTTAGTGTTTAGGCTCTTTTTCATCAAATATAAAAACCCAGCCCAGTTCATAGCCCATTTGGCAGCAACCCTGAGATGCTTTACAGCCCTAGACCCTGAAAGGTCACAAGGCTGTCTTATCCTCAATTTGCATTTTATTACCCAATCTGCTCCCGACAAATAAAGCTCCAAAAATTGAATTCTGGCCCTCAAACCCCACAACAGGACTTAATTAACCTCGCCTTCAAGGTGTACACTAATAGAATAGAGGCAGTCAAGTAGCAATGTATTTCTGAGTTGCAATTCCTTGCCTCCACTGTGAGACAGAACTCAGCCACATCTCCAGCACACAAGAACTCCAAATGCCTGAACTGCAGCTGCCAGGGGTTCCTCCAGAACCTCCTCCCCCAGGAGCTTGCTACAGGTGCCGGAAATTTGGCCACTGGGCCAAGGAATGCCTGCAGCCCGGGATTCCTCCTAAGCCGTGTCCCATCTGTGCAGGACCCCACTAAAAATTGGACTGTTCAACTCACCTGGCAACCACTCCCAGAGCCCCTGGAACTCCGGCCCAAGGCTCTCTGACTGACTCCTTCCCAGATCTTCTTGGCTTAGCAGCTGAAGACTGACACTGCCCGATCATCTTGGAAGCCTCTTGGACCATCACAGATGCTTTGGGTAACTCTTACAGTGGAAGGTAAGTCCGTCCCCTTCTTAATCAATACAGAGGCTACCCACTCCACATTACATTCTTTTCAAGGGCCTGTTTCCTTTGCCTCCATAACTGTTGTGGGTGTTGATGGCCAGGCTTCTAAACCCCTTAAAACTCCCCAAGTCTGGTGGCAACTTGAACAATACTCTTCTAAGCACTCCTTTTTAGTTATCCCCACCTGCCCAGTTCCCTTATTAGGTCCAGGCATTTTAACTAAATTATTTGCTTCCCTGACTATTCCTGGGCTACAGCCACACCTCATTGCCACCTTTTTCCCCAGTTGAAAGCCTCCTTCACATCCTCCCTTTGTATCTCCCCACCTTAAACCACCAGTATAGGACGCCTCTACTCCCTCCTTGGCGACCGATCATGCACCCCTTACTATCCCATTAAAACCTAATCACCCTTACCCCGCTCAACGCCAATATCCCATCCCGCAGCACGCTTTAAAAGGATTAAAGCCTGTTATCACTCGCCTGTTACAGCATGGCCTTTTAAAGCCTATAAAGTCTCCTTACAGTTTCCCCCATCTTACCTGTCCAAAAACTGGACAAGCCTTACAGGTTAGTTCAGGATCTGCACCTTATCAACCAAATTGTCTTGCCTATCCACCCCGTGGTGCCAAACGCATATTCTCTCCTATCCCTAGTACCTCCCTCCATAACCCATTATTCTGTTCTGGATCTCAAACATGCTTTCTTTACTATTCCTTTGCACCCTTCATCCCGGCCTCTCTTTGCTTTCACTTGGATTGACCCTGACACCCATCAGGCTGAGCAAATTACCTGGGCTGTACTACCGCAAGGCTTTGTGGACAGCCCCCATTACTTCAGTCAAGCCCAAATTTCTTCCTCATCTGTTACCTGTCTCGGCATAATTCTTCATGAAAACACACGTGCTCTCCCTGCCGATTGTGTCCAGCTAATCTCCCAAACCTGAACCCCTTCTACAAAACAACTACTCCTTTCCTTCCTAGGTGTGGTTAGGTACTTCCACCTTTGGAACCTGACTAAACCATTATGTAAACTCACAAACACAAACCTAGCTGACCCCATAGATCCTAAATCCTTTTGCCACTCCTCTTTCTGCTCCTTAAAAACAGCCCTAGAGGCTGCTCCCACACTGGCTTTCCCTAAAAAGGAAAAGCCAGTGTGTTTCATTACACACAGCCAAAGTACAGGGCTGTGCAGTCAAAATTCTTACACAAGAGCCGGGACTACGTCCTGTAGCCTTTCTGTCCAAACAACTTAACCTTACTGTTTTAGGCTAGCCCCCCACATTATTCCTGATACCACACCTGAGCCTCATGACTGTATCTCTCTAATCCACCTGGCATTCACTCAATTTCCCTGTATTTCCTTCTTTCCTGTTCCTCACCCTGATCATACTTGGTTTATTGATGGCAGTTCCACCAGGCCTAACTGCCACACACCAGCAAAGGCAGTCTATGCTATAGTATCTTCCACATCTATCATTGAGGCTACCACTCTGCCGCCCTCCACTACCTCTCAGCAAGCTGAACTCATTGCCTCGGGCCCTCACTCTTGCAAAGGGACTACGCATCAATAAAATTAAATATTTATACTGACTCTAAATATGCCTTCCATATCCTGCACCACCATGCTGTTATATGGGCAGAAAGAGGTTTTCTCACCATGCAAGGGTCCTCCATCATTAATGCCTCTTTAATAAAAACTATTCTCAAGGCCGCTTTACTTCCAAAGGAAGCTGGAGTCATTCACTGCAAGGGCCATTAAAAGGCATCAGATCCCACTGCTCAAGGCAACACTTATGCTGATAAGGTAGCTAAAAAAGCAGCTAGCTTCCAGCTTCTATCCCTCATGGCAGTTTTTCTCCTTCTCATCTGGTCACTCCCATTTACTCCCCCACTGAAACTTCCACCTATCAATCTCTTCCCACACAAGGCAAATGGTTCTTAGACCAAGAAAAATATCTCCTTCCAGCCTCACAGGCCCATTCTATTCTGTCGTCATTTCATAATCTCTTCCATGTAGGTTACAAGCTGCTAGCCTGCCTCTTAGAACCTCTCATTTCCTTTCCATTGTGGAAATCTGTCCTCAAGGAAATCACTTCTCAGTTGTTCCATCTGCTATTCTACTACTACTCAGGAATTGTTCAGGCCCCCTCCCTTCCCTACACATCAAGCTTGGGGATTTGCCCCTGCCCAGGACTGACAAATTGACTTTACTCACATGCCCTGAGTCAGGAAACTAAAATACCTCTTGGTCTGGGTAGACACTTTCACTGGATAGGTAGAGACCTTTCCCACAGGGTCTGAGAAGGCCACTGCGGCCATTTCTTCCCTTTTGTCAGATGTAATTCCTCGGTTTGGCCTTCCCACCTCTATGCAGTCTGATAACGGACTGGCCTTTATTAGTCAAATCACCCAAGCAGTTTCTCAGGCTCTTGGTATTTAGTGACTCCTGGATGTAAATCGCCACCCTTAAGTCTCTCTTGAAGTGGATCTTCAGTGGCAAGGTACCCTCCAATACTTTCACCCTGATGAAGTCCTATTCTTTACTTTTATACTCACTCTTATTCTGGTTCCCGTTCTTATGCCACCCTCTACCTCTCCCCAGCTATCTCCACCACACTATCAATCTCACTCTCTCCTAGCCATTTCTAATCCTTCTTTAACAAACAGTTGCTGGCTTTGCATTTCTCTTTCCTCCAAAATTGCCGAGGCCTTGACTTACTCACTGCTAAAAAAAGAGGACTCTGTATATTTTTAAATGGAGAGTGTTGTTCTTACCTTAATCAATCTGGCCTGGTATATGACAACATAAACTCAAGGATGGAGCCCAAAAACTCACCAACCAAGCAAACAGTAATGTTGAACCCCCTTGGACACTCTCTAATTGGATGTCCTGGGTACTCCCAATTCTTAGTCCTTTAATACCTATTTTTCTCCTTCTTTTATTTGAATCTTGTGTCTTTCATTTAGTTTCTCAATTCATACAAAACCTCATCAAGGCCATCACCAATAATTTTATACAACAAATGCTCCTTCTAACAACCCCACAATATCACCCCTTACCACAAAGTCTTTTTTCAGCTTAATGTCTCCCACTCTAGGTTCGCATGTCGCCCCTGATCCTGCTTGAAGCAGCCCTGAGAAACATCACCCATTATCTCTCCATACCACCCCTAAAAATTTTTGCTGCCCTAACACTTTACCATTATTATTTTTTTTATTAATATAAGAAGACAGGAATGTCAGGCCTCTAAGCCGAAGCTAAGCCATCATATCCCTTGTGACCTGCATGTATACATCCAGCTGGCCTGAAGCAACTGAAGATCCACAAAAGAAGTGAAAATAGCCTTAAATGATGACATTCCACCATTGTGATTTGTTTCTGCCCCACCCTAACTGATCAATGTATTTTGTAATCTCCCCCACCCTTAAGAAGGTTCTTTGTAATTCTCCCCACCCTTGAGAATGTACTTTGAGATCGACCCCCTGCCCGCAAAACATTGCTCCTAACTCCACTGCCTATCCCAAAACCTATAAGAACTAATGATAATCCCAGTACCCTTTGCTGACTCTTTTTTCGGACTCAGCCCGCCTGTACCCAGGTGAAATAAACAGCCTTGTTGCTCACACAAAGCCTGTTTGGTGGTCTCTTCACACAGACACGAATGAAATTTATCTTTCTATGTTTGGCCTATTTCATAATGTTCTCCAGGTTCATTCATATTGTCACAAATGGCAGGATTTTATTCTTTTTAAAGGCTGAATAATATTCCATTGTACATGTATACCACATATTCTTTATCCATTCATCTGTCAATGGACATGCAAGTCATATCCATATCTTGGTCCTTGTGAATAATGCTGCAGTGAACACAGGAATGCAGGTATCTCTTCAAGATCCTGATTTCACAAAGGAATTATTTCTTATTTGTCACCTTTATCCCATACAATACTCCACTCATTTAGTGAATGTGCTCTACTCACAAGGAAGGAAGGAAGGAGGGAGGGAGGGAAAGAGGGAAAGAGAGAGGCAGTGAGGGAGGGAGGGAGAGAGGGAGATCTGTGGGTTGTAGAAAGTTTAGGCACTTGGGCTTTGCATTTCTTTTATTTATTTATTTTTGAGACAGGGTCTCACTGTTGCCCAGGCTGAGTGCAATGGTGCGATCACAGCTCACTGCATCCTTGACCTACTGGGCTCAAGTGATCCTCCCCACTCTCAGCCTCCCCCATAGCTGGGACTACAGATGCATGTCACCCACCTGGCTAATTTTCTCTATTTTGTAGAAACGGAATCTCACTCTTTGGCCCAGGCAGGTCTTGAACTCTTAACTCAAGCAATCCTTCCACCTCGGCCTCCCAAAATGCTAGGATTACAGGTGTGAGCCACAGTGCCCAGCTGCAATTCTTTAAGAAGTTGTGGTTGCCTTGGAGAAATTGGAAACTCTCAGATTCTTAGGCTATCCCTATGTACTAGTTGGTAAGTCATAACTCCAGCATTGCCTACTGGGTTTCAGTGTGCATGACATCCATATGGGACAAGCCACCTGAGCTTTCTGCCAAAACTTACAGGAAAATCTGGGCTGAGCCACAAATACTATGAGCTCTAACCCAGGGACATAGCAGCTCTCCCTGTAGTTTTTGCTGATTTCTAGATGTTGTGGCTCCCTTGTCTGGGATCCGTTTGGTGTTTAGCACTTAGCCATAAATCAGCCTTGTGTCCTATGGGTAGGCTAGGGCTGGAAAGTAGAGGGAGGGAGAGCAGCTGGAGAGACCTAGAGATGTTAACTGAGAATGTGCAAACCGAGAAGGAAGACAGGAACCGAGGCTATCTACGTACCTTTTTCTAGAGACAAGTCGACTATGTAGACCTTTTTCTAAGCGGCCTGGCTGTGGCCTGTGGCCAATTAGTTGTGTCTGCAGAAGAAATTGAGCCTTTTCTCTTCTTAAGCCTCCTTCCTTCAAATTCCTAGACCTGGAGCATACCTAAACCTCAGTTTTACCCGTTTGCCTACACAGCAGAGAATGAATCACCTGATTTAGAATCAGGGAATGTGGGTTCAGGTACTGTCAGCTACTCACTGTGTGACCTTAGGCAAGTCACGTAGTCTCTCTGAGCTTTGGCTTTTCCAACAGAGTTGGAGTTATGCCTCCAGTCCTGCCACCCCGCCCCCTCTGCCCCCTCCCCCCGCACACCTCCCCTTTCCCCTCCCATAGTTGTTGGAAGAATGAAATGAGATAATAGGGTTAAAAGTGTTTTGTGAATGGTCAAGCTCTGTGCAGTTAATTGTAAGGGAGGAGGAGGAGGTTGTGGTTTCTTGAGGGGGATTTGGGTTGCATGACCCTATTGAGTAAGCCCTTCTTTCTGTGATGCCTAAAGTGCCACCAGGTGGCAGCAGGATCCTATCTTTGCTCGTCTTTAGTGGCGGATAAATCTTGGAGAAGATAGGAAAGGCCTTTGGATGCTGCTTTGCTCTATCCTGCAAAGGTTATGTGGATTTATTTCTTTACCACTGTCTACATTTCTCACTCCACCAAATCCCTCTGGTTAGTAATAAATACTTCCCCAAAGGACTCCCCCATCTCTTTTTTTTTGAGACGAAGTCTCGCTCTGTCGCCCAGGCTGGAGTGCAGTGGCACAGTAGCGAGATCTTGGCTCACTGCAAGCTCCGCCTCCCAGGTTCACGCCGTTGTCTTGCCTCAGCCTCCCGAGTAGCTGGGACTACAGGCGCCTGCCAACACGCCCGGCTAATTTTTTGTATTTTTAGTAGAGACGGGGTTTCACCATGTTAGCCAGGATGGTCTCGATCTCCTGACCTCTTAATCTGCCTGCCTCAGCCTCCCCAAGTGCTGGGATTACAGCCGTGAACCACCACACCCAGTCAGGAGCCCCATTTTTTAAACTAGAATCTCAGGACACTTTCTCCACTTTTGAAGAGGCACAAAGAAGGGACATAATTTGTGCAATATTAAACAATTAGTTCATTTGAGAAATAAGACTTCAGTTTAGGTTTCTTCCTACGGGTGTAGTCCTTTTGAAAATGTATTTTCAAGATGTTTTGAGAGGCTTGAAGCGGCTTTGTTTCTTTCAGTGGAGGGGATTTTGAGGGCCTTCTAAGACAGAGGGAAATAGGAAACCTGTCTGTAGCATTCATCTGAAAATCTTTTGAAGTGTTGCCTTGATTAAGAAACTGATTGGGGTACCTTATTAGGAACCACCAAGTATCTGAAAGGCATGTACGCTAGATGGAGTGCAACAGACACCTCAGGAGAGAGAATCCATGGTACATTGTGTTAAGGGTTGCATTTCAGAATATGGAGTTTTGCATCAGACTTGCCTTCCTGATTATATTCTCCTCAGAGGCAAATGTTCAAACGAGACTATTGTCAGTACATACTGGCTTATGGCAAAGGAAGGTGAGAATGAGGGAAGCCAGCCTTAACTATTTGGTGTTGATAATCCACATAAGGTGGCAGAGTAACAGAAATAAAAGCATATGGACTTGAGAGTCCAACAGATGCTGGTTCAAAGCCTGCCCCAGTTACTTACTTTTACAGGTAATTTTCATAGGTTCCAGTTTTCTTATAAAATGGTAGTAATAAGACCTACCTTGTTAGCTGTGTAAGCTTTGACAAGCTATTTAGCCTCTGTGTAACTCAGTTATGTCTGTATAATGAGGGTAATAATCAAATGAAAAGTCCTACTTCATGACTATGCATGACATATAATAAGCACTTGGTAAACATTAGCTGTTATTTTTGGTGTTATTATTATCATCACCATAGAGGGTTGTTAAGAGGATTAAATGAGACAGTGTATGTAAAGGTTTTAAAGAGAGTAGACACTCAATAAAGTGGTATTTATTTATATGTAACTAATAACCACAGTGATGTAGATAGTATTCACCATAAATGAACCTGCTTATGATGTAAGTACGAGAGTATTATTTTGTCTTTTGTTTTATGTTCATTCTTACTCCATTATTTGAGGATATTCTTGGCTTTTTAAAATAGGATCTATCTTTTTTTTTGTAATCTAAAGGCAATAATAATGATTAACATTTATTGACCCCTTTTTATATGCCAGACCGTGTGCTTTATGTATATTGTCTTAGGAAAATTTAGTAACTTGTTTAAGTCCATACATCTACCAAATGATAGAACTGGGAGTTGAACCCAGACAGTGTGATTCTAGAGTCTGTTTTCTTTTATACTATCCTGCCTACTTAACAAAACATTTGGACTAAGAGGATCCCATATTTTAGCAATAGAATTGTATCTTGCAGCTGAAAGATATTTAAGAATTAATCATAAAATTTGTAATACATATGAGGTGTAATAAAAATGTTCATTACCAATGATCTGGCAGATCCACTTTTGGATATCTAACCTCAGGAAATAATCCAAAATACAGTCACAGTTTTATGGATAAAGGTGTTCATCACAGTGTTATTTATATTATAATTTGGAAAAGTTTTAAGGTATTCTAAACATCTGACCAAGGAATGGTTAGTAAAAGATGGTATATCTACTTGATGAATTATTATGGAGGTCTTAATAATTGTAAATGGTGATACTGTTTACAACTTTGTAAGAAAACAGATACTGTATGTATGTGAAGTCATGAGAAGGTAAGTAATAGATGTTTTATTTTTCTTTCTTGTATGTTAATCTTTTATTTCCTTATTCCAGCAAGATGAATAGATCAAAGGGATTCTCAGTCCTTTTATACATTAGGAGTTGGGGAATTTGGATAATTTTTGTTTTTTTGAGACAGAGTCTCGCTCTGTTGCCCAGGCTGGAGTGCAATGGCGCGATCTCAGCTCACTGCAAGCTCCACCTCCTGGGTTCACGCCATTCTCCTGCCTCAGCCTCCCGAGTAGCTGGGACTAGAGGCACCCGCCACTGCGCCCGGCTAAGTTTTTGTATTTTTAGTAGAGACGGGGTTTCACTGTAGTCTCGATCTCCTGACCTCATGATCCGCCCACCTTGGCCTCACAGAGTGCTGGGATTACGGATGTGAGCCACCGCACCGGGCCCGAATTTGGGTAATTTTTAAAGGTTGAATCTTCTGTCACCAATAAGAAGTCTCAGGGAATCTTTTCTTTACTCAGCAAGTAGATTTGGCCTGTTAGTGTACACTTAGGGAGAGTCAAAAGATATAAAGTCCTGAATCTTCTAGTGAGATGCTCACAGTTTTGTTAGCAACAAGTTTGTGGCCAGGAAGCAGAGTGGTATATGTAGAATTAGAGAAGGGCTGGGCAACAGGAATAGACTTTGTATACATGCACTGAGGGGACCCAAGGACTGGAGGGACAGTGTGGCAGAGCTGAAACACAGAGGGGTTAAGTGGCATGCTTAGGGCAGCACAGTGAGACCATGGGAAGAGTTGGGATGAGAGTCCTTGGACTCCTGGCTTCCAGAGACATTGATAGTCCCCATCTCTCCAACGCCAGAGGCAGTTTTGTTGTAGTTCTAAATGTATGAGTAAGTGGATGCTCCTCGTGGCCTCTCAGAAGGATGCGTAAGCATATGAACTGTTTCCCACTAGTTGTTCTATAGAAGAATTGAGGAACCTTCACATAATACCGTAGATCAAGTTTCCACTCAGTTATTGACTTAGAAATCATATCTCAGACTCATTCCACGAAGCTAGAAGCTCAGCATTTTCATTAGGCTCTAAAATCAGATTTAACATCTGCTAGTGAAAGCTCCTGGCTGAAGCTCTTCCGGGAACAACTCGGAAATCCTGGTTTCATACGTCTCTCAATTCCTTTTAATCAGAGACAGGGTATTTTTTGAAACCATATGGGTGAGGAGGGGCTTTATCTGAAAATGTCCATGAAATGTTCCAAGGTTATGGCAGGCGTGATTAGCTTATATATGTCTTTCTAAGAGTCCGTGAGGTGAATGCTGAAGTTCCTCATCAGTTTGGGAAGGCTGAAAGCCTGTTTATTCTGTGTAATAAGATGATTGCATGCCATTTGGATACCCATTCCTCTGGAAGATCCTCACCTGAAGAGACTGGCTTAATGGTATGGTAGATAGCAGACAGAACTGTTGCTCAAGGCCAGTCAGGGATGCTGGATTTGAGCTATAGGTTTGCAAATTTATCAATCTGTCTAGTCTTTCTCAGTGACCATTTACGTACCTCCTGGATTTTTTGGAGAAGCTAGGGAATTCGATTCTGATGAAAAGGCATAGTCCTACTCTGCCTCTTTCTAAATACCTAACCATGTTGTAATTGTCTGGATTAGTGACATTGCCCCCTCAGGAAGTGCATTCATCAAGAGCAGGGATCCAATCTTAACTGTTCTCTTTATCCGCAGTGTCAGGCAGATAACTTGGCGGGTACTCAGTAAATGATAGTTGAACAATGAATGAAAGAGGATGGAATTTGAAGCTGGACAGATCAGAATTCACCACTGTGTGACTTCAGGAAACTTGCTTAATTAACAGTTTTAAAATTTGTAGATTGGAGTAGCATTACTTATTTACAAGAGTGTTTTTAGGATTAAGTTAATGAATGGAGGGACCTGTTAAGTGATGTTCCTTTGGATTCTGATACAGTAACAGTAACGAAGGTTGGAACATAGAATCACAGAATTACAAAGCAACTAAGAGAAAACTAGCCTCATTTCTGCCTGGCTAAGTCCTAATCCTTTGGATATCAGTTTAAAAATTATTTCTTCCAAGAAGTTTTTCTTATCTACTTCCTGTCCCCATTGTCCCCTGAGTAGGTTAATTCCTCCTAAGTACCTTCATAATGTTATAGTTTCTCTGTTACAGCACTTGTCACAGTTCTTTTTTTTTTTTTCTGAGATGGAGTTTCACTTGCCACCCAGGCTGGAGTGCAATGGCGCGATCTCAGCTCACCACAATCTTTGCCTCCTGGGTTCAAGTGATTCTCCTGCCTCAGCCTCCCAAGTAGCTGGGATTACAGGTGGCCACTGCCACACCTGGCTATTTTTTTTTTTTTTTTTTTTTTTTTTTGGTATTTTTAGTAAAGATGGGGTTTCACTATGTTGACCAGGCTGGTCTTGAACTCCTGACCTCAGGTAATCAGCCTGCCTCAGCCTCCCAAAGCGCTGGGATTACAGGCGTGAGCCACCACGCCCGGCCTTATCACAGTACTTTTAAAGTATTATCTCTGTTAGACTGTAAACTCCATGAGGGCAGGGATTATGTCAGTCTTGCTCACTATTGTATTTAAGCACATAGTAGACATTTATTAAATATTTATTGATTGAATGAAGCAGGGGCTTAGGAAGGATAGGTAATTTGCCCACAGCACAAGCTAGATTCCACGTCTCTTGACTCCTTGCAGCACAACTGCCTCATGGACAGGCATTTTGGATTCTCAGGTTTTTAAAAAAAGTTTTTGTTTTTTTCTCCTTCATTAAGAAAAATTATATAAGCATTGTATGTTCTTAGTAGAATATTTAGGAAATACAGTTAAGCAAAGAGACAAAAAGAAAGAGAGAAGGACTTTAGAAGGCACGGTGCAGATTTTTTTTTTTTTTGAGATGGTGTTTGCTCCCGTTGCCCAGGCTGGAGTGCAATGGCGTGATCTCGGCTCACTGCAACCTCAGCCTCCCGAATTCAAGCAATTCTCCTGCCTCAGCCTCCCAAGTAGCTGAGATTACAGGTGCCCACCAGCATGCCTGACTAATTTTTTTGTATTTTTAGTAGAGACGGGATTTTGCCATGTTGGCCAGGCTGGTCTCAAACTCCTGACCTCAGGTGACCCGCCTGCCTCGGCCTCCCAAAGTGCTGGGATTACAGACATGAGCCACAGAGCCTGGCCACGATGCAAAGATATTAAGAAAATCTTAAAGCTAGTGAATAAAAGCCACATTGTCTTAGAAGGAATGAAAAAAAAAAAGAGTTGTTTCCCAACTGAAATTATGGAAGACAATAGGATAACACCTTTAAAATAATGGAATAAAGAACTGTCAATCTGTAATTCTATATCTGGTGAAAATATTCTTTAAAGGTAAAATTTAAAAAAACATACATTCATTTTTAGACAAAGAAGTTGCTTGTTTACCCCTACTAGGCAATGAGATAAGAATAATAAATAAAAGGTTATATGTATAGGAAAGGAATATAAAATTGTCATTATTCACACACAAGGCCGAGCACAGCGGCTCACACCTGTAATCCCAGCACTTTGGGAGTCCGAGGTGGGCAGATCACTTGAGCCCAGGAATTTGAGACCAGCCTAGGCAACATGGTGAAACCCCATTTCTGCAAAAATTCAAAAATTAGCTGGGCATGGTGGCACACATTTGTAGTCCCAGCTACTCTGGAGGCTGAGGTGGGAGGATCACCAGAGTCCTGGAAGGTTGAGGCTTTAGTGAACTGTGATTGCACCACTGCACTCCAGCCTGGGTGACAAAGTGAGACCCTGTCTCAAAAAAAAAAAAAAAAAAAAAAAACCAAAAAAACCGACAAACAACCCAACATGATTATGTCCACAGAAAATTCAAAAGAAGCTACAGGTGAATCATTAGAATTAGTAAATGAATTTAGCAAGAGCTCAGAATACAAGTCAGCATAAAAATTGCTGGTATTTTAATATACCAGCAACAAATAATTAGAAAATCAATAGTACTGATTGAGTTTTACCTTAAAAAAAAAAAAAAAAAAAAGGCAGCAAGCTGGAACAAGTAGGAAAGAAATAAAGACATAAAGACACATTACCCAAAAGTCTTATCACATCACCTGGGGATAAACACTGTTAATGCTCTGGGATACTTTCTTTCAGACATTTTCCTGAGTGTTATGCACATGTGCATGCGTGTGCACACACACATAAATTAAAATATTTGTCTTTGTTGTTGAGAAATGTCATAGAAAATAGGAAGGGTTTATAACTAGAATTATTAGGAAACCAGGCTATCTAGTGACAGTGTCCAGAAGAAAGGGACACTGCTGCTGTGGAAAAGCAGAAAGCATCTTTGGAGACTCCAGGATGTAGAAAATGGCCTCCAAATCAATAACTCAATAGCTTTTACTTTTAGGCTGTATGTTCCCTTAATAGAGAAGGATTTGGCTCACTGACAAGGATAAAATTCTGCCCTGCATTGGCCTTTTAGAGAGAATCTGGTTCTTCTAATAGAATCATAATGGGGCCTGCTCTCCTGGAGGCTGGTTGCCCTGGAAGGCCTTTTGTTTCTAAAAGCTATTCCAAGAACCTGTCAAGGCAATTAATTAAAAGTTAATAGAGCATTTTCTTCGAGTCCTAGGACTTGTTCAGCTATCTTGTTGGCACAACTCTTATTGGCAAATGACATTTGAGCTATAAAAGTCCACCTTGCCCTTGAGCTTCCTTGTGACCAATGTGTGTTTTTATTTGTCCTCCTGCCAGTGTAGGTATCCTGAGCTCTTATATTTCAGATGGAAATTTAGCTTTCTGCTTCTTCAGATACTAAATCTAGAGGGTATAGTCCTCATTTACTATTCAGATCCACACACCAATTTCAAGCAAAGATTTGTCATCCCAGATGTTATTCTACACCTACAGTTTACAAGTATCTGTTGAGTTCCCCTACTTTGTGTCAGATGCTGTACTTGGCACTGGAGCTACTACAGTAAATAAGGTACAAGTCCTGCCTTTGAGGAATGCATGTTCCTTGAAGGCACACATGTAAACAGGTCTTCCTGGTACTGCATGGTAGGTATACATAGCGTGTGGGAGCAGTGACTAGGGGATCCTAATAGCCCTGGGGAATTAAGAGAATGTTGTTGAGAAATGTTTAAGTGGAATCTTCAAGTCTCAGAATTTCATGACTTATTGACGGTACTATAATCCCTGTGTAATTAGGATTATTTCTTTATGTTCTCATTCGATAATTAATGGAACATAGGTTTGAAAACATTCCGGCATTTAATAAGTAAGTAATGACTGCCTGACTTGTTTTTCGTTTTCTTTTTTTAAAGATAGGGTCTTGCTCTGTTGCCCAGGCTGGAGTGCAGTGGCATGATCATAGCTCACTGTAATCCCGAACTCCTGGGCTTAATCCTCCTGCCTCAGCCTCCTGCCTCAGCCTCCTGGTTAGCTAGGTGCATGCCATCATGCCCAGCTAATTTTTAAATTGTTTTTGTAGAGACAGGGTCTTGCTCTGTTGTCCAGGCTGATCTCAAACTCCTGGTTCAAGGGATCCTCCTGCCTTGGCCTCCCAAAGTGCTGAGATTACAGGTGTGAGCCACTGTGCCTGGCCCTAACTTGGTTTTTAAAGAAGTAACTTTCGAGATCTATATGTATTAAATTCTTTTTCCATGCCTAGCACTGGTCTTTGAAAGTTCACAGTCTAGCTGAGAACAGGGTTATTTACCTAAAATAGAGAATAGCAGGAAACAGTCAATGACCAGATGCAACAGATATGCTCTGTCACTAACATCACACATCTTTTCTTTCTTTCTTTTTTTTTTTTTTTTTGAGGTGGAGTCTCGCTCTGTCACCCAGGCTGGAGTGCAGTGGCGCGATCTCGGCTCACTGCACGCTCCGCCTCCCAGGTTCAAGCGATTCTCCTGCCTCAGCCTCCCATATAGCTGGGACTACAGGCGCCCACCACCACGTCCGGCTAATTTTTTGGATTTTTAGTAGAGACGGGGTTTCACCATGTTAGCCAGGATGGTCTCGATCTCCTGACCTCATGATCCGCCCACCTCGGCCTCCCAAAATGCTGGGATTACAGGCGTGAGCCATTGTGTCCGGCCCCATCACACATCTTTTCATTCCTCAGGGGAAACACTATCCCAGCCTAACAAGGAGCTTGATTTGGGCGCAGAAACAGGAGAGAGAGACCTGTCTTGCCTCCCTTATGCAACTGGAAATATTCGTCTTTTTCTTTCTTCAATTTATTGCATGATCACATTTATTGCGTGGGTGACTTCAGGAAGGATTTTAGGGATTCCTGGAAATAATCAATCTTGAAATACTCCCCTCTTCTCCTTTCATCTAGGATGCTTCCTCTTCTCTCAGTATATTCTCACTTATGGGTGTAAAGGTAAGTTGAGTCCTCCTTTGATATTAACTCTGCCTTCAGTTACCCTTAACTTTCCTTTAGTCAGCTTTCAACCTAGCCTGAAGGGAAGCCTTTGGCACCCTTGTGTACGTGTTGATGGGAATGTAAATTAGTACAGCCATTGTGGAAAACAGTGTGGAGGTTCCTCAGAAAATTAAAATTAGAACTACCGTGTGCTCTAGCAATACCATTCATGGGTATATATCCAAAGAAATTGAAATCAGCATATCAGGGAGATATATCTGTACTCTCATGTACATTGCAGCATTATTCATAATAGCCAAGATATGGAATCAACCTAAATGTCCATCAATGGATGAATGGATAATGAAAAAATGTGACACACATACACAGACACATACACAGATATATATCTATATACACAATGGAATACTATTTGGCTTTATAAAGAAGGAAATCCTGTCATTTGCAACAATATAGATGAACCTGGAGGACATTATGCTAAGTGAAATAAGCCAGGCACAGAAAGACAAATACTACATGATCTTAGTTTTATGTGGAATCTTAAAAAGTCGAACTCATAGAAGCAGAGAGTAGAATGGTGGTTACCAGGAGCTGAGGGGTGGTTGTGGAACTGGGGAGATACTGGTCAAAGTTTCCAAATTTCAGACAGAAGAAATGAGTACAAGAGATCTATTGTCTCTCATGGTGACTGCAGTTAATAGCGATGTATTGGATTCTTGAAAATTGCTAAGAGAGTAGATCTTAAATATTTTCACAACAGAAAGTGATAAGTATGTGAGATGATGGATATGTTCATGAGCTTGATTTAACCATTTCATAACATTATACATATATCAAAACACATTGTTCACTATAAATATATATGATTTTTGTCAACTATACTGTAATTTTAAAAAGTAAATTAGAAAAGAAGGAAAGACTTCAAAACCAAGACATTGAATTACTCCCCTGGTATATTGTAAATGCTTTAAAGCCTCAGCTTGGTTGTAAATTCTTTAAAGCTGTGTCTTGTACTTTTTCTATACCAAATGCAAAGCTAAGTATATAGTAAGGGCTTAATATATTTTTCTTGATGTATCATTCTACAAAAAACAAAGCTTACAGGAATAGAGATTGACTCTGTTCATTATGCTGATGAACTATGCTGTTCAGGCAGAGAGGAAACTTAGGGAACTTGTTGCAAGAATGTTTTAGCATTTTCTCATTCAGCTCTGGTTTACTGGACAGACATACTCAGGATAGTTTACTAATTCTTTGAGGACATAAACACTTATTCATTCTACTAATAGTCTTCTTTTCTAGAAGCTTTTAAAGATATGAGAAATTATTCTCAATCCAAAATGATTTGAGGTTGGGGGATAGGAGGTTTTTGGAGTGCTGGCTAGAGGAACCTGTTTCCAGGACTATCTGGCAAACATGAAAGTCCAGTCTCCTAAAAGGCTTATCTGGCAACTGGAGAGAGGGAGGTGAGACCTTGTTTCATACACCAGTTTGCTCAATGATAGACCAAATTGATGTGAACTATCCACAGATACTGCAAAAATAGAGGAAATAAAGGCTGATTTTCTGAAGTCTTTCCGTGTTTCCTCTCATATATGAGTTTTATCCACAATATTTGGTTTATGTTTCCATTATACCTTCTTCTCGAAGTAGCTGCTTATAGACTTGTGTTCACCCACCTGTCAGAATGTAAGCCCCTTAAAGGTGAAGGCATGCATTAAAAATACATTTAATTCACTACTTTTTTGAGGTAAACATAAACACAAGAAAGACTATTATTGATAGTTATACCATTTGCTCAAGAAAAGTTGAAAAGAAAAAACAAAACATCTTTATGGAAGACAATTGCTCTTATCGAGGAAAGAACACCATACTATTTAGTCATATACAGGAGATCTCTTCTGCATGTTCAGGGTGCAAGTTGGGATTAGAGGAGACTGGGTATATGTATGTGGGTGAGAGGAGGGAGGAATATTAGAATTTGATGCCATTTCCTGCTTTTGCTGGTGTGTTAGTTTGTTCTGAGTTGCTATAAAGGAATACCTGAAGCTGGGTAATTTTTATTTTTATTTATTTTTATTTTTTATTTTTTTTGAGATGGAGTCTTGCTCTGTCGCCCAGGCTGGAGTGCAGTGGCTGGATCTCAGCTCACTGCAAGCTCCGCCTCCCGGGTTTACGCCATTCTCCTGCCTCAGCCTCCCGAGTAGGTGGGACTACAGGCGTCTGCCACCTCTCCCGGCTAGTTTTTTGTATTTTTTAGTAGAGATGGGATTTCACCGGGTTAGCCAGGATGGTCTCGATCTCCTGACCTCATGATCTGCCCGTCTCGGCCTCCCAAAGTGCTGGGATTACAGGCTTGAGCCACCACGCCTGGCCTGAAGCTGGGTAATTTTTAAAGAAAAGAGGTTTATTTGGCCCGTGGTTCTGCAGGCTGTATAGGCATAGCACCAGCATCTGCTCAGCTTCTGGTGAGGCCTCAAGAAGCTTACAGTCATAGTGGAAGGTGAAGGGGGAGCTGGCATATGACATGGCGAGAAAGGAAGCAAGAGAGAGGAGGAGGTGCCAGACTCCGTAGACAACCAGCTCATCTGAACTAACAGAGTGAGAACTCACTCATCACTAAGGCAGTGGCACTAAGCCATTCATGAGGGATCTGCCCCCATGATCCAACACCTCCCGTCAGGCCCCACCTTCAGCATTGGGGATCACTTTCCAACGTGAGATTTGGAGGAGACACACATCAAAACCACATCAAGTGGTTTGATCAGAATCATTTTAGTAATGGCAACTAGAATCATATTTCTTTTCTTTTCTTTTTGTTTTTGAGATGGAGTCTTGCCCTGTTGACCAGGCTGGAGTTCAGTGGCACGATGTCCACTCACTGCAACCTCTGCCTCCTCAGTTCAAGGGATTCTTCTGCCTCAGCCTCCTGAGTAGCTGGGATTACAGGTGCTCACCACCACACGTGGCTAATTTTTGTATTTTTAGTAGAGATGGGGTTTCACCATTTTGGCCAGGCTGGTGCAAACTCCTGACCTCAAGGGATCTGCCCACCTTGGCCTCCCAAAGTGCTAGGATTACAGGCGTGAGCCACCATGCCCAGCCTAGAATCGGCATTTCTTTACCAAGTAAGTAAAGTAACATTTACAGCTACTGCCATGAGATGGTTAGATTTTATTTCGTTTGTGTGTTCTGCAGTGCTTTTGTTGTTCTTTATTCCAAAATGATAAAACAGAGAAGAGAAATCCTGAAGAGAATGAATAAAGAGAGAATAAGGGAAGAAGGGAAGGAGGAAGAGAGAAAGAGATTTTCAGGAGAGGAAAATGTGAAAGCTAATGTGCAAGAAAAAGCACAATAGAAAAATCACAGGTGTTCACAGAAATATTACTTTTTATTCAAAAGAAAATACAGTTACTTTTTTTTTTTTTTTTTTGAGACAGGGTCTCACTCTGTCACCCAGGTTGGAGTGCAGTGGTGTGATCATGACTCACTGCAGCCTCGATCTCCCAGGCTCAGGTGATCCTCTCATCTGAGTAGCTGGGACTACAGGTATGCATGACCACACCTGGCTAATTTTTTGTATTTTTAGTAGAGATGGAGTCTCACTGTGTTGCTCAGGCCGGTCTTCAACTTCTGAGCAAAAGTGATCCTCCCACCTTGGCCTCCCAAAGGGCTGGGATGACAGGTGTAAGTTGCTGAGTCCAGCTTACAGTTACATTTTTAACATACAAATAAGCTGCAGTTCAAATTTGATAGATACAGGGGAGGTTTGTTCTAGGTTGCGGAAGGGCTCATCAGTGAGGTGGTAGGACAGGAAGAAGGGAATAGACAGCAGAAGGGAAAACAGCCAAATCAGTGTGATGCTCCAGTAGGCATGAGTCACACTGGGCTTCCAGCCACGGGGGTTCACAATTAGCTGATATCTTTCGACAGCAATGAGTACAAGTGAGAATATGGACACAGAGATTGAGACACTCTGCACATAGGATGTGAGTTTGCACATGGTATCCCCAAATATCTAGTGGTCCATCAGAGTGTAGATGATAGTAAAAGGGATGCACATGACACACACCAAGATATCAGAGAGGGAGAGATTGATAATCAGTATGCTGGTGAAATTCTGAGCTTTTCTGTGCTTCTTAAAGATGATGATGATGAGAGAGAGGTTTCCAAAAAGGCCCCCAATTAAGACCACAGTATAGGCTATAAGTAATAGGAGTAAAGCTGGAGAAGGGGGTTGACAGGACTCAAAGTAAAAAAATGCTGAGTTGTTCTTTGTGCTGGTTGTATTAGATGCTGGGTGGTTTAGGGAAACTTCCATTTTGTCAGGATTGTAAGAAGAGATTTTATAAGCTTATTTGTCTTGTGGGTGGATATTTTGACCATTAGTTCTTGGAAGGCACTTTGTTCTGAGGCATCTGATGAGAAATTAGTAGGGTTTAATCTTCCCTGATCTGTGTCTGTATTTGATGGAAACACGTGAATGACTTGAGCATGCTCTTGAGACCCTAAAAAATGAAACAGAACCCAGAATATTAATGCAAGTTCTTAATATGGATAATTCTCTAGGGGTAGCAAAGCCCCTGAGAGGACAGAGAACAAATATCCAGGGGATCGCTCTGTACCTTTACTCTCCTCTCATCTCATCTCAGGTGCTTTCTTTGTCCCGCTAGTTTAGTCTTTAGAGCTCATGAGGCAAGGAAGGTAACAGCATCTTGTTAACTATAGAAGCAGCCAAATGTGTTTCTATCCCTATCAACTTCTGTTTTTCTTTTTTTTCTTTTTCGACACAGAGTCTTGCTCCGTCACCCAGGCTGGAGTGCAGTGGTGTGATCTCTGCTCACTGCAACCTCCACCTCCCAGGTTCAAGCGATTCTCCTGCCTCAGCCTCCCGAGGCAGGAGATGGGGACTACAGGAGACTGGGACTACAGGTGCGTGCCACTATGCCCAGCTAATTTTTTGTATCTTTAGTAGAGGCAGGGTTTCACCATGTTAGCCAGGATGGTCTCGATCTCCTGACCTCGTGATCTGCCCACCTCAGCCTCCAAAGTACTGGGATTACAGGCGTGAGCCACCGCACCTGGCCAACTTCTATATTTTTTTAGGGTCACCTGACTGTGCACCCACTTGCTTCAATGGACTATAAAAAGTCAGGAGGATAGGGATTGTGTTGTGGAGGCCTGAGTACTGTGTTTGAAGTTGGATTCTGTTATGGTTTGTTTGAATGTTTGTGTTCCCTCCAAAATTCATGTTGAAACTTAATCCCCAGTGCAGCAGTATTAAGAGGTAGGGCCTTTAGGAGGTGACTAGGCCGTGAGGGCTCTGCCCTCATGAATGGATTAGGAGGCCCTAAGTGAGTTCGCCTCTTCTGTCCCTTCTGCCATGTGAGGACACAGCAACAAGGTGCCATTCTGGAAGAGAAGAGCCCTCACCAGACACTGAACCTGTTGGCACCTTGATCTTGGACTTCCTAGCCTCCAAAACTGTGAGAAATAAATTTCTATTGTTTATAACTCTGTGATATTTTGTCTGTGTTATTTTGTTAAAGCATCACACATGGACTAAGACAGGTTCCAGTTGGAGCGTCACTTCTTGGTATCTGTCTGAATTTGATGTAGGTCAGTTACCCTTCCTCCTCAGTTTTCTTATCTGTAAAACAGGGATAGATAATATCTATCTATCTGAGTAGTTGTGAAGATTAAGTGAGAACACACATCTGAATTTGTCCCTCAGCCCCAACATAGAGCACATAGTAGGTACTCAGTATATGTATGTTGAATAAAATTTGTCAGTTCTACTGCCCAGAGACAGTCTACAGCCTTTAGTTTGGGAGCCAGAATTACAGAACATGTCTGCTATGGAATAGCATATGCCTTCTCTTCTTTTCACTTCTTCCACTCTCTGGGATTGAAGCCATAGGCAGTTTCTGGGTACATTGCTCAGATTTTGGAGATCAAGGCAAGGAAGGCAGCCAGTGTCTAGTGAGCTATTACCCAGAATTAACTTCATTTAAAAAGCATTTCAGGCCGGGCGCGGTGGCTCAAGCCTGTATTCCCAGCACTTTGGGAGGCCGAGACGGGCGGATCACGAGGTCAGGAGATAGAGACCATCCTGGTTAACACGGTGAAACCCCGTCTCTACTAAAAAATACAAAAAAAACCTAGCCGGGCGAGGTGGCGGGCGCCTGTAGTCCCAGCTACTTGGGAGGCTGAGGCAGGAGAATGGCGTAAACCCGGCAGGCGGAGCTTGCAGTGAGCTGAGATCCGGCCATTGCACTCCAGCCTGGGTGACAGAGCGAGACTCCGCCTCAACAACAACAACAAAAAAAGCATTCCTCCAGTTCTTCCTTCCTGCAGATCCCTTCTTCTAACTTCCAGAGGAAAAGCAGGCTCTGATTCTATGGCTCAGCATAGTTTAGGGTGGTTATATTCAGTAGAATTATTCATACCACGATGTACAACAGGCTTGAAGGATTCCTTGCCATTCAAAGTGCTGGGATTTCTGGCCCAAAGAGAAAACTTGGAAAGACAGCAAAGGGGGAAAAAAACCTCATCTTGGTTTATTCTTTAGGAGTTTGAGGAAAACAACATAAATAATGTTGATAAAGGGAACTGAGCAATAGGAATGAAAGGGAATGCAATTTTGTTTGCTATTTGAAATTATGATGGCCTGTTCTCACATTCCCTCTGAGATCTAAGGCTTAACAGTTTCTTATTGGAAAGAAATCACCTTAAGAATACTTAGGTCTGTCATGGTTTCAACAATGAAAAACACAATGAGGAACAGCATAAAAATACCACAGATTAACTGGGCATGGTGGTGTGCACCTGTAGTCCTAGCTACTTGGGAGGCCGAGGAGGGAGGATCCAAGGAACTGATCTGTGGCTCAGATGTGTTAAAAGAAAAACTTCAGCTGAATTAAATTTGAAGGAGTTTAACTGAGCAATGAACGATTTGTGAATTGGGCAGCCCCCAGAATCACAGCAGATTCAGAGAGACTCCAGGGATGCCTTGTGGTCAGAACAAACTTACAGATAAAAAAAAAGGGAAATGATGTCCAGAAATTGGAGATGAGGTACAGAAACAGCTGGATTGGTTACAGGTTGACGTTTACCTTCTTTGAACACAGTTTGAATGCTTAGCAGTCTATGAGTGGTTGAAGTATGACCGCTGGGACTGGCCAAGACTCAGCTATTGTTACAGGCGCATACTCCTAAGTTAGGTTTTCAATCTTGTCTGCCTATTAAGCTAGGTTACAGTTCATCCACAGGGACTCAAATGTAGAAGTACGGAGTCCTTCTCAAGCTATATTTAGTTTGCTTTAACAGACACTGTGGTAATATGTGAAATAGCAAAATTTACAAATAATGGTATTCAAAAGGAAAGTTTAAGGCCTGGATGACTCATGAGACCCAGAGTTCACAGATATTGACCAAAGGAGAATTTCAAGTCAAATTTAAGCTCTCTATACAGTTGATAGATTAGAACTATACATGAGAGATAGAAAGCTTTGATTTCTAATTAGAGGCCTCCTGGGAAGCAAGCCTCACTTGAAGGAGGATAGGAATGAAAGGAAATAGGCATGAACTGCATATGTAGTTTGGTAAACTAGAATGAGCACTATATTTCGTGTCAGGAGACGTGTCCTGTTGTTTACTAGCCGTTTGATCTTGGGCAAGGCACTCTTCTCTTGGCCTCAATTTCTCTATCTGTCCAATGAAATAAAAAATAGCCTCCCTACTTCATACCTTGTTATAAAGGCCAATGAAATAATATATTTAAAACATTTTGAGAGGATTGAAAAATGACCTATCGGGTAGTATGCTTGTTACCTGGGTGATGAAATAATCCATACACCAAACCCTCATGACATGCAATTTACTTTTTTTTGTTGTTTGTTTTTTGTTTTTGAGACGGAGTCTTGCTCTGTCACCAGGCTGGAGTACAGTGGCATAATCTTGGCTCACTGCAACCTCTGCCTCCTGGGTTCAAGTGATTCCCCTGCCTCAGCCTCCCAAGTAGCTGGGACTACAGGCACGCACCACCACACCCAGCTAATTTTTTTTGTATTTTAGTAGAGACAGGGGTCTCACCATGTTGGCCAGGATGGTCTCCATCTCCTGACCTTGTGATCTGCCCACCTTGGCCCCCCAAAGTGCTGAGATTATAGGCGTGAGCCACTGCACCTGACCAACATGCAGTTTACCTATATAACAAACTGCACATGTGCCCCTGAACTTGAAAGTTTTTTAAAAATTAAAAAAATTGTATAAACTGTTAAATCCTGTTCAAACCCAAGTGCTCATTATCGTTGTTGTTATTCTTGTTGAATGTCTCAGACAGTTGGACTGAACTGATCCAATCCTCATCCTCCAAAGAGCTATAAGTGCTTTCATATCTGCTATGCTGTTTATTTCTCCATCACCAGTTGTGTTAGTGAGGAGTGGGATTGTTATAGTTCCATTTCATAGAGGGAAAAACCAAAGTACACAAAAGTCCAAGGAGTTAGCTAAAACCAAACAAACCCAGCAAAGTCTTGTGTGTTTTTTCTTCCAACTCTTATTATCTACAAGAAAGAAAAGCTTCCTATGAATCTTGCAGGTTTTCTCTTTACAGATATGAAAACTCATATAATTTTGCAGGGTTCCTAGCAGATAGAGATGAGAATAAACATCGGGAGCCCTTGTGTTGCCTATTCTTGTCAATCTGGGCTGACTTCATAGTGAATGGGGATTATCTCAGTTTGGAGCTCAGAAAAGCCTGTAGGTCTGAAGGGCCTCATCTTAGGAGGGAATCAAAGGAGAGTGCTGGAGTTACATTATCCAGCACCCTCTACACCATACAGAGAAGATTAAATAGGAAAATGCCCAAATACAGACTTTAAATGGCAATGTGGGATTTACACTTTACATACTTGGTAACTATTAAGTTAAAATATTTAAATCCTGCCTATCTGGAAGCAAAATACTAAGCCCTGGTTCATAAAAAAATTCTTGGGATACATTTCTATTTTAGGAGAGTTCATCTTTGGCTTGTTTGGTTGGAATTGACCCATGGAAGTGAGATCTCAAATTATCAGGCGACATTTTGCTAAAAAATATTAGTAGCATATGGCAGCAATTAATCCTAAACCTTCAACTTGATTGTATCTAGCTCATGAGGCACCTGCTTTGAACTAATTCAGTTTATGCCTTTTAATGTAAAAGTACAACATTATGTTAATTTTTTTGGGTAGTTTTGTGTTTAAAGTTTTAAGATGAACAAAATAAGAGCATAATTCCACCAAAGTTTTTATGTGCGTATTTATTTCTGCATCTGAGTGTCATTTTGTTAGTGTGTATCTTTCTTCTGTCTCTTTAGTCATATAATTCTTTTTTTGAGGGGGAGGCAACTGGGGGTAGAGTTTGTGTGTGTCTGCCTTTTGGTCTGTTTTTTTCATTACCATTTATTCTCTTCCTCTCTTTCTGTCCATCTGTTTTATTCTCTACTCTTGTTTTCCCCCTTTCCCTTAATTGTCCATAGCATAGAAAAATTGTATTTTACATTATTTGTTCTATTTCATTTGGGGCTATGGTGCTTTGATCTGAAAGAGACTATAAAGGTCCGCTAATATATTCCTTCCATTTGGCAGATATTGCAGCATTGCAGTTAAATATTAGTAGAACAGGGACCAGAGCCCAAGTCTTCTGGCTTCCAGAGAGTTCTGTGTTCTTTCCATGATTTTCTATTGCCTCCTGTTTTATAGTTCTTATAACAAGTTCTGTATTTCCTGTTCTTAATTTTAAAAGCAAAGAAGTAGAACATTTTCTATTTGTTTTATGTGAACAAAATTCTGTTATGTAACTTCAGAGAGTTTATGGCTTTGGGTAAAGTTTTGTACATCTCCCAACCCCGAGTATATATGTGAGGATCCCAAAATAGGGTAGGACCACACTGTGAGCATCTCTCATAGAATTCTCTCTCCTTTTTCTTAAATCTCTAAGAATACAGATTCTGTGGTTGTGCTGATACAGATAATGTCTCATACTCTTCAGGGCTTAATGATTTTTAAAGCACTGCATTGTTCATTGATTAATTCAACAATAATTCATGTGCTGACAAGGCTTGCTATCTTACTTGATCTCTACAGTAGCCCTGTACTCTAGATAGGAATGATACTTTATTTCTGATTTACAAACATGGAAACTACGATCTAGTGGACTGGCTCATGGTTGTGTAGTTAGCTGCAGAGCCAGGAACAGACGTCTACTTCCTAAATCATATACAAAACAATATTTCTAGTTTATTTGGTCATTTCAATTTTTAAAAAAATCAGTCAAATTAATCATTTGTGTTCCATGAAAACAAATAGACTAGAATCTCTGTAAAGGTACATCTTAGAGCTTACCCTAAGAACAAAGTACTACATTAAGTAACCACACTAAGCATCAAGAAACAAATGCCTAATCTCTTACAGCGTTATTAAAAAGTATAATTGGCCTGGTTATTCAACATCATGCAAACCTCCTTAAGTTATTCAACTATTCACCTATTCCAAACATCAAATTTCATATCTATCTATTGCAGAAGTGTGTGCTGTCTTTTAAGACTTGAGGATTACATTTGACCCAACCATTCTTTTATTACATGTACTTTGATTTTCTCTGCTGAAAATGATTTATATATATATTTTTTTTCCTCGAATTTGACCATTGCCTGAACCCATATAAAGTGGTAGTGGAAAATATACACGCTTCTCAAAGCTACTCTTTTAAAAACAAGCCAACACAGCTTGTCTAAATTGACTTTGATTTTCTTTGAAGGTTAATAACCGAACTTATCATTTTAGGAATGTGGGGGTTTTCAGTTCTTTAAAATAATAAAACATTAAGTGCATTAAGAAAGGAGATCTCAACTCTGCCAGTGAAAATAAGTATACCAGATTTTTAAGATTATTTACTAAAAGATAAACAAAAGTAATTAAAACCCCATTGTGCCAATACTAGCTTTTGGTGATTTCTTTTTATAATTTTCTTACAGTAGTGCATTCTACAACTGTAGGGTTTTTTCCAAATCATATACGTAAAAAGGCATCTAGTACAGTTTAGCCTAAAAGCACTATATTTCCAATTTTTAATGATCCTCACTTATTTTTAAAACTGGATTATTCTAACATGAAATACACATTGGATAAACACATTTGCAATATTTTTCTTAAGCATTTTAGAGGTTTGTTTCCCATTTTCTTACCTGTCGGAAATTTCCAGCTTTTTTGCTATTCTTTTCATCTTCTGTTGTTTTCTTTCTTCATTTCTATTATTATTATTTTTTAAAGTTTATGACATGTTAGCCTCTTCTCAAAAAGTCATAACATCTCCCATTCTTTCTTGGATTATTTATCCACTAGACAATCTGTAGCTTCATTTCAGACACTGATCCCTGCAGTTGGAATCATTGCACAGAGGAGTGAGCTTTGGAATCCAGTGGGCACTGAAGGCCACTGAAGAGCCGGAAGGGAGGAGTCAGAAATCTCAGCAGCAGTGACATTAGGTGGAGCTGTTTAAAAGGTATTTTCAAAATGTCACTTTCAGTCATCTTGTAGAGATGATAATAAGAGTGCATCTTGAAAATCTGTGACATTTTCTGGCATATATATATACTTTAAAAATTAGCATTGCCAAAATCAGACATTTAACATAAATATTCCTGGAAAATTATTAGTAAACATTAATGATGGTTCTTAGAGCATTTACTGCATTTACTGTTAGTTAAGGGATGGACACATAGAGGGCAACAACACACACTGGGGCCTTTCGGAGGGTAGTAGGTAGGAGCAGGGACAGGATTAGGAAAAATAACTAATGGGTACTAGGCTTAATATCTGGGTGATGAAATAATCTGTACAACAAACCCCCGTGATACCAGTTTACCTATGTAACAAACCTGCACTTGTACCCCTGAACTTAAAAGTTTAAAAAAAGAGATGGTGCTATTCCAGATTTTGCAGTAATTTATAAGATTAATAAAAACACTTCTAAAATGGAAATTAACCCCAAGTTTCTGGGCAAGTATGTATTATAAATATAAGATTTTTATCAACTACTTCGGAGCTGACAGCAGCTGTGCTGCTTATAGACTATAGATGAAAGTGGGGACTAAAAAGCGCTTTTCCTGTATTTGAAAAATTATTATTGTAAGGGGCCTATTTCTCATCATTATAAAAGACTCAAAAAGTAAGATTTATATTAAATATAAGAAATATTTTCTTATAATGAGTGTTTGAAGACTTTTGAAAACAAGGTTGTAGAAAATTGAGTGTAGTTGAAAATATTTGTGGCATGGTCTAGTGGATGAGCACACAACATTTTCAAATATTACATTTCCTAAGCCAAGGACTCAGTGATAGAGCCCCACATTTTAGTACCAAGCCATGTGATTCAATTCTGTTTCCCTACCCAAATACATCCAACTACCCAAAAGAAAGTCAAAATGTCCAGGTAGTCAACAACATTGACATTGTGTATCTGTGTTTTATAGAATCCTGCCGGGTCACTGGCTGTGTGGACTTGCAGGCAGAGTAGGAGCAGGATGTGTACTACGGACGTGAAGCCAATCTCCTCCTCTGTAAGAACTTGAAGAGCAGATACTGTCAAAGCAGTTTAGTGGCTTGTATTTCTTTCCCCAGTCAGCTTTTAGCGGTGTCCCATTACTTATTTACCTGTTTGTATTTAAAATACAGAGAGCAGCAAACTTTGGAAGATTGTAGGGCTATTGAAAAGTACATTTTCCGTACATAGAATATTGGCAAAAGCTAGTGGTGCCACAGATTTGGTGGATGTTAAGAGATCATTTTAGTTATTTGTGATGATGATGAAGATTTTGAGAGTCAGCTTGAGTGGGAGAGAGCTAGGTCTGAATTTGGATTCTTCAGCATTACCTAGCTGGGTGATCTTGAGCTTCTCTCTAACCTTTTTAATTTTAATTTAATTTTATTTTTTGCCATCCAGTTCTGCCCCAAAAGGAGGAAGTAATAGATCTTCCTTTAATAACTTCCCAAAGCGTTACAAATAAAAAAAAGGAGCCTAAAGCATTGCGGGGGTGGCTGAACGCAGAGCAGGAAAGGATTTGCTCCTCTGCTTTCTAAGCTTTTGATTCCTTTCCTGTGAGGTGAATATAGCCACCTATCCTGCAGGATTATTTTGAAGATTAATGATAGAACATAGTAGATATTCAATAGTTAGTAGTTGTTACTGTTGTTGTTATTGTTTAGAATTTCCCTTAGTAGAAACATATAATTTGAGTTAATAACAGAATTTATTGTTTATTATTCCAAAGAAAGTCTGTAATGAGTGGAAAATTAAGAAATGACAAAACCAGAGTCGTTTTTTAAAAAAATGTAAGGGGATGTTTGGTGTAAATCTGTGTTCTGAGATGGAAGGTCCACTCTTGTTAACATTTTTGCTCACCTAGGTACACATAGAAAGTTGTTATAATCTGGTGTAAACAAATGATGAGGGGCTAACACAATGTCCATTTATTTGTTTTCCTTTTCAAAGACACTGCTTTGTCATCAAGGTTGGGTGTGCTTAGGAACTACGGTATATATATAAATGCAAGCCTACTAATTAATACTTCTGATTTCTCTGGAATCACCAGGAATACATTAATGCCTTCAAGAAAGATGAAATGGAAAAAAGGAATGTTTAGATGGAAAGACTGAATATTATAAAGGTTTTGTTTCTTCCCAAGTTAAATTGTATTTATAATTCAATTCCAATGAAAATCCCAAGAGGGGTTATAAAAAATTACCTATAAAAGATTCGTAAGTGCAAATAGCTTTGAAAAATGGAATAATTAAAATGAAAAGCATGACTAACAACACCAAATATTTTAAAATATTATAAAGTGTGAATAATTAAATCAATGTAATGCTCGGCCAAGAATTAGCAGACAGATCAAGGAATGGAATAGACAGAAATAGACCCTGGTATATATAACATGTTAATATATGAAAGCAGTGAGGATTGCTTTTTTTTTTTTTTTTTTTTTGAGATTGGGTCTCACTCTGTCACTCAGGCTGGAGTGCAATAGCATGATCTTGGCTCACTGCAACCTCCGTCTCCCGGGTTCAAGCAGTCCTCCTGCCTCAGCCTCCCGAGTAGCTGGGACTACAGGTATGTGCTACCATACCCAGCTAATTTTTGTATTTTTTGTAGAGATGGGGTTTTGTCATGCTGCCCAGGCTGGTCTCGAACTCCTGGCCTCAAGTGATCTGCCCGCCTCGGCCTCTCAAAATGCTGGGATTACAGGCGTGAGCCACCATTCCCCGCCAGCAGTAAGGATTTCTGGGGAAGGAATGAATTATTAAGTAAATATTGCCAGAATAGTTAACTAGCTGCTTAGAAAAAATATTAATTTAGTTTTGTAGTGTATACTACAATAAATTCCAGGCAAAAGAATTTGAGAAGACAGACTCAAAAATATTTTAGTAGACAATACAAGAAAATATAGAAAATAGGTGGCTGATGCCTGTAATCCTAGCACTTTGGGAGGCTGAGGAGGGCAGATCACCTGAGGTCCCAAGTTTGAGACCAACTTGACCAACATGGTGAAACTTCGTCTCTACTAAAAATTGCAAATATTAGCCACGTATGGTAGTATGTGCCTATACTACCAGCTACTCGAGAGGCTGAGGCAGGAGAATCACTTGAACCCAGGAGGCGGAGGTTGCAGTGAGCCAAGATCATGCCACTGCACTTTTGGGGTCAAGCGATCCTCCTGCCTCAGCCTCCTGAGTAGCTGGGACTACTGGCATGCACCACCTTGCCTATTTAATTTTAAATTTTTTATTTATGGAGGGAGGTTCTTGCCATGTTGGCCAGGCTGGTCTCAAACTCTTGGTCTCCAGCAGTCCTCCCGAACTGGTCTCCTGAGGCACTGGCATTGCAGGTGTGAGCCACCTTGCCTGGCCAAATAGAAACTCTTTGAAGGCAAGAAATATGTCTTATCTACTGTTGTGTCTTTAGTGTTACTGCATAGTTTCTGGCACATAGCAAGTCTTTGGTGAATATTTGTTGAATGAATGAATGAATGAATAAGCTTAAAATCAAAAGAAGAAAATACAAGGGGAAAACTTGAGATGCCTATTTAAAAATTTTTTAACTTTCTTGAAAAACTCAATATGTAAGTTAAGACACAAAAATGGAAGTAATCACAATAAATATGATGCAAAAGACAATATTTTTCTTTATGGAGCATATATATGAATCACCAAGAAAATAGATATTAGTATCTATTAGTATGTATGGACAATTAACAGAAGAGCAAATAAAGACTAACAAATATTTGCAAAAAAAGGTTCTGTTTCACTAGTAGAGAAATAGAAAACAAAACAGCAATGAATTATTTTCATTTATCAGATTATCAAATACTGGAAAAAAGTCATGAATACCTGATACACTGATAATGGAGGGTGAAAAGGGCACTTTATACATTATTGGTGGACATATAATGTAGAATACCTTATTAGAAAAAACTGGTGACAAACATTCAAGGTATTTAAAAAATACGTATTTTCTTGGTTTCCATAGTCTAGTTCTACCCTAAGGAAATATTAGGAAATGCAGATAAAGATTTATAAATAAAGATATTCATCACAATGTTATTAGAGTAGTAAGAAACCAAAGATCAACCTAAACCTCCAACATTAGGGGAATGGTTAAGCAAATTAGAGTATAAGTCTGCATATGACTTATGCAGCCTTTGCAAATGATATTTAGGAATAATAAAATAATATGAGAAATGTTTATGATGTAAAGTTAAATGAAAAATGAATGGTATAAAATCATGGTTCACAGTATGATCTCAAATAGGCAAGGCAGCATACACAATAAGGGAAATATAACAATGTTAATAGTTTAGGGTTAGGATTATGGGTGACTTTCATACTTTATACCATTTTATATTTTTGTAGTTTTTAAAGTTTTTTATAATGAACATATATTACTTCCATAATTGAAAAACAAGTTTTGTTTCTTTTAAAGCATACAGTGTTGGATATAGTTCTCTCTGTCCTGTAATCGTTGGTGATAAAACTTAGTGAACAATAGGGTTTTGTTTGCCTCAAGTTAAAATTCTCTGCTTTAATTGCAAAAGTTAATTTATAGGCCAGTAATCTTATACAGCAGGCAGTTTGGTTGATAAAAGTATCCAAAGAAAGAACTGAGTATCTGACTTTTCTTACCTCTCCAGAGCCTTTGTAACATTGATTTCTGCTCTCTCATTATATTGTGTTTTATTTTTAGTTATAAAATATGTTTTATTGCCTTTAATCTGATATACCTTTATAAGCTTGAATTAAGACACGAGATGATTTTCTGAACCCAGGTTTTTACCATATTAGGGAAAGTTAAGATTGAAAAATACAAGTAGTAGGTTCTAAACTCCCAGTCATCCATGTTATAATTAGTCAATTATTGCAGAAACTTGGTAGAGAAAGGTTTCCTGTTTTCTTTTCTCCCCCACTACAGCCATCTTTACTTCTGTCAAGAACTCTTCTGACTTTGTTAACAGCTCTCTCATTATATACATTTTAAAAAGAAAAGCTGTTATCAGTCTGCTCGAATTTTTTTTTTTTCTTAGATTTCAGTAGATCCTGGGTGAAATATTCACTAAAGTTTAGAGTATCACCTTAAGACCTGGGCAACAGGGGCCCCTGCTTTGGATCTTACTTAAAGGACGCATATATCACAAATGTTCAAAATATAAGTGTCATTTAAGATCCAGCACTAAGTGGCATAGTACAGTTTGTAATCCAAATGTCCACTGTAGTGACCTAACACCATTCAGGCTCCAGATAACACTTTCCTCCATCTCTTGCCGTGTGCCATTGAAGCAAAAAGTGATTCTGTGTGAATGTCATGAAGGTTATGGGCTGTTGATGCTGGTTATGGACACTGCTTTGGAGTATGGGGAGGATTTGAGTGACATAAGTTCTTAGGTGAGGGAAAAGACAAATTAGCACAAACGCAGTAGATTCTTGCACATTGAAGTAATATTTCGCAGGGCTGCTGAGCATCCATTTTCTTGTTTCTTTTTGTATTCCAGTATGTGGTTCTGGAGATATAAATTAGGATGATATTTGTAACAGTGGCTCATGGCAGTTGAAGAATATTTTGCAATGTTAAACAATTCATATTACTCTTAAATTTTATGTGTGAAGGTGCTGATATTGTGGACATTGGCCGTAGATGAGCCTTGAACTCTAGAATTGTGAGTAGTTCTGTATTCGTAAAAATACATAATAGGACTTAGCTTTTTAAAAAATCACATTAAAGTTTAAACTTTATTATGATAAATTTACTTAACATTTGGTAATTGTTAATTATAATTTGTATTTTGTCTTTGAGTTTTTATAGATAATTTTGAATATTTTAGAAAAAAGATAACATATGATAGCTGGGCACAGTGGCACATATCTGTAGTCCTAGCTACTCGGGAGGCTAAGGTGAAAGGATCACTTGAGCCCAGGAGTTTTAAGTCCAACTTGGGTAACATAGTGAGACCCCATCTCTTAAAAAAAAAAAAAAAAAAGGTCTGTCCAAGCCCAGACAAAGTCTTCACTCCTTCCCGAGGCCCGAGGAAGCCCTCTCTCCCCAGACATGGCCAATAAGGGTCCTTCCTATGGCATGAGCTGCGAAGCTCAGTCCAGAATTGAGAAGAAGTACGACGAGGGACTGGAGGAACGGCTGGTGGAGTGGATCATAGTGCAGTATGGCCCTGATGTGGGCTGCCCAGACCGTGGGCGCCTGGGCTTCCAGCTCTGGCTAAAGAATGGTGTGATTCAGCAAAAGAAACTACCATCAGAGTGAACAGGCAACCTACAGAATGGGAGAAAATGTTTGCAATCTACTCATCTGACGAAGGGCTAATATCCAGAACCTACAAAGAACTCAAACAAATTTATAAGAAAAAAACAAACAACCCCATCGAAAAGTGGGCAAAGGATATGAACAGACACTTCTCAAAAGAAGACATTCATACAGCCAACAGACACATGAAAAAATGCTCATCATCACTTGCCATCAGAGAAATGCAAATCAAAACTGCAATGAGATACCATCTCACACCAGTTAGAATGGCAATCATTAAAAAATCAGGAAACAACAGGTGCTGGAGAGGATGTGGAGAAATAGGAACACTTTTACGCTGTTGGTGGGACTGTAAACTAGTTCAACCATTGTGGAAAACAGTGTGGCGATTCCTCAGGGATCTAGAACTAGAAATACCATTTGACCCAGCTGTCCCATTTCTGGGGATATACCCAAAGGATTATAAGTCATGCTGCTATAAAGACACATGCACACGTATGTTTACTGTAGCACTATTCACAATAGCAAAGACTTGGAATCAACCCAAATGTCCATCAGTGACAGAATGGATTAAGAAAATGTGGCACATATACACCATGGAATACTATGCAGCCATGAAAAAGGATGAGTTCGTGTCCTTTGTAGGGACATGGATGAAGCTGGAAACCATCATTCTCAGCAAGCTATCACAAGAACAGAAAACCAAATACCGCATGTTCTCTCTCACAGGTGGGAATTGAACAATGAGATCACTTGGACACAGGAAGGGGAACATCACACACCGGGTCCTATTGTGGGGAGGGGGAGGGGAGAGGGATAGCATTAGGAGATATACCTAATGTAAATGATGATTTAATGGGTACAGCACACCAACATGGCACATGTATACATATGCAACAAACCTGCACGTTATGCACATGTACCCTAGAACTTAAAGTATAATAATAATAAAAAAAAATGGTGTGATTCTGAGCAAGCTGGTAAACAGCCTGTACCCTGATGGCTCCACGCCAGTGAACCTGCCCGAGAACCTGCCCTCCATGGTCTTCAAGCAGATGGGGCAGGTGGCTCAGTTCCTGAAGGCAGCTGAGGACTATGGGGTCACCAAGACTGACATGTTCCAGACTGTTGACCTCTTTGAAGGCAAAGACATGGCAGCAGTTCAGAGGACCCTGATGGCTTTGGGCAGCTTGGCAGTGACCAAGAATGATGGGTACTACCGTGGAGATGCCAACTGGTTTATGAAGAAAGCGCAGGAGCATAAGAGGGAATTCACAGACAGCCAGCTGCAGGAAGAAAAGCATATCAGGGCAGCAACAGAGGGGCCTCCCAGGCTGGCATGACATGCTACAGACGACCTTGGCAGATCAACAGCCCTGCCCTCCCCCAGCTCCTTGGCTGCAGCCATCCCGCTTAGCCTGCTTCACACATACCCATGTGGTACCTTTAGCTCTGGCCAAGCTTTGAGGCTCTGTCACTGAGCAATGGTAACTGCAGATGGGCAGCTCTTCCCCAGTACCCCCAGCCTCAGCCCAACTTCTTACCCAAAAGCATCACTGCCCTGGCCCCTCCCTCCCGGCTACCCCTGCCACCTCTACTGTCTCCCTGCCCTGCACCTCCTCTTCCCACCCCCCTGGGCTAAGCAGGGGAGAAGTGGGCTGGGGGTAGCCTGGATGTGGGGCAAGTCCACTGTTTTCCTTGATGGCAAAAGCCCATTGAAGAAGAACCAGCCCAGCCTCCCCCTATCTTTTCCTGGAATATTTTTGGGGTTGGAACTCAAAAAGGAAAAAAAGAAAATTACATCAATGTTTTCTCAAAAAAAAGAAGGCCAAGGCGGAGCCCAGGAGTTCAAGACCAGCCTGGCCAACGTGGTGAAACCTCGTCTCTACAAAAAATACAAATTTTTGTATTTAGCTGGTGTGTGGTGGCGCCACCTGTAGTCCCAGCTACTTGGGAGGCTGACGCATGAGAATTGCTTGAACCTGGGAGGCAGAGGTTGCCGTGAGCTGAGATTGCACCACTGCACTGCAGCCTGGATGACAGAGTGAGACTCTGTCTCAAAATAGAAAAAAGAAGATAACATTTGAAAACCAATATGAAACTTTTAATTTTTAATTTTTCACATTTAATATAAATTTTGGTGATCTTTAAATTTTATACACTTTTTTCTTATGTCAATGTTTATTTTTTAATTGACATGAAAATTATATGTATTTATAGTGTACACATGACGTTTTGATATATGTATACATGTGGAATGATTAAATCAAGCTAATTAACATATCCATCACCTTACATCCTTACCATATTTTTGTGATGAGAACTTTTAAAATCTATTGTCTTGGCAATTTTTAAGTACCCAATATGTTATTATTAAACATTTTTTATGGTCTAAATAAATTGAATTTATTTTTAATCCTTTGGATACTTACTGGCAATATGATACAAATTTTGAGAAAAGCTTGTTAATAACCTGATTAGTGATTTGATAAAATTAAGGTAGAAAGAAAAATTGTATGGACTATATTGTAATTTAAAAATTATATATGTCTTCATCTTATTTTTTATCTAGACACTGCTGGCTCATCAACATTATATCCAGACATGTGCAATAATGCTTAAATTCAGTTGTCTTTGATATTCTGTCAACTTTTAGTTATACAAAAATCATAACTTTAGGTTAGGCATGGTGGCTCACACCTATAATCCCAGCACTTTGGGAGGTCAAGGTAGGAGGATTGCTTGAGGCCAGGAGTTCAAGCATGGGCAGCATAACAAAATTCTGTCTCTACAAAAAACAAACAAACACCAACCACAACTGTCCGGAGCTGCACGCCCCGGCCATAGCGAATAATAATTGAGGATTAAACGCCTGAGCTATATTCATTTCCACCCCACACCTTCTCCCTATCTTTGCCTTTTTTCCCCTGTACTAATACCTCATTAAAGATGGCGCTCTTCCTGCTTCTTCTTCACTCACTTTTCCCGCGCCTGGGAAAATTGTTACTTAATAGCGCAAGCGCAACATGACAGCCGACCGGAGAAACCGAAACTAACCTGGCCACGCCCTCGGCAATGAGATCATTTCCGCCTTAGCCCAACCCCTTCCCTTCCAAATGTATATAAGGCATTGCATTACCGCCATTAAACGAGACTTGATCAGAGCACTGTCTTTTCTCCATTTCTTGTGTCTCTTGTTCCCCAAATTCCCACCCCCTCCTCCAGGGCCTGCTCTGACTATCCCGCGGGCCGGGATACGTGGTGCCCGAACAGGGACCTGGAAACGAGGGACTCCGTGAGGAAGAGGACGCAAAAGGACGGTCGACCGCTAACGAAGACAAAAGGAGTCAAACTCTTCCGATCACCGCGGGAACCTGCCGCGTCAGAATCGAAGGTAAGTGACGCGTCCGAAATGGGACAAGAATTAAGCCAACATCAAATATATGTAGGACAATTAAAAGAGGCTTTAAAGATACGAGGAGTAAAGGTTAAAGGTAATGATTTGTTTAAATTTTTTGATTTTGTAAGACACTTGCCCTTGGTTCCCACAGGAAGGAACTATTGATATTAAAAGATGGCGTAGAGTAGGGGATTGTTTTCAGGACTATTATAATACTTTTGGGCCAGAAAAAATTCCTGTAACCACCTTCTCTTATTGGAACCTCATTAGAGATTTAATAGATAAGAAGGAGGCCAATCCGCAAGTCATGGCTGCGGTCGCTCAGACAGAGCATATTTTAAAGGTTAGCTCCCGCTCTAACCTCACGAAGCCTCCGCAAGATACGGAGGAAGATCTCATTTCCCTCGAAAGTGATCATGAGGAAATCAAGTCTCCTTCTGTAACAGATAAAGAAATACCACATGAAAACAAACCAAAAAAATACCCAATTTTACAGATGCTTCAAAAGGAGGAGGAAATTAATAAGCCTAATCAATCGGATATAAATTGGGATGATTTAGAGGAAGAGGCGGCTAAATATCACAACCCTGATTTGCCTCCCTGTTCTTCATACCCACCCCCATATAATAAGACACATAATGAGGCTTCTGCGCCCATTGTTATGGCAGCAATAGATCCCAAAGAAGAATTAAAGCAAAAATTGCTCAACTAGAAGAACAGATTAAACTTGAAGAGTTACATCAATCATTGATAATTAGGCTCCAAAAGCTAAAAACAGGAAATGAAGAAATACCTAACTCAGACGCTATGGAGGGTTCTTTGCGCCCACTTCAGCGGCCTGGACAACATGTTCCAAGAGGGGGGCTAGTTGCTAGCCGACATAGAGAAGACTCCTCCTCCAAAGACGTTTTTCCGGTCACTGAAACCATAGATGAACAGGGACAGGCTTGGAGGCATCATACTGGATTTGATTTTACTATTATAAAAGAGTTAAAGACTGCTGCCTCTCAGTATGGGGCTACTGCTCCATATACGCTTGCTATAGTGGAATCTGTAGCTGAGAATTGGCTCACTCCTACAGACTGGAATACCTTAGTCAGGGCAGTTCTTTCTGGGGGAGACCACTTAATTTGGAAGTCAGAGTTCTTTGAAAATTGTAGAGATACAGCTAAAAGAAATCAACAGGCAGGAAACGGTTGGGATTTTGATATGTTAACTGGTTCAGGTAATTATGTAGACACTCAGGCCCAAATGCAATATGACCCTGGACTGTTCTCACAAATCCAGGCTGCTGCTACAAAGGCCTGGAGAAAACTTCCCGTTAAAGGAGATCCAGGGGCCTCGCTCACAGCGGTTAAACACGGACCCGATGAGCCATTTTCAGACTTTGTGCATAGACTTATGACCATGGCAGGTAGAATCTTTGGAAATGCAGAAACGGGTGTAGATTATGTTAAACAGTTAGCTTATGAAAATGCTAACCCCGCCTGCCAAGCGGCAATCAGACCTTATCGAAAGAAAACAGATTTAACAGGATACATTCGCCTTTGTTCAGATATTGGGCCCTCATATCAACAAGGCCTAGCAATGGCCACCACTTTTAGCGGCCAAACAGTAAGAGATTTCCTCCTTAACAAAGGTAAAGATAAAGGGGGATGTTTTAGATGCGGTAAAAGGGGACACTTTGCAAAAGATTGCTGTGAAAACCAAAATAAGAGTCCAGAAGCAAAAATCCCAGGCCTTTGCCCAAGGTGTAAAAGAGGAAGGCACTGGGCAAACGAATGTAAATCTAAAACTGACATTCAAGGAAATCCTTTACCCCCCAGGCAGGGAAACGGGATGAGGGGCCAGCCTCAGGCCCTGAAACAAGCATATGGGGCAGTCAGCTTTGTTCCAGCCAGCAACAGCAATCCATTTCAAAACTTAGTAGAGCAACCCCAGGAAGTGCAGGATTGGACCTCAGTTCCACCTCCCACACAATACTAACACCTGAAATGGGACCGCAAACCTTAAATACCGGAATATATGGACCCTTACCACCTAACACTTTTGGGCTACTTTTAGGAAGAAGTAGTGTCACCATGAGAGGCTTACAAGTCCTCCCTGGAGTTATCGATAATGATTATGAAGGAGAAATTAAAATTATGGCCAGAGCTATTGATAGTATTATTACTGTCCCTCAAGGAGTTAGAATAGCTCAGTTACTCCTGCTACCTTTGGTTAAAACAGATAATAATATCCAATACTCTAATAGAAATATAAAAGGTTTCGGATCATCAGATATATATTGGGTGCAACCAATTACAAATCAAAAACCCTCTCTAACCTTATGGTTAGATGGGAAGGCATTCACTGGACTAATAGACACAGGGGCTGATGTAACTATCATTAAACAGGAAGATTGGCCCTCTCATTGGTCTACCACAGAAACTTTAACTCACTTGAGAGGAATTGGACAAAGCAGTAATCCTAAACAAAGTTCTAAATACCTAACATGGACAGATAAAGAAAACAATTCAGGCCTCATTAAGCCATTTGTCATCCCTTACCTACCTGTTAACCTTTGGGGGCGAGATCTACTCTCTCAAATGAAAATTATAATGTGTAGTCCAAATGATATAGTTACTGCACAAATGTTAGCTCAAGGATACACCCCTGGTAAAGGTCTTGGAAAAGGAGAGAACGGTATCCCACAGCCTATACTGGTTTCAGGACAACTTGATAAAAAGGGGTTTGGAAATTTTTAGCTCAGGCCACTGACATACCTGCACCCCAAAGGTGCGCTGACCCCATTACTTGGAAGTCAGATGAGCCCGTTTGGGTTGATCAGTGGCCTTTACTCAATGATAAACTAAGTGCTGCCCAACAGTTAGTGCAGGAACAACTAGCAGCAGGACATATTGAGGAAAGTAATTCCCCTTGGAATACACCTATTTTTGTTATTAAAAAGAAGTCTGGTAAATGGAGACTCTTACAAGATTTAAGAGCAGTAAATATCACTATGATCCTTATGGGTGCCTTACAACCAGGATTGCCTTCACCGGTTGTGATTCCTCAAAAATATTTTAAAATCGTTATTGACCTTAAAGATTGCTTTTTTACAATTCCCCTTCACCCTGCTGACCAGAAAAGATTTGCCTTTAGTCTTCCATCTACAAATTTTAAACAACCAATGAAGCGCTATCAATGGAAAGTCTTACCTCAGGGTATGGCCAATAGTCCTACCTTGTGTCAAAAATATGTAGCTGCCGCTATAGAGCCAGTCAGAAAAACATGGGCACAAATGTATATTATACATTATATGGATGATATTTTAATAGCAGGAGAAATTGGCGAACAAGTCTTACAGTGCTTCGCCCAACTCAAACAAGAGTTAACAGCAGCCGGACTACAGATAGCCCCAGAAAAGGTACAATTACAAGATCCATACACTTATCTTGGTTTCCAGATTAATGGACCCAGAATCATTAATCAAAAGGCCGTTATACGTCGTGATCATTTAAAAACTTTAAATGATTTCCAAAAATTACTGGGAGACATAAATTGGCTTCGACCGTACTTAAAGCTCACCACAGGAGAGTTAAAACCTCTTTTCGATATATTAAAAGGAGACTCTAACCCAAAATCCCCCAGGTCCATTACTAAAGAAGCATTAATAACACTCCAACAGGTAGAACATGCCATTGCAACACAATTTGTTACTGGTATTGATTATTCTCAGCCATTAATATTCCTTATTTTTAACACAACAATAACCCCTACTGGCCTATTTTGGCAGAACAATCCCATTATGTGTGTACACCTGCCCTCCTCCCCTAAAAAGGTTTTGTTGCCTTATTATGATGCCATAGCTGATCTAATTATCTTGGGAAGAGAAAACAGTAGAAAATACTTTGGAATAGAACCCTCTACCATTATACAGCCCTATACTCAATCACGCATCCATTGGCTGTTACAAAATACGGAAGCCTGGCCAATTGCTTGCGCTTCTTATACTGGCGCGATTGACAACCATTACCCACCTAACAAACTTATTCAATTTTGTAAACTTCATGCGTTTGTATTTCCCCGTATTACCAGTAAAGAACCTCTCAATGACGCATTACTAATTTTCACTGATGGATCTTCCACAGGACTTGCCGCTTACACTTACAATAATGTAGTCGTTAAATTCCAGACTACTTATACATCAGCTCAGCTGGTCGAATTGCAAGCTATAATTGCAGCACTATCAGCTTTTCCTTGTCAGCCACTTAACATTTATACAGACAGCGCCTACCTGGCTCATTCAATACTCCTCTTAGAGACCGTGTCTCAAATTAAACATATTTCAGACACAGCTAACCTATTTTTACAATGTCAACAACTTATCCGAAAAAGGACTACTCCCTTTTTTCTTGGGCATATTAGAGCACATTCAGGATTACCGGGACCTCTCACACAAGGTAACGCAACAGCTGACACGGCAACAAAAACCATAGCCACAGTCACTACAGACAATTTGCAACAAGCGCAAAAAGCACATGCCTTACATCATTTAAACACCCAAACCTTAAGACTTATGTTTAAACTTACCAGAGAACAAGCTCGACAAATAGTTAAACAATGCGCCAACTGCATAACATATTTACCTGTTCCCCATCTAGGAGTTAACCCCCGAGGACTCATCCCCAACGAAATTTGGCAAATGGACGTTACTCACCACTTAGAATTCGGTCAACTAAAATATATCCATGTATGCATAGACACCTATAGTGGATTCATCAGTGCAACCCTCCAAACAGGAGAGGCCACCAAACATGTCATAGCTCATTTATTACACTGCTTTTCTATTTTAGGAATACCCAAACAAATCAAAACAGATAATGGCCCCGGTTATATATCCAAAACCTTCTTACAATTTTGTAATACCCTACAAATTAAACATACCACAGGCATTCCCTATAATCCCCAAGGACAAGGTATAGTAGAAAGAGCTCATCTGTCATTAAAAACTATTATCACAAAATTAAAAGGGGGGAGCTGGTACCCCATGAAGGGTACCCCCAGAAACATACTCAATCATGCCCTGTTTATCCTTAATTTTTTAAATTTGGACAGTCATGGAAAATCGGCTGCCGACCGTTTCTGGCATCCTGAATCTCAAAAACAGTTTGCAATGGTAAAATGGAAAGATCCACTTGATAGTTCATGGCATGGCCCCGATCCAGTTTTAATTTGGGGAAGAGGCTCAGTATGCATCTTCTCACAAAAAAATGATGCAGCCAGATGGCTGCCTGAAAGATTGGCAAGACAAATAAATCATAACCATTGTCAGTCCAGGGAAGATAAATCTCCCTGAGAAGTTCTTTCCTTTTTGTTTTTCAGAAAATGAAGCCTAACATGAAATTCCTTTGGAGAATAATCGCTCTATACAACATAGTGACAGTCTATGCAGGTTTTGGTGACCCTCGTAAGGCAAAAGAATTATTACGAAAACAATACAGCCAGCCTTGTGACTGCAGAGGGGGACAAATATCTGAACCTCCGTCAGATAGAATCACCCAGGTGACCTGCACGGGCAAGACAGCTTACCTAATGCCAAACCAGTTATGGAAATGTAAGTCTACCCCAAGAGATACCTCACCTAGCGGGCCGCTCCTAGAATGCCCTTGTAGCTCTTTCCAATCTTCTGTACATAGTTCCTGTTATAACTCCTATCAACAATGCAAATCAGGCAATAGAACATATTATACGGCCACGTTACTAAAAACACAAACTGGAGGCATTAATGACGTACAAGTATTAGGATCCACTAATAAACTTGTACAGTCTCCTTGTAACGGCCAAAAAGGAAAGGCTGTTTGTTGGAGCACTACCACCCCCATTCACATTTCTGATGGAGGAGGCCCATTAGATATTACAAGAATTAAAACTGTCCAGAAAAAATTAGAAGAAATTCATAAAGCTCCATATCCTGAACTTCAATATCACCCTTTAGCCCTGCCTGAGCTTAGAGGTAATTTTAGGCTCGATGCCCAAACCTTTGATATCCTCAATGCTACTTACAATTTACTTCAAATGTCCAATACAAGCCTGGCCCACGATTGTTGGCTTTGTCTTAAAATGGGCCCCCCTATTCCTCTAGCCATACCTAACCTTTCATTGCCCTATGTCAATTACTCAAATGAATCCTTAGTAAATAATTCCTGTCCTATTACCCCCCCCCTTAGTTCAACCGATGGCGTTTTCTAATTCCTCTTGCCTCTTTTCACCATCATATAATAACACTAAAGAAATTGATTTAGGCTATGTTGTGTTTGGCAACTGTACTTCCATAATCAATGCCACCAACCCTTTGTGTGCTATAAATGGCTCGGTTTTCGTTTGTGGAAACAACATGGCATATATGTATCTACCTACAAATTGGACAGGGCTTTGTGTTCTGGCCACTCTTCTCCCCGACACTGATATCATCCCTGGAGATGAACCTATCCCCATATCCGCTATTGAACATTTTATTTATAGACCGAAACGAGCCATACAATTTATTCCCTTGTTGGCTGGACTAGGAATCACCACTGCTTTTACTACAGGAGCCACAGGCCTAGGAGTCTCACTAACCCAATATACTAAATTATCCAATCAATCTCAGATGTACAGACTTTATCCAGTACTATACAAGATTTACAAGACCAAGTAGACTCGTTAGCTGAAGTAGTTCTCCAAAATAGAAGAGGTCTAGATTTGTTAACGGCAGAACAGGGAGGGATATGTTTGGCTTTACAGGAAAAGTGCTGTTTTTACGCCAACAAATCCGGAATCGTCAGAGATAAGATAAAAACTTTGCAAGAAGAACTAGAAAAGCGCAGAAAAGGCCTGGCCGCCAATCCACTATGGACTGGACTCGATGGACTTCTCCCCTATCTCCTGCCATTTCTTGGTCCTTTACTCACTCTTCTACTCTTCCTCACTCTCGGGCCTATAATCCTTAATAAGCTTATGGCATTTGTCAGACAACAAATTGAGGCCTTCCAGGCCAAACCTATACAGGTCCATTATCATCGCCTTGAGATGACTGAAAATGGTGAGTCTTATTTACCTTAATAAGACCACCTCCCCTGTGTGCTGAACTGGACAGTCAATGACGGGTAAGAGGACACTATCTCCATTGGAGCCTAAGACAGGAGGGCCACCCTTGATGCTGCCTTATCCCATGACGGGCCTAGAAGGTGGGGGTGAGTTGACCCAACCTAAGACAGGCGCAGTTCCCGAGGGGTTTTCTTATCATAAAAATATAAAAAGGGGGACCTGTCCGGAGCTGCACGCCCCGGCCATAGCGAATAATAATTGAGGATTAAACGCCTGAGCTATATTCATTTCCACCCCACACCTTCTCCCTATCTTTGCCTTTTTTCCCCTGTACTAATACCTCATTAAAGATGGCGCTCTTCCTGCTTCTTCTTCACTCACTTTTCCTGCGCCCGGGAAAATTGTTATTTAATAGCGCAAGCGCAACATGACGTCCGACCGGAGAAACCGAAACTAACCTGGCCACGCCCTCGGCAATGAGATCATTTCCGCCTTAGCCCAACCCCTTCCTCTCCAAATGTATATAAGGCATTGCATTACTGCCATTAAACGAGACTTGATCAGAGCACTGTCTTGTCTCCATTTCTCGTGTCTCTTGTTCCCCAAATTCCCACCCCCTCCTCCAGGGACTGCTCTGACTATCCCGCGGGCCGGGATACACAACAACTTAACCAGGTATGATTGGCATGTACCTCTGGTCCCAGCTACTCAGGAGGCTGAGGTGGGAGGATCCCTTTAGCCCAGGAGGTCAAGGCCACAGTGAGCCATAATTGCACGACTGTACTCCAGCCTGGGTGACAGTGAGACTCTGTCTCAAAAAAAAAAAAAAAATCATACTTTTATTCGTATTTTAAAATTTTCATCAAGACACATGAATTAAACATTTTATTTAACAGATTGTTTTATAATTTTTACATTTTTAGAGATATACTATGGGCTTTCATTTATACTCTGGCTGTGGACCTTGCAAATATTAGGCCTGGATTTGCTTACAAGTATCTTATTTGTTTGCTTTAGAGTTCAATTATTTTAAAGTAAGTGATGTTTTAAAAATTTTAGATGTAAGTACCATTGTTTAACAAAAACTTGGGAAATACCATGAGGGGAAAAATACTCTTAATATTGTCACTGTAAGACCTCAATTTTAGCATTTTAAAGGATTATCTGCTTTAAAATGTGTCTTTAATTCATCCTTTTTCAAACTCCATTGCCATTCTAGTCATCCTAGTTTAAGCCACCATCATTTCTCACCTGGACTAAAGCAATAGTGTGTAGTTACTTGTCTCTCTACATTTTCTTTTACCTCCTTCCAATCATTTCTCCACACTGCATCAGAGTAGATTTTGAAAAAAAATATAAATGAGATCATGTTGCTTTTTCTTCGTCTAAAGCTTGTTGACAGTATCTAATTGCAGTTGTGGTAAAATCCAAATTATCTACTATTCCTTATGAAGTCTTATGTGATATCTGCCTCTCCAGTTTTCTGTCATATCTCTCGCCTTCCCCACATCTATTAAGTCCTTCCCAACGTTAGTTTTAGGGAGAAGTTTTAATAGAAGGCAGGATATCTTCTTCACTCTACAGGAAGAACTCTGTAGCTTGATTGTTAAATGGCAGCTAAAATAAATATTTTATTTTTGACAGTGCTTACTTTTATATCTATGTTATTATAGGATCCCACCTTCTCTTAACACTCTTTGATGATGGCTGGTTAAGTTTAAAGGGGTAAGGTAGAGGTAGGGGTGGGAATTGGCTACATAAATTAGAAAATATTTCAAAAATGCTACTGCTTTTATAATAAAAATCTATTTTTTTTTGGATAGAACATAGTTTAACAGGTTTCTTGCTGATGGACATAGATTGTTTCTAGTTCTCCAGTCCCATTTGAAATACCGCATTATAAACAATGACTTTCGTGGTCATTTCTAGGAAGTAACAGTCTGGGGTACACTGTTAAATATTAGCCCACACTCATTTCTTAAGGAAGTAACAGTCTGGGGTACACTGATGTTTGAGCGTGCCTGACACATCTTCATATCCAGACCTAATCAGTATGCTATGATGCCATGGCAGACAAATATGTCAGAGCATAAAAACCATTGAAATAACTTTTACTAGGATTTCATTTGGAATTTTGGAGTCAGTTAATTGTACAGAGTTCTTTCATCCTGTCATCTTTGGTTTTTCCTCAAAATGTAAGCCCATTCAGGCACTGTGCCCCTCCAGTACCATCTTGCCCATTTTGTTCAGAGCATCACATGTTGCTTTTCTGACGACCCTGATTCCTTTGCTGACTTAACTGAAAATGTATGTTCTCTCACAGTCCAGGCCTCACAGGACTGAATACAGTAGTCCTCCCTTATCCTTGAGGGATACGTTCCAGAATCCCCAGGGGATGCCTGAAATTGTGGATAGTGCTGAACCCTATGTACATAGTGTTTTTTTCTGGACAGTAATGGATGGGTCGCATATGCAGCATGGATATACTGGACAAAGAGGTGATTCATGCCCTAGGCAGGATGGAGCAGGATGGTGAGAAATTTCATTATGCTACTTGGAATGACAATTTAAAATTTACGAATTGTGTATTTCTTAGATTTTCTGTTTAACATTTTTGTACCATGGTTGATCCCAGGTAACTGAAATCATGGAAAGCAAAATCCTGGGGGAGGGGGGACTACTGTATATATATTCAGTTGAGCCTCATTCAAGGATTCTGTGTTTACGAATTTACTTACTCACTAAAATTTATTTGTAACTCCAAAATCAATACTCAGGACTTGCATGGTCATTTGTGGACATGTGCATAATGGTTCAAAATTTGAGTCACCTGATGACCCATTCCCAGTTGAGGTTGAACAAGGCAACATTGTCTTCTTACTTCAGTTCTCATACTATAAACAGTTGTCTTTCTGTGGTTGATTTAGCGCTGTTTTTTTTTGTTTGTTTGTTTTGTTTTTTTAACCTCTTTATGCTTTTTGTTGGTGATTTCACTGTTGAAGTGGCCCCCAAGTGTAGTACTGAAGTGCTTTCTAGTGTTCTTAAATGGTTGAAGGCTGTGATGTGTCTTATGGAGAAAGCATGTGTTCAGTCATGAGTTACAGTGCTGTTGCCATGAGTATATTAAGTAAAGTATCATTAAGCAGAAACACGTATAAAACAAGTTATATATTGATTGGTTGATGAACATGTTGTGACCAGAGGCTTACCAGGAACTTAGCCCTATATTTCCCCTAAGATCAGTGCTTCAGTATTTGCTAGTGCAGTGTTCACGACAGCTTTATAGAGACAACTACTGTAAATGACACTAATTTTCTTTATTTCTGGCTGTCTCTTGCTATTTTGATGACTTCTTTTCTATTTTGTGGAATTTCATTTCATTTGGGTGTGCACCTCTAACCTTTTACTTCAATGACATTTTATAACTCAGTTCATCATCTTCAACAAACATTAATGTAGTGCTTTTCTGCTTCTTAGGAAATTCTTCTTTATCCTGAGATCATGAGATTTTCTCCTATATAATCCTCTAAAAGCTTTTCAGTTTTTATTCTTACATTTAGGTTTATAATCTATTTGAAGTTGACTTTTTGGTTTAGTACCAGCTAGAAATATAACTTCATTTCGTTCTCACAGATATTTGATTGTCCTACTACCATTTATCGAAAAGACAGTCCTTGGCCCTACTGCTTCACCATGCCATCTCCATCATTTATCAAGCATTTGTATATGTGCAATGGACTGAATGTTTGTGTTCCCTCAAAACTCCTGTGTTGGAACCCTATTCCCAGTGCGATGGTATTTGGAGGTGGGGCCTTTGGAAAGTAATTAGGTCATGGGCATGAAGCCCTCATGAAATAATGGGATTAGTGCCCTTATAAGAAGAGGCCAAAGCTGGGCATGGTGGCTCATGCTTATATAATCTTAGTGCTTTGGGAGGTTGAGGTGGGAGGATCACTGGAGCCAAGAGTTCTAGACAAGCCTAGGCAACATAGCAAGATCCTGTCTCTACAAAAAAATAAAAATAATAATAAAAAATAAAGCAGGGGCCCGAGAGCTAGAGAGCTTCTTTCCTCATGTGAGAAGCTGGCGACTGCAACCTGGAAGACAGCCCTCACCAGGAGAGGCCCTCGCCTGGAAGAGTGCCCCACCAAGCTGGCACTGATTTTAAATTTCCAGCCTCCAAAGCCTGTGGTACTTTGTTAACAGCCGTCTGAACTGACTGAAACAATGTGTATACAGCTATTTCTGGCTGGCTGTTTTGTTCTGCTTGTCTTCTTGCCCACCCTTGCATCAGTATCTTACTATATTAATTAGTATATTTTATTAACCTTGATATCATAGACTAAGTCTTCCTAGCTTGTTTTTCTTCTCCAAGAAAAACCAAGTGCTATGGTTTGAATATTGTCCCCTTCAAAACACATGTTGAAATTTAACCCCAAATGGGCCTATAGTTTTCCTTTTGGGAAGATTTTCGGGAAAAACGGAATGCTTGCAGGGTGAATTAGTTACTATTGGCTGCATTTGGTAATTTACAGCAATAAAGAGATGAGCTCAAAAAAGAATTGGCTTATTTGCAAGCAGAAAAGGAATTTAATTATTTAAGTTGAAAGGAAATTAAGAGAGCACATAAATTCAGTAGTTGCACGTTTGGAAGATACAAATGATTCTCATTTCCAGTTGGTAAAAGAGAAAACTGAGGCCTTTGAATATTAAAGTCTGATAAAAATGCTTAGCTGCTTAAGCAAGGATCCCTTGAGGATGTGACCATACAGTCATTGTTAAAAACTTCTGGGTGAGTTAAAGTAGTGTTGATTAAGTCCTTTTAGCTTGACAAAATGGTCAAGTAAAAGGAAATAAGAATGCCATCAAACCTGGTAGGTTTAAGTATCTGAACTAACTTAAATGAGGGAGAATTGTTTTGAAGAGAATTGTAGGTGTGGTTATTACTACAGGCAGCAGACTAAAACAAAATAAATAAAAAGTCAAGTACGTTTTTGAGAAAGAACTGTACTTCAAATATACCACAGCCTGGACTAAAATTGTCTATGACTGTTGGCCCCCAATTTCTACAGGAAGGAAGCATAAAGAGAAAGCTGCTCAGTTCTCAAGGAAGGCATATTTTTCAGTGCCTTCTTTAGCACGACCAAGGAGGATAATTGAAAAGCAATGACATCCTGCCAGAGAGAAGACCAAGGGCCATGGTGAACAATGGGTTGAGGAGTCCATTAGTATTAGTGAAACCAAGAGCTATTCAAGAAATACTCCCCCTCCCCAGAGTAGGAACTCCTTGTAATCATCTGCCCAGTGAGATTTTAGAATTGCATTTTCCATCCTTCTCTTTTCCAAATGGGAGGGTTTATTGGAATTATTCTGACCCTGTTCCACTATTGTATATTGTATATGTATTAGGGTGGGTGGAACAAATAACTTGTTATAAATTTGTAGGTATCTAGGTGAAAATCAACCTCATCTGGATCTGATGTAGAGATTAAGGTATTAGATCTTCAATTTAGAGCTCAAGTCAGTGACTTTATGGGACTTTAGAGGTTTTTTTCCTTGGGGAGGAGGTAAGTATATTTGTATGTGAGAGGGTACAGACTCTGACAGAAAATTGAGCAGAGCTAAAGGGCGAATTAGAGAACTAGAGGATAGCTCAGAAGATATTGTCCAGAATGCTTTGAAAAGAGACAAAAGGATGGAAACTATGGAATATAAATTAAGATATATGAAGGAAAAACTAAGAGAATTTATCATTCATTTAGTTGGAGTTACATAAGGAAAGGAGAGCAAGAATGGGGCAGAGGCAGTATTTGAAGATGAAATGGTTGCAAATATTTCAGAATGAATTAAAGAAGCCCAATAACCCCAAGTAGGATAAATAAAAAGAAATCTATCCAAGACACATTCTAGAAACTGCAGCAAATAACAGGCAAAGAGAAAAATATTAGAGACACCAGAGGAAAAAAGTAGATTACTTTCAAAAGAGCAACAGTTGTATTATCACTTGGCTGCTTAACGGCAAAAATAGATGCCAGGTGACATGGACTGGTATTTTAAAAGGGCTGACAAAATAGCTGCCAATCTAGAACTTACACTAAACAAAAAATATCTGTCAAGAATGAGGGCAAAAGAGACATTTTTCAGATAGCTGAGATAATTCATCTCTAGCTCATTTCAGGGAGTTCTAAAGGATGCATACTTCAGACAGAAGGGAAGTGATCCCAGAGGCAAGAGCTGAGATCTAAGAAGGAAAGAAGAGCAGAGAAAGTGGAAAACATATGGGTAAACCTAAACAAAGACCTATTGTATAAAACAGTGACCATAATGTCCTGGTAGGTGTAAAAAATTAAAATCCTTAGCACAACAACAGTATAATCCAAGAGGGGGATAAATGGATTTTAAATGATCCTCGTGTCATCTAGGGTCAGGATAAAGATGTTTATTAATTTCAGTTTTGATAAATATGCATGTGATGATTTCTAATATAACTACTAAAAGAATAAAAACAGTATATTATTTCAAAACCAATAGATGAAGGAAAAGAGATGATAAAATACTCATTCTTTACAAGATGAGAATTAGAGATGCAGCAAGGATGATGTTATATTTTCTGGATTTAGCAGCCAGGTGGGGATACTATTCCTAACTGATTTGGGAACAGGAAAAAGAAAAAGTGTGGAAGGAAGGTACTGAGTTCTGTTTGGGACAAGTTGAATTTGAGGTGCTTGAGGGACAGCCATTAAGTTTCCTCTTGGAACTAGGGCAGCAAGTTTTCCTTTTAAAACCATTTTTTGGTACCTTTTTGAGCTAAAGTGATTCTTAGCTCTTTCTGGATTTATGAATTTGCCGAACAATTCTGAGCTCCATTAGGCTGTGCTTTACCGATGTGCGTTTTTAACAGGTTTCCCAATAATAAGTTAGGGGAAAATTGTGAAATTGATGTCTCTGGAAGCCTTTGAAAATAAGATGCTTTTCTATTTTAAAAGATTTAAGTTTGCCTTCCTTCCGAGGGCTGGACTTCTCCAGGTGTCAGTCTTTCTTTTGATATTTAGGAATTTATTCTCTGCTCTTCTCTGCCATCTGGTGGCAAACGAATGGAACACTGCATTTGGAAGGAAAAGAGGGAATCTGAGCTTTTTATTTTAATTAATTTATTCATTTGGGGGGACAAGTGCAGATTTTTAAATATGCACATATAGCATAGTGGTGAAGCCTAGGCATTTAGTGCACCCATCACTGGCATAGTGAACATTGTACCTAACAGGTAATTTTTCAACCCTCACCCCCCTTTCACCTTCCCACATTTTGTAGTCTCCAATAGAAATTCGAGCTATTTTAAAATATGTAACTTGATGAAGAGAAGCAACCTATGGTTGTGTGTGTTTGTGAATCCAAACTTTGAAACCCTCAAACCACAGCAGTAGTTTTAGGGCACAGAAATTGTCTGTCTGTGGTATTTTCTTTATTCTTTACTCACTCTTCTCCTACCTTCATTGCCCTGCCTTACCATCTGGTATTTCTTTTCTTTCTTTTCTTTCTTCCCTCCCTCCTTCCCTCCCTCCCTCCCTCCTTTCTCTCTCTCTCTTTCTTTCTTTCTTTCTTTCTTTCTTTCTTTCTTTCTTTCTTTCTTTCTTTCTTTCTTTCTTTCTTTCTTTCTTTCTTTCTTTCTTTCTTTCTTTTTTTGACAGAGAATCGCTCTGTCGCCCCGGCTGGACAATATAAACATATAATCTCTCTCCTGGTTGTAGTGGGGGATTAGGGGTGGGGAGAGAAGGATGGAAAGGGGAGAGAGGAATGGAAGAAGGGAGAGAGAGAGAGAGACAGACACGCATGGAAGAAAGCAGAAGAAATTTGAAGCATGAAAGGAACTAGACTCACGACTGTTGACTTCGAAGCTCGAGAAAACGGACCATGAACCAAGGAAGGTGGGTGGCCTCTAGAAAGACACAGATTCCCCCCGAGAGCCTTCAGAAGGAAATGCAGCCCCGCTGAAATTTTAATTTTACCCACTGAAGCCTGTGTCAGACTTCTGGCCTACAGAACTGTAAAATAATAAATAATCTTGTTTTACTTTACCAGTTTTGCGATGATTTGTTATGGCAATGGTGGAAAACTGATACAAAGCTCCACCTTGTGTTAATGAGTTCGGAACCTCCACTGGGAGAAGTGCAGAGCTAGCTTGACTTTGGGCTAGTGGTAAACTTAGGGAACTTGAGGTAGAGAGATAATAAACTTGTTTCTTTGGCAAATTTAATATTTCTTCTTTCCAGGTTATATTGTGACCATCAAGTGCCCATCTACCCTATTATTTTACCCTCCTTTTTTTTCTACGTTATGTAGCTGCCTTTTTCCCTCCATTTTTCCTAGACTAAATGCAGGAGCTTGTGATTATTTTACAAATATTGATTGAATGCCTATCACATACAGGGTTATTCATGGTCCCTGACATGAAAAGGTTAATAATTAAGTGGGGACAAATGACAACAAACACTAAATAATGTTTGTTTCCCCACAAGTTATCATTTAGTGGGGAAAACAGAGAAGTAACAAAACCAAACATTTTCTCTCTAGCATTATCAATTTCTCCATCTGTATTGATTGATTCTCATCCCATCTTAGAAAAACAAACTCTGTATTTATTCCTTATGCCTCTGTAACCGGTACCCCATTTCTCTGCAATTACAACAAAAGTTTGATTCCACTTCCTCAGTTCTCATTCCCTCTTAGCTTACCCTAATTACCTTTCTCCATCACTGCACTAAACATTTGTTCATCAAGGTCACTAATGACCTCTATGCTACCTAATCTAGTGGTCTCTATTCTAATCAGCTCATCTCTCAGCAGTATTTGTTCTAGGTGATCCCTCCCTTATTTTTTTTAAACAGCTTTATTGAGATAATTTACATACCATACAATTCACCTGTTTAAACTGTATAGTTCATTGTTTTTAGTTTATTCACAGGGTTTTGCAACCATCACTACAATCTAATTTTAGAACATTTTTGTCCTCCCTAAATGAACTCTGTGCCCATTAACCATCACTCCTCATTTCTCCCTCCTTTTCTTCCCCTAACCCCATGCAACCATTAATCTACTTTCCGTTTCCATTGATTTCCCTATTTTGGACATTACATATAAATGGAATCATACAATATGTGATCTTTTGTGACTAGCTTCTTTCAGTTAGCATAATGTATTCAAGGTTCACCTATGTTGTACCATGTATTAATACTTTATTCCTTTTATTGCCAAATGATATTCCATATTTATTAGTTGATAGGCATTTGGGTTATTTCCACTTTTTGGCTATTATGAATAATGCTGCTATGAACATTTGCATACATACTTGTGTGGGAACATGTGTTTTCATTTTTCTTGGCTATATATCTGGGAGTGAGGTTGCTAGGTCATATGGTAACTGAATGTTTGAGGAACTACCGAACTGTTTTCCACAGTGGCTACACAACTATTCACAATAGCAAAGACATGGAATCAACCTAGATGCCCATCCGTGGTGGACTGGATAAAGAAAATGTGGTGTGTATACACCATGCAATACTATGCAGCCGTAAGATAACAACAAAATCATGTCCTTTGCAACAACATGGATGCAGCTGGAGGCCATTATCCTAAGCAAATTAGGCAGATATATAAACCAAATACTGTTTGTTCTTCCTTATAAGTGGGACCTAAACATTAAGTACACATGAACACAAAGAAGGGGCCTACTTGAATGGGGAGAGTGGAAGGAGAGTGAGGGTTGAAAACCACCTATCCGGTACTATGCTCACTACCTGGGTGATGAAATTATTTGTACATTGTACCCCAGCGACAGGCAGTTTACCAATGTAACAAACCTGCATGTACATCCTGAACCTAAAATAAAAATGGAAAAAGTAAAACCAAAAACCAAAAACCCCAAGTGGCAATACCATTTTTACATTTTCACCAAGCAATGTATGAGTGTTCCAGTTTCCCCACATCTTCACTAACACTTGTTATTGTCTGCCTTTTTCCTCTCTCCCTCATTACTGGCCATCCTCTCTCCCTCATTACTGAAATACTTTCTTGCCTTGGCTTCCAAGATGTTACATTCGCCTAGTTTTTCTCCTACCTCACTTGCTGCTTTGTCTGAGTCTCATCTGTATGTTTACCTCATCTTCCTGCTCATCTTCCTCTTCTTTCTCCTCCTTGTTCTTATTTTCTTCCACCAAACTTCTAAATGTCGGAGTGCCCCTGGGTTCTGTCTGGAAACATCTTTCTATCTACACACTCTTACTATGTGATATTATCTCATGTCTTTACTACATGAAAATTACTTCCAAATTTGTATTTTTAATCCTAACCCTGATATCCAACTGTTTACTTAACAACTCTTCTTAGATCATCTAGTAGGGATTTCAGATTTAACATATCCAAAACAGAACTCATGGTTTTCAACCATGGACCTGCCTCCTCTTCGTCTTCTAAATTTTGGTAAATGGAGTTGCTATATACCCAGTTGCACAAGCAAGAAGGCTGTGAGCTATTCTCGATTACTCTTTCTCTTACGCCCTATATCAAGTCCATCAGAAAATACCTTTTGACCCTGCGACCCTAATGCCTTTCAGAGTCTCACTCTGTCGCCCAAGCTGGAGTGCAGTGGTGTGATCTTGGCTCACCGCAACCTCCATGTCCCGGGTTCAAGCGATTCCTGCTTTAGCCTCCTGAGTAACTGGGACTACAGGCATGTGCCACCACACCTGGCTAATTTTTGTATTTTTATTAGAGATGGGGTTTTGCCATGTTTGCCACCCAGGCTGGTCTCAAACTCCTGACCTCATGTGATCTGCCTGCCTTGGCCTCCCAAAGTAGTGGGATTACAAGTATGAGCCACCACGCCGGCCTCCAGTGTATTTGAATTCATTCACTTCTTTTTCTGTTTTCTACTACCAGCCTAGTCCCAGCCATCATTATCGCCTCCTTGAACTGCTGTGGTAGACTCCTACTGATTACCCTGCTCTCTATTCTACAGTCCAGAATTCTTATAGCAGCCAGTCATCTTTTAAATTTTAAGATATCACATCATTGGAAATGCTTTCATTTTCCAATGAGAGAAAAGGAAGAGGTATTAGATTATTTAAATGAAATTTCAGTTGTGGTTCATTTTAAAATGGTTATAAAAACTGTTTTAAGTTTTCAACCACTTATGAATAAAGCTTCTTGTGGATGGTGAATATAAAAAATGGAAAAGACTATCATTAAAAAGTTTTGATCAGGAATTGTATATGGCCATTGCAAGTATGAAACCTGTTCTTTTCTTTCTTTTCCCTTCTTTTCTTTCCTACTTTCATTTTTTTTCTAAATAATTCAGTAAAAAACCCATTAGGCAGGGCTGAGCAAGATAGACGTATGCATTGGATGGTGCTGGGGGCAGCCCGGCATGGGGTATCAGAACTCGTGTGGAGTGGGAAGGGGTCTGTGACGGGGAGGGTTGTAACAGCCCATGTGGTGGTTGGAACTTGAGAGAGGTGAGGAGGTTTTCTACATAGGAGGGTGGTAACAGCAGAAACCTGGCACGGGGTGTTGGGGCTTGAACCAGGTGAGGAAGGCACCTAGATTTTGGGATGGAGTTCGTAGCTCAGTGATAAATGTTAGAGCCTAAGTGGGGTGAGGAAGATACTTGCTGGCTTGGCACCATGTGTCAGAGCTTGATTGGGGTGGAGAGAGAATCTCTGCAGAGGGATGGTTGTGGCCTGGCATGGGGCATTGAGGCACAGCAAGGTGGGGAAGGCATCTACATAGGAGAGGCCTGTGACAGTAGTGATGCGCCAGCGCAGTGTATGAGAGTCTGAGCAGGGAAGCAGGCCATCTTTGTGAAGGGGTGGTAGCAGGAAGGGAAATTGGTTATACATAGGCAAGACTGAGCCAATAAGTAAATATATTGAGGAAAATGGGAGCCAAGTTTTCCACTGTCAGAGAAGAGAGTTATAAATATGCAAAAGAAAAAAAACTGGAATAAGCTTTGTGGTATTGGATTGGAATTGAGGTACTGGTGTGAACTCATGGTTAAATAGATTGATGTAGAAATAAATATAGAATGTAAATGTGTGAATTACATACATTAATGTCTGTGTATACATAATGTGCCATGGGTATGTATATATACATATATCCCCAGCTCTGTCTTCGGGCAGCAATACCCCGACAGCAGTGTGCCATATCTAGTGCCAATAGTTGATTTCTAAGTACCATTCTCCACTAAAAGGAACCAAGATTTCTTGAAATTGCTGATTCCAGGATAGAGCAGGGAGAGTTCAAGATGAGCCTAAAATATCTTGTCAGGCCAGAAAGTAAAACATGCTCAAAGAATTATGGAGACATGTCAAAAGAACACAGAAGTCAGTTTGAATGAATTCTCAGTGGCCAAATCTGACATACTTTGGGTGCCAAAATAAATAATAGGAGTAGAAGATTACAACCCATGGAATAAAAACAAGAATTCATAAGTCCATATGGATATAAATAAATGAATAAATAATTGGGGAGAAGAGATCTAGTAAGTGTAGATGTAATGCTTGAGTAGGAAAATCACCATTTATAAATGATCATGGATTTATAAATGATTGTAGATTCAGCCAAGAATCATCAATGAATATTAAAAATTAGTGGATGGAAGTTTGATAAGGAAAGGGATATTATGTAGTTTCAAAATACCTCCACACAAATTTAGTACTTACAAAGTGGAACAAAAGCAACTTCAGAGTGGAAAATCTGGCAGACACTGCCTTAATTGAGTGATTAAAATTAACAGTAATGGGACAAAAAGAAATCATGTGCTACCTGATAGGTTGCCTTGTCACTTCTGTGACATTCTTGTCAAAATATATAATCTTAGTCTAATTATGAGGAAATATTAGACAAATTCAAATTGAGGTACATTATACAAAGTAACTAACCTACAAGTCTGCAATCTTCAAAAGAGTCAGGTTCAACAAAGGCAAGGAGACTTAAGAGGCATGACAACCAAAAGCAGAGCGTGATTCTGGACTAGATCCATTCACATTATTCGGACAATTGTCAAAACTTGAATGGAGATTGTGGGTTCGTTGATAGTGATGGATCAATGTTAATTTCCTAATTGTGATGGTTATATTGTGGTTACGTAGGAGAATGTCCTTGTTCACTGCAATTATACACTAAAGTCTTAGTGTACTGGGGCATCATGTTAGCAATTTACTCTCTACTGTTTCAGGAAAAATGTTATTTGCACTATTATTGTTGCAACTCTATTGTAAGTTTGGAATTATTTCAAATTACAAAGAAAAAAGTAATTTTTAAATTAGTAAGCTAAAGGTTTTTGTTAAAATAACATTAAGTATCAAGTATATCTAAATATCTTAAATATGGATATTTCTTAAATATTAAATATCTTCTGTATCGAATGTTTTAGCAAGTTCCTTGTAAATAACACCACATTCTTTCCACTTTACAACTGTGTATTATATAAATATTTTTTTCTGTGTGCACCATGACATTAAAAAGGCTGTGGAACATTAATTTAGACAAAGGGTGCCATATGTGCAAAGGCCTGGAGCTCAGAGAGCATGTCTTTTAGGAGAATTGCAAGCAGTTAAGCATATCTGGAAAGTGGAATTGGTGGTGGGGTGGTTGTCAAGGGAAAAGCCATCTAGCAACCTCAGCTGGATGGTGGTGCCATTCCCTGATCTAGGGGGTCACTTATATGGCCCTAAAACTGATGGCACAACATTAGGGAGGGTGTACCCCAACTAGTAAAGCAACCACGTGTCTAGAAACTTTTCCCAAGATGCTTCCTGACATCAGAGTTCAAACACAAATTGCCCTAAACTTGTGCCTGTAAGAGGGAGACCTCAGAAATGTGAAGAGGGATAGAAAAGGTGGCTGGCCTCTGTCATATCTATTATACTATCAAGTAGTTTAGCAAAAAGGACACATTACAATAGACACATGTGATAGGATAATTGTTTAGTGCTCAATAGAATAAGGCTTTAATTGTTGATAATAAAAATAATATATGTCCATTATAGAAAATGTGTCAAAGTAAAAGAAGAAAATAACAGTCATCCATAAATCTACCATCTGGATAGAATCACTGAACCATTATGGCATATTTCCTGACAGTGGTATATAATGTGTTTCTTTGTTATGAAGATTTTCAAACATATAAAAGTTAAAAGTTAAATACAATGAGTACCCATATACCTTCCTCCTAGAGTCAGTAATTATATATACTTTGCCATATTTGCTTAATCTCGTGTGTGTGTGTGTGTGTGTATGTGTATGGGTGTGTGTGTGTAGATTTTTCTGTTAATACCCTGTGTTGTTCAATGTTCTTTTTTAAATCTCTGCCGATTATTTTTTTTAATTTTTATTTTTTGTGGGTACCTAGGTGTATATGTTTGTGGGATACATGAAATATGTTGATACAAGCGTGCAGTGGGTAATAATCACCTCAGGGTAAATAGGGTGTCTGTCACCTCAAGCATTTATCCTTTGTGTTAGAAACAATCCAATTACACTTTTTTAGTTATTTTTAAATGTACAATTAAATTATTATTGACTATAGTCACCCTGTTATGCTATCGAATACTAGCTTTTACTTATTCTAACTCTTTTTGTACCCATTAGCCATCTTATTTATTTTTTAGACGGAGTCTTGCTCTGTTGTGCAGGCTGGAGTGCAGTGGTGCAATCTCGGCTCCAGACATGATTAACTGCTTGCAACGTCTGCCTCCCGGGTTGAAGTGGTTCTCATGCCTCAGCCTCCCAAGTAGCTGGGCTTACAGGCACTCGCCACCACACCCAGATAATTTTTGTATTTTTGGTAGAGACGGGGTTTCACCATATTGGTCAGGCTGGTCTCAAATTCCTGACCTCAGGCGATCTGCCCTCCTTGGCCTCCCAAAGTGCTGGGATTACAGGCGTGAGCCACTGCGCCTGGCCCCTTTAGCCATCTTCACTGCCTCTCCGCTAGTACCTTTCTCAGGCTCTCTATCTCCATGAATTCAATTGTTTTAATTTTTAGCTCCTACAAATAAGTGAGAACATCCAAAGTTTGTCTTTCTATGTCTGGCTTGTTTCACTTAACATAATGACCTCCAGTTCGATCCATATTTTTGCAAATGACAGGATCTCATTCTTTTTTATGGATGAATTTTCTGTATCCATTCATTTGTCGATGGACACTTAGGTCGCTTCCAGGTCTTGGCTATTGTGGATAGTGCTGTAATAAACATGGTAGTGCAGATGTCTCTTTGATATACTGATTTTCTTTCTTTTGGGTTTATACCTAATAATGATATTGCTGGATCCTATGGTAGCTTTATTTTTAGTTTTTTGAAGAACCTCCATCGTGGTCGTACTAATTTACATTTCTACCCACAGTGTACGAGGGTTCTCTTTACTCCACATCCTTGCCAACGTTTGTTATTGCCTGTCTTTGGATAAAAGCCATCTTAAATGGAATGAGTTATCTCATTGTAGTTTTGATCTGCATTCCTCTGACGATCAGGGATGTTGAGCACCTTTTCATATACCTGTTTGTCATTTTTATGTCTTCTTTTGAGAAATGTCTATTGAGATTTTTTATCCATTTATTAATCGGATTGTTAGATTTTTTCCTAGAGCTGTTTGAGCTCCTTACATATTCTGGTTATTAATCTCTTGTCAGATAAGTAGTTTGTAAATATTTTTTCCCATTCTCTGTGTTGTCTCTTTACTTTGTTGATTGTTTTCGTTGCTGTGCAGAAGCTTTTTAACTTGATGTGATCCCATTTGACCATTTTCACTTTGTTCACCTGTGCTTGTGAGGTATTACTCAAGAAATCTTTGCCCACTCTAATGTCCTGGAGAGTTTTCACAATGTTTTCTTTCAGTAGTTTCATAGTTTGAAGTCTTAGATTTAAATCTTTAATCCATTTTTCTTTGATTTTTGTATATGGTGAGAGATAGGGGTCTAGTTTCATTCTTCTGCATATGGATATCCAGTTTTCCCAGCACATTTGTTGAATACTCTATCCTTTCCCCAATGTGTGTTCCTGGTATCCATGTTGAAAATGAGTTCACTGTAGATGTATGGATTTGTTTTTGGCTTCTTTCTTCTATTCCATTGGTCTATGTGTCTGTTTTTATGTCAGTACCATGCTATTTTGGTTACCTTGACTCTGTAGTATAATTTGAAGTCAGGTAATGCAATTCCTCCAGTTTTGTTCTTTTTGCTCAGAATAGTTTTGGCTATTCTGTTTTTGTTTTTGTTTTTTGTGGTTCCATTTAAATTTTAGGATTGTATTTCCTATTTCTGTGAAGAATGTCATTGTATTTTGATAGGAATTGCACTGACTCTGTAGATTGCTTTGGGTAGTATGGATATTTTAACAATATTGATTCATCCAATCCATGAACATGGACTATCTTTCCATTTTTTTTGTGTGTCCTCTTCAATTTCTTGCATCATTGTTTTATAGTATTCATCGTAGAGATCTTTTGCTTCTTTGGTTAATTCCTAGGTATTTAATTTTATTTGTAGCTATTATAAGTGGGATTACTTTATTGATTCCTTTTTCAGATTGTTTGCTGTTGGCATATAGAAATGATACTGATTTTTGTTTTTGATTTTGTATCCTGCAACTTTATGAATGATTTTATCAGTTCCAACAGTTTTTTTTTGGTGGAGTCTTTAGATTTTTCCAAATATAAGATCATGTCATCTGCAAACAAGGATAATCTGACTTCTTCATTTACAATTTAGATGCCCTTTATTTCTTTCTTTTGTCTGATCTCTCTAGTTAGGACTTCCAGTACTATACTGAATAACAGGATAGTATTCAACAGTATAGTATTCAGTATAGTAGTGAGTATTCAGTATAGTAGTGAGCATCCTTTTTGTGTTCCAGATCTTAGAGGAAAGATTTTCAGGTTTCCCCATTAAGTATGATACTAGCTGTGAGTCTATTATATGTGGGTTTTATTATGTTGAGGTACACATTGTTAGGTTATTTATTTGAAGTTTTTCTTCTTCTTCTTCAATGTAGACACTTGTAGCCATAAAATTCCCTCTTAGTACTGCTCTCACTGTCACCCATAGGTTTTGGTATGTTGTGTTTCCATTACCATTTGTTTCAAAAATTTTTTCAATTTTTTTTCTTTCTTCACTGACCACTGGTCATTCAGGAGCATATTGTTTAATTTCCATGTGTTTGTCTAGTTTCCAAATGCCTCTCATTATTGACTTTTAGTGTTACTCCATTGTAGTCAGAGAAGATGCTTGGTATTATTTCAATTTTTTAAAATGCAGACTTAATCTGCACTACAGACCAAATGGACCTAAGAAATATTTATGGAACATTTCATCCAACGGCTGCAGAATATACATTCTTCTCACCAACATATGGATTATTCTCAAGGACAGACCATATGTTAGGTCACAAAAACAAGTCTTAAAACATTCACAAAAAATTGAAAATATACCAAGCATCTTCTCTGACTACAATGGAGTAACACTAAAAGTCAATAACCATCACACTGAGGGTTTTAATCATAAAGGGATGCTAAATTTTGTCAACTGTTGGTCTGTCTATTGAGATGGTCATATGATTTTTGTTTTCTTTTTTTTCTTTTCTTCTTCTTCCTCCTCCTCTTCTTCTCCTCCTCCTCCTCCTCCTCCTCCTCCTTCTTCTTCTTCTTCTTCCTCCTCCTGCTCCTCCTCCTCCTCCTTCTTCCTTCTTCTTTGCTCTCCTTCTTTCCTTCCTTCCTTCCTTCCTTCCTTCCTTCCTTCCTTCCTTCCTTCCTTCCTTCTTCTCCTTCCCTTCCTTCCCTCTCTTTCTCTCTTTCTCTCTTTCTTTCTGATGGAGTTTCACTCTGTTGCCCAGGCTGTAATGCAGTGGTGCAATCTCAGCCTACTGCAACCTCAACCTCCCGGGTTCCAGCGACTCTCCCGCCTCAGCTTCCCAAGTAGCTGGGATTACAGGCGTGTGCCACCATACCTGACTAATTTTTGTATTATTAGTAGAGACGGGGTTCTGTTGGCTGGGCTGGTCTCAAACTCCTGACCTCAGGTGATCCACCCACCTTGGCCTCTCAAAGTGCTGGGATTATAGGCGTGAGCCACCGTGCCTGGCCGATTTTTGTTTTCAATTCTGTTTAGGCATCACATTTATTGACTTGCATATTTTAAAGTAACCCTGCATCCGTGGTATGAAACCCACTTAATCATGGTATATTGTCTTTTTGATATGCTGTTGGATTGGTTAGCTAGTATTTTGTTGAGGATTTTTGCATCTTTGTTCATCAGGGATATTGGTCTGTAGTTTTCTTTTTTTGTTAGGTCCTTTCTTGGTTTTGGTATTAGAGTAATACGGCTTCATAGAATGATTTAGGGAGGATTCCCTCTTTATCTTTTGAAATAATTTCAGTAGGATTGGTACCAATTCTTCTCTAAATGTCTGATAGAATTCAGTGTTAATCCATCTGCTCCTGGACTTTTTTTTGTTAGCAATTTTTTAAATGACTGTTTCAATATTGCTACTTGTCATTGGTCTGTTCTATTTCCTCCTGGTTTAATCTAGGAGGGTTGTATATTTCCAGAAATGTATCCATCTCCTCTAGGTTTTTTTAGTTTTTGTGCACAAAGGTGTTCCTAGTAGCCTTGAATGATCTTTTGTATTTCTGTGGCATTGGTTGTAATATCTCCCATTTGATTTCTAATTGCACTTATTTGGACCTTTTGTTTTCTTTTCTTGGTTAATCTTGCTAATGATCTATCGATTTTGTTTATCTTTTCAAAGAACTAGCTTTTTGTTTCATTTATCTTTTGTATTTTTTTGTTTCAATTTTATTTTGTTCTGCTCTGATCTTTGTTATTTCTTTTCTTTTGCTGGGTTTGGGTTTGGTTTGTTCTTGTTTCAGTAGTTTCTTGAGGTGTGACCTTATTGTCTATTTGTGATCTTTCAGACTTTTTGATGTTGGCATTTATTGCTATGAACTTTCCTCTTAGCACTGCTTTTGCTGTATCTCAGAGGTTTTGATAGGATGTGTCACTATTATTGTTCATTCAAAGAATTTTCTAATTTCCATATTGATTTCATTGTTGACCCAAAGGTCATTCAGGAGCAGATAACTTATTTTCCAATTTCCATGTATTTGTATAATTTTGAGGGTTCCTTTTGGAGTTAATATCCAATTTTATTTTACTTTGGTCTGAGAGAGTACTTGATATAATTTTGATTTTCTTAAACTTATGAAGACTTGTTCTGTGGCCTATCATATGGTCTGTCTTGGTGAATGTTCCACGTGCTGATGAAAATAATGTATATTCTGCAGTTGTTGGGTAGAATGTTCTGTAAATATCTGTTAAGTCCATTTGTTCTAGGGTACAGTTTAAATCCATTGTTTCTTTGTTGACTTTCTGTCTTGATGACCCGTCTAGTGCTGTCAGTGGAGTATTGAAGTCCCCCACTATTATTGTGTTGCTGTCTATCTCATTTCTTAGGTCTAATAGTAATTGTTTTATAAATTTGGGAGCTCCAGTGTTAGGTGCATATATATTTAGGATTGTGAAATTTTCCTGTTGGGCTAATCCTTTTATCATTATATAATATCCCTGTCTTTTTAAACTATTATTACTTTAAAGTCTGTTTCATCTGACACAAGAATAGCTACTCCTGCTTGCTTCTGGTGTCCATTTGCATGGAATATCTTCTTCCACCTCTTTACCTTAAGTTTATGTGACTCCTTATGTATCAGGCAAATCTCTTGAAGACAGCGGATACTTGGTTGGTGGATTTTTATTCATTCTGCCATTCTGTATCTTTTAAGTGGAGCATTTAGGTTATTTACATTCAGCATTAATATTGAGATGTGAGGTACTGTTCTATTCATCAGGCTAGTTTTCTTGTTCCCACCTTAGGTAGACAGAATAATGGTCTTGCAAACACGTCCACATTTTAATCCCTGGGACCTGAGAATGTGTTATGTTACATGACAAAGAGGAATTAAGGTTGCTAATCAGCTGACTTTATAATAAAAGGATTATTCTGGTGTCTTAGTTTGGGCTGCTATAACAAAGTACCATATCCTGAATGGCTTATAAACAACAAAAATTTATTTCTCACAGTTCTGGAGGCTACAACTCCAAGATCAGAGTGCCAGCATGGTTGGGTTCTGGTGAGGGCCCCATCCAGGTTGCAGTCTGCCTACTTCTCATTCATTGTATCCTCACTTGGTAGAAAGAGAGCTAGCTAGCCCTCTGGGCTCTTCTTATAAGGGCACTAATCCCATTCATGAGGGCTTCACTTTCATGACCTAATTACCTCCTCAGGGTCCCACCTCCAAATACTGTCACATTGGGATTAGGGTTTCAACATTTTAATTTTGGGGGGCACATTCAGTCCATTGCACCAGGATTATCTGGGAGACAGAAGAGTTAGTGTCAGTGAGAAAGTCTCAACTGGTTTATTGTTGGCTTTGAATATGGAAGAGGACCACAGGCCAAGGAATATGAGGCTGGCATTTGAAGCTGGAAAAGGCAGGGAATGAGATTCTCTTATAGAGCCTCCAGAAAGAAAGAAAGAAACACAGAAAGAAACACAGCCCTGCCAACACCTTGATTCTGACCTACAGAACTATAATATATTTGTGTGGTTTTTTTTAAGTCACTAAATTTCTGGTAATTTCTTACAGCAGCAATAGGAAACTAATATATACCATCACTTTTTTTTGTTATTTAGTTTTTATTTCATAATCATAAACTTACCTCTGCAATCCAGCAGGCATGGGAGGGAACAAGGAAAACATGGAACCCAAAGGGAACTGCAGCGAGAGCACAAAGATTCTAGGATATTGTGAGCAAATGGGGTGGAGGGGTGCACTCCTGAGCTACAGAAGGAATGGTCTGGTGGTTAAGATAAAACACAAGTCAAACTTATTCAAGTTGTCCACAGTCAGCAATGGTGATCTTCTTGCTGGTCTTGCCATTCCTGGACCCAAAGTGCTCCATGGCCTCCACAATATTCATGCCTTCTTTCACTTTGCCAAAGACATGCTTGCCATCCAACCACTCAGTCTTAGCAGTGCAGGTGAAAACCTGGGAACCATTTGTGTTGGGTCCAGCATTTGCCATGGACAAGATGTCAGGACCAGGACCTGTACGCTTTAGGATGAAGTTCTCATCTTCAAATTTCTCCCCATAGATGGACTTGTGCCATTATGGCGTGTGAAGTCACCACCCTGACACATAAACCCTGGAATAATTCTGTGAAAGCAGGAACCCTTATAACCAAATCCTTTCTCTCCAATGCTCAGAGCACGAAAATTTTCTGCTGTTTTTGGAAACTTGTCTGCAAACAGCTCGAAGGAGACGCGGCCCAAGGGCTCACCGACGACGGCAATGCCAAAGACCATGGTGGGGTTGACCATGGCTGGTAGTACAGGGTTTTCCTCAGTGGCGGCGTCTGCAAAGCACACCATCACATTTTTTATAGTTACTTTTCAATTCCAAACACAGCATGTACACACACCATTTCCTGTACCTTCTTGTAGGCCTAAATATTATACGTACTTCCGAAGTCAGTTTTCATTTGAAGAATTTACTGAACTCTGGGTTTCTTCATTTCTATCCTAATACACTGTGTTTACAACTTCTGTTATACTACTTGTCATATGTATTTTAATTGTTGATTTTCTCTTTCTCCCAAGACTGTTGAGCTCCCAAGACTAGAGGCCAGAGACTTTTCTTTATTCACAACACCTAGCCCATGAATGAATTAAATGAAATGATAAATAAATGACAGTAGAAAGCTCTAAATACTTTCAATTTAGAAGGTACATATTCTGTGTATGAGTTTGTGCATGTGTATGTACTTGGGTGTGTGTGTTTTAGGGAACAGATATTCTGAGAAATGTTTAAATTTGTTTAGTCCTCTAATTCTGATCATCTGCCTCAACCTCCTACCCATCTGGCTGGCAATTCAATCCCTGTTATTACTAGAGTTGTGTATACAAAAGTTCCAGGTTTACGTGGATCTGGTTCCAACACCAAGGTGGTATACCTTACTTTCAAGATAATTAATGTTCAGCCTTCAGTGTTATCAATGATGTGGGGGATGGGGTGGAGTTGGGGGTGGAGGGGGCTGTATACTGGCTTCCTCCAGTGGGGAAAACTCAGAAGCTTCTTGTCACTTCTAGACTTGGGAAGCTATCTTTTATTCACACTAAGCCCTCCTCCTTCAACTTTTTTTTTTCTTTATTGAGACGGAGTCTCGTCCTGTCACTCAGGCTGGAGTGCAGTGGCTCGATCTCGGCTCACCGCAAGCTCCACCTCCTGGGTTCATGCCATTCTCCTGCCTCAGCTAATTTTTTGTATTTTTTAGTAGAGACGGGGTTTCACCGTGTCAGCCATGATAGTCTCAATATCCTGACCTCGTGATCCACCCGCCTCAACCTCCCAAAGTGCTGGGATTACAGGCATGAGCCACTGCGCCCGGCTCTCCTTCAACATTTCCTTCCATCTGGAAGAGACAAATACAATTCTCCCGTCTAAAAGCCTAGATTTTGCTCTTGAGGCAAGGGAATATACAGGCAGAAGAACAAGGTACAATTAACATCACCACAACAAAATGGTCTGTTCATTTTCTCACCTCAGGAGAGACCCTTTTAAAGACAATCCTCCTCTTGGGGTTTTTTTTTTTTTTTTTTCCTCCACAAAAAGCATTTTATTAAAGAGAGAGAGGCAAGTGCCTTTGCATGAAAAAAGGTAGAAGGAACCCCTGTAATGACATGTTGACATTTTTGCCATTCTGACAAGTATGGGGTTCAAATTAAGTCAGACTTAATTTGATTTGGCAAAATAAATAGTGTGACTTTTTATACATTATCTTAATGGTATGAGATTTATATCTAAATGCAAGTCATGACTTTTTCCTCTGTAATATCAATTTTAGTACTTCATAATATAGTATTCTTACCTGGAGCACTTAATTGTTTCCCTATTTATTAGATAGCTATTTTGGGACTATTAGGTCATTTCCAACTTTTTTTCTAGTATAAACAAATTAAAATAAATATCTTTATAGCTAAATCCTTATATAGGTCCTGAATTATTTCACTGTGATATAATTCTGGAAGTGTAATTGATGGTTCAAAAGAATGGGCCAAATTTAAAAGCTTTTGATATGAGTTGTTAGGGTCCACTAGAAAAAATATACTTTCACCACAAGTGGCAAAGAATGCCCTTTTGAAATGTTCACCCTGAATAAATAAAAATGGAACCTGTACTAGTTTGCTAATGCTGTCAAAACAAAATATTACAGAATGAGTGGCTTAAACAATAGAAATTTATTTTCTCCTAGTTCTGGAGGATGGAGGTCAAAGATAAAGTGCTGGCATTTTGGGGTTCTTCTGAGGCCTCTCCTCCTTGGCTTGCAGATGGTCGTCCCTCTATGCACTTGTGCTCCTGTTGTCTCTTCTTGTGACACCAGACATATTGGAGTAGGGCCCCATCCTAATGACATCATTTTAATGTAATCACCTCTTTCGAAACCTTATCTTCAATTATGGTTACATTTGGAGGTACTGGGAGTTATGACTTCAATATATGAATTTGAGAGTGGGGACCAGGGGTGCACAATTTAGTTCATAGCAGAATCCTCACTGCACAATAAACATGGATGTAATTTTAAAAAGTTAATTTTAAAAAATCACAGTTGCTGCTTTCTGGAAATATAGCTGGCCATAGTCTTTCCTTTCTTTCTCAGTTCACTCTTTCTCTTTCTATGTATAATTTAGATATATTAAAACACATTCTTTTTAGTGTGTGGTTCTATGACTTGTGTAACCATCACCTTCCATTAGGTTTTTGTAATCAAGCTTGCAGGAGGGATGGAAGCCAAAGGTAGTCTAAATTTCAGTTATATTTTTAAATGTTTTATTTTTGAAGGCTGAGATACCTGTAAGCAAGTTAAAGAAACAAAGTAAACTCAGGCAATGATCTAAAAGGCAAAGTAGAAAAAAATAGTTTTTCCCCCTTAATGACCTAGAGTAGGAAATTGACTGCATCATTTAAGTATTTACATAACACTCCTTTTATTGACTGTCCCTACCTTTACTGATCTAATCTCCAAAAAGAATCTAACATTCTGGCCTGGTGTGTTGGCTCATGCCTGTAATCCCAGTACTTTGGGAGCCAGAGGCAGGTGGATCACCTGAGGTCAGGAGTTCAAGACCAGCCTGGTCAACACTGTGAAACCCCAACTCTACTAAATATACAAAAATTAGCCAAGAATGGTGGCACATGCCTGTAATTCCAGCTACTCAGGAGGCTGAGGCAGGAGAATGGCTTGAACCCTGGAGGTGGAGATTGCAGTGAGCTGAGATTGCACCACTGCATTCCAGCCTGGGTGTCAGAGTAAGACTCTTGTCTCAAAAAACAAACAAACTGACACAAAAAAACTTAACATTCCAATCATACTGCGTGTATCCTGGCTTTCTTAATGTCTCTACAACATTCTTGTATTGTCTCTGATCATCCCTCCACCCTACTATATGTAAGTTGTCTAGACCTGACATTTGCCTCTATGAAGCTTTATTAGTCAATAGAAATGAAAACCCTAATGGATCCCCATTTAGGTGGTATAGGTCAGGGGATCCCACCTCCCGGGCCATGGACTGGTATCGGTTTATGGTCCATTAGGAACTGGGCCGCACAGCAGGAGGTGAGTGTTGGGTGAGCGAGTGAAGCTTCATCTGTATTTACAGCTGCTCCCCATTGCTCACATTACCTCCTGATCTCCGCCTACTGTCACATCAGTGGTGGCATTAGATTCTCATAGGAGCATGAACCCTATTGTGAACTGCACATGCGAGGTATTTAGGTTGTGCACTTCTTATGAGAATCTAATGCCTGATGATCTGAGATGGAGCTGAGGTGGTAATGCTAATGCAGGGGAGTGGCTGCAAATACAGATTAACATTAGCAGGGAGGTTTGACTGCACAGAGACCATAATAAATCACAGACTCATATCAAAACCCTATCAGCAAGTGGCAAGTGACAAGCCATGGCTGGTGGTAGGCTTTATAGTGGCAAGCGAATTGATGTACTTCAATTGTACAGCTACAAGTGGTGGCAGGCTGTCAGAATCTGACACTTATTTTAGTCTGAGCATGGCCTGCCCATTATTTTATTTACCACTTCCATCCATGCCTCTTTCCCACGCTATGCACTTGTCTCAGTCACAGTTTTGTTAGCCCACAAGCTAACCCTAGCCAAAATGAGTAAAAAACAAATGCCACTGGAGAGCTTCTTTGTCAAGGGGGACAGACCGAATCATGAGACATCAGAAGACATTAAGACTGCCATCAAAAATAAAGCTGCATTTAAAAGAAAACACCAAGAGTCCTACTTAAATTACAGGTTCATTGCAACAGGTGATTAACATTCTACAAGCCTGCTTTGTATAACATAAGGCAACTGGCTATCCAGCAAAGCCATGAAACCTTCAAAACTGCTTCTCCACATGGAGACCTAGCACCTTGTATTAAAAGTCAAGGCTTTGGAGTTTTTCAAAAGTTTTTCAAATGAACACAAAGAGCAGAAGCAATTGGCCAGGCACGGTGGCTCACACCTGTAATCCCAGCACTTTGGGAGGCTGAGGTGGGTGGGTTGCTTGAGGCCAGGAGTTTGAGACCAGCCTGACCAATATGGCGAAACCCTGTCTCAACTGAAAATACAAAAATTAGCTGGGTGTGGTGGTGTGCACCTGTAGTCCCAGCTACTCGGGAGACTGAGGCATGAGAATCACGTGAACCCAGGAGGCAGAGGTTGCAGTGAGCCAAGATTGTGCCACTGCACTCCAGCCTGGGTGAAAGAGCAAGACCCTGTCTGAAAAACAAACAAAAAACCAGAAGCAATTATTGAAGGCCACCACTTCATCAAATGTATCTGTACTGAGAGCATCATTCTTAGCGGCTAACTGCATTGCTAAAGCTAAGAAGCCCTTTACCGCTGGTGAAGAGTTGTTCCTGCCTGCTGCTAAGGACATTTATCATGAACTTTTAGGAGAGGCTGGAGTTCAAAAGGTGGCACGTGTTCCTTTTTCGGCTAGTACCATAACTAGACAAACTGATGAAATAGCAGAGGATATTGGGGCACAATTGCTAGAGAGGATTAATGCATCACAATGGTATGCAATCCAAGTTAATGAGTCTACCGATGTTGATAACAAGACAACAATGCTTGTTATTGTGCCATATCTTTTTCAGGAGGATGTGCAGGGGGATATGTTATGTGCACTTTTGTTGCCAACCAACACACAGGTGCAGAACTATTCAAGACTTCGAATGATTACATATAGGAAAACGGAATTGGTCATTTTGTGTCAGTATATGCACAGAGTGGCTGACATGACTGGATGACTTTCTGGTTTCACTACTCAGGTCAAAGAGGTCACTTCTGAATGTGAGTCTATGCACTGTGTCATCTATAGAGAAATGCTGGGTAGCTGAAAATCATCACCCAAACTTAACGTTTTGCAGGATGTGATTAAAATTATCAATGACATTAAAGTGCATGCCCTTAACTCACGTCTATTTGTGCAACTCTGTGAGATGTGTATAAGAAATGAGATGCCTTTCTAAAGGTAGATAACTGGCCAGAGTTTTTGAGTTATGAGAGCCACTCCAGAGATTTCTTTTACAAAAACAGTCACCACTGGCAGCACATTTCAGTGACACAGAATGGGTGGCAAAACTTGTTTACTTGTGTGACAGATTCAGCCTGCTCAACGAATTCAATCTGTCACTTCAGGGGAGAACAACAACTGTGTTCAAATCAGCAGATAAAGGGGCTGCATTCAAAACCAAACTGGAATTTTGGGGGCGACGAGTGAACATTGGGATTTCTGACATGTTTCAAACATTAGCAGAGATTTTGAAAGAGGCTGAGCCAGGACCTTCTTTCTCCCAGCTGGTGCATGATCACCTAGCTCAGCTTTCAAAAGAGTTTCAGCTTTACTTGCCAACCACAAAAAAACCCTGAACTGGGAAGGAATGGATCCACCACCCATTTGTGAATAAGCCAGGAGAATCGACTTTGTCCATACTGGAAGAGGATCAACTGCTTGAGATTGCAGGTGACGGCGACCTTGTATGTTTGAGACAACTTCAAATTTCCATACATTCTGGATTAAAGTCAAGGTGGAATATCCTGAGATTGCCACAAAAGCACTGAAAAGCCTGCTTCCATTTCCAGCATCCTATATTTGTGATGCAGGGTTTTCTGCAGTGACAGCAACCAAAACGAGATTATGGAGTAAACTGGACATAAGCAACACACTTTTGGTGTCACCCCTAGATGGGAACCGGCTAGTTGCAGGAAAACAAGCTCAAGACTCCCACTGATTCTATGTTATAGTGAGTTGTATAATTATTATATTTCATTGAATCTTATGATGCAATAATAATAGAAATAAAGTGCACAATAAATGTAATGCACTTGAATCATCCTGAAACCACATCCTGGTCTGTGGAAAAATTGTTTTCATGAAATAGGCTGTTGGTGCCAGAAAGGTTGGGCACTGCTGGTAAACTATTATTTAAAAACAATGTAGACAAAAACTACTAAAATTGTAAATTCCTAAAGTAACAGTTTTCGTAAGTTATGGTCTTTATTCCTTCGGAAGTTCATCTTTTACTGGTTTAAGATTTGGATGACTCTAAAACAGTGGTGCCATCTCCGCTAACAGTAGCGTCTGCCTCCTGCATTCAAGCAATTCTCCTGCTTCAGCCTTCCAAGTAGCTGGGATTACGGCATGCGCCACCACGCATGGGGTTTCAATTTGTTGGCCATGCTGGTCTTGAACTCCTGACCTCAAGTGATCTGCCTGCCTCAGCCCCCCACAGTGCTGGGATTACAGGCATGAGCCACTGTGCCCAGCCCACTTTCCCTTTTCTTTATTATCAATAGGCAAATCCTGACATTTGAATTTTTTTTTTTTTTGTAATAACATGGTTAATAGCTTTCTCCTGTCCTCTTTCGTTTTTTTTCCAATGTATCACTATCTAACATGCCATATACCACTCTTGTTTATTGTCTGCTTCTTCCCACTAGAATGTAAGCATCATGAGGGCAAAGGTTTTTGTCTGTTGTTTACAGCCATATTGCCACCACCCGGCATAGGATTCATATAATTGGACAAACTGAGCACTTACTATGTGCCAGGCATGTATACATGTAGAATCTCTTTAATTTTCACTACAACAGAAAGATGTTTTACTATTCCCATTTTAAGATAATAAAACTGATTACATTTTTAAAAAGGTTAAGTAACTTGCCCAAAGTCACATAACTGGATGGTTACAGGGTGATAGACCAGACGAGTTTACCCTCAAACTTTAGTCCATCTATTTACCTTTGTTACAATATCCCCCTAACTACTTAACCTAAGATTCAACACATTCCATAGTATCATTTCATAGTATCAAAGACCCTCAACCTGTCTTACCTCTTACTGTTTTCTATCTAAAACTGCCTGCTCCTCTCAAACTAACTGGTCCACTCCCTGTCTCTTGAAGCTTATGTTCCCTCTGGATTTTGCTCAAGTAAACTCCATATAGAAATCTTTTTTTTTTTCCTTTCCAATTTTTAATTTTAGGTTCAAGGGATACGTGTGGAGGTTTGTTATGTGGGTAAATTGTCTTGGGGGTTTGGTGTATAGATAATTTTGTCACCCAAGTCACCGGCATAATACCTCATAGGTAGTTTTTCAGTCCTCACCCTCCTCCCACCCGCCATCCTTAAAAAAGACCTAATGTTCCCTTCTTTTGTGTCCATAGGTACTCAATGTGTAGCTCCCACTTATAAGTGAGAACTTGTGGTATTTGGTTTTCTGTTCCAGCCTTAATTTGTTTAGGATACTAACTAGTCTTTGGCTCTGAGGTTCAGTGCAACTTCCAATTCTTTCCTAAATCTTTCCTGAATACTTGAGGATACGGTGAGGAATTCCTCTTAACTTCTTCAGTATTTACCATATAGTTTTGGAGGCTTTTGGTCACGTAATGCCTCATATTAACTATGTCCCACCCCATGTATCTTGCTTGGCACACAAAGGCTCAATAAATGGAAGCCGTTGTAATTTTCTTCCATTCCCATCTGAGTGAGGGCACTAAAAGCAGTGACTTAGGGCTATATGATCTCTCTTTCTCTCTGTAAAACTTCGTCTAACCAACACCTTTAAAAAGCTAACATTCTACTTTTAGGAGGCCGAGGCGGGAGGATCACTAGGTCACGAGTTTGAGACCAGTCCGGCCAACATGTTCACCTTGTCTCTACTAAAAAATACACACATTAGTCAGACGTGGTGGTGCGTGCCTGTAGTCCCAGCTACTCGGGAGGCTGAGGCAGGAGAATCGCTTGAACCTGGGAGGCAGAGGTTGCAGTAAACCAAGATCGTGCCGTAGCACTCCAGCTTGGGCGAGACTCCGTCTCAAAAAAACAAAAAACAAAACAAAACACAAAAAACAAGCAAAGCTAACATTCTAGGCCAGGCGCGGTGGCTAACGCCTGTAACCCAGCACTTTGGGAGGTCGAGGCAGATGGATCACCTGGTCAGGAGTTCCAGACCAGCCTGACCAACATGGTGAAACCCCATCTCTACTAAAATACAAAAATCAGCCGGGCATGGTGGTGGGCGCCTGTAATCTCAGCTACTCAGGAGACTGAGGCAGGAGAACAGCTTGAACCCAGGAGGCGGAGGCTGCTGAGCCGAGATTGCCCCACTGCACTCCAGCTTCGGCAACAAAAGTGAAACTCATCTCAAAAAAAAAAAAACAAAAAAACAAAAAACTAACATTCTAGTTGAAAGAAAGCAACACATGGATGATGTAAATTACACATAAAAACCCATTCACTGAGGTTAAATGAAAATTTTGGAGTATGCCAAGGGGACCTGAAAGGGCCTCCTTCTGAGAGGGCGTCGTGGGAGGGCTTCAAGGATGGCGGGAGGGTGGCAGGGATGTCGCGCCTCGTCTGGTTCGTAATGTCTGAAGCTCTTTGGTTCCGTTGTCTTTCACACCGCCGCCTCGGGCTCGCTTTTGCGCAGGGCCACGTGGCAAAGTTTTAGTTTAACCGCATGTCAGCCCACCGTAAACGGTTAATAACCGCCTTCGTGGACCAGGCCTCTGCCCTCCATCTTTGTGCGGGCGGGAGGTGGGGCGGGGACGCCAGGTGTAGCGGACAAGCGGAAAGGCGGCGGGTAGATCCGGGCCCCCAACCCCAACGTCAAGTTTTCAAAAAGCCCGCGCGTGGCGCCCCAGGCCGCATCCGCTGGGAATGGCCCCCAGCGCGCCTCCTGCTCTCTCCCCTGCAAAGCCCTGGGCTGCAGAAGGCGAGGGGGTGGCAGACAGGCTCTGCATGCTGGGGGCGCCGGGGCAAGCGCGCACCGGGGAGCGCGCCCGTCCAACAGCTGCCGAAAACGGAAGTGGGTGCGAGGGGATCACGGTGATTGGCTGAACTGACATGTCTCTCAAGGGGCTGGCGCGAACGCCACTGCGGAGTTGGGCGCGGAGATGAGGAAAGGGGAGGGGGAGAAACACTGGGAACAGCCGCAGTGCTAGGAGGAAATGAATCGCGGCGGTGCGCGGAGGGCAGGGAGGGACCCATGTCAAGTGACAATAGGGCGCTCGGGAATGAGAGCGGGCTGGCAGAAGGGGAGGCGGGAGCGGCACAGGCCGCGGGCTTGAATAGACCGCGGAGGGCGGGGAGTCCGTGATCTAGAGCGGCGCTGCGGCGCGGTAGGCGGGATTAAGGGGAGCGAGGCGGGGATTGGAGGGCAGCCCTAGGCTGCCGTACGTCGGCGGTGACGCACGCCTCGGGGAGGGTGCGCGCGCGTTCAGCGGCCTCTTTGTGTGGTGCCCAGATAGGGGAGCGGAGGTGGCGGCGGCGGTAGCGGTGGCCTTGGTTGTCTTCCAGTCTCCTCGGCTCGCCCTTTCGCCGGCACCGCTCCCCTTCCCTCCCCCTTCCTTTCTTCCTTCCTTCCCTCCCCTTCCCTTTTTCCCTTCCCTGTCGGTGACCGGCGGGGGTGGCTCCAGCAGCGGCTGGGCCCAAGCTGTGTAGAGGCCTTAACCAACGATAACGGCGGCGACGGCGAAACCTCGGAGCTCGCAGGGCGGGGGCAAGGCCCGAGCCTTGGAGATGGAGAATTCCCAGTTGTGTAAGCTGTTCATCGGCGGCCTCAATGTGCAGACGAGTGAGTCGGGCCTGCGCGGCCACTTTGAGGCCTTTGGGACTCTGACGGACTGCGTGGTGGTGGTGAATCCCCAGACCAAGCGCTCCCGTTGCTTTGGCTTCGTGACCTACTCCAATGTGGAGGAGGCCGACGCCGCCATGGCCGCCTCGCCCCATGCCGTGGACGGCAACACTGTGGAGCTGAAGCGGGCGGTGTCCCGGGAGGATTCGGCGCGGCCCGGTGCCCACGCCAAGGTTAAGAAGCTCTTTGTCGGCGGCCTTAAGGGAGACGTGGCTGAGGGCGACCTGATCGAGCACTTCTCGCAGTTTGGCACCGTGGAAAAGGCCGAGATTATTGCCGACAAGCAGTCCGGCAAGAAGCGTGGATTCGGCTTCGTGTATTTTCAGAATCACGACGCGGCAGACAAGGCCGCGGTGGTCAAGTTCCATCCGATTCAGGGCCATCGCGTGGAGGTGAAGAAGGCAGTCCCCAAGGAGGATATCTACTCCGGTGGGGGTGGAGGCGGCTCCCGATCCTCCCGGGGCGGCCGAGGCGGCCGGGGGCGCGGCGGTGGTCGAGACCAGAACGGCCTTTCCAAGGGCGGCGGCGGCGGTTACAACAGCTACGGTGGTTACGGCGGCGGCGGTGGCGGCGGCTACAATGCTTACGGAGGCGGCGGCGGCGGTTCGTCCTACGGTGGGAGCGACTACGGTAACGGCTTCGGCGGCTTCGGCAGCTACAGTCAGCATCAGTCCTCTTACGGGCCCATGAAGAGCGGCGGCGGCGGCGGAGGCAGCAGCTGGGGCGGTCGCAGTAATAGTGGACCTTACAGAGGCGGCTATGGAGGTGGGGGTGGCTATGGAGGGAGCTCCTTCTAAAAGAAAATTTAAAATGCCTGGGAGTGGCTATTGGGGTAGCTCTTTTCAAAAACCCAAGTGGGGTCAACTCCTAAGCCCCACCCCCTCACACCCACACCACCGCCTTCCCTGTTTTGCCCTTGGGGGAGCCACTTCTAAGGCTGCTTACCCTTGGGGGTGTTCCTCTATTTGCCTGCCACCTCTCTTGTCTCTCCCTCTGAAGATGGACTCGGCCCCACATACACATTTTTGTGTTACAGTCATTGATGGACTCTATTTTTTTATTATTACTTGGACCTTGGTCGTTTTTATACTAGCAAAATGTCTTGTTTTAATTTGTGTTTTTTGGGGGGAGGGAGGGAGTGAACTTGCTGATTCTGTAGCAAAACCTGGGCGGGGGTTGGGGTGGGGGGTAGTTTACTTTGTTGTAAGGACTTGATAACCTGGCTACAGCGTTTTCTATGAAATCTACTTGGATCCCATGCCTGAAATTTGGAAGCATATGTACAAAAATCATTTTTACGTTTTATTTTTAATAAATCATTGTGTTTGACCGTACATGTCTAACATTTCTTTTCTAGGATCCATTCCGTACCGTTTTTAAGGGATATTTGTTTAAGACTTTACGTGTTAATTCTTTATTCTTGATGTGTACTTAGAGAAACTTAAGAGGTCCTGTGGTCCCCCTCCCGCCCCCCGTTGCCCTGCTAGTTGCGTGTTGAATTATATCCCTTACAGGCAAAACTTTTGAAGTGGTGGATGTGGCTTTTTAAACTCTTAAGTTTCTGTGCATCCATCTCTTGTACTAAGCGATTTGCTTACCATCTTGACATGGTTGGTCATTTCTATGACAATTTACTTCAAACTGTGTACTGTGTAGTTCTATATAGTTTGTGTTAAGCATGTCATTCATATAAACTGTTTAAAATTTTTCAGATGGCCTAGTTTCATCCCTCTTACTGGTTTATCTGTAATGAATGGTTAAAAATAAGGGTTATATTTTACCCTCAGATGCGTTTTTGTACTTTCAGAGCAGGTTTAAACGGTTTTTTTCCCCCCCCTATATCTGAACTGTTGTCCTCATGGAAATCCTTTTCCCGATCTTTGTAGCACCACCTACTGGCAGAATGGCAGAGTAGCTGCGAAACAATTTGTTTAAAAACTTGCTTAGGACAATTGCATCAGATATAGAAGTTTTGCCATCAGAATTCTTTGCAGACTTGGAAGTTACACGTTTGCTTGTAACTGAGATGGGCTTCACAGGAATGTAGTTGCCAGTTCATATCACAATTGCCCTTTCTATATGAGGTTTGAAAATGTAAACTGCTATGCATAGCTTGGGCAATAGCCCTAAATTGCTATGACAACTAATGAACCAGCTACGTATACTGGTATTTTAGGTGCAAGTTGTAAAGCAAAATATCTGTGTATTCTGCTTGGTTAACAAATGTATATTTGTAGCCCTTTCATGCAATAGCATTCAAGTTGTTGTTTATAAGAGAAGAAAAAACTGATAATAGGAGAAAATTGCCTTTCTGAATAGAAATATAGAATAGCAACGTTTATGGATATCACAAATAAAGAATTCAATTCTTTACATGATTGAGTGAGAGTATGTATAACCTGGTGGGTGGGTTCAGAGTACCTTTTAATCTAGTGTGCTTAACTTGATGTTATGATAATATTTAACTTAAATATTTGACTTAAATATTGATGTTGAAGGCTCAAAGCTATACTAAGAAACTTTCTGAAAGATTATTGGGCTTTAAAATAAAATAATATTTTAATATTGAACCATTTTTTAACTTTTTGTCACTGTTCAATTCCTAAAGGTCTAGTTCTTGCCAGATTTTTTTTTTTTTTTCTGATTGACAGGGCTTTTAAAGAAGTATGAAGAAAGGTTAAGATTATTAGGCTAAGTTATGGCTGCTCAGTAGTCACTTTGACAAAGGGTAGCGGATGCTTGGTACAAATAGTGTTATATCCTCTGACAAATGGGGTGAATGTTTTTGCACATTGATGTGATTAACACATAGTCAAATCCTTTGCTCTCAAATCTACAGTTTCCATACATTTCTGTCTTTTTTTTAATTCTAGTGATATACAAATTACATGTGGGCTACTTCATTTGGTAATTTGGTCCAACTTTTTGTTGGCTGTAGAGTGGCCTCTAGGATACAGAAAATGATTCTGAGATTTTTCGTTGCAATTGTTAAATACTACTCTGCTTGACTTACTCAGTTTTGGTGGGAAGACCTGGGTCAATTGGAATAGTAGTTCACCTTTCTCAGGGTTTTCAGTTTAATAAGGTTATTGTCATTTTATATTCCCAACATGGGAATATAGTGGCTTCTAAAGTTTGCAATTGAATTATGTAATAGGATTTTCTGTTTATTAGGAAGGCAACCTGTCCTGTTCATGGTATATTAACACTTCATTGTCATGTGTCTACCCTTAAAATTGCTATAAACTGTAGTGAAGAAAAAAGCATAGTGGTATTTAGTCACTTCTGGGTTCCTCTTGTCACTTTATATGCAAAAGCATTTTGGCATGTGGGACTTGGGGAGGACGGACAACTGGTTGTATGTTTTGACCCCTTCCACCTATGAGAATTATCTGAACATTATTCAGATTTAAGAGTTCATGGGAGCAGGTGGTACAGAACCTAGTGTTGAATATAATTTTCGTGCTATGCTTGAATGTATTTTGACGGATTAGCAAAATAAAAGTGAACCTCCTATTTTTAATCCTATTTTTCATCTTAATGTGAAGAATTTTTGCATTTACATTCTTTTAAAAGTCTAAATGCAGTAGTCTTTAGTTGAAAGTGGTTTGAAAGGCAGTTAAAGATGATACAGGTTGAGTATCCCTTATCTGAAATTCTTGGGCCCAGAAGTGTTTTAAGTTTGGATTTTTTTCAATTTTTGAATATTTGCATTATATTTACCAGCTGAGCAGCTCTCATACAAAAATGTAGAATCCAAAATGCTCCAATGAGCGTTTCTTTTCAATGTCATGTCTGCACTCAAAAAATTTCAGATTTTGGAGCATTTTGGAGTTTTTGATTGGAATACTTACCTGTAGTGTTTCAGGTCATTTAAAAAGCTCTCATTGGTACTGATTTACTGTATCCAAAAAAAAAAAAAAAAAAAAAAAAAGCTTGCAAATGGTTAAGGTTCACAGTGAACTATCAAATCAGAGTGACGATTCACAGTGATAGCTATCAAATCAGAATGACTATACTGATTGATTGTACCCATTCACCCATTGTTAGTGATTTGGAACATCTCATATTCAAATCTAATTTTCATAATTTTTGTTTTTAAATAAACCTAAAAATTAAGGATACTCGAGAATTTTGCTTTATGATTTCCTTCAAAACCAGAAGTGACAGTATCAATTACTGGATTTGTAGGCTTATTTAGTTTACCTTTAAGTGTGCTTAAGTTTTGAGAATTTGCATTTTAGGTTAAATTTTGTCTGCCTGTGTCTGCTGATTGCAGATAGGCATTTGCATGTTGGATTTTGAGCAGAACTGCATCTAGACTGCATGGATTTTACCCAAAAAAACAGCACTTGCACTTAGGGTGTCTTTCTAAATCTTAACCAACTTACCGAATCACTTTAAGGTGATCATTGGGGAAATTTTCCTCCTCTTAGCCTTATTTTGGCCTTTTGAAATAGCAACAAAGACTGCCTCATCAAATAACTCCTTAGCTGCCCTGCTTTTGAGTGAACTTCATATTTGCCTTAAATGAGAATGTAAATGTTACAAGATAAAACATTTATTATAAAAAATATATTTAAAAGCTGCTATTTAAAAAGGAATTCCAAACTAGGAAGATTAGAAAGGGCAATTCTCTATTTTCCACCTATTTTTTTACTTTCATTTGAAGCTAGATGATTTGAACCTTCAGAGAGGAAAAGGATTCAGGAAGACACCTTTGGTGGTAGTTCTTAACTGCTTCCTTCTCTATTCAGGCAGACTTTCTTTGTCTCTTTGATTCTTTTACCACTTTGTATGGTTTACTTAAAAAGTCTATCTGAAATAGGTATCATTTCCTGCTCTAAAGTTCTCAAGTGTAAACTTTTGCCATTTAAACAGTGTGCTTATTTCCCAGTGTTTATCCTCAATTTCATTGGGTGTCAGGCACCTTTGTGTAAGACAGTTCTATGTCTCACAGCAGTGAGACAAACGCGGTTGCTGTCTTCACATATCTTGCGTTCTTGTTGGAATTCAATTTATTTTGAGATGATGCATCTTTTCCTTTACAGCATTGGGTCACAATCTCTTATTGTTCACATCATCCAAATTGGAGTTAGTTCCATTGTCATTGAATGTATATTCTCTGATGAAAATTAAGATTCTTCTCCTTAATTCGTTACTTTTTAGAAATCAAAGGTATATTTTGTCTTTGATGCTTATGTTGCAAATGTAATTTGCTTCATAGTGGGTGTCTGGTTTAATATTTCATAGCCCTTAAGGACATAAATTTGGGCATCTAATAGATCAAATTCTATTCCTGACACAGTCACTTTATAGCACTGTGACCTTGGACAAACTGGCCCGAGCCTCACTTTCCTTATTTGTAAAAAATAGGCTATAGTAATACCTACTGCATAGGATTGTTGAGCAGATTCAATGAAAGAATGCATATAAAGAAGGGCTTACTATAGTCTCTGGTACACAGTAATCTTACTATTTGGCCCCTAAGGAAGAAGTGGGACAGACTAGCAAAAGGCATACTTTTATATCTTAGTACCCGAGACATGCATGGTCTTTAGGCTTTGCTCTTTACTTGCTGGGTGAGCTTCCATGTGGTAGTTATCTAAATCACTGCTGCTTCAACTCTAGTAGGAGAGAGATGAATCATGTTAGCTATCTGTAATGTTTTAAGTATTTGTTAATATTAGGAAGGTATAAATAATGTGAGTGTTGAGAGGTGACTGACTTCAGGCAGGAAGAAGGATCAAGAAAAGCATTGTGGAGCATATAACATTTAATCTTAAAAGATTAAGGTTCTCATAGAGAAGGTGGAAGGAGAAAGGGGGCATTTTAGGTAGAGGACAGATAGGCAGAAACATGGAGCATATTCAGAGAAGTTTGCTAATTGATGTCCAACACTAGGTACATTTACAGATGTTCTCATTGCATCATTTAGTAACCTTCCGCTTCACAGATAAGGTTGCTAAATCTCATGCCAGAAAAGTAACTCCCAAGGACCCCCAGCTGATGACATGATAGAACTGAGAGTTGAATCCAAGTCTGACCAATTCTAGTCATTTTGCTCTTTTCATTAAGCTTCATTGACTTCCAGATAACAAATGACTAATTTGTACTAAGATAAAAGAGAGTTGTGAGAAATAAATTGGGAAAATTAAGGTGGAACCAGATTACTGAGGTCTTTGAGTAGTAGGCTAAGGAGTTTGGACTTACCTGGTAGGCAGTAAAAGTCATTAAAGGTTTTTGAGCAACAGTAGTGGTAGTGAAACTAATTCACAGAGATTAGTCCAGTAGCATTGAGTAACATAAATGGCAGTGGGGGATGTTTCAAAGTGGCAAGTTTGCTAAGACAACTGATGTTAACCAGGTAAGAGAATGAGAGAGCATGAACAAAGAGGTGGCATTGGAAATAGACTGACAGAGAAGAGGTAAATTGTGAAAGCATAATTGACAAATGATTGGATATATGAAGAATGAGGAAGAGGGAGTAGATTAATCAAAATTACTGTGTGAGTGAGAGGATGGTGATGCCACTGGTAATAGAGAAGATTTAGAAGGAAGATTTGGACATAGTCAAAGATGCTGGTAGCACATTGAAGCGTTGTGTCTTGTGCATATAGCTTTACAAAATGGCCATTGTGCTGGATATTCTTTTTGCCCTTTCTGATCCACTTTCCATCTTTATCTCTCTTGCTCTGTGTTCCTGGGAGGTTGACTACTAAAGAACTGCATACTCTCTTTTCTGGCTTTATTCATGGTGGGTTTGGAACGTGATACAAAGGTGAGGCTGAAATATTTGTTCCTGCTCTTTCTCATATACTTAGCAAGAAATTGTCAGTGGCCACAGCTCTGCTCCAATGGCTCTAGGTCTTTTCTGACTTCTCATAACTATCTCCTATTTGCTAGATTCTCTAGTCCCAATATGGTTCAAACCTTGTTGATTTGCCTTAACTGTGCCCACACTCTTGTAAATAGTTCCTTTTATTAAAACTCTTCAATAACTGAATATACTGTGGTCATCTCTTCAGTGAAATTTGAAAAAAAACTTTCACATTTTCTAATGACTTGATCTTCCAACACCACCAGACATGAAGACTTAGCTATTTGCACTAGGTTACTACCCCTAAATTCAGTGCCTCCCTGTTTCTTACTATGTCAAATTAAAATTTGTTACCCTTCTGCTTTTTGATTCTGCTGGAAATACAGAAGAAAAAGACAAAAATCCCTGCCCTCAAAGAGCTTATATTTTACTGGGCAGAGACAGGCAATAAGACATAATAAATTATATGGTGTGTTAGAAGATGAGAAGTATAGAAAAAATTAGGGTGAGGAATGGTGAGTGTTGCAAGGGATGTTTGTGAGGATAGCATACTTTAAAATAGGGTGGTATGGGTAGATCTATCAGAAAGTGACATTTGAGCAAAGACTTGAAGGAAATGTGGCAGCGAGCAATATAGGTATTTAGGGGAAGAGAAAGAGCATTCTAGGTAGAGGATTAGGAAGAGCAAAAGCCCTGAGGCAGGACTGTGTCTGGCCTCTGAGGAAACGCAAATTGTTCAGGGTTGCTGGACCTGAATGAAGAGGAGAAAAGGAATAATGAGGCCAGAGAGGGGCCAGATCATGTAGGGACTTGTAGGTTGTTGTAAGGATTTTGGCTTTTACTAGATGAATGGTGAGCCATTTCAGTTTTGAGCAGAGGAGTTCCATGATCTGATTTGAATTTTAAAAGATTCTGCATTTCTCAAAATTCCCATTCCTGTCATACAGCTGCTTTCAATGAAGGTTTATAAGGAAAGCAATTGGAACTACTTGGATAAGGCATGAATGATCCACAATCTTTTCAACTCTAACATAGGTGTATACATATATATATTGAGAGATGCTGCTTTTTGGCTAAAATGAATCTTGAATTGGGGGTGTGCAGAAAAAGTTATATCTGGCCTGAGACTGGTATTTTTTAGAATGGCCTACTTGCATGGTTGGCCCTTATCTGAACATGTGGATTTAGGGGTATTCCCACTGTTCACTAACTAATAAAGGTGGTTCACCGTACCTAGACTGTGCAAACAAGATGATTTATACTAAATACCTGCTTTCCTTCTAGTAGTATGGAATTTTGATACATGCCAGGTAAAGGGTGTCTATATGACCAAACTCCCAGTGAAAACCTTGCATACTGAGTCCCTAGGCAGAAACATTGCTCGTATAAAAATGTGCTCTGTGTGAATCTTCATGGGAGGGAGAGATCCTAAAGAAGATTGCACGTGGATTCCTCCAGATTCTGCTTATGTCTTTTTCCTGTATGATCCAACTGTGTACACCTACTGTGTCACTGTAATAAACTTTAGCCACGAGTCTGATACTTAGTGCTGAGTTTTGCGAGCCCTTCTATCGAATCTCTGAATATGGGCTTGGTCCGGGAGATCTCTGACACAGCTAGATTTTTTTTTTTTTTTTTTTTAAGAGTCACCAAGTTAATTGGAAAACATCAGGTTGTGGATAGAAGAAGCAGTTGGGCAACCTATCACAGAAGTCAGCCAGCTCTGTCTAGTGGAGAGCTCTTCTGAGCTGTTTATGCTTTGTTAATTCCTTTTCTTTTCTCCAAAAGCTTCCCTCCATTTGGTTTTGTCACACTTTATACATTTGTAACAAATTGCTGACAGGAATTTGTCCATCTGGTTATGAAAAATGGCAAATGAGAGTAAAATTATGGATTTATTTATTAAGAACTATTAAAGTATTCATATGCTCTGGGACACCATTACTAGGAATTTAACCTAACAGATAGTTTATTGAAAAATTTATTGAAAGGAAAACAGTCTTTGCATAAAAATTACAACGTGGCAAAAAATTGGAAACTGTCAAATATTAGGGAAATGTTAACTGAGGTCTGTCAGAAGGTGAAATATTAACTCAGTGTTATCAGGTGAATGAATTAACAAGATGTGGTATATACATACAATGGAATATTCAGCCATAAGAAAGAATAAATTTCTGGTATGTGCTACAAGATGAAGGAACCTTGAAAATATGCCAAGTGAAATAAACCTGACACAAAAGGACATACTGTGCGCTTATATGAGGTACCTAGGGTAGGCAAATTCATAGAGGTAAAAATGGAAAATTACTGTTTAAGGGGTACAGAGTTTCTTAAACTCTGTTTAAGGGGTACAGAATTTCTTAAAATTACTGTTTAAGGGGTACAGAGTTTCTGCCCTGTTGCCCAGGCTGTAGCACAGTGGTGGTGCAATCATGGCTCACTGCAGCCTCAAACTCCTGGGCTCAGGCGATCCCTCTGCCTGTGCCTTCTAAGTAGCTAGGACTACAGGTGCACACCACTATGCCTGGTTAAGTTTTAAAGTGTTTTTTTTGTAGAGATGAGGTCTCACTATGTTCCCCAGGCTGGTCTCAAAACTACTGGGCTCAAGTGGTCCTCTCTCCTTGTCCTCCCAAAGTGCTGGGATTACAGGTGTGAACCACCATGCCCGGCCAAAAAAATTTTTTTAATGAAATCATGGGACATTGAAATTACTTATTTGCAAATATTTACAATTATGAATACCTTTTAAAAACTCCATAGAATTATTAAGTTCTCAATTTATTTCTGTTCTCATATCATCCTCTCTCTCTCCCCAACTGGAAGTTGCCTCTTCTTCCACCGAGTTTCCATGATACCTTTTCTGTACTTGACTCTCATACTTTTTACCATTGTATATGCCTATGTCTAATTTTCTCAAACAGCTTGTATGCTCTTTGGCATTATATTAATATAGGATTTATGCTGTCACTCTCTGGTACAGCCTGCATAGTAGACATTCAGTGAGACTTAGTTGACTGAATTATAAGCATGCTATTTTATGAAAGTAGAGATTTACCAAAATATTTGAGCATACTTGCCCATGGGTTTTATATCACTTAAAGTGTGTGCCTCCCTCAATTCTCTGTACTTGCTAGATGTGCAGACCCGATCTCACCCACATACACATCATTGTATTCTTGACTTTGGGGCTTTGCATCCTTTATTTATATTTTATCTTTTAATGTGAAACAGCCCAATTTTCTTTGGATCCAGAAAGGAAAGAACTGCAGACGTGAGGCAGAGGAAGCAGATAGAGGAGAGGATCATTGCAGTCGGTTTAAAGTTGCATATACCTATTGGAAAGTCGTAAGTAAGAAATAGTGTTCTTTCCTGAAGAGAATGTCTATGAAGGAAGCAGATTTTTTTTTTTTCCTTCCTAAGCCACTGGTGTAGTAATTAGGTTTTACTTTTGTTATGAAGAGATGTATACTTTTGCCAGCAGAGGGCACCACTTGTAGGTTGCAGATTCATAGGAAGACTCAGAGACCAGTGTGCTGGTCTGTGTGAAGTACTCTGCTTGTTGCTTTAGTTGGTCTGCCCCAGAGCTGCCCATTTTTTTTTTTTTTTTAATTCCCTTGGGGTCTGGTGGTACTCTTCCAGCTTTCCCCAAGAGCATTCTTTGGCTAGTCCTGGTCAATAAGCTAGGTGCCCAGAGGAATCCAGGTGGAAGGACTTTAGTATAGTAACTGTTGGGAAGCCTTGGATGCCAGCCTGTATGTAATATCTTTAGGAGTTCAAAGCTGTTTTTCCTCATCCAGAGGTAAGGTGAAAAGGGCATTAGGCCAGGCATCTGAGGGTCTGGTTCTGCACTGAGCTTGGCTCTCCAGGTAGTTTTGACCCAGTTACCTTTTCTCTCTGTCTCAATTAGCTTATCTCTAAAATGGAGATAGTAAGATAGGGGTAGTACATTCTGTGTATAGCTAATAGTGGCCTCTGAGGTCAGGCAGAACTGGGTTCAAATTCCAGCTTTGCCATTTACTAACTGTGAGGACTTGGTTCAAGTTATTTAACTCTCAGAACCTCGATTCTCTCTTGTTTAAAAGAGAGATAATAGTCCCACAGGGTTGTGAGAATTAAATGAGAAGGGTACACGTGAAGTGTGGAATACAGGTTCTGGCCCAGAGTAAATATTCAAGGAATGGGAGCTATTATTACCATTCAGGGGATGTTGTCTTAAGTCAAAGGAGATGATGGATATGAAGCACTTTGTAAGCTTAAAAATGCAACACAAATGGCATGAGTGATTATACTCTGGAATCTACTTGGCGTGAATTATTTTACCTTCAGAGGAAGAGTCCTTATTCCTCTGGATAAGGTGCTGTTTTGTTTATCTTTTGACTTTTTGGGGTCTCAAGTTCCTTTTCAATTTCTGCCTGGCTGTCTGAGGGCACTTGGCAAGTGCTCCTGAATATGAGAGGGCATTTTGGTGATACAGGTGTGGGTGGACCTTAATTTAGCTTTGGTCTTGTCTAGTCCTTGTTGGTAATAGTAACCAGTGGAGATGTGAAAATAGCTCCAGGAGAGGCCCTGTTTAATTTTCTTCTTGAACCTAGGACCGAGTGCTCACAGAACTATAGTTTGGTAGCATTGGCATAGACAATGAAAATCATAGCTGCTAGTAGTTGCTGAGTGCTTATTATAGGCCAGGCTCTCAGCTAAGTGCTTTACATACTTTCACATTCTAACCTAACAACGCTGTGAAGTAGGTACTATTGTTCTCACCTTTTTTCAATCAGAAAATCGAAGATTGTAACTTGCCTAGGGTCATGTTTCTGGTAAGTACATTTGAACCTTGCCCTGTCTGATTTTAATGGTCTGGGCTCCTTTCATTGTTCAGGTGATGTTTGCATCCAGCTGTGCATTAGAGTCACCTATGAAGTTCATTAAAATTCCTGTTCCCAGTGGGTGCAGTAGCTCACACCTGTCCATCCCAGCATTTTGGGAGGCTGAGGTGTGAGCATTGCTTGAGCCCAAGAAGTTTGAGTCCAGCCTGGGCAACATAGAGAGACCCCGTCTCTAAAACTAAAGGAAAAAATTTTTTAAAATTCCTGTTCCTCAGGCTCTAATTCTATGGGTGTGAGGAAGAGCTGGACCCTGCAGTGTTTTTTCATTTTTCCAGATTTATTGAGGTATAATTTGCATAAAATAAACCCTTTTTAAGTATATAGTTTAATGAAATGCAGTACTTGTATACAGTTGTGCAGGTATTACCACAGTCAAGATACAGAACATTTCTATAACCCTAAAACTTTCTTCATGCCTATTGATCCGACACCTACCATTTTAACCAGCTGGGCAGATGTTTCTGATGCACAGCTAGGTGTGGGACCATTGTACTGTGTTATGGTGCCTGCCAATGTGAGGAACTGATGTCCTGGAGAAGGAGGGTAAAAGCGAGAAAAGAAAAAGGGCATTTACAAGGAAGAATGATTGGCTTAGCTGTCTTCAGATAAACTGTACTGGCTCCCTGTACAGAGATAGAGTATGGAAGAGAGAACTTTCTAGATAAAACCCAGCTTAAAGAAGTTTCTCCTCCCAACATGGTTTCTTCCTAAGCCACATAAGAGCTGAATCATTCTAAACAAAGTCGGTGTAGATAACTGAATAAATTGCTTTGGGGTAGAGATCTGGGGTCACTGGGGACTTTTGATAAGCTGTAGAAGAAGGCTGGGGTGTGGGAAGGACTAGGCTAAGACGGGGGTCCCCAGGTCACAACCGGTACTGGTCCGTGGCCTGTTAAGAACTGGAATGCACAGCAGGAGGTGAGCAGCCGGTAGGTGAGCATGACCACCTGACCTCTGTCTCCTGTTAGCTCAGCAGTGGCATTAGATTCACCTAGGAGCATGAATCCTATTGTGAACTGTGCATGCAAGGGATCTAGGTTGTGCACTCCTTGAAAAGCTATCTAATGCCTGATGATCTAAGGTGGAACAGTTTCATCCTGAAACCATCATCCTCCCTGACCCCCCACCCCCATCCTTGGAAAAGTTGCCTTCCATGAAACTGATCCCTGGTGCCAAAAAGGTTGGGGCCCGCTGGACTAAGACACTATTATTGCTGGGCAATCCGACGATGGTACCTTTTTCTCCAGACAGATACCACTTTCATTCTTTTGACTCTCCTCTACTGCAAGACTCCAACAGCAACTGTCCTTAATCTGAAGTCCAGTCAGGAAAATTAGCCTAGAGCAAACAGGTTCAGGCTGTGGTCCAGCGAACATTTGGATAATAAGGTAGAAAATGTAAAATGTATCTCTGAAACTGGAAAATATTGGGGGTAGGAACTTTGTGCTAGGAGTCTGGAGACTTTGCTTCCTGACTCAGCTCTGTCCCTGGTTTTGCTAGATAACCTTTCTTCCTTTTTTTTTTTTTAAATTTCAACTTTAATTTTAGATCAAGGGGTACATGTACAGGTTTGTTACATGGGTATCTTGCATGATGCTGAGGTTTGGGGTATGAATGATCCTGTCACCTAGGTAACGAGCATGGTACCCAGTAGCTTTTCAACTACCTTTTAAGGCTTGCTCCTTGTATTAGGTGGTTATTGTGTTGCTATAAAGAAATACCCGAGGCTAGGTAATTTATAAAGAAAAGAGGTTTAATTGGCTCATGGCTCTGCAGGCTGTACAGGAAGCGTGCTGGCATCTGCTTCTGCGGAAGCCTCAGGAAGCTCACAATCATGGTGGAAGGCAAAGGGGGACCTGGTATATCACACGATGAGAGCAGAGGCAAGAGTGAGGAGGAGGGTGCCACACACTTTTAAACAACCAGATCTTGAATGAACTCAGAGTGAGAACTCACTCATTATTTTGGGGACAGCGTGAAACTATTATGAGTGATCTGCCCCTATGACCCAATTACCTCCCACTAGGCCCTATCTCCAACTCTAACACTGAGGATTACATTCCAGCATGAGATTTGGATCCTACCAACATCCAAATCATATCACCCCTTTTCCCTCCCTCCATCCTCTAGTAGTCCCCAGTATCTATTGTTCCCATCTTCATGTCCATATGTGCCCAGTGTTTAGCTCCCACTTATAAGTGAGGACATGTGACATTTGGTTTTCTGTTTCTGCATTAATTCACATAGAATAATGGCCTCTCACTGCTTTCATGTTGCCTCAAAGGACATGATTTTGTTCTTTTTTATGACCATGTAGTATTCCATGGCGTATATATACCACACATTCTTTATTGAGTCCACCATTGATGGGCACCTAACTTGATTTTTTGTCTTTGCTATTTTGAGTAGTGCTGTGATGAACATGCAAGTGTGTGTACCTTTTTAGTAGAATGGTTTATTTTCTTTTGAGCATATACGTAGTAATGGGATTGCTGGATCAAAAGGTGGTTCTATTTTTAGTTCTTTGAGAAATCTCCAGACTGCCTTCCATAGTAGCTGAACTAATTTACATTCACCAGCAGTGTATAAGCATTCCCTTTCCTCCACAGCCTTGGCAACATCTGTTATTTTTTGACTTTTTAGTAACAGTCATTTTGACTGGTGTGAGATGAGATGGTATCTCATTGTGGTTTTGATTTGCATTTCTCTGGTGAGTAGTGATGACGAGCATTTTTTCATATTTGTTGGCTGTTTGTATGTCTTCTTTTGAGAAACGTCTGTTCATGTCCATTGCCCACTTTTCAAAATGGGTTTATATGTTTTTTGCTTGTTGAGTTAAATTCCTTATAGATTCTGCATATTAGACCTTTGTCAGATGCAGTTTATGAATGTTTTCTCCTATTCCGTACACAGTTTACTCTGTTGATAGTTTCTTTTGCTATACAGAAGCTCTTTAGTTTTATTAGGTCCTACTTGTCATTTTTGCTTTTGCTGCAATTGCTTTTGAGGACTTAGTTGTAACTTCTTTGCCAAGGTCAATGTCTAGAAGGGTATTTCCTAGGTTTTTTCCCTGGGATTTTAATAGTTTTAGGTCTTACATTTAATTGTTTACTCCATCTTGAGTTTATTTTATTTTATTTTATTTTTTGAGACAGAGTCTCACTCTGTCACCCAGGCTGGAGTACAGTGGTACAATCTCGGCTCACTGTAACCTTTGGGTTCAAATGATCCTTCTGCCTCAGGCTCCCAAGTAGCTGAGACTACAGGCACATGCCACCACACCTGACTAATTTTAGTATTTTTAGTAAAGATGGGGTTTTGCCAGGTTGGCCAGGCTGGTCTCAAACTCTTGACCTCAGGTGATCTGCCTGCCTTGGCCTCCCAAAGTGTCGGGATTACAGGCATGAGCCACTGCACCTGGCTGAGTTAATTTTTATATATGGTGATAGGGTCCAGTTTCATTCTTCTGCATATGGATAGCCAGTTATCCCAATATCATTTATTGAATAGGAAGTCCTTTCCCTATTGCTTATTTTTGTTGACTTTGTTGAAAATCAGTTGGTTGTAGGTGAACAGCTTTATTTCTGGGTTCTCTTTTCTGTTCCATTGGTCTATGTGTCTGTTTTTATACCAATACCATACTGATTTGGTTACTATAGCCTTGTAGTATAGTTTGAAGTCAGTTAATGTGGTGCCTCCAGCTTTGTTCTTTTTGCTTAAGATGAGCTTTCTTTTCTAAATGGCGTCTTCTGAGTATTCTCTATTCTGTCTACTTCCTGTGAATCGTGAGTGGTGAATAAAGTATGAAGGTGTAGTAGTATGGTTTTGACACATACATTATAATGATATCGGTTAGCATGGCAAAAGTGGGTTGCAGGGAAATTTTGTGGGTTTTGATATTGGCTCTTAATAGTTGTATTTTGAAACTTGAATACCCACAACCCTTACATATTTCCTTTTTGGATCTTTTTTCTTTCTGTCTGGTGTATTAGATGTGGCATTTCCCCACCTTCCTGTAAGGCGAATATGTAAACGTGGGTATGTGCAAAGGAGTCATCTCTTTCTTATGTCCCTTTTATGAATCACCCAGTTGTCTTCCTGGTGGATGTCTGAACTCTGGCATGGATTCCAAGATTCAATTTCCTTATTTGTGATGTTCAGTTTTTTGTGGTCCCTGTGATTGACCTCAAGAGGAAATATCTGGAGCAGGGCCACAAGGCTGATTAGAGGAGGAAGGGACATAGAGGGAACAAGATAGGAGGGGTATTGTTGTGAAAGGAAGAAGTGAAGATACAGCCCTGTGGGGTGTAAATGAAATTATCCAGGCCTCTTCTCACTTGAGAAAGAGTGAGTTTGAGTAATGGCCTCGTCTAAGAGAACACTGAGGTGCCAGGGGAGGTAATCTTTGAGAATAACCCTGTAGCCAGTTTGAGTTCAGGAGGCTATATAAAGTATTAGTTACTTTTACTTTCTGTCACCCCAGTGTTTCTCTCTTCCTTCTGTGGTTTTAGAGCTTTGTAGTAGTGAAGACATTTATCAGGTTAAAATGATAAGAATGATAGATTTACTAAGCGTCTCTTCATACTTTCACCTACATCATGTTATCCTCCTTGAAGCCCCCTACAAAACATTAGAGCCTAGTGTTTCTTCTTAAACAATCATACAGGTTACTCTGAGAAGAAAAACAGACCATTTAAAACATTTTTAGAATCCTGTGATTTTGGAGCTGAAAGGGACTCTAAAGACTGTCTGGTCTTGACCCTATATTGTGAATGAGTAGCTGAGCATGAGGTCCAGAGTGTGGAGAACACTACTCAGGAAAGTCACTCACCCAGTGAGAGCTGGTGCAGATTCGGAAAAGCCCAGGAGTGTCTTGAGGGGTCCCGGAAGAGAGATGCTCATAGCTGATTTTTCTGAGGCATTAGGGTAGCTTCTGCACCACTTTTTGTGGCTAATTGCCCCAGTTACCTCTAAGCCTCTGTGGCTAGGATATACAGACTGGCCTCCTGCCTTCCACAAGATTATGTTTTAGTTTGGGAAAGAAGATTTATAAATAATGAATTAGCTAGGTGTGAGATGACAATACAGGACAGTATAGTTTGTAGCTATTTTGGTGGTGATTGGCTGTCATTGGTGTGATTCGGGAAGTTATGAAGACATGAGATTTTGACTAGCCTCCCAGAAAGACTAAAGGACTGGGATTGGAGAAGCCTTTCCAGGCAGGGAGAGTTAAATTAGTCTAAATAGAAGCTTAGCAGCTGGAGATTACAGGATGTGAAAGATCTTTGGCTGGATATGGGGGTTCAGTGGGAGACTTACTAGTTGGAGCCACAGCTTAAGTTAAATTCCAATATGACAGATTTTAGGAAGATATTTTAGGATTGTGCTAAGATATTTTAGTATTCATTGTGATAGCTTTACTGCAGTAGTCTTTGGCCTCTTGGAGTAAAATAGAGTTTGTTTCCGTTTCACCTATTTGTACTACCTCTCTTTTTCGACTAATTTTCCAATTTCTCTCTGTATTCTTTTAATTTCTCTCTGTGTTCTTCTCACTTCTGTCAGGTGCTTTTTCCTTAACTTCTCCCCATCTATCAGACACTCAGAGCTACTATAGAATTTGGGAGGAGGATTTGGAACATAAACTGTGACCTACAAGTGAATTTCCCCAGGTGGATGATAAACTCCACTGCAGGCCACAGAGGGGCCTCCTCATTCCAGCAATCTGGCCAGGCTGACAGACTCATAGCCTATGGGGGCAGGGGAGGGTGTAGGGGCCAGTATTTCTCCGGCTAGTGACGAACTGCCTGATTCTTTGCAGCCTAGACAGAGGAGGCAGGAGCCCCAGGGGCGGGCTAATCGCCTGGGCTGGGGATGCCTGGGCAGATGCAGAGGCAGCTGGAAAGGTGGCAGTGCACCTGGGTCGCTGGAGCTGCTGCCGTTCCTAGGAGACCAAGGAGCAGCAAGCCTGCGGGGGAGGGGGAGCAAGTGGGTTGCTGCTTTTAGCAGCTGAAAGGGCTGCAGGGAGCTCTGGGTAAGACATTTTCTGCTGCTGCTGCTTTTGCGGTAGAAGCTGCTGCGAGTAAGTCAGAGGAAGGAGGATTGAGAAGGGAGGAGGCTTCACTTGCAGCCATGCTGAATCACTGTTGCTGATCAGATCTCCCACTGGTCTGCTGGGAGAATCAAGAACAGAACTAGGATCCCCGGGTGCATGCACACAGTTCAGCGGCTACCATCCTGACTGGGCCTCACACAATGGAGGGTGAAAGGTATGTATGTATAAGTATGTGCTGTGTTGTGTGTGTATATAAGTAAATGTGTGCTTGCGGTACAGCCACCAGCTTTTGTGTTTGCATTGGCTAGGCAGGGTTGGAAAACCTGGCCACTGATGGATCTCAAAGGGCGGCAGAGCAAGAGCAGAAAAGCCGCTTTCCAAACCACCCATTCCAGGGCTTGAATCTCCAGAGATCTGGCTTCCGCAAAGGCAGGTCTGGGTTTGCTAGGCAGCGGAGCACCCTGAAAGAAGGGACTTCCTGGCTGGTGTTCGGGAATAGTTTCAGCACAGGCTGAATTAGATTGCCTTTCTCAGGCTGTTTCAAGGAGGCGTTTCCCTTTCCTGGCTACTTTCCCGGGGTGTTTTTTCTTTGGTGGGGGGTTTTTGATGTCATAGTGGGGCTGGCCTGACATAGTGTACTTGCATTTTCACGCAGGAGTGCTCGAATCTTCAGCAGGCATGCCATGCTGATGGCTGTGTGTGTGTGTGCGCGCAGGCACGCCGTGTATGCCTGTATACACACACATTCAGGGATGAAGGAGAGAAATCCAGTCAGATGACACTTGCTCTGAACTGAGTTTCATATTTGTATTGAAAAGTTTATGAGTTATACTGGAAGGTCTGTGCTTCCTCCATCAGGGATTTCTTTTGAAATACGAACCAGCAGAAAAGATTTCAAGTACTTTTGTTGAGCTGGATCTAACTAGCGAGGCAGTTAGATCCTGGCAGGCACACCCATCTAAATTTTTAAATTGTTATCTGAAGATCTGAATCTTTCATTGTGAAAGTACTCAGTGCAGTGCAGAGGTGACATTCCTCTGTCTATGAAGTAAAATATCTCTTGAGTGCCAACCTCTTCATTCTTTGGTCTGCAGTTGGTAGAGTACAGGGCTTGCCATTTTATCCGAGGAGAGAGCACTGCAGGGAGGGGTCCGGCCATGGCAGTGCACCACTGAGGGGAAGGCTGCTGCTCCAGGTTGCCAGTTTGATGCAGACAGTAACTATCTGGTTAACAATAATAGGCTCAACTAAGTCAACACTAGAGAATCTCTCAGTGAATACTTTCCTTTTCATGAGTTGTTGTGACTTCTGCGTCTCACGGGGCTCAGTGATGCCATTGAACATCTCTAGACCCTATTAGAACTGGCATGATGGTTGAGTGTCATCTCATTCTTTTGTCCGTAGAGGCCCTGGGAATTGTGTTCTTGATGACTCCCACAGGAAGAGCCTGGGACTGACTGTGCTGCTGGTGCATCGTCTTTCTGGGTGCTCTTTGTAACAGGAGTTTAGTGTTGAACTGCATGTGGCCTGCTGGGCAGCAGAACATGTGAAGGCTTGTTTCCTAGGTGTGGGGCAGAGGTGAGCAGTGTCTTTGGTCCCCCAAACAGTGTTCCATTGATCTGGTAGGTGGCAGAGAATGGGGCTGATGTGATGAAGGTTTAGAGATTCTGGGCCATGCCTATTTGCTTGATCTGTGGTGTAACTGGGGTTGAGAGATCAGTGTGAGACTACTAGCAGCGGATCAAATGGTTTGGGGCACTGTGTTCCCAGTTCTGTGTTCAGAAATGTAATGAGTCCCTGCCCCTGTCCTGGGGCCTCTCAGCTGGGATGGCTGATGTCTATGGCTTTAGAACACCAGGTTGCACATGTTCTTGTACTTTTCCTCTGCTGAAGGCAGATGGTAGACAAGAAATCCAAACCGAGCAGCTTCCAATGTTCACCAGGTCACCCAGGTCATACCTTTTGTTCCTGCCTCAAGCCCAGCTTACCATGCCAGGCATTCAAGTCTTCTGAACTCCAACTCCTGTTCCCATTCCCACTGCTCACTCATAAACCTACTAACAATTCTATTGATCTCTTTCATGATCACCCATCCTATACATTACTTCATCTAGCCTCATATCCTTAGCTCCCAGAGTTTCTTTTGCTGGATGTCTTTCCCTTCTAATTTTGCAAAAGTTATCTATCAAGGTTATTCTAAAATTCTACTTTATCTTGGAAACTCAGCTTTTCTAGTCCTGGCTGATGTTCTTCTGAATTCTAATCCCTCTAGTTTGCATCTCATAGTTGGACACTGAATAATAGGCCCATCAGATCTTTTAGTGCTTTTATTTCATATATCTTAGCAGTCCCCAAACTTGGAGACAGGTCCTCAAGGGCAAGGCTAGTACCTTGTACTTCTAAATACGCCCATTGACTACTGTGTGGGTACACAAATAGCAGGTGCTGAATAGTTATTAGCTGATTAACTAATAACCTTTGTGTGAGGCTCTGATAACTAAAAAGAAAGTTGGTGAGAGAAGAGACTGAAGCCTTTGGCCAATAGGTTCATCTTTGGATATCAGCCTTATTATCTTAGCACGGGTAACTGACTCCATGGAATGCTTTGAGGTAGGGGGGCGAACAGAGGGAAGTAGCCTTGTTTTGCAAGTTCCCTGGGAAATTGAGGTCCGGAGAAGCTGAGTGACTTGCCTAGGATCACATGTCCAACCTCCAGAGACTGGAGGGATCCTGAATCTGGTGCTTGTTCCACACTTAACCTGCTGAATCTTAATTGGGGCTGTTTTTAAGCATTACAAAATTTCAACCAAGAGATTGCTAATGAACAATTTTTTTTCTTTGCCACGAGGGTATGAAAATACTTTGTACCTTGAAAGGCTATTAATTAAAAGCATGGGCTTTGGAGTAACTTAGACCTAGTGGTGAATCTACTTTACAGTGTGACCTTGAGTGTGTCACACTCTTTTCAGAACTAATTTTTCTCTTTTGTGTAAAGGAAATAATAACAGTACTTATACTTCATAGAGCTGTTGTGAAGATTAAATGATACAATATGTGTAAGGTACCTAGTAAAGTTTTTTAGGCACTGAGTGAGTACTCAGGAGATGGTAGTTGCTATTATCATTGGTATCCACCTATTGCTATGTTGTAGCCTATACCTCGCTGCTGGGTTACTAACCAAGGCATATTTTAGGACCTCTCTCTGTTTATCATCCAAAGCAGATTAAGTAGAACCATTTCCATGAGGAAATGAGGGAGCTTATCAGGCCATCATCTTGCTTCTTACCTAAAACTATCTCCGTATAGTAAGTTCCCCCATAGGGCTTGGCATTTCTTCTTTTAGGTTTCATCAAGATCTACCTTAATCTTTCTTTTTATAGACAACCTGTGGCATCTAGTTGCCTCAGTGATTTGGAACCATGGGCTGGATACATGTTTGTTCAGGCCAAAATCTCAAGAAGAACTTGTGAATTTGCACTAACCTTTGCTGTATCTTTCTAGATTTCCAGGTCTCTCCTGGAACTTATGATACTAAGTCTTCCCCAGTTCCCTCTGTGGGAGAATCACTGTGGCTTGACCAGTCAGACGAAGGTGATTTTGTCTTCTCTTTTGCAAAGGGAAAGGGTCTCTGGCTGTTAGCTATTACAATGATAAATTGTGTCCATGTGAGTGGGTATGTAGAGAAGATAGGTATCACAAATGGCAGTTGTCCTTGCAATTGGGATTTTATTTCAGTTCTGGAAATCAGCCTTGTGGATAGCTTAAAATAAAATTTCAAAATAAATGGTTAGTCAGATTCATAGAGACAGAAAGTAAAATGGTTGCCAGGGGCTGGAGGGAGGGAGGAGTGGGGAAGTTATTGTTTAATGGATAGAGAGTTTCAGTTTGGGAAGATGAAAGAATCCTGGAGATGGATGGTGGTGATGGTTGTACAACAGTACGACTGTACTTAAAAATGGTTAAAATTATAAATTTTATATTACATCTATTTTACCACAATAAAAAAAACATTCAGGCCCAGACTGTGGCAGATCTGCAAGAGTTACAGAGCAGCACAACTTTGGAAGAAGCATCATAAAAAGGGGAAGTTAATTGTCTATTTTTCTTAAAATCATGATTATTTTCTTCATCAGAAGCACAGCAATGCCCCTGCTTGAGACGGGCATCATGTACCGGGCACTGTGCTGTGATTTTGTGTGAGGTGTCCTCAGAGGATAGTTCTTACTGACTGGTTTTTACGAAGGAGAGCCTGTTCCTGGACCTCAGGGAACTTCTGATCCAAAGGAGCTCATCTATTTACCTTTGATCCAGGAACGACAGATAGAGAATATTTTCTGAGGAGACAAGACTTTGAAAGCCAGTATACTTTAAATGTTGAGTTTTCTAATGTCAGGTTAAATGCTGGCAAGACCCAGGGAAGAGCAAGTGTTGAGCAACCTCGCCTTTTTTCTGTTCCCAGTGGCAAGTCACTTAGTCCTCCCCGAACCTTAGAAGTCAGGGATAGAAAATTCTGTAAAAAGTTTTGGGCATCACTGCTGCCTGAAGCAGATGTGCATGCATTTCAACCATGATAATTGAAACCAAATTTTTCCATTTTGGAAATACTTTTTGGCAAAGTAAAGTTTTCAACTGCAAAAACAAAGTCAGGGAAAGAAACCTCTTGATTTCCCTGCACCCAGATTTGGATTTTTAGGATTTTGCTTGCTAAGTTTTGAATTGGTAAGACAGATCTGGACAAGATAATTTTTGTGTGAGTTTTCCTAAAAAGTGCTTTATTTGATGAAATTTGCCATCATCAAACTAACCTTTTTTTTTTTTTCATTTTCTGGATGAATGTTCAAACTAGGTTAAACGGAATAGAGCACTAATAAACCATGTAAAAAATAGATTGAACATGTGCTGGTAGGTTTTTTCGTTTTTTTGTTTTTTTCTGAGACAGAGTTTTGCTCTGTCGCCCAGACTGGAGTGCAGTGGCACCATCTCGGCTCACTGCAAGCTCCGCCTCCCGGGTTCACGCCATTCTCCTGCCTCAGCCTCCAGAGTAGCTGGGACTACAGGCGCCCGCCACCACGCCCAGCTAATTTTTTGTATTTTTAGTAGAGGCGAGGTTTCACCATGTTAGCCAGGATGGTCTTGATCTCCTGACCTCGTGATCTACCCGTCTTGGCCTCCCAAAGTGCTGGGATTACAGGTGTGAGCCACTGCGCCCAACCCAGATTTTTTTTTTTTTCTGTTAAATAAGTTCAATGCCTCTCAGGTCAGAGATCTAACTTTTTATCATTTATGAGGATTTTCGGAGTCTTAGCACAACTTTCCTGGACTTTTCATTTTCATTTATGAAAGTATATCGTAGCCACTATCAAAATCACACACATGCAAGGGCTTAGCTCTCCTATTCAAACTAAACATAAACTTGGCTTCCAAAATGTCACATAATGAGTAGCATGTTTTCTTTTAGTCTTTCTCTCTTCTTGTCTAATTTTATCTGTCTGTGTAAAATGTTTTACATTTTTACATAGCCCATTTAAGAGTTTTCCCCTTGAGTTTTGCAGAAAGTGGTCTGTGAGTTGGGGTTTTAGGAATGTGATTAGTAACATACCTGTTCTTGAGCTTGTTTATGAAGGAGCACATTACAGGAATGACAGCAGCTGCTGGTCATCTTTGGTGAATCATGATTGGCTTGTGTGAAGGCCCCAGTGTGTAAACTCCAAGTTCAGTACAATTAATAACACTGACTCCAGTACACACTGCAATTTCCCATAATCAGAAGTGAAGTAGTGCTATATCACAGGTCCTAGGAGATTTAGTCTTTTTTCATTTGGCCTGGTTTGGTCGTACAAGGAAGAACGTCAGAGAGTGGGACATGAGGGGTTGTGCCTCCCTTGGTCTGATGGGCTATGGACATTATCCTGAGTCGGTGGACATTGTTATTGAGAGCCCAGGCCTTGGAGTCAGATAGGCCTGGGTTTCAGTGCCAGTTCTGCACTTACTAGTTATGTGGGACTTTTGGACAAATTTTATCTCTGTACCTTAAGAGATAATACTGCCTACTTCCTAGGGTTGTTCTGAAGATAAAATGAGATAATGGAGGTAAGGTGCTTTAACATACCCTCAACTTTCAGGAAATGTTAACTCAATCTATACCTTACTAATGCATATGTTCTGCATATCCATGTGGGCTATTACAGGGGTTCAACCTAATGCTATGAACTGAGGTGGCACTGCTGAAAGAGGATGAAGAGTATGGGGCTCTCTGGTAACCTGTGTGTAAATGGTACTTTGTGGTGGCAGGACTGCACCACCAAGTCCTGAATCCTGCTGGCTGGACATCTTCACGAGTCAGGTTCTTCATTAATCCAGAAGTAGCAATCTAAGTTTGGTCATTTTGGTCTTGAACTTTAGGATTGGGATACTTACTAGATCTGCAGTTTGACCAGAGCGCCAGGGGCTCAGAAATCCTATCTGGATAGGGTCCCATTGCTGCCCAGAGTTGGAGAAGCAGAGTCATGCCAATGACCTCATGAGAACCTAAAGTACAATAGTCAACATGTCATCAGTTTATTGATTTACAGTAAAATATTACTGGCAAGATATTCCTGAGGGCCTGCAACCACATTCTGGCTCTCTGAAGGACAACCACGGGGGAGGCCAAACTGGTCAAAACGCTGCAGAGTAAACTAGGGACTGAGTTATGGCATTGGAGTATTTATAGGCTTCAAGCTCCACCATGGGGATCTGACCTAAGGCTGAACCAGCTGATGACATCTAGTGATTAAATCACTTTCCTAGACAGAGTGAGATGGGTTGGACCGAGGGCTTTCTTCTCTGTCTGATTCTTAGTTTTTGGTTATTCCTTTCTAAATTACATTTTCTTTGTTGAGAGTTTTTAATGCATTCAGCACAGCTTTGCCCTGGCTCAGAGTTGTTTTGCCTTCATTGAGTGGTTTTGCCTCTTTATTCCATCTCATCTCTAGCTTGAACATAATGTGCTTCTGCCTCTTGTATGTGGCTAGTATCAGCTCACGACTTCTGAATTTTATTTGCATCTCTTGGAGACCTTTAGAGGTGAAACAGATCATAACTTTTAACAGCATTTCTCAGACTCCCCTTTCCTTCCTTCTACATTCTTGCACACCCAGGATGTTCTGGAGCTCCTCATTTGATTTTTCTTTCTTTTTTTTTTTTAACTTTTATTCTAGGTTCAGGGGTACACGTGCAGGTTTGTTATATAGGTAAACTTATGTCACAGAGGTTTGTTGTACAGATTAGTACCTGTCATCACCCAGGTAGCCAATAGTTATTTTTTCTGCTCCTCTTCCTCCACCCACCCTCCATCCTCAAGTAGGCCCTAATGTCTGTTGTTCCCTTCTTTGTGTCCATGAGTTCTCATCATTTGGAGCTCCTCATTTGTTAGATTCCCCCAAACATGGCTGCACAATCAGCCTGCTTGGAGACTCTTCTATCTCCTGCCTTTCTAGCATGTTTTTTTAGTATCCTTTGCTTTCCATTCACTGCTCCATTTTCCTCAGCAATAGAAAGACTCTAAGAATTGACACAGTAAGCAGCAACCCATCTGCCTTTCTTCCCTCTTCTCCAGTTGTTGCTGGCTTTCTCTCACCCCCATCCTCCTGATTCCGTGTCATCAATGCAGGGGACTGGGCTGCCTAAGAAAGTACTCCTCTCTGAATGCGGGGTGGAGGGGTTATGGAGAGGAGGTTGAGGAGGACAAAGCCATCAGTATTTTAATGAAGGGGAGTAAGGAAAGCTACAGTGGTCAGTAGTTAAACCTAATTTACTTATCTATCAATTAATTTACGCAATAGTCATTTATTGAGCACCTATCACGTGACAGAAGCTAAGAATTCAGAGGCAACTAAGACACTGCCTTGGTTCTCATGGAGCTCACAATCTAGAGGGGGCAGCAGTGTGCTGGAGTCAGCACTCACCCACTTGCAAAAGCTGTTTGTTAACTTTTCAGGAATTTTGTGAGCCAATTATTAAATGTTGCCATTATTAACGATTAAATTATGTAACATAAATTATATTAAAATTGAATGTAATAAAGTACCCCAAACTCATCACTTTCTAATTATTTTTACTATAATCTTCTAGGGCTTTGAGGTTGTGTCTATTGCGTCTTGCTGTAGAAATACTATACAGTGATATAATGGTGTGCTGTTGCACATCTCTTCCCAAATCTCATGTTTGGTGGCATCATGTTGGTAGCTTAAAATCTGCCATGGTGGGAGTATTTACACTCTGGAAATTGGCAAATGTTACAAATCAGGGCTCCTTTCCTCCCAACCAACTATTAAACATTTACCAGCACGCAGTGTGTGGGGCAGACAGATAAGTAAGAGGTAATTAGAATACAATACAGAAGGTAGCACAGAGTACTATGGGAATGCAGAAGAGGGGAAACTAACCTAGTTTCCCACTAGATTTTATCTAATCTAGTGAGTAGTGGAGTAAGAGAGGGAAGGCTTCAGGGAAGAGGCTTGAAGGCTGGTAGGAACTAGCTAGACACAGGGGAGAGTGAGTGGGGAATAGGATAAAACAGTTTTCTAGTCAGACAAAACTTCACAAGGCAGAGAGCCTAGTGTATTTTGACTATTGCAAGTATTTTAGTATTACAGTAATGAGAAGTCTTCAGGGCAACGATGGGATTAAGGGCCAGGCTAGGTGCCTGAGATTTATTCTGAATGCAGTGAGGAATCAGTGAGGCTTCATGTAGAACATGCCTTGAACACATTGACACTTTGGAAAGGTCCCTCTGGAGTCTGGGAGGAGGTTATTAGAATAATCCTGGCAAGAAACAATGATGGCCTGGAATGGGGTTGTGGTGGTAGTGAAAGTGAGAAGGAAATGGGGTGCAGGGATATTAACACATAGGATTGATAATGATTTATGGCTGTATGTGAGGAGTGAGAGAGAGAAAGGGAGAAGATATCAAGGATAACACCCCAGTTTTTGACTTAGATAGGTGATTGGGTGGTTGGTTATGCCTCTGAGATAGAGAATACAGAAAGAGTAGCAGGCTTAAGGGAGGGTAGGGAACTTAAATTTTGACTAAGTATGAGTTACCTGTGTAAAATCTAGGGGACTCAAATAAGACATTGGATATGTGGATCTGGAATTTAGAGGATAGAGGAGGGCAGGAAAGAAGGCTTTGGAAGGTGTGGTGCTGAAAGAGGGCCTAAGTTTTAGAGCTTATATATTTTTATCTATAACTTTTATAATTACTATTTTATGTATATTTATTTATAGTTTAACTCTGAAGGCCAACTCTATTTTCATTAAAAAATAAAAGTGTTGGTCAGACTATCCCCTTCTGCTCTATCATCTAACTCTTGTAAAGACAAGTGAAGGGTTTTCAGGTAGAGTTCAGATGACAAATATGTAATGAGGACCTACTCTGGGCATGGCCTCATGCTGGGCAGGCTAAGCTATACAGAGTCCTCAGACACATGTTCCTTGCCCTCCAGGTATGTTGAATCTAGTGTGAGGCAGGTAGATAGTTGGATTTGTACCATGAAGAAGTAATCAGGCACAAGGCAGAATTCTATGTGCCAGCTGAGTTACAAGCCAGAAATACTACAGGAATTCAGAGAAGGAAGAGCTCATTTAGAACTGACGTATCCCAAGGGCTTCATAGAGGAGGCAAAGCTTAATTGGTCCTCAAATAACAGGTATTTAGATTATGATACAGGGAAAGAGAAGGGAAATCTAGGTGTCTGCAGTGAATAGTTCATCTGCTTGGCACATAATAGGTACTTAGTAAATATTTGAGTAAACGAGAGAGGTAAGGCTGGCATTTAGGTTCAGTCCAGGTCAAGGAAGTCCTTGAATACTAGGCAAGAATCATGACTTTATCCTGTAGACTGATGATTTTTCAGCTGTTTAGCTATAGAGTCCTTTGAAAGGAAATTTTATTTGGACACTCAACATATAGAACAAATGGAGGCAGAGGGCTGTGACTGAAGCTTCAGCTCATAAACCTCATAGCCCCTGAAGAGACCTGTGTGCAGTGAGGATCTGAAAGTCATGGTCAGATGACATTTTAGAAGGATGAGTTTGGCAATGGTGTGCAGGAAGTACTTGGAGGGAGAGTATCTAGAGTGGGAAACAGCAGGTGGGAGGCCACTGTAACAGTCTAAGTCAAGGGAAAAGAGAAGCTGAAAGCCCAGGAAAGAAGGGCCAACTATGTCTATCCTTATGGCCATGAAGCTTGACGGTCTCACATGTATGTCTTCTTGAATGGGGTCAGTGGGTATCTGTGAGTGTGAGGTAAGTCGGAACCAATTTGGACACCCTTTCTGTGGACTGTTGAAGGAATCATCCACTGCAGTGGGTTCATCATGGCACCAGTAGTGGTTCATATAAGCAAGTTTACTAGTAACAGGCCAGTGTGGAAATTAATTAAAGTATTGAGCCAGGTATCTGATGCTTTGACAAAGTTGAGTAGATTTATGTGTTCTGATTGTGCTGCAGCTTATTTAGAAAATGGCTTAGATGATCATTTCTGTATATTTCTACAGCAAAGAGCAAAGATTCTGCCTGGCCCATACTTTCTCACTACATCTACGATTGTTGACCCATTTGAATCTTAAATATGGCTGCTCAACTTGAATGTTGCTGGAACCCTGGACAGTGGGATACAGATGACAGTTCCTTTGGTTAGCAGCTTGAGCTGCAGGTCTGGTGGGAGGGGCACATATAAATTAACATTGACTATGGTTTTTAGTAGAATCTGGGGCCAGTTTTTGCTCTTGGTGAAATCAACCATTTTATGCTTAGAGTAAGGGCATTTACTGTGAAATGCTTTTCAACAGAAAACATCTTGTGGCTGAGTCTGCCTGGAAAATTGTGTGTGTGCGTGTGTGTGATTTTGGTTGGGTCTGGGTAGGGTGAAAAGTATGGTATTAGACTTGAACAAGATAGTGGGAATATACCTTAGTGTGGTCTGTGTTTCACAGGCGAGGAGAGGGGATCCTCTAGCCTTATTTTGGAACAAGAACTGAGAATTCTTGGGATTGGGACTTGATAGCGTGGGGATGGGGCAATCTACTGAGGGTTAAGTAGTTAAGATCTGGTATGAATGGAGGGAAAAAGGTTTAGGGGATGAAATGGTAAGATCTAGCAACTCTGTTCTTGGGCATGTGACCTTAGGTTGAGAAATATGTATACGTATGTGCATTTGTGTACATGCGTGAACTATATTGCTGGAGGGTATAGGTTGTGAGCTTCAAGTACAGGATACCTAAACTCAGATCCCATCTCTACCACTTACTATTTGTACAATCTCGTAAATATTTTTTTGAACGTCTCTGGGCCCTCAGATGTTCTTTTCTTAATTTCTTGTTCTCTGGAAGGTTAATGAATTGCCAAGAAGCTTGTACCTTCCAGAGACCAGGGACTCAGAATCTCTTCCAAATTCCCTGTGTCTTTTCATGGAGGAGCAGGGGAAGAAAGGAACTTTGGGTTCCTTCAGATGTCAAGCCTTGCCTGTGCATCAAGGGTGGAAAGGGCTCTGAATGGATTTGGGGAAACCAGTATCTTTCCCTAGCCAGCCCTATGGTCACCAGCAAGTCACTTGCTCTTTCAGGGAGGCTCTAGTGTGAATTATATTTTGTTGAACATTGATCCTCTGATAATAGGCAATCTGTGTTTGAGACCTTTTGGTAAACACAACATTGTATTAACAAGGATACATCGTTATTGGACCATTTTGGAAAGTGCAAAGAGCAACACACCAGAAGAGTGAGATTTCCTGCTCCCTAGCTACACTGGAGATTGTGTCAATGCTTCTAAAATGGCTCTTTTTAGTTTATACCTGTTCCATATCTTTGAAGTGAAGCTAATAATATCTGTTCACTAGGCTTTTCTGTGCTTTAATCTTACTAATTCCCTGTCAAGAACCTTCAGTGGTTCCCTGATCCATACCAAATTATGCTTTCTCATCCTGGCTTTTAAGTCTCTCCACAGTTTGAAGACAATATTTATAATGAATACTTACAGAGTATTTTACAGTTTGTAGATTTATCCCAAGGATGCAAGTATGGTTTAGTATTAGAAAATATGTGTGTCATTCATCACATTACAAAATTAAAGGAAAAAACCCATATGAACATCTCATTAGATACACAAAGACGTTCGATAAAATTTAGCATAACTTTATGACTTAAAAACTCTTAATAAAAATAGAAGGGAATTTTCTTAATCTGACAAAAAACATTTACAAAAATCCTGTAACAAACATACATAATGGGGAAACATTAGAAACATCTTTAAAAGCAGGGATATGACAATACTACTCATTAGCATCCTTTCTGTTTGACATTATGTGACCATCCTAGCCAGTGCAAACTTTTTTCAAAAAAGAAATTAGAGGCCTAAGAATTTGATAGGAGAAAAATCTCTGGCATTATATGCAGATAATATGACTGTCTACATAGGACACCTAATTTATGTTCAAATAGTTAGGAATAATAGGAACATTGACAATGGCTGGATATATGATCAATTTGCAAAAATCAATTGCATTTTATAAACCGTAACAATCAGAGAACATAATTTAAAAATACATCATTTCTATTACAAAAGAGCAATAAAAACCATAAAGTACTTAGGAATAAATCTAATCAAACGTGTAAGGTCTTCATACAGGAAAATCTAAAAGTTTGAGTGACATTAAAGAAGACTTAAATAAATGGAGAGATATCCTGTGTTCATGGATAGGAGGGCATAGTATCAGAAAAATGATGGTTCTATCCAAATTGATCTGTAAGTTCAATGCAGTTTTTATCAAAATCCCACTCGAGTTCTTTACGGAATTTGACAAGCTAGTCAAGACACTTCTCAAAAATAATAATAGGATTGGGAATTTTCCTGTCCGATATCAGACCTTATTATAAAGCTACAGAAATCATGTGGTACTGGTACAGAGAGAGACAAACTGACCAGTGGAATAGGTTAGTAAGTCAAGAAATAAATCTCTTTATATCTGGAACTTTAATATATGACCTAAGATGGCATGACAGATGCATGAGAAAAATAAAAAGTTTTAAATACATCGAATTTATGGAGAAAATAAGATCCTTATGTCATATCTTGACATAAATATCGGTATTAGGACCTGGCACAGTGGCTCACGCCTGTAATCGCAGCACTTTGGGAGGCTGAAGTGAGCAGATCACTTGAGGCCAGGAGTTTGAGAACAGTCTGAGCAATATGGTGAAACTCCCCATCTCTACTAAAAATACAAAAATTAGCCAGGTGTGGTGGTGCACACCTGTAATCCCAGCTACTTGAGAAGCTAAGGCACGAGAATCACCCAGGAGGTGGAGGTTGAGCTGAGATCTGCACTCCAGTCTGGATGTCAGAGTGAAACTATCTCAAAAAAAGAGAAAAAAATCAGTATCAGATGAAATAAGGGCTTAAATACTAAAAGCAAAAATGTTAAACCTTTAGTAGAACATAGCAGATAATGTTTTTCTAGCTTTGTAGTAAAGAAAGACACCATAAAATAAATTATGCTTATGGAATTTCTCATCTTTTGAAGAAATTTTTCATCTTTGCTGGTTGCTTCCCCTTCTGATCACATTTGCTGGCTTGAGAATTTCTTCACTTGCTTTAAACACAACTCTAAGCATCCTCCTTTGTGCACATCTTCCTCTGCTCAGCTAACTTCCTTATACACAGAATCCAGACAGTCCCAAAGTTCAGATATTCATGGCTTACATTTGCATGATGAACTGACGGTGGGGAAGGGAGTCAAAAGAGGAGTCTGTTATGGTCAGACAAGCTGTGGGTCTGCCACGCTGGTTGTATTTGAATGTTCCAGTAGTTACGAATTCCAGTGTGAGATCTATAGGGATTCTCAGGCCTCTGAAATATACTCTCAATCATAGAAGCCTCTTTCTCTAGCCAGTCTGCAAAGTTAAGTGGTAGCATGGATAGAGGCTCACTAGGGAAAATCAAAGGAGAGTACCATCATTGTCCTAGAGTTGGAGTGAACTATGGGTCCCCGAATCTACACAAGTGGAGAAGGTTCTGTTGTCCTAGTAGCAAAGCAAAACTTCACCTGGTTCAAACAGGTAACTCCAAGGTCTCACACTTGACCTGGGAGCTGAATGGTTTCACCAATTTGGGGAGAAACACCTTTCCTTGCTCATTCTTTTGATTCCTTTTTTCCAGCTTCCATAAAGTTGAAAGATGTTGCTCAGGAGTTGTTGGGTAACTAGCTGGCACCCCACAGGGATTTGAATTATTTTGTCTTTCTCTTTCACTTTTTTTAAGAGACAGAGTTTTGCTCTGTTGCCCAGTCTGGGGTGCAATGGCATGAAACTCCTGGGCTCAAGCAGTCCTCTTACTTCAACCTCCTGAGTAGCTGGGACTACAGGCATGAGCCACCATACCCTTGTCTCTTGATTTCAGTAGAGAAGGCATTGAGATTATGGTTGACTCTTGCTAGATTTTACTTACTCAGTTAGTCTACACAGATAGCCTTTCTTTCCATAATACTTATAATCCTTTTGTCTTTCTATGGGATTACAGTTTCCCAAAAGCTTTTGCTGTTGTTCCACTGCTTCTTGGAGTGTAGCCAATGTGATTTTTCTAAAGCACAGATTTGTTTACCTGCTTTCTGTCCCAATTCTCTGTTTAAAACCCTTTGATGGCTTCTCATTATTTCAGAAAGAAATCCAAACTTCTTAGCTTTGCTTATATGACACTTAAAAGGCTGCTCAGTCTTCTAGTTTTTTCTCTTGATAGTCCCTCTTGTGCTCTCCTCTAGTTTTACTGAACTGCCAGTACTTTGAACACACTTTGTGCTTTTTCTCCTCCAGGTCTATGTGTATACTGTTTCCTCTGCCTGGAATAATCTTCTTTCTCTTTACCTGGCTTGTTTCTGTTCTTTCTTCAGGTCTCAGATTCTAGGAAGCTTTCCATCAACCTGTCATCACTGGGACGAGTTGGCCATCCCCTGTGCTTCTGTAGCTTCTATCAAATCATAATACTTAAGATGTGATGTTTAAATGTTTACTTGGCGTTCTCCTCTACTGAACTCTAAGCTTTGTGAGGGTAGTGATGGTGGCTTTGTCTATTGTTTTGTTTCCCTTAAATCTAAATGTGTGCCTGGCACATAGTAGCCTCCAGTAAATGCCTGTTTAATGAACAAACAAACCTGTGAAGTGAGTGATAGAGTGCTTAGTCCCTTTCAGTTTTCAGGATGGAGAGATGGAGAATGAGGACCTCACACAAAATCACACAGTACTTGGTGGAAGAAGCTGAACTATGACTTTCCTTCCCTCAGAGGAATGCACTTTGCATTGGAAGATACGAAGAAATTCCTAGTACATTGTCTTTCCTACTGGGTCTGTGTGAGAACAGGCTGATAGATGCCTCTGGTGGGTGGGTAAATGCATGAGCTTTTGGCAGTTGGATGAACGGGTTTACCAATGAGTGATTCTCTTTCCCTCTCTCTTCCTTCCTGTTCACAGCATCAAGCTGAGCTCCCAGACTCTGACACAGGCTGGAGATGATGAGAAGAACCAGAGGACGATCACTGTCAACCCTGCCCATATGGGGAAAGCATTCAAGGTTATGAATGAACTACGGAGGTACTTTTTCTATCTTGTCTATGCCCTTGCAGAAGGAACTTGTCCATGAGCTTCATCAAGGACTAAGAATAGAAGTCAGAATATGACCACTTAGGGAATTCTGACTCTTTCCACCCACTCTCAGTCACTTGGTTTCCCCTTTCTTTCTCTCTGTCTCTCTCTCTCTTTTTTTTTTTTTTTTTTTTTGAGATGGAGTCTCACTCTGTCACCCAGGCTGGAATGCAGGTGATGTGATCTTGGCTCACTGCAACCTCTGCCTCCCGGGTTCAAGCAATTCCCCTGCCTCAGCCTCCCGAGTAGCTAGGATTACAGGTGCATGCCACCATGCCCAGCTAATTTTTGTATTTTTAGTAGAGATGGGGTTTTGCCATGTTGGTCAGGCTGGTCTCGAACTCCTGACCTTGTGATCCACCTGCTTCAGCCTCCCAAAGTGCTGGGATTACAGTTGTGAGCCACCGCACCTGGCAGGTTTTCCCTTTCAAACTCTGCTTGAGAAAGAATGACTTTGCCAGAAAACTGTCTTTCCTTTGTATGTATTTAACACCTATCATTTTAATGATTAATCACAGGGGAAAAATCCTTTATGGTTATAGCAAGTCTGTTCATAAACTTGATTTCTAACAGAATGAGCTACTTGGAAACCAGTAATAGAATGATTGCAACACCCACACACAATTGCAGATTAAAGACTGGATGTCATGTATTTTCTTCTAGTTTCACTCTCTCTTTCACTGGTCTGAACTTAGGTTGGCAAGACAACCACATGGGTGGAAGAATACCTGGCTCCTTAAATGTAAAGAGAGAAATGAAATGTGAATATACTCATCCTCTCTGAGCTAATAGTGAGGGGTACACGGGCTGTTTGTAAGGCCAATGTGCATGTTTGACAAGCTTGTTGTAAGGCAGGTTCAGAGCGCTGAACATGTGTTTCTGTACGTGTTTTCCTGTACAAAGCCTGTGCACATGATCTCTTCTTTACCAGAGAGCTCAGAAGCTTCCTTTGCCCATGCAATTATTTACTGCATACTTCATCCTGTTATGAGGTGTAATTGTTTATTTCATCTTTTCTGTGTAGCTCATGAACTCTCTGAAGGCAGAGGCAACTTTTGAGTAGTTTTTATCTCTAGCACCTGGCACTTCATAGGAGCTTCTATTGATTCACCAAAGATGCCCAGAGGCACTGGCTAGGCCCTAGAATGGGTCAGTGGGGTACAAAGTAAAAAATAGAAATAGGTCAATGAAAATAATCCTTCTGTAGTACAAATAGGTATTATGATGGCGGAATACATCCACTGCCTGATAGGTGGTAGGTACGCAATAATTATTTGTTTCTTAAAGAGGGCCACAGAAGCAAGTATGACAGGTGGGAACTTTGGAGAAGAGGGTTGATGCTGGAGCTGAATTTTGAATGACAAATAAGAGTTAGACAAATGAAGGGTAGTGGGGATAGGGAGAAGCCTTCCAGGCAGAGAAAATGGCACATAGCCAAAGAAGTGTGTGTTGAGTGGGGAGTTGAACTACTTTTAAACAAAAGTTCTACCTGATTCTATGTTTGTTTTCTTATTTCTCCTTTCTACAGGGCCTAGTCTTTGGCATTAATAACCATGTTAAATTAAATTTGCCTTATGCTCCACTGCTCAATTTTTAGTAGGCCTCCTGCCAGATTTCCTGGAAGCTCTGCCCATAGCTGTCTTAGGCATCGGGCTGTGCTGATGTCCATGCTTATGGGCATGGTTCTCTTGTTAACTGAAGAATTTGTCTTGTGTTCCCTAGACACTATTGAAATTCCTCATTTAGTTCTTTTGGGTATGCTTGTGCCCTTTGTCCGATTGAGGAGTCTTTCACCAGGCCTTATTTTGCCTGGTATTATAGTCAACTCCAGTGATGGCTGAAAGGGAGAATTTAGGAATAGATATGTACACAAGATTCCCTGCACCCTTGCTTTCTATTACTAGCATCTTTTCTTTGTTTGTTTGTTTTGTTTTGTTTTTTAAAGAGACAGAGTCTTGGTCTGTCACTTAGGCTGGAGTGCAATGTCCCAGTCACAGCTTACTGTGACCTTGAACAACTGAGCTCAAGCAGTCCTCCCACCGTGGCCTCCCAAAATGTTGGGATTATGGGCATGAGCCACTGTGCCCAGCTCCCTTTTCCTTAATTAATTTTTTAAAAAGACATCCTAAGTTCTCATTACTTCTGTTACAAGTTACTAGGTTTTTCTCTTTCCTCAAAAGCATTGACTTAGATTTAGCCATCTCCAACTGTCCTGCTGCTTCTTCTCTTTTGTATAATTTGGCATTTGTCAAACTCTGTTCTGAGAAATGCTAGTTCCCTTAAGATGCTCTGTGAGAAAAAAGAGCTCTGTGCCCCAATGAGTTTGAAGAATGCTATATACTGTACCCCTCTCTGAGGTTCATAATGCCTACTGGCATATTAAACGCTCTGAGAAGTCCTGCACTAAATTTGTCTGATTGAGGGTTTTCCACACATATTTGACTATAGAGTCTTCCTTGGTGGTGGTTGTAGATAGACCAAGTGTTTTGTGAAATTTGTTTTGGGAAATACATTTCTAATACCAGACATAGTCCTTTGCTGAAATTTAAGTGAATAATCTTATTCTCCCTCTTTTTGTGTTTTTTCAAATGGACCACAATCTGTATATATTTGACTGGCTGGGAAAATTTTAATTCAGGTTTAGGCATAGATTTTCCTATCATTTTTCTTTTAATTTTTGTTCTGTAAAAGGAATATATTTGTTATAGAACATTTAGAATATACAGATGAGCAACAAGTCATCTATAATTTTAGTACATAGTGGTAACCATTGTAATACTTTGGACAATATACCTCTCTTCTTTAGAATATATGTCTCATTGCAAAAGACACTGTGGCACAATAAAAGTCTCTACGTTCCTTAGCATAAATCATTTTGGCAAAATATTTATTTATTTTTATTTTTTTGAGGCAGAGTTTTGCTCTTGTTGCCCGGGCTGGAGTGCAATAGTGTGATCTCGGCTTACCACAACCTCTGCCTCCCGGGTTCAAGCAATTCTCCTGCCTCAGCCTCCTGAGTAGCTGGGATTACAGGCACCCGCCACCATGCCCAGCCAAATGTTTATGTTTTATATAGCTAATGGCTACAAGTCTTTAGCTAAGACCAAGATTACAGTAGTTCAATGTATAGAACTTACAGATAAGTCAATTTAGTAACTTTGCATTTTGGCTTTGGTTTTTGGCTATGTTGCTTAAAAAGTTTTATGGGTTTTGATGAGTGCCTGCCCACCTCCGTTCCCATCTGACCGGGAGTATTTAAATTGGCTGTAAGTCTTTTGGCTCTAAGTCCTTGGCCATAGGGGTCCCACCAAGGGACAAGATGGACCTGGGGCAGGCAGGCACACTACCCTGGCAAAGAGATAGGACAGAATGAAGGTTTGGCCATCAATGCTGCCCCTGGCAGATCTTGTCTAAAAGGGTGAGAATGTAAATTAAAAATATAATTCTAAGCCCCACAGTGGACTGGAACAGACCATCCCTTGGCCAAGGGGACCCCTGAGTAACTTTGAAAATGGAGTTCTCAGCCATGATGGGATGGGAGGGTGGTCAGACCCCCTCCCTTGGTGACCGTGATTAAGCTTTCCTCCCTAAGGTTCTAACAAAAAAGACCCCACCACTGATATAAACAAACTTTCTGACACTGCCCTTCCTTTTTTACCTGATAAGAGACCACTGACCACAGGAGTGGTTCTGGCTAGTCTTTTTTGAGAATGTGCAGTAAGGGGTTTCACGGCCTCTGCTTCACTTTTTAACGTCAGAGGACTGAAAACTCTGCCCTCTGATCACCTCAGTTTTTGAACTTGGAGAGCAAGAACCTCAATTGCACATGTGTATGTTTCTCCTTTCATAAATATTCATGGCTCCTTCAATAGCTTATTGAATATGTGTATTTGGCCACCTTGATCAGCATAAATTCCTGTTTCTTTTGCCACTCTCTCGAAGTATCTTGTTTCTGGCTTCTGACTGGAGGCTGTGCTTCCCAGCCTGTCAGAATAGCCACCCTGCAGGCCATAACCTTTAAAAGAAATAAAGTTTCCTCTTCTTTTAAACAAACAAACAAATGAACAAACAAACATGTGCCTTAGTTGGGCATGGGAGTTTGTGACTATAATCCCAGCTTTGCGGGAGGATCATTTGAGCCCAGAAATTTGAGGCCAGCCTGGGCAACATAGTGAGACCCATCTCATTAAAAAAAATGAAATTTACGTCTCATCCTAACTTAACACTATATTGAACACATTTTTCTGTGTCATTAACTGTTCTACAATATTAAGTGGATCAATGATATTCTATTTTTCATTTATTTTTTAAAAACAGTTCCCTATTGTTAGATGTCTAGGTTTTCCCAGTTCCTCATATAAATAACCCCTGCTGTGGTTGTCTTTGTAGCCGTATAACATAGTGGTTACAAACATAGACTCTGGTTTCAAATCTTATCTCTAGTACTTATTGTGTGACCCTAGCCAAGTTAATTAATCTCTCTGATCTCACTTTTGTCAACTATAAAATGAGGCTAATAAGAGTACCAGTCTTGCTGGCTTGTTAAGAAGATTAATGAATAAAATGCTTAAAAACAGTGACAACACATATATTACTGTTGTTGAATACTTGTGCACATTCATGATTATTTGTATAGAAGAGAAGTAGAATTGCTGATTTGAACAGCCTGTAGAATAATAATAATAATAATAATAATAATATTCCTTAGATACTGTTGTGAGATCCTGGCACATAATGAATATTCTGTAAGCATTAGCTATGATGATGAGGATGATGATGTGCTAAGCACTGTGCTAGGTTCGGGAATATCACAGGAGATGAGAGGACCAAAATCTTGCCCTTAATGAAGCTTGTATTCACATGTTGTTGAAAGGCTACATCAAATTCCAAGGTAATTAAATGGCTAACTTCTGAAAACTAGAGTGGAAAGGGGAGGCAGGGAGGAAGGGGGTCTGCATTGATACTTTATTGATCTGAGTGAGTTTAATGGGAACTAGAGAGAGGCTGGGTATACTTATGGAGGTCTGGGCTAAAGCATCTTGCCATCCAGGGGTTAAGCTAATAAAATGTTACATGATATTCCAGGGATCTGGGATTCTTTCTTGCATTGCTTTCACATTCCCTTCCCTTAATTTTAAGCTATTTGAGTTAAAGCACACATGTTATTTGCAATTTATGAATCACAAATTCATGAGTTTCCTATTCTTTTTACCTCCATGGTAGAGAATGGCTGTTGGCATAGTAACTGCCAAGGCTTCTTCCTCCTTTTGCACTTTGTTGCTCTGCTGTGGCCAGACCGCAGCTGCTGCTGCTGAGTGGCAGAGCTCTAGTGACTCTTACTCCTGACTTACCATCCAGCCAGCAAACGGGACTGTGGGCCTTCTTAGAATAGAACATCCTAACCAGGCCTGAAAAGAAGAGGGCAGAGAGAACAGAACAACCAATGAGTAGAATCCACATGCAGTCTTTCTTTTCTCATTTTGACAATTTTAATCTCCCATTTCACCATTGCAAACAGTTCTCTGCTCTCATTTTTTTTTGATGATCTGTCACTATGCTTTTATTATTGTTATGAACCATCTTAGCATATTGCTTTCTGTTTTTCTTTTGGTAACAGCTTTATCAAGACATAATTCAGATGCCATACAATTTACCTGTTTAAAGTATACAGTTTAATGGCTTTTAGTTTATTCACAGAGTTGTGCAAGCACAATCTTAGAATATTTTCATCACCCTAAATAGAAACCCTGTATTCTTTAGCAGTCATCCCCTCCATAGTTTACCCTGTCCTTACCACCACTCCCCATCAGCCCTAAGCAACCACTAGTCTACTTTATGTCTCTATAGATGTACCTGTTTTAAAAATCATACAATATATAGCCTTTTGTATCTGGCTTTTTTCATTTAGCATAATGCATTTAAGGTTCATTCATGTAGCATGTCTCAGTACACCATTCCTTTTTATTGCAAAATAATATTTCATTGTATAGATATATCACATTTGACTTTTGGCTATTATAACTAATGCTGTTATGAACATTCATGTACAAGTTTTTGTGTGGATGTATGTTTTTGTTTCTCTTAGGTATATGTCTGAGAGTGGGATTATTGGGTCATATGGCAACTTTAATCTTTGGAGGAACTGCCAAACTGTTTGCAGAGCAGCTGCACCATTTTACCTTTCCATCAGCAGTGAAACTTCTAATTTCTCCACATCTTCTCTGACACTTGTTATTGTTTGTGCTTTTGATTATAGCCATTCTAATGAGTGTAAGGTGATATCTTGTTGTGGTTTTGATTTGCATTTCTCTGATTGTTAATGATGTTGATCATCTTTTCATGAGCTCTTTGGCTATTTCTATATCTTATTTGGAGAAATGCTTATTCAAATCTCTTGTTCATTTTTAATTAGGTTATTTTTCTGTTTATTATTGAGTTGTAACAGTTTGAGTTCTTCACATATTCTAGATACAAGCTAATTATCAGGTAGATGATTTGCAAAAAATTGTTTCTCATTCTATGGATTGTCTTTTCATTATCCTAATGGCATCCTTTGAAGCACAAGTGTTTTAAATTTGGATACCTAATTTATCAGTTTCTTTTATTGTTTGTGCTTTTGGTGTCATATCTAATAAACCATTGCCTTATTTGGAGTCATGAAGATTTACCCCTGTGTTTTCTTCTAAGAGTTTTTATAGTTTTAGCTCTTACTTTTAGATCTATGAGCCATTTTAAATAAATTTTTGTATATGGCATGAGGTAGGGATCCAACTTCATTATTTTGCATATGGCTATCCAGTTGTCCCAGCACGATTTGTTGAAAAGACTATTTTTTCCCAGTTGAATGATCTTTCCACCTTGTCAAAAATCAATTGAACATAAATATGAGGGTTTATTTCTGGACTCTCAATTTTATTTTATTGATCTATATAGCTATCCTATACTAGACCACACTGTCATATTTTTTGAGATGGGGTTTCACTATGTTGTCCAGGCTGGTCTTGAACTCCTGGGCTCAAGTAATCCTCCTGCTGCAGCCTCCCGAGCATCTAGGATTATAGGCATGTACCGCTACACCCAGCTACACACTGTCTTTTTTTTTTTTTTTGCTGGTTATTCCTCCCTTCAACCTCTTAACCATCTCACACGTCTGAATTCCAGAACCATGTAACCACTTGCCTGCTTGGTAACCTTACTTACGCATCCAGTGGGCAGCTCAAACTTAACATGTTCAAAACTTAACCTCTAATCTTAAATGAAATATTATATGGAAAAAAGAAGATATGGAGGAAAAGTGAAGCAGACAATCGAAAAAAACCAATTTTTTAAAATATAATTTTTTTCAAAATATGAAAAGTTAACATTTGCTAAATATTTACTATTAGCACTATGCATTACCTGATTTACAGCACATCTTAATTCCGTGACACTCTGGGGACATTGTATACTTGGCTACACTAGAGAGTGGTGAGGCAGAGGTTTGAGAGGCTTGAACTCAGGTAAGTTTGATTTGAGAGCCTGAGCTCCTTCCTAACAGCTACACTGTACTTTTCCACAAATGGCAAAGTGTCTAGTCCTACTTTTCTCTCCTCAAGATGGAGTAGTGATAGCTCAGAAAAAAGGATCCCATAGGATCCCAGGTAAGTTGAATAGGAGTGCTTGTGAGCCATGCAGTGCTTTAGAGCTACTACTTCCTTCTTCCATGTAGCACATATACATAAAGATGTCTCCAGTGTGCAGACAGACTTCCCCACCCCCAGGGAAAGCCCATCTTAAGTATTTGGCAAGTTTCTTTTGGCCAATTTCCCAGGTTAGAATTTCTCTGGCCTTAAGATACACTTTCCACCCATCAGAACTGCTGTCATCTATTTGCTTAACTGAATTCTCCATCTTTATTCTTCATTCCCTTGTGTTTCTTTCCCATTTGTTCAAAAATTGTCAGCCTCCCTGGGTTTGTGCAAGATAACACACCCTGACATTGTTTGTTCAGCTCCTAGCACTGAACATTTGCTCAGCATTTCTGACTCTTCTCTGCCAACAGTTTTCTTATTAGTTACCAAAAAATATGACCGATTACTCTATTTTTTTATTTTTTAGACAGAGTCTTGCTCTGTCACCCAGGCTGGAGTGTAGTAGCATGATCTTGGCCCTCTGCAACCTCTGCCTCCTGGGTTTCAAGCAATTCTCATGCCTCAGCCTCCCTAGTAACTGGGATTACAGGCATCTGCCACCAAACTGGGCTAATTTTTTTTTCTTTTTTTTTTTTTTGTATTTTTAGTAGAGATGGGGTCTCACCATGTTGGCAAGGCTGGTCTCAAACTCCTGGCCTCAAGTGATCTGCCCACCTCAGCCTCCCAAAATGTGGTTACTCTTAAATGGCAGTGATAATTCAATTTTCTTCCTAAAATTGTTAATATAAGTAAAAATGTCCAAAATGAGTCTCTTCATGTTGGAAATACATTTTTAGAGTAAAATTTAATGAGACTAAAAGGCCGTTTTCAGATGGCACCTGTAATCCCATTCGGCCCCCATGATATGTGTCCCAAAGGCAGCTAAAACAGCTGAGAAACTGGAGTGACCTTATTTGCCCATGGTCTCATAGCCAGTTAGGGGCAGAGCCAGTTCTGTTCCTGGTTGCACTGGTTTATCCTGATATAGTTGGTGATTAGGGTCTGCTATCCATTGTAGGGTAAGATCTCAATCCCCCGGTTTTGCCTCTTGCTGCCAAAGGTCTCACCCTTCCAGGAAGCCTCCTTAACGATACCTTATTCTACTTCCTGACCACTTCTCCCTGTTGAGCTAACCTGTCTTCTGTCTTTTCTCATTCTGAGTGTGTCAGCCAATCATGAGGCATTGTGGTACTGTGGAAAAACTACTGTATCTGGAGTAAGGAGAATTGGATTCAAGACTTAGGCTTCTGTGGCTTTGGGCATCTTTTCACCTCTCTGAACTTCATAGACCAGATGATCTCTAACAGCATTTGCAGCTCCAGCCTTCTCAGGCCCTGTGATTCTATTTCTCTGAACCTAAACAAATATCTTAGTAGTTGACAGTGACTTAATGTGCTATACCAGAGATAGCAAATATGTAGCTTTTCTTCCATCTGTCAACCATGGCAGACTCATTAATTGGCCTCAACATTCTCACACAGAATGTAGTCATGACCTCAGCCCTCTCAAACCAGGGTAGCGTGCCAAGTAACCACTACCAGTAGCTTACAGTTGAAGTGGGTTTGTCCTCCTTGTCTTTCCTCCTCTCTCCAGTGCTTTAATCTCAAGGAGGAATGAGTGGTGATCAGGATACCACTCAACTTAAGAGCATGGGTTCTGGGCTTCAGCTGCCTTCATTTAAATCCCGTTTCCACTGTTGCTTTTCTGTGTGGCCTTGGGAAAATTACTTCTCTGGACCTCAGTTTCTTCACTTGTAATATAGGCATAACAATTAGCCCTATCTCATGGGGTTGTAGAGAGGATTAAAAGAAGTAGTATGTGTAAAAAAGTGCTTAGAACAGTGCCTGGCACATGTAACTCAATAAATATTAACTATTATATTGTTAACAGTCATGATAAGAGCTTAGGAGAGTGATGAAGGAAAAATTCTTGGGTTGATGGAAGCTCGTGGCACCCTATCAATCTCTAAAGTAGTCAGATCTCCATTCTGTCTATGAATGTGGATTGATTACATTTCATTCATTAATTTATTTATTCAGTAAAAATTTAGGGTCTAATATGTGCTAGGTATGCAGCCAGGTGTCTAGGATATGACATTAAATAGGACAAGTCCCTTTCTGAGTTCAGTGGGGGTGACAAACAGAAAGGTAATTACAGTATTTTTAATAATTTCAGTGATTGGAGTTTGCACAGGGTCTTTAGGGAGCACTGTGTTTGCAGGCAGAGTCTTCTTGTTGAAAGTGTTAAATCTGGGTGGAAAGAGAAATACCTAAGGCTGGCTTGCCTCTTACTGGTGTTACATATACAGTGGATCCCGTGGGGAATCGTACTTGGTCTTGCTGGTGATACACTCAGTGGTATGCTCACGTTCCTCAGCATTCATTCGGTCACTCGAATGATAGCCCCAACTTTTGCCACTGTTCCCTGAGCCACTAAACCCCTAATTCTTAATCTGAGCTGATGGAATTGGGGAACGGAGAGGTGAAGATAAATGAAGCAGCCCAGAATTTACAGCCAGAGAGTAGTTGGATCTCTCCATGGACCTTAGGAAAGCATGAATGTCAGGTTTCTCAGGGACTTGGAAAAGTCAGTGAATCTACCCGCCTCTCTAACTCAAGATAGAGCAAGTCCCTGTGACAGCTTTGTATAGTGATAGTGTGAAATCTGGGTGAGAGAAAAAAATACCCTTGTAAGATGAGGGTAGGTGTCCATGCTGTGACCCATCCTGTCCTCTCACTGGTGTCTTACAGTAAACAGCTGTTGTGTGACGTGATGATTGTGGCAGAAGATGTCGAGATAGAAGCCCACCGTGTGGTCCTGGCAGCCTGCAGCCCTTACTTCTGTGCAATGTTCACAGGTATGGTGAGTGGCCAACATTAACCCATGGTTATGGGGCTGCAGCCCCAATGGGAGAATGTTGGGGGTGTGACATGAGGGGAGGGAGGAAAGAGAAAGCCCTTAGCCCACTATGAGGGGCTTCTCTATGCCAGATATTGTGCTTTGTGCCATGGAGGACTTGATGGAACCAAGTCCAGGCCAGTTGGGCATGTGTCCACCATGAGGAAAAAAGGTAGACTCACATAGTCCATTAGTTCTCAAAACTCAGCCTGCACCATAATCATGTGGGGGAGATTGTTAACAATGTAGACTCCTGGGCTCATGGCCAGGCCTTCTGATCTCTCACTTTGCAGATGGAGGACACTGAGGCCGAGACAAGGGAAGAGACCTGTCCAAGGTCACAGTGAATGAGTGGGACTTGGCTTCCTGGCACCTGGCCCAGTGCTTTACCAGCTGGCCTACCTATTGTCCTTTCCTAGACCTTCATTCCAGACAGGGGCCCTGGGCCTCCTCTAGTCTTTACAGAGTGGAGGAGATTTGGAAAAATGATGATGGATTTTGAGAGGGATGAGAAATAGGTATAATCAATATCTGACATTCAGTTTCAGCACCTTTGCCAACTTTCCAGGGTCCCTATTTACTGGGCATGCCCAATAGTCTTGTCCAAATATTTCCCATCTGTTAGTTCTGAGATTGAATTACCTGAAACCCATGGGCTAATCTTCCTGTCTATAGTTTCTCTCAGCACCTCCCCTGAACCAGGTACTTTCAGTGCTCTATAAATCACTGCTGACAGAAGGAGGCCATCTGGGCTTGGTGAGACCTCCAGACTGGGTCAGGTGTTCCTTCTACATGCTTTCCAAGTGCCTGTGCCTACTCTGAGTATGGCAACTGTCACCCTGCATAATTGTCTGTTTCCTGTGATCTATAATGCCCATGCCCTGTATCTCATGTAACTGACTGCTTTCCATCCTGCAAATGTCTCCTCCTCAGGCAGGCCCCCTCTCACCACTCTGACCATAGTTCCACACCAGGCCTCTCTCTTTCCTATAACTTGACTTCATCTTTTTATAACATTTATCACCATCTGAAAATCATCTTGGTTTGTCGTTATGTGTTTTTTACCCGTCTTGCCTCACTAGAATATAAGCCCCATGAGGACAGGAACCTTGTTGGGCTTGTTTGTTACCATATACTGAGCACCTGGTACATGGCAGGACACAAATATTTTTTAAATGAGTGAATGAAGTGTCACCTGCACCTTACTGTGAGCTTTGGGCACTTGGGGAACATGTCTTGTTATTGTTGAATCCTCCATGCCCACCACAGGAGGTAGTGAATAAGTGAATGTCTGAAGAATGAACACAAGCTTGCTAATGATGGGTGAGTGCAGGCATATTTTTGCTGAATGGGCTGTAACTCTTTTCCTAATATGGTACACAGCTGGGAAAGACTGGTTTTGTTGGGAGAGACTTGGCACTTGTGCATTGAGAGTTTGTCACATGTGTTTCCCCCTTGACTTGTCATGTGAAGCAGCTGGTCTCAACTTGGAGTCATGCCTCTGCTAAATGGACCAAGCTACTCTTACCTTACTTTCATCCATGAGCCAGGAATTTCACACTGTAGCCTGGAAAACTAGCTAAGTTCAGTATCTGGAAATTTTGAGCTGCATTCCCTTTTGAGTTGTCTTAAACCCTAGTTGCAAGGCCTTTATTTCCTTTTTTCCCCCTTTCCTTCATCCATCTATATTTTAAAATGGTTCATCTTGTCTGTAGAAGTTATTTAGCTATAACTTCAATAAATACCTCTGCCAGTTATTCTTTGTGTGTGGGGTTTGGAAAGTTCAGTGTTGAGAGAGGAATCTGTTTGGAATTGCAATGAATTGTCATGCTGGCTCCACTTTTTGCTGATGAACTTACCTCTGAAGTAGCGGAAGTGTCATAGCAAAACCAAAGTGATTTTACAAATTGGAAGAAAAAGTGCTTCTGGGGCATTCTTAGATTCTAGGAATTGAAGGGACGGGAGAATCAAGAGAAGAAAGCAGTGTAATGCAATGCCCAGCCCAAGCCTTCCATTAAACCCTGGTTACCAACCATCCTTCCACCCATCCATTCACCCATCCATCCAAATACTGTTCACATGTGTTTATTACAGATAAAAATCAGAAACTGTGGGCAAGCAAAAAGTAAAAAATTATGTGTACTACAACATCTAGGTAAGAATATGGTTTATGTCTTTTTAGATTTTATATTTATGAATGTATACATATATAAAATATATATTTTAACAAATAAGTGCATTTAATGTGTACAGTAGAATAGTCTTTTTTTTTTTTTTTTTTTTTGAGACAGAGTCTTGCTCTTTTGCTCAGGCTGGAGTATAGTGGTGCAATCTCAACTCACTGCCACCTCCGCCTCCTGGGTTCAAGTGATTCTTGTGCCTCAGCCTCCTGAGAAGCTGGGACTACAGGTGTGTGCCACCATACCTGGCTAATTTTTGTATTTTTAGTAGAGAGTGCGTTTTGCCATGTTGCAAAGCAATCTTGAACTGCTGGCCTCAAGTGATCCACCTGCTTCGGCTCCCAAAGTGCTGGGATTGCAGGCGTGAGCCTTTGCTCTCAGCCGAAATAGCCTTTTTCGATGTATGTATTTTTATTTTTTTTAAATTACTATTCATCTTCCTGGAATGTTCTGTCCTCCGTCTCTTGGCCTGGCTGACTCCCATTCATCTTTCATTACTGCTTAAGCATCACTTCCTCAGGAAGGCCTTCTATGACCTCTCTGGCTTAGGTTAAATTCCTTTGCTACTTACTCCCATGGTACTTTATGCTTCTCTTTAGTATTACTACTGATCTTATTACTTCCTCAATATTTGATTTCCCTGGCCAATCATAAGCTTTATGAGGGTAAGAACTATACCTTTAAAATTCACCACCACATCTCTGCTACCTAGCATGGTCTTCCATCTAGCAGGTGCTCAATAAAAATTTCTTTAATTGAGCTTAGCAATATATAATGAATATCTTTCCATGTCAATGAAATTGCAGTTACAACCTAATTATAATGCCTTCATAAGATTCCATTATATGTACTCTAATTGAAAATTCATTTCCTTCTTTGTTGGAAATTATAGTTTTATGTAATATTTTATTATTATAAATAATGTTATAATGGGCATCCTTGCATCTTAGTCTTTATTTACATTCCTGATTATTTTACTAGAATAGATTCCTAAAACAAGAAGTACTTGGTTAAAAGGTATGCACACTTTGAAGACTTTTGAGACATGTGCCGCATTGATCTAAAGAACAGTTGTATCAGCTTATACTCCCATCAGTAATATATCTAAGATTTATATATTTTAAGGCTCCTTGGCTTTGCCTAAACCTTGGTAAGTGGGTACTAAAAAACTCCAGTAACACTGCAAAATTTTGTTCTAATTATCTGGTTCAACTTCAAAACGTGTAAAATGCATCGTGTCCTGGGGGTAAGAGGCTGACTCTCGTTAGGTCCATTTCTATCAGTATGTTTAAAGCCAAAAGGAAAGTAAAATACACATGGCTTTCTTCTGACTTGAGTTGTGTGATTACGGTCTTTTACTCAAGCTTAAATGTTTTTATTTTTTTGTCCTCTGAGTTCATGTTGCCCAAATGTCCTGAGATGGTTCCAAATACCAATCCCACACTTCTTGACCATTGTCCTTTGGACAATAACTTGGAATAAATGTGAAACTGAGGTCTGAGTGCCCATCAGAGAGTGTCCCAATCCAACCAGTCTATGAGAAGATCTGGGGTGAGCAGTCAACCTATTTGCCCTTTACTGCTTTCAGCATAACTTGAGTGGGGAGGCCAGCAGTGCTGTGTTCTGCCCATCTTTTTCCTATAAAGATGAAATACTTAAGACTCATTCCTCATCCTCCCCATCTGGCACCTCCATCCCAAGGGAAGCAATTTTCCCAAAATCTCCTCATCAGTGTTTCTCTCTTTTTATCATGCCCTTTACCATGGCTTTTGTGTACTGTAGTATTTGTTACTCCATATGGGTCCCTGACCTACATGTCATTCAGATACAGCCCCCATTTTATAGTGTTAAAGAAACTGAGGTCTACAGAATATATGCGCCCAGGGTCTTATGCCCATAATCATGGCTAAAAGACACTTGGGCTTCCATCGCAAATGAAGCCCTGGGAGTGATCTGTCCCACTCATCTGGTCATATTGTACTGTATGTAGTGGCTGATTTAGATTGGTTTTTTAAAGAGGAGTTACTGTCCAGTTTTTATTAGATTTAGGCTGATGTTTGACTGGTATCTTTGAATATATGGTAAGTAGAAATAGGGAGGAGAGTTCAGGAATATGCTGGGGTTGAGAGACAAGGGGCTTAGACTTGGAGTAGGCATGAATTGTCCACAAGGCAGAACCATGAGGGCCTGGCTGTCTTACTCACTTCCCAGGCATGAAGTTCCTTCCATAGAACTGTTTTTTCACCCTTGCTGCCAGCCAGACTCTACCAGGCCCTGGCCTGTGGCCCGTGTCTGTGTTCCGGGTGTTTGTGTGGTGTATCGATGCCTTTGAAGAGCTCTGCATAACATGCAGCTCAGCAAAACTGAATACAAGGCAATGGACAATGAGAGAAGGAGAACTAGGGAATAGAATTCTTTTCTTAGACAAAGTGGACCTTCAGAGAGGTTGCAGAGTAATAGTGGTAGTAGATAGCATCTGGTTTATGAGAGTTTTGCCTCTGAGGAGTCAGGGATTAGGTAGAATGGTTCAGAGAAAAAGGGATGGAGGTGTGAAACGCTGCCTGGGATCAAGAAGCAATGGCTTCACCTTCCATGTGACTATCTTCTAGAGTTAGTCACTTTTGGACTAAGTGACAGTGACATAGGGCTTCTTCTTCCTGTCCCTATCATACCACAATAAAGTCAGGCATCTTTTTCTGGCTCAGGAGACGAAGATTTGAGGGTGAGGGAGCCAGCGGTCCTGTCTAATAATGTTACCCTTGATGCAGAAATGGCAAGTTTTTGAGCAGGAATTTGGCTTGTGGTTCAACAGAGGATGGTGTGGTGGTCAGGAATAGAGACTGCTATTCACTCCCAGTGGTTTCTCCATTAAGGTGCAACTGGTTTGACTGAGATGGTCTGAAGTAGACTTGTTTGGGTTTAGAGTAGCTCAGCCTTAAAATTGAGACCATCGTTGGAAATAAACTATTGGTAAGGAATATTTTATGAATGTTCATAGAAGAGGTTTGGAGTTGGTGATGTGGAGAGGCCTCTTTACTAAAGATTAAACACAAGTGTGGTAATGCCACCTTGCACTGGGAGATGGTGTGGTATCTTGGAAAGGGCTTTGGAGTAATAATGACCTGTATTCCAATCTTAACTGCATAGGTGTGTGGAGAATTCACTTTCCTCTCTGATCCTCAGCTTTCTTATTGAAGAGACTGGAATAATAACAATAACTAGGGAACAAATATAGGTAATGGGTATAAGGCACTCAGCACTTGGTACTTAATAAAGACTACTTTTATTATTGTAGAGTATGTCATAGTTTTAAAAATTCTTGTGGATGTCGGGGGTGGAGGTGATAGGGTTGATTTTTTTTTTTTTTTTGTAGTCACTATGTAATGACACAGAGGCATTTTTTTCCTGACTTTGTGCTTCCTGTGCTTCTAGTTGAGAAGAAATATATTTCCAGGTGGAGGAGGGATGAGATTCCAGGGAGGGTGGGTGAGGAAGCGGTGTCTATTACTGTGGTTCTGCTGGATCCTGCTGTCCCACCTTTCACAATCTCATTGTCTCCTTTGATTCTCACACAGCCTTGGGATAAAGGCAGAACAGAGAATGTCTTTATTTCACAGGTGATATAGGGTAACCTGTGGTTCAACAGAGGACTGTGTGGCACCCAGGAATACAGACTGCTATTCACTCCCAATATGACATAAGGATCTGTGAACTAAGGACATTCCCTGATCTGCAGTCAAATGGCCCAGACCACTCACCTGCAGCAGGGTTGGCCAGGATTCAAGGAGATGGCAGAGCATTTCTTTCTCTCCTGTGAGGTTAATGTCTTTGGCCTTAGAGCTCAGCTCTAGCCAAATGGGTTGGCAGCCCAGATTTTAGGACTTGGATGAGGGTTGGAGGGAAGAAATTCAATAACCATCTTAGTGCCCATGAAGAATCATTGTGCAAAGGATAAGGATTTTCCTGTTTTCTCTCTACCCAGAACATGAGACTAAATTACAGTACTAATTCAAGTTAGGAGCAAGAAGGTATTCTGTGGCATAAGGACTCTTGAATACCCCCTTTTCTTGTTTTTAAGGACATATAACTATGTAGAGGTGGTCGGTGGTTTAGCTGTGGTGTTCTTCAGAGAGACCTGCCAACCAATCTATTACATTTTCATTCTCAAGACTTTATTTACTTAATAATAGGGTTGCTTTTATACCAATGACCTGGAAGATGAGCTAGTGATTTTTCTAGACATCTTGAGTCTTCTGTGATAATGAAAGATTTTCCTTTCACTCCTCCAGTCCATCCTTCTCCCTCTTGCTCTTCTTTGGCAGTCTTCCACCTAAAAATATCTCAGCTGTGCACATAGTGTGCTTGTTAGGATCTAGAATGAAGACTTAGATGCTTTTACCTAATAGGCTTCTGGGATTGCTTGCTCTTCTGGGCCCTCTGTGGTTCTCAGAGGCTGCTAAGTGCAAGGCCATAATGGTCTAAGTATTTAAAGAAGTTCAAGATACAGTCAGGCCAACATCATCTTTTACCTGATATTCTGCAGCAGTCTTCTAATTGGCCAGTCTGCCACCTGTTTTGTTTTCCCATTCCCCACCTATTCTCCACACTGTGGCTACAGTGATTTTCCCAATATTAAAATCTGATGTATCCCTTACCTGCTTAAAATCTATCAGGGGCTCCCTGTTGCCCTTAGGAAGGGTCTAAATTCCTTAGCATGGCTTGTAAGTCCCTCAAATGGTCCAGCTCCTGCTTTCATCTACAGCCCCATCTCATCATTCTTCCCTAACATGCTCCAGCCAGACTGAACTTGTTATGGTTCCCAGACAGATCACACCCTTTGTTACCTCTAGACCTTTGTATATACTATACAAAGTTTATGTCTGGGATACTCTTCTCTCATTCTCACTTCTCTTCTGAATAACTATGACTCCTCCAGATCAGTGGCTCTTAACCATTATGCATCAATCTGATGAAAACAATGGACTTTATCTCTGGAAGAGCAAACCTGTGCTCTTGTGTGCTCATCATTTTGCATGCAGCTTTAGGGTGCAGGAATCCCTGGCTTGAGGACCTTTAAAGCTAAGTCCCCATTTCTAACATTTGACATCTTTTGCATTTGTTGGTTTTCTTGTCTCTCTCTCCACCAGACTGAGCTCCATGAGGGCAGGGCTGTGACTTGTTAACCACTGTATTATCTGGGCCTAGCACAGTGCTTGACACATGAGGACACATCTGATACATGTTTGCTGAATTGAATAAATGAACAAATATCTGCCCCTGAGAGAATCATGTTGTCTTTGGAGAAACAGGACATGCATGTTGGCAGATGGTGAGCAGAAGATGGAAAGGGTAAAAAGATGTGCAGCTGACAGACATTCTCTGTAAGTTCAGAGTCTGAGGTGGCTGTCTGGGCCTCTTGGGAAGAGCTAGCAGAAGAGAGCACTTGGACTGACCACAAACATGGAAGGACTTACAGGGTTCATCTTCTGTTTTCTGGAAATACTTTGTCAAGCTATTAGGGATGAGTGAAGGAGCAAGAATGACCAAGTCCTTAATGGTTTTCCCCCTCTAGAATTACTGAAGCCCATGGAATTATGATATGTCAAGAGAGCCTCCCTTCTTTTTTTTTTTTTTTCTATTCCAATAACTACTTTTTAAGTGCTTCTTTTATGCCAAGCACTTTGTTATGTGTTGAGGATAAGCCGCTTGGTTTTTGCTAGATATTAAGTACTAACTTGTCCTCAGAATTAAGATCAAGGCCTTGAGTTTGGGAATACTTTTATTAAGGTTATTAGTTAGGGTGAGATTTTATTGTGGGATGTATTAGAAATGACACAGGGTCTAGAGTTAGGCCAAAGTTCAAATCTCAGTCCTGCCTCTTAGTATCTATGTGTAAATCCCTTTTGAAATGCCATTTTTGGCCAGATGCGGTGGCTCACGCCTGTAATCCCAGCACTTTGGGAGTCTGAGGCGGGTGGATCATCTGAGGTTGGGAGTTCGAGACCAGCTTGACCAACATGGAGAAACTCCGTCTCTACTTAAAAAAAAAAAAAAAAAAAAAATACAAATTAGCCAGGTGTGGTGGTGCATGCCTGTAATCCCAGCTACTTGGGAGGCTGAGGCAGGAGAATCACTTGAACCCGGGAGGCAGAGGTTGCGGTGAGCTGAGATTGTGCCATTGCACTCCAGCCTGGGCAACAAGAGCAAAACTCCGTCTCGAAAAAGAAAAGAAATGCCAGTTTTATAATTTGTAAAATGGAAGTAATACTGTCTACCTCCTGGACTTGTTTCAAGGGTTAAATGAAATAATGTGGGTCAGATACACATTAGTCTACCTTAGCAGAAGGTCAGGTATACAGTAGTGACTATTACTATGAGTATTTTTAGGGCCCATTTAAACTAAAGTCTTAGTTTGGTGTAGTCATTTTTGCTGGTTCATAAAAGATAATAAGATTGGATTCTACAAGCTTTCTCAGAAAGTAAGTGGTGTGTTTGAGCCCTTAGTTTTTCTTTCACATCGTTTTTTTCTTGCTTGTTTAAGTTTTAAGTACTTTATATAGAAAATTAGAAATTTGAGAGTCACGTAAAGGAGCAAGGAAAAGTCTCCTAAAGACCTACTGTCTAGAAAACTGTGTCTTAAACTTTTCTGAATCATAGACACCTGTAAGAATCTGATAAAAATGACCTGTCATCCCCCTAGAAAAAGTGAACTTTTGCACATATAGAAAAATATTTTCTTACAATTCCAGGAGTTTCCATTTATTTACCCCAAAGTTACAAAACCCTAACCTGACTTTCAACCACAAATTCCACAGGTGGAAAACAGTCAGCCCAGGCTCTGATTTACACTGCTGTGAGGGCTTCTGAATCCCTTGGTTCTTACAGTCCAGCTGCTCTATTTTTTTAGTCTTATTTTTTGAGGGCTAACTCCTTAAAAAAAGAATCGGCTATCTTTGATTATCTTTTGCAGTATAATTACCAACTGGACCCTCATCAATGAACTTTTTAATAGCTTAACTTCTGATTTCCTTGTGTATGCATGTTTTTGTTTGTGTGTCTCAATAAACTCAAGAGAGAGATTGTGGAGCCTGTCTTATGGGTGGAGGAGGAATATACTATTTTTCCCTGTTTTTCTTTACCTGTTCGTTCTGCCCCAGGGCACTGTGCTGAGGCCTTTCACGGGCTTCCACTGGCAGTCAGAGAAGAGAGACCAGGGTGGAGGGTCTCAGGTCCACCTGATCTGGCAGTTAAGGGAGCAGGCAGGGTTTGGAATGTCTCCCCCGTTACTTTCCTCTCCGTTCCAGAGTCATTCAGCTCTAGAACTGTGTCAGGATGGGACTCTGGATTGGTGGAGGAATCATGTGCAGTCCGTACAGCTTGGAGGTGGGTGTCTGCAGCCCACATGCTGTACTGTACTTTATTTTCTTGGCTCTGGTGTATGAATTCCACAGAGAGAAAACAACCACCCAGGCTCTGTTTTCACATTCACATTCACATTCACATTAAGGCTTCTGGATCTCTTGTTTCTTGCAGTCAGGTTGCCCTTTATTTTAGTCTACAAAGACATGTGTTGCCTGTCTTTCCTGAAATCAGCAGCCCTTGTTGAATGGGCCTGGCTTTAGATAAACCCATGTGTTGTATATAGAGTGCAGGCTGAAGGCAAGGGGCCTCAGGACTGTGGAAATGTGGTGCTGCTATTGCCATTATTTACAGCCCTGCCTTCTTTCTTTCTTGGATTATTATCAGGGCCTCCAGCTGTTCTCCCTGCATGTAATCTAGCTTCTACCCTGCATCCAAAATTTCATTCAAAAATGCCCATCTGTTGATGTCATTTCCCTGTTGAAAACTTCTCAGTGGTGCTACACCTGGGATAAAGTCCCAGATTGTTTACGTGACTTACAGGGCTTGTCAGGTCCTGGCCCTATTTACCTCTCCAGCTTCCTTCTTCTTACTGTTACTCCATGTACCAGCCACACCAACCTCTTGCCATTTTACCAAAATTTATTCTTTTGGTACTTTCCTCTCTTTGCATGAATGGATTCCAGATTCAGCTCATCCTTCCTCACCTTTGCTGCCTGTAGAACTCTTCCTCATCCTCTAATGCCTCACTCAAATGTGACCTCTTAATAGGATGCCTGACTGGAGTTCCCAGGAGAGATTTGTTGCTCCCTCCTCTGTGTTCTTGGGATTTAGTATAACATGGTGGTTACAAGTATGGACTCTAGAGTCAGACTCCCTGGGTTTCCACCCAACTTGGCCTTTCCTAGGTGTGTGACTGTGGGCAAAATGAATTACCTACCCTCCTGTGCTCAGTTTCTTCATCTGTAAAATGGTGATAATAGTAATAAACCTCATAGGTTGTTGCGAGGATTAAAAGACTTTAAAGTGCTTAACACAGTGTATGGCCATAGTTAGCTCTCAGGAAATGTTACTTATTGTTGTTGTTATCACAATACTTTGTGTATAACTCTATCTACTAAGCTGTTGTCACCTCTGTTTATAAACACTTTTATATATCTGCCTTACTTGTGTTCCTTAAGGACAGGCCTAGACTTGTGTTCCTTAAGGACAGGCCTAGACTTGTGTTCCTTAAGGACAGGTGCATATCTTGTTCACTTTGTCTGGCCTTGTATATGGAAGTTTACAGTAAATGTTGGTTAAATGAGTGATTGCACACAGATTTTCCTTCAAAATGGAAGTGGGCAATAGATAGAGTAAGGAATACTTAAGGCTAGGTTTGTAGGTGATCACACATCCAAAGTTGATGTGACTTTGATATTACCTGGTTTATCCTCTTCTGCGCCTGAATCCCTTCTGCTGCCTCCTGGAGCCCAGGTAGTGCTTTTATGTTTCCAAGACAGGGCAGGAGGCCATGTGGAAGGTAAACATATCCCATATGACCTTTTTGTTTTTGTTGTAAACTCTAGGTGACATGTCTGAGAGTAAAGCCAAAAAGATAGAAATCAAGGACGTGGATGGGCAGACACTGAGTAAGCTGATTGACTACATCTATACTGCTGAAATCGAGGTGACCGAAGAGAATGTCCAGGTAAACTCAGGCTCACTAATAGCTCAGTGTATTGCACACTCAGGACCCACCGTTTTACAGTGTTATTTTATTTAACCTTCACAACAATTCAGTTGGTTACTGAAGAGGAAACTAAAGCTCCAGGGAGGTCAGGTGACCTGCCCTGGGCCACATGGCCAGGAGGTGGGCCAACTGGTCCTCAAACTCATGCCTTCCTGGCTTGGGCACCCATGCTCCTAGCCACTAGGCCATGATATCCCTGAATGAGCCTGGACCCTGGGAGTAGAAAGTCTTTAACTCATGTCTGTTCAAAATCTTGTGAAGGAAAAGCTGGGAGCTTGAGTGACTCCTCTTCTCCCCAGGTCATCATCTCATCTCAGAATTCAAACAGCTCAATAACTTTTGGGTACGAACAGTAAATGCAAAGTAATTTGGTATAAAATGAGTAGAGGGGAGGTAATAGAATTCTATAATTGGGACCAGCTCTCTTTGCTCCTTTCATCATGTATTTATTTAATAACTTTTTTTTCCTGTAAAATACAAAGTGTTTCCAAATTTGGATAATTAGAAGATATTCTACTCTGGATCCTTATTGCCTGGTTAGGATTAAGAGGTACATAAAGCAAGGTATAGTTTGTGTGGACATAATGTTCACTGTTTGGAGGTCCTGAGTCCAGAAGCTTCTGTCTTATGAGGTTGGGTTATGTCACCCTCCCAGCATATGGATGCTTTCACCAAACTGAAAATTCTCTGAACTTCATTGTTTAGGGACTTTTAACCTCTTCACTTTAAACTGTGGTTAGGTCAAGGGTGATGTTGGAGAAAAAACAAAAAAGATTGGGAAGGGGCTGGGCATGGTGGCTCACACCTATAATCCCAGCGCTTTGGGAAGCTGAGGCAGGCAGATCACCTGAGGTCAGGAGTTTGAAACTAGCCTGGCCAACATGGTAAAACCCCATCTCTACTGAAAATACAAAAACTAGCCAGGCGTGGTGGCAGGTACCTGTAATTCCAGCTACTTGGGAGGCTGAGGCAGGAGAATCACTTGAACCTGGGAGGCGGAGGTTGCAGTGAGCCAAGATTGCACCAATGCACTCTAACCTGGGTGACAGAGCGAGACTCTGTCTCTGGGGAAAAAAAAAGATTGGGAAGAAGAGAGTTTGGATCAAAATGTGGATTCTTCTCCATGCTGTTATGTATCTGCTGAGGCAGTTGCTCACAGGTTGTCTGTGAAGACAGGAGGTATTGAGGATTTGGTGCACTGAGGAGATGAGCATGGAGGCACTGGGGCTCTCCTGAAAGCCTTAGAAACGAGGGTCAGAGATCTGGGACTTGGTTAAATGGCTGAGAGCTATACCCCGAGTCGCTTCCCAGCCACATATACCTTGGAGAGACCCTGAGTTCCCCTTCCATGGTGGAGGTACCAGCAGTCATAACTGACTTACTTTTATAAGCAAGCATATGCCCATCAATTCACATGCATTATTCCATTCAATTTTTATAATCACCCATTGGACCATACCAATATGATCCCTCCTTTACAGCTTGAAGAAACTGGTGCTCAAAGGGGTTAAATAACCTGCCATGGTCACATAGAGAGTAAGTAGTAGAGTTGGGAGCTGAAGCCAGTCCCCGCTGACTCACTGTGCTCTGTGGCTATGATGAATTCTAGTTTCTCATTAAATGAATGATCAGAACCTTGACTTTGGCTCATAATGATTTACAATAATAAAAACTAACATCAGCTGAGCACTTCCTATGTACGAAACACTGTGTTAACTGCTTTCAATTTTTCTCATTTGATCCTCATAACAAACCTTATTGTCCTCATTTTATTTTTGAGGAGACAGAGGCATTGAGAGGTTAAGTAATTTGTCCTCAGTTGCATGGCTGGTAAGTGGAGGAGTCAAAATTCAAAATGACACTTAATCACAGTGCTGTTCTATCAGCTTCCCTGTTCATCTATATACCCCCCACCGCTTTTCCTTTCTTTCTTTATGTGGCACTGATTCTGTGCCAGACCCACTGTGTGGTTGGGGCAGAGACCCTGGGTGGCCCCAAAACCTGGGCCCCCTGGCTGGTGCCCTCCCTCTGTGCATGGCCCTGCCTCCCTGCAATTCCAGGAGAAGGTGCTTTCTGAGGCAGGGCATTTCCTTTTGTTTTTACTAAAGGAAGCAAACTCTGTGGCAGGATATCCTCTGCTATGTTTTCATGTTATCTGAGAGAGAAAAAAAAAAAAAAAAAGGGGCCTGCACATGAAAAATGGAGGGGAAGCCATTGCAAGCTGAAGGGTAACCTGTAAACTCTTTGCCGGGGGCCATTTCAGGGCCTGTTTTCCAAGAACTGTAATGCTGAGGTGGCAAAAGGCAAGCTAGAAGATTTTTGACTTAGGGTAATCTTCCATCCTGATGGGTGGTTTTGGCCAACTACTCCTCTGATCTCAGCCTCCTCCCTCCAGGGACCAGGCGGTACTGCCTTAGTGATTCTATGAGGATGGTCTTGCTTCCGAGCTGAGGACCCACGCTTGGCCTCTTGTTCATAGTCTTGTCACTGCTGCTGCTTTGAAGGAGTAGAGTTTTAGGCAAGATAAAAGGAAGTCCTCTCAAAGTCCTGTTGATGTGAGGAGCGGGAACTGAAGACAGTCATTTCATGGATGTGTTGCTCTTTTTTCTTTCAGAGCCTCCGGGAATGTGTTTTGTACTTGTGTCTAGATCCCAGAACCCCATTGGATGGGGCCCTAATTTATCCCTGAGACTGAGTCTGAGCAGTGATACATCTTCCAGCCTCCAAGCCTTCCCTTCAGTATTCTGATTTCCTTGACTTTTTTTTCCATACCTTTCTGTATGAAGCAAGTAGAAGGAAGAAAAGGGCCTTTGACTCTAAGCTAGTCTCATAGTCAAAGAGAGGGAAAGAGCAATTAGAGAAACCAGAAGCCTAATTCATTTTAGGAAGTCAGTTTGGGAAGGCTTTTGGGTAGGAGAGGACTCAAACAGGATAAGGTGTGTGGAGTGGTAGAAATCCTTATAGTTTTTGCCTACTAAGTAGGTATTGTGAACAGTAGGGAAGTTGAAAGCTATGTGGATAGCTCTATCCAGGGAGGTTTTAAAAATTGAAATTGTAACCTAAGGAGTATATTCAGGAAATATTTATTATTTCATTTCTCTGGCTGGTTGTCATGAGCTTGAGAATTTAAGCACCACACTGTGCTGCTGTCTCCTTGGAAGAGGGGAAGGGGGAAGGGACTGTGTGTCACTGGCATGATCCTGTGTATGTGTATAGGGTGGGGGAGCTCACTGGAATGCAGTCTGGGGGCAGATTGGACTCTCAGAAATTCTCTTGGGTGGTGGGTGATGGGGAGAGGGTTGAATTCCTGCCCCTTCTCACATCTGGCCCTTTTGGAGTTTACCACACCTCTGAGTAGGGTGTGTGCTGGCTAACATTTGATGGCTTCCTCTCCCTCCGGGGCTTCTTAGGGTCACTGGTTAGAGGTTACTTCTCCCTAGGATGAACACCTAGCCTAGTTTGCCCAGAAGTGAGAGGCCTTCTGGAATGGGGACTTTCAGCGGTAAAAATGGCGAAGTCCCAGGTAAATCAGCATGATTGGTCAACCTATGGCCTTAACTCCAGTCTTAACTCTAGCTGATACTGGCCAGGGGGCGTCATGGAGGTCATTTGGAGACTGGGGGCAGAACTTTTTATTCCTGGTGTGCATTCAGCAAGAATGGTTAATGGATCTCCATTTGACTAGCAGGCAGAGACTAATCTGGTCCTGGAATCTGTTCGGCCAGGCTGAGCAAGCTCACAGGTTAATTGAGTTTCCCAGTTTATGTCTGCTTAGTGGGGATGGTGGCTGCTTAGTGGGGATGGTGGCTGCTTAGTTGGGAGAGAGTTCAGGTGGTTAGATTAGATTTGGATCCTACCTGTGTTCATTTATAGTCCAAAACTTTCAGAAGAGGGTGATTTTATCTTTTTCTTGCTCAGGAATGTATTAGTGGTTCAGAAAATATCACAGACATGGTGTTAATTTACTGTTTTCCTGCTGGGGATATAGGATAGTGGAAGAGAGGGTGGAGAAAGGGAAAAGGAGCACATTTTCTAGAACTCAGCTGTCGTGAGGGAGAAGTGTAAGCCTGTGGGTAGGAGCAGCTTTCCTTGTTGAGCGTAGGCATTTGGCTCAGGAGTTCGAGCACTGATAGTGGAGGCTCTTGCTGGTTATTGTCTGTGGGCAGGGATAATGAAGGGTGACCGACTGTCCCACTTTTAGCCCTGAAAGTCCTGGGAAACCCCCCAGTCCTGGAAAAACTAGGACTGTTGGTAACCCCAGTGGAGGGACAAAGCCCCCAAATGGGCAGTGGGGCAGAGTTTTTGGCCTGAGTACATAAAAGTGATGAGAGTCAGAGCTGAGGACTCAGACCTGTCTTGGGAGAAAGTCAGAGTCCAGAATTTAAATCACTTAAAAAAAAAGGAGTCTTTTTTAAGTGTCCTGAATCAAGAAAACAAATACATCTGCAGCCCATATCTTCCTGGGCAAGCACTTGTGGATGGGAACAGCTAGAGTGTAGCTGGCTCAGTCACTCTGTCTCAGAGCCAGGGCAGCAGCTAAGAGCAACGGACTGGGGCAAGGGGATTATTCTGGGGTGAAGTGGATGCCGGGGTCCCCAAGATAAGCAGCCTTAAATCAAGCTATTCTGCAGTGTGTTTTTTAAATAAATTTCTTTTTGGAAAATAATTCTCAGACTATCTGCTGCTTCCATAGGTGAAGGTCAGGGTAGCAGAGCTGAAGTGGGACAGGACTTTGGCCTTTTGTCCTGTATGTTTGACCTAGACGCAGGCTTCAGCAGCTGAGGGAAAGTCCTAGGGAAACTTGACAGAGGTTGGCTGTCTGAGCACCCAGCGGGCCTGCTCAAGCCAGTCTTCCCTGACCCTTAGGAAAAACACATGCACATATACCTGAGCAAGAACTATTTCTGTCTTCCAGCATATAGTATAAGTAGTCATGTGTCCTGTGACCTTTTAAATGGAAACTTAGCCATCCTTTCTCTAAGAATGTACCCAAAGATGTTCTTTGCTTTGTATCTGTTCAATGGGAGAATGAAGTGTCGTTGCTTGAGTCCTGAGGGATTTGGGATGAATCTTGTTCCAGTAGACTCTAAGCTCCAGGAGAATAGGATCTGGTTTCTCTTGCTTACCCCTGAATCCCAGAGCCTAAACTAGTGCCTGGCACATAGATGTTCAGTAATTAATAATTCATTAAGTACCTTTCTGAATGAGGACAGTACACTGAAGGTTGTGGGGCAGTGGCTCTCAAATGTGGCTGCACATTAGAAGCACCTGGGGAGCTTTAAAAACCATCTTAATGTCCAGGCCACACTCTATACCTATTAAGTTAGATTCTTTTAGGGCAAGACCCAGGCATCAGTAGTTTTAAAACTCTTAAGGTAATTCCAGTTTGCAGCCCAGCATGAGAACCATTGTGTGTGTGTGTGTGTGTGTGTGTGTGTAGAGTTTTGTTACTCAGAGTGTGGTTTGTGGACCAGCAACTACAAGTATCACTTGGGTTCTTATTAGAAATGCAGGCTCTCAGATCCCATCCTAGACCTAATGAGTTAGAATCTGTATTTTAATGAGATCCCCAGGGAATTAAAGACTGGGAAGCATGGCTGTAGGGATACAGAGAATCTGCTGGTGTTTAGGGTCCATGAAGTGCAGAGTAGTGGGAAATAAGGCTGGAAAGCAGGCTAGGAAGTTTGGACTTATTGGGCAGGCAGTGGAGAGCCATGAAAAGATCTTGAGCATGGAAGTGATATGATAGGAAAAAGGGGATGAGTCCCTGCCAGTAGGAGCCAATGTCTGAGAATGTCACTTTCTCTTGCAGGTGCTGCTTCCGGCAGCCAGCTTGCTGCAGCTCATGGATGTTCGGCAGAACTGCTGTGACTTCCTGCAGTCTCAGTTGCATCCCACCAATTGCCTGGGCATCCGTGCGTTTGCAGATGTGCACACCTGCACTGACCTTCTGCAGCAGGCCAATGCCTACGCAGGTAAGGGGGAGCTGGACTGCTGCACCTCCTCCGAGTTTGTGGATCTAATCACCTGGTCTTCTGCAGACTCCTCAGAGATTATGAGAAGTGGTCTCTGCTGTGAAGCAGCTATGATTTAGGTAGAGATACAGGTGGAAAGATAATTAATGATAGGAGAGTTGAGCTCATTGCCAAGTGGAAAATGATTGATTGCCAAGGGGATGGTACAGACAGTAATTTTCACTAGAGTAGAGGAAGGAGATCCAAGAAGACTTGGGCGGTGGGGAGAGCAAACTGAGCTAAGTCTTGAGCTAGGTCTTGTTATTATTAAGAAAACTTTTGTTTTTTTTCTGAGTGTTCCATGAACATTCTTTTAAAAGTCACGTACTGGCTGGGCGCGGTGGCTCACGCCTGTAATCCCAGCACTTTGGGAGGCCGAGACGGGCGAATCACGAGGTCGGGAGATCGAGACCATCCTGGCGAACGCGGTGAAACCCCGTCTCTACTAAAAAAATACAAAAAACTAGCCGGGCGAGGTGGCGGGCGCCTGTAGTCCCAGCTACTCGGGAGGCTGAGGCAGGAGAATGGCGGGAACCCGGGAGGCGGAGCTTGCAGTGAGCTGAGATCCGGCCACTGCACTCCAGCCTGGGAGACAGAGCGAGACTCCGTCTCAAAAAACAAACAAACAAACAAACAAACAAACAAAAAATTAGCTGGGCGTGGTGGCGGGCACCTGTAGTCCCAGCTACTTGGGAGGCTGAGGCAGGAGAATGATGTGAACCCGGGAGGCGGAGCTTGCAGTGAGCCGAGACTGTGCCACTACACTCCAGCCTGGGCAACAGAACGAGACTGTGTCTTTTTTTTTTTTTTTTTTTTTTTTTTTTTTTTTTTTTTTTTTTTAATTTATTTATTATTATTATACTTTAAGTTGTAGGGTACATGTGCATAACGTGCAGGTTTGTTACATATGTATACTTGTGCCATGTTGCTGTGCTGCACCCATCAACTCGTCATTTACATCAGGTATAACTCCCAGTGCAATCCCTCCCCCCTCCCCCCTCCCCATGATAGGCCACGGTGTGTGATGTTCCCCTTCCTGAGTCCGAGTGATCTCATTGTTCAGTTCCCACCTATGAGTGAGAACATGCGGTGTTTGGTTTTCTGTTCTTGTGATAGTTTGCTAAGAATGATGGATTCCAGCTGCATCCAAGTCCCTACAAAGGACTCAAACTCATCCTTTTTGATGGCTGCATAGTATTCCATGGTGTATATGTGCCACATTTTCTTAATCCAATCTGTCACTGATGGACATTTGGGTTGATTCCAAGTCTTTGCTATTGTGAATAGTGTTGCAATAAACATACGTGTGCATGTGTCTTTATAGCAGCATAATTTATAATCCTTTGGGTATATACCCAGTAATGGGATGGCTGGGTCATATGGTACATCTAGTTCTAGATCCTTGAGGAATCGCCATACTGTTTTCCATAATGGTTGAACTAGTTTACAATCCCACCAACAGTGTAAAAGTGTTCCTATTTCTCCACATCCTCTCCAGCACCTGTTGTTTCCTGACTTTTTAATGATTGCCATTCTAACTGGTGTGAGATGGTATCTCATGGTGGTTTTGATTTGCATTTCTCTGATGGCCAGTGATGATGAGCATTTTTTCATGTGTCTGTTGGCTGTATGAATGTCTTCTTTTGAGAAATGTCTGTTCATGTCCTTTGCCCACTTTTTGATGGGGTTGTTTGTTTTTTTCTTGTAAATTTGTTTGAGTTCTTTGTAGGTTCTGGATATTAGCCCTTTGTCAGATGAGTAGATTGCAAAAATTTTCTCCCATTCTGTAGGTTGCCTGTTCACTCTGATGGTAGTGTCTTTTGCTGTGCAGAAGCTCTTTAGTTTAATGAGATCCCATTTGTCAATTTTGGCTTTTGCTGCCATTGCTTTTGGTGTTTTAGACATGAAATCTTTGCCCATGCCTATGTCCTGAATGGTACTACCTAGGTTTTCCTCTAGGATTTTTATGGTATTAGGTCTAACATTTAAGTCTCTAATCCATCTTGAATTAATTTTCGTATAAGGAGTAAGGAAAGGATCCAGTTTCAGCTTTCTACTTATGGCTAGCCAATTTTCCCAGCACCATTTATTAAATAGGGAATCCTTTCCCCATTTCTTGTTTCTCTCAGGTTTGTCAAAGATCAAATGGCTGTAGATGTGTGGTATTATTTCTGAGGACTCTGTTCTGTTCCATTGGTCTATATCTCTGTTTTGGTACCAGTACCATGCTGTTTTGGTTACTGTAGCCTTGTAGTATAGTTTGAAGTCAGGTAGCGTGATGCCTCCAGCTTTGTTCTTTTGACTTAGGATTGTCTTGGAGATGCGGGCTCTTTTTTGGTTCCATATGAACTTTAAAGCAGTTTTTTCCAATTCTGTGAAGAAACTCATTGGTAGCTTGATGGGGATGGCATTGAATCTATAAATTACCTTGGGCAGTATGGCCATTTTCACAATATTGATTCTTCCTATCCATGAGCATGGTATGTTCTTCCATTTGTTTGTGTCCTCTTTGATTTCACTGAGCAGTGGTTTGTAGTTCTCCTTGAAGAGGTCCTTTACATCCCTTGTCAGTTGGATTCCTAGGTATTTGATTCTCTTTGAAGCAATTGTGAATGGAAGTTCATTCCTGATTTGGCTCTCTGTTTGTCTGTTACTGGTGTATAAGAATGCTTGTGCCTGGGAGACAGAGCGAGACTCCGTCTCAAAAAACAAACAAACAAACAAACAAACAAACAAAAAATTAGCTGGGCGTGGTGGCGGGCACCTGTAGTCCCAGCTACTTGGGAGGCTGAGGCAGGAGAATGATGTGAACCCGGGAGGCGGAGCTTGCAGTGAGCCGAGACTGTGCCACTACACTCCAGCCTGGGCAACAGAACGAGACTGTGTTTTAAAAAAAAAAAAAAAAAGTCACGTACTATTGCAGGGCTTGTAATGATGAGGAGTGCCCTGCTCCACCTTTCCACACCAAGTCTTGTGCTCCAGAGCCACTCACTTTCAATCCTTTAGGAGTTAAAATCCTGGTTCTGATCCAGCTAAAAGCTACTTCATCTACTACTCACCTCCATTTATCAAAATAATATGTATAACTGCTATTCTTTGATTTATTAGTTTTAGATATTATTTGTTGACTTCTCCAGAAGAATAAGATTGAGCTTTCGCAGACTTTCCCCTTATACACATGCAGCCATCCCTGTCTTTATTGTCCAAATATAATTTCCACAACTGAACTAAGTCATCTATTACAATTATAGTGTTTTTTAAATCAGAAAACTTTAATCAGAAGGGCAGTTAGTAATTGTCTTTTTCTCTTGCATAGTGTATGGTTCTACCACTACTTCTTGTTAGAACAGTCCTCAATGCATCAGATAATCTGTTGGTTCACTTATTTTTCTTGGAGATGTTCTCTGTGCTAGAGCTTGTCATTCTATTATTTTAATGGGGTTTTGGGAGGGAGTAGAAATGAACATTTATATTCAGTCCACCATGTTTATTTAGCTAGCTGGAAAGAAATCTTCATTGCCACTTGTTCCAGCCTGAGGAAAGATGATGAATGACTAGGAAATAGGTCTGATCATTTAAATTGATAAATTCAGTCATGGCCACCTTCTTCCCTTGCAATAAAGCACCTCCTTCTTCCCCCTGCTCAAGCACTGTCATGGCTGCTATTCTGTTCAGTGTCTCCTGTTCAGCCAGTGTCTGGAAATTAGCTGAGGACCTACTGGCTGCCCACCTGCCAGCTAGCTACCTGTGCTGTGCTAGCCTCTTGGTCAACAAAGCAACAAGCATTTGCTCTGTTCCTTGGCATGCTTTTTCTCTCTGATTAAGTCCCTGACCCCAGGAGCCTGCAGAGACTCTTATGTCTCCCTGCAGCCTGTTTCTGAAGGCACAAGCAAGTCTTCTTTCTGAAGACTTGTAAAGATAGTCTTTATATGATGATTTTTGTGAAGGACATTACCCAGTAGCCTCAATTCTGAGTCCTGCTGATTCTTTCTGGTTCTGAACCTTGACCCTTCTGCCTCTCTGCTGTTCCTGTGCTCTCTTTTCCCTGCATATTCTCCACTGCCTTTCCACCTTCGCTTAGGGAGCCCTGGGGAGGGTTCCCAGTGAAGCCTTTGAAGAGGTCACTTTCTAGATGGATGGATGTGCTAAGGCTTTGCTTTAGCAGGAGCCAAGCTCTTTGCTAAGGCAAACATTTTCTCTGCAGATTGTTTTCAGAAATATTTGCTAGTGCAGTGGCAAAGGGAGAGTGCTTAGATGTCAGAAATTCTCTGTCTCCTTCTTCTGCATCTCTTCTTGCCAGCCCTCTCCTTCCACATAGTGTGTGCATACATGTGTGTGCACACCTAGCACATATCCCGCCCTAATTGGCTGGTATGGTTGTCTGAGGTTTGGGGAGTATACTGAATCCCCACCTTTTTTAAAATTTAAAATTACATTCTAGATTCAAGAGGTACTTGTACAGGTTTGTTACATTTGTATATTGTGTGATGCTGAGTTTTGGCTTCTGTTGATCCCATTACTTAGATGGTGAACATAGTACCCAATAGGAAATTTATCAGCCCTTGCCCCTACTCCTTTTGGAGTCCCCAGTGTCTGTTGTTCCCATCTTTATGTCCATGGGCACCTGGGGTTTAGTTCCCACTTACAAGTGAAAACATGATATTTGGTGTTCTGCTTCTGTGTTAATTAACTTAGGATAATGGCCTCCAGCTGTGTACATGTTCCTGCAAAGGACATGATTTTGTTCTTTTTTTTATGGCTGCATAGTATTCCATGGTGTGTATGTACCACATTTTCTTTATCCAATCCATTGTGGATGGACACCTAGATTGATTGCATGTCTTTGCTATTGTGAATAGTGCTTAATGAACGTATGTGTGCATGTGTCTTTTGGTAGAACAATTTATTCTCCTTTGGGTATATACGCAGTAATGGGGTTGCTGGGTCAAATGGTGGTTCTATTTTTAGTTCTTTGAGAAATCTCAAGACTGTTTTCCACAGTAGCTGAATTAATTTACATTCCCACTCGCAGTATATAAGCATTCCCTTTTCTCTGCAACCTTGCCGGCATCTGTTGTTTTTTGACATTTTAATAATAGCCATCCTGACTGGTGTGAGATGGTATCACTTGGTAGTTTTGATGTGCATTTCTCTAATGTGAATCCCCACCTTTAATAGGGCTCCCAGGCTCTTCTGGCCTGTCTTTTCCCAACTTTCAATGTCTATGTTTTCTCCCTTTGCCCCTTTCACTCTGTGATGATGAGACTCATCTGTGGGAGAGTGCAGCAGATGCAGCTAGGAACACATCCATCATTCTGGTGTTCCTTGGTCCTGTTGCTGTCATAGTGATTGTGTTCTGTCCACATTATGGGTGTGTGTATGCAGACATCCTGATGAATTATTCTTAGCCAGTGTTTCTTGAGCTCTCCCTTTGGGTCATACCCTATGCTAAGCATTTTATTGGCATCATCCCATTTAATGCATATGATAGCTGAGGAAACCAGGGCATAGAGAGGTGAAGTAATTTGTTGAGGTCACATCGTGACAGATGGGACAGAAGGCAGGATTCAAGCCCAGGCAGTGCTGACTCCAGAGCCAGTGTTTATTACATTCTACAGCTTCTAGGCCCAGTTTGGACATAAGGACGCCCTGTGAATCAGTAACTGAGGAGTGCATGTGGCTAGAGTTGGCATTTTCCATTGAAAGCATGTTCCTGGAAGCCTGTGCAATGTAGTCACCAAATCCCAACAACCAGACAGTGTAGACAGACATCCAGCTGTCCGCTAGACACAGGGTATGTCGTCATCTTGGGATGGAGGAAGCACCATGTGGGTGCTTCTGTTCCCTGTCAGGTGACTTCCTCCCAGACACATGGAGCCTGTTCCCTCACTGCATGAGTGAGTAGGCCCTCCTACTTTCCCTGGCTGGGTCAGCATGATCTTCAGGCTGAGAGTCTCCTCCCTGTTATGTAGGCCTTCTGTGGAGCCTGTGATCCTCTCCTGGGTAGCTTTCTCTGCAGCCCACTCTGCTCTGCACACTAGGGAGGTAATATTTTTAAAGTAGTATAATGCAGAAGATAAGGCTATGATGCAAAGATGTTAGAAGAAGGGAATGAAGGTTAGATTTTGCAGTATTTAGAGAAGAAGTAGAAAATGATTATCTATGCTTACACACTTGAACCCACCCACTGATGTGGGCCTGCTTTTTTCCTTGTACCCTTGACTTTAGATGGAGCCTGGGGTTCTCTGCCATCGCTGCCTCTTGAGACAGACCTGTGACCTCACTCTACTGTAAGTGCAGGGGTGCAGGCACCCACTAGGGTCACACACACGGGAAAGCATTGGTCTCTGTGGTCAGAGGCCTCCCTGGACCCAGGCCTTGAGTTAGAAGGTACTTCATGCCAACAAACTACAAGGAGACCTTCCAGATCAGAACTAGGAATCAGACCAGCTAACACTTTGGAGCTGAATAATCCTGAGCCTATTTTCTCCTCTCTATCCTGGGAGTAGCACATCCTATCCTGTTTCCAGGATCATCTGGGGAACAGGGGGAATGGGGAGGAGAGCATTCTATGGAAGTAGACACCACTGGGGCTGTGCTGTGGAGCCTCCCTCCCAGCCTCATCATCTGCAGTGAGGGAGCCTCAGAGTTGGGTCCAGGCAGGAGAGACAGGAATCCTCAGGTCACTGCTGTTGCAGACCACATGCACTTTGTGGGAAGAAGGATTTCCAGTACTTCTGGTTTTGGTTTCTCTTTATCTAGATGTCTACTGCAGGCAGGTATGTTCTGTACAGCCTCCCCTACTCTTCCCAGTTTCTGGCTAGCATTGCTTTGCCTTCACTTGTCTGTAGATTCCAGTTTTGCTGCTGAATCCTCTTTCTTTTCCTTCTCTAAAAAGCTTTCTTTTTTGTTGTTATTATTGTTGTTGTTATTGCTATTTTAATAAAAACTCATCCCTGACTATTACAGAAAAAGCACACGGGTGGGAAGAATATACCACAATCCTACCCAGAGAGAACTGCCAGCAGCACCTTGATGTGTATCCTTCCAGATCTTTTTCATTGTACATGTATGCTTTCCAGTTTAAAAAAATTCTAGCCAGGTACAGTAGCAGGTGCCTGTAGTCCCAGCTACTTGGGAGGTTGAGGTTGATAGCTCAAGCTATCATGCATAGCTTGAGCCCAGGAATTTGAGTCCAGCCTGGGGAACATAGCAAGATACCCCATCTCTTAAAGAAACTTGTTAGCAGTATATTCTGAATGTCTTTCCATGTTAGCAGATACATTTCTATACCATTGTTTGAGAAATGTAGGTAATATATTCAATAAAAGCAATTTATACTCATGACCAAAAAATGCAAACAGTACATAGAGGTATAAAATGCAAAGCCAGTCTTCTCCCAGGCTGTCTTTCTGAAGTGGGGAGATCCTTGGTAACCCCACAGAATTTATATATTATGCTTTTTAACTTGCACAAACAGAAGCACTCTGTACTCATTGTACTTTTGTTTGACAATACAAATCTTGCAATTATTTCCAGACCCTTGTGTATGGCTATATCTTATTCTTTTAACCTGCTGTATCACATGGATGGAGTATAATTTATTTAACCAGTCTTCTAGTGATGGACATTAATGTTTCCAGTTTTTTCTTTTATTTAAAATGCTTCAGTGAGAATTCTTATACATAATATTTTGGAGTATACTTGCTAATATACCTATAGGGTGCAATCTTAGTAGCATAATTGCTGGATCAAAGAGAGTATACATTAAAATTTTTTTTGATAGATTTTGCCAACTTGCTCTCTAAACAAATGTGACTTTATTTTAAAGCCAGTTCTTGTCTTCTGATAGGTCCTTGGCTTTTCCAGGGAGAGCACAACTTTGTGGGGGCTGAAGCTTCATCTGTATGTCCAGCTGCCTATTTCGTTTCCTGTTTGGAAGGGCCCTGTCTCTTCCTGCTGTGGCAGTCCCTCCTGCTTCCTCTGGATTCAGTTTCCCCCTCAGGGAAGTCCCCCAGATCTTTGCTATGATATATGTTATTCTGAGGTAGGGAGGGTAGGTCCTGCATTTAGAAGCTGACTGCTCAGACTCTTGCCTCAGCTAATGGCATCACAGTCTTCCTCGGCAGCTAGTAGCTGGGAAATGGACCCCAGTGTCTTTCACAGCCTGTTTCTTATACCTCATTATTGTTGTTTCCAGGGACTGCTTAATCTTTAACCTCAGAGGCCAGGGCTTAGGTTTATGGGGACTTTGTTGTTTGGTAATTGGACAGCCATGCACTGGGCCATCAGCAGAGCTGTTTCGGAGGGATGTTAATGGGACTTCATTAATGAAGTAGCAATTAAAATTCTTTGGACATGTTGTTTACATCAGGCTGCCAAAGCTAAGCGAAAACCTCCAGCCATGGGATGGAAAAGCCATTGGATTTCACGTGCTCATGGAGAGAAATGGCCTTTTTTTGATTGATTGAGTCATTTGAGATCATGGAATGAAGTAATTAAATTAAGGGCAGCAGAAAAATTTGAAAAAGCACTAAAAAACATAAATCTCTGACTCAGTGAGAGTCCTCTTCTAAAATTGCTGCTGCTAACTTGTCACCATGAAATAATGATGATGATAATGATGGGCATTTCTATCAGTTTTGAACACTTGCTAGGTGCCAGGAATGGTGCTACATGATTCATAGGCATGGCCTCATTTTGTTCACTTAAGTATAAGAGATAGTTATTATTTTCTCAGCTTATAGGTGAAGAAACTGAAACCCCAGAGAGGTTTAGTAACTTGTCCAAGATCATATATTAACAGCTTATAAGTGGCAGGGCCAGAGGGAGGCCAGCTGACTGCAGAGGTCTGTGTCCTAAGCCCCGCTACTTATTTCTCACCCACCCAGACCAGCCAAGCCTATTTTCCATGATGGTTGCCTCACTCCTGCCTCTCTTGGATTTTCTGCATCTAATTTGAAGGTGGCAAATAAGGCAGTAGTGCAGACACAGATAGGTTTCGTTGCTTGCTCTTTGTTAGGATTTTAGGAAACTTCCCTTGTTCCATTTTCTGGGTTACGGGGAACCTCACTGTTGAATCAATAGCACTGTTATGGCCCTTGGCTGTGTGTGCATGCGTGTGTGTGTGTGTGTGCGTGTGTGTGTGTGTGTGCGTGTGTGTGTGTGTGTCTGTGTGTGTGTGTGAGAGAGAGAGAGAGAGAGAGAGAGAGAGAGAGGAGAGAGAGGACAACACATAATATTTCTGGAGTAAGGCAACATGGAAAGAGAGCTTATTTCCTGCCTTCCCAGGGAATGTGGAGGTAATAATATTTAGAGTCTGAGGGCTGGTGGTCATGACCCTTCTGAGAAGAGATCAAGGTAGGTCTCTGTTACTTCCCTGTGGGAGCTGAGCCTTTTCCCTAGAGCAGAGAAACTGTGAGCCTGGAAAGCTAAATATTGATTCAAGAAAGCTTGCCTCTGGCCTCTAAAAACAGAGTAATAAGGGGCAGAAGAGAGGGTTTTAAGGCAGTTCTGTGGTTTTATTTTTTCACCCTGCCAAAATGTTTCCATTTTGTTTGTGTGTCCACCTGTGTCAGCCAGTCTGTCCTGAGGGTGTGACCTGTGGTTCAGTTCAGAGGCACTCACACCTGTTCCCTGGGGCTGCTGGCCCTGGGAATTATGGCTCTTATGGGGTTTATTCCATCTGTGCAGGTCAAGGAAGTCACAGATGGGTCATCATTCCGTTTGTTCTAAGCTTGTAGGTTAGATGAACCAGATCAAAGGTTTAGGTTTATTTCATTCCATGAAGAGAGAGGAATAGTCCTGGGGCTAGCTTGAGAGGTTGCCTGAGCCCTAGGCAGTCTTGAAGAACAGTCAGGAAAGTGCAGTAATAATTTTAGAGCTCAATATATACAGATATTATGCTGGAAACTGAGAATTCAGCTTCAAATAACACAGACTTGGTCCCTGACCTCATGGGGCTCCCAGTCCCAATAGAATAGAAAGATTCATGTAATAAAGCAGGGTGATTAGGGATATGATTGTTATTTCTTGTTTGAGGGGCTTTGGGAACCCCAAAGACTATCATTTCCTCTGGCCTAGTGGATGGAGGGATTAGGGAAATATCTTAATTCCAGTGTTAGGTCTGAGATTTGAACCCAGAACTGACTCCAAAATGCCAAGAAGTTAGGAATTTAGGGACTAAGATTATTCTATTTTTTTCCCCAAAAAAAGGTTTTTAGATGCATATCCTCTGTCTATGCCTCTCTCTGTCTCTATGTCCAGCACCCCGAGAGGGATTCTTAAGGTTTTCTGATGTTTGTGTTGAATTTTATCCCAGTGGACTGCTCAGGATTGGTGTTTATCTTGGTACCTAAGATACTCATCAGAATATCTGTTATTACGATTGGGCAGTCTTGTTTTCAAAACCTGACTCTACCAGGTTTACTGTTCTGTAAACCTAAGCACATGTCTTAGACTCTCTGAGCTTCTGTTTCTCCATCTGTAAAATGGGGATGTTGATACTCACTTTAGTAGGGCTTTTGTGGGGATTGAGAGACATAATATATGTAAAATGCTTAGAATGGTGTTAGCTAGTATTAGGAAATGGCCTCAACTTTCTCCAAGATGCAACTGTATCCCCAGAGAAAGCCCTTGCCTGGGAATGTATCACCCAAATTTTATCATCCTTTTAACATTGGGAAGATATGTTTGTGTTGCTTGGATGGGGAAAAGACTGAAAGTTATATGGTGCCTCTTCCTCTTCTCCATAATTTCCCATCCACATGGACAGGAACATACTCATTGTGTTTTACCAAGCAGGATATGGAACTTAAACAATATTTGTTACTTATAGTAAAGCCTGGTTAACTAGGACTCTTAACCAGAACTCTTAATTAACTGACTTATTTTTCTCTGTGTCCACTCCTCTTTAAGAAAAAGACGCAAAACGATAAGAAAAGTTAGTTATCATTAGAGAGTTACCCTTCAAGGGCTAGCCCATGGTTAAAAGGTACTATGCCCCCTGGCACATGCATTCTTCCCCCAGAATCTAGCCTTGTCTGCCTCTCCGTTGCATCTCCAAAAGCCGGGCAGAGCTCCTCATACTTAGGGAGTGCTCAGCAAACCTTTGTTGGACGAATGAAGACATAACCTAGGTTCTAGCTAGACTTCACTATTACTGTTCTTTACACATGCTCTGAATTTTCCTGTTCCCTATCTTTGTTTGTACTGAAAGTACCTCTCTGAGTCATGTGAGAGGTAGACTTTGGGATGGAGTTATTGGTGCCTTGTTTTGTCTTGCTTGTGAGGCTGCTTGTAGACATCAGTTCTAGTTTCTTCATTTTTGAAGAAATGCTGCATTTGATACATCATACATTATGAGTTATCTAGCACCTGCAGTGGACTCAGTAAATGTGAGTTACATCTATTTCTTTATTTAATGCTCATATCACCTTTATGAGATATGTACTATTATTATTTCCATTTAATATATGGGAAACCTGCAGCCTCAAGGAACTGAATAACCTATATCACTGGACAGTTTGCTGAATTCGATAGAATTAAATTTGGTCTCTAAGATCTTGCAGGTGCACAGCCTTGCCCATAGGACCTGCAGTCCCAAAGGATGTGTTACATTTTTTTTTTTTTTTGTAATAGAGAGGGGGCCTCACTTTATTGACCAGGCCTGACTTGAACCCCTGGCCTCAAATGATCTTCCTGCGCAGGCTTCTAAAGTGTTAGGATTATAGGTGTGAGCCACTGTGCCTGGCTCCAAGGGATATCTTGATTATACAGAAAATCTTTTCTGTTAAAGAGTGGTGCTGCTGGCCGCAGTGGCTCACACCTGTAATCTCAGCACTTTGGGAGACTGAGGCGGGTGGATCATCTGAGGTCAGGAGTTCGAGACCAGTCTGACCAACATGGTGAAACCTTGTCTCTACTAAAAATACAAAAGATCAACTGGTTGTGGTTGTGGACACCTGTAATCTCAGCTACTCGGGAGGCTGGGAGGCGGAGGTTGCGGTGAGTCAAGATTGTGCCATTGCATTCCACCCTGGGCAATGAGCGAAACTCCATCTCAAAAAAAAAAAAAAAAAAAAAAGTTACTGCTCACAGAACCGGACTTTGGAAAGCGGGAACACAGGCTGATAATATTCATCCTTCATAAAATGGATGGCAAAGCCTGGGAAGAAGTGACTATAAGACGTGAGCCCAGGTCTTCTGACCCTTTAGCCAAGGCTCTTTACTATATTCTCCATTAATACATTAAAAGCAAAACAAAACAAAAAACCCAAATAATTGTTCAAAATAGAAGATGATTCAGGAAGGTATCTTCTGGGAGCAAAGTGGGTTCTTTCCAGGAAGCAGCTGTGGAGAGGGCTGACTGGAATACAAAGTCTTCTGGGGAAATCCTATTTCCCAGGAAGTGGAGTTAGCTGGAGCATCCTGTTTCTGTCTTTTCTATCCTGTTGTTTCTTGAGTGTTGCTAACAGAGAGGGGACCCTAGTTCAAAGACTTTGGGGGTTACCCCTGTCTCCTCAGACTAAATGGAAAAGGGAAGGCATTTTCCTCTTTGATCCTTTTCTTTGTCTCTTTCCGCTTATGCCCTACAAACCTCACAGATCCCTGGGTGCCAGCCCTGGGTGAAAAGCTGCTGCCTGCTATTTCTCTTGTTGCCCCTTCCCCACTAGATACTGCTTCCTGGGAGGATTTCTGAATGGGATTTCAATGGAAGGTTTCCAGATGGGCAGAGAAGCGGCCCACTTCAGAAAGAAAGGGTTTAGATTCAAACCTTGCAGCAGGGGAGGGACAGAGAGATGGAGGTGGGGTGCTGACTACTTTCTGTCTTGATTTATCTCTAAGGATTTCTAATTTGTTCCCCACATCACCTAGAATATACATTACTGCACTTCTTTTATCTTCCCTTTTAAAATCAAAGCCTATCTACAGCCTTATGAGCTCTAAGGAAATTTTTATTTCACAGCATAGAATTTTACTTTCTTACCTCCTCTTGTTCTTTTCCCTTCTCCAGCTGTCAGGTTTTTGGTCAGCCAAAGATACATGTGGGAAGGCCAGATGTGGCTCTGGGCCAGAGATGTTGGTGCTGGTTTGCGGGACTCTCCTTAGAACCATGTGGTCCTGCTGAGCTCAGCTGTGGCTGGTCCAGAGAGCCTCAATGTCCTGTGCTTGCTCATGGTGTGGTGGCTTGTGTGGTGACTACTGTTTCTATCTGCTGTTTCTTGGGTGTTACCAATTGACAGGGGACTGTGGTTCAAAGACTTTTTGGATCAGAAAGGGAATGGAGGGAGAATCCAGTACTTTCCCAGCCTCCAGCCCAAGAATAAATTCTCACCATCCAACGAAGATTGCTCTCTTGCTTTTATTTTAAGATCTTTAGCAATGAACACTTAAAAAATAATACTATCTAGTCTTAAATATTTCCATAGTTAAGAAGGTTTTTTGAATGTTTCACTTAAAAATTAAAGGCTTTTTTTGTATTGATATACAGAGAAGCAAAGACCAGCTTCTTACCATGTTGATGTTGACAGTTGGTTCCCTTCATAAAGAAACTGACTTTCAGATTTGTCTTATTATATGTAAATATTTCTGAGTTTCAAGATGGACAACCTTTAGTTGTGACCATGGTAATATCAATAGGCTGGTGTGGAGCAAGTGGGGAGCCTTTTTTGTCCAGTGGAAGATGGAAAATATTATTTATAACTCAGTATTTGAGAATAAACTATTCATGTTTAGGGAATCTGGATGAAGGTAGAAATTTGTGTGAGAATTCTTTGGGTCTGAAATTATTTCAATATAAAAAGTTAAAAATGATTTTCACAAGAAATGATTTAAATCTTAAATTATTTGTTTGATTTTTATGAAGTTAATGAAGTCAGGTGCAGTGGCTTGTGTCTATAGTCCCAGCTATTCAGGAGGCTGAGGCAGGAGTATCACTTGAGCCTAGGAGATCATGACCAACCTGGGCAATATAGCAATGATGCCGTTGGCCCAAAAACATAATAATAAATGGCAAAGCCAGGGTTTGAACCTAGGCTCCTTCTTTCTGAAGTAGATGACATTTCAGTGAATATAATTCTCTAATAGCAGGATGATGACCTGGAAAAATGTCAGGGTAGGAATTGTTCCTGGCATTTCCCTTCTGTGGACCTTCGGCCTGTGGGTTTTATCTTATTCTAGTTGTCACCACATTCCCCTCTGTCTTACAGTTCCATAGGCCTGGCTCCGTCGACTGTTCTAGGGGTGGTGGGGTCACCTTGTTGCCACCACACCTGGATGAATGCTTAATTGGGCCTCCTCATGAACCAGAGGCTCACAATAGTAGGCTTGACTTTGGGCAAGAAAGAATGATCCTGTCTTCTGACCTTCTAATGTTGACTTCCTATAAGAACCCCCAGAGATCTCTCAGACACACAACAGTTCTGACCCATTTTTGTTTGGCTGAGCTTCAGGGTGCACTGTCTGCAACTCCACCAGCTTACACTCTGAGGGGAAATGAGCTCAATTATGGAGGCAGATCCCAGTGAGGCTTTTCTGCAATGCTATTATTAATCTCATGGAGCATGGAAAAAATACAAACTCAGATCTGTCTGCCCCATTTTCGTCTGTGTTGATGTTCAGGACAGAGGATCATAGTGGATGCCATCACTGTTGAATTAAAAGGCAAGTTTCCCTCCAGCCATGCTGTCTCTGTCTTTGTTTCACTCCCTTTCCCTCCATGCCCCCCGGCCCCCTCCAGGACTCTACTGTGAATCCCACAGATTGTCTTGGAAGGGCAGGAATGTGTTATAACTTTGTTTTGTTCTGCTTTTTTTTTTTTGGAACAGAGCAGCACTTTCCAGAGGTGATGCTAGGAGAAGAATTTCTTAGCCTGAGTCTGGACCAGGTGTGCAGCTTGATATCCAGCGACAAGCTGACCGTTTCTTCAGAAGAGAAGGTATGATGTGGCTCATTGGGGAAACAGGAACCTCACTCGTCAGGTGGTCATGGGAAGGACTTGTGGTTTTGTGAGATCTTTTCTTTCTTTTTTTTTTTTTTTGAGATGGAGTCTCGCTGTGTTGCCCAGGCTGGAGTGCAATGGTGAGATCTTGGCTCACTGCAACCTCTGCCTCCCGGGTTCAAGTGATTCCTCTGCCTCAGCCTCCTGAGTAGCTGGGGTTATAGGCATCTGCCACCACGCCCAGCTAATTTTTTGTATTTTCAGTAGAGACAGGGTTTCACCATGTTGACCAGACTGGTCTCAAACTCCTGACCTCAGGCAATCCGCCTGCCTTGGCCTCCCAAAATGCTGGGATTACAGATGTGAGCTACTGCGCCCGGCCAATCTTTTTTTTCTTTCAGAGAAAAACAACAGCTTTTTTTTCTTTTAAATCCCTTTAAAAATAATAATAAAAAAAAGACTTTCTGGCTCATGACGGCTACATTCTAGACTCTTTAGAGAAGAAATGACAGTGATGACGATGACGACAAAGCTGTCACTATTTACTGAACACTTATAGTTTGCCAAACACTATGCTGAGTGCTTTATGTTCTTGGGCTCATTCCCTCTACGATAACCCGGTGAAGCAGGCATTGCTATTGTCCCCACATTACAGAAGAGGAAGCAAATTCAGATTCCTCTTCTACCAGGAAAAATGTCTCTGTGCTGGTAGATGTAGTCTACTATAGTGAAAATAACATAAGCTTCGGTGTTGGCCAGCAGGGTCCAAATCTCAGCTCCAGTATTTACAAATTAGTTATGGGACCTTGGGTGAGGTACTTTGCCTCTTCTTTGTTTCCTCATTTTGTAAAGTGAGGATTATAGTATTAGAACATATTCCACAGGGCAATTAATTGGGATAATATATGTAAAATGCCTGGTATAATCCTTGGTACCTAGTAGGTGTTCAATCAGTATTAGCCCAGTTTATTATTTACCCTGCACCTGGAATTAATCCCTTCCTCCTCTGTGTTTCAGGATAACACTCACCTTGTTCTCCTTTTCATTATACATAGTTAGTTCTGAGCTGATCCTCCTCCCACATTCAGCTGAGTTCCTTGATGGTAGGGACTACATCTTATTCCTTTCTGTGCCCTCAGAGATGCTCAATACATGGTTTTTGAATGTCTTAGTTCACTCTTTGCATCCAAGCTTGAGGCTCTTTTTGAGGGAATATTTCAGGAGAAACATTGACAAGAATTTTATATACGAGATGAAATTGTATTCGCATGTCCAGAGAATGGGGTAGAATTCACGAACCCCTGCCTGCCATCCTGGAAAAGTTTGATCAAGAAGAAAAACAGTCGTTTGTTAAAACTGTGGGCTTCCCTGAGATTAGCAATGGATCCCCAGAAGGTGACTGGCACAATCAACTGGACTCTCCCTTAGGCTCAGGGAGGCCTCAGCTTCCTTGAATGCATAAGTGCACATAGGACCCTTCCTGCCTTAAGGTCAGAAACTGAGAGGATGCCCTTCCTTCTTACCAAGCATATTTACTGTCTGCTCTGATTTTGCTACCAAATTGGCACAATTGGAAGGAATGAACCAGTCAGTTGATTGGCTATGTGAATATTGAGACAGTTGGTCAATTTGGGGCCCCCTTGATTATGTTCTAAGTGTAGAGTGAGAAAATGGAAGCACTCATATAAACAGCAGGATTTGAATCATCCTGGGGTATGTGGGTTGAGAGTGGGGGACCCTGTTACTTTGAATTCATGCTGGCCCATCCTGCTCTTGAGATCATAGAAAGTTTTCTGCACATGAAGGCTAATCTGTGCTTGCTGTGTCTGGGTGGGAGTAGGGGTGGATTGTTAATAGGGAGAGGCATTATAGTGCCCTGAAAACCACTTGGGCTTTGGACACAGGCAAACCTGGTTCTAGTGTCTGCTTTCTGGCTATATGACTTTGAGAAGTCACTAGTCTCTTTCAACCTTAGTTTCCTTAAATTTAAAATGGGAATTCTGAGTCCCTCCTCTATAGCGTTGTCACGAGGCTTAGAGATAATGGATATAAAATACCAAATAGAGTGTTTGGCAGGTGCTCAATAAATGGCAGTTGTCATTGTAATTGCCACAATCATCTGTTTTTAGGCACCATTAATAATGATAATGGTATCAATTTTGCCATTGATAATGGTAAAATATGCCATTGAGTTAATTATATCTTTCCAGAAACAAAGAAACATGACTTTAAATGTATACACTTAAACATTGTTTGCAGTGTTGCTCAATAATTCATATGCTTACATATAAGTTGCTCTTTCTGTATAGCCAGAATTTGGAGTATAGGTATTTTTCACATTAACGAAGTTCTATTTCATATTTGCTTCTTGGAAGTTATATGTAACTTCAGAATTATGTGCTGCTTTTCATGATCTTGATCCCTTTAGTACCGTTAAGGTTGGCAGTGTAATTTTGAGGTTTATCAAAGAATAGTGGGGCTTGGGCTACATTTTCTCTTTGGCTAACCTCATAGTTTTATTTCTCCATAATTGATCATGTCTTGCTGGAAGTTAAATAGCTGGAAGCTTCTGACAATTGGATGTTTTTCATTTTAATGCTAGTCCTTTAGGCTTTGAAAATTCTGTGTCTGCTCCAGGAGATTTAGTGATTTCTACCCCCTTTAATTACATTGTGTGTGACAAGCAATCTCTTGCATGCATAATAACCTTTCCTTTCAATACTGTTTTATAATGGAATTTTAAAATGTATTTGAAGTAATATTAGGAATCTTAAGTTAAAATTCAATGGCATATAATGTTAACAGTTGCAGAAAACTCAACTGGGTTGGTAATCAAATAACTTGTGTTCTGCTAAATCCACACTTAACAGCATAACAGCAATTATGACTTACTCTGCGTGCAGCCCACAGATTTCTTTGAACATATATTATAAAATGAAGCCAGATTTCACACATTAACAGGTAAAAAACACATGCATCTTAAAATAGAGGAAATGTAATATTTTACTATTAATGATGAGTATAAGTAACAGGCAGCTTTCATCTTGGGAGTTTGCAAGTATAAGTTGTACAGTCAGAGGGGCTGAGTTTGAATCTTGAGTTCCCTACTTAAACAAGCTGAGAACCCTGGGCAAGTTTTTTATCTCCCACAAGAATGTATGTACCATCTACAAGTAGACAGACAGGAATTTTGTCTGTCTGCTTGTCACTGCTGGAGTGGTATCAGGTTCATGGTAGACACTGAAAAAATAGCTGTTGAAAGAATGAATAAAAGAACCTCCCTATGGCTCAGTTTTCTCATCTGTAAAAGGTGAGTAATGGTAGCATAGTATCTATCTTGTAAGGTTATGAGGATTAAATGGGATGATATATGAAAAGTGCTTAGAATAGAGGAACTGTTCATTACTGTAAGATACTGTTGTTATTGCTGCTATTATTATGGTTATTACTACTAGTACTGCTCCTAGTAGTAGTCATAACTGTTGACTGGGTCCTTTCTTAAGGGGAAGTCTTCCCAGTGCCCATCTTGGTGTGGGCTGTTGGCGTGACCTGGGGCCCAGTGCCTAGCAGAGTCAGAGAGTGATTGTGACCTCATGCTCCCCAGTGTCCCCAGCCCTGCCTGGACCCCTCCCAGAGCTCAGAGACTGTTCTTCTTCCAACATCAATTACTTTTGCTCATTCCCATTCCTTATCTCCTCTACTGCCCTCAAACACCTTGAGGGCTGTGAGGGTACCTTAGTCATCTTTGTATCACACACAGTGCCTGACTCAGTGCCCCAGGAGGTGCCACGGAAGGACTCAGCAGATGTTCCCCAAGGGATTGAGGCACACTGGGGCTGGACTCTGCACTGAGCCAGCTGAGGTTATGGGAATAATTTTAACAGTTTTCTAGAGAGTAAGGACAGATAGGGGAATTAGAGGGTAGGGGAGGGCATGAATCCTTGCCATTTTCGCTCTTGTTTTTCCTTCATGTGGTTTCTATTTTAGAATTCTTGTTATTGAGAGAGGTCAAATGGTTGTGATGGGAGTTACACAAAATCACTAGTTCATTGTGTAGGACCTTCCCCTTCCTCAAGTCATGCCAGACCCCTATTGACTTCAACAGGGATGGCACCATGTTCAAGTGGTTGAAGAAGAGGCCTGGAGGCAGCGAACAAGACTTAGGGTTTATTGAGGGCACTTACATACCGGGCTGTCCAGTGGTGGCAGGCTGGACAGGAAATTGCAACTGCTTGTAAAATACATGCAGTTTATATAGCATTTTCACTTAACACCCTCCTGCTGGTGACCTTCACCTGGCAACCTTCATTTAACACAAAACAAAGGGCCTCAATCCCCGACATGGCCTGCGTTTCCCAGGATGGGCTGGGGTTCAGATGTTCCTCATAGATAAGGAATGAATCTCCAGGTTCTTGATTCCTTAGCTTGGAACACTGAACACACATTCTTTGTAGACCATAGAGTCATTCTCAGGGTATGCTTAAGTTATTGCTGTCAGGTGCATCTATCATACATTCCACTACTCTGAGGGCAAAGCCAAGAAGATTAAAGCAAGGCATCTGATTCTTCCATATGGTGGGTGTTGAGGGGTCAGGGCTAAGCCTGTAAGCTGACAGCATGTTTATTGTATTTCCTTTTGAGACACAAAGTTCAGCTCTGGCCATGAACATCCTCAGTGACCAGTGACCCAGGGGCAGTGTAAACAACCTTCTGGGACAAATCCACTCTAAGGAAAGAGATATGACTCCTGAGTTCGAGCGCAGTTTTGCCGTTGAATTGCTCTGGGACCTAGCAACTTACTGGCCTTCTTTGAATCTTGGCTTTCCTAGCTGGTAAATATATTTCTCCATCTCAAGATCCCATGTCTTCTTATGAAACACTATTGAGGCTTTTCAGAGACACCTCTGAGTGAGACTTAACAGGGAAATGGCCTGCATTTTAGATACCGGTCAGGGAGAAATTTATTAAGTCTCTTTAAAAAATTAGTGTTAAGTATGTTCTGGAATAAGAACTACAGGTTACTTTCTCTTTGCACTATCACATTTTAAAATGTGCTGTTGTCTCCTTAAACTGCATTTTACAGGTCAAATTCTGATATCTTATTTCTTGGGAGCAACTGGGCCCTTGTCTCCCAGGATCATTGGTGTTCCATGCCCTTCTGTCTGAATTCTTTGCCTTTCCAGCCAGGTGGTTGTGGGAGGCAGGCTGTGAGAGGCAGGCTGGAGAGCCTTAGCCGGTGGCCTGGGCTTACATGATTGCTGTGGAGGCATTGCCAGGTGACTGAGCAGGTGTACCCTGCTGTCTAGGCCGAGCTGTTGGCAGCCCTGCCTTACTCTGAGGTTATCAGAGTTGCCAGCTTCTCAGCTTGCCAACAGTGATCTGTTAACGCCCTACCTTGGTGTTACTCTTGCACAGAATGGGTGTTCTCCCAAAGGACACCCATGCACAGAATACCACAGCACTGTGCCCCCAAATCTACCATGACCAACCAGTGTTCTCCAAGTACATTTCACACATCATTTTTGTTTTAAACAGGAAGCTTGTATTGAAGTAAGTTCATGGAGAAGTAAACAAATAAAGTATACAACTAAACTTTTTACAAAGTAAAATACCCACATAACTAGCACCCAGATCAAGAAACAAACCCCAGAACCCCCTTCCAGTTACTACCCCCTATCCTGGGAAGGGCACCTACCTTCTTGGCTTCTCACCCGTTGGATGAGTTTTACCCGTTTTGGAAGTTTATATAAACTGAACAATGGTGCATGTGTGCTTTTGTGTCTGATTTTTCTTGTCCAGCATGACGTTCAGAACATCATTTCTTACCCTCACAACAAGTTGCAAGGCAGAGATTACTGTCTTCATTTTGCAGAGGAAGAAACTAAGGGTCAGAGAGGTGACACAGCTCATTAACAGTAGACAACTCCACGATGTGAAGCTGTGTGTGTCTGCCTCCCAAGGCCCGCTCCTTATTAATGCATCCCCACCCTGATGAGGGGTACAGAGATGAGTGACAGCTAGTCATTACTATTCAGGGGCTCATAGTCTGGTGGGCAGACATACTGAAAACATGTGTCCACAGTATGTGGCCAAGAGAAATAATTGCTTATAATTACAGTTCAAGGAAAGCACGTGGAATATTTTATTCCAGGTTGTTGGATAGGAAAGACATCATGGAAAAGAGAATCTTTGAGCTAAACTTTGGAGAATGAGAGTAGAATTTTGGAAAGCCATTTAGGTTGGAGGAATAGTAGGACTATTCCTACTGAAGACTTGGAAGTTTGGAATAGTTTGTTCTTGGGGAGAAAAGTAACCTCTGTGATGAGAATCAAGGATCTTCAATGGGGTATGGTGGGAGATGAGGCTGGGAATGGGGTAGGAGTCTGTGAAGAGATTTAAGAAATGAGAACTTTCTTCTTGAAGTCAGTATTTGCCTAACTGTATCCCATAAAGACAATATTACAAGATTTTTTTTTTTTTTTTTTGAGACAGTCTCACTCTGTTGCCCAGGCTGGAGTGCAGTGGCGTGATCTCGGCTCACTGCAAGCTCTGCCTCCCAGGTTCATGCCATTCTCCTGCCTCAGGCTCCCGAGTAGCTGGGACTACAGGCGCCCGCCACCACGCCCGGCTAGTTTTTTGTATTTTTTTAGTAGAGACAGAGTTTCACCATGTTAGCCAGGATGGTCTCGATCTCCTGACCTCGTGATCCGCCCGTCTCGGCCTCCCAAAGTGCTGGGATTACAGGCTTGAGCTGCCGCGCCTGGCCAATTTTTTGAATTTTTAGTAGAGATGGGGTTTTACCGTGTTAGCCAGGATGGTCTCAATCTCCTGACCTCGTGATCCGCCCGTCTCGGCCTCCCAAAGTGCTGGGATTACAGGTGTGAGCCACCACGCCCAACCAGTATTATAAGATGTTTATAGGTGTTTGGGTTTTTTTTTTTTTTTTTTTTTTTTGTTGTTGTTGTTGTTTTTGAGATGGAGTCTTGCTCTGTCACCCAGACTGGAGTGCAGTGGCATGATCTTGGCTCACTACAACCTCTGCTTCCCGGGTTCAAGCGTCTCTCCTGCCTCAGCCTCCCCAGTAGCTGGGATAGCTGGGATCACAGGTGCCCACTACCACACCCGGCTATTTTTTTTGTATATTTAGTAGAGATGGGTTTTCTCCATGTTGGTCAGGCTGGTCTTGAACTCCTGACCTCATGATCTGCCCTCCTCGGCCTGCCAAAGTGCTGGGATTACAGGCATGAGCCACGGTGCCTGGCCAGGTTTTTTTTGTTTTGTTTTGTTTTGTTTTGTTTTTAAAGCATTCTCAGGTACATTTAGAAGACACTGGCTGAAAAGAGTAACCGGGTTTCTTTACTACAGGACTTGTCAGAGCTTTTATATGGTAATGAGCTTTGTGAACCTTTAAGGAGTATTTGAGGATACAGTATGATGTGTTTCCTAGGCTTATTTGGCCCCTGAGCCCCTTTGCTACAGAATATCTCCTGCACCTAGTATCCTTAGGAACACATTATGGAGAAGAGTCTTTAAGCCACCTTTCATTGGTTGTCCCAGGTATTCTACTATTTTTTGTATCTTTGATATGTCTTTTGGTAGTTCATTTCCTTGGTGATTTACAATTTTTGATTGTGACTCCATGTTCAGAGGATGTCATATCCTGGGAATCTAGGTTTTCCCTGGGCTGTGGACCCTATAGGGCAGGTTTACTGGTTTAGGAAAAAGGTTTTGTATTAGACATTGTCTTAGATATTTCCTATACCACCTGGGTGATATCAGTTCAAACTCTAAATTTGTAGGTGGCATGAGCCTAGGGTTTGGGTTTCTTGAAGATGTAGTTTTTACTCCCTATCTTGCCCCTTTCCCTTGCCTCCCACCCCACTGCATTCCTCAGCCCATAGGAGATGGTGAGCTTCCTTCCCCTTACTCATAGCACATGGGCAGAGTTCATGTAGTCTTAGTGTTACAGCTGGGGCAAATCTGTCCACAGGAGCCTGTGGCCTAGACACCCTACCCAATGGGACACCAGTCCTCAGTTAAAGCCCATATCTGAATTGTCTCTGGGAGCCATTTTGGCTTCAACTTCCACTCAGCTGCCTGGATTGAATTCCTTCTTATTTAAAACACTCAGGCATTTTCTTCTGGCTTTTGTGTATGGCTCAAATCTTTATTTTTTTTCTGTAATACATCATTTTCACGTGTTTGGAGCTACAGGGAAAGATTCCTTCCAAAGCAGCTCAGTCTACCATATTGACTGGCAGACATTCTCCATCCCTATGTCATCCTGCACTCATGGTTAGAATTAGTTCCACTGAAGTCTCTCAGCTTGTAAACGTTCCTATCAAACCAGTATGCTTCAGTCCTTTCCTTATTCTTGGTGGACTCATAGTGAAAGTCTTTTTTACTGACTGTAGGCAGTAATAGAAAGCTGAAGAACGATTTCCAGGCTGAGTGATGTTGCTGTTTTAATTTTTTCATCATTTTTGGTTATCTGAAGTCAGATATCTGGTAGTGTACTGCTGTAGGAAGAGAACCATACGTACATTCACTCATGCTTTTATTAATTTATTCATCCTATGAAGAAATATTTCTCTGTGTGGCAAATAGCGTATTAGTCACAGGAGAGACACTGGCAAACAGATAAAAACAAGATACCTGCCTTTGCAGAACTTATAATCACATAGAGGAGAGAGATTTTATCAAATATGTGGACAAATAAATATATAGCTACAAAGTGAGAGATGTGGTATGAAGGAAATGTGCAGTGTACTGTGAAAGTGTGGATTGAAATCAGTGGTTCTAATTGCTGTCTTCTCACCAATTTGCTGGGTAGTGTCAGGCAAACGACTTTGTCTCTCTCTGCCTTGCTTTCTCCTTTTGCAAATGGCTAGCAGTTTCACAGGGTCCTTGTGAATCTGAAATGAAGCGACTACAAGAAAGAGCTTTTAAGTATTGTGTGAAAGGGTGATGGTATGGTCAGAAAGGAGAATTCAACGGGGTAGGTTTCTAGGGAGCCTTCAGACCAGGACATCGCTCAGTCAGTGGTGTGCTGGTAAATGTTTAACTGACTCTCTAAAAAACATTCTAAAAGCCCTGATTCATGTGTTGATTCATTTGCTGATTTCCATGGTGTAAATATTTTCATCAAGGCTGACTTCAACTACCAGTGTAATGTCACTAAACGTGGAGTTAGGAAGAGATATGCACAATGAGCTCCTATTGCCACACACCACTGCTCCCAGTTGTCCCTGGAGTTGTGTGTGGCAATGAGGTGAGAGTATGTTAACAAGAGAGTTAACACAACTCTTGTTAAGCTTTCATTTAAGAAACGAAAACAGGAATCCGACAGAATCATTCTTTTGTCTAGAAGCACTATCTTCTTGATTTAAAAGCATGGCAGGAGATTTGGTAAATGGTATTGCCTCAATCCCCGGGAAAGGAATAGGAGACCTAGGGGAGATGTCCCAGGAGGGCTGGGGGATTGTAATTAGGATTATAGGTTTAGGAACTTAGTTTCCCAACTCAACAGTCTGCCCAGGTTTTTGTTTGTTTGTTTGTTTTGTTTTTTGTTTTGTTTGTTTTGAGACGGAGCCTCTCTCTGTCGCCAGGCTGGAGTGCAGCGGTGCAAGCTCAGCTCGCTTGCAACTTCCACCTCCCGGGTTCAAGCGATTTTCCTGCCTCAGCCTCTCGAGTAGCTGGGGACTACAGGCATGCACCACCATGCCCAGCTAATTTTTGTATTTTCAGTGGAGACGGGGTTTCACCATGTTGGCTAGGATGGTCTCGATCTCTTGACTTCATGATCCGCTTATCTCTGCCTCCTCGGCCTCCCACAGTGCTGGGATTATAGGCATGAGCCACCATGCCCGGCCTAGGTTTTAAAAATTAATTTTATCTCTGAGGTGCAAATTGCATAGTGTTTGAGCATGGGTTTTTGGAGTTAAAGGTGAGTTCACATCAGATCTACTCTTCCTGGCAGTGTGACCTTGTACAGCTTGCTAACCTCTTTGAGGCTGTTTCCTCGTCTGTAAAAATGTGAGCAGTGACACCTACTTCACAGAGATTGTTGGTAGATTCAATGAGATCATATGTTTAAAATGCCTAGCACTGTGCTTGTTGTTATTGATAAAGTTAGTCCTTCTCAGATCGAATAACAAATCAGGTCCATGTATAGGAACCTAGTTTTTTTCCCCCTGATAGTGTCAAAATTAGCTTCTTTCCCTTCTTCCTATGTTTTGCTGAGAATTGCTCCCAATTGAACTTCTCCCCTTGCCAAGTCAGTGCCCTGCCTTTTTAACTCGAGTCCTTCTTGATCTTCAAAACACATTTTGAAAGCAGGGAAAAGTGCCCCAGGACTCCTCATTTTCCTTGGGACATGCAAGTCCACCCTAGCTTGGCTGCCTGTCTGTCCAGAGGGGTGGAGTGGAAGGACTGGATTCGTCTGGTATTCTCTGACCAAGACCTGTGCTTACATATGAAGTGTGGTGAGCTGGGAGCTATGGAATCTGATTTTCTCCAACTGCTTTCCACATGACAGTCTTGTAGCATACAAGAAATTGGTTCTAGGACATTAATCAGTGAGGAAATGGGGCTATTTCTTTGTTTAAAAAGTGAAACCCTAAGTGTACCTATGAGCAGCTGATTATTTCATCACAAAAAGTAGTAGCTAAGTAGATACCACCCTGTCCTATGATTGAATCTATAGTCTCTGCTTAGATTTTATAGACCAGGGGTTGACAAACTTTTTCTAGGAAGGGCCAGATAGTAAATATTTTAGGCTTTATGTGTTATGGCTTCTCAACTCTGCTACTGTAATGTGAAAACAGCCATAGACAATACGTAAACGATGAGTGTGGCTGCCTTCCAACATAATTTTATTTACCAAAACTGGTTCCAAGCTGGATTTGGCCTGTGGGCAGCAGTTTGCAACCCCCCTGCTATTAGACCTATTAGACATTTGAGAGTCAGCTAAGAATAATGGGTTTAGAGCATGAGCACTGAAGTCGGTTCTGTATGTAACCAAGCAGAGCCGGCTCTGCTGCTTTTCAGTTCTGGGAGTTGGGCAAGTCATTTAACAAGTCATAAGAGTATTTAATCATTGGGTTATCTTGAGAATTTGGGGAGGCATTGTTTATGGAGAGTCTCTTGGTGGGAAGGGTTTTTGGGAACCATTTTAGGTACATTGAAAGCTAAAGCAAGTTGGAAGTTTATTTGCTTGTTTATTTTTCAAGCATGAAGTCTAAATGAAAAAAATATGTGGCCTTCTCTAGCTGCTGAGAAGGTCAGTGTTGTTGCCGAATGCTGTGGCTTTCACAGCTGAGTAGGTAAACAGTGCAACTAAGTGGAACCAGTTAGACAAGTGAAACCAAAAATAAAGATAAGGCTAAATATCGACTTTGGTAGATCAGCTTGCTTTTTTGTTTTTATAACAAAAATTAAGCTGGTTGATGGGGAAGAATGTGACCAATAAATGCTACCCACTCAAAGGACTTGTCGTTCATTCTTCAGCAAAGCTTTGCCAATCAATTACCTTGTGTTGTGCTAGGCAGCATTGGGGGATGGCGTGCAGAGACAGAGCTGGTATACTTCTCACTCTGCATAGGCTCACGGTCTAGTAAAGGGGAGTAGAAAGAGGTGTGGCTAACCAACCACATACAAAGCAGAATGAGGTTGTGGCTGCCCATCACCTAACCCAGCAAAGGCAGACTTTATCTGCCTTTGACTCTGTCTTACCTACCAAGATTCCAACTGCCTGTTCCCCAGCCCTGCTCTGTGCTCCAGCCCGGGCAGCTTCCACACATCTCCTTCCATGCTTATTCTGAATTCATTTTCCATTCATTCATTTTAAAAATATTTGAGTTTGTGTTATGTGCCAGCAAATAAGACAAGGTCTCTCATGGATCTTAAGGGCTAGTGGAAGAAACATAGTCAAACAATGCTGTGAGGGTGCGGGACATAGCTCGATGAGAGTTCCTAATAAAAAATGAACTAGACAAGGATTTCTATGGTATATGTGCTTATGTTTGTACACATACAGGTTATTTTATATAGAAATAGGAGCAAACTATACATACGTACTACCCCTTTCCTTTTCTGCTCCCTTCCCTTCCTTTCCTTTCCCTTCCCTTTTCCCCTTCCCTTTCCTTTCCTTGCCAAATTCAAGTTATGTCCAGCCTGACTTAAGTGTATAATTAGGAAACAGGGGCAAAGCATCATTAGCATATTAACACAAAAAAGTGTCCTTAGGTTATGAAAAATTGGAGTCCTTTTTTCCCCGGCAGATAAAGCTTTCATTTCAACTTTCTGCCATCCTGTAAATTTTGTAGTTTTTTCCCTTAGAATTTATTTTCTTCTCCCTTACACTTCTTATTCTGAAAAATTAAAAACCTCTTGTAGGTTTGAAAGAATGAACATTCACGTAGTCTTTACCTAAACTCACCATTAACATTTTGCTTCATTTACTTTATCTCTCTAGATTTAATCTTTCATTTTGCTGAATCATTTGACGGTAAATTGCAGACATTATGACATTCACCCCTAAATATTTTAGCATGTATCTCTTAAGAATGAAGAAAAATTCTCTTTTCTAGCCATAAAGCCAATTATCATACCAATGAAATTTAATATTGATCTAGCAATATTATCTAACATATAGTAGTTATTCACATTTTCCTATAGCCCCCCAAAAGTCATTTATGGCTATTTCTTTTAGAGCCATAATCTAATTAAGATTTATGCACTGCATTTAGTTACCTTGTCTATAAATCTCTCTAATCTAGAACTGTCTCCCTATCTTTTTTTGTCTTCCATAAATTAATAGTTTTGAAAATCTAGGCTAGCCATCCTGTAGAATGTTGCAAACATAGAGTTGTCTGATCATCTCGTCACTGTAAAATTCAGGTTATATATTAGTATTTTAGGAAGAATTGTAGTTAGGAGATACTGTGTCTTTTCCATTAAATCACAATCAGGAATATAAGCTTGTCCTCTTATTGGTGGTGTTAAATTTGGTTCTTTGTTTAAAGTGTTGTCTATCAGGTCTCTCTATTTGAGGATATTTTCCCTCCACGTGATATGTAATCTGTTGGGTGATTCCTTGAGAATTGTGAACGTTTCCCCATCCAACAACATTATTATTATTTTTTTAAAGCTAGGCTCTTGCTGTGTTGCCCAGGCTGGAGTGCAGTGGCATGGTTACATCTCACTGCAGCTTCAACCTCCTGGGATCAAGTGATCCTCCCGCCTCAGCCTCTCAAGCAGCTGGGACTACAGACACGTGCCAACATGCCTGACTGATTTTTTTTTTTTTTGTAGAGATGGGGTCTTGCTAAGTTTCTCAGGCTGGTCTCAAACTCCTGGGCTCCCACCTTGGCCTCCCAAAGTGCTGGGATTACGGGTGTAAGCCACTGCACCTGGCCTTTAACAACTTGATTTTAGCATTCATTGGTGATCTTTGTTCAATCAGTTATTACATTGGTGGTATTGCAGAAATGGTGTTTTTCTAATTCCATCATTCCTTTTTCAGGCATTTTTTTTTTTTTAAATAGAAGAGACCTTCTTGACACTTTTTTAGTATCCATATGGGCTCATGAATTTTTTTTTAAATTATTATTATCATTTTTTGAGACAGGGTCTCACTTCGTCTCCCAGGTTGGAGTGCAGTGGTATACTCATGGCACACTGTAGCCTCGACCTCCCAGGCTCAAACAATCCTGCCACCTCAGCCTCCCTAGTAGCTGGGACTATAGGCATGCATCACCATGCCTGGCTAATTTTTGTATCTTGTAGTGATAGGATTTTTCCATGTTGCCCAGGCTGGTCTTGAACTCCTGGGCTCAAGCGATCTGCCTGCCTTGGCCTCCCAAAATGTTGGGATTATAGGTGTGAGCCACCATACCTGGCCATATTATAATTTTTTTAAAAAAATTAAGAATATTTTATATTGAGGTATATGGATATTAAACACACAACTTGATTAGTTTTGACAAACATATATGCCCATGTAATGCCCACCCTAAACCACAAAAAGTTTCCTTTGAACCTTTTTCAGTCATTCCCTGACCCTCCTTCCCCTCAAAGCGGCAGCACTGATCTGATTTCTTCATTATTCTCTTTGATATTTAACTTGTCCCAAATATTGGCATTGAAAGCCCCATCCAGCTGGCTCTTTTTGACGTGTCTTCTCTAATCACATATAAGAAGATGTTTGCTTTATTCTTTTTAATAGCTGAAAATAGAGTTGGCACTCTGTATCCATGAGTTCCACATCCATGGATTCAACTAAGAAAATATTCAGAGGAAAAAAATTCCATAAAGTTCTGAAAAGCAAAATTTGAATTTGCTGCAACACCAAGTACTACATCGAATCCACTTGCACGAAGTGATGTATGGGTGTTATATTAGGTATTATAAGCAATCTTATATAATTATTTAAAGTATATTTATTATTTATATACTTTAAATATATATATTTAAAGTATTTAAATTATATGGGAGGATGATTTAAAGTATATGGGAGGATGTGTGGAGGTTATATGCAAATACCATGCCATTTTATATAAGGGACTTAAACATTGGCAGATGTTGGTACCTGTGGGTAGTTGTAGAACCAGTGCCCTGAGGCTGGCCGTGGTGGCTCATGCTTGTAATCCCAGCACTTTGGGAGGCTGAGGCAGGCGGATCACTTGAGGTCAGGAGTTCGAGACCAGCCTGGCCAACATGGTGAAACCCTGTCTCTATTAAAAATACAAAAATTAGCTGGGTGTGGTGGTGCACGCCTGTAATCCCAGCTACTAGGAAGGCTGAGACGGGACAATCACTTGAACCCAGGAGGTGGAGGTTGCAGTGAGCCCAGATTGTGCCACTCCACTCCAGCCTGGGCAACAGAGTAAGAACAACAACAACAAAAACAAACAAACAAACAAGAAACACCCAGTGCCCCAAGGATGCTGAGGGATAAGTGTATCTAATGGTATTGATACTCCTTTAATAATTTCTCCATTAGTGGGCTTTAGGTGGTTTCATTTTTTTATCCCGTTACAACCATGCTGCAGCAAAGATCTTGGAGCACATATTCTGTTCTCTTACACTGATGTGAGTATAGGCTAGAGCTCTAGAAGTGGTATTTTATTTTATTTTATTTTATTTTGAGATGGAGTCTCGCTCTGTCAACCAGGCTGGAGTGCAGTGGCACGATCTCGGCTCACTGCAAGCTCTGCCTCCCAGGTTCATGCCATTCTCCTGCCTCAGCCTCCCCAGTAGCTGGGACTACAGGCGCCCGCCACCACGCCTAGCTAATTTTTTTGTATTTTTAGTAGAGACGGGGTTTCACCGTGTTAGCCAGGATGGTCTTGATCTCCTGACCTCATGATCCGCCCACCTCGGCCTCCCAAAGTGCTGGGATTACAGGCGTGAGCCACTGCGTCCGGCCAGAAGTGGTATTTTAAAGTCAACGAGTATGCACATTTAAAATTTTGATCAATATTGCCAATACTTCCCTCCCCTCTTAAAAAGCATTATTAATGAAATTTTTACAGACACTGCTGGTTTCCCCATGGCCCCTCCAACGTTGAATTTTATCTGCCTGTGTGTGTCTGGTGGCACAGAGTTTGAATTTGGACTTATCCTTGAGTAGAGTGAACATCCAAAGTATAGGTCCGCCTTTTTGGTTCTAAGCCCTCTAGTTTTGATTCGCATAGAAATGAAATCTCTCCTCAAGGAGAAATGTTTGCCATTCCTTGTCATTCAGTGTCACATTGACCATCACAGCCGGCTTTGGGCAGAGGGCATTCTTACTGTTTTTATTCTGCATTAACTTTACACAGGACATAAGTGAGGAAATGGAGGCATGGGGGGATGATGACATTGCCCCCAGGGTCTGATCTTCCTGAGCAGCCTCTATAAATTTGGTTCACAGTTACTGCTGTGTATTTTTACCCTTAAATAACTATTGGAACTGGTTTTTATTTTAGAATGAACCATGATGATTCTACGTTTGGGATAGCAGGTTTGTCCTTGTGTGTGTGTGTGTGTCTGTGTGTCTGTGTGTCTGTGTGTGTAGAGTGTGTGTGTGATCACTCTCTGAGGCCAGCAAGTAAACCAACGCTTTCTGTTTTTATTTTAAATATGAGTCTCAGATTAATTAAACACCTGTGTGGATGACTCATAACTTTTTCTCCTTTTTTTTTTTTTTAATAGATTGGGGGTTGTTTGAAAGCTTTTATCTCTTTACTGAAGTTGCCCATGTTGCTTTTCTTTATAGGTGTTTGAAGCTGTGATTTCATGGATCAATTATGAGAAAGAAACCCGTTTGGAGCACATGGCAAAGCTGATGGAACATGTCCGGCTTCCTCTCTTACCTAGGGACTACCTAGTCCAAGTGAGTGTTGTATGAAGAGCCAAGCACTTCTGTGTTCAGCCAGGCCTCTAGGAATAGCAGTGGGCAACCCTGGTTGGACGGAGTAGTTGAGGGGTTTAGTGGGTGGTTTCCGTATGTGCTGAGGGAGCCAACCCACTGGGTTAAGTGTTAGGTGTTGTAAAGTTGAAGATCATAGGCTTGAAAATAGGACACGTAGGTTTCAGTCTCTGCTCTACTGCTTATTAGTTTTGGATTTTTATTTAACCTCTTCAAGCCTCAGTTTTTCTTCCATAGAACAGATATTATAGTAGAGCCCAGCAGGGTTGTTGTAGGGACTAAAGGAGTAGAGTATGCAAGTCAGCTGTTTAGCATGGAGCCTGGGGTAACAAATGTTCCATGAAAGTTAGCTGCCTTTGTTGTAGAAGACTGAAACAAGAAGGGTCATGTCCACAATGTTTCTATGTTCCCTTTTTGTCTTAGTTTTAGGCAACTTGAAGCCAAATTCAAGATTGTAAAAACTGGGTGCCTAGAATACGTAGTGCTTCCACTTCCTCTGAAGAGGAAAGAAAAATTAAGAATTATGGGGTTCCCTTATGGTACCATATGTTTTCTCATTTAATCCTTATAATAACCCTGAGGGGCAAAGATTGTAACTCCTTTTTTACACATGTAGGCCTTGAGGCTTGTGGAGGTTGGGATTTATCAGGGGTCTCCATCCTTAGGGAGGCTCAGGATTCAACTCCATGTCAGTCTGGCTCTGCAGTGCATAGTTCTTCCACTAAGCTAGCTGCCACCATTGATACGCTCTTTTCTGCTTACCCATTACGTGACTTATTTTATATAGTAAATGGCATTAGATACTTTTATAAGCAGAGAATAAACCTTAAAATATATGAACAAAACAAAACATTGAGACAGCAGGTTAGCCCTCAGCTGTCTCCAAGGAGTCTCTGGAAGGAAGGGAAGGTGTGATGCAAGGATAAAGAGGAGGTTTAGCAGCCTAGCAGCCCAGCAGACCAACTCTTGTTACTTTCCAGCCATATAATACCAGGTACATACTTAACCTTTTTAAACCTCAGTTTTCTTATCTGGAAAAAATGGCACTTGCTTTATAGGATTGTTTGGGGATAAACAATAAAATGAGATAATCCATGTAAGGCCTATAATACAGTGTTCAGTGAATGTTACTGATCTTACTCGGTAGTTTTTGTGACCACTGCAGTGATTCTTAGTAGCAGGTGACACAGTATCCTCATGAGCATGTGTAAACTCCTCTGCTGGTAACACTTGTTGATTGCAGGTATGAGGGGTCAGTGAAATGTTCCCTGAATTGCCTTACTTCAGCCTCCTCAGGTGCTGAGGGATATGCTTGCAAGCTCTTAAATGGGGCATGCATGCTACTTTGGGTGGTACCACTGCCACCTGGTGGCAGCATATCTTTCCTTTAGAAAAGGTCCCCTAAGCGGAGGGAGTGAACCGGCCTGAGCATCCAATGTCAGTCAAACCTCCCACTGTCCTGTGGGAAGCTGGCCAGAGGTGGAGGAGGCACCTGGACTCCAGCATAGTCTTGCTTCCACAGGGAATGTTGGCGACCTGGGGACCTGGGTTCCAGAGAAAGCTAAAGCACCTTAGAGACCCTTGGTCACAAACTCCCATCAGGCATCCACAACTGAAACTTAAATGTCACCATTAGGAAATGGTTCTTGGGTTATTATGCCAAAGTAGAGTTTAGATCTGGAAAAGAAGGGGGTCGGAGGCAATGGGCATGAGAACTGTTGTGTGGGACTCCTCCTCCCTTCGCCCTTTTTTCAGAAATGCCTTTTATCAGGTCTCTCAGAGTGAACACCTCTGGAAGGGGATGTTTCATTAACATTCATTTGACTTTGAAACTTCAAATGAGTATAATTGCTGGGATGGCTGATGGTGATGGGGAGGAGGAGGAGGAGGAGGAAAGGAAAGCCCTGGGCAGACCTCCACCAATGCTGCCTGACTTCTGGGAGAGGTTTTTTTTTTTTTTTTTCCTTTCACAAAAGGTAGCATTTATTAGGCTTTTACTCAGCATTTAAAATATTGTACTAAATATATAATATATTGTGATAAAATATATATAACGTAAACTGTTATTTTAACCATTTTTAAGTGTACAATTTAGAGGCATTCATTACATTCAAATTCAGTACAACCATTACTATAAAGATTACAAAAACTTTTTCATCACCCCCAAAGTTGAAACTCTTGTACCCATGAAGCACTAATTTTCCAAGAGAACTTTTAATTCAAGCTGAGTAAGTTCTTCTGGAGAAATAGCTGCTCATGCATTTCTCCTTCCTTCCAAGCTTTTTTAGACATCATCTCCCACCCTTTTCATTTTGTAATTGACCCTAAAATGATTTGTCTCAAGCTGGCTCAGTTCCTTACTGGGAGGGGGAAAAAAAAAACCTTCCAAGGAAAACAGTTCTTGGGGACTGTCTCTGGGGAGGGAGGTGGTCAGAGGTACACATAGGCCTTCTCTTGCCAATTGTTTTTTCCCTGCCAGCTCCAATGCTGCCCAGCAGGTGATGGCCCTGGCCATGCTTTCATTCCTACTGACAGATTGGGACCCAGGAGAGGCTCAGTCATGCCTTGTACATCACTGACTTGAGGGCTGAGATAATTGAGGTGGGAGGCCCTTCTCATTCTCTGACTGGACTTGAAGTCTTCAGGGTCAGAAATTTTGTCTTGTTTATCAGTTTTCTTCTTGGGGACCAGCACAGGACTGCCCAGCCAGGAGACATTCAATCAGTGTTAGCTGTTGAATAGAATTGATCTTTCCTAACACAAAGCAGCCTCAGAAGACCACACTGCCCATTCCAGATATACCACACAGTGATCTGACCTGGGCCAAAATGTGGAGATTCGAGAGTTAGAGCACCAGAATGGCTTCATGCTTGGTCTTGCTCATGAAACCTTTAGGCTTACATTTGCTGAGCACTTGCTTAGGTCCTAAGCGCTGGAATAGGAGGTGAAGAAGTCAGAGCCCCAGCTTAGATGGAGTCCTAGGTGAGGTCAATAGGTGGGACTTTGTGCAGGATAATTTTTCTGCTCTGATGTTGTTACTCTGTTAGAAAGAGCTCACTGGCCGATTTTCTGCCCTGAGACCTTCACTATAAGACAACAAATATGAATGTTTCTCCTTGACAAGCTTATTTTACTCAATGCCTCCAAAGGTTGGCTGATGGCTCCCACACCCTTTCCTCTTTCCCCTCACTCCTCCTCTCAGATATCTGTTTGCCCTAAACATTATAATGCATTCAAATCAGGAGAAATGTGGTTAGAGGCTTTCAGCATGGCTACTTGTCTTTTGTTTTGCATAAACTCATTTAAGCCTCAAAACAAACAAAACTAGTCAGGTTGTAGATACCTTTAATATGCCCATTTTACAGATGAGGAAACTGAGGATCAGAGATGTTAAGTAGTAGATCTGGTCTAATGCCAGAGCTTGATCCCTTATCCCACTGTGTTCTTAAAATTCAGGAGGTAAGCAGTAAGTTGTAACTCTTTGGCTTCTGAGATGATGTGGTGAAGGAGTGAATGAGTGTGGGAGTGCAGGAATGACTGAGCCCAGGGTGAAAGCTTGGGAAATGTGGCTGAGCTCTGCTCCAGGATCACCTGTGGATTATTACCTCTAGACGGTTGAAGAAGAAACTTTGATAAAGAATAACAACACCTGTAAAGACTTCCTCATTGAGGCCATGAAATACCATCTGCTCCCTCTGGATCAGAGGCTATTGATTAAGAACCCAAGGACCAAGCCCAGGACTCCAGTCAGCCTTCCCAAGGTAAGCCCCAGCCCAGTAACCGCCAAGAGTCAGGAGTGTGCCCTGGGAAAGTGGCCTTCCACTCCTGCCTCCAAGTCTTTCCTCACCCATGGCTGCCCTGCATCTGGGTTGCATTTACAACCTAGGAGATGGAGTCTGCTGGTTCCTCTTGAATCTGCTGGTACCTCTCTCTTCTGGGGTCTTCCTTTCCTAAGAGTTTCAAGGTAACCTCCAGTGTCATCAGGGAGGTTTGAGAATAACTCAGAGCTCTCTCTCACCCCCACCCTGACTTCTCATTTCACACCATGGCTTGTACTCTATTTCTGTTGGAAGCAGAGGAATGGCTATGTTGGTTTCACTTAGTGATGGCCATAGTATTCCTCTTTCTAGGCCATTCTTTGAGTTAGAATAGTCCTAGTCTGTTTCTTTCCCCCACTTCAGGGAAGGACAAAAAGGACAATTAGGGCTGCCAGAGGGAAGAAAAGGGGTTCTGAGAAAAGGACCCTGTCGAATTGAGGAGTTCGACAGGTCATGAAGCAGAGGAAGGAAATGGAAGAAATGAGAATTTGTGAGGGAGCAACCAGGGAAAGGGAAGGAAGACATAGGAGGGGACCCCATGATCTAGAGATCTAGAGTTTATGGTGTGTGCTGGCTGCTTTGGTTCCCTGCAAGTCTCCTTTCCTCTCTGATCCTCAGGCTTCTTATCTACAGAATGAACGATGCTCCACTTGATCCCTAAAGTTCTGTCTGGCTTGGCACCAAAGTAGTCGTTCTAGGAGTCTAACATGCTGATGTCTGGGGGAAGGAATCAGTCAACCCAAGAGGAAAGGTGGGAGGAGAGGAGTGGGTCATGCTGTCTCATTGATGACACAGTAGGCAGCACCAGGAAATTATTTAGCTCTTGCTTTGTCCTCCTCCTCCTCCTCTTTCCAGCTGGCTGCCGTCCTCCCTGCCTGCTTCTTCCAGGAAGGTTTCACAGTGGCTGGAGAAGCATGTTGTTTTCCAAGACCAGGTGTTGGAATTCTCTGAGGTTTGCAGGACCTTCTTTCCCCTCTGCTCCATGACCTTGGATCATGGGGAATATATTGGTTGCAATGTGAACAAATGTCTCAGTGTCCCAGATAATAATACAAGCAGCTAACCTTTATTGAGTGCTGAGGTTATCACTTGAGTATCTTATTTAATCTTTTCAACAACTCTACAACGAAAAGATAGTTATCCTAGTTTTATAAAGGAGGAAACTGAGGTTCAGAGAAGTTAATTTATTTGCCCAAGGTCAACACAGCTAATGTGGTAGAATCAGCATTTGAACTGAGTCTTTATCACTCTCCATACCTGTTTTCTGAACCCATACCATCCTGCACCTGGCTTCACCTTCGTAAACCTGAGAGTGCATACTTGCCTGCTGGCCTCATGTTGCCTAGTGCCGGTTAGAAGAAGGCATAGCTGCAAGGCAAGGCCTTGGTCTGGCTGGACATTGGTCTTACTGCAGGTTGATGCCTTTTGTTTTGTTTGGTTGGAATATTGCATAGAAACTTCTTCAATATTTTTCAAAATGAAAATAACTTAGCTTTCTTTAATTATAGACATATGTGCTTATTGTAGATTATTAAAAGGATACTACAATTTTGAAATTAAGTAAAAGTCACTTGAAATGTCTCCTAGGGTAAGAAATCTGCTATTATTTGGAAAGTTTTCTTTCAGACATGTCTCTGTGCACTTTTTCACAGATAGATAAAAATGTACAGTGTATCGCTACACAGATTGAAATATTTGCCCCCCATGCAGCCATGTAGTGAGGACTGCTTTTAATATTATCATATAGGTGAAATCAGCATTTAAATTGTAATAGTACCTGGTACTTAATTTTATGCACTATTATGTACATGTTATAGACAGTCCTCTACTGATGGGCTTTGCAGTAATTTCCTTTTTTTTTTTTTTTTAATTGTATCCTTTAAAAGATGGCATCAGGTTTGAGTTCATATTTCTTTCATTGGGAGTGAGATTCATCTTGGTTTCATATGGTTATTGGCAGTTGTATTTCTATTTTGGAGAATTCTCTGTTCATGTCCCTAGCTCATTTTTCTGTTAGATTGTATATTTTTTATTAATTTTTTTTTATTCCTTTGTTTTCTTCTTGAGGCAGAGTCTTGGTCTTGTACCCAGGCCAGAGTGCAGTGGAGTGATCTCAGCTCACTTCAGCTTCAACCTTCCAAGCTCAAGCGATCCTCCTACCTCAGCCTCCCGAGTAGCTGGGACTGTAGGTGTGTGCCACCACACCCAGCTAATTTTTTTTCTTTTAATTTTTTTGTAGAGACAGGTTTTTGCCATGTTGCCTAGGGTGGTCTCGAACTCCTGAGCTCAAGCAATCCACCCACGTTGGCCTCCCAAAGTGCTGGAATTATAGGTGTGAGCCACTGTGCCTGGCCTTATTTATAGTTTTTAAAGGCTCTTTGTACATTAAAGAGGTTAGGCCTTTGAATGTATATATTTCAAATATGTTTTTTCTTAGTTTGCAGTTTGTCTCTTGCTTATAGTAATTTTTTAGTCCAAAAAACCCCAGTTTTTAAGGAGTCAAATTGATCTATCTTTTGCTTTATAGCTTGGGTTTTGTGTCATGTTTAGAAATATTTTCTTTACTCTGAAATGATTTAAAGAATGTCCCCATGTTTTCTTCAAGTACCTTTATAATTTTTGTTTTACATTTGAATCTTTGATGCACTTAAAATTATTTTGTGTGTGTAAGGAGTGAGGTCAGGGATTCAGTTTTATTTGTATTGCAAATGATGAGCCAGTTGTCTCAAGGTTATTTTATTCATTAATTCCCCTTTTCCCCCATTGGTTTGAATACTATCTTTATTATGATCTAAGTTTCCACAAGCTTCATGTCTTGAGAATGTTGATTCTAAGTGCACTGCTTTTTATTTAGCATTTTTACTTCCCTGGGTTTTCAGCTGGTGTTCCGTCTGTGACATTTCCCTTTGGAAGCTGTGGTTCTCATCCTCTATAATATCAGATGAATGACATCTTTGCCTGAGGAGTGTAGCTTGGAGCTAAGGGAATGGTTCAGTGCTGGCCCAGCTTTTTTGTGTAGAAACCATACCTAGTGACTTCTCCTTTTCTGGACTCCATGTCTAGCTCTTACCACATATACCCATAAAAAGATAGTTTGAAAATTAAAGCCCAGTTTGTGCCTGAGCCTAGACGAAGCATGCTGAGAGCTGCTCCACCATCACCCCTGTTTCATCCTAGGGATTGAATCTGTAGTTGAGAAAGAGTCTACTCCTTGTTTCAGGAGGTCAAAGCCATCCTTCTGTCTACCCTACTCCTTAAGAAACATTTATTTTCTGAATGAAGACATTTAGATTCCTGGGCCTTCTGCAGGCAACTGAAACCATGACTTCCTTAGAATCTGTTAAAGAAAGAAATAAAGAAGACATCACTGCTGTTTGTCTCATTGTTCTCCTGTATTCAATCCTTGAATGATTTAAGGTTATGTTGTCTAACCTGCTTCTTAAACTATACTCTCATCACCATTGTTTGAGCACTTAAATTAGTGAGGGGATCCCCACTGAGGGCTTGAAGAATGAATGGGGTATGCTGAGGGAAATGATTACTTAGGGATTATCAGATCGTGTACTGTCTTAATAAATCATCACAGTAATAGGTCTGTACTATTCATATCCCCACTTTACTGAGATTACTCAGAGAGGTTAAGAAATTTGCCCAGTTAAGTACTGGCTAAGTGCAGTGCTGGGGTTTGGTCTGTCTCACTCCAAAATCCATGCTTTTCTTTTTACACCAAACTGCTTCCTGAGAAACAGCTTTGAGGTTTTGGTAGCGGTTTAAAGAGATTTCTTTTAGATTAGTTGAGGTATAATAATTTATATGCAGTAAAACTCACACTTTTTAGAGATATGTGATAAGATTTTACAAATACACCATCATGTAACCACCATCCCAATCAAAACATAGAATATTTTAATCACTACAAAAAGTTTCCATGTGCTGCTTTGTAGTCAATCCTCTTCTTCTACCCCCAGCCTCTGACAACTACTGATCTGATTTCTGTCCCTACGGTTTTGCCTTTTCTAGAGTGTCATATAAATGGAATCATGCTGTATGTAGTCCTTTGAGCTTGGCTTCTTTTTCTTACCATAATGCATTTGAGATTCATCCCCGTTGTTGCATGTATCAGGAGCTCATTCCTTTTTATCACTAAGTAACATTCCATTGTATGGATGGACCATAATTTATTCATTCACCAGTTGGTGGACATTTGGGTATCCAGTTTTTGGCTGTTACAAATAAAGCTGCTGTGATTTCACTTACAGATCTTTGTGTGGACATATGTTTTAATTTCTCTTGGGTAAATACCTAGGAGTAGGATTGCTGGGTTATATGGTAAGTATATGTTTAACTTTATAAGAAATTGATAAATTGTTTTTTAAAATGACTGTACTATTATGCATTTCCACCAGCAATATATGAGTTTCAGTTATTCTGCAGTCCTGCTACTACTTGACATTATCTATTTTAAAAAATTTTAGCCATTCTAGTAGGTATGTGGTGGTATATCACTATGGTTTTAATATGCATCTCTCTAATCGCTATGCGGTTAAGATTTTCTCATGTGCTTATTTGCCACCCATATTTCTTCTTTGGTAAAGTGTCTGTTAAAATCTTTTGCCCATTTGAAAAGTTGGGTTATTATTTTCTTATTGAGTTGTAAATGTTCTTTATATATTCTGGATACAAGTCTTTAATAAGATATATATTGTGTAAATATTTTCTCCCAACCCGTGCCTTATATTTTCATTTTCTTAGCAGTATCTTTGGAAGATAGTTTTTTAACTAATTAATTTTTTAATTGACAAAAGTTATATGCATTTATCATGTACAACATGAGGTTTTGAAATATAGTTACATTGTGGAATGGCTAAATTTAGCTAATTAACATATGTATTACCTCATATACTTATTTTTTTTTTGTGGTGAGAACACTTAAAATCTATACTCTTTTTTTTTTTTTTTTTTTGAGACGGAGTCTCGCTCTGTTGCCCAGGCTGGAGTGCAGTGGCTGGATCTCAGCTCGCTGCAAGCTGCGCCTCCCGGGTTTATGCCCTTCTCCTGCCTCAGCCTCCCGAGTAGCTGGGACTACAGGCGCCTGCCACCTCACCCGGCTAGTTTTTTTGTATTTTTTAGTAGAGATGGGGTTTCACCGTGTTAGCCAGGATGGTCTCGATCTTCTGACCTCGTGATCTGCCCGTCTCAGCCTCCCAAAGTGCTGGGATTACAGGCTTGAGCCACCACGCCTGGCCAAAATCTATTCTCTTAACTATTTTCAAGAATACAATACATTGTTATTAACTATAGTCACCATGTTGTACTATAAATCTCTTAAAGGTATTTCTCTCATCTCACTGAAATTTCGTATCCTTTGATCAACATCTTCCCGGCCAACCCCTTCCCCATCCCTTGGTAACCACCGTTCTATTCTCTGCTTCTATGGGTTTAACTTTTTTAGATTCCGCGATGAATGAGATTGTATGTTATTTGTCCTTTTGTGCCCTGCTTATTTCACTTAATGTAATATCCTCCAGGTTTATCCATATTGTCACTGATGACAGGATTTCCTTCTTTTTTAAGGCTAAAGAGTATTCTACTAAGTATGTATACCACAGTTTCTTTATGCAGTCATCTGTTGATGGACATTTAGCTTGATTCCACATCTTGGCTATTGCAACTAATGCTGCAGTGAACATGAGAGTAGGTATTGCTCTGACATACTGATTTCATTTCCTTTGGATATATACCCAATAATGGGATTGCTGGATTATATGGTAGTTCTATTTTTATTTTTTTTGAGCAAGTTCCACACTGTTTTCCATGGTGGCTATACTGTACTTGGAAGAGCATAAGTTTTAAGTTTTTCAATTTTTTTTCTGTTATGGTTTATTTTGTGTTCTATCTAAAAAAATCTTTGCCTAATTTGAAGTCACAGATTTTCTCCTATACTTTCTTCTAGTAGTTTTAGGTTTTACATTTAGGCCTATGGATCCATTTTGAGAAATTTTTTTTGGTTTTAATATGGTGCATGAGGTGAGAGTCTAAGACTCATTTGTTTTGCATATGAATGTCCAGTTGTTCCACACCATTTATTGGGAAGATTCTCTGTTCTCCATTGAATTACCCTGTTACTTTTGTTATAAATAATTGACTGTATATGTGTTCATCTATTTCCGGGCTCTCTTCTGTTCCATTTTATCTATTTGTCTACCTTTACACCAATACCATGTGGCCTCGATTACTACCTTTCTAGTAAGTCTTGAAATTAGGTAGTATGAGTCCTCCGGTTTTGTTCTTCAGTGTTGTTTTTGTGAATCTGGGTCCTTTGCATTTCCATTAAATTTCAGAATCAACTTGTCTATCTACAAAAAAGCTTGTAGGGGTTCTGCTTGGAATGGTATTAAATCTCTAGATCAAATGGGGGAACTACCATCTTAATAATATTAAATCTTTAGATCCATGAACACAGTATTACTCCATTTATGCAGGTCTTCTTTAATTTCTCTCATCAGTGTTGTATAGTTTTCAGTTTATGGGTCTTATGTGTCTTTTGTTAGATATATCCCTGGGTATTTTATAGTTTTAGATGCTATTGTAAATGTTTTCTTTTGAAATTCCAATTTCTAATTGTTTATTGCTGATATGTAGAAATGTAATTGGTTAGAAAGCTTATTTAATGGGGGAGAGGTCAGGTTGGTGATGGCTTCATTGCTTTCTGAACAACAAGGACAGTAGTTTCAGAAGATTACTGAGTAGCCCAGACTGATGCTTCAGGCATGCATTTTGGGCTCTCTTCTAGAGTGTTAGCTCCTCAACGCAACTGTAGGTTCCATGGCAGCAGGCGTTACTCATCTGTGTCCTTGGCACATGACCTCAATTAAAGAAATACATTTTAAAAGATGAAATAACCTCATTATTTATTAATACTTAATACTGACCATTTATATTACCCCTCATTTTTTCCTGATGGGCTTATCAGCATTCATACCTGTGTTTTCACATGGCTTTAGTGAGGATTTATATCCTACTTTATATCCTCCTTTGATCACTAATGTAGGTTGACCCTAGTTTGATTCAAGCCTACAAGTCCAGATTAGAATGAATCCAATTGTCGTTTCTAGAGGATTAGAAGGGTTGTAAAGCTCTTTGTTTTTCTTTTTCTTTTCTTTTTCTTTCTTTCTTTCTTTCTTTCAAAATCTGAAATCCAGCTATAAACAATCATGTATGCATTAATTCATTACTTTTCTTTGAGATGGAGTTTTGCTCTTGTTGTCCAGGCTGGAGTGCAATGGCACGACCTTGGCTCACTGCAACCTCTGACTCCCGGGTTCAAGCGATTCTCCTGCCTCAGCCTCCCAAGTAGCTGGGATTACAGGTGCCTGCCACCACGCCCAGTTACATTTTTTGTATTTTTAGTAGAGATGAGGTTTCACTATGTTGGTCAGGCTGGTCTCGAACTCCTGACCTCTGGTGATCCGCCCTCCTCAGCCTCCCAAAGTGCTGGATTACAGGCGTGAGCCACTGTGCCTGGCCGATTCATTACTTTTTAATTCACTCATCCAACATACTTCCATAGAGAAACCACTAATTGCCAGGCACTGGGGTAAGTACTGGATTCATGAAGGCTGATATGAACTGGTCTCTTCTCCAGGGGACTCCCAGACCAGAAGGAGGGGAAACAGCTGTGAAAGGACAATTACAATGGAGTGAGTAAACGCCCCCATAGGGGTACAGGCAAAACACTCTGGGAGCACAGAGAGGGGTAAGGAATTAAGGAAAGCTTTCTGCAGGAGCTGACAGGAGCTGTGTCTCCAAGGTAAAATGCGAATTGTCTGTGAGAGTGAACATCCAGAAACTGGTTCAGGTGACTGCAGGAGAAAACTGGTTTACATCCTCTGGTGACCACTTAGAATAATTTGTACTTTGCATCTTCTTCTCTGGGTCATTGTCCTGGTCTTCATCACTGAAGGTATTGATAATACAAGTAGTATTGTTTAAATACTAATTACTGAGCAACTTCTTTGTGTTGTTAGCCTAAGTACTTAATGCCCATTATCTCATTTTGTCTTTATTACAACTCTGGAGGCTTTAATGTTGGAGAAAACCAAGATTCAGTGAGATTGAGTAAGACTGAGTGACTTGCCCAGGGTTTTACAGCTCTTAAGTGGCAGTGTGAGGACTTGAATCCAGGTCTGGCTGACTCAAAGCCTGGGCTTTTAATCACTACATGATAGTAATCCCCACAATAATGATAACAGCAGATACCAATTACTGAGCACTTATCATGTGCCAGCCACTGGGCTAAGTGACTTATATTTGTATCTCATAGGATTTTCATAACTGTAATTATCCCCATTTTGCAGATGAGGAAGTTGGACCTTGGGTTCTGTCACCCACTCATTATGCATTAGTTATCTATTTCTGCATTACAAATTACCCTAACTCTGATGGCTTAACACAGTAAACATCTGTCATCTCACAGTTTCTATGGGCAGGAATCCTGGAGTGGCTTAGCTGGGTCCTTTTGGTCCAGGGTCATACAGTCAAGCTGTTGGTCAGGGTGCAGTTATTTCAAGGCTTGTTTGGGGAGGATCTGATTCTAAGCTCACTCATGTGGTTGCTGGCAGGCCTGCTTCTTGCCATGTGGGCCTCTCCATAAGCTGCTTGAGTGTCCTCATGACATGCTGGCTTTCTTCCAGCAAAAGTGATTCTAGAGCAGGAAAATGAGTGCGCACACCTAACACAGAAGCTGTAGTCTTTTTATAACCTAATGTCAAAATCCATGTCCCATCACTTCTGTCTTTTATTTGCTAGATACAAGCCACTAAGTCTAGCCCACACTCAAGGGGAGAGGTATTAAGTTCCATGTCTGAGTGTAGAAGTATCACAGAATTTGTGACCCGTCTTTAAAGCACAATTAGTAAATGGCTGAGTTGAGGTTTAAGCCTAGGATGACTGGCCTGACGCCCCGCGCTCCAAACTGTTTTATTATATTGCTTCCAAATGTCACAAAAGCATTATAGCCGAATGCTGTGTTGAAAGAAACCTGATTCCTGTCCTTTGGGGACTTTTAATTTTAAGAAGTCTCTCTGAGAAAGTAAGATAGACATATAAGAACAACCAAATAAGTAGAGGAAGAGAGAAATTAGGAGATAATTGGACTAGTTGGAGAAGCAGGCATGGGAATTCCAAGGGCAGGCTGTTTTTGGCTTTCATAAATTCAGTCCAGATAGGCTTTCTAGCAGAGCAAACTTGAAAAACAACGTGGTGGAGAGAGACTGGCACTATATTCAGTAATTCTCAGCAGTAACTCTGTTTGCCAGCCAAGTCCCTTCCCTGAGAGGAACAGGACTCTGCCTTGAGATAGCTGCAGAGGCTAATAAGGGTGTTTTTCCTGAGCCATATATGCACAGAGCATACTGACACATTCCAGCCGGAACAGCTAACAGCATCATCTTGGCTCCCACACATTCACCGCCCAGCACTTTCCCTGAGGCTGTGTTGCCATGGACAACCCGAAGCTGCCTCCCAGCCACTCAGAAGTCTCCTATGTTACCCTGTTCCACAGATGGCAGCAAGGAAATGAGGTTTCAGGAAGATGCAAATGAACCTTTTGGAAATGTACTGAACCTGGCACTTTTCACTGTCATTCCAGTTCAGTTGGCATCTCTATTCAGCTCTTTAAAAATGCTACTGAAACGCCATTTGGATTGGAAGTGGGTGGCTTGCTCCTGAGTTGGGCTGTCCTGCTTTCAGTAGATGGTGTTGGAAGAAGCTGTTGACAGGGTGGGTGGGATGACCTCTCATTTGGCCCAGGCCCCTGGATGGGCACTGCCCCTTTCCACCTTGGTCCGCACCCTGGCAAGCACCCTGGGGTCCTGAAAAAGCCCCATAATCACCCCTAGAATTAGTGGTACTTACCCTCCCTTCACAGGTTCATTGTATCCTTTTCCACCTTTCATTGGGAATCTGTTTTTTAGCACCTGTCTTAGAAGCTAATAATGACACTAGTGTTAATCAGATAACATTTAGTGTTTACTGTTTAGCAAGCATTGTGCTAAGTGCTTCATATCATTTAAGCCTCCTGACACCCATACGGGAAGCATCCTATTATCCTGATATTACAAGTTATGAAAATGAGGCTTAGGAAGGTTAAATGTCTTGCTCATCTCATAGCCACACAGTTATATAGTGACTGGGCTGATACTATATTTGGGCCTGGATGTGTCTGATTCCAAAGCCCATTTTTTCCACTCTTCTTCTCTCCACCGGGCCTTGACCTCATATTACCTGGTTCTCAGACCCCCATTGTCTCTGCACCTTGCTATCAGTACTTGCCTAGAGCAACTGTTGCTCAGGAACCTGCTTGGACAAGTCTTCTGGCTCGACCTCGACATGCTCCTTCGGATGAATTGCTGGTGTTAGCCCTGCGGCCCCACGCACCAGGGTAAGAGAGAGTCTCGCTTCCTGCCCTGGCCCGAGGGACCGACTGGCTGGGCCTGCCTCCTGCCCAGCTCACCGGTCACAGAAGAGAGTTTGGACATACATTCTACTCTTGCCCGATGAAAAAAGTGTGTAGAGCCCAGATTGTTCCTTTCAACTGAGTGGAAATTTGAATGACCTATGTAGTCCTGAGGCCAGGGCTAGGGTCTTAATCTACACGTAGGCTGGAAATCTCTACACTCTTCATGGATTGTCCCTTTCCCTGGCTAGTCTCTGGCACCTAATGGCTCTCAGACACAGGGTGGTTGTGATTTCAGTGAGGAGGGACCAACATGCCTTCAATCCCACAGTCATGCTGGTGGAATCAGAATCATCTATGTAAACAAGAGAGCATTATATATTAATTTAAAAAAATGTTATGCTGGGAGTAAAATTTCCTTCCTAAGGAATCAGGTAGTCTTTTCCATGGGCTCACTAGTCTTCCTAAAATAAATGGCTATTTGACTTTTCAAAATGAGAGTGTTTTCCTTGGGAGGTATCTAATAACCATTCCTGCTACAGTGGAGTTCAGCTCACTCAATCTGTCAACCAGAGAACCTCCATTCACCAGAACTTCTGCAGCCTTCAACATAGTGACAGTTAAGACTTGGGATCAAGAACCCTGAGGCACCCTGCCAAACTCCTACGTATGCTGCAGTTCACCAGAGTGATTAAATTATGTTCAGTCTAGCACAATTGTTCACCTAGAGCCAATTCTTTAGTTTGTGATTCCTAGATGACTGATAGTTCTTACTTAGGGTTACCTTGAAAGATAAATGTTAAAAATAGTGATCATTAAATAGGCTGATTTGATTAATTTCTAATGAAGGCATATTAATCTTAAGTATATTGGGGTTTAGGAGTGTTGGGAAAAGAAAGAACTCCCTGGGCCTGAGTGTTTCTGAAATATAAAATGAGGGCATATAGGAGAGAATGGTTCACGTCTCTTTCTCTGACATCTTGTGGTCTTCTTAAGTAGCTAGAAGTTTGTGATTTCAGAGATGTGATACGTGTAGACTGTGGGAAATACTTATATTTGCCTAACTGGTTGCTAACATCAGGTATCCATGGAAACAAGTATCCATTAGCACTCATGATAAGAAATTTATTCTTTTTACTCTGTATGATCAACACAATAGTGGGTATAGTGCTCCATGTATGATGGCTTCTTGCAACACCTACCGTAAAAATTGGATTTCTTTTGACCATACTGGGCTGTACTAATTTACATTCCCACCAGCAGGGCATAAGAGTTCCTCTTTCTCCACATCCTTGCCAGCATTTGTTATCTTTTGTCTTTTCTACAGTAGACATTCTAATTGGGGTGAGGTGATGTCTCGTGGTTTTCATTTGCATTTCCTAGATGAATAGTAATGTTGAACATTTTTTTTCATACACTTGTTGGTCATTCATATATCTTTTTTAGAGAAATATCTATTTAGATCTTTTTGCCTATTTTTGAATCAGATTATCTGTTTTTCTGTTATTTAGTTGTTTGAGTTCCTTATACATTTTGGGTACTAACACCTTGTCAAATGTGTGCTTTTGGCACGTTTGTCAAAAATCAGTTGGCTGTAAATGTGTGGATTTATTTCTAGGTTCTCTAATTTATTCCATTGATCTATGTGTCTGTTTTTATGCCAGTACCATGATGTTTTAGTTACTCTAGCTTTGCTGTATATTTTGAAGTCAGGTAGCATGATGCCGCCAGCTTCGTTCCTTTTACTCTAGATGGTTTGGCTATTCAGGATCCTTTGTGGTCCCATATGAGTTTTAGAATTTTTTTTCCTATTTTTTTTGTGAAGAATGTCATTGGTAGTTTGATGGGGATTACACTGAATCTGTAGATTGCTTTAGGTAGTATAAGCATTTTAACCTTATTAATTCTTTCAATCCATGATCATGGAATATCTTTCCATTTATTTGTGTCCTCTTCAATTTCTTTCATCAATGTTTTATAGTTTTCATTGTAGAGATCTTTTATGTCCATGGTTAAATTTATTCCTAGGTATTTTATTTTTTTGTAGCTACTGTTAATGAGTTTTTTTTCTTTATTTCTTTTTCAGGTAGTTCGCTATTAGTGTATAATGAATAAATGAATTCATTTATTCATTCTAATAGTTTTTTGGTGGCATCTTTAGGCTTTTTAATATATAAGATCATATTCTCTGCAAGCAGGTACAGTTTGACTTTCTCCTTTCAATTTGAATGTACTTCATTTCTTTCTCTTGCCCGATTGCTCTGGCTAGGACTTCCAGTACTATGTTGGATAGAAGTGGAGAAAGTGGGCATCCTTGTCTTGTTCCAGTTCTTAGAGGAAAAACTTTCTACTTTCCCCTTTCTAGTATGATTTTAGCTGTGTGTTTTTCATATATGGCCTTTATTATGTTGAGTTACTTTCCTTCTATTTCTAATTTGTTAAGAGTTTTTATTATGAAGGGATGTTGAGTTTTATCAAATGCTTTTTCTGCATCTATTGAAATGATCATGTGGTTTTTGTCTTTGATTCTGTTAATGTGATGTATCATTTTTATTCATTTGTGTAGTGTTGAACCATCCTTGCATCCCTAGGATGAATCCATTTGATCATGGTGAATGATCTTTTCAATATGCTGTTGAATTTCATTTGCTAGTATTTTGTTGTGGATTTTTGCATCTGTGTTCATCATGGATATCAGTCTATAGTTTTCTTTTTTGTCATGTCCTTGTCTAGTTTGGTATTAGAGGAGTGCTGGCTTCAAAGAATGAATTTGGAAGGATTCCCTCCCTTTCAGTATTTTAGAATAGTTTGAGAATAACTGGTATTAGTTCTTCTTTAAATGTTTGGTAGAATTCAGCAGTGAAACTGTCAGGTTCTGTGCTTTTCTTTGATAGCAGACTTTTTATTAGTGATTCAATCTTGTTGCTTGTTATTGGTCTGTTTGAGTTTTCTGTTTCTTCATGATTCTATATTGGTTGGTTGTATGGGTCCAGGAAAAATTAAAAATAGAACTACCATATGACCCTGCAGTCAATACTGGGTATGTATCCAAAGAAATTAAATCAGCATGTCAAAGAGATATTTGTACTCTCATATTTATTTCAGCAGTATTTACAATAGCTAAAATACAGAATCAACCTAAGTGCCCATCAACAGATGAATGGATTTTAAAATGTGGTATATATACTATTCAACTATAAAAAGGCTGGGCACAGTGGCTCACACTTGTAATCCCAGCACTTTGGGAGGCTGAGGCGAGTGGATCACCTTAGGTCAGGAGTTTGAGACCAGCCTGGCCAACATGGTGAAACCTTGTCTTTAGTGAAAATACAGAAAATTAGCCGGGTGTGGTGGTAGGCACCTGAAATCTTAGCTACTTGGGAGGCTGAGGCAGGAGAATTGCTTGGACCCGGGAGGTAGAGGTCGCAGTGAACCAAGATCCTGCCGTTGCACTCCAGCCTTGGTGACAGAGCGAGACTCCGTCTCAAAATAAATAAATAAATAAAAAGATGAAATCCTGTCATTTGTGACAACGTGGATGAACCTGGAGGACATTATGTTAAGTGAAATAACCCAGGCATATAGAAGGACAAACACCACATGATTTCACTTATATATGAAATCTAAAACAGCCGAACTCGTAGAAGTAGAGAGCAGAATAGTGGTTATCAGAGGCTGTGGAAGGGAGGAGGGAGGGGAGATGGGGAAAGGGAGATGGGGCTGATCAATGGATACTGTGTTACAGTTAGATAGGAGGAATACCTTCTGGAGTTCTATTACACAGTAGGGTGACTATAGTTAACAATAATGTATTGTATATTTCAAAATAGCTAGAAGAGAGGATTTTGAATGTTCTCACCACAAAGAAATAATAAGTGTTTGAGCTGGTAGATATGCTGATTACCCTGATTTGATCATTACCCAATGTATGCATATATCCAAACATCACACTCTACCCCATAAATATGTGTACCTATTATATGCCAACTAAAAATAAAACAAAAAAATTGAGTTTCCTATGCCTGTGAGAGAAGCAGATGTATACCTGCTCTTCCCGCTGCCTTGAGCTACCCCTGAAACTGATGGTCCTATCCCACAAAACCTCATAATTCCTTTTCTCAGATAGTTGTACAAGTTTCGTATGTTTAAAGTCATCTCTTACCAGTGGTTTTATGAGCTCAAAGGCAAGTTTGTTTTGAAAACCTTATCTTGTATCCTATTTTTTTTTTTTTTTTTTGAGACAGGGTCTCACTCTGTTGCCTAGACTGGAGTGGAGTGGCGCTGCAATCACAACTCACTGCAGCCTCAAAATCCTGGGCTCAGGTGATTCTCCTACCTCAGCCTTCCAAGTAGCTGGGGCTACAGGCAATGCACCACCACACCCAGCTAGTTTTTTGTATTTTTTGTAGAGACAGGGTTTCACCGTGTTGCCCAGGCTGGTCTTGAGCTCCTGGACTCAAGAGATCCACCCGCCTGTGCCACCTAAAGTACTGGGATTACAGGTGTGAGCCACTGCACCTAGCTGTCGTGTATCATTTTTGTCTTTCTACTGAGGCTTTACTTTAACATTACAAAATTTGCATTCTGTAACACTGTTTCTGTGAAAATTCTCAGAGATGAGTGGTAGATTTTCTCCAATATGAATGTACCCTCTACTTCCCTGGTGGGAGATAGTTTCTGGGGCATGGTGAGGGTTCCTGAAAACTTTGCCCTTTTTTTTTTTAAATTTACAAAAGAAGCTGGATAGCTTATGCCAAGAATAAGCAAACTTTCTTTTGGTGGTCGAGTCAAAAGATGGAAAAACTCTCACTTTCTCTTTTTATTTTGCTTGTTTTTTCCTCACTGTCTCCAGAATTTTAATCTGGTGTTCCAACATATTTTAACTAAAGAAAATGGCATTTTAGTTTAGTTTCTTTTTTCATTTTTAAAAACTCTGTATTGTTGTTGAACTCCTTGCATGTGCTGTTTACTTTTTATTCATGTATTCTTTATTCCAAACAAATACTTGAGCCCTCACTTTTACCTGGCAACATAAGTTTGTGGAGTTATCTTGGTGACTGAGGCAGATACATCTTCTGCCCAGGCAGGGCTCACCGTCTAGAGGCGCAAAAGACAAGTCACTGATGGTCCAGCACAATGCAGAACCCACAGGGCAGGTGAAATCTCAGAGGATGGATGTGTAGTTCTGACTTGGAGGCCAGAGAAGTCCATTTGTAGGAAATAACATGTAAACTGAGACCTGAAAGATAAGCAGGTGTTAAGGCAGAGCGCTCAGAGTTGGGAAGAAGGTTTCGAGTCAGGGAACAGCATGTGGGAGGGTGTGGGGTGCCTAAAGTCCTTGCAGAAAGAAAACTTAAAACTGCTTTTATTCTCACTCAGCTTCAGAAATCAGATTTCAAAGAAAATCTTGCAATATTTGCCTTCAGTTTGGCTTTACCAACTCAAAACCGGAAAGACAATGCAAGTTCTGGGCATATTTACAAGCACGTAATTCTGGCCTTGAAGAGTAGATTAGGCATTGTCTGGAGTTTGCCAAGGGGCTGTGCTCATTAACATCCCCCTTGAACTGTTCATGGATGCCTGTCTAAGCAAAGAATTCCAGATGGGAAGTAATGTAGAATTCATCTTTACTCTGAAAAAGGCTACTCTTGACACAGGGCAGTGGGCCCTCTGAACTGAGGCACCCAGGAAAGTCAAGAACAGAATGTTTCTGTCTGGAAGCAGCAGCAGCAGCAGCTCGAGGCTGGGCTTTGTGTCCTGGGTTCCTTTGGAATGCTTTAGAAGTCAGAACTGATATCTGAATTTTTGAACACTGGTCACCCACTTTTGGTGACAGACAGCTATGGACTAAATCTGATGACCAGTGACCACCCACATGGCAGTGGGTGAGCCTCTTCTGGAATATTGGGGAATAAAAGATTGATCTGTAGTAATGGTGAGCTCTGGTTTTGCCTCCCGTATGGTGGGAAGTGTTCATTTGAGGGATGTGCTCCTGCGAGTTCACACAGAGTTTGATGGGCACTTCTCTCCCCAAAAATACATCATGGGGAAGTAAAAAGCCCTATGATAATTCATAATGGCAAAAGTTTTTCATGGCATATCATCAGGAAATCTACACAGTGTGGATTAAAAAGGTAGTTCTCAAAGTATGAACCCTAGAGTGGCAGCAGCAGCAGCACCTGGGAACTTGTTAGAAAGGCAGCCTCTGGGCTCCACTCCAGATCCACCGAATCACACTCTGGGCACAGGGCCCAGCAGCTTGTGTTTTCACAAGTCCTCTAGGTGATTCTGATGTATGCTCAAGTTTGAGAACCACCGGGTAAAGGAGACAAGCTACAGGTAATGATCAAATGAATTTGCTGGTTGTAACTTCCACCCTTTCTCTCCACTCAAGAAAGCATATCGGAATGCCATTGAGTGAGAGTGACATCATTGTGGGGACAGCTATGAATTCGCACACGCTTATTAAAATATGTAAACTATAGGTAACTGGTACTTTAATATTTATTTATTAATAACATGTGACCAAAGGCACAGCAGTGATACCACAATTAAGTACTGCAGTTCTATTAACCTAACCAGAGCAGTAGTTTTCATTGTTTTTGACCATGCCCTTGCAATACAAAATGCATTTAAATTTCTATCCAGAAGACACATGTAAGTGTGTACAACTAAAACAAATATTTCATGAAATAATATTCTTATTATCGTACTTTTAAAAATATATATGCTGGTCATAATCCATTAAATTGATTTCATGACTTACTAATGGAAAGTGACCTGTGTTTTGACAAACACAGATGCAACCAGCTGTGTTTGCTTGGATCCTGTCTCTAGAGCAGGAGTTGCGGGGGTGGCTGGCCTCACCCTCTGTCAGATAGACTTGGATTTCAGTCTCTGCCTACACTCCTAGCTGTGTGACCTTGGGCCGCTTAATGTGTTCTCTGAGCTTTACTTTCCTATCTGTCAATGTGGATGATGATGATTACCTCACAGCTGTGGTGACGAGTAAATGACAACACATTTCACATAGTGCCTGGCAATGGTGGCTACTACCTTACTTGTGGAAATAGGACTGCTAGCACTAGTTTTCAGAACATCATCAGTTTAATAACTTTTGTAATAACCACCTCACAGGAGTTTTTCACAAGTTTTTTCTATACTGCAGTGCAAAAGTGCACCCTACATTCTAGGCATTCAGAAATACTTTTGAATAATACTTTAAAAAATGCATCCAAATTCTGCACTCTTTTTCAAAGTATATTCAAGTTTGTTTTGATATAAGATTTAGCACCTCCCATTCCCAATCTTGAGGACACTGAGATTACAGATGATGCCCTACGTGGCTTCACACACCCACAAGATAGCCCCTAGTGGGGCATTTGGGAAATAGAACTTATGATTGTGTTTCTGTGGGAAGATGCTTGTTAGACTTTTCTTGAATACTCATACCTGTTGGTGACTAGGGGCAGCATCTCCATGTATGTAGCTCTGTAAACTGGCATCTCGGATCATCCACAGACCCTGAGTGATAAGCCATGTGGAAGTACCAGGGATACCATAAATCCAGATTTTGGGGAGACCCCGCTAATGTCCACTTGTCTCTCTGGAGGTCATGATTGTGGTTGGCGGCCAGGCACCCAAGGCAATCCGCAGTGTGGAGTGCTATGATTTCGAGGAGGACCGGTGGGATCAGATTGCTGAGCTTCCCTCCAGAAGATGCAGAGCAGGTGAGCAGCCTCCCAGTTCTGCAAGCTGTTTTTCCCCTGCTGGTCCCCACTCTGTGCCAGAAGTCGTGAGCTACTCCTTGTTTCCTCAAGCATCTGTGCATTTCAGGCTCCCTTTCTTTTCCCTCCTGCACAGTTTTTTTTTTTTCTTTTTTTTTTTGTTTTAAGACAGTCTTGCTCTGTCACCCAGGTTGGAGTGCAGCGTCATGATCTTGGCTTACTGCAACCGCCGCCTCCTGGCTTCAAGTGATTCTCTCACCTCAGCCTTCCAAGTAGCTGGGATTACAGGCACACACCACCATGCTTGGCGAATATTTGCATTTTTAATAGAGACGGGTTTCACCATGTTGGCCAGGCTGGTCTTGAACTCCTGACCTCAGGTGATCCACCCACCTTGGCTGCCCAAAGTACTGGGATTACAGGCATGAGCCACCACGCCCGGCCACTTGCACAGTTTTTGGCTCTTTTGGGGTCAGTTCTTATGAGCTTGGGGAGTTAAAGCTGATTCAAGTATTTACTTGAGTCAGACAAAATTAGAAAAGCAAGTAGGAAAGAAATCCAGTGAATCCCATGACTGCCAAATATCTAAAGTATCTTCGGTGGTGACTTTTCCTGTGTCTGTCTTGCTCCTCCATTGTCATCCATCAACTTGAGCAGTCATGCGCCTGACCTGACCTTGATGTCTCGGTTTCCTGTGCCTCAGGTGTGGTGTTCATGGCTGGCCACGTGTATGCCGTGGGAGGGTTTAATGGCTCACTGCGGGTGCGGACAGTGGATGTGTATGACGGCGTGAAGGACCAGTGGACATCCATTGCCAGCATGCAGGAGCGCCGGAGCACGCTGGGCGCAGCGGTGCTCAATGACTTGCTCTACGCGGTGGGAGGCTTTGATGGCAGTACTGGTAGGTTCAGGGTGTGTTCCCAACCCCTCCTAGCCTGGGACACACCCTCCATGAAACCCTGTTTTATTCAGCCAGTTCTGGACCAACTTTCTGTCCATTTGTAGCTACTGCCCCAGGGAGATACCACCCTTCTGCCTCATCCAGCTTTCAGGGGAAGAGCCAGGCCTTCTTGCACACAGAATATGTAACTGCCCATGTACTAGGCTTTCTAGGACTCAGAAGAGTCCCTTTCCTACTTTTCAGTGTCTGGGAACCTATTTACTCAGAAGATGAGACTTAGAAGGAGAGCATGCTTAGCTGGGGGGTGCCTCAGGCCTCCAGTTTGAATCCTCTGCCAGACAGATGAGGGAGCTGAGTTCAGCACTTGGAAGGAACCTGGCTCAGGTCACGCAGTGGGCTAGGCTGCCCATTTTTTCTGTTGCCCTTTCTACTACCCCACTTGAAGCTTTGCCAGGCTTTTTCACCATAGGTGAGCCTTCTTGCCTCTGGACTCTATCTAGCTTCAAAATTTCAACCCGAAACCATTAGTTGACATAAACTCAGAGAGGTGATCTCATCTCTGCTCATGCTGCCAGGTAGGTGTCTCAGTAAACAGTAGCTCTATTAAACTAATATGATATCCTTTGGCCCCCAGGGAGGGGAAAAGCAGTGTTTTTTTACTTCTCTGAATTTTTATTTGTGTCTTCACAATTTGGGGATTTTTCTCAGCCTTCTCTTTGCCTCACTCATATAATTCCAGGGCTTTAGCCCCTCTGGAGGCTGCCTTTAGTGAGTGGGGCAGAGAACGAAAGGGTAGTGGTGCATTGTTTCTTTTGGAAATTACTTTTGGCTATAAGTAGAGAACCTGATTAAACTGTGCCTTAAAACATGAGGGATTTTGCTTTACTCATGAAACAAGAAGCCTAGAGGTTAGCAGTGGCTGAGTTGGTCCAGTGGCTCATGGACATTGAGACCCCATTCTTTAAGATTAGATTTTCTTGGCCTTTTTCTCATGATCATGAGATGGCTGTTATACCTCCAGCCAACACATTTGTGTTCCAGGGGAGAATGGTATCTATATCAGAAAAGCAAAGGCCGTTTCTAAAATCCCCATAGACTTCTGCTTAGGTCTCATTGACTTGGTCACCCCTAGCTGCGAGGGAGTCTTGGAAAGCAAGTGTTTAGCTTTCCACTGCTAAGATAGACGAAGCTGGGGGAAAGGGGATTGGAATAGGTGTTCAGTGAGGCTACCTCAAGTGACTACTTGGAATCAAAGTATCTCACTCTGCAGTTTTTATGATCTACGTTTGCCATGCATTTCAGACACACCCCCTGTCCTTTCACAGCCCACTCTCTGGGTCAAGTCTTAATAGTCCCCGCAGGTAGACACTGCAGATGTGTTTGAGGGAGTCGCCACAGGCCACATGGTGATTCAGAGGTGGCACCGAGCCATACATTTAGGTTTCCAGCCCCTGCATTTGGACTCCTCCCCCATCCTCACTGCTTCTTACACAGCAGGGTGAGGCCTGGTGCCATGGAAGTCTCATGAGTCTCTTGTCTCCCAGGCCTAGCATCGGTGGAAGCCTACAGCTACAAGACCAACGAGTGGTTCTTTGTGGCCCCGATGAACACGCGGCGGAGCAGTGTGGGTGTGGGCGTTGTGGAGGGTAAGGAGGTGCAGTGGCCGGTGGCCAGGCCTATCCGGCCCACAGGCCTTGTCCTGGGTCCAGCATCCTGCTTCGTGCTTCCTCTACCTTGGTTTATTCCTGAGATCACTCCTCTGAGTTAGGTACTATTATCCTGATTCAGCAGACGAGACTCAGAGAGGTGGTGGAGCTCCTGGCCCGTGGTGGAGCTGGGCTGGGGGAGTAGAAGGAGCCCAGAGGGGAAATGCCGGCCTGTGGTTTGGCCCCTTGTCAATAGCTCTGCTGGAGGTTGGGGAGGGGAAGGGAGTAGGGAATCTATAGTCAGCATGTGACCCAGGAGGATAATGTAGTGGAGGGAGAATTAAATGTGTTTAATGAATTTTGTCCTCATATTCATATGTTGAACATTAACAGAACTGTGGGTGAGGTAGGCATGTCTTCTTAGGTCTGATGACTGTCTCTGCAGGGCAGGCTGGTGATCGAGTCCAGCTCTAGTCAGGAAAGCTGTGTAGGGTAAGGCAGGAGGGCGTGGTGAGGTCTCGGGCCTGGTCAGATGGTACACATTCGTTTGTAAAAAAAAAAACAAAACAAAACTCTCACGTCTAGTCTCTCGTTTTGTTTGCAAAACCCTTGTGAAAGAGATAGGCAGGACTCAGATTTTCTCCATCCTCCAGATGCCCCACATTCTAATGACAGTAAATAGCACAGCCTGTCCTTGAACCCAGGTCTTCTGACTCCTAAGCCGGTGCTCTTTCCACTGTGCTATGCCCCTTCAGAATGCTGACAAATGCCAGTAGGTAGGAGTTCTGTAAATATGTGTGAATTCAGTGTACCAAAGCATAGACTATTACTTGAACTAAAATGTTATTTGCAGGACAACACTGATTCATCAACCTGTGCGAGTGTGAGAATTTAGATGGAATATCTGTTCATTCAGACATGTGTGCAGACATTCCATCTCTCATGTACATACTCAAGAATACACATGCAAACACAAATGTGTCCTGGGGACAGCGTAACATTCAGCGAGTTAGACATTCATAGAAATATTCTTTTCTCGCACTGTATTTCTCAGTCTGCACTGGTATTGTGTAATTTAAGTTTTCGTTTAAAGGTATACTATTCTAACATACTAAATAAGTCATCTTTGTGAGGGCAAGGATTTTGTCCTCCTTCCAAGGTGAATTGTGTCTTGCAATCTCATTCTCTTGGTGGAACAGAAATTGATTTGTCTGCCAAGTATAAGTGCTTTGTCTAGCCACCTTCTCATTTCTTCTCTTGTTCCTTAGCCAGGAATATCAAACAATAGAGTAGGGGTTAAAAATAGCAAATCCCTGTTAATAGACTGAAGGAGGAACCTTGAGTGTGTATTTTTTCAGCTGATGCAGATGGAATGGTTGATGGGGGTTAGAGGAGGTGCCATAATGGTGGTAATTTAAAATACTCCCCTTGACAAAAGCTTTTGTGAGCATGTTCTGTATGTGGAAGAAGTGCTGTCTTGTAGCACGCCCTGTTGACATGGAAGACAGGCTGGGAATTTGTTTCTTCTGCCCCTCCTGAATCTGAAGCTCTTTCGGCTGTGGGCACCCTGGGGCAGCAGAGTCCAATTTACAGCTGTGGTGAGAATGTTGAGGGAGGAACTTAAGTGGACTCTGCTTCACTGTGGCCTTGAAGAGACAGCTCTCTGCAGTGTCTGGCTTCCTCTCCTCCCTCTCATCATCTCATTACCATGGCTATACAGTTTGAATGACACTGAAAAAAAAAAAATGGAGGAAATCGCAATAATTTGCTACTGGCTGCCTCGAAGAATAGCTATTTAGGAAAAGACTGTGTGGATCAGAGTACAGGCAGAAGCTCCCCAAGAGAACGGAGAGTGTGCTATGGAGATTGTCGCATCTGAAGCAGCACACCGTACAAGTAGCCTGGACCATAGAAGGGCTGCTTAGTCAGGTTTTTAAAAAATTTTCACTCCGGTGCGTGCAGAACTGAGGGGAGGGTGTGTTTGTTTCTTCTAGATGGGTCAATTGAGAGGACCCTGGGGCAGAAAATAAAGCCAGGCTCGATGATGATAGAAGAAAAACATTTTTACATTTGATAATACAGCAGTAGTTCTGGTAGCAGAGTATAGGTTTGAGCCTGAGAATCTTTCTAACTTAAAATAATTGCGGATTTTCAAATACTAGTAGTATTCTTGGTGTCTATCCATCAAGAAAGCACATATGACCAAAAAATCTACCAAGTAATCCTGTTAAATGGATTTGCATTTGGCGCTGTTTATTTAGTCTGCAACTAGTGTGACTCCTCCCTCTGTTCCCACAGAAGAGACCATCCCATTGCATTTTAAGACTAAATTTTAAACCCAAAATGTTTGAATTTCTGCTTTGGGATAGCTCAAATGCCAAATGTTTCCTCCTGCGTCCTGCCTCACTGTCAGCTCTCAGCCCCAGGCGGAAATGATACTCTTGGGTAGCAGCTTAATGGTATTTTAATTTAAAAGTAGATGACGGCACCTCAGGGCTCTTGTGTATGGCTCAGAGATCACAGGGTAGTCTGCAGAAAAATTCCAGCCACCCTGGCCCACGATGTACAAAGAACACTCCATTCACACACTGTACCTGCCAGGGTTGTGGAAGGGGTAGAGACAATGGCTAAGACAGGTTTTGGGTTCTCATTGAAGAAGATTTTTCCATATTTATTTCATCTGCTATTTCAAGCCTTGAGCCAGAAAGGTGGTCTGCCTGCGTATAGCTGGGGGCCTTCTAGCTTTCCATCTATCCAGTGCTGGTGTCTTGTTCTAGAGAAAATTTAACCTAATTCACCAGAAAGATTATGTTGAGTCCCAGTGGTGCCAGGCCATAGCTTTGGGCTGGGTATTTGGGGGTGCTTATTTAGAATGTTCAGTGTTTGCTTCTAAGGAGCTCATGGCTTAAGAGCAAGTAGAATATGTGAAGAAATGTGAAGGATGCTTTGCTTGGTTGAGGAGTAAGTTGGTGGTCCCCTGGAGAAAGAGGGAACAGAATTCTGAGGTAAGGGTGCCCCAGTTGGTTGCAGATAGGGTTTTAGCTGAGCTCTGGTTTCATGCCAGTGTCCCTGGCACCACACTCAGCCACTTTGTGTGTTGCAGGGAAGCTATATGCTGTTGGGGGTTATGATGGAGCTTCCCGCCAGTGTCTGAGCACTGTGGAGCAGTACAACCCAGCGACCAATGAGTGGACATATGTGGCGGACATGAGCACCCGTCGCAGTGGCGCAGGTATGGGAGAACCTCGGGATGCTGGCTGTGTCTGATTTGCTCACAAGTGGGTCTTTACATTTTTTTTTTGTTTGTTTCATTTTAGATTCAGAGGGTACATGTGCAGGTTTGTTACATGGATATACTGCATAACAGTCGGGTTTGGGCTTCTAGTGTACCCATCACCCAAATAGTGACCATTGTACCTAATGGGTAATTTTTCAACCTTCACCCTCCTTCCAGCCTCATCCCTTTTGGAATCCCCAGTGTCTATTGTTCTCATCTTTATGTCCATGTATACCCATTATTTAGCCTGTACATGTAAGTGAGAAGATACGGTATTTGATTTTCTGTTTCTGGGTTATCTCACTTAGGATTATGGCTTCCAGCTCCATCCATGTTGCTGCAAAGGACATAATTTCACCCTTTATTTGGCTGCATAAGATTCCATGGTGTATACATACTGTATTTTCTTTAATCAGCCATTGATGGATACTTAGATTGGTTATATGACTTTGCTGTTGTCAATAGTGCTGCTTTAAATGTAATGACTGTACATGTCTTTTTAGTATAATGATTTCTTTTTCTTTGCATAGATACCCAGTAGTGGGATTGCTGGGTCAAATGGTAGTTATATTTTGAGTTCTTTGGGAAATCCCCATACTGTTTTTCCATAGAGGTTGTATTAATTTATATTTCCACAACAGTGTATAAGCATACCCTTTTCTCTGCAACCATACTAATGTCTTTTTTTTTTTTTTTTTTTTTTTGAGATGGAGTCTCACTCTGTTGCCCAGGCTGGAGTGCAGTGGCGCCATCTTGGCTCACTGCAAGCTCCGCCTCCCTGCAAACTCCGCCTCCTGGGTTCACGCCATTCTTCTGCCTCAGCCTCCTGAGTAGCAGGGACTACAGGCACCCACCACCATGCCCAGCTAATTTTTTGTATTTGTAGTGGAGATGGGGTTTCACTGTGTTAGCCAGGATGGTCTCGATCTCCTGACCTCGTGATCCATCTGCCTCAGCCTCCCAAAGTGCTGGGATTGCAGGTGTGAGCCACTGCACCCGGCCTTTTTTGACTTTTTAATAATAGCCATCTGACAAGTATAAGATGATATCTCATTGTGGCTTTAATCTTCCTTTTTCTGATGATAATCATCAGATGTTAAGCAGTTTTTCATATGATTATTGGCCACTGGAGTGCCTTATTTTGAGAAATGTCTGTATGTATATCCTTTGCCTGCTTATTAATGGGGTTGTTTTTTCCTTGTTGAGTTGTTGGAGTTCCTTGTATATTCTGGACATTAGTCCTTTGCTGGGGGCATAATTTGCAAATATTTTCTCCCATTCTGTAGGTTGACTGTTTACTCTGTTGATCATTTCTTATGCTGTGCAGAAGCCTTTTTGTTTGTTTGTTTAATTAAATTCCATTTGTCTATTTTTGTTTTTGTTGCACTTGCTGTTGGCATCTTAGTCATAAATTCTTTGCCTAGGCCAATGCCCTGAAGAGTTTTTCCTAGGTTTTCTTCTAGGACTTTTATAGTTTCAGGTCTTACATTTAAGTCTTTAATCCATCTTCAGTTAATTTTTGTATATGGTAAGAGACAGAGGTCTAGTTTCATTCTTGTGTATGTGACTAGCCACATACAGCACCATTTATTGAATAGAGTGTCTTTTCCCTATTGTTTTATTTTTGTCGACTTTTTTGAAGATCAGCTTGTTTTAAGTATGTGGCTTTGTTTCGGGGTTCTCTATTCTGTTCCATTGATCTCTGTGTCTATTTTTGTACCAGTACCATGCTGTTTTAGTTACTATAGCCTTGTAATATAATTTGAAGTCAGGTAATGTGATACTTCTGGCTTTGTTCTTTTTGGTTAAGATTGGCTTTGGCTATTTGGGCTCTTTTTTGGTTCTGTATAAACTTTAGGATTGTTTATTCTAATTCTATGAAGAATGATGTTGATAGTTTGGTAGGAATTGTGTTGAATCTGTAGATTCCTTCAGGGAATATGGTCATTTTAATGACATTGATTCTTCCAATACATGAGTATGGGATGTTTTTCCATTTGTTTGTGTAATCTGTGATTTCTTTAGTCAGTCACAAGTGGGTATTGGTTCAACAACCTAACATTTTATTTTAACTCCTCCTTCTTTCGTTTTGCTGTATATAATCCCACTAGCACCTTTGCAGCTAGACACAGCACTTATAAGTTAACCTTTCCTGGGGGATCACTAGAGAATGGATGAGATAATACGCTCCTCATCATCGCTTATGTTTCTATGAAGGTGTTTACATCTTTTGAAAGTGAAGGCTTACTATGTGCCAGGCACTGTCCTAACAAATACTTTTTATGCCTCAATCCATTTAATCCTCACTACAGCCCTACAATGTGGATACAATATGAATTCCACTTATCAGATTTAGAAAGGAAGGCTGCCAGTGGTTGAGTAATTTGCCCAAGGTCATATAATTAGTAATGCTGACTCCAGAGTTAGTTTTTTAAATCCCTAAATTATCAGTCTTATTCCTCTGAAGTAGTAGGACAAGTCTTCAGTTGACAAAGCTGAGCTTGCCTGTCTGGGATTGAAAGCCAAGCTATTAGTGTTCATGTTTGGAGATAACTTATGTCCCCTGCTCCCACTTTTCCTCACTTCAATGCATTCCCCAACATGGGAAGAAAATGACTTTCCAAAAGGTTTCCACTTCTACTTCTTGTCAGAAAACCAGAAGCTCTATGGTCCTTTGGGATTTTTCAGGAAGCGGAGCAACAACCCCTTCTCCCCTGCTTTGTCTTCCCATCCATTGTCTTAGAGGCCCAAAGGGAAGGGTCTGAGGGCAGACAGAGGCATCAGTCCTCTGGTTCTTTATTGCTGGTTCCTGTGGTCAGTGGTGACTGATTACCAATCTGATCCTGGCGGGAAGGCTGTGTGACTTCTGAGAAGGGTAGCCACATTCCCACAATGTTATTCCTTTCTCTCTCTCTCTCTTTTTTTTTTGTGTATTTTTGGAGATTGAGTTGTGATCTCATTTTATAGTACCAAACATATGACCACTTCCTCAGCATTCTTTAAAAAGTATGCTATTTTAATATTTTTAAAGAGCCTTTGTGTGCTCACTGGTTTCAAAAATAAAATCTGCATGATGCCATTTAAGAAGTGTTTGTGTTTGGAGTGCTATTTTTAGGGAATTTTTGTCTCTGCTGATTCTGACAGGTTGGCCCTTCCTGAATGTGGAGCCATTGCCTGGAAGTCAGGAGGCCCGGGACTTGGTGCTGGGTCTGCTCTCATTTGCCATATGACCTTCCTTGGGCAAATCCCTTCCCTTATTCTGGCCTCTAATTCCTTATATGTGAAATGAGTGGGTTGTAGGGTTGTAGTAGATGTTCCCTAAGAACCAAGTCAATCCACAAATCCCATGATTCTTTTCCTGTCGTAAACCTCTTTCGGAAATTTTGGTTTCTAAAGTTTTGGTAGAGTCTTCTTCGTACTCCCTAGAAATCCTCTGTTGTGACGTAAGGGGTGAGAGCTCAGCATGCCTGGGGCAGCCCACCCTGAGATGCGTGACCGCTCCTAGGGCCGAAAGCCTGGGGAGGCAGCCGGGCGTGAAGCCGCCAGGGCAGACCTGCGTTAGGAAGCTCAGGCTTGTCTCTGTGGAGGGAGCCGCCTTTGGAGACTACAGCTGCTTTGTCTCTGCCAAGCTGCTGAAATGGTTATTGCTGGGTGGACATCACCTGGCCCTATTCCTGTCTCTTACCTACCCTGGAGGACCTGGAGGGTGACACGTCTGTTGCCTGGGAGTGCAGTGTCCCTGGGAGGCACACTGACCTTGATTTAGGAAATCAAAACCAAGCCTTTTTCCTGAGGTTACTGTCAGAGCCCTGGCCTCCGACTCCCAGGTCAGCCTTTCTTCAGTGCTTCACTTTGGTGAGATTTGGGCAAGTCTCACCTCTGGAGTTGGGAACCCACATACTTATCAAGGTGGGTGTTCTTGTTGGCTGAAGACCCAGAGACCAGAGGCCCTGGCCTTTGGCTGCCTGAGGCCCTTTGAGGTGCCAGGAGCGCCTGTGGCTCTAGGTCCAGGACGCCGCTGCATGAATGTTTATGGATGAGGCTGCACTAGGGCAGAGGCAGAGTTGCCTGAGTGCCTGGAAGGCAGCTCGCTTCCTCAGCAGGGTGTGGGCAATGCTACCAGATGGTCAGGGGAAAAAGAGGCCCTCTCTCAGGGAATGTGTGTTCCTGCTGAGCATGGAGGAAAGGAAGGTGAGGCAGCTTTGGAACTCAACTAATTGTATTAAACCTGTCAGTTAGAGAGAGCCATTGTTGATACGACAGCGCCATCTGCTGTTAGTTTAGAGCAACTGCTGGGAGCCACTAGCATACCCACGTAATTGCTGGGAGGGATTTTATTAATTTATATTTTTGTCATTCAAGCAATATTTCTTGAGAACCTACTGCCGTGGGGCACAGGGAAGCAGACGAGGGACAAGGCAAAAACAGTCCTCATCCATATGGAGTTATAGTTTACAAGTCTGGTTCTTGGGTCTGAAAGCTGGCTGCACATCCCAGTCACCTGAGGAACTTTCTCTGACTCCTGACCAGTGTGGAATCTCTCTTGTAAAAAGCCTCCCAGTCCGTTGAGGTGCAGCCTGCCCACGGAGTGGAGTAGTCTGTGGTCCATGGGAACTACTGATCTAGTACGACTCTTTCCCTTTACAAATAGGGAAACTGAGGCCCAGAAAGGGGAAGGGTCACCCAGTGAGCAAATCAGAGAGGCAAGTCCGGAACACAGGTGTCCTAGCTACCAGGTCAGTTGCACTTTCTAGATACTGTGCTGTCTTCCCTCTTTATGGCTTTCATCTTCTTGTTGTATAAAAGGATTTTAAAAGATTATACTGAAACTTGTAAACGAAGCAATTCTAGCACTCAGCTCAGGCCGATCAACGTGGTTAGTGATCTAATAATGCCCTCTGCAGTTCAGGAGGAGAGAAGTGGGCGGAAGGGTCAGCTTCTGCTTACATGACCAGCAGGGAGGCCTCCGTAATAATAATTTCAGCACTTTTGCTGTGTCGCTAGTTTCAATTTTTAACTCTTTTTAATCAACTAATATAAGGATGAGTAAGTAATACAACATTGTAGGAAAACGAGGCAATATAGATAGGCAAAAAAGGAAAATGAATGTAATTTGCCACTCAGAAATAATTATTCTTAATATTTTAATGGATTTCTTTCAGTATTTTTTGTCCTTTTTTCTTTGCTTATGAACATCGTCCCCTGTATGTATATATGTATGTATATATTTATGTTTTTTCAAAACAGAATTTGGGTCACATTTGCTTTATACTTCAAAGTTTTGAGCTTGCGAGTCTTATGAGGAGGCGGGTAGGGTGTCATTATATTTGTTTTACAGATGAGGACACTGAGGTCCAGGGAGACAAAATGGCACTCCCCAAGTCCCCTCGCTGGTCAGGGCTGTCCAGGACTGGACCCCAGGCCTCCTGATTTCTGGTTACTGTAGCCAGCCTGAGGCTGGGACACTGTGCTCTGCCTTTCAGGGGTTGGAGTGCTTAGCGGACAGCTGTACGCCACAGGTGGGCATGATGGGCCTTTGGTGAGGAAGAGCGTTGAGGTTTACGATCCTGGAACAAATACCTGGAAGCAAGTGGCAGACATGAACATGTGCCGGCGCAATGCAGGTAATGACTGCTCTCTCCATCTCCCCTTTGGGGGTCGTGTGCCTTTTCTCCCTGAAGACACTGGCTCTAAACAGCAGGGAGATTCCCAGGGTCTGGAGCTGAGTGTATATCCTGAACAGGGAGTGTCCATTTTCCAGGTGGGCTCTCGGTTAGAGGAGGGGAGAAATTGAGACCCCGAAAGCTAGCTGCAGATCCTGCAACCTAGATGCAGAGGATCCCCTTCCTCCCCACTGAAGGGTGATGACTTTTACCACACACGGATGAGCACAGACCTGGAAAAGTCCTTTGGTTGCCGTCAGTACCCCCTGCCCGACAGCTTTGTAGGTAGCTAAGCTCAGGGCTCTGTGGACAAGAGCCAGACAATGGCACTTGGTTCTATCTTTTCTTTGCCAGTGCCTGGCTAGGAGAACCTCTCATTTCCTACTTGAAACCAGTCTCCTTCCTTGCAGGGACAGTTGGACCCTTGATCAGTTCTCCTTTCCTTATTGCGTTCTTTGTATTCCTGTCTCTCCTTTCCTTCTTGTCTCCTATGCCTTCCTGTAGGAATGATTTACTGTAGAGTATTTAGGTTTATATTTCCTGGAGCATGAGGCCCCTTGTAAGCTATTTCCTTTTTGAGCTTTGCCTTGTGGGTTGTGTACTGTGTCGGTATACCTTTATGCCTCTTTGCTCTAGGACAGTGTTGGCTTAGCCCAACTTCCCAGGCTGGAAAGACACACAGGTGACTTTCAGGCAGATGCATTTTCATTATTCTCATATTACCTGTTTGCTAAGCCCATTCGTGTCTGACTTGGAAGTGTAAACAGGGGCTGAGGGGATGTTTATTAATTTACTCGTTGCCTAAGCCTGCTGTGATAGAAGTTCTCATTTGGCTTGAAGCCACATGAGCAAAGAATTACAGGACCCTTAAGGCAGCTAGTCTATCTAGAACCTGGGAATTCAGTTTAGATGTAAATGTGTGTTTGCATAAAATTCATGCATAGATATTTCTATTTTTTAATAACAAAAATGGAATTACACTATAACACTATTTTGTAACCTGTTTTTTTTTTTAAAAAAAAACTCACTTTACAATCTCTCACGAATATCTTATTACAACACTAAACTTACTTATATGATATTATTTTAAATGACTATATCATAATTTAAGCAATCTACTATTGGACACAGGTTATTTCCATCTTTTCTATACTATAAGTAATACTTTAGTTATTATAAATGGTCTTTATAGCTAAATCAGTGCACACATTTAAAATTATTTCTTTAGAATAAAAGGCCAGAAATGGATTTTTTTTTTTTTTGAGACAGGGTCTCGCCCTCTCAGGCTAGATTGCAGTGGCATAATCTTGGCTCTGCAACTCTGCCTCCTGGGCTCAAGAGATCCTCCCAGCTCAGCCTCCTGAGTTTTGGGACCACAGGTATGTGCCATCACATCTGGCTAATGTTTGTATTTTTTGTAGAGACAGGGTTTCACCATGTTGCCCAGGTTGGTCTTGAACTCCTGGGCTCAAGTGATCCATCTGCCTTGGCCTCCCAAAGTGCTGGGATTACAGGTGTGAGCCACTGTGCCTGGCCAGAAGTGGACTTTTTTAATTAGAGGGAGCACATGTATTTTAGATGCCATCCAGGAAGGTGTCCATTTTATCGTCTCACCAGTATTTGAGAGTACCTTCAGCAACACTGGTAATTGCTACTTTTTGGAGTATCACCAATCCCTTAATCTAATTTTGAAAAACACACAACATATTGGACTATGGCCTTTGAAAGTCTTAATGAGCAATAATTAATTACATTTTCATACGCCTTAGACCCTGCTGCATGAGACCTTGCCCAAAACCCATCTCACTCTGAGATCAGGGTGGGAGCTGTTCCTCATCCCTGGGAGCTGTGTGTGAATGTAGACCCCAGACTTGTAAAGGGATTACAGACATAACCATCAGCATCACACAGTGTGGATACACCATAGGGCTTATCCGGGAAAAACTTAGCAGCAGAGAAGTAGTAGCATGCATGAAGTCCCCTGAATTGTTTTATTCTCTAGCTCAGGCCTGGCACAGGAGGTCTGTGTACACCTTTCCAGTAGAGAGGGGTCTGTGCCCATATGCTCTACATACTTATAGTGTAGGTATGTGTGTGGTGGAGGGCATACACGTTATAAGTAATCAGACCCCCTGGTCAGAGAAATGATCTTGTTAGGAAGAAGGATCCTTGGAGCCCAGTGGCTGTTGTCAATATTTTCTTCCACTTAGCAAACTCAAACCTCCGGAGCCAAATCTCCGTTGTCTTACCATGAAGGGAGGAAAAGAGCCTCCCAGGCTCTCTGGATTTGTCTCTTGATCAATTCTGATCTCTTGGTGCGCCTGCTGTGATGTCTCCTATGGCTTTTGTTTGACTCCCAGGGGTCTGTGCAGTGAATGGGCTCCTGTATGTGGTTGGAGGGGATGATGGATCCTGCAACTTGGCTTCAGTGGAGTACTACAATCCTGTCACTGACAAATGGACACTGCTTCCAACCAACATGAGCACGGGGCGGAGCTATGCAGGTCAGTGTGTGCCATCTCCATGCCCATCCCAGAGGCCTCCAACACACTGGGGGAATGAGGGGTGGGTGGGCCGGTGGGATGAGGGGATGTGAGCTTGCTTAACTTGGGCCTGAGTGCCTCCTCTAGGGATGACAGGTAATTGTTACATGGCCACCACTCTTTCATTCTGAGCTCATGACAGATACTGATAATTAGCACTTATTACCCCCTGCCCCTGCCCTGACCCTGTGAATCTGAAGGTAGCCTCAGAATTTATAACGTTTGTTCCATCGAGCCACTCCAACTGAACTGAGTTGTCACAAGAGATTTTAGAATTTCATTGCCATTCCTGGTTTACTTTGTGCCAGGCTCCTAGATGGCATAAGATGCAATTCTTGCTGTCCAGAGTTGAATTGGACAACTGGGAAGACAAGATGATGTATATACAAGTTCTAAATGACATACACTAGACAGGCTTTAGCACATGAAAGACTGGTGAGAACTGGCAAAGCCAGGGAACCCTTCCTGGAGGAGACAGGCTCAATTACACTTTGAGGCTGGATCACAATCACACAAATGGCTGTCCTTTAGTGGGTGGCTGGCCCCGTGCCATGGGGCAGTGTGTTAGGAACAGAGTGTGCATTTGTTTTCATCTTTTCTGCAACTCTTGGGCTGAATGGGACTGTATCCATTTATTTTATGGATGATGAAACTGAGGTTTGGAGAGTTTAAGTAACTTGCTGAAGGCCACACAGCTAATAAATGGCAAAGTCAGTTCAAACCCAGAGTTCTAAGTCCATGCCCTTTGTGCTACCCCAGCTCAGGGTAAGCCTTAGACTAAGGCACCAGGCGGGTGTGTAAGCTTCTTCTTGGGGAGTGTGTGTGAGGGGTTTGGTGAGTGGCAGGGGCAGGGGTGGCGTCAGAGTTGGTGTTTCTCTCTATGGGGAGATGAGCAAATATATATCCATAGTGTAGTTCAGTTCCTTGTATCTGGTTTTCCAGAACCTGGAATAGAGATAACATTATTTATCCAGCACACACAGAACATACCAGGCATTATCCAAAGTATTTGATAGTCATTATCTCTTTTAATCCATACCACAACTCCAGGGATATTCTTCCAATTCCCATTTTGCGTTATAAAGGTCAGTCATTCCATCTAGTTTGACTGCAGAGGAAGATTGTGCTGTGCAGATTTGAAGGAGTTTGCGGCACAGTCTTTCAACGTAAGACTTCTGTTGCAATGGACTTTAACTTTTTTCTTCCTGTAGAGTTTTTTTCACGTTGTAATGCTTTTCTTGGCTAAGTATAAAACATTTTAGAAGAAGTTTGGTCCTGGAGTAATTCTGTTCTGGGATGAGTGAGACAAGTGAGGATCTTCCCTTGACTCCATGCGTGCCTTAATGAGAGGGGAAGAGTTAAGTGTGGGTGGTTAGAATTTCATATATATGCTGAATATTTCATGTACCTTTCTTCATTGCCTGCCCTCTCCAGAAGTAGGTAGGAAGCAGACAAGCAAACCTGCAATTTTATGTTCAAACCCACTTACTGAGTCTATTATCTTAAAGTCTAAGGAAATGTTCCAAAATGCAAAGATTTGTGGACAGTTATTTATTGGGGCCTTACTCATGATAGGAAAAAACTGAGAATAACTTAATGTCTGACATGAGGGAAATAGTTAATAATCTATGGGATATTTATATAGTGTATGATTTTTAATGTTATGAGAAAACATTTGTAATAGCCTGTTAGGTTAAAAAGGATGCAAAGTTGTATGAACCTTGTGAACTCACACATGTAGTCCTGTATTGCTGGTAGCGGGAGTGGGGGTTGAATAGCTGCTGCTTCTTCTGCAGATGGATATTGGAGTCAGATGTGAATTTGAATCCTAGCTCTGCCACTAGCCCTGAGTCTCTGGGCCAGATATCCTATCATACTGAACCCCTGTTGTCTTATTTGTAAAATGGGAATAAAATTAGACTAAGCCTTTTAGGGTGCTGTGAGAATGGAATGCAGTAATACTTGTGAAGAGCTAAGCACAATGCCTGCCTGGCAGTAGACACCATGCAGTAAATGATTGTAATTATTATTAGATGCTAGAAAGTATTCCAAAAAGACAGTGGTGGTTTTCTTTGTGTGAAGGGATTAAAGCTTTTTTCTTTGTGTTCTGCATTTTCCAGATTTCCCATAATGAGAATATATTACTTTTATAATCAAGATAAAGGTTATATGAAAAAGCAACACAGGAGCCTGCTTTCAAAAACAAAAAGCTACCTTCTGAAAGAGATGTCTGAGATTCAAGTAAGATGCTGTCAAGACCAGGCACCTGGACTCAGGTTCTGCCTGCCTCGAAGCTTCAATGTCTGCACCTTTAGCCAGGAATAAACAGGAAATAGATGTCTTAGCAGAATATCTCCAGTGGGGTATCCTGGCTTGCTTTTAGCCATGTTCTGTCAATCTCATCTTCAACCAGAACATTTTATAGTTGTGGGACTATGTTAAAATAAGGCTCCAGTAACCATCCTGCCTGGAGACACCTATAAGTTAGGATTTCGTTTAGCAACAGGCACCAGAAACCCTGACAGATACTTTCCTAAATAAGGAAGTGAGTGTATTTGTCTCAAGTAGAAAGAAATCCAAGGTTGGCCGGGGGGCTCAGACTGACATTGAAGAACCAGGTTTCTCTTCTCTTTTCTGTTCTGCCAGCTTTATCAAGGGCTGCTGCCTCCCCTTGGCCTTGCGTGAGCATTCCAGTCACAACAAGAACAAAGCCAGCGTTGCAACACTGGCACACTTGCCTTTATAGTCTTATTGGCCAGCACTGGGTCACATGGCACATCTAACTGCCAGGCAGTCTGGGAACCCGAACTTTCAACTTGCTGGTGGCTGTAGTCAAGGACAGCAAGTTGGAAGGATGTTGACGGAATCAACCTGTACTATCTGATATGTAGCCTCAGTCCCTTACAGTGAGGTTCTGGGTCATGCGTGGATTTATAGTTAGGTGTTGAGCGTGGTTCACCCGGACTAAAACAGTAACACAGCGTACATGTCTAGAGCATTTATCAAAGTCGAGATTGTCACATTGGCAGGGTCTGTTAGATGACATTCGTGTGGGAACTGAGCATAAAGAGGTCAAAGAACTTGCCAAAGGCCATAGTGCAGGTTGACTGGTGGCAGAGTTAGGATTGGAATTCAGTCTTTCTTGCTCCCATGAAGGCAGCCTACTATACTTTCCACTTCATTCCAGTGTCTTCTAAAAGTAGAGATGAATCACCCATCGCTTCTCTTACAATGATTCAAATTTAGAGCTGCATAGCTGCCCCTGGGCACTGAGCATTGTTGGGCTGGGTGCTAGGGCTGGGGACGGGAGTCACCACAGTGAGTCCATGTGATGACACCCGGTGAGGCCACTAGCCAGCGGTGTTTGAGGGACTGTGCTCGTAGGTTCAAGTGTCTTGCCAGGACTTGGCTCTTGGAGTGGGGAGCGGCCAGCTGCTAGCAGCCTGAGTCTACAGACACTTCGATATTAGGATAAAAATTGTACACATTTCCCTTGGCTGTGACTCAGGATATCTTGGATTCATGAACTCACTGGGACTCTGAGTAATTTTGGAGAAGCTAAGATGATAACTTTCTCCCCCTTTCTTATTAGGTGTTGCCGTGATTCACAAGTCCTTGTGACCCAAAATCCCACTGCCAGGAGGTGGAGGAAGGAGCAGGTGCTGCCTGTGACTCTGAACAGCAGGACCTTGGTGACTGGATTCAACTCCCTTAGGAGGGTCTGCTGTCCTCTGATTTGGCAGACTGGTGTTGTTCATCGCAGTGTGGACACCATTACCCACCCCCGCTCCCCTGAGGTGCTCTGGCCTATGCTCTGAGCAATGGGATCCTAACAGCCCCAGGCAGCACCTTTGGGCTTTGTTTTGGTGTTTCTACAGGGACCATACAGACCCTGGAATGTGTGTGTGTGTATAGAACATGGTGTTTCTCTAAGTTGGGGGGTGAGCGTGTGTGACAGTCTACTGGATTTCTTTACTACTGATCCTTTCGCTGTGTTAAAAATCAAATCACAGAGACCTCTCTTCTGGATTTGTCCCATGGGGACCCTGAGACTACTAAAGCTGCTTTCTTCCGAAGGTCCAGTTGGACAGTCTGGGAATGTCCAGAAATAACCAGTGAGGGGGCAGTTCCCTGGCCACACCCACTTATGTACTTTAACTACTGTGACTTTGTCTGCAGAAGAGCTAGAGAATTTTCAAAGCTGCACCGTGTCCTCTGTGTGCTAGAATAAGGGACAAATGGGTTCCCTGCGCTTCTCAGCCCACTGTTTTTCCTTGAGTTCTCCTACAGGAAGCAGATGAGAACTGCTCAGTCTTCAGGTTTAGGCCATTGGTCTTTGATGTCATAGATTCCAGGCCTGGGAGATATTATGTCTCTTCAGCTGGGAAAACTAGCTCTTCAGAGAAGCCTCGGGTAACACTGAAACAAAACAAAACAAAACAAAACAAAAACCAGGAAAAAAACAAAAAACCGAAAACCAAAGTGGTAAGGATTCAGTTCCTGCCTGTAATGGTCTCAGAGAGGGTCCTACTTTTAGGTTTTCCCAGGATAGGACAGTCCCCATTTATACTTAAAATCCGGGTTTAATTATTCACAGCACCCCGTTTTACTCTCTGAAGTGTTCTGGTTTGGAGGATAAATAAGAGGTCACCCTCCTCCAAAGGCAAATATAGATTTGTGCCTGTGTTGGATGGAGTCGTGTGTGATTCAGATGGACGTTGGATGGCTCCAAAGGAATATACCACTAGAGCTGGCCCTTGGCGCTTTGTGACAGTGGTCAAGTCTGTCTAATGTCCTTGTCTTCTTTTTCTTGTGCTTTCCCCCATTCCAGGGTGTGCACCCTCTCCCCAAGCCCCAAGAACCTCACTACTGCTTTCCCTGTGAGGTAGGAGGTGTCAGTGGGCCCTGGGTTTGAGGCCTCCTGAGGTGTGCTTGCGTTTTAAAAAGGGAGCTTGGGAAGAGCTTTGCTAATTCACAGGTAAAAATGATTAATGATAGAGCTTCAAGCATCTTGAGGAGTGAGCATTTGAGGGTGCTTGGAGTAATTTGTCTTTAAAAAACTTTAAAGTTGTGCTGTTCGTAAACTAGCAAATTGCTCATGCTGGAATTTCTGGCATAAGCAGGGGAAGTCTTGTGTCTGGAGAATAGTCTCATACCTTGCAGTCTGGGACACTCCCTACTTTGAGAATCCACCTACAGGAAGCCAAGGAACTTTATCAATCCTGATGTTGGACTTCTGATACGACTGGGCTACTTCCAAGCAGGTGCTGCAGGAGATTGGCATCCCCCAACCCCTGCAGTCAGAAACCCCAAAGTCTTCCCCGCCAGTGGGCCGCTTTGTGTATTTACTGTATATTTATTGTGCCCTAAATGTGCAACTCTCCTAAAGACAAAACTTCTCTTTCTGATGTTAAGCACATGTTTCTTCAACAAGACGCTTGGAGAACAACAAGGTACCCAGAAGTTGTAGAAGCCTTCAGAAGAGGCTAAAATATCCAGCTTTGGGGGACCTTGAAGAAATGTCTCCAAAGGAAGCAAGGCATGTTTTAGTTGAGTACTGTGGTCTCACTATGAAGTGGGGATGACGGTGGCTTCAGAACTCTACCTGGCTGTGGGTTGGAAGCTGATGGAATGAGAAATGTCCTTTCTCCTTCTCTGAGGAAATTTTGAGTCTTGTTTTGGTGTATCTGTGTAATGGGGATGGGGTTGGGGTTGGGATCTGATGTATGCCGCCCACAGAAGCTCTCAATTTCAGATGACAGGTGAATTCCGCGTCCCTCCCCCACCATTGAGAAGCTAGACTTTCGTGCTGGAGAGGCTATTTTTTTATGTGTCATCTTCCAGGGAAGGGTCCCTCCACTGAAAGCTAGTCAGTCATGTTTTCCGTTTTTGGATTTTTGCAATTGGTTTCGCCTCATGTCTCCCTCCCTACAAAGCACTGCCTCTGCTGGGCGTGATGGCAAGGCCGTGTCTGTTTCACCCTCATGTGTCCTTTCTCATGGGGACCAGAACACTGGTACGTCATCACCAAAGCCAATCTGCTCCAGCTGCCCACAGATGCCACCAAAACCTGCTATCTCTTTGTTACCAGGTAGGATTCTCTTTCCCCAGTGGACACAGCAGGCTATTTTCGAGTTTGTGCTGGTCACATGGTAGATGAAGCCTCTTACTGCCCCACTTAGGGTGGCCACGGCTGCTTGTGAATGCAGCTTTGCCAGTGGTGTATCTGTCATCTGACTGAGGTGGTGAAATGGAATTGAGGCCCAAGGTTAGAAGCAGCCGAGACGCCACTTGGATACTGATTTGAACAATGTAGAAGTCAGATTCTGAATTCCAAAGTTATTCTCATAAGTACCCAATGGCATCTCTCCATCTACAAAGTTGCAGTATTATGCAAATGAAAGTGACCTCATTTTCTGCTATGCAATAAGAATACTTAATTCTATTTCCTGACAAGCCAGTTGCAATATCCCCTGAGATGCTTTTTGAGCTGTCTTACTTTGATATCTGTTGTGTAATGTTTGTATATTTCTGAGCCAGATCCTTTCAAAGATTGCCTTTTTATAAAATTGAAGCTGTAGCTTTTAGGCTAAAATTTTAATGTAGATATTTTTATAAGATATTTTTTTCAAGATGTTTGAATCGCTTTTTATTGTCCATGATAATATGTTATGTTCTTTGCATCGTTCACTCTCAAACATAGTTCATGCCTGTAGCTCTCTTCCTTTTGTTTCTCACCCTCCAGAAGCATCTTTTTCAGTAGCACCAGGTAGATGAGCCTTTTTTTTTTTTTTTTAAATACCATATTCAAGGGAGTCTGCTCCATTTTAAAACACAGTCACTGGTGTTTCTTGAATTGCTAGGGACTGATGTTGTGTTCGACTCAGCTCTTGCCCATCTGTATTGATTGTGTGTGTGTTTTTTTTTTGGAGTCTGCTTTCTGTGGGGGTGAGGCTGGGCTGTCTCATGGTGGCTCCCACTGACGGGCACTGAAGCTGGCACCCTGTGGCATGGAGAAGCCTCAGGGAAAGGCCTGCCCCCCAGCACACACTCCCATAGTGTCCTAGGTCCAGCCGACCATTCCTTATTCTCTTCTATCTCCTTGTTCATCTGAAGCTTCCAATAGCTTGAGGCCTTTGCTGCTGGATGATGCCCTTTTTGGGAGCATCTTGTCTCTGACCTTTGGAAGAGGGGTCAGTCCTCATGATCCCCATGTGTTAAGCATGTGCTTTGCAGGTGCTCACACGACACTTACAACTTACTTCCTGAGCTGTGTCTCTACTCCAGGCTCTGGTTTGTGTATTTATCTGCCATTAGCATCATGATTTTTAAAATTAATTATTATTATTATTGTTGGGACAGGTGCCATTTACATTGCCTCCATGCTCCCCACTTGCACCTAGCTGGATCAGGTTGGGAGGATGAGCAAACTCGTATTCCAGTTAGTTGGAGTTTTTAAAGGCTCTGTTTGCCTGGAGAAGCAAGGAGGTTAGAATGTATTTTTTTTTTTTAAGCATTTGCACTATTTAGAGTCCTAGCCCCTCATGTTCAGCTGTGCTGTGTTTCTACTGACCAAACAGGAGAGCCAGCAGCACTTCCAGCGTTTGGGAATGGAAGAGATTACTTCTGTAGTGGATAATTGCAGCCTCATAGCCCCTGTGCAGCCTTCGTCATGGGACTCAGTGACTCATGGATATAGCATCAGCCATGGCAGGAATGCACAGGACTGTGGCATTTGCAGCATCAAATTGCCCTAGTGCCATGTTTGGTTATGAGATTGTAAATTATTCGCTCCCCCGTCCTCCCCTCCCCTCGTTTTCAGTGGCAATAGAGGACCCTTGTGTTTTTTGTTTAATTTGCATATTATGTGTAAAATACTTTCTTTGAAAGAAAAGTGAAGACGCTGAATGTGTATGTCTGTGTGGGTGCTCTGTCCCTGTGGTTGTCATAGCCAGTCAGACTTGATCACTGATACCCCGTACAACATGTTGCATAGGTAAGATCCTCAATCTGGTGTTCTCTGCATGGCTGTTAGGGACTGTATATCTTGTAAAAGAACACTTGTCACATGCTTGATCAGTTACAGCTATAGCTGAAGAAACATTTCCTCAAATGTATTATTTTAACAGGAATCATGTTCTAATTTCCCATCCTTTAATTTTAATAAAAGTTGAACTGTGCAAACTTTTCTCAGTATTTCATTTGTTTAGTCCACTCTCTCTGCTATGTCTCAAACATGAAAAGGACAGATTTATTCCTGTATGTCTTTGGATTAAAAAAATTTTAAGATGTACTGGACAAGATCTGGGTTCCTTGGTTTCCATCACTGGCCCCAGCAGAGTGCCAGGCCCACAAAGACCTTCTTCAATGAGGCCAAGAGAGGACAGTCCCTCCAGGGGGTGTTAGGTGGTGTGGGCAACTGCCAGATAATCACTGGGAACCACGGAGAGTCAGGTTTGGTGGGGAAGACAGCTAGCTCAGCTGGGCATCACCATTTGGGAGAGGAGCCTTGTATGAAGCGGGGGGGCGGTGGATCCCTGGCTCAGCTGTAACTTCTCAAAGCCTCCTGCTCAGAGACCTTAGCTCTCTCTCTAGTTAACAAAGCAGTTCCAGGCCCTTTTGAGATGTCAGTAGCTCTGGCCTGTACCAGGTGACAGATGGACAGCACAGAGGTGTTGGACTTCCCTTCAAGCTGGAGAGACTCAAGGGACGAGTGGGAACCCTTAGCCAGATTCCTCCCCATATTTGGGAAAGTAAATTTTGAGCTCCAAGGGGGCACAGCCTGCTTGACTCACTCTGCACTCCTGGTGCCTGGCACTCAGCTGGCGCTCAGCTGGCACTCAGGAACAGTTGATGGAAGAGCAAAGAAAGGCACGTGGTAGGGCTCGGGTGGCAGTTTCTTTCCTTCCTCCAACTCCTCTCCCCTCTCCTGGGCTGGCCTCTGCCAGAGCCTCTGTTCTCCCAGCTGTCACCACTCACCCTCTGCTCCTGTCGAGCAGTTAGACTGTTCAGAAGAATGAGGTCAGGCCTCTTTGAGCCCCACAGATCCTGAGCAGGTGGGCAGGAATGTGTGCCCCTGGGACAGAGGAGGCCCACAAAGGTGAACCCATTTATCTGGGGGTGTGTTGTGAGCAGTGGAGCACACCTGGACGAAACCTACTAACTCTTGACCCACAATTGAATTTGTGCATCAGCCTGAGAAGAGGGTTCAGGCTGCGGTTGTTTCAATAATCATAGCAGCTGGCATTTATTTTGCATTTGATGTGTGCCAGGCCCTGTGCCGAATGCTTTAATTCCAGTTAATCTCCATAACACCTCATGGAGGCAAATGACCACATGATGCTCTGCCTAATTCACAGGATTACCGGAGTTAATTAACAGACCCTTGAGAAGAGGTGCAGGCCCCCTCCTCCTACTGAAGCTGCTTGCTGAACTGTGCCATCTTCAAATCCCAGAGGCCATACCCTATGAGTGCATTCTGCAGCTAGGAGGTCACCAGCGTCTGGCCCTCAAGGGTGGGCAGGGAAGCAGATCCCAGAGCTAGGCTGGAGACCCCCTCTGCGGTCAACCTGCTCTGGGCCTCAGCTGGTCTTGGAGAGGCCTGGCGAGGGGCTGATGGCTAGTGAGGGCTTTGTCTCAGGGCACACGTATTTCCCCCACTATGCTTCTGGCCTGGTTTCTCCTTACAGGAGAAGTTTCAGAGTAATTTCATATTTGGTGGTTTTTCTACCAACTTATGTTTCTATAGTTTACAAATAGTGTCTTTTGACCCTAATAAGCTATTTTACTTTAATAAAAATATCTTCTGTTCTGTTTGCCTCCTGTGATTTTCACATAGGAATCTGTATTCCCCATTGTCTATCCCTTTCTGCTCAGACAGCTTCTCCTACTGCTCCAGGGTCAGTGCCCATGGGAAGGGGCCCCTGACTGCGATTTTAGACATTGTCAGATGCAGCCCATGTATTTGCATGTCGGGAAACTGCGGCTTGGAGCTGTAGAGAGGCAGCTGGCTCTTGTTCTTAGGTAGTTTTGATGTGGCTTTCTCTAGATCATTTGCAGCTCCAAAGCTGCACACAAGTGCCTGAAGTGAGCCAGGTTTCCCATCAGCCCAGTGGAGGCTCCAGGGCCTGTGCCTGCCTACCTGCCTCTGGGGGGGCTCTGGGGCTGAGGAAAGGCAGTGACTGCAGGCCTGAGGCCCATGACCCTCAGGGGTGGAACAGAGAAGAGGGGTGGCCCCCATCATGGCAGGGTGGTCTCTCTGAGACTCCTGCTCTGTGGCCACTCTAGTTTCAAAGGCTGCTCCAGGCTCCCAGGGTCGCTGGAGGCTGCAACTCTCCTTCGCAGGTGTCGGGGGCGTCTACTGGCCCAGGGTGGAAGGAGGCCTTGTTCTTGGCTGTGTGACCTGCAGCACATCCTTTTCCCTCTCTGGTTCCTTATCTGTCAAATGAAGGAACGTGTGTCCTTATGAGCATTTACTGCACTCGCCAGGCCCTGTTCTTGCTCCTACGTAACCGGCAAGGAGATGGGGTTCAGAGAGCTGAGGGATGAGGGGAACAAGGATTTGAACCCACATCTTCCATGGTAGTAGTTTTTGACTGCTATGCTGCACGTGTTGTTAATCTGTTAGGACCCTGGACCCTGCCAGTGAACATGCATGATGAAAATGTTTTGATGAATCTCCTAATTGTAAGCTAAAGGCCGGAAAGTTTGGCTTTAGACCTCTTTCCTTTCCTCGGTTTTTCTTTCCTTCCCATTCCTAGTTCCCAGCTGCCTCTAGGAAAGACCCCACTGTCCCTCCCAGTGTTGGGAGTCTTTCATTCTCTCTTTTCCGCGTGTTCAACAGTTACTCCCTTAACCAGAATATATCCATTATCTATGTTGCGTGTTGCTGGGAACTTGAGATGCAACTGCTAACAGAACAGGTGGTCCCTGTGGACGTGGAAGTTTGAATTTCTACGGAACATGGTCAGGTAAAGACGCAGGTACAGTCTGGTGCTGTGGGGGCAGGAGTGGGTGAGGAGGGGAAACACATGCCCCTGAGTGAGAGTCACGGGGAACAACAGGAGAGAGGGAGACATGCAGGGACCGGGGGAAAGCGGGTGAGACTCACACAGAGCAAGAGACAGAATGTGAGAGATGGAGACACACGGAAACACAGGGTGGCAGAAGCATAAAAAAGACGACGCACACACACACACGGCCAGGGAAGAAGAGGTACCATCCAAATGGAAACACAGAGGCAGAGACCCAGAGAGAGAGAATGAGAGGGCGAGAGTGTAAGACAGAGCAAGAGTCATTCCTGGCAGAGGACGGGTCAGCATGGCGGTTCAGATGCAAAGCTTTAGAGTCAGCAGACGCTTTAGAGTCAGGAGACTTCAAGTCTGAACTCAAGAAGGGTAATCACGTGGGTTTGAGGAGCCTCTTCCCCTCTCAGAGCCAGTGCCCTGATCTGTAAAATATGGATGATGCACCACGTCTGTGAGCTTGTGGAGATGAACATGAGAAGGCCCTAAAACAGAAGGCAGCCACTTCAGGCCCCAGGAGTCAGGCACGGCCTGGCAGAAGCGGCCTCCAGCATGAGACACTCTGAGTCTCTGGTGGTGGGTGCTGGTGCTGGAGATGTCCTGACTGCGTGTAGGCTCGAGGGACTGGAGTGTGTGTGGACAGAAGGTCTCTGTCCCGGGGTCTTGTCTGGGCCAGGAGATACACCTAGGACCTCTTTTCTTTTTTAAAAAACATTAGATCTTTGATAAGTAGAACCTCATTTCTGAAGGATGCCCCAAGTGGAGCCATCTGGCAGGGCCTGGTTTCACCTGTGGCCACTTAGCTGCTCTCTATTTGGCACAATGTGTTGAAATCCCTTTTTCTTTCCTCCTCCCTTGGAGGGGGTGGAAGGCATGAGTTTCAGGAGCTTACTTCCTGCTTTCAGAGTAGGGCCTCTTCTTGGTTTCGACTCTGTGCACACCAGGGAATGTGGGCTTTGGTAAGCATGTGTGTAAGTGTTGACATGACTAAGGAATCTCCCATGTGGTCTCATCTGATGGACAAGTCCTGTGGGGTAGCCTTAGCAGATATTATTGTGTGCACTGTCTCTGCCTGTTGTATACAATGGTCACTTTCTCAATTTGTGGGTGGCACACGCCAAACACTCCACGTGGTGCCTGTGCATAGTAAGTAGTTTACTGGGGGGAATGAATATTATCGTCTTATTCCCTTATATAGATAAGCTGAAGCTCAAGAGACGTTAAGGAAGTCAATGAAGTTCTCCAGGCTTGGATTCTATCACGCAGGATTGTGTTTGGTTCCAGGTGACAGCAAAATGACTACAGTGGCTTAACCAAAGAGTGGACTACTTTGCTCACATAACCACAGGTCCAGAGGCTGGTTTTCCAGGGCTAGCACAGCAGCTCCCTGGTGCCCAAGTATTGCTGTCTTCCTGTTCTTCCATCCTTAGCATGTTGTGAGATAGATGCTCCATAGGTATTCTGGTATCCCCACAACAGGATGAAAAGGAAGGAGAGGGGAAGGTGGACAGTGCCTGTGACAGGAAAGCAAAACCTTTTCAGAAATCCCTAGTAGAGCACCCTTTACATTCTCACCGCGCTCCAGCTGCAAGTGAGTTGGGGTAGATGAATACTTTTACTTGGGCATGCTGCTGCTCCAAACAAACTCTGAGTTTGCCTTGGGAGAAAGAAGGGGAGAATGAACATTAGCTGGGCAACTACCAATGAGGCCACAGTGGAAAGTCCTTGTAGCCTTATGTCTCCAAATGCCATGTGGCTTCCTTTCCACCACTCAGCTTGGACTTTGCTTTCTTGGGTCCAAAAGTCCAGGTCTTTTTGGTCCATTCTCTAGCATCTGCCCTGTAGGTTATTTTGGCTGGATACTGACTGTATGCAGGGCTTCTTGTCAGTGAGTGCTAAGGATGCTCCCTGTGCACTTGGCATCTATGGAGGGGATGCAGAGTAGGGGCTCAGAATAGGGCTGGGCAAGGAAGGCTTCCTCTCACAATTGCACTCCAGTCTTCTTCCTTGCTCTGTTTGGCATCAACAGTGGATGTCCCTATTGCAGGATAAATGAGAAATCCTAAGCCATGGAGACCTTTAGGAGCCTATTGCTGAGGCTTTAGTGGCGGCTCATTTGTCAGCTGTGGAAGTTTTCCTGAAGCACTGATTGAAAAGACCTGTCAGCTGCAAGATCTATGAACTTTATCTCAAGAATGACCCATCTGTGCAGCACCATTAATCTTTCTGAGCCACAAACTGGAGGGTGGAGGTGGGAGAGATTTGGTGTTGGCCTCTTGGAGGCAATTTTCCCAACTCCCTTGTCCTCTTGCCCTCCAGCACGTCCTCACATTTAATGACAGCCCATCCAGTGGTGTCCTCAGCTGAGCTGAGCTGAAGGAGGTCACAGAAATGATGTGAACAGGCTTGCTGCCAAGGGGCTCTCCCAGCTCTGTGTCCCCCAGGTGTGGGCCTGACGCTAGCCTTGGCACAGAGTAGGGAGGGAGGAATATCTGGGCTGGAGGGGCTTGGGCCTTGCCCTGCATCTCATGAGGAGGATGTGAAGCAGCATGGAGAGGGTGGAGTGAGAACCGGAAGATCTAGTCTCAAAACATCATTTGACGATAGGGCACAATGGTTAAGGGCACGGGCTCTGCATTGGACAGCGTGGATTTGAATCTCTGTCTGTGAATTACTAGTAGTGTGACACTGGTGATAAAAGGCCCTCCCAGGACAAATAGGTCTGCACAGGCAGCGCACTCCAAGGGTGAGGAAGCCCGCACTCTAGGGAAGCTAACAGCCCCCTGCGGGCCTTTCCCTTGTTCTGGACCTCACCTCCACCTGCAAGCAGCAGCCTGGATCTGAGGTGAGAGTGTGCAGGCGAAGGCTGAGGCTTCATAGGGCTTTCCAAATATATTTTCCAGCCACAGATCCATCATTTTAATGTAACCCAGACCTCCTATTTGAATGATTAACTAAGGAACTGTCTGTCCTGATGCCAGCAACTGCTGCAGAGTCCAGATAAGGACGCCCATAAAAACATCTCTAGGCAGCCAGATGAGGCTTTATGCATGTCCTAGAAAGGGTAGTTTGATTTCTAGCAGCTTCTAGCAGAAATTTTCTATCTGGATCTGGGAAACTGCTAGGCACCAGGAGCCTGTGAAAACAGGCGGGCCAGCCCCAGGTGGCTCCGGGAGGCCCATGTGGAGATGGGTGGGGTGAATGAGAGCACCAGGAGCCTGTGAAAACAGGCGGGCCAGCCCCAGGTGGCTCCGGGAGGCCCATGTGGAGATGGGTGGGGTGAATGAGAGCACCAGGAGCCTGTGAACGCAGGCGGGCCAGCCCCAGGTGGCTCCAGGAGGCCCATGTGGAGATGGGTGGGGTGAATGAGAGAATGAGGCTTTGCTGTAATGCCAGCTATACATCACGGGGTGCCAAACTGAGCTCCAGAACTCTGGGGTGGTGTCATGGAGCCCTCCCACTGCCAGCCTGGGGGACTCCTGTCCACGGTGAAGCCCTAGGCGAGAGCTACCCCCTTTCTGAAGCAGACCCTAGCTAGCTGCCGCCTTCTCTGAGCTGCTTCTGTACTTTGCATGTGTCATGCATGCACTGCATATTTTTGAGTGCTTCATGAGTGTCGGGCTCTGTGCCAGCTCTAGAGATAGGATGTAAATGAGAGGATCCCTGTCCTCGTGGGGTTCATGTCATGTTGTGGAACAAAGTCATCAACAGGGAATTACAATATGGTATGGTAAGCATAAGGATTAGGGAGTGAAGGGGCCTGTGGAAGCACTGAGAGAGTCAGGGCAAGTGTCCTGGTGGCAGTGATGACAAACTAAGTTATAATTTTGGATGGATGATGGGTGTCTACCAGGTGAGGGGATAGATGTAGGTGTTAGGGAGGAAGGAGGAAGGAATTCCAAGTGCAGAGGCCTGGTGGCTAGAGAGACGGCCTTTATGGGAAAGCACAAACACTTCAGTGTGGCTGAATCGTAGTGAATGAGGAGAACATGTGGAGAGAGATGCGGCCGGAGAGTGGGCAGGGCCCATGTCACAAAAGGACTTGAAATCATGGTGAGGAGGTGACCCTCTGTCTTGAGGTCAATGAGGGAACATCAAAAGTGTCTAAGATTGGGTATCCGAAGAAACAGACTCTGAGATGCTGAGATTTTCATGCAGAATGTTATTGGTTAGTGCTTTTGGCAATAACACCATGAAGGGGTGAGGGAAGCAGGAGAGGGCAGAGGGTGAAGAAGCTGCAGCAGCGGCCTCAGAAAATCCCATGGGGAGCTCTGGAGTTGGATGGCCTTTCAGTGTTGTTCTGAGTTGACACAAGGGAGACAATCCTTTGTATCTTTGCAAAATTAGTGATTGACACCAAAAGTCCAGGCAGCCAAAGAAAAAATAGGTAAATTAGACTTCATCAAAATTAAAAAATTCAGTGCTTCAAACGATACCATCAATAAAGTAAAAAGGAAACCCACAGAATGGGAGAAAATATTTGCAAATCATATATCTGATAAGGGTGTAGTATCCATAAATATAAATAATTCTTACAATGCAACAGTTAAAAGATAAATAACCCAATTAAAATAGGCAAAGGATTTAATTTCCAAAGAAGATATTCAAATGGCCAATAAGCACATGAAAAGATGCTCAACATCATTAGCCATCAGGAAAATGCAAATGAAAACTACAGTGAGATGGCACTTCACACCGCTTAGGATGGCTGTAATAAAAAAGACAATAACAAATATTGGCAAGGATATGGAGGCATTGTAATCCTCATACATTGCTAGTGGGAAAATAATATGGTGTACCTTCTTTGGAAAATGGACTGGCAGTTCTGCAAAAAGTTAAATGTAGAGTTACCATAGGGCCCAGCAATTCCACTCCTAGGTATATACCCAAGGAAACTGAAAACGTGACCACACAGAAACTTGTATGTGACTTTTCATAGCAGCATTATCTATCATAGCCCCAAAGTGAAAAAAAAGAAAACCCCTACATGTTCATCAGCTGATGAACGGATGAACGAAATGTCATATATTTACAGAGTGGAATATTATTTGGCATGAAAAGGAATGAAGTTGTGATACATGCTGCCATAAGGGGGAACCTTGAAAACATGCTCAGTAAAAGAAGTCAGACACAGGAGGCCACATGGTTCATGCATCCATTTATATGAAAATCCACAACAGGTAAATCCACAGAGAGAGCAAGTAGATTAGAAGTTGCCGGGGGCTGAGGGGAGGGGGATAGGGCGTGGCTGCTAATGGGCTTGGGGTATCTGGGATATCTTTCTGGGGTGATGAAAATGTTCTGGAGATAGTGATGACAGTTGCACAACTTTGTGAATATACCCAAACTCACGGAATTGTAATTTAAAAGGGTGCATTTTTATGGCATGGAAATGACGACTCAAATAAAAAACAGTCAGTGAATGTGCATCCCCCCACCCTCGAACCCCACAGGTCATATAACTGGGTGAGGCAGCTCCCTTTGGCAGAGGAGCTCATCTGTGAGCATTAGCAGATGAACACTGTAAGCAGGCCAGAGGGGTGAGTGCCTTTGGGGATGTGGGTTACACACCACTGCATCCACTGCTTTATGGGTAGAAGTAGCACAGTCAGATTGTCGCTTTAGCATGTGACTCCCATGACAACCCTAAGAGGCAGGCATTATTATCTCCCCTTTAAATGAGTGAATCAAAGCCCCAAGAGGTTAAATAGCTTGCACAGGGGCTTGGCAACTAGTGACGATTTGGACAGGAATGTGAACTCGTGTCTAGCTCAGGTTGGAGGCCATGTTCCTTATGATTCTGAGCAACTTTGTGTTCACTCATTCACAGATTTGTTTCCCCTGAAAGATTAATTGGCATCTACTACAGATGCTGTTCCACTGTGAACGTTCGGCGCTAGTATTCTCCCAAGCCACAGGAAAAAATTAATGGAAGAAACAGCATTTCCTCGTTTTTAATCTTTTTTTGATGCAAATTTTTGCTTAGACTTTGACAACTTGTTTCTACTAAAATCTAGTATCAGAAGGCATCTTATTTGTCAAAAATATTGTAAACTTATCTTCATCAATATTTCAGTTTCCTGTCAGATGTTCCCACACCTAAACACATTCCCTTGACAATCTGGGGAGAGTTATGGATTTCAATCATTGAAGCCAGGGCTGATGGAGATACAATTTCACTGCCCTTTTCCCCAGGCTTCTTCATGAGGCTGCATCACTGTGGCTGATGGAGAATCGAGGATGTTATCCTTGACATGTATGCCACTGACTCACTCCCCTGTCTGACCTGCTCTTTCCAAAGTCCCATATTGGTGCCTTTTGGATACACCCTGGCTAGGGGTAGGGGAGCAGAGGGTGTTGTCAGGGGCATCTGAGATGCTTTTGGTAGATTCTTCTCCATATGAGGGAGGGTGGGAGAAGGTGCATGGGTTGGAGCTGTTTAGCAGGGAGACAGAGTGAGCACCTGGAAAGGCACTTTTCAGATAACAGGACTATGGGGGTGATTTTCAAGATGCCCCCATGTGAGGAAGGAAGGACCCACACATGTTGCTCTGCTTACTTACTGTCGCCTGAAGTTTCATCCTTAGAGCTCAGCCACGGAGGATGTTGATGCTAGTAAAATGAAAGCACCCCTGCTGCCCAGGTTACAGCCTCGGTGGTTATTCCCATCTTGGTGTGAATGCCCAAGCACATTTCCACAGTGGGGGAAGCAAAGGGCACTGAGGACTTGAGTGGTAGCCAAGAGAGCAGGGAGGGGAAAACTGGGGGGCAAAAGAGCAAAGTAGTAAAGAGGGCTCTGGGAGTGCAGTGTCTAGTTATGAGCCTGGCTCTGAGTGTGACCCTGGGCACAGTCTCTCTGAGTTTGCTACCTCATCTTTGAAGTGGAGGTAATAATAGTTCTTACCTTGTTGGGTTGTTGGAAGGATTAAATGAGATAATACATATTTGGCAGGCATACATGAAAATATAGTCATATGAGCAGAGAAAAATGCAGTCTCTAATAGTGTTCTAATTTGTCTCACAAGTTTCCCACTTACTGGCTTGTGGGAAGGGAAACTTTTCAATTTTTGTCTAATCTGGTAAACGTAGACTTGGTTCTTGCCTAGTCAGGGCTCAGTTGCAGAGAGAGAGACATATAGCAGGATATTTAGTGGCTTATGAAGTTGTTGGAGAGGTAAAGAAACACACTTGTAGGCTGCCATGGCTCTCAAAGCTATACTGCTGAATTAGGGTGCCAGGGGTGTGCCGCCTCTGCCCCAGGCAGGAACCTGCAGAACTAGAAACAGCTCCTGTCCCCACCTTTGCCACAGTCTACACTAGGAACATGGGTACTCCACAGATCCTCAGTGCCCACTCTCTGTTTCGCTTCCATGCATCTGAGTAGCAGAAGCTAAACTGCATTCAGAAACCCTCGCTGCAAATGAGTCTGGAAATGTGGTTTTTAGCTTTCTAGCCTCTTGGTAATAGGAGCGGGGTAGAAAGCCTGTGGAACTATCAGTCCTCATTGTTTGCTACTTTCCTCCCATGTGGCTGCTCAACATCTGCACACACCCTTCTTCCCATGCGCCTAAACAACCATGGCGAGAACTGGCTCCTTCCTAGCCTGGTACAGCTATCCTCTGTGAAAATTAAAACGCGCTTACCCTTCTTCCACAAAGGGAAAGCTTCAAATGTCATCAGTCACTGCATCTGTAGGTGGCATTATCCCTCCTCTAGTTTAGTGACAATTCTGCCTTAATATCATATAACATGAAGTCTAAATATGAAATTAACCATAGTATATGCTATGCAAAGTAGAAAAAAGGAGAGAAAGAGGGGAATTGAGGTCTGTGTGTATGTATATTGTATAACATGCATATATACTCACATATCTGTTGGTTTTTGTGGTATAACAAAGTGCTCCGAAACTTACTGGCTTGAAGCAATCACTGATTATTTCTCACCATTCTGAGGATTGGCTGGGCAGTTCTCTTGGTCTGATGTGGCTCGGTTGATCTCTGCTGGGCTTGCTCATGCATCTGTCATCAGCCAGCACATCAGCTAATGGCTGGACGATGTAGGATCACTCAAATATCTGGTGGTTGGCAGGTTATTGGAGAGGGCATCTCATCTCCCAGCAGGTTAGCTCAGGCTTTTTCACATGGCAGTCTTGGGGTCAAGCTCCAATGTGGAAACACTTTTAGAGCCTTTGTTTATGTTGCATTTGCTACTGTCCCATTGGCCGAATCAAGCCACACGGCCAGCCCAGACTCAAGGTATGGAGAAAGACTCCATCTTTCATTGGGAGGTAAAGAATTAATGGACATCTTAACCATCTCCCATAATATGTTTATACAAGACAGACCATATGTGGGGCCATCAAATAAGTCTCAATAAATTTTAAAAAGCTGAAGTCATACAGAATACTTTCTCTGACCACAATGGAATTAAACTGGAAATCAATAGCAATAGTATATCTAAAAAAAAAAAAAAAAGAAAAAAAAAGAAACCCAAATATTTGGAAATTAAACCAAAGTCCTCATCAAGGTTTGGGGAGGTTGATAGGGACCTGTTTTCACTTTTCCTTATCCCCATCTGGTCTTAATTTTTTCACAAGGATGGCAAAGAGTTAGGAAATTTGTCAGATAATGGTTCTTTATTCTCTCAGGCACAAACTGTTGCCACATTTGCTGATGAAAAAAGTTTTTTTCGCTTGAACTTGGGAGGCAGAGGTTGTGGTGAGCTGAGATTGCACCACTGCACTCCATCCTGGGCAACAGAGTGAGACTCTGTCTCAAAAAAAAAAAAAAGTTTTTTTTTCTAAGGACTGCCTTGATCAAAGTGGCTATTTGTTAAGATGGCTTTCATCATATTCCAATTGTTCAAACTCTGTTTTCCATCTTCTGCTGATTGGCTCTAAGCATTGGGCCATCCTCCTCCTGACCTCAGTGCTCTCCTCAGGCCACCCTCTTTGCTGTCGCAACTGTTTAGTAGAATGTGGTTATTATTACTGGTTTTCCTAAGTGTCTGGAGAACTGGCACAGACTCTACTGATATAAAAAACATATCAAGAAGCCTCTGGTATCCTATTCTGAGCCTAAGGCACACATCACTCACTAATCGACGATGACACTGGCTTACTGACCCCTGCAAGACAAGGCACCAGGCCGCCCCTGCCAGTCAGTTGGAGTTGGCACCAGGGATGAAACTGATTTGCCCTTTCAGTTTTAAGCACTTGCCCTTGGGTTTTTCTGTCTGGTGCAAATATGATATATTGTGCTGATGTTCCAGATGTGGAGGCTGAGGTTTGAAATGTTGTATACTAGGAATACGCTACACCTGTTCTAAGTGCATGAAATTGACTACATGCAACAGTGAAACAAGTTATGACTCTTTCCTCCAACCCTGGTCCCTGTAACAGTGTAAAATTTGCAATTTTTTTTCAAGTTGGAAATTAAAAAAAAATACCCTGTGTAGTGTTATGTGAGCAGACCTAACATCAAGCCATCTGTGCCCTCCCTCGAGCCGTCTTCCCCCTTTATTTCCGGATCTTAGGGACATCCTAGAAGCTTTTTTGTCTTCCTGTAAAGAGGATCTCAAAGATTTTAATAGTCAGTTCTGCCCTGCAACATGGGAAAATACCTTACTTGCACACCAGAGGCCCCTGTTTGATTTAGAAGTACAAATAGTTTAACAGCTACCAGCTCTTGAATTTCTTCTGTGTGCCAGGCACTCCCCTGAATAATTTATCTGCACCAGCTCACTTACTCCTCGTAACAGTCCCGAGCACCTGGTATTAGCATCCCCATAGTGCTCATGATGAAATGGCTCAGAATGGTCAAGTAACTTGTCCAAAATTGCATGCTAGTAAAAAATGGAGTTAGGATTGGAATCCAGGTCTGTCTGGCATCAGAACCTTGATTAGTCCTCTCCTTGGTCTCTCCCTCAGGGGATGTGATGCTCTTTGTTTTGGGGCTTATATGCTCCTCTGCCTTTTTTCCTGCTTTCTCCCTATGTTTTACTTGCACTAAATCAGATGCTTTTCAATCTCAATCCCAATCTCTCTTTCGCACCCTCCACGCCCCCCACCTGCCGCCTGCCTCTGCTAGTCTGCAAATGTTAGGCATCCCTCAGGTAGGGACAACGTCTTTCATCCCAGGCACCCAGCTTAAAACGCAGGAGTCCTGGAGCAAGGAGATTTGCCTGAGAAGTAAGCAAATGTCCCTTCTGGAGAGCAAAATTTGAAAGAGGCAGGGAGCTCGGCAGAGCAGGGGAGGAATGGGCACGGGAGAGCTGGGAGCAACAAAGTCAAGTTGCACTGACCTCACCAGCTTCGGGCCTTAGACTGAGAGATTTATTCATTGTTTACTCACTGGACTCGGGTGTCCCTTGATGACTAAGACTTGCCTCTAGCAGTCACATGTAGAGTGGGGAGAAGGTCAGGTACACACGGAAGCCTGCAGCTGCTGAAGAGTGAGAGGCGGGCATGTGAGGAAAGAGGCTTCTCTCTGGGGCTGCGTCCTTTGGGTGCCGGGTCATACTGAAGCTTCAGGCCATGCTCTGCATCTTTTCTCACTGCTCTCTGTTTGGCTAGTTGCAAAGACCAACACCCCCTTCCTCTATCCCTTTTGAGGCTCAGATCAATTATTAAATATCAGGAGGTAAGTGCTACTCACTGCCTGGTAAGAAGCTGCCCATCACAACCCAAATCCTGTAAGCCAGGGAGTCTGTGTACCTGACTTTTGGTTTAGAACCCACACCGAGCATTCCTGTGTGTTTTCTCCATCTGCAGTGTCTTACAATTCATGCAAACATTTTACCTGAGGGTCTGGCCCTCAGGTGTCAATAGCTGTACTTTGGTTTCAACTGCTTGGGATGAAGAGGCATCACCTCATGCTGCTCAATCACTATGATGTGTCCCTGTGTTTTAGATCAGACTATCTCAGACATATCCTTAACTATAAAGAAAAAATATCTCCAGCCTTTTCACATGTTGTGCTGGGACAGAAATGTAATTTTCTTTGGAAGAACCTTGGTGATGATTTGCCCAAATCCCTGGCCTGGTAGAAGTTGGTTCTGGAGGAACCCTGTCAGCTGTCTCTCTCCTTCCCCTGCAAGTTCCATCTCCTGCCTTTTCCCGCCTTCAGCCTTCCGGGATCCAACACACATGGATTTGCCTCTGGGTCTATTCTATGCACAGACACCAAACCAAATGGGAAAGCTTCATCCCACCTAACTGGGCCTTACTGGAGAAGAGAAAGAAGTGCTGCAGTTTCTCGTGATCCTGGTGGTCTGATTTCCTTGAGGCCCCTGAGAGAGGTTGGTTTTGACTTCTTAGGTGTTGACCAGGCTTTTTCTGTTAGTGTTAGACCTTGAGACTTAGTATTAGCACATAATATTAGACCTGGGCCCGGGAGCAAATTGCAGTGTTTTTTTTTTTTTTTTTTTTTTTTGCCTGCTTGCTTGGCATGTAATAATATTAGACCTGGACCCATGTGTTCCATCCCGTTGGAGCATGCTGACTATGGGACTGGCAGCAGGGGCGTCTGCCTCACTATCTCTGCCTCTCATACAAACCCTGTGCTGACAATTCCACATTGTTTTTGTAGAAGCGCTGCCTCAAAATGGTAGGAGAGAGGCAGAGTGCTCCCAAAGTCTCAGCATAATTTGGTTTTATTACAAGGGTTTTCATTTTGATGGCAACATTATTCTTTTCACGGAAGAAATTATCTTCAAATTATTTAATCTCACTCTTTTTTCTCTGGGGATACTTTGGGGTATATTGCTGCAGTCTTTATAGATTGCTGGAAAGTAGCTAGCCTGTCTATCTTTTTAATCATTATCACGGGCCCACATTTGGAGGGGAATAAAGTCTTGTTACCACAGAGACATTTGGTCCCTGAAATAATCCTGAAATATCTGTGCTTTCCAGAGTGGAAGCATTTAGGATCTTTTATTTCTCCAAAGGAAAATATTATCAAGCTAGGAAGAGCTGAAGATTTCGGTCAAGGAAGGTTAGGAAAGAGATTGACTCCACCATCTTTCTGGGGTAACGTGTTACTGTGAGATGCAGATCCTGGGCAGAATATTCATTTTAATTTTGCTGTGGCCTAGGAAGCTTTACAAAATCATAATAGTAGTTGTTGATAATAGTAAATCAGCCAGATAAGCTGGGATCTGGAGAAGAAGACCCCTTAGGGGTAAGTGGTAGGGCTCAATCTGATGAAATCAGGACAGGTGGCACCATGGTCCCCAGCTTCCAGCCCGGAAGCAGCCCTGGAAGGGAATACAAGGTGAGCGAGGGTTCCAAGTGAGGCTGAGGCCAAGGCTGCTTGAGTCTCATTGGCTTCTTGAGCCAGCATCAGGAGCTGAGCAATCCCAGACTTTTGTGCCCTCCTGGAGGGTAGGCACTTTGTGGAAACCTGTGCCTCGTGGTCAGGTGAGTATTAGGTGGTCTGAGGAAAGATCTGGGGACTGCTGCTGTGGATTAATCAGGGGGAATCCTAGGAGAGTGGACCAGGGCACCCTACAGACCCATAGAGACAGGAACACAAGGCATAGGTGGCCACTCCAGTTAGCTGCCCTCAAAGTAGCTCTCAAATTCCTGGGTTTGGAATGCCCTTCCCAGACACATTCGTTTACCTGGCTTAGGCAGCCCCACTTCCTGGCAGCCTCTGCTTTTGACCCTCCTTCCCTAGCAAGGTTGATTGCTACCTCCTTTGTGTCCCTAAGGGACCTTGTGCCGACCCTTGGTGAGGTACCTCTACCCTCAAATGCAATCATCTGTTCATGATGGCATGCTTGTCTGTCCCTAGAAGACTGTGAGATCTTTGAGGACAGAGCCTAGCATAGTTTCTGGCCCAAGATATGGACTTCATAAATGAATGACAAAGTGCTCACTGGCACGCTCCATATAGAAAGACACAGAGGGTGTGAAACAATGGTGTATGCGCTGGATCAGGGCTTGATTCCTGGAGCAGTCCTCACTGACTGTGTAGCCTTGAGTAAGCCACTTCACCTTTCTGAGACTCTATTTCCACGTCTGTTGCATAGAAAGGGTGATCCTGAAGGCCTGAGGCTCCCATACTGGTCAGGTGGAGGGATGGTGCTTAGCCCCATCCTGCGTATGGATGTGGGTACAGCTGCCCCCAGAAAGGCCTCCTGGCAGAGCTGACATGGTCAACTTCGTTCTCCCAGATGGATGGACCATCTTCCAGGGTGGAAGGTGTGATGCCGGCTGACACAGCCTGCCGGGTGCCAGGCTTTACATGCATCATCTCCTCCATTCCTTGCAACAGCCTCACGCAGTGATTTCCACATCACAGATGGGAAAACTCAGACTCAGAAACAGGAAGTGCTTTTCTCAAGATTCTTAAGGCTGTAATCTGACTCCAGATTACATGGTGCTCCACTGCCTTTCTGTGCCTTAGAAGAACCTGGGGATCAGTGAGACTTGAAGTGGAGGGTAATGAAGTCTGCCCTAGAGACAGGTGGAGAGGGGAAGGGAGAGCCGTCACCGTTAGTCCTGGATTCGGGGTTCTCAGGGTCTTCCCCTTCTGAGAGCTGTACTCCAATGGCCTCAGGGGCCCAGGACCTGAACCCTTGACCTTTAGCTCTGCAGCTGTTTCTCTCTGTTTTACAGCCCAGCAGGCAAGAGGAGGCTTGCTGTCTGCCAGGGACAGAAGTAAGAACCATCATTCTCATTCTCATTGCTGAAGAGGGAACTGTCAGCCCTTCCCTCATCCCTCCACCCCCCTCAGCTGACTTAGCCAACAGTATCTGAGAGATGGCCCAGGGGGCCCAGTAGGAGGCTTAGCAAAGTGGCTAGAATGTGGCTCAGAAGTCAGACAGACCTGGGGCTCGAGTCCTAACTGAGTCACTCATGAGTTGCTTCACCTTTCTGAGTCTCAGATCCTTCATCTGGTGTACAAGGCTTATTTGAAATGTTGCTCTGGCTTTCAATAGCTGCTCAATAAATTATAGTTGTTATCATCATTAGTAGGCCTGGGGTGGATGTGGGGGTGAGAGAACCGGGGGCTGCTCTGTGAAGCATGAGTGGAGGTGCGCTTATGGAGGGCTCGGGGCTGCCATGAGGGCTTAGCCTCAGCTGTTGGCTCCATCGGGCATGGCACCTTCTGTAGGTAGAGTTATTGCTGCCTTTTCTTTTCTGAACTCAAGCATTTGATAAGGGCAAATGTGTTTGTGGATCCTGCCTAGAAAAGTTGATTTGAGAGGAGATAAAGGATGGCACTTAGAAATGACTGGATATATATTTCTGACAGTATCAGGATTTTTATTTAATTAGAAAACATTTATTTCCCACTTATAAGTGAGAACATATGGTATTTGGTTTTTTGCTTCTGCATTAGTTCACTTAGGATAATGGTTTCCAGTTGTGTCCATGTTGCTGCAAAGGACGGGATTTCATTCTTATGGCCGCATAGTATTCCATGGTGTATATATAACATATTTTCTTTATCCAATCCACCACTGACGGGCACCTGGGTTGATTTCACATCTCCCTAAAGATGGGAACAATAGACACTGGGGAATATAAGAGAGGGGGTTGGGGACAAGGGTGGAAAAACTACTCACTGGATTCTATGCTCACTGCCTGGGTGATGGGTTCATTCATATTCCAAACCTCAGCATCGTGCATTTGTAACAAACCTGCTTATGAACCCCCTGATTCTAAACAAAGTTAAAGAACAAACAAAAAAAAAAAAAAAAAAAAAAAAAAGAAAAAAGAGAGAAAGAAAGTATTTATTTGGGATTTGGGCTGGGTTTGGGCTGGATTTCCCTGCCTCTTGATATCTTGTTTCTCCCTTTTGTGAAGCACTTTGATGACATACATCTTTTCCCATCCACCAAGGGAGGGAGGTTTGTTTTCACCTGTTTTCCTCTCAGGGGTGCACCTCCTTCCCCTGCCCCAGGGAGCTCTGGTTGGGGACAGCCACTTAGCTGTCAGTGGGGAAGGGGCCCACATCGGGGAGAGAGCTGGGGAAGCAGCCACCCAGAGCTGCCCTTGGCTTTTTCCAGTATAGGGGAGTGGTGTTTGGAGAGGCTGAGGCCTCAGGAACGTCATTCCTAGAACTCAATGTTGGGCCGTTGCCCCCAGAGCTATGCAAGGTCTAGATGAGAAGGTGTTGGGCTCCAGCTCTTCTCTGTCCTATTTGCTACTCCCCCTCCCCAATCCCCACCAAAAATGTCACCAGACTTTTTTGCATAGCTCACCACCACCTCAATCTACCATCCTCTCCAGGCCAGCCTCCACTCCTACCTGGATGAAAGCATTAGCCTCATAACTCGTCTCTCTGCATCCAGCTTCCCACAGCCCTCATCCATCCTCTGCACAACAGCCAGTGTGACCTTTCCAAAATGGAAAACTGCTCCTGTCTCTTGCCAGCTTAGTGACTTGCCATGGTACCTGACACATTAAAAAAAAACCACTCCAAACACAGCCCCCAGAGCTCTTTGTGCTCAGGTCCTGTGTCTCTTAGGCCCATCTCCTCCTACCCACCTTGCAACAACCTTCCATCTGCCACCCCAGCCTTCCTCCAGCACTCAGACCTCAGGGCTTTGCCTATGCTCTTCCTCTGCCCTGTGATGTTTTCTCACCCCCACTCTCCCTTGGCTCCATGAACTCCTACTCACCTTTCATGTTTCTGCTTAAATGCCTTAAGTTAGGCCTTGCATGACCCCATCAAACTAAATCAGATTTCTTCATCAAATACTCTCACAATTTGCTTTTCCTTCATGGCATCCATCACAGTCATTAATGACATATATTTTGAAGTTGCTTTATGCAGGGTCTCTCCCCAACAGACTGTGGGCTCCGGGAGAATGTCTTGCATAGAGACTGGTGCACAGTAGGTGCTCAAGATTGTTTACTGAGTGAATGAATGGAAGTTTCTCTTTTTTCTCTACATTGAGCCTACCTGTTAGGACTTTCTCTGGAGATGATTCCCTTGTATGTTTTGAACCTTGTGAATTTTGACTGTACAGTAAATTGATGCTCAGGAAAGAAGACGCTCACGTTGACTACTACCCACCCCACGTCCCTATTCATTTCTGATCCTCGGCAAGGGTCGTGCTACTTTTCCCGGTGTTGTGTGCAGGCCTCCCTGCTTTTCTTGCAGCATGGTCACAAGCATGTGTGAATATCCTCCCGGAGCTCAATGTGATCCGCCATTCTTCCATTGAAGAGTTTCCTGTCCTTCTGCCATATGGACACACGGGCTTTTCATCACGCCTTTGGTGAGCACCAGGCACAGTGCCAGGCCCTGGAGGGAGTCGTTACAAGTGTAAGCTATCAGGTCAGAAAAGCCTGGATATGACTCCTGAATCCATCACTTACTAGTGGTGTGAGATTAGGCCAGTTAAAACCTCTCATCCTCAGTTTTCTCATCTGTAAAACAGGGATAATAATAGTGCTTAAAGCATGGCATTGTGGAGAGGACTGAAAGAGGCAGGCCATGGAAAGCACTCAGGACAGCGCTTGGCACATGGTAAGGTGCACAGATGGTAGCTGCTGCTGCTGTTATTAATGTCAGAAAAGGGAAATTAACATTGGTCAGGCCGACACTTCCATAAATCCTCTCCACAGTGTGACTTGGTCTCTGGTACTGTGGGTTCCTGCTGGGAGGAGTGGAGGGCCGAGGCAGGTGGGCTGTGGAGAGGCACACAGAAATCTGGTGGCCCTGTGGGGCTCTCAGGAAGTTTGTTCTGGTTGTGTGTATGGGGGCCTCCCACTCAGCATATGGGGCTGCTTGGCTGGGAGCCGCATTTCCATGGGAATCCACGGGCTAGTGGGTCTGAGCTGTGTGCTGAGATCTGTGGGATATTTTATTTGGAGAGAGACAGAAGAAACTTCCATTAGGTTTCTTGCTTCTCAGAAGACACCTCTCCTTGGTCTCCAAGGGCTTCAGACAGGGGGTTGGCCCCACACAACAGCGAGTGAGCTGGTAGGGGTGGCATAAAGGTGAACATGGGTCCCCTCCACTGTGCGGTGGAGGCAGCTTCTTTCCATTTCTTGAAATCACAGATTCCTAGAGGTAAATGGGAAGTGAGGGATCATTAAGTTCAATCCTACAATTTCATACATGAAGAAACTGAAACCCAAGCGAGCCATTCTGCTTCGCTGTGACTCAGTTTCCTGATCTGTAGACTAGGGACATGAACATCTCTTTTGCAGACTGGTGTGAGGATTTGATGTATGCAGTCCTTGGCTTGCAGCAGATGCCCAGGCAATTTCACTTCCTTCCTCTGTGCATGCCACTCCCACATTCTGCTAGGTTTCTCTTACCAAATGGAGGTGACAGGTAGATTTCTGTAGGGATTTCCAATATAATTTATTTTTATTATTTTTTATTTTATTTTATTTTTTGAGATGGAGTCTCGCTCTGTCACCCAGGCTGGAGTGCAGTGGGGCAATATTGGCTCAGTGTAGGCCTTGCTTCCCGGGTTCAAGCGATTCTCTTGCCTCAGCCTCCTGAGTAGCTGGGACCACAGGCACACGCCACCACGCCTGGCTAATTTTTGTATCAATATCATTTTCATAAGTGCATAATGGACAGCTTTAGCCCTGGAACCACAAAACCTAAATTTGAATCCTTGCCTTGGTACTATTGGGGAAAAATATCCTCAAATTGGACAAATCGCAGGACTTCTTGGGAACTTGGCTTCCACATCTAACTGGAGAACATCGGCTCCCTTCCCTCACAGGGCTGGTACAGAGCTTGGGTAAAATCATGTACATTAAAGGGCCTGCAATATCTAAAATGCCCAGAAAGTGGAAGGCACCATCCTTTCTGCTTATCTGTGTTGTCTCTTCCATGCCCTAACATGGATTTTTCCGCGAGAGGAACGAGGTCTTCAGGATTGAGCTGTGCGTGGGAGTATGAGTTGGAGTTTGATCTGGTTCTTTGAGTGAGTCTACAAGTATGTACAGGTCATGAGCCGGTCTAATTGATTCCCACCTGCAAGTTATCTTCCCCTTTCTTTTCCCTTTTTCCTAATTTGTATGAAAGCTGGCCCTTCTGTCCTGTATGTTGCTTCTGGTGGTGATCTATATAACCAAGAGTGAGCAGCTGCTGAACTGGCTGGAAATAATCCCAGACTTACTGGATGAGAGCATTACAATCTGATCCTAATTCACAAGACTAAGGGTTGAATTCCATTACAGAGGAGTCAAATCTCTGGCTTATTTACAGGAAAAAGGGGCAATTTAATCTGATGCATGTAATGAGGTTTTTTTTTTGAAAACAGCAATGGTAATTGTATCTTTCTCATGTATAGTTAATTGCATCTTTTAATATTTTCCCTCTAATGACATTTATTCTTTTATCTTCCAGGCATCCTTAGTAAATTCATGTCTTTTTTCTCATTAATATGTGTATTAATCCTCAAACATTTATTGTGCTTCATCAGTAAGGTCAGAGGATGAACAGAAATTTGGATTTTGAGCAATTAAAGCTACAGCCAGGTCAGATCACAAAATATAGGATTTCAGTCTGCTGATGGCTTCATTGCCCAGCATTGGTTCTGGGGATCAAGAAGCTGGGAGTGAAGAACAATTCAAGGTCAGTTTTCTTCCTGACTGTTGGGGCATTTTCAGCTCACTGCCTGGGGCACTGGGGATATCTGAGGTGCGATCTTGCTGGCTTCGATACACATGTATCCCAGGAAGCATGTTCCTGAGAGAACTAGTCTCAGTCTCTATAACAAGTTAGGGTTTAGGATTCAAAAGCAATTATTTTAGAATCTTGTTCTCTTGCCAAGTCTTCTTGAAGCTCTAATACCTAGTTTCTTCATAGGTAAGATGGAAATTAATAACATTAGTAATAATAATGAGAATTCTCATTTATTGAATACTATGAGCCAGACTAGGCATTTCACATAAATTACCTCATTTGATCCTCATATGAACCCAAAAAGAGAGGTGCTAATTGTGTTCCTTTTTTAATAGATGAGAGAATTTGGGCACAGAGAAGGTAATCAATTAGCTTACTCAAGGACACATGGACAGTGAGAGGCAGGTCTGGAGTGATCATCCGGTAATGAATAAGCCCTGAATTGGGAATGGAGACTTGGATTTCAGCCTCGATTATCTCCTTCTAATTCTGTGACTGTGGAAGTCACCCAACTTCTCTGGGTTTCAGGGTTTGTTTTGGGGTTGTTTTTGTTGTTGTTTGCTTGTAAATGGAAAACATGCTTGGAAAAAATGGACTTAAGCACTATTTTAGCTCTGACATTCTGGAATACTGAGAAATTCTGCTGAGAATAAAAAGGGCCACTAAAGCGAACTGAATAGAATTCTCTCCCATGCAGAACACTCCAGATGGCCTTGATTTCTAGTGGTGACACCTCTATGCCAGTGCCTGTGATTACTTTGCAGCAAAGTTCCTACCAGGCTCCGAGCAGTTCTCAGCCATCTCATACTCCAAGCCCCTTGAACATTGCCCTCAATTTCGCAGTTTCTCCTCATGTGCCCTGAAGCCCAGGCTGCACGTAAACAACCAGTCCAAGAAGAATAATTCTGCTTCTTGGGATTGAGGAGTGTATTCATTTTCTGTAATTCTTTGTAGCAGAGTGAGCATACATTATAGAGTTCAAGTGTTTTGAAAATAAGCTGTGAAGAATTGTTATCTGCCGAAAGAACTGGCAGTTTGTCAACGTTCAGCAGCTGCAGGGCTGAGTGACTCTGGGCAGTGTATGCTGTCAGTGCTGACCCCAGGGAAGTATGAGCAGAGGAGGAGGGGACAAGGAAGGGAGTTCTCCTCAATCTCTCAAAGAGAAAAACAATTTAGCTGTTGGAGGTGTGAGAGGACTTTTACAAGAGCCTGAAAGAAGCTATGTCAATTGTGACACATAAGTCCTAATTTGCAGCAAGATATAAAAGTAAAATTATAAAAACGCTGGTACAACTCAATCTTATCATCTTGACCTACCTGCTGTTCTCATCCAGCCCTAAGAACTCATTTGCTTGTATCAACACTAACAAATCTCAGTATCCTTGATAAACTTTTTACTTTCCTTCAGCAATTTTGTAGTTCATATTTCAGTTATGTTGAAAAATAAAACAGAAGCCTTCTTTTTCGTTTTGCTAATTGATCTTTCAGTGGTCTCTGCTTTTGAAATAGCCTGTTTTTTCCTCTCTCTCTCTTTCTCCTCCTCCACCTTTTCCTGCTTTCCTTCTCTCCCGCCACTGCCTTTCTTTTATATATATTTAGAATTCTTGGAAGAGGTTGCTCAGTTATCATTGATCTCTCAGGTTAGGAGTGGTTGGCAAGCAGGACCAGAACCATGGACAGTACCACACACACGCTTGCTTCTCCAGATGCACCATTCTGTTTAATTAAAACGCATTTAATGGCATCACCTTAGGGCAAGACTGAAACCTGTAGAAAAAGTTTATATACTCATTTAGAAGCTACAGAACTGAAAGTGGACTAATATGTCTCTTGTTGTTCTAGGAAAGAAAATGTTTTATTCCTAGGAGCCTAACAACTCCAGACAAAATTTGTGTCAGAAAGTTGCTAGTTGTTAGCAAGGAATGAGGATCCTGTGACAGCTGGTAAGATTAAGAAGGAAGAAAAAGCCAGAGTTGACTTTGATTGGAAGTTTTGGGACCAGATTTGGGGCTGTGTATTCCTCAGTGGAGACTAGTGAGGGGTTTGCCTAGGGGTCTTGGTCAGCTTGCCTGAGATGGAGACATCTGGACAGTTATAGGAGTTATGGATGAGAAACTGGGGTACGTTTTGTTCTCACAGGAATAGAGTATCAAATGACATGCAAATGACATGCAAATTGGCTGCCACTATTTTGCTGCCATTAGCTAATGTAGTTTAAAGGATGTCACAGAGCTAGGAGAGTAATAATCTAAGTATCAGGAACATCACCTAGAATAAGGGATAATTCAATAGGGTAGAGCACATTTTCCCAAATAGCCACGATTAGGGGAGGCCCTCTGTTGAGGAATGAAGGTTGAGATCCTTTGCTGCTCAGAGGATCTGGTCCTGGAATTAATAGTAATGTAGAAAGGGACAGAGATCTTATGAGGTTCATGTAACATTAGAGATTCAGAAGTATTTAAATATTATTTTATTTATTTTGTGGCGTGTGATACATGCAATTACATAATATAAAACTTAAAATGTGCAAAAGATGTTGTGATGTTTTTATTGTCATGCAGGAACATTTAATTTTGGCTATTTGAATTTGTTAAATTTGTTCTTTTATATCTTGCTTTTGTGTCATTTTAAAAAACCTTTGACTTTAAGATGATAAAAGTCAAAAAATTATAAAAATATATATTGCCATATACTTTGTCTAGCACTTTTATGGTTTTATATTTTTAAATGTTATTATGAAAAATTTCAAGTAGCTCTCTCTTTCCTGTTTGCAGCCATCTACTTCTCCTAACCAGAGGTAACTGTAGTTATAAATTTTTCATGAATCCTAATATACTATGCACATAAAAGTGTACACCTACCATATTTCTCCCTCTTTGTACACAAGTAATAGCCTACTGTATACCCTTTCTTTTTCAATTAACATAATGCAACTTTCTTTTTCAATTAACAAAATGTCTTAGAGGTAATTTTATATCAGTACACATCAAGTTGCCCCATTCTTTACAGATTTCGAAGACTTTTAGGATATGTGATTCTATTCAAGCTTTGTACCAGCCCTGTTCCATAAGTAGACAGACATTTCTGTGTTACAGATGAAGAAAACTGATTTACTAAGAAGTTCTGTGACTTGCCCAATTCTTATTTTCTCCAATAGTGATGGGCAGGATGCAGACTCAGGTCCTGTGGTTCCAGTGCTAAAGCTCTTCTTTCACTACACACAAACATTGTAGTAAGTATTCCTCTAAAAAGCTCCCTGTCAACTTCTTCTAGTAGAATTGAATTATCCAGTTTTCATTTGTCTTTATTTTATCCATATCTAGATTGGTAGCAATTTTATTTCAGTATATTTTACATATAATTCTACCATGCTCAGGCTTCCCTTGTTGCTAAGTCAGCTGTCTGTTGAACTCATTCCCCTTTGTCGTATTTCTCTGAGTGTTTTTATGTTTTTTTCCCTTTATCTTTGGTGTTCTGTGCTTTCACTATATCACATTTTAAGATATGTGTGTGTGTGTGTGTGTGTTAAATCGTATTCTTCTTGGGATTTGTTGGGCTTCCTGAATCTGTGGATTGGTGTCTTTTATGTGTTCTGGAAAATCCTCTCCAAACTTTGCCTCTGACTCATTTTCTCTTCTTTCCTACTTTTGGAACTCTGGTTAAACATGTTAGATTTTTTTCACTCTACTTCCTTGTCTCTTTGTTTTTGTAATAGATTTTATTGGGGTATAATTCACATACCATACAATTTTTAAAGGATACCATTAGATGGTTTCTTAGTATGTCCAGAGTTGTAAAACCATCATGGCAATTAATTTTAGAGCTTTTAATCACCTAACAAAGAAACCTCATGTCCTTTAGCTATCATATCCCAATTTCCCACCTTACCTAACCCTAAATAACCACCAGTCTACTTTCTGTCTTTATATATTTGCCTGTTCTGGACATTTAATATAAATAAAATTATATAATATGTGCTCTTTTATGAGCAGCTTCTTTCACTTAGCATAATGTCTTTAAGATTCATCCATGTTTGGATGTATCAGTACTTCCTTCCTTTTAATGACTGAATACTATTCCATTTTAAGGATATGCCACATTTTGTTTATCCATTCATCAGTTGATGGGCATATAGGTTTTTCCCCCCACTATTTGGCCATGCTGCTATAAATATTCATGTAAAAGTTTTTGTATGGACACATGTTTTCGTTTCTATTAGGTGTATACCTAGGAGTAGAATTACGGGAATGGTAACCATACATTTAACTTTTTGAAAAACTTCTAGATGGTTTTCCATAGTGGTTGCACCATCTTACATTCCCACCAGAAATATATGGGAGTTTTTATTTCTTCACATCCTCACCAACCTTGTTATTATCTGACTTTTTGATTATAGCTGTTCAACTGGGTATAAAATGATATCCCATGGCGATTTCAGTTTGCATTTACCTGATGATTAACAATGCTGAGCTTCTTTTTAAATGTGCTGACTGGCCATCTTCTTTGGAGAAACATCTATTCAGAATTTTTGCCCATTTTGACTGAGTTATTTGTTTTCTTAAAAAATTATTAAATGTGTTTTTATATATTTTGGATATAAGTTTCCCATCAGATACAGTTTGCAAATATTTTCTCCCATTCCATGGGTTGGTTGTCTCTCTCTTTCTTGATAGTGTCCTCTGAAGTAAAAATGTTTTTGAAGAAGCCCAATGCCTATTATTATTATTATTATTTTTTGAGACAGGATCTTGCTCTGTAGCTCAGGCTGGAGTGCAGTGGCACGATCACGGCTCACTGCAGCCTTGACCCCCTGGGCTCAAGCAGTTTTCCTGTCTCAGCCTCCCAAGTAGCTGGGACTACAGGCATGCACCACCATGCCCAGCTAAATTTTAAATTTTTTGTAGAGATGGCATCTCGCCATGTTGCCCGGGCTAGTCTTGAACTCCTGAGTTTAAGTGATCCTCCCTCCTTGGCTTTCCAAAGTGCTGGGATCACAGGCATGAGCCGCTGTGCCTAGCCTAACTTTTCTTCTTTTATTTCTAGCACGTTTGGTGTCATATCTAAGAATCCATTGCCTAATCCAATGTCATGAAGATTTACCCCTATGTTTTCTTCCAATAATTTTATAGTATTGGCTCTCACATTTAGATATTTGATCCATTTCGAGTTATTTTTTGCATATGATGTGAAATAAGACTCCAACTTCATTACTTTGCATTGGTCATTCGGTTGACCCGGCACTATTTGTTGAAAATATTATTCTTTCCCCATTGAGTTGTCACAGATCCTTGTTGAAAACTAATTGATCATAAACATATGGATTTATTTTTAGACTCTCAATTCTATTCTATTGATCTATATATGTCTGTCCTTATGCCAGTAATACACGATCGTGATTACTGTAGCTTTGTAGTATGTTTTGAAATCAAGAAGTGTGAGTCCTCCAATTTCATTCCTCTTTTTCAAGAGGGTTTTGACTATTCTGGGTCTCTTATATATGAATTTTAAGATCATGTTGTCAATTTCTAAAAAGAAGCCATCTGGAAGTTTGATAAAAATTGCACTGAATTTGTAGATCAATTTGTGGGAGTCTTGCCATCTTAACAACATAAAGTCTCCTGCTCCATGAACTGGGAATGTCTTTTCATTTATTTAGATCTTGATTTCTTCCAACAATGATTTATAGTTTTTGGAGTATAAGTTTTGTACTTCTTTTGTTAAACTTATTCCTAAATATTTTATTCTTCTTAGTGCTATTTTAAATGGAATTTTGTTTGTAATTTCACTTTTGGACTGTTCATTGCTAATGTGTAGAAATACAATTAAGTTTTTATATTGATTTTATATTCTGCAACCTTACAGAACTCATTTATCAGTTCTAGACTTTTTTTAGTGGATTCCTTAGGATTTTCTACATTTAAGATCATATAATCTGCGAATATAGTTTTAGTTCTTCCTTTACAATCTGGATGTCTTTTAATTCACTTTCTTTCCTTATTTCTCTGTCTAGGACATCTGACACAATGTTGAACAAAAGTGGTGAAACTGGATACCCTTTTGTTGTTTCTGGTCTTAGGGAGAAAGCATACAGTTCTTGTACCATTAAGTATGAGGCTAGCTGTGGGTTTTTTGGAGATGCCCTTTAGCATTTTGAAGATTTTCCCTTCCATTCATAATTTGTTGAAGGTTTTTATTTTAATCATGAAAAGTTGTTGGATGTTGCCAAATGCATTTCCTGCATCTATTGAGATAATCGTATAGTGTTTGTTTTTTAATTCTGTTGATATGGTATAATACATCAATTATTTCCATATATTAAATATCCTTCTTGTCTTCTTCCCATATTTTCCATCTTATTATTCCACTTATATTTTATTGTAATGTGTGCCTCCCAACTAAAATATGAGCCTGATGAAGGTAGAGACTGCATCTTGAAATTGATTCTTGGTTTTCAGGTGGGAGATCTTTGTGGATCTTGAAATATGTGAACCCACTAAACAGCCCCCTGGCAAAATACCACTAAGAATAAAGGAGAGAAAAACTAAGTTGGATTGAGGTGTGTATTTCTGGGTAGTCACTGGGGCTCAATCACCAGGGAGGTCTCTTTTCCTTACAGACAAGTCTTCAAGCAAATAATTCAAATTTGTGCCTCAGCAAAATGACAAACCGTAGACTTCAGAGTCACTCTTGGATCTCATAAATTTCCAGTGCTACATTCTCTGGGGCCACAGGCCACTCATGTTCATCCCTGTGGTACCTGGCATGTTTGGAGGAAAACAATTATTTGTTCATTTTATTAGGACCGTGTTCCATGCACTAAGCAGCGGGTCAAGTTCCGAGGTGATGGAAATGCATGAAATATGGCCTTTGCTTCAAGGAGCTCAGAATCAGTGGAGGTAGAAGACACTTAAAATACAGGTGAAAGTGTTATGGTGGTGCAAATGCAGAGGAGGAGAGAGGATGAGGCTTCCCGTAGCAAGTGAGGTCTGAGTTTCCCCTTTCTCACCTCCACTGCCATCTCCTGGTCCAAGTCACCATCCTCTCTCTCCTGGAATGATAATAATGTAGGAGCCTTCTAACTGACCTCCCTGCTTTTCCCTGCTACCTGTGCCATTCATTTTCAGTAGAGCGTCCAGAGTGGTCCTTGAAAAGCTTAAGTCTTCTCATAGTCATGGCCCACACTGACTGCCTATCCTTCCACAGTTAGAGCCCTATTTGCTGCCATGGTTTACAAGTTCCTACCTGATCTGGTCTTCTACTATGTCTCTGACATTTTTTACACTTTCACTTTTGATAATACCACTGCACACCCTAATTTCCTTGCTGGTCTGCAACCACATCTCCACCTGGGGTCTTTCCTTTTTTGCCTTCCTCTTCCCGGAATCAATCTTCCCCAGATAGTACTTCTTCATGCTCCCTTGGCCTCTGTGCAAAGCCCTTGTGAAGAAGGTCTTCTCTGATGTCTCTGTAGAAACTGAAAGACTATTTCTCTCACTCCCTCTCTGCCTGAATCTGCTTTTTCTCTATACCACTCATTCATTTGTTGATGGTCTGTCTTTCCAGACTAGAATGTAAGTTCCACGAGATCAGATATTTTTGCCCACTTGATTGATTATTGTTACTCCCATTGCCTGGCGTGTTTCCTTGCACATCAAATATTTGCTGACCAGCTTAATGCACTGACATCCTGGAGGCTGAGTAGGAGGCACTTAGGATGAAGAAATGGTCTGGAATATGGGGTAGATCGGGTGTTCATCGAACTGAATGATTTATTTTCCCCACATGTAAGGGTTGATTTTTGGACTAGATGGTTGCTGATGTCTATTTTCATCAACTCATGGTACCTCAAAATGGCAATTTTGGAACCTAAAGTGGACCAAGGGTCTATGTGAAGGACGCTGACAGCTTTTAGCAATCTGAAGGTGGAGGCATGCCTGAAGACACCACAACACATTTCCAGGCAGTGAACATGGTTCCTGAAACTGCAGCTGGTCATGGAAGCCACCCAGCACCAGTTCTGAAAGCATCTGGTTCTCTCATCTCAAGAACAACCCTTGCACCAAACCCCAAAGCTCAAATGTAATAAGAGGCTTCCTTAGCATAATGTATTATTAACAGCTACTGGCTATTGAGTGCTTCCCTTGTGCCATACTCAGTGCTGGGAGCTTAACACAGTTCTCTCTTTTAATCCTTTGAGTTATGTATTGATATCATCTTCATTTTACAGATGAATAAACAGAAGCTCAAAAGATGTTTATTATTTGCCTAGGGCCATGTGGCTGGCAAGTAGCTAAACCAGTATGTTTTAATTCCAGTCCACTAGAGTCTAAAACTCATGTTCTTGGCGACATTGTATATCCCCAGATCAGCCACCTGCAACAGATATATTACTTCTGAGGGTAAGAACACATCCCTGCAGTTTCTCTGCTTTTCTGCCTTTGGAAACACGGAGAGAAAGGTCTGGCTGGAGGACCCATGAAACAGCAGGGAAGAAAGAGGGAGGTGGAGAGCCATGGAGACGACTGGAGAGAATGCTATTGTACAGGAGATGTTGGACTCTGTGTATGTATCACAAGCTAATTAGGAGAACAGATTAAGCTGCTTTGGTGTCAAAATAGCTGTGGGGAAAACAACCTTAATAGCAGGTTGCAGATGAAAGAAAATGAAATGAGAGAGAAATGAGGAACATTTTAAAAGAAAACAATCAGGCTGGAGGGAATGGAGAGAGGAGAATAAAATAGTGTATTTTAAAATTAAATAAATTGGCATGGAGTGGCTTATGCAAGTCTGGTGAGTGACAGTGGAAGAGAGTCTAGTCTCACAGTTTCCTTAGCCTCAATGTTTGCCATGTTCAAAGACTCACAGTTTCTAGGGTACAGGAGACAGAAGAAGAAAGATAGTAGACAATTTGAAGTGAATCACCCAAGAACAACTTCAGGGATCAGAGTGTGCTCTTTCCCTGCTCATTCTCAGCCTCTCCCTAAGATTCTGCCCTGTTTCCCTCTTCTCATTCCTCCCAGTGAGATCCCTGGTCATTCTATCCCTCTCATGAATCACCATCCCTTAGTGGATGGCTCTCAGATCCAGGTCTCCAGCCCAGATGGACCTCCTGAGTTCCCTAGCTTTTGCCTACCCCATCCCACACTATCTCACCTAACACATCAAAAAGAAAACTCATCTCCCTCTCCCTGTGCCCTTCTCAGCACATGGTACCACCATCCACCCAATTACCTGTGCCAGAAAACTGGGAATTTTCTTGACTCTTCTCTCTCTCATATACCCATCAGTCAGTCACTGCATTCTGTTGCCTCTACTTTCTACATTTATCTCTAATCAGGTCAACATTTCTCTTTACTTTACTGCCACTGTCCTGGTCATCACTTATATGTACAACTGCAGTAGCCCAAAGAATTGTTCTGCTACATTCTTCCCACTTCCCAATCCATTCCCCACACAGCAGCCTAAGTGGTCCTTCCAGACTAAATCTAATCATGTCACCTTCCTTCCTGAAAACCTTCAATGTTCCTTTTCTTTTCCGGTTATCTATTGCTACATAAGAAAATACCCTAAAACTCAGTGACTTAAAACAACCATTTTATTATATTTTATAATTTGTGGGTTAGGAATTTAGGCAGGGCTCAGCTGGGTGACTATTCTGTTCCATGGGGCATCAACAGAGTCAGTTAGTGGTATTCAGCTGGTAATTGGCTTCACTCACAAATGTGGCACTTTGTGGGGACGGTCAGAAGGCTAGCCTCAGCTGGGGCTGTCAGCTGGAGCTCATACATGTGGCCCCTGCAGCATGGTGGTCTTAGGGTGGTTGGTCTTTTTGCATGGTGGCTCATGGCTCCACAAGTGTGAGCTCTAGGGAACAAAGTGTAAGCTGCAGGGTGTTTTATGGCCTAGCCTCAGAAGTCATGTAGCACCATTTCCATACCACACTATTGGTTGAAGCAGTTACAAGCCTGCTGAGTTTCAAGGAGAGGGGATATAGACACGACCTCTCAGTGGGAGAAATGTCAAGGAATTTGCAGCCATGTCTTCTGACCACCCTCAGGGTAAAGAATGGCCTCTGTAGCATGGTATGTGTGGCCCTTCATGGGCTGGCTCCTGCTGATCTCCTTCCTGCCCAATATTCACAAATTCATTGCATTTTATGCTCCAAGGCTCCATCCATCCTTAGTAACTTACAACTCTTTAAGTAGTCTGAGCTCTCTTGAACTGTTGGACTCCTTTCTCTGTTTAGAATGACCCTCTCACTCTGTATTCATTTGACAAAATTCTATTCCCATTCAAGTCTCAGCTTAAGTGCTACTCCTTGTAGGGAGCTTTCTGTGAATCAGTCCAGGTTAGATAATTTCCCAGATGGTCAAATAATACTCATTACACAGTATTGTAACTGCTTGTTTAACAGCCTACATCTGTCACGAAACTGAAAGTTGTTAGAGGGTAAGACTATTACTATTCATCTCTTTCTCAGAATTTAACACAAGATCTGGCACATATCAATTGCTCAATAGATGTTTATTGAATCCCTTACCCTCTCTGTGTCTCAGTTTCCTCATTTTTAAGTTGAGCAGGTTGATTAACAGTTGGGATGGCAACTAGGTTTATTTTATGTGCGGTTGTCTCATTCAGTTACTTAGCATAGAACTGGAAAGAATTCTGAAGTTATGACTGGATTCGTCAAGAAAGAAGATGGTGATCCATTAGTGATGTCTACCATGGGCACAGCAGAGGGAAGAGGCAGCATGTATGCTGTGCATTTGACACACCTAGATTAGATCACCTCCAGGGCTTCTCCAGCATTAAATGTCTATATATAGTTCTGTCTATATCACATTTATCTAGAATCCCACACTGTAAGAACTGGGAGTGTCCCATGGTATCACTCAGTCCAATGTCTTCATTGCATAGATGAGAAAACTAAGACTCAGAGGGAATTAATTCACCTGGATGTCAGAACCTGAGTACGGGGACAGATCTAAATTGAATTAATTTGCACTTACCTAAGCCAACCAGGAATAGAGGGTTATTATATAATAGGTGCTAATCTCAGCTCAATATTAATTCTTCCTTTACCTGCTCTGAGGTATCAGACAACTTGGAAATAGAACAAACTGGGTTTTAATCCTGGGCACAATCACTCACTGGCTGTGTGTTCTTGAGGAAATTACTTGACTTTTCTAAATTTCAGTTTCCTTTTCTGTAAATTGTGGATAATATCTACTGTATAGGTGAGACAATTGTAGGGAGAACACTTTTCACGTTTCTGGAACACAGTAAGGACTCAAATGTTAGCTATTACTACTAGTAGTAGTAGTATGGCCACCTCTGGTATTATCACTAAGCTTTTTACCTGGCTTACTCCCTAATGCTAGCACAGAGACCCAAGCAGTGCGGGCTGCAAGGCACTGGTTATCTGGACTCTCAGGAGTGACTTGGTACTTTGTTAAGGAAAATTTAAAGAATCCATTTTCCCCAACCAAAATGCTTTGAAACTGAATGCAGTGACAAACTGTGGCTTGCTCCTGGGAAATGTTTCTAGACCACTATCAGAGCAGCCACATTTTCAATCAGGATTTCTATAAAGGAGAAAGGGTAGCTCATCTAACAGGCCAGATGCTTGATCAGATCTAAATAGTTTTGTCTTTAGGAAAGAGAGGGAAGAAATGGTAAAAGTCAATAGAAAACAATTGACTTCAGACAAATACATATATCTATCTCAACCAGAGGGGATAGGATCAGAGTTTCCCAGTGTTTGGGGTTTTTCACCAAAAGTTGAATACGAATGAATTAAGGTGAGCTGACTATAAAGTTTTAAAAATAAATAGTTTGGGGAAAATCAATAGAAGGTGATTATTGTAGAGGCCTGGCATAGCAGTGAGGACTTGGGGAGCAGCAGGGAATGGTTAAGTGTTAATCTGATTTGGGGAGGGCTAATGCATGAAGCTCTCCAGGCAACAATGACAAATGCACTTCTAATCATCTCCATATTAAATTTAGTATCAAGGAGGGGGACTTCTCTCTCTTCAGTTTCACAGGAATGTGATTAACATGGATATGAAAAAAGTTAAAGGAAACAGAATTTGATTTGAACTTCATACCTATTTCAGTGTGAAAATTAAGATGTATTTGTAGGGTTTTAGTGGATAAGTTTACAGGGATTCTAAATTATGATTATACCAATTCCATCTTGTACTTTTCTTCCTCCCTTTCCCGTTTCCTGGAGGTGTAAGTCTGCTGAGAATCAAGCAGAAGGAAGAAAAAGCCAGCCCAGCTGAGGGCGAGCCTTGCTAGGATGGGGAGGAAAACCATTTTGGGAACACAACAGTGTGAAGGATCTCAGGCTGGTTGTCGACAGGGGAAATGGACCCCTTGGTTTACCCTGAACCCTGAATGGGCACTCTGAATTTGGAATAAGAGAGTTGGACACAAGAAGGAGGTTCTCTACAGTAATTCTAAATTTGATGGTCAACAGTTGGCTTTAGTGCTGACACGTAATAGGCTGCAATTCCATTGATAGCGGTCCCGGTGGCACAACTCTGAATTTTCTTCTTCCTGCAGTCACTCTCCCTCACCTTTTGAGTAAAAGGTTTAGGATTCAAAGGCTGATAACGTAAATGGCTGCCTATGGGCATCTGCACCTGGGAAGAACTCTTCCCACCGAACAGAAACACACCATCAGTGACAGTCCCCAGAGGGTAGTGCAGGGTTTGCATGCTAAGATTCTCTCCCTCAATTTTCACCTTTTTGGGGCATAGTGAAGGAAAAAAGGGCCAGAAGAAATCTGGAGCTCCTCCCGTTTTGACAGTGAAGGCGCCAGCAGCTTTCCTGCCTTGCGTTTTGAACACAGGCTGTGCTTTGTGGCTGTCATGCTATGGTTTTTCAGATTTACTTTTTATAAGAGGTATCTTCTTGGAGTGTGCTTACACATTTATCCCCTTTAGGGATAGGCTTTCTTTGAACATGCTCTACCTTTAGTAAGTAATTTAAGGAACACAGATCATTGGTCTGGCTATACGTTAGAAAACAGTGTAATTAAAGGGATGGATTTAATTGAGAAATTGACTCAGAGCTCAATTTAGCATCATCATCCAGGTCAGACAGGGTCAGGCTGACGTCAGTGGGAGTCTGGCTGCCTCAGGAGTTGGGGACAGAGCTTGCTTGATTAAGGTGTTTCCTGGCAAATGAAATTAAGCCTAATGATTTTCAATGAAAGGGACTGCTAATTGGGGAGGCAGTGCTGCTTAATTGGGATCATCTGCAGGTAATTAAAGGCTTCCATCTGATGGCCTTCCCTGCTTACGACTCTGGGAGGTTAAGATAATGTGAGTGATACAGACGTTTTCAGTCCCTGTGCAGAACCTCTCCCTTTGACAGAGGGCTGAGGCAACCCAACTAGGGTACCTTTCTAGTCCTTGGAAAATAGTGCTTAGAGTGATGTCTTCCATAGACCCTCAGAAGCCTGGGTGAGTTTAGTTCTCTGGAGCAAAGCTGCTGCCAGGGAGTCTGTGAGCTCCCTGGAAAGGGGAAAAAAGGCAATGAGGTTACATGGCATGCCAAGGAGGTGCCCTGTGTTTTGGTTTTGACACCCTGACCTCAGAGACCTTTGTGTCATGTAACTCTGGCTGAGTAGGACATAAAGTTGAGAATCTGATCTTCTGTAGAGGTAGGTATCCTGCCCCATGTGGGAAGGAAGTCCTAGTATAAAACACTCTGAATTAGGAGTTGAGAAAACTGATTTCTAGTTCCAAATGTACTGCCAATTGGCATTGTGACTCTTTCTCTTTAAGCCCCAGTTTTCTCATCTATAAAATGGGAATGGTTATACCTAACTATGGACTCTGTAAATATCCTTTCATTCTAGGTATCGGGTAAGGCCTGGGGAAGGATGAAATTTTAATCTGTGTGTTTTTTTTTTTTTTTTTTTTTTTTTTTTTTGAGACGGAGCCTCGCTTTGTCGCCCAGGCTGGAGTGCAGTGGCGCGATCTTGGCTCACTGCAAGCTCCGCCTCCCAGGTTCACGCCATTCTCCTGCCTCAGCCTCCCAAGTAGCTGGGACTACAAGCGCCTGCCACCATGCCTGGCTAATTTTTTGTATTTTTAGTAGAGATGTGGTTTCACCGTGTTAGCCAAGATGGTCTCGATCTCCTGACCTCGTGATCCGCCCACCTTGGCCTCCCAAAGTGCTGGGATTACAGGCGTGAGCCACTGCGCCTGGCCTTTAGTGTGTGTTTTATGGAACTTAGTCTAGTGGGGAAGACAGACCTGTAAACTAACAATTGCCTTTTGGTGTTACAAGCCGTACTGGGCAATAGAGGAAGAGGTCAGTCATCAGAGAAGGCTTCAGAAAGAAGGGAACATGAAGTGAGTTTTTCAAGAGAAGAAGTTTTATGACTGGATGAGGCAGTTGGAGAAGGTATGCCAGGCAGAGAGAACAGGGTGTGCAAAGACACAGGCATACAAACCCTAGGGCACATTCTCGGGGATTGTCCCCAGTGGTGCATTTCTGCTGGGTGGGAAGGATGTGAGTTGTGGGGAAGGAGAAGAAAGGGGAGGAAATGAGGCAGTGGCGGTCACAGGTGACAGATCATAAAAGGCCATGTATGCTACTTAGGGAACTTGCTTGGGCTCTCTCTAATAGGCAGTTGGTGGTCACCAAAGAGTGTTAAATGTAGGAGTGACAGGTCAGAACTGAGTTTGAGAAAAGCCACTGATAGAAGTGTGCTCCCAGGCTGGGCACGGTGGCTCTCACCTGTAATCCCAGCACTGTGGGAGGCTGAGGTGGGTGGATCATCTGAGGTCAGGGGTTCAAGGCCAGCTTGGCCAAGATGGCAAAACCCTGTCTCTACTAAAAGTACAAAAATTAGTCAGGCATGTCACATGCCTGTAGTCCCAGCTACTTGGGAGGCTGAGCCAGGAGAATTGCTTGAACCTGGGAGGCAGAGGCTGCAGTGAGCTGAGATTGCACTACTGCACTCTAGCCTGGGTGACAGAGCAAGACTCTATCTCAAAAAAAAAAAAAAAAAAAACAAACAAAAAAGAAAAAGTGTGCTCCCACACTCTGAAGAGAGAGGCTCCCTGGGATCTGACTTTCCAAAGGAAACTTTGGGGAGGCTTTGGACTCCCCACCTAGTTTCATCGGATAAGAGGAGTGAGATAGGACCAGAATTTGGGGCATCTGGCCTCCCCAGGAGGCTTAGAAAAGAGAGCTCTGGCAACAGGCAGGAACCCAGCCCAGCTCTTGAGTTTCAATGGCTTTTGAAAAACATGCGATGAAAAGCAGCCGAGACTGGAAGGACAAAGGTGAGCTGGAGCCGTGGGTAATTGCAGCTTTCACTGGGACTGCCATCTCATGTTCTCTCCTTTCGTACCTGGCAGTTTGGGTAATAGGCAGAGCATTCATGTTGCAATGGATAAGGTAGGGTCCCATTTCCAATTTTTTTGAAAAGCTGTTCCCAAGAGTTGGGTCACCTTAAAGACTCAGTATCAACTGTTGGTGCCAGTGCGGTCTCTTGGGACTAAAGCTATTACCTTCTAACCCCATCAAAAAGCATCTTCAGTGTTGAAGTTTTTTGAAGTGTTCAGCTATGATTCTCTACAAAGTACCTTTTTGAATAGCTCCTGTGCAAAGTATGAGTTAATAGGGCTGAGATAAACTAGATGGGGTATTTCTTGCTTTTCCATCTGAAACCTGAACTGATCCACACCTCCTCTTTTTTTCTTTCTTTTTTTTTTTTTTGAGATAGAGTCTTGCTCTGTTGCTCAGGTTGGAGTGCAGTGGTGTGATCTTGGCTCACTGCAACCTCCGCCTCCTGGGTTCAAGTGATTCTCCTGCCTCAGCCTCCCAAGTAGCTGGGATTACAGGCGCCCATCACTACACCCAGCTAATTTTTGTATTTTTAGCGGAGACGGGGTTTCACCATGTTGGCCAGGCTGGTCTCAAACTCCTGACCTCAAGAGATCTGCCCACCTTGGCCTCCTAAAGTGCTGGGATTACAGGTGTGAGCCACCATGCCTGGCCCTCTTCTTAACTCTTACAGCACTGACTATCTGTACCACCCCTCAGCAAAGAATGCCCTAGGCCAAGAGTCAAATGTATGTGTGTGTTCATGGGAAAAGGACTGCTGGGCACATTTTCAGAATTCTCATTCCAAAGAGCAAGTTCAATTTCTTTCAACTTGTTTTGTTGTTTCCATTTGACATCCTGGGTTAAAAGAACCGGATTAGAACAAGAGTGTGAAAGGGCCTTTTCTTCTGCGGAAATCACAGGATGACCTACCTCTTTCCTCAAGCCCCTAGAGGGCAGGAGCCTGTGTTTTCTCCACATTGCTGGGCGGAGTACCCATTAGTTCTTTAGGACAAACTTTACACCATTGACCATGTGAAACTGATTCACCCAGGGTGTGTGTTTGTCTTATTACCTTGGTACACTCTTGCTGGATGAATGAATGAATGTACTTTATTCTAGGAAGGTGTTTCCCAAAAGGGAAGCATAGGAGCTGTGCTTTAAGATATATGCCCACACATCTCCAAGCCTTTGAAAGAGCTGTCCTACATAAGCACCTTCTCACTGTGCTTCAGACAAAGCCCAGCCTCTTTACCATGGCCCAGCCTCTGTGGATTCTGTGGCCTCGTCTAGCTCTCCTGGCCCCGTTCTTGCTCTGTTTCAGCTGCACAAACCACTTGTCATAATCCCATTCCAGTGACACAGCACAGATGGTTCCTTTGACTGGGAGGTTCTTTTCTTCCATGTCCAGGTTAATTCCTAGTCATCTTTTAGCTGGCCGTGGGGAGGCCTTCTCTGACCCCTAATCTACATTAGGTTCCCTTTCTATTCTCTGTCATCAATCCCCATACTCTTACATCCCTTATTAAAATGTGTCCTTCCATATTTATGTGTGAGATTATTGGCTTAGCCACTCTCCATGTCTAGACTCTAAACTCACACGGGCTGCACCTTGTTCTGTCTTAGTCGCCACTAAATTATAGTGCCCTGTACAGGGCCTGGCATATAGTGGGTGCTTAACATATGTCTTTGAGGAAATGAATAAGATGTTGACTCTTAGTTCAGTGTAGCAACCAAGGTGGCCAGAATTGGGAAGCATTAGCTACAGTGCATACAAGCCTAGGTCGGGCCCATCCTAGGAACAATGATGGCCACAATGCTTCTAGAACTTTCCTGCCTCTACCCAATAGGGACTATTGGAGCAGAGCAAAGAGGTTCATGCCAGGATCTCAATGCTTCTGACTCAGAAGTAGTTCTGTATTTGCTTTTCTCATCCTTTGACTCCTGAAGTACCCTTGGTACTTTTTTCTCTCTTTGAAGGGTTTGGTGGTCTGATGGGCTGGGAGCCCGTATCGGGAGGGAGGAGGGATGAGCTTGTTTGGCCAGATTGGAGGCTGGCAAAACAGTTTTCTTAGCACGGTGTCTGTTGATGAAATACCTGGAGCCAGTTGTGAGAGGTTATTAATCTCAATTAAATCTGATTATGACATGATTGGATTTGGAAAGAGACTGTCCAAGTCAAGTCTGGCCCTCTTGATGTTTACTCAATGGCAGGATCATATCACACAGACTAGTGTCCACGTCGGACAGAAGGAGAGCCTCTGACAGCTGCAGGAAAGAGGGTCCGGGTGTCGTGGATATTCAGGTCCCCAGCCCCAGAAGGCTTCACAGATTGTAGGAGTCTAATTGCTGCTGGCTTCTTGGTGAGATGTGACACTCATTTTGGGAAGTTTATTAATCATTACAGTTATGGAATTATTACCTTGAAAAATACCACTTTCATTATCTTCCCAGGAAGGATGTATTGGTAGAGGACTTGGTCCTCAGCATTAAGCCAGAAAAGCAAGCTGGCACCAGTAACTTCCCAGGTTCTGCTGAAGGCCAGATGGATTCCTGAAGAGACAGGAATATTGGCCTGACCTGGTGGGCTGATAAGGGCTCCAGCTGTTGAACACCATGGCTCAGCCTGCTGTTATCATAGGACACAATGAATGGTTCATTAGCTTGTAGGCCAGACTGGCTGGGCCAACTGTGAAACTGTTAGGTGCCAGCCTGGACTCAGAACTGCAGAGGGCTGGGGAGCGATTAGCTACTGAGTGCTAGAAAAATGTTAACAGATGAATCACTGCCTTTGTACAGAACATGTGCCTGAAAGTACAGGTGAAAATCAAATAGGTCCAAGTTGAACAATAGACTTATGTGTTATAAGGGAGTCTGTTTTCAAAGAGAACAGGAAGGATCACAAAAAATTTAACATATTTAAGCATTTAAACATTATTGATAATAGTATGGTAGTGTGTCATGTATGTTATTTCAAAAAATAAAACTTACTTTTATTAAAGTAATATATGTTCATACATTAAAAACTCACAATGAGCTGTAGCAGTCAAGAGTCCTAACCCTCATCCTTTTCAGTCCTCTCCAGGGTCCACTACTTTCAACATCTTTAATATTTCTTTAGAAACTTACCTCCATATTTGTAAATAATACGCTACTATTGCTATTTCTTGACTCACTCATTTTGGACATTATTGAATTCTTGTTAGAGTATGGGTAGGTTTAGGATCCTTACACACACTCCCTTCTATTTACCTACCCCTACCTCACTGCCTCTTCCCCAGTAAAATGACATAATGTATTTTGGTTGAATTAGGAGTCTATGGTTACATTGGTATGATGACGATTGTTCATTGATAAGCCAGGTAAAGTACTACAGTTGTTTTCTTTCTTTGAGAATTTTTATTTTGTTTTTTATTTTTACTTGGTTTTTATTGAGAATTTTTATTTGGTTTTTATTTTCTAGAGTTAATGTCTTTTTCTATTTTTTACTCCCAGACCTTTTTTTACATACCTTTTTTTCATTAGACATTGTCACACTTCTATCAATTTTTTTTTGGCAAACTACATATCAATATTCTACAAATTTTGTGTTATTGTTTTCCTCCTGGAGTCCCCCTCCTTGGAAATTTCCATCTTCCTGCTTCTGACTTGTACTGATTATTCTATAGCTGATATGGATTGGCTGTGTGTCCCTACCCAAATCTCATCTTGTAGCTCCCATTATTCCCATGTGTTGTGGGAGGGACCTGGTGAGAGGTGACTGAATCATGGGGGCGGGTCTTTGCTGTGCTGTTCTTGTGATAGTGAATGGGTCTCACGAGATCTGATGGATTTAAAAACAAGAGTTTCTCTGCACAAGCTCTCTCTTTGTCTGCCACCATCCATGTAAGACATGACTTGCTCCTCCTTGCCTTCCACCATGATTGTGAGGCTTACCCAGCCATGTGGAACTGTAAGTTCAGTTGAACCTCTTTCTTTTGTAAATTGCCCAGTTTCAGGTTATGTCTTAATCAGCAGCATGAAAACAGACAAATACACTAGGCCTTCATCACTTGGGAACACTGTAGCTTTTCTGCTTTAGATTCTCTGCTTAAGTTATGAGTTTGTTCAAGTTTGAAATGTTTCCATTTACTCTCAACTGCAGAGGGCTGGGGAATGATAGTTTTGGTGGTTATAAAATCTCAGGTTTAAACATTCACTCGAAAGCAGTGTCCCATTGTCTTCTGCACCCCATGTCCAATTCTCACCTCTTCTTTGGTCTCTCTTTCTAGAGAAGTGGAAACTAGGCAAAAACAACTTTCAGGAAAAATTCTTTATCTTTGTCTTCCAAATCTTCCATTGAATTTTTTTATTTGAGCTATCTTATTTTTAATTTTAAAGTTCTTTCCTGAACTCTGTTCCCTTAAAAAAGATAGGATCCTATTCTGGTTTCTTGGATGTAGTATCTTATTTTTTTATTAAAAATTTAGGCATTTACTTCTCTTTATTAGTTCATTTTTTTCCTGATTCTTTCCCTTTTTCCTGTTTTGCTTTTTCTTTCACATTGGAGGGATTCCTCAAATATTAAGTGATCCTGTTTGCTGTTAATATCTAACACTATGGTTTTTAAAGGCTCTTTGGCAGGTAGGTATGTGTGTGCATGTGTGTATGTGTAAGAGAGAGAGAGACTGGTCAATTAGTAGGCGTCACTGTAGTAATATCAGGCAAATATAAGAATCTGGCCATCTTTTCCATGGATAAAAATCATCTTGTCTGCAGCCTAGGGGAAAAATGCCTGATTCTCAGCTTTCTGGGAGTGCAGCAGAGGAATGGGGACTGCAGGCTTTAAATTAACCTCCCGTTATCTCTAGTATGCCTGATGGTTTGAGTCCAGAGCCTCTCTTCTCTAATTTCTCCAAAGAATAAACCTTTGGTTTCTTTGGGAGTAGGGTGGATGGAATTAGTCACTGGGCTGTGTGGAGTTGGAGAGGAAATCTTGGGGCATAGCACTTCTGTATGTCGACTTTCGATAAGTCCTGTTTTCAGCATTGTGCCTCCCATTCCCAACCTTCTGTCTGTTGTTGCATATAGAAACTTAAGTCTTGAGGCTTTCTGGAAGGTGTCGAGGGAAGAATTAGCTTATTTATTATAGCGATCTCCATTTTGTGGGCACATTGGCAGTAGCTTCCTCTGCCCTGCTGTGTAAGTTACCAACCCTGCATTTATTTGTATTCCTAGTTTGTAGAATATATATATATATATATTTTTGAGATGGAGTCTGTCTGGACTGTCGGCCAGATTGGAGTGCAGTGGCACGATCTCGGCTCACTGCAAGCTCTGCCTCCTGGGTTCACACCATTCTTCTCCTGTCTCAGCCTCCTGAGTAGCTGGGACTATAGGCATCCGCCACCATGCCTGGCTATTTTTTTCTATTTTTTAGTAGAGACGGGGCTTCACCATGTTAGCCAGGATGGTCTCGATCTCCTGACCTCGTGATTCGCCTGCCTAGGCCTCCCAAAGTGCTGGGATTACAGGCATGAGCCACCGCGCCCGGCCTTGCAGAAATTTTTCATTCACTGTTATCTCCTCTCTCACTCTCTTTTCCTTTGGTTATTTATACTTAAAATTATTTTACTTTCCGGCCGGGCGCGGTGGCTCACGCCTGTAATCCCAGCACTTTGGGAGGCCGAGGCGGGCGGATCACGAGGTCAGGGATTGAGACCAGCGTGGCCAACACGGTGAAACCCCATCTCTATTAAAAATACAAAAAATTAGCCGGGCGAGGTGGCGGGCGCCTGTGGTCCCAGCTACTCGGGAGGCTGAGGCAGGAGAATGGCGTGAACCCGGGAGGTGGAGCTTGCAGTGAGTCGAGACCACCTATGCACTCCAGCCTGGACGATAGTCAAGAGAGACTCAGTCTCAAAAAAAAAAAAAAAAAATTATTTTACTATCATTTTAGTGGGATTTTCAGAAGAAGAAGAGACAAATGCTTGTGGTCAAATTTTTAAAAAATATTTTTGTTTTTTTCCAAAATTAAACATGTAGTTGACTGGGTTAGGTCCAGCAAGTACTATTCTGCTTTCGTATCATCAAATAAACTTTATCTTTTTCTAAACTGTACAGTGCTTATATGCTGTTTTTCCTCTAGTAATAGGTCTTTGGTTTTATCCGCCTATAATCTAATATTATAGAGTTGGTAAAAATAAGGAACAACACACAAATATAGTAAAGCTAACAAAACTGAACTGCTGTTTGGGGAACAAGGCCACCCAGTAATAACTTGAAATGTTTGTCCATTAGTTAGGAAAGTCTACCTTTGGAGAACAAAGAACAGATTAGAAATGATCATGTATAAGACACAAAAGTTAGACGTGGACATTAAGGGCTGTTAGTAGACAAAACTAATGAGGTTTCCTATTGTGCTTCTCCCCATCTGCCTTCACTTTCAGTGTGTCTACAGGACGCCAGCAACCCACTAGCTCGAACTCCTTTCATCCTTCAGCACCCAGCCCAGACAGTTCCGCCACTGAAAACCTTCTCTCTTTGATCCTGGCAAGGCAAATTTCTCTGCAGATACTTTGCTCTTGCTTTGTTTTCCAAATTCTTATGGTGGTTTCCAAATGTCCTTTTGTGAACTGGTGTGATGAAATTTCTCTGGTCTTTAGAAAAATTAGAAAAATAAGGAAATGTAAACTGTGTATTTGTGTGCGTTGTGGATATACACATGATGTGAAGTGCCTACTCTTTTTTTCTGGTGATGAAATTCATTATGAAACTTCATTATGAAACTGTCCTTTATTTTTTATTCTTAGATAATAAGGAAATGTCTTTCACAAAATAGTGATGTTAGTAGACAAACAAATGTTTGCTTGGCAAAATAACAGGTTGTAAACATCAGAAGCCTAGCTTTGAATTAGGGGACTAGAATGTCACTTGGGAGCAGTCAGTGCAATAAACCACCTGATACAGCTTGGCTGTGTCCCCACCCAAATCTCATCTTGAATTGTAGCTCCCATAATCCCCATGTGTCATGAGACGGACCTGGTGGGAGGTAATTGAATCGTGGGGGTGGGTCTTTCCCTTGCTGTTCTTGTGATAGTGAATAAGTCTCATGAGACCTGATGGTTTTATAAAGGGCAGTTCCCTCCACATGCTCTCTTGCCTGCCACCATGTAAGATGTGTTTTTGCTCCTCCTTTGCCTTCTGCCATGATTGTGAGGCCTCCCCAGCCATGTGGAACTGTGAATCCATTAACCCTTTTTTCTTTATAAATTACTCAGTCTCAGGTATGTCTTTATTAGCAGCATGAGAACAGACAAATACACCACCTATGGAATTAGCTACATACTTTGCACTTAGTCTTTGCCTTTCTTACGGCAAATATCTCTGCCATGAATTCTCATTCCTATGCTGAGTGTGTAGGGTCTTCAGAAGACACTCAGCACACCCCTGGAAATTAACGGATGAACTTATCACATTCCCTGGCTGCTGGGTTAAGCTTATGAGCTTGCTTTCAAGGGGTTGGAATTACTTGTATGGGACTCAGGTCTTGCTGTTAATATCATTGTTGTGTGTTTGGTGCCAGGGCACTTCCCTGCCTTTCCATTCCGCCTGCAGCTTTTATAGGAAGGCCAGCCCCAGCTTGGCAGCATCCCAGGGACCAAAATTCTTCCAGTACTTCCTCTTCCTTCCTCCTCAGCATGACCTACATCCTTCCCTTGCCTCTCCCACTTAAGCGAGTTCCTTAAGGGACCCTGTTTGATTCATCACCACATCTTTACTCTCTTCTGGCAACCAGCCCAATGCCTGGAACATAGTAGACACTCAGTCAATGTCTATAGAATGAATAGTAAAGAATCATGCCTAGAAATTTCACGGTACATATAATTTGCAGGTGCCTCCATGCTTTCATCATTTACTAGAAAAAACAAATGAACACTGAGGACTTTGTAAATCACAAATCCTAAGAAATTCATGGATGACCCTGTGTAAGAATTTGTGAACCTCTTAAAATTATGTGAAAAATCTTGTGTTTGGTTGAAGAATGTGCATTTTTCTGGGGAAAATAATTTTCATGACTACACCTTTAAAAGGTTAAGAGCAATCAAAGAAAATGAGGCTTGGACCTATGCACAAATATACCTGAATATACATTCTAAGATGGGGGAAGTGCTGTATTGATACAAGAAATTGTTATTATTGTCTTTGGGAGTCTTGCTTTGGATTACCTGACCTTCTGCCTTGACCACATTTTTTTCGTCATTGCCATCCTTGTTGGAAACTCTATAGCTTTGGGGTCTAGCATTTTACCACTGGAAATGAAGCCTGGAATTTTAGAGTCAGAGTCACCGAGCTTATTACGTGAACCTAAAGCTCCAGGTGACTCAGAAAGATTTTTAGGTTAATAACTAACTGGATTGGGTAGAGTGTTTTGTTTCACAAACATGATCATAATTTGCTCTTATTTACTTTTAAATATAAATGATTATTCAGTAGTTTTTCCTCCTTTTTAAATGGGCTCTTGAAAACATTGCTTTAATGAAATATAAAACTTAAAAACAGCTGTGGTGTTGGTACGTAATGATTGAAGTGTAATTAAGAGTCGTAATTATTCCCAATTAGGCATTTGGAATGCCAAAGTAGGAGCTCTAATCAGCTCACTGTGCAAGGGAGGATCAGACTTGAAACAGGGACAGGTTATGGGGTGGGGAGGGGTTGACTTAGGGACCCCCAAGCATCGAATTGAAGAGGTCTGGTCATGGGATGGGACATCTAGGGATTGATTCCTTATGTGTGGTGGGACTGTAGAGGGAAGGAAGGCCCCAGCCTTCTCAGGTTTAAGGAGGAAAGAAAGCCCTGCTCAAGGGAAGGTGCTTCTGATGAATATTTCCTTGGACTTCTAAGCCTTAATTACTCCAGATCAGACAGACACTCTGGAATAACTTCCTTCCCTTATGAAAATGTAAGTCACTTGAGGGCATATCGGGGGCCAGAAACTCCATCCTCTGTAGTCCACAGGGACACCATGACCTGGTGTCATCTCCAAGGCTGCCAGCTTTCCCCACTCCCACAATTTTGTGCTGCCTTACCCTCACCTGCCTTCTCCAAGGCTCCACTAGAAACCTTTCCCCACCTTCTTTTCACAGTTAATATGACAAGGGTTCTGTACTCCCACGGCCCTTGGGCCTCCCATGGGCCCAAAGGAGTAGGAAACTCCATTACCTACCTATCCTTCCTCTAGGAAACTTGGTGTAGATCAGAAAATGTGGTGGTGACTTCCCACTTCTGCTCTGGTTATGAGTCTCCCTAGGGACAAGGGAGCTGCAGAACCTTTTTCTGCTGTGAGCTCATGAATGAACCCAACTTATGACTTGATGACGTGGAATTAACATGGGCAGCAATGGCTTAATGCCTGTATCATTCGGCTTGTGAGGATGGTCCTGCTGATGTTGTTATTTTCCTCGAGCCCTGCTCCTGGATGATGACGGTGCCTGGACCAGGGTGGAGGAGGAGGCAGGTCTGAGAAATGGCATGCCTGACAGAGTCATCAGCTGGGAGTGCAGGCACATGTTGCAGAGTCATGGTGGGATATGGCTGGAAAGGTCCCTTACAACCAGCTCACACTAGTAGGCTTTGACACTTGGGTTTTACTTACCAATGTGGGTTAATATGGGCTCACTGGAGGACTCTGAATAAAGGAAGGACCTGGCCAGAGTTGGGCTTTGGAAGATTTGTCAGGCATCCTGTTTGGGGGTGTTGATAGGTGTGGGGAGCCTGGAAGCAGAGAGATGTACTAGAGACCGATGTTCAGTCCAGGGAACGGTGGTGATGAACTGGGAGCAGGCTGACCATGGGAATGGCATGGGAGGGCCATAGGCTGATAGGTTAATGGGTAGGGTATGGGGAATAGCAATAGAGGAGCCCAGGTACCTAGCAGGATGGCACAGGGGAGTAAGGAGGAGGGGGCCAGGTAGAAAATTCAGGGTTGGGATATTTTGAACTTAGATAATTGGAAGGATTAAAAGAGAGAGGGGGCGGGGGATGTGAGACTGTTTGGGAACAAGAGCAGGAAGAGACTGAGTTTGGGATGAGTCATATTGTTTGAGAGAATGTCCATTTGGAAATGTCCAACCAGCATGAGGAGTATGGGAGCTGGGTTGGCGCCTCTGGGTTGGGAGAGTGCAGAGTGAAAATGCAAGATGATGAGGACCAAGTCCCTTGCATGGGGGTGGGGGGTGACTGTGTGAACCCAGAGCCAGGAAAGAGCCAGGGGAAAAATAGTTCTGCTGGCAAAGCCAATGGCTTTCTTGGGACCTTCATCCTTAAGGACTGGAGCAGCTTGGGTTGGGTCTGTGGACTCACTGTGACTCTGGTCTGTTGAGGGCATGAAAGGAGGCTCCCATGCTGGTTAGTAAGCTCTGACCCCAGAACTGGGCAGATCTGAGTTCTAATCCCATTGTACACTTCTAGCTGTACAGCATTGGCTAACTTATTTAACCTTCAGGATGTCAATTTTCTTATCTGTAAAATAGGACCTGCCTCAAAGATCTTGCAGCAAATATTTACTGAGCACTTTTGGTGCGCTAAGCATGGTGGGTTTACAGAGATGAGATGTGACACATCTCTGCCTTCAAGCCATTCACCACCTAAAGGAGAGAGACAGAACGCCAAACACAGTAAAATGTGGTGGATGCTACAGAGCCTGGACCAGGGAGGGTTAGGAGCTTGTGGGAGGGCCATCAAAACTGGACTCGTGTGTGTGTGTGTGTGTGTGTCGGGGGTGGGAGAGGAAGTTTCCTGGAGGGAATGTTGCAGATAAATTTTGAAGATCAAGTAGAAGTCAGGCCAAGTGCTTCTCAACCTTGGCTGCCCATGAGGAACTACCTGGGAGTCAGGGTTCCACCTTGACCACCTTGACCAATTAAATCAGGATCTCGGAGTGGGAGTTGAGGGGTGGGTTGGATAGGGCCCAGGCATTGTTATAATTTTAAGGCACGCTTGTAATTCTCATGTGCAGCTAAGACGGAAAACAACTGAATTAGCCAATGCGGGAATGAGGAAGAGAAAGTGAATCCTACGGGAAAGAGTGCTGTGTATGAAATCTCAGACGGGCAAGAAGAAAAGATTCAGAGGGACGGTAGAAATTCATTTAGTATATGGTTTTAAAAACTGGAGTTCATGGTTTGTTAGTGAGTCATGAAACTGATTTACTATGTCATGACCTGCTTTAAAAAACAAATAGAATGGATGGAACTGAAAATATCAGGGTACACGGTACATAGTAAAGATCACTGTTTCCAGAAACTTTTGTTTCACAAACGCATGTGGGTGTGTGCCCAGGGCCCTGCAAAATGTACCTCTTGCCCTGGGCACAGTCACAGGCTTCTGGGAATGTCGGCTCAGCTGGACTGAGTGCAGGAGTTGGGCGGTGATGGGGAGGTGATGAGGACTGGGCTGTGAAAGGCACTTGGGCTCTGTCCCTAGAAGAGGGAGGAGCCTTTGAAGGGTTTTTAACAGACAGCAACAAGGTCACCTCTGCATTTCAGAGCCATCCCTCGCCTAGAGCGCAGCCCGCAGGAGGAAGAGAGGCTGTGGCTGTGCGATGGCCGCAAGGGAGGTGATCAGGTGTGACTGGCAGCAGCTTAGGGAAGGAGTGGAGGGGACACAACAGGAGGACACTGGGGCTGATGGATGGACCTCGACCTCTGTCCTCATCTTTCCATTATTATTATTATTATTATTATTTTTTGAGACAGAGACTCACTCTGTCACCCAGATTGGAGTGTGGTGGCATAATCTTGGCTCACTGCAACCTCCGCCTTCCAGGTTCAAGTGATTCTCCTACCTCAGCCTCCTGAGCAGCTGGGATTACAGAAGACCACCACCAAACCCAGCTAATTTTGGTATTTTGTTAGTAGAGACGGAGTTTCACCATGTTGGCCAGGCTGGTCTCAAATTTCTGACTTCAAGTGATCCGCCCACCTCCACCTCCCAAAGTGCTGGGATTACAGGCATGAGCCACCACGCCCGGCCTGTCTTTGCCTTATTGCTCTTTCTGTGGCAAGTCCCTCGGTCTCTAGCCAAGGCACAGACAGTACCTCCGGTCAATCACAAGGGCTTGATTTACAACCTCGATAGCATTTTTCTCTCATCTCTCTACCCGCTTTCTGTCTCCATCTGGGGAGCTCAGCATCACTTCAATGACTCAAGCAGGAGGGAAAGAAACCTCCGGAATCTTTCTTTAAACGAAGGCTTTTTTTTTGGGCTTCCTGCTCCCCTAGATGCAAAAATAGCAGAACAGATGTAACTAATGCTTTAAGAGAAAATTTCCTTTGAGCTGATATCAAACATAAATGTTGGGCCCTGATGGGGATGTTCAGAAAGTTCTAGGTTGGAAAACACTCCATTTTATCTCATTTAAGGACGAACACTCTGTGGGCTCTCTCTTAACAGCAGGATTTGTGGGGCCTTTGTGGTGCTAGAGGCTCAGATGAGGGGTGGGAGAAGTCAAGCTACAACCTTCCTCTGCATCTCCCTCCTGGGCTATGTACTGGGGATAAAAGAAGAATAACAGGCAGCACCTGCTGTGAGCACACTTGTAGTGAGTGAGTGGCACCACCAGCCACCATGAGCCACCTCCTCTAGCCCCTCCCCACCTGGGCCACCCTGGCCCCCTTGCTGTTCCTGCCATACCCACCCCTGCCTTAGGGGTTTCATTTCTGCTCTTCCCTCTGCTTGGAAGTGTCCTCCCCCAGATCTTCACAAACGTCTCTACTCATGTGCCACACTTCCTGCAGGTGGCCTTTTCTGACCACCAAGATAGATTTTTCTTCCAATTTTTAAAAATTTGAGTCAGGGCCTTGCTGTGTTGCCCAGGCTGGAGTGCAGTGGTGTGTCCACGGTTCCTTGCAGCCTCAAACTCCTGGGCTCAAGCAATCTTCTCACTTCAGCCTCCCGAGTAGATAAGACTAAGGGTACATGCCACCACGCCTGGCTAATTAAAAAAAAATTTTTTTTTTTTGTAGAAATGCGAACACACTGTGTTACCCAGGCTGGTGTGGAACTCCTAGCTTCCCAAAGTGTTGAGAGCACAGGCATGAGCCACCATGCCCAGCCTCTTCCAGAACTTTTTCTCTCTCATCTTGCTTTAATTTTCTTCAATTGCCCTGGCCCCTACCTAATATAATCCATTTGTTAGTTTTTGGTGGTCTTTTCCCTCAACTAGAGGGAGAGATCCATGAAGGCAGGGACCATGTCTGTCCAGGTCTGCCTCGTTCACTGCTGTGTCCCTTGTGCTGGAACATGTGCATGTGCAGTGCATGTGGCGTGAGGCAACTGGTGCTGAATAAATATTTCTTTAATGAATGGATGGTAGATGTGGGCGTCACTGATGGATTGACACATTCATTCTGCATTCAACCATGTGTGAAACACCGTGCTTGCTGGTGAAGGAGGTTTGGGAAGTTTGGTTCATGTCCTGGGGCTTTTGTGGGAGACAGTCACTTGTGGTGTGACACCACATGGTTTTGTACCCAAGTATCTTCCCCTGGGGCTGTGATACAGTTTGGTTCTGGGTCCCCACCCAAATCTCATCTCAAATTGTAATCCCTATAATCTCCATGTGTCACAGGAGGGACCTGGTGGGAGGTGATTGGATCATGGGGGTGGTTCCCCCCATGCTGTTCTTGTGATAATGAGTGAGTTCTCATGAGACCTGATGGTTTTATAAGTGTTTGACAGTTCCTCCATCACATGCTCTCACCTGCCGCCATGTAAGACATGCCTGCTTTCCCTTCCAACATGATTGTAAGTTTTCTGAGGCCTCTCCAGGCATGCAGAACTGTGAGTCAATTAAATCTCTTTTCTCTATAAATTACCCAGTCTCAGGCAGTTCTTTATAGCAGTGTGAAAATGGACTAATACAGGCTGGGACTTTGCTCAGAAGGCACCCTACTTCCCTTGGGGCTTCCAGATTTTTTTTTTTTTTTTTTTTTTTTTTTTTTTTTTTTTTTGAGACGGAGTCTCGCTCTGTGCCCGAGGCTGGAGTGCAGTGGCGCAATCTTGGCTCACTGAAAGCTCTGCCTCCCAGGTTCACGCCATTCTCCTGCCTCAGCCTCCTGAGTAGCTGGACTACAAGCGCCCGCCACAGTGCCCGGCTAATTTTTTGTATTTTTAGTAGAGACGGGGTTTCACCGTGTTAGCCAGGATGGTGTCGATCTCCTGACCTTGTGATCCGCCTGCCTTGGCCTCCCAAAGTGCTGGGATTACAGGCGTGAGCCACCGCGCCTGGCCCCAGATGGGTTTTAGTGGTTTGTCCTGGGGGACTGACAATAGGAGTCCACGTCCATGCTGAAATCAATATGTAAGTTACGTCTGAATAGGCACTGTGGTTTTGTAAGCACATATACCACCAGGCTCAGATCTGGGACTCAGCTGCACGCCACTCCTTGTTCCTGAAGCCTGTGTTGCATCCTTCTTCCCGTGTGTTCTCAATGCCTCCCTCCTCTGCACTGAGGCCGAAATCTCTACTTCCTTTCTTTGTTCCTTCTGTCATCCTTTCAGCTGGATTTGAGGCTGATGGGAGTTTCAGGTCACAAACTCAGAGGTGTAATGTGTCTCATTTTCTGTAAATCTGAGTCCCCATCCCACCAGGCTGGCAGAAACTTGGGCTCAGCCATTCTTGGGTACTGCCTCGCCTCAGGCAGTGCCAACGGCTTGGAAAGCCTCTGCCATTGGCCACTGAGCTGCCATCCTTCTAGCCACATGGTCCCCTAGGTCTGAGTTCCTGCTGTTTCTTCCCACACTGGGGCCCTGAGCCTCCTGTCCACTCTGCCTGCTGCGTAGGGGTGGCCATTCCCACTGCGCACCTACCCCATGTGTGTTACAAAGAGAAACAGGAGGCCTTGTCGGTGCCCTCAGGGATCAGCCTGTGTAGCTGCAAGTCACAAAGCTCTACATGTAAAAAGGACAGGCAGCAGATTATGTGTTAAAAAGACCAAAGGTGGCTAGGCGTGGTGGCTCATGCCTGTAATCGCAGCACTTTAGGAGGCTGAGGCGGGTGGATCACGAGGTCAGGAGATGAAGACCATCCTGGCCAACAGGGTGAAACCCCGTCTCTACTGAAAATACAAAAATTAGCTGGGCATGGTGGCACATGTCTATAATCCCAGCTACTTGGAAGGCTGAGGCAGGAGAATTGCTTGAACCAGGGAGTTGGAGGTTGCAGTGAGCTGAGTCGTGCCACTGCACTCCAGCCTGGTGACAGAGTGAGACTCTGTCTCAAAAAAAAAAAAAAAAAAAAAAAAAGGCCAAAGACTCCAGCAGTTGGGAGGAAAGTGAGGGGGGAGGGTTGGAGAGATGGCGGAGGGCACCTTGCAGGGAGACAATGGTAAACCTGCATTTGGAGAGAGGGCTGATTTGAGGGTTTTTGTGTGGGTATTGGGGAGTTTTGTATGAGGGATGAGGAGAACTTAATCCCCATCCCCCATACAAAACCCAGCCAGCCAACTCCACAGCCAATATGAGGTGAATCTGCTGAAAGAAAGAACCAACCTGACCTATTGAACTCTGAAGAACTTGAAAAGTGTGCTTGGCTATTTCTGCATCAGTATTCTCCCCCCTGCTGCCAGCCAGGCCTGACAAAGTTGGGTTTGAGATGCTGCATCTCTGGATGGCTTTGCCTCTCTTTATAACAATGTGTGGCTTTGAAATGTAATATAACAAGTTCGCCTGTCACAGGCCTGAGCAGTTCCTCAGCTGTCGCCCCCAGCTCTGCTTCTGCTGCAAAGGGGCCACATTAGAATCCAACCCTGGAGAAAATGAATCTGGAGTTTGTGGAAGACGGCAGGTGCTTTTTATAGCTTTCAATGGATTTTGAGTGGTGCACAGAACTGACAAACCACCTCTCGAGGCAACGGCTCCTCTGGACACAGTGTTTTGAAAAGGATTCAATTCCACTTAAATGATGACATTTTAAGTATTTTTTTTCCACATTCTGTACCCCCTGTCTTCCTTTTTCTTTTCTGTAGGAAGAGTGTAGTGTGAATTAAAATTGCCTGGGAAAATCTAGGCATAAATATTAAAATGTTTGGCTGCTGGTTAAAGGAAATTTATGTTTGCAATTTCCCACTGCTGCAGAAGCTTGCTTTTATTTTTAGTGGAGGTTGTTATCCCCAACTTCAGAAGATGTTCTTCTTGGTGTTTCTCCCTCTTTCTCTACAATCCCTCTGTCCTGCTCTGCCACATCTCTGTGTCTGGAGGTCTTGGAAACAAGTGGCCATCATCTACAAAGCAGGGGAGCAACATTTGAATGGCTATAGGGTCCTGCAAGTAATCAAATATTGGAAAGGGAAGCTGCTGCCCTGCCAGCTGTCGGTCATCTCAAGGACGCAGAGCTGAGGGTGGGGGAAGGCCTCCGAGTTTTCATCCAGATTGTAAGGTGAAATTTCTTGAATTTTAAATGTGGGTAACTAAAAAACAACCCCACTATGTGGCTGAATAAAACACACTCATCAGATCCAGCCCTGAGGCTACCAGTTGGCAGCTGCTGCCATAGATGCATTAGGCCAGTTATGGCATCTTATCACACAGTGATAAGTCCAAGTTATCCACCAGCATAAGGAGTTCTCTCGACGCCCGCAGACCTGCTTGGCCGGCAGCTGCCTCTTTAGGGATAGTTTTAGTTTGAAAGAATAACCTTGTGGCATAGAAGAAAGAGCCTCAGCTCTTGTACTTTTGTTCAAGTTCTGCAACTTCTGGGGCCAAGTGACCTTGAGCAAGTTGCTTGAACCTCGTGGGTCTTAGTTCCTCTAATCTTTTAAATAAGAAAAATTATATCTGAATTACCTACTAGGTTTCTTTCAAGGCAAAAAGGATCACATCAGTAACCATGACTGGAAAAGTGCTGATACCAATTGCTGTTCTTGTTTTGAGTGGCCAGCATGTGGTGGGAGGGAGTTGTGAACCTGAAAAGATGCCTACTCCATGCCTGTCCAAGTTCCAGCCTGGTTCTTAGTTCTGGCCTAAACCCAAGGGAAGTGAGGCTTTCTGTCTGTAGCAACATGATTTCCCAAAGCCATCGTGGCACAGAAGGCAGAGTAGGGACGGGCAGGCGGGAAGCAGGGGCACCTCGGACCCTGCCCCACCTCACCTGGCTCTGTGGCTCAGAGTATCTTGAAGAACTGCGTCTTTACCAGTTTGTTTAAACAGAACATTTAAACACAGAAACATGATCTAGGATAGTGTTTCCCAAACTGCTGTTCTAAGGCACACTACTCTCTAGGATGCTGAAGGAGAGGAGAGCAGGATTTCACACTCAGCTAAGCTGGGAAACATCGCATTAAAGTTAAACAGGTTTCTTTCTTGCAGGACGGTGAGTTCTTTTTTTCTTATGCAAATGCATACTGTGAGGTGAGAGCTCACCGTATTTCTCAAACTTTTACTTACAAGCTCTCATTGGCATTTCATTAAGAGGCAGTTTGGGTAATGTTGACCTAGGTTAGTTCATGCATTTCTTCTCTCCACAGAATTTTGTTGCATGCCACTTGAGTACTGGCGGATAAATGAGCCAAAGTCGACCTAGTCTTGGCCCTGCCCTCCTCACATTGACAGTCTAGTGGGGGAGGCAAGCAATAAACCAAGTAAGCACACACTTAGTGTAGAGTCACGGCAGAAGAGAGCCTGTGTGGGAGGAGTGTGGTGCCCTGGGGGTTCTGCCCCTCTGTGTGGGTGTCCTGGAAGGAGGGAACACTTTAGAGGATGCAGAGGCCTGAGTCAACCTTGAGAGGCCAGAGCCAGGAGGTGTGGGTGGACAGAAGCCAGTGTGTCCATAGCCCTGGGAATGAGGGCTGGGGATGTGTGTGGGAGGCTGGAGAGGCAGCAGGGCTTGGCCACAGGAAGGATTTTGGCCTTTATCCTGAGGGTAGTGGGATCTCCAGAATCTTTCTTTGGAGGGAGAGGGGAGGCAGAGCAAGAATATTGTTTTTGTTTAGATTTTGGGGTGACTTGTCAGGGAACTGATGGAGATTATGGGGGAGGCACTAAAGCTTCCCTAAGCCATGACTTGGTGTGGCCATTGGCTGACATCTTTGGGCTGCTGGGGTGGCTGGGGAATGTCTGCACAAGGGATGCCCCCTTTTTGCTGCCCCAGTTGCAGGATGCCTTTACAGACGGAGCACATAGATGACAAATAAACGCCGGCTGTTTAGAGCAGCACTGAATGTTTTGCTCTGTCTTGTTACGTGACCTGTGGGTGCAGTCGGCTTTCCACACAGAGGTACTGTTTCCCGGGAAGGATGCTCCTGCCTGCTGGGAAACTAGTGCTGGGACAGCCAGGTCACAGTATGGTTTTTCTTGCCCCTGTTTGCTGTGGAATCAAGAATGTGTTGATTGTGTCTCCCTGAGGACTAATATCCCCCTGAATTTCATGTTACTCAGCCAGTGCAGCATGGAATGCCCTCCATGTGTTCATGCTTCATTCCATGAATATTTATTGAATGTCTTGCCAAGCATGGGAGATAGGAGAATGAACAAGTTAGGCAAGACCCCTGCTCTTACGCAGCTCTTCTACTAGTGGGAGACAGACCATGAAACAAGATTGCCAAAGGTGAAGGGCCCCTTCCTAGTTCAGGGGCTTCAGGGAAGGTTTCCAGAGGAAATGCTATCTAGGGTGAAGAATGAGTACACACTAGCCGGGTGAAATGAGGGGTGAGAGAAGAGTTCCTGGAGAAGAAGGAAGATCAGACAGTTCTAGAGGTGAGAGAATGGGGCTTGTGCAAGACTAAGGGGAGGCTGGGTGCGGAGGCTCATGCCTGTAATCCCAGCACTTTGGGAGGCCAAGGTGGGTGGATTATCTGAGGTTAGTAGTTTGAGACCAGCATGACCAACATGGTGAAACCCTATCTCTACTAAAAATGCAAAAAAATTAGCTGGGCATGGTGGCAGACGCCTGTAATCGCAGCTACTTGGGAGTCTGAGGCAGAAGAATTGCTTAAACCTGGGAGGCAGAGGTTGCAGTGAGCCGAGATTCTGCACTACACTCCAACCTGGGTGACAGAGTAAGACTATCTCAAAAAAAAAAAAAAAAAAAAAAAAAAAAAAAAAAAAAAAAAAAAGGTAAAGAGAGATTCAGTGTGGCTGCAGCATGGGTGCAAGGTGAGGTGAGGAAACTTTGTAAGATTTCCACTTTCCTTGCTCTCCTGGAGAATGTGTGGGGGCGTCCTGAGTAGTCTTGGTGGCAATTGTCCAGTGCAGTCATCCTGAGCACACTAAGTCCTATTCACAGCAAACTAAGCTGTGCTTCTCAGCCGACGGCACCCACAGGTCAAGTAACAAGACAGAGCAAAACATTCAGTACTGCTCTAAACAGCCAGTGTTTGTCATTCTATGTGCTCCATCTGTAAAGGTCTCCTGCAACTGGGGCAGCAAAAAGGAGGATCCCTTGTGCAGACATTCCCCAGCCACCCCAGCAGCCCAAAGATGTCAGGCAATATGACAACGTCAGGCAATACGGCCTATATGAGGGGTTGTGACACTGGTGATGTCAGAAGTCACAGGAAGTAATTATTGCAAACTCTTGCAGCATGCTTACTGCTAAGAAGCCTTTGCATGGATGTCCTGAGTCCTGCACCCGTGAATTGACATAACTGCAATAACGAGGAATGGCTTTTTGTCATTTAATGAAAGGAATGGGGGATAGCAGAGCTATATTGGCTGCAGTGACCTTTCACGGTAGGCAGAGAAATGCCAGTGTTGAAACAATTATCTCAAGTGCCCGCGGGTACTAGCTTCCTGTTGATAACATGTGCTAATTACATTGAAGAATTTAGGGCAGATGTTGTGTCTAGAATTAATTGGCCCGCAGAAAGGCCGAGCCTGGCTCAAGACCAGAAGGAAAGATGTCAGCCTCTTTCAGCGCTGAGTGTGTGGGGCAGCTTCACCTTCTGGCTTCCTCCTTTCGTGACTTCGGATGAGGTTCCTCTCTCCTCCAGTCGCTGTGCTTTATTGCACTCTCTTAACCTTTTCAGTGAACCAAAAATCTGACTGGCCAACCACTCACCCGTTTTTCTGTTTATAGTCTTCCAGACCTGCAGGGGAGGAATCAGTGGCCAGTTAATCAAAATACTCTATGCGGAAAAGGTCAGCATGGTGGGGCCCCTGCAATATATTTCCCTAGAATGGGAGGTATTAGCATTCTGCCTCTGCATGCCTTTCCGGATTACCCAAGTCAAACCCTGTGGTCAGGAAATTGCATCAGTCCTGTGGGTTCCTGATGGCTATGATTTTAATTAGAGAGAGGAATGGTGCCAAGTCTGATCAAGTTGTTCTTTCCTCCTACTGGACCACTGTTATTGGGAAAGGTGGGCAGCGGTGCTGGGAGATGCTCAATGATTTCCCTGCTGAGAGCACCCAGTCCCTCCTCTGGACACTCTTCTTTTCCAACAGCTCATTACAAGTGTAAGTGCTGATGACAATATTAATTAGCCTTTAGCCGGGCTGCTTTGCGCCAAGCCTTGTGCCAAGCATTTCACGTGCATCATCTCATGGAATCTCTGTTACAGCCATGTGAGTTTATTATGCTTCTTTGTAAGACAGGGAAACAGAAGGCCAGAAAGTATAACTAACATGCTCAGGCCACCCAGCTAGTAAGCAGGAGCCAGGATTTGAACTCAGAGAGTTTGACTCCAGAGTCACTTTGTATCAGTCCCCTATCCCTACCAGATCCTGAGTTCCATGAGGACAGGGATGGCGGCATGCTGTTTTGTTTACCCCATGCCTTGGCTCCTAATAGACGCCAAATACAAAGGGTGGGGGTGCTCACAAGCACTTGTCAAGTAAATAAATGAACTTAACACCCAAACCTTGTATGAGTGTGAGAGCAGGAGAAGTCGTCCGGAATCAGGTTCATACCCTTTCACCCACTTCTGTGTCTTTTACAGACAGGATCTGGAGGGATGGCGTGAGGGCCCAGGCATGGTGCTGGTGAGTGGTTTGCTGTTCTTAAAGAATCCAGTGGGCCGGGCGCGGCGGCTCACACCTGTAATCCCAGCACTTTGGGAGGCCGAGGAGGGCGGATCACAAGGTCAAGGATTTGAGACCAGCCTGGCCAACATGGTGAAACCCTGTCTCTCCTAAAAACACATAAATTAGCCAGGTGTGGTGGCACATGCCTGCAGTCCCAGCTACTCAGGAGGCTGACGCAGGAGAATGGCGTGAACCCGGGAGGCAAAGGATGCAGTGAGCCTAGACTGTGTGTGTCATTGCATGCTAGCCTGGGCCATAGAGCAAGACTCCATCCAAAATAATAATAATAATAATAATAATAATAATAATAATAAATCCAGTGAAAACTGCTGTGGTTGTCAAGTACACTCACTTCTGAGAAATAAAGACATTGTTGCCATTGAAGGTAATCGTGGGCCATTTGGTATCATTTCTTATTTTCCAAAATCTTTAGCATTGAAAACTCTAATCTGTAATAGTCAGCTAACCAAAAACAGAAGAAAACTCTAGACATCTTCATTTACTTTTCAGATATCTTTAGAGAATTTTGTCCTCCAAGTGAGTGGTGGGATGGGGTGGGGGCAGGACGCACCTGCAAGTGTCTCCGTTACTGAACTCAGCACATTGATTTTCTGCGGTGAATATCTCTTATTTTTATTGTAGAAAGCTATTTCATTTAGAAAAATTTAAATTATATAAACAAAACAGAGAGACAAGAAGAATACAGTAAATAAAAGTCCCTCGAAAACCAACCACCCAGAGCTAACTAGTAATTTGGTGAACATCTTTCCAGAATTTGTGTGTGTATAAAATACAATTTTAAAGAGAGTAAAGTACTGTAAATACTCTTGTGCAATCTGCTCCCCTCTCTCCTCATTTAATATACTGTGGCGATCTTTCCATATCAATGGAAATATGATATGAATATGATGCTCTATTATTCTTTTTAATGGCTATATAGGACTCTATTGTGTGGCTGTTTCATGATTGATCCATCCCTTATAATGTACACTTATCCACATTCATGTGGCACTATAATTATCCATTGAATCATTTGTCTGTCCCTCTATGCTGTGAGCTCATTGAAAACAGGGACACAGCTAAACCCACGGGCATACAATAGGTGTCCTATAGATGTTTGCAAGTATAGATGGATGGATGAGTGAGTGAGAAGGAGAGGAAGAGGCTTTGTTTGGTCATTGCTGTGGATGGTTTCTGGCTTAACCTGTCTGAGTGACAGCCTATTAACCCAGGGCTGGAGGAGGCATTTTAGTGATTATATAGCTGGAGGGCTCTTGTTCTTTTGGTGCTATGAGGAAGTATTTCTGACACCAATCAGATTAATTCCTGATCTTCCTGAAGGGAAGTCCTTGGTTTCTTGACCCTGTGGGTTACTTTCCATGCAGCTGCAGCCGCTCTTCTGCTCATCTGTTTCAAAGGCGCATTGGCTGTCCAGGAGAAAATGCCTCTTACACATTTCGGGAAACTGGAATTGGCTTTTTGTGGGGAGTTGAGGGACAGTGTCAGGGATAATGGTCTCTCTCTCTCTCTCTCTCTCTCTCTCTCTCTCTCTCTCTCTCTCTCTCTCATGTTTTAGAGTTCTGTGCTGGATGCTTAACCCCATTCCAGGGATACAGAAGGTGCTGGAAAGTAAAAAGAAAATAAAACCTCCAAGATCACTAAGTGAAAATAAAATTAACATCCTAGAGGCCTGCTTCTGGGGACAGTGAAAGGTAGAGTCAAGCTGTGATTCTTAACCTCAGACACAGCAGTGCGAGGCACACAGATGGCCTTCACAGGGTCCATAGCTATTGTTAGATTCTCACAGTGTTTTGAGACCCCAAATATGTTTAGACCCCTGTTTGTAAAGGAAAAGCAAAGTAAGTACCGGAGCCTCATTTTCCTTATCTATAAAATGGAGCAATAGCTACTACCTTACAGAATTGGGTAAGGATTGATAAAATAAGATATTTAGAGTGCCTGATTCAGGGGCATGGGAAATGGCTACTATTACTGATGCTTACAGGGTAATGCAGCGTGACTTTCTCTGCTCCAGGGGTGACTGTCTAGTCCAGCATCACTGTTTGTGTGTGTGTGTGCACGCGTGCACATGTGTGAGTGTGTGTGCGTGTAATGGGCTATAACCAGAGATGTGCTTTAGCAGTAGCTGTAGTCTAAATGTTTGTGGCCCCCCCACCTGCCCACCCCTTCATATGCTGAAACCTAATTCCCAATGTGGTGTTATTAGGAACTGAGACCTTGGGGGAGGTGATTAAGTCGTGAGGGTGGAGCCTTCATGAATGGAATTACTGCCGTGATAGAAGAGGGCTGGGGAGTTTGGTTGCCCTTTCTGCTGTGTGGGAACAGATAGAAGATGCCATCAATGGAGACTCCTCACCCAGCACCAAATCTGCTGGCACCTTGATCTTGGACTTCCCCAGCCTCTGGAACTGTGAGTAATACATTTCTGTTGTTTACCTATTACTCAGTCTAGGGTATTTTGTTACAGCAGCCCAAAGGATTAAGACAGCAGCCTTGCTCTGACAGAGTGTTGGTCCAATGGACCACAGAGAGAGACAGAGAGAAAGACTGGAGCCCAATTAGAGGTTGTCTCATTGTCCCAATGTGAGCCTGGCAGTGCTGAGGATGGAAGATGAGAGAAGAAAAGAGGAAAAGCCCATTAGGACTTGGTGACTAGAGGTGGAGTTGAGAGAGAGGATCAAGAAAAAAGGGGTAGTGGTGGAGAGGTTTGCAGGAAGAATTCAGTTTTCTCCTATTGGGTTTGAGGAGAGGTAGACTAGCGGAAATCTAGCAAAAATACAGGTCTCAGAAACATAATCACTTTGAGCCTATTTAGTTCTTTATTTGCATGAGTTGCAGTTTATGGGGATTTTTGGATTTAACTAAAAGAAGGGGGCTGGCTTCTGGTAGAGGGAGAACCTGGAGCAGAGGGAGAAGGAAGGGTGACGGAAGGGATGCCCTGTTGTCTCAGCCCAGTCCCTCAATGTGATGGTGAAAATGCTTAAGGAGAGAAGCTGAAGTGCCATTTTTGCAAAGGACCCCATAAGTCATGGAGCTGCTGAAGGATGCCCTGTCCCCACGCGACAGAGTGATGCAGAGTCAGGGCAAGGGGATTTTCCACTTGGGTATAGAAGACAGAATGAGTCTGTAAGCACTGGAGGTGTCAGGAGAGGCACTTTTTTTTTTTTGAAATAGAGTCTCACTCTGTTGCCCAGGCTAGAGTGCAATGGCACAATCTTGGCTCACTGCAACCTCTGCCTCCTGGGTTAAAGTGATTCTTCAGCCTCAGCCTCCCGAGTAGCTGGGATTACAGGCATGAGCCAGCACGCCCACTAATTTTTGTACTTTTAGTAGAGATGCGGTTTCACCATGTTGGCCAGACTGGTCTTAAACTTCTGACCTCAGATGATCCAACTGCCTCGGCTTCCCAAAGTGCTGAGATTACCGGCATGAGCCACCGTGCCACACCAGGAGAGGCACTTCTGGAGTGGATGTTGGCATATGTTGATGTATTTGTGATGGGTACTATCAGAAGCAACAGAAATGAGACTCTCTTGTTGAGTGTAGGGGAGAATGTAGATAAGGCAAAGGAAAGATGGCTGATCCTGCATAGTGATCACAGATGATAGATGGGCTTATGAGCCAAGGGACACTCCATGGGACTGTTAGGAGATGGAGGATCTCCAAGGACCGGAGGACTTTTGTAAGTGCATAGGACAAGAGTAGGGAATCTGTTTTTAAGGTCAACGTGCCTTCATTTCCATCTATAGACTGGAGAGACTGGGGAATTTTTGGATAATGAAAGTAGCTCCCTGAATGTTTGATTCAAGGAAACTCAATTCAAGAGTTTGTAGACTCAACTGATAATTTTTCCCCCAGCTTTCAGTATCAGCCAGACCTTTGGGTCTTTCTCTCTCTCTCTCCCCCGCCTCCTTCCTTCCCTCCCTCTCCAACCCTTTCCAGCAAGAATCTGCATCTCAGTCTGGGTCTTGGCAAAGAAAAGCCAGCAAATCAAAAGAACTGAAGTTCTTGATTAGAATTCCAGTTTTTTCAAGCCCACTGCTGTAGACCCATCTCTTGGGACCTCATCACCTCGCAGTTTGCTCTTGTGTGAGTGTTCCTTTGTAAGGTGACTCTGTGGGTAGAAATATCTAGAAGCCCTCTGTTGAGAAGGGGCCATTCATTTCCCAGCCTACCACATGATGCTTGAGCTCCAAAAGGCCTTCTGGGCAGAGCCGCCTGGTCAGCTCTGAGATCCACTGAGTGTGTTTCAACAACTGTCACCAATTTCCAACAACTCAGGGGCTGAACTTAGAGCCTGTGGCTAGATTCTTGGGTCTCCCGTTTCATTCTCTCAGTGTATCCACCTTTTGCTGTCACCCACCCATGAGGCTAGTTCTCACTTTCCATTGTCTTCCATGATTATTCCCCACCTTCCCCAAAGAGGAATAAGATGTGGTTCCAAGGGGGCAGAGTTTTCAGCTTTTAGGCCAGAGATGAGGCATGGGCTTGCCAGGTCCCAGTCTCTCTCTCTCTTTTTCATTTTCTGTTTTTTAAAGTTAAAAAATTATTTACTTTTTAAATTTTGTGGGTACATAGTAGGTATATATTTATGAGGTACATAAGATGTTTTGATACAAGTGTGCAATGAATAATAATCACATCATGGAGAATGGGGTATCCATCCCCACAAGCATTTATCCTTTGTGTTACACACAATCCAATTATACTCTTTTGGTTATTTAAAAATGTGCAATTAAGTTATTATTGACTATAGTCACTCTGTTGTGCTATCAAATAGTAGGTCTTATTCATTCTTTCTAACTATTTTTTTTTTGTGTCCATCAACCATCTCTACCCCTGTCTCTTTTTGGTCACACCATACCTGGTGCCCAATGTCTGATGGGACTCTCACACCTGTCTCCCAGTTCTCCTGGGCAGAACCCCCTGCTGTCACCCTCCTTGACTTCAAACGGATTTCCCGTTGCCACAGGGCCCTGAGCTTTGCTGGGTGGTAGTGGGTGCTCACATGACCATTTTCTGTTGTAACACCTATTAGATTCCACATCTTTCCTAAACTTCTTTATGGTGTAAAATGCCACCACTTAGCGGTAATAGATTCTACATGCACCTAACATTGTCAAGGAACTTATTTATTTCACAGAAAAAAACTTTTCTACTTTAACAACTCTTTTTGGATGGAAATATTTTAAGATTATATTATAAACTTCCTTGCCTTTGTGATCAGAGTATTGATTATATTAGTAGGAACAATTTTTATTAATCCTGTGGTAAGACATATGTATTTCCCTCCCTCCAAAAATCTGTGTTCCATGGGGCTGGGCTTTTCTAGTTCTGCACCTGCTCATTTTTACTCTCCTCCTGTGCCCTCTCATTTTTACTTTTTTACTCTTTTAAAAAATGTTGGTGCAGTGCAGTGGCTCACACCTGTAATCCCAGCACTTTGAGAGGCCAAGACAGGGGGATCACTTGAGGTCTGGAGTTCGAGACCAGCCTGGCCAACATGGTGAAACTTTGGCTCTACTAAAAATACAGAAATTAGCCGGGTATGATGGCATGCCACTGTAGTCCCAGCTACCTGGGGGGCTGAGGCATGAGAATCTCTTGAACTCAGGAGGCTGAGGTTGCAGTGAGCCGAGATCATACCACTGCACTATAGCCTGGGTGAGAGAGTGAGACTCTGTCTCAAAAAAAAAAAAAAAAAAAGTTTAAAATTTTCCGATTGTATCATGAGGTCAGGAGTTTAAGCCTAACCGAGATGGTGAAACCCCATCTCTACTAAAAATACAAAAAATTAGCCAGGCATGGTGGTGGGAACCTGTAATCCCAGCTACTTGGGAGGCTGAGGCAGAGAATTGCTTGAACCTGGGAGGCAGAGGTTGCAGTGAGCCAAGATCACGCCATTGCACTCTAGACTGAGTAACAGAGAGAAACTCCGTCTCAAAAAAAAATTTTTTTTTTCTGATTGTAATAAACACATTTACCTAGAAAATAGAAAGATACAAACAAATATGGAGAAGAAAGTACAAACAAGTATGAAGAATAAGCATTTTTCCATCTAATTCTTCCCTCCTCCCTTCCTCATTACACATATGTATGAAAATTCAATCATACTGAATATATATTAATATATATTTCATATTATTGAGCTACTTTACAAAATGATTGAATAGAGTTTTATCATAAGATGTACAATTTTAATTTACCTCATCTCTCATGATTTAACATTCAGGCAATTTGAATTTTTAAAACTAATTAAATGTGTGATGAATATTTGTGGGTATTTTATCCTTATTTTTAATTTTTTTTAAAAGATAGATGCTTAGATTTGAGATTAATTTGATCACATTCTAGAGTTTTGCTTTGTTTTTTTTTTAAGCCCAATTTCACTGACTGACCATACCAATTGTTGCTGATAGCAACATCCCTCCTCTTCTCATACATTGCTTGTGAGAGTGTAAAATGGTACAACCTCTTTAGAAAAGAGTTTGACAGTGTCTCCAAAAGTTGGCTTATCATATGACCCATTCCTAGGTACTAACCCAAGAAGAGAGGAAATATATGTCCGCAGAAAGACTTTTACATAACTGCTAACAGCAGCTTTACTGTAATAGGCAAAAATTAGAAGAAACCCAAATTTCATCAATGCATAAATAGATAAACTGCAGTGTATTAATAGAATGGAATACTACTCAGCAATAAAGAGCAATCAACTATTTTTATGTGCAACAACATAGGTGAATTCCAAAATCATTTTGCTGGATGAGAGAAACCAGACAAAAAAGGAGAATACACTGTGTGATTCTGTTTATATAAAGCTCAAAAAATGCAAACTAATCTAGAGTGACAGAAAGCATAGCAATAGTTGTCTAGGGATGGAAGAGTGGGAAGAAGTGGTGCAGAGGGTTTACAACGGTGCTCAAGGAATATTTTGAGTGATAAACATGTTTGCTATCTGGATTGTGGTGATGGTTTCATAGGGGTACATATATATATATATATATATCAGAATTTATCAAATAATACACTTAGGTATAGTTTATTATATGCCAATTATATTTTGATAAAGCTAGTTCTTAAAAAGATATTGTTGCATTTGGCCATTTGTTTTCTAGGAAAGTAGTAGTTAATATTCCAACTAGGACTGTGTAAATCCCTTCTCACCAGATTGATGCTATTAAGTTTTATAATTTTTGAGCATCTGTGATCAATCAAATAGGTAAAAAAACTGATATACATATTAAGGGTATTAACCCTTATGCTTATGTTTATTTTGTATACCTTTCCTCCAGTTTATGGTTTTAATTTTTATGGAGAATTTGTGATACACAGGAATTGTAAAAAGTTACAAGGTTAAATCAGTTGAGCATTTCTTTTATGTTTTTCTGCCTTCCTAATGTGCAACTTTTAATTTTGGAAAAAGGATTAGTCAAGTATCTTAAAATTTCTTTTTAAACAAGAGTGAATGAGGCTGCAGTGTAGAACTGTGATTTGTTTTCCCACATAGTAGTATGTGAGTTTGGTGACAACTGTTTAAGCCCTTTCAAGATCATTGTTTTCTAAGTTTATTGTGTTGAAATACTCTTTTTAGTGTTAAAAAATTGTAGGCCTCCATATGATAGTGATTATACTTTTAGGGTCTGTTGATGGAGAACATATAATGACTCAAAAACTCCTACATATTCAGTTGCTTTAAAAAATGAATTTGCTAAGCCAATGTCTAGAAGGGTTTTTCTGACGTTATCTTCTAGAGGTTTTATGGTTTCAGGTCTTAGATTTAAGTCTTTGATCCATCTTGAGTTGACTTTTGCATAAGGTGAGATATGAGGATCCAGTTTCCTTCTTCTTTATGTGGCTTGCAAATTATCCCAGCATCATTTGTTAAATAGGATATCCTTTCCCCACTTTACGTTTTTGTTTGCTTTGTCAAAGATCAGTTGGCTGTAAGCATTTGGCTTTATTTCTGGGCTCTCTATTCTGTCCGTTCATTGGTCTGTGTGCCTATTTTTATACCAGTACTATGCTGTTTTGGTGACTATGGCCTTATAGTATAGTTCGAAGTAGGGTAATGTGATGACTCCTGATTTGTTCTTTTTGCTTAGTCTTGCTTTGGTTATACAGGCTCTTTTTTGGTTCCATATGAATTTTAGGATTGTTTTTTCTAATTCTGTGAATAATGATAATGGTATTTTGATGGGAATTGCATTGAATATATATTGCTTTTGGCAGTATGGTCATTTTTATAATATTGATTCTACCCATCCATGAGCATGGGATGTGTTTCCATTTGTTTGTGTCACTTATGATTTCTTTCAGTGGTATTTCATAGTTTTCCTTTAGAAGTCTTTCACCTCCTTGGTTAGGTATATTCCTAAATATTTTATTGTTTTGCAAGTATTATAAAAGGGGTTGGGTTCTTGATTTGATTCTCAGCTTGGTCACTGTCAGTGTATAGCAGTGCTACTGATTTTTGTACATTGATTTTTGTATCCTGAAACTACTGAATTCATTCATCAGATCTAGGAGCTTTCTGGAGGAGTCTTTAGGGCTTTCTAGGTATACAATCATATCATCGGCAAACAGCAACGGTTTGACTTCCTCTTCACTGATTTGGATGCCCTGTATTTCTTTCTCTTGTCTGATTGCTTTGTCTAGGACTTCCAGTACTATGTTGAATAGAAATGGTGAAAATGGGCATCCCTGTCTTGTTCCCATTCTCAAGGAGAGTGCTCTCAAGTTTTCCTCATTCAATGTAATGTTGGCTGTGGGTTTGTCATAGATGGCTTTTAGTATCTTAAGGTATGTCCCTTCTATGCAGATTTTTGTGAGGGTCTTAATGGTAAAGGGATGCTGAGTTTTGTCAAATGCTTCATGACCAAGAACCCAAAAGCAAGTGCAACAAAAACAAAGATAAATAGATGGGACTTAATTAAACTAAAAAACTTCTGCACAGCAAAAGAAATAATCAGAAAACAGACAACTCACAGAGTAGAAGAAGATCTTCACAAGCTATGCATCTAACAAAGGACTGATATCCAGAATCTACAAGGAACTCAAAGAAATCAGCAAGAAAAAAGCAAATAATCTAATCAAAAGTGGACTAAGGACATGAACAGATGATTCGCAAGATATACAGATGGCCAACAAACATATGAAAAAATGCTCAGCATCGCTAATGATCAGGGAAATACAAATCAAAACCACAATGTAATGCCACCTCACTCCTGCAAAAATGGCCATAATTTAAAAAATAAAAAAAAAATAGATGCTGGTGTGGATGTGGTAAAAAGGGAACACTTTTACACTGCTGGTGGGAATGTAAACTAGTACAACCACTATGGGAAACAGTATGGAGACTTTTTAAGGAACTAAAAATAGATTTACCATTCGATCCAGCAATCCCACTACTGGGCATCTACCCAGAGAAAAAGAAGTCATATGAAAAAGACATTTGCACACTCATGTTTATAGCAGCACAATTCACAATTGCAAAAATATAGAACCAGCCTAAATGCACATCAATCAATGAGTGGACACAGGAAATGTTGTATATACATACAATGGAATACTACTCAGCCATAAAAAGGAATAAAATAATTGTTGTTGCATTTGCAACAACCTGGATGGAGTTGGAGACCATTATTCTTTTCTTTCTTTTAAAAAAAAATATAATTTAAGTTCTGGGATACATGTGCAGAACGTGCAGATTTGTTAAATAGGTATACATATGCCATGGTGATTTGCTGCACTCATCAACCTGTCACCTACATTAGGTATTTCTCCTAATGCTATCCCTCCCCAGCCCCCACCCCCTGACAGGCCCTGGTGTGTGATGTTCCCCTCCCTGTGTCCATGGGTTCTCTCATTCGACCCCCACTTATGAGTGAGAACATGCAGTGTTTGGTTTTCTGTTCCTGTATTACTTTGCTGAGAATGATGGTTTCCAGCTTCATCCATGTCCCTGCAAAGGATATGAACTCATCTTTTTAATGGCTGCATAGTATTCTATGGTGTATATGTGCCACATTTTCTTTATCCAGTCTATCATTGATGGGCATTTGGGTTGGTTCCAAGTCTTTGCTATTGTGAAAAGTGCCGCAATAAACATAAGTGTACATGTGTCTTTATAGTAGAATGATTTATAATCATTTGGGTATATACCCAGTAATGGGATTGCTGGGTCAAATGGTATTTCTGGTTCTAGATCCTTAAGGAATCACTACACTGTCTTCCACGATGGTTGAACTAATTTACACTCCCACTAACAGTGTGAAAGCATTCCTATTTCTCCACATCCTCTCCAGCATCTGTTGTTTCCTGACTTTTTAAAATGATTACCATTTTAACTGGCATAAGCTTGTATCTCATTGTGGTTTTGATTTGCATTTCTCTAATGATCAGTGATGATGAGCTTTTTTTCAGACGTTTGTTGGCCGCATAAATGTCTTCTTTTGAGAAGTGTCTGTTCATAGCCTTTGCCCACTTTTTGATGGGGTTGTTTTTTCCTTGTAAATTTGTTTGAGTTCTTTGTAGATTCTGGATATTAGCCCTTTGTCAGATGGGTAGATTGCAAAAATTTTCTCCCATTCTGTAGGTTGCCTGTTCACTCTGATGATAGTTTCTTTTGCTGTGCAGAAGCTCTCTAGTTTAATTAGATCCCATTTGTCAATTTTGGCTTTTGTTGACATTGCTTTTGGTGTTTTAGTCATGAAGTCTTCGCCTATGCCTACGTCCTGAATGGTACTGCCTATGCCTACGTCCTGAATGGTACTTCTAGGGTTTTTATAGTTTTAGATCTTACGTTTAAGTCTTTAATCCTTCTTGAGTTAATTTTTGTATAAGGTGTAAGGAAGGAGTCCAGTTTCAGTTTTCTGCATATGGCTAGCCAGTTTTCCTAACACCATTTATTAAATAGGGAATCCTTTCCCCCTTGCTTGTTTTTGTCAGGTTTGTCAAAGATCAGATGGTTGTAGATGTGTGGTGTTATTTCTGAGGCCTCTGTTCTGTTCCATTGGTCTATAGATCTGTTTTGGTACCAGTACCATGCTGTTTTGGTTACTTGTAGTATAGTTTGAAGTCAGGTAGCATGATGCTTCCAGCTTTGTTCTTTTTGCTTAGAATTGTCTTGGCTATACGGGCTCTTTTTTGGTTCCACATGAAATTTAAAGTAGTTTTTTCCAATTCTGTGAAGAAAGTCAATGGTAGCTTGATGGGGATAGCATTGAATCTATAAATTACTTTGGGCATTTTCACAATATTGATTATTCCTGTCCATGAGCATGGAATGTTTTCCCATTTGTTTGTGTCCTCTCTTATTTCCTTGAGCAGTGGTTTATAGTTCTCCTTGAAGAGGTCTTTCATATCCCTTGTAAGTTGTATTCCTAGGTATTTTATTCACTTTGTAGCAATTGTGAATGGGAATTCACTCATGATTTAGCTCTCTGTTGGTCTATTATTGGTGTATAGGAATGCTTGTGATTTCTGAATATTGATTTTGTATCCTGAGACTTTGCTGAAGTTGCTTATCAGCTTAAAGAGATTTTGGGCTGAGATGATGGGGTTTTCTAAATATACAGTCATGTCATCTGCAAACAGAGACAATTTGACTTCCTCTCTTCCTGTTTGAATACTCTTTATTTCTTTCTCTTGCCTGATTGCCCTGGCCAGAACTTCCAATACTATGTTGAATAGGAGTGGGGAGTGAGGGCATTCTTGTTTTGTGCTGGTTTTCAAAGGGAGTGGTTCCAGCTTTTGCCCATTCAGTATGATATTGGCTGTGGGTCTGTCATAAATAGCTCTTATTATTTTGAGATACATTCTGTCAATACCTAGTTTATTGAGAGTTTTTAGCATGAAGGGGTGTTGAATTTTATTGAAGGCCTTTTCTGCATCTATTGAGATAATAATGTAATCATGTAGTTTTTGTCATTGGTTCTGTTTATGTGATGGATTAAATTTATTGATTTGTGTATGTTGAACCAGCCTTGCATCCCAGGGACGAAGCCAACTTGATTGTGGTGGATAAGCTTTTTGATGTGCTGCTGGATTCGGTTTGCCAATATTTTCTTGAGGATTTTTGCATCGATGTTCCTCCGGGATATTGGCCTGAAATTTTCTTTTTTTGTTGTGTCTCTGCCAGGTTTTGGTATCAGGATGATGCTGACCTCATAAAATGAGTTAGGGAGGATTCTCTCTTTTTCTATTGATTGGAATAGTTTCAGAAGGAATGGTACCAGCTCCTCTTTGTACCTCTGGTAGAATTCAGCTGTGAATCCATCTGGTACTGTGCTTTTTTTGGCTGGTAGGCTATTAATTACTGCCTCATTTTCAGAACTTGCTATTGGTCTATTCAGGGATTCGACTTCTTCGTGGGTTAGTCTTGGGAGGGTGTAGGTGTCCAGGAATTTATCCATTTTTTTTTCTAGATTTTCTAGTTTATTTGCGTAGAGGTGTTTATAGTATTCTCTGATGGTAGTTTGTGTTTCTGTGGGATCAGTAGTGATATCCCCTTTATCATTTTGTATTGTGTATATTTGATTCTTTTCTCTTTTCTTCTTTATTAGTCTGGCTAGTGGTCTATCTATTTTTTTAATCTTTTCAAGAAATCAGCTCCTGGACTCATTAATTTTTTGAAGGGTCTTTTGTGTCTCCATCTCCATCAGTTCTGCTCTGATCTTATTCATTTCTTGTCTTCTGCTAGCTTTTGAATTTGTTTGCTCTTGCTTCTCTAGTTCTTTTAATTGTGATGTTAGGGTGTTGATGTTAGATCGTTCCCACTTTCTCCTGTGGGCATTTAGTGCTATAAATTTCCCTCTAAATGCTGCTTTAGCTGTGTCCCAGAGATTCTGGTACATTGTGTCTTTATTCTCATCGGTTTCAAATAACTTATTTATTCCTGCCTTAATTTCATTATTTATCCAGTAGTCATTCAGGAGCAGATTGTTCAGTTTCCATGTAGTTATGTGGTTTTGAGTGAGCTTCTTAATTCTGAGTTCTAATTTGCACTGTGGTCTGAGACTGTTTGGTATGATTTCTGTTCTGTATTTGCTGAGGAGTGTTTTACTTCCAATTATGTGGTCAATTTTAGAATAAGTGTGATGTGGTGTTGAGAATAATGTATATTCTGTTGATTTGGGGTGGAGAGTTCTGTAGATGTCTATTAGGTCCACTTGGTCCAGAGCTGAGTTCAAGTCTTGAATATCCTTATTAATTTTCTGTCTCATTGATCTAATATTGACAGTGTGGTGTTAAAGTCTCCCACTATTATTGTGTGGGAGTCTAAGTCTTTTTGTAGGTTAGAGACCATTATTCTAAGTGAAATAACTCAGGAATGGGAAACCTATGTTTTCACTTATAAGTGAGAGCTAAGCTATGAGGATGCAAAGGCCTAAGAATGGTACAATGGACTTTGGGGACTTGGGGGGAAGCATAGGAGTGGGGTGAGGGATAAAAGAAGACACATTGGGTGCAATGTAGTGATAGGTGCACCAAAATCTCAGAAATCACCACTGAATAGCTTACCCCTGTTTCTTAGAAGCCTATTGAAATAAAAATATTTTAAAAATGAATTTGCATTGTAATAATCACCACAGTACTTACATACATTTTGGGAAATGGTGTACCTGTGTGTGAAATACATATTCTGTGTACAAATTTGGTGTGCCTGAGGATGCTTGATCCCCTGTAATAATTTCAAGGCCTTTCAGGTTTGGGAACGCACCCTGGGAACCACACCTTTCTAGGTAGAGCTGAGACTCAGGTATTTTCCCTTTGCTGAAACCTGTCCCTTCCTGTAGACTACTTTCAGCTGCGAATTGTGGGGATGTGGATTTGGGGCTTCCAGGAAGCCTGAATTTGGTGTAAGTGGGAGTATTCACAGGCTTTTAAAAACTTTTTTCTCCAACCTACCTTTTTCAGTTATGAAGAAGCATCTTATTCAAGAGTCCTGAGTGTGGGTGAAAAAGATATTAATTATACCCTTCTCATTTTCTTTCCAAAAGGGAATGTCTTTACCCAGAACAATCAGCATATGGCTTTTTCCTTGTTCCTTTGTCATTTTCTCTCAGGGGACTGGAAGCATGCCTGTTTTAATGAGATAACAGGTGAACTGCCCAGCACAGGGTCTGACTATAGTTCATGCTCAACAAATCTTTGTTCTTCTCTCCTTCCTTCTTCTATTTGATAGCAGGTTCCAAGCTCACATGCAAATTGAGCATTGATCTCACAAGAAATATGTTTTGGCTTAGTGATGAGTCCACTGAAAAGGAGAGAGTTATTTAAATTATTGAAAAACCTTAATCCATAAGTTCACATAAATGTTGTTTTGAACTAATAGTTTTAGGCACTTAGGCTCCTGTGTTCCATCTTATGGGTGGTTAATGTCTCTTGGTGTTACATACCAGGCGAAATCTCTCTTGCTGTCACATACTTTAAAAATTCAGGCATTTGAAATTTTCTTTTTGTTAAACTTGCAGTGGAGTATTGGATTCCTTGGTTCATTTTAAAAAAAGCCCTTTATCAAAATGTTAAGCTGGTTAATTTGCATAAAATATTTCTTCTGCAATTTATTCCCTTTTACTTTTGAAGCACAAATTGCCTCTGCTGCAGCGTGGAGTGCTTGTGATGGTACTCAAGCTATTAGGGCGTTCAGTTCTAGGAATGAACAAGTCTCAGGTTTGAAGCTCAAGGAGACAAATTGGAATCTTGTCTCACTTTCTTGGGTGATCTGAGTTGATTTGAATAAGGAAAGAAAGAAAAGGAAGCCAGGCTTGCAAGGAGAGGGTTCAAAGGCCTAGGCTAAGAGTATAGAATGGTGTGGATAGAAGCTGGGATTGGTTTTGTGCTCACATGTTCTCAGGGAGCACAGGAAGAGGAAGAAAAGCCTTGGGGATATCTCCAGAAAGAAGCTCAGTGACAAATCTAATGGGCATTTACAGTGGAATTCCCCTGCTTTCCATTAGCCCAGAATCAACTCTACATTCAAACAGGGAATCAGAGTAGCTGGTGGATATCAATGCTGAAGGAAATAAACAAGCTTCAGCACAGCAAGCAGGCTGTTGGGAAACCAGAGGCTGAGAGACTTTCCTGGGGCTTGAGTGACAGGAGCCTTGATGGTTCTGCCTTTGCCCAGAGACAACCCACCTCAAACCCGGGTTTGATGCTTTCTATGCAGGGCAGCAGAGGGGAGCCTTTCTGCACTTACTGACAACCCCTCCTTTAAGGCGAAGCTACTCAGCCTGAAAAACACTGACATTCACAAATAGCAGATGGGCAGGCCATAATTAGGCAGTTGCTGGCTCCTCTCACTCCACTTTTCTTAGAAAGGGGAAAACTCACAGAAAAGTGGGGGAGGGTTCCCTGCTGAGGAGAGGTCTTTCCTTTGCACACAGGAGTTTCTTCCTGACTCACCCTAGGCTTTTCTCTGAAAGTTCAGGAAAAGCTAATGTTAGTAGGAACAAATTTGGTGAAAGGTGGGATTCGTGTGCAAGGAGATGGGTTATTTTTAGACCGGTGTAATTAAAGATCCATTTATGTCTGAGCATCCTTAAACAGACAAATATAAAACTCATGAATACCAAATTCTATTTGGGTAAGTGGCTGGAAGCACACACACATTTGCACATATGCACACTCTAAGCTTGTCTCTGTCTATTCACCTAGAAATAAAGGCCACCACCCATCTCGGCTCAGGGCTAATGAATTTTGAGCCTCGCTTCTTAGGGCTACAATAAAGAATTCTTCAACTCTATGTTTAGATAGGAAATCAGAGCTGATAGAGGACATCAATGCTGAAGGAAATGCCGAGAATCAGAGTAGGTGGTGGATGCTGAAGGGAATAAACAAGCTTCAGGACACCAAGCAGGCTTTGGGAAACTAGAGGTTGAGAGACTTTGGGGTTTTAGTGACAGAGGCCGTCGTAGCCCGGCCTTTGCCCAGAAACACCCACCTCAAAATCAAGTGTCCTGTTCTCTCAGAGTTTGAAAGTCTGGTTCTCTTGCAGCCTGAAACCGGAGATGATCTGAGATCAATATTGACAAGGGAGAGACCAACATTTCTTCTGAATTGCTTTTCTCCTGGGACTTAAATGTTCACAACCTAAAAACAAAGAAGTCAATGATTGACAGCTATTGAAAAACAGTTTGTTTTTCACTTAAAAATACTTAAAAAATAAGAAAAAACACAAATTCCCAATCTCGTAAAAGCCCAGCCAGTCTAGAAAATGGGGGAAACTTCCATTTTCAATAACTTAGTGGTAGTGAGAGAAAGGCCACTGATATAGACTTTCTCCACATCAGAGATATCACACATTTCCATAACACATCAGAGATAATCATGTGAAATTACTGCAATCATGTTGTTTTCCAAGCAAGTGGGTACAGGTAGATCTTTGGATTTCAAATGTGCTGGAGTTTAACGACCATATCTTTTGCCACAGAATCCAGCAGAGGCCCGTCTCCCTTTTTCCCTCTCTCCTCGGAATGCCACACACACAGGCACATGTTCTACACAAATCCGTTCTATCCTGTCTGGTGTTTATACCCCTGTGATGCAGCATCTGAAGGAGAGAGAAAGCAACCAGGGGAGCCATAACTCTGGGTGTCACTGAATCACAGAGGGGATACATAGGACAGTGGAAGTGCCAGGGACTATGGGAGAGAGTGGACATGTCCTCCTAGAGTTTTCTCATCAAGGACTTGAATGAAGATAGAGAGTATCTTCTCAGCAACAGAGATGGGAGAGATGGCCAGCATGTTGAATGACAGGTTCAGGGGTCAAAGAGAGCTCGACTAGAGGGAGCTGAAGCCTGGAATTCAACAAGGCAAAAGCTAAGGGGGAAAAGGTAAGGCCTAAACTAACAAGGGCACCAACACGGAGTGGAGGAGGAAGGACTTAGCCTGTATGGATGTGATTTGGGGTTGTAGGTGATTGTGAGGACATTCTAAGTCAACAGTGGGATGTGGGATGCAGGGAAGTAAAGTGATCTTTGGCTCCTTCATTAGAGGTCTGACTAGAGTGGAGGATCTGACAGCCCTCTTCCATTGTGGTATGGACACATTGGAGCATCCTACTCAGGTCAGGATCCCCCAGTGAGAATGCACAGAAAACTGGAGTGTGTTGGAGGAGGGTCCAGGCCCGTGGAGGAACTGGAAACCCTACCAATGAGGGGGAAGGCATTGAGCTTATTTGATCCAGAGAATTGAGGGCTGTTGAGTTTATTGTAAAGTATCTGCAGGACTGACCTATGAAAGAGGGATTTAATTTGTTCTGGGTGGTCTAATGCAGGGGTCATCAAGCTATGGTCTGCTTCCTGGTTTTGTAAATAAGGTTTTATTGGAGCACAGCCATGCTATTTTATATATTGCTTATGGGTACTTTCATGCTGCAATACTAGAGTTGAATAGTTGCCAGAGAGACCATATGGTCCATAAAACCTAAAATATTTACTATCTTATTCTTTTCAAAGGAAAGTGTGCTGACCCCAGGTCTAATGTATGGGAATAAGGTCTGATTTAGAGGAGTTGATGGTGAATATTTTAAGAAGGCATATTTTACTCAATAAAAGGAAGAAAGGTTAAATTTAAGGTATTAGTTGAAGGTAAGAGTTGAGCTACCTTCTTGGTGGGATTGAGTTAGAGGCAATTCAACCTTTAGTGGGTGTTTGGTCTTAGTGGCCTTTGACTGTTCTCCAGTTTTGGGCATTTCTGATTCACTGCCTTGTGAAGTTACTTAAGTTACTTTTGGTTTATTTTCTGATTAACAAATATGATCACCTCTATTCTTCCCTACCCTCCTCTCTTTACACACAGAACTAACATCTTACTCTGATTTGTAACTCCTGCCATGGCTAAGGTAAGTCTGCCCTGCACTCTCTTCAAGTATGTTTACAATGAGAATTCTAAGAGGGTCCCCTCTTAGTGTTTCACCTACAAAGATGTCCATAGGCAGGCAATTCAGGGGCAGTATTGTAACAACAATCTAGGGAGGTGGTATGGATTAGAAATAGTATAGGTCTTAGAGCCAGTCTTAGGTTTTAATCTCAACTCTACCATTTACTGTGATCTTGAAAAAGCTTCATTCATTCATTCATTCATTCATTCATTCATTTATTCATTCAATGTGTATTGGATACCTACTATGTGTCAGGCACTATTTAAGGCACTTATGATATGTTAGTGAACAAAGGAGTAAAAATTCCTTCCACCTGGGAGCTTATAGTCTTCCAGTGGAGACAGATAATAAATATAGTAAATATGGAAATTATGTAATATGTTGGAAGATGATTAGTACTATGGAAAAATAGAAAGTAGATCAGGATAAGAATATTTGGAAACTGAGGTTTACAGTTTAGAAAAAAATCAGGATTCCTTCACCTCCTTTTAGTCTTTGATTAAATTTCACTTTCTCAATGAGGTAGTCTATCCTGACCTTAAACAGTGAATCAATAAAATACCTGCTCTGCCATTGGCCTCCCCCAACCTGTAGAAGGAATCCCATCCTTCTAACTTCTCATACCAAAACCCTGTAGTTTTCCTTAAATCCTGTCTTTCTCTCACATTCCCCATCCAATCTGTCATTAATCTTTTCAGCTCCCCACCATTTCTCCTGCTATCACTGCGGCCTAAGCCATTATCATCTTCTGCCAGGATTTCTACAGTAGCCTCCTAACTAATCTCCCTACTGCTGCCCTTGCCCCCAGTCATAGGTTGAATGCCCCCCCAAAAGATATATCCACATCGAAACCCCTGTAACCTGTGAATATGACCTTATTTGCAAAAGACATTTATACTGTCTATCCTGACCTCCTCCTTGAGAAAGTGAAATTTAACCAAAGACTAGAACGAGGTGAAGGAATTGGCCACCCAGACCTCAGGAGAAGATCAGGGCACTAAGGTGGGGTCATCACTGGTGTGTTCAAGGAACAGCAAGGAGACTAGTGTGGCTGGAGTGGAGGGGCAGGAGGGAAAGCAGCGGGGGAGGAAATCAGAGAGGAAACAGGGAGAGTGGGAGCAGATTCCTCAGGGCTTCGCACATACTTTGTCTTTTACTCTGAATGAAATGGGAAGACGTTGTAGGAGCTTCCATTATGAATAAGGGAGTGGATCTGACTTTTGATTCAACAGAATCTTCTGCCTGCTAGTTGAGATTAGATGATAGGGGCGTGTATTTGTTTTCGGCAGCTGCCAAAACAAATGACCACAAACGGGGTGGTTTAATACATCAGAAATTTATTCTCACAGTTCTGGAGGCTAGGGGTCTGGTCAAGGTGTTGGCAGAGGTGTACTCCCTCTGGGGCTGTATTAGTCAGGATTCTCCAGAGAAACAGAACTAATAGGGTGTGTGTATGTGTGTGTGTATGTGTGTGTTTGTGTGTGTGTGTTTATATATGTACGTAGACAGTCCCTGACTTACAGTGGTTTGACTTAATAACTTTTTGACTTCACAATGGTGTGAAAGTGACACACATTCAGTAGAAACCTACTTTGAATTTTGATCTTTTCAATAAATCACATGAGATATTCAATACTTTTTTATAAAATAGTCTTTGTGTTAGCTGATTTTGCCCAACAGCAGGCTGATGTAAATGTTCTGAGCACATTTAAGGAAGGCTAGGCTAATCTATGATGTTCAGTACGTTAGGTATCTTACATGCATTTTTGACTTACAATATTTTCCATGTACAATGGATTTATTGGGTTATAATTCTGCCCAAATTGAGTCAGCCTCTGTGTATGTATGTGTACACACACACACACGCACGTGCGCGCACACACACACATATGTAGAGATTTGTTATAAGGAAATGGTTCACATAATTTTGGAGGCTGAGAGGTCCTAAGATCTGCAGTTGGCAAGCTGGAGACCCAGAAGAGCCAATGTGTAGCTCCAGCACCAGTCCAAAGGCCTGAAAGCCAGGAGATCTGATGGCGTACGGTCCAGTCCAAAAGCAGGCAACCTTGAGATTGGGAAGAGCCAATGTTTCTGTTTGAGTCCAAAGGCAGGAAAAGACCAGTGTCTCGGCTCAATCAGTCAAGCAGGAGGAGTTCTCTTATTGGGGGAGGGTCAGCCTTTTTGTTCTATTGAGGCCTTCGATTGATTGGCAGAGACCCTCTCACATTAGGGAGAGCAATCTGCTTTACTCTTCTACTGATTCTCATCCAAAACACCCTCACCAGACACACAGAGTAATGTTGACAAAAACCTGGGCACCCTTGGCCCAGTCAAGTTGCCACGTAAAAGTAACCATCACAGGGACTCTAGGAGAGAACTTGTTCTTTGCCTTTTCTAGCGAGTAGTGACTCCAGATAGTCCTTGGTTTGTGGCTGCATAATTCCAATCTCTGGTGCTGTCTTCACATGCCATCCTCTCTCTCAAATCTCCCTCAACCCTACTTCTATGGGGACGCTTGTCATTGGATTTAGCCCACTCAGATAATTCAGCATGATCTCATCTTGAGATTCTCAATTATATCTGCAAAAACGTCTTGTGCAAATAAGGTCATATTCACAGGTTACAGGGGTTTAGATGTGGATGTATCTTTCTGGGGCCATTCAACCTATGACTGGGGGCAAGGGCAGCGGTAGGGAGATTGGTTAGGACATTACTGCAGAAATCCTGGCAGGAGATGATAATGACTTAGGCCAGAGTGATAGCAGGAGAAATGGTGGGTTGGATGGGGAGTGTGAGAGAAAGACAGGATTCAAGGTTAACTCCAAGGTTTTGGTATGAGAAGTTAGAAGGATGGGATTCCTTCTATGGGTTGGGGGAGGCCAGTGGTGGAGCAGATTTTTGATTGATTCACGGTTTAAATTATTTTTTTGGTGGAGCAGATCCAGAGTTCAGTTTTGGACATATTAAATTTGGAGTGTGTTAGGCATTCAAGTGGAGCTATTAAGCACACAGTGGGATTTACAAGTCTGAAAACTGAGAGGAGACATCTAGACTGGAGATGTGAATTTGGGAATTGTCTGTGTAGAGAAGGTATCTTAAAGCCTCATGACAAAGTTTCTTAACCTCAAGGAATAAAAATGCAATTAGGTGGAAAGGTGTGTGGAATCCAGTTTGTCTGGGAAGGGCGAGTCCCAGGCTCATCTGGGGTGATACCCTTTAGTCCTTGCTACTCCTGCACTGACATCACCTGGGAGCTTGTCAGAAATGCAGAAGTTCAGACCCCCCACCCCACAGCATCAGAACATGCACAGTACAAGATCCCAGGTGTTTTCAAGGCATGTTGAAGTTTGAGAAGTGCCATTCTCATCAGTACAATTGCTCACCTCACTTTCAGTGTTTGCGGGATGGGCTTAATTTAAATTTTCTGGGAACACTCATTTAGAATGTCTGCTAGAGTGAAACAAAGGATTAGGGAAAATTCTACGGGAAAGGGCAGACACCTCATTATCTAAAAGGTGTCCCCAGAGGTCCCACAAGGTGCATCAGCCTCAGGGGAAAGCAAGTGCGAAGGTGCAGGTGAATGGGGATCCTCGCTTGTTGACCATTTGACTCTTCATACCAGTTTTCACAGCCCAAGAGTCCTTGTGATATTTCTTCTCTTTCTCCAACCTCCTCTCACCACCTCCTGATACAATAATTGCAAATTTTACAGTCCTTAGAGGATCTGGGGGCGCCTCAGGTGCATGGATTTTTTTTAACAGATAGAATGTGATTTCTCTAAAAGTCTTAAAACATGTATTTTAGAAGGTAAGTCTATCTTTTTTCCCTCTGTTCAGTAAGGTTTGTACGAAAATAATCTATAAATCCTTGTGTGTGTAGGTGAATAGACTAATTTTAGGAGACACTCTCTCCTGGGGAATGGCTTACAGCCTGAGGACAGAGATACTGATGTAATTCATCTTAACCCATGATTTGAGAAATCCGCTTTCAAATATTTGCTTTATGAGGATTTTGAGAATAGGTGTGTCTTGTTTTATATAAGCCCATTTCAGAAGACTTCTCATGAACTCCAACTTCTAGAAGCCGAGTCACATTTCTCTATTAACTAATGTGATCGTTTCAGAGACACTTTGCCCTCATTTCTGAGTGAGGCACAAGCAGAACTTATCTCAGCTTGGGAATAGGGTGACCAACTGTCCTTGTCTGTGACTGAGAGGTTTCCTGGGATAAGGACCCTTTAAAAAATAGACAATACTTTTAGAGTAGTTTTAGGTTCCCAGCATAAATGAACAGAAAGTACACAGACCTCCTATATTACCTCCTTTCCCACACATGCACAGCCTCCTCCACTATCAACAATCACCACAGAGGGAACATGTGCTACAATCAATGAACCTACTTTGACATGTTATTATCACCCCAAATCCACAGTTTACATCAGGGTTGGTGTTGTATATTCTATGGTTTTGGACAAATGTATAATGACATGCATCCACCATTATAGTATCATACAGAATAGTTTCAGTGCTCTAACAGTCCTCTGTGTGCCACCCGTTTTTCCCTCCTTTCTCCCAAATCCCTGACGACCAGTGATCTTTTTACTGTCTCCATGGATTTGCCTTTTCCAGAATGTTATATAGTTAGAATTGTATAGTATAAAGCCTTTTAAGATTGGCTTCTTTTACTTAGCAATAGGCATTGAAATTTCCTCTATGTCTTTTCCTGGCTTGATAAGCTCATTTCTTTTTAGTGCTGAATAATATTCCATTGTCTGGATGTATCACTGCACTGCTTACTTATACATTCGTCAACTGAAGGATATCTTGTTTGCTTCCAAGTTTTGGCAATTATGAATAAAGCTGCCATAAACATCCATGTACAGATTTTTGTGTAGACATAAATTTTTAACTTATTTGAGTAAATACATTTGAGCATGATTGCTGGATCCTACGGTAACAGTATATAAGAAATTGCTGAACTGTCTTCCAAAGTGGCTGTAACATTTGGCATTCCCATTGGCAATGAATTAAAATTCTTGTGGCTTCATATCCTCACCAGTATTTGGTATTGTCAGTGTTTGGAATTTTGGCCATTCTAATAGGTGTGTAGAGGTGTTTCATTGTTGTTTTAATTTGCAATTTCCTAGTGACATTTGATGCATCTTTTTATATATTGATTTGCCATCTGTGTATCATCTTTGGTGAGGTATCTGTTCAGGTCTTTTTATTTTTTATCAGGTTATTTGTTTTCATACTGCTAAGTTTTACAAGTTCTTTGTAAATTTTGGATTAAAAGTTCTTTATTAGATACGTCTTTTGCAAATACTTTTCTCGTTTGGTTTGTCTTCTCATTCTCTTGATCACGTCTTTCATAGAAGAGAAATTTTTTATTGTAAGGAAGTGTAGCTTATCAATTATTTCTTTCATAGATTGTGCCTTTGGTATTGTGTCCAAAAAGTCATTACCAAGATTATCTAGATTTTCTCCTGTTATCTTCAAATAGTTTTATAATTTTGCAGTTTATACTTAGGTGTATGATCCATTCTGAGTAAATTTTTGTGAAGGTTGTAAGGTCTGTGTCTAGATTCATTTTTTTGCATGTGGATGTCTGGTTCTTCCATCCACATTTGTTAAAATGTCTATATTTTCTCCATTGTATTGACTTTACCTCTTTGTCAAAGATAAGTTAACTATATATCTATGGGCCTATTTTTCAGCTCTCTCTGTTCCATTGATCTATTTGTCTAATCTTTCACCAATACCACACTGTCTTGAATACTATACCTTTATAGTAAGTTTATAAAAAGTCCAAACTTGGTTATTTTTAAATTGCATATATTTAAACTGTACAATGTGATGTTTTGATATAGTTATCTTGATATACATACACATTGTGAAGCAATTACTATGGTTAGGCAAATTATATGCTCATTGTCCCATATAGTTACTCTGTGTGTGTGTGTGTGTGTTGTGTGTGTGTTAAGAGTGCCTAAAATCTACTCTCTTGGCAAATTACCAGTATATAGTATATAATATATTATTAACTATAGTCCTTATGTTATACACCACATCTTTTAGACTTACTCATCCTCCATGACTGCAACCCACCCCTCCATCCACCCTGGTAACCTTTTTAGTTGTTTTTTTTTTTTTGTATATGTAACCACTTTATTGAGGTTTGATTGACATACACAAAGCTGTTTGGATATATGGTGGATATGTTAAATTGCTTGAATATAGGAATCACTTTACTATGTGTGTATGTGTATCTATCTATCTATCTATCTAGCTAGCTATCAATCATCTATCTATCTCAAGATCATTACAGTCATGTGCTGTATAATGACATTTTGGTCAACAGTGAACAACATATACAACAGTGGTCCCATAAGATTATAATGGAGCTGAAAACTTCCTATCACCTAGTGAAGTCATAGCTGTCATAATGCCTTGACTTTGTAGCTACCATAAAGTTGTAGCACAGCACATTATGTGTTTTAGGTGATGCCAGTGTAAACAAACTTACTGTGTGCTGCCAGTTGTACAAAAGTATGGAACATACAGTTAGGTTCAGTATATAATACTTGATGATGATAATAAATGACTATGTTAGTGGTTTATGTACTTACTATACTATACTTTTTATTGGTATTTTAGTGTACTCCTTCCAGTTATGAAAAGATAGCTAACTATAAAACAGCCTCAGGCGGATCCTTCAAGACATATTAGAAGAAGGCATTGTTATCATAGAGAAGGCTGCTCCATGTGTGTTATTGCCTCTGAAGACCTTTCCGTGGGACAAGATATGCAGGTGGAAGACAGCGATATTGGTCATGGTGGAGGAATTACCCTGTGTATGTTTGTGTCATAGTTTAAAAGTTTTAAAAGTTTACAAAAAACTAAAAAATTCTAAAAATAGAAAAAAGCTTATAGAATAAAGACAAAAAGAATAAGGCTGTAAAATGTGTTTGTATTTTAAGTTGTTATCACAAAAGAGTTAAAACATGAAAAAAACTTAAAAGTTGATAAAATAAAAATGTTACAGTAAGCTAAGGTTAATTTATTGAAAAAAGAAAAAACTTAAAAAATAAATTTAGCATGGCATAAATGTACAGTGTTGATAAAATCTACAGTAGTGTATAGTAATGACCTAAGCCTTCACATTCACTCACCAGTCACTCATTGACTCACCCAGAGCAAATTCCAGTCCTGCAGCTCCATTCATGGTTTGTGCTCTATACAATTGTACCAGTTTTCATCTTTTGTATTTTTTTTTTTTAACTGTACCATTTTTATGTTTGGATATCTTTAGATATACAAATCTTATCATTATGTTATGGTTGCCTGTAGTATTCAGTACAGTAACATGCTATCCAGGTTTGTAGCCTAGGAGCTATAGGCTATACCATAGAGCCTAGATGTATATAGTAGGCTATACCATTTAGATTTGTGTAAGTACACTCTATAATGTCTCACAATGATAAATCGCCTAATGATGCTTTTCTCAGAACACGTCCCCATTGTCAGGTGACACATGACTGTATATCAAAACATCATGTTGTTCACCTTAAATATATACAGTAAAAGAAAGAACGAAGTTGGAGGACTGACCTGGCCTAACTTCAAGACTTACTATAAAGGTATAGTATTCAATTCAAGACAGTGTGGTATTGGTGGAAGAACAGACAAATAGATCAACGGAACAGAAGGGAGAGCTCAGAGTATGGACCCATATAAATGTAGTTAACTGATCTCTGATAATACGAATATATATATTTATTAATTTAATTTAATTTAATTTAATTTAATTTAATTTTTTGAGATGGAGTCTCACTCTGTCACCCAGGCTGGAGTGCAGTGGCGCGATTTCCACTCACTGCAAGCTCCGCCTCCCGGGTTCACGCCATTCTCCTGCCTCAGCCTCCCATGTAGCTGGGACTACAGGCGCCTGCCACCACGCCCGGCTAATTTTTGTATTTTTAGTAGAGACAGGGTTTCACTGTGTTAGCCAGGATGGTCTCGATCTCCTGACCTCGTGATCCGCCAGTCTCCGCCTCCCAAAGTGCTGGGATTACAGGCGTGAGCCACCGCGCCCGGCCAAAAAATATGTATTTAATGTGTACAAACTTGATGGGTTTGAAGATAAGCATATGCATGGGAAACCATCACCACAATCAATGCCATAAATATATGCATCACCTCCAAAAGTTTCTTCCTACCCTCTTTATTTATTATTATAATTATTATTTATGATAAAAATACTTAACATCAAATCTACCCTCTCAGTAAATTCTTAAGTCTATAATACAGTATTGTTAACTTTAGGCACGATGTCTTTTTTTGTTTTTGTTTTTGAGACAGAGTCTTGCTGTGTTGCCCAGGCTGGAGTACAGTGGTGGTATGATCTTGGCTCACTGCAACCTTTGCCTCCCAGGTTCAAGCTATCCTCATGCCTCAGCCTCCCTTGTAGCTGGGATTACAGGAACGCACCATTGCACCTGGCTAATTTTTGTATATTCAGTAGAGACAGGGTTTCATCATGTTGGCCAGGCTGGTCTTGAACTCCTGGACTCAAGTGATCCACCCCCACTAGGCCTCCCAAAGTGCCAAGATTACAGGTATGAGCCACTTTGCCTAGCCATGATGTCTTTTAATTGGTGTGTTTGGACCACTGACATTTAAAGTAATTGTTGATATAGTTGGATAAGTATCTACCATTTTTTGTTACTGTTTTTCTATTTATTCCTTTTGTTCTTTGTTCCTATTTGTCTTCCATTATTTTTCTACCTTTCTTGGTTTTAACTGAGCATTTTATGTGACTCTACTGTCTTTTTTTAAGCATGTCCATCATATGCTAAAAAGCGTATACTTTTAAATTTTTAAGTGGTTGGTGTATAGTTTGCAATATACATTTACAATGAATCCAAGTTCATTTTCAGATAATACTATATTGCTTCCCGGGTAATGCTAGTACCTTATAATAACAAAATACTCATATCCTCCCTCCCATCTCTTGCATCATTGCTGTTATTCATTTCACTTATGCATAAGCTGTAATCCTTGCTAACATGATTGCTATTATTATTTTGAACAAACTGTTATTTGTTAGGTCAATTAAGAATGAGAAAATAAGAGACTTTAATTTACTTTCAATTTTTCCTTCTCTAATGTTCTTTCTTTTTAAATGTAAATCTGAGTTTCTGGTCTTTATAATTTTCTTCTTTGAAGAGGTTTTAGTATTTCTTACAAGGCAGGTGTACTGGTAACGAATTTTCTTAATTTTTGCTTTTCTAAGAAAGTCTTTATTTCTCCTTTACTTTTGAAGGATAATTTCACAGAATATGGAACTCTAGGTTGGTGAGTTTTTTTTTTCTTAACGTTTTAAATATTTCATCCCATTATCTTCTTGCTTGAATGTTTTCCGAAGAGTCAGATGGAATTCATATCTTTGCTCCTCTATAGGTAAGGATTTTTTTTCTCCTTTGGTTTCTTAAGAGTTTTTCATCTTTGGTTTTCTGCGGTTTAAATTTAAGGCTCATGCCTGTAATACCAGCACTTTGGGAGGCTGAAGTGACAAAATTGCTTGAGCCCAGGAGTTTGAGACTAGCCTGGGCAACATGGCGAAACTCTGGCTAATTTTTGTATTTGTTTATCGAGACAAAAATGACAAAAATTAGCCAGGGGTGGTGGCATGTGTCTGTCGCTCAGCTACTCAAGAGGCTGAGGTGGTAGGATTGCTTGAGCCCAGGAGGTTGAGGTTGAGGCTACAGTGAGTGGTGATTGCCCAGCCTGGATGACAGACCCTCAAAAAATAAAATAAAATAAAATAAAATAAAATAAAATAAAATAAAAATAAATAAATAAAAAAAATAAGAAGAAAATAAAAGAGAGAAACTAAATGTCCAGTGTGGTTTTTTTTTTTTTTTTTTTTTTTTTTTTTTTTTTTTTTTTTTGGCATTTGTCTTGCTTGGTGTTCTCTGTGGTTTGGTGTCTGACAATAATTTTGGGGAAATTCTCAGTCATTATTGCTTCAAATATTGCTTCTGTTCCCTTTCCTTCTTTCTTCTTCTGGTATTCTCATCACACGTGTGTTATTACATCATTGGTAGTTGTCCCACAGTTTTTGGATATTCTGTATTGCTTTTTTTCAGTCTTTTTTCTCTTTGATTTTCAGTTTTAAAATTTCTAGTGACATATCCTCAAGCTCAAAGGTTCTTTCCTCAGCCATGTCCAGTCTACAAAAGAACCCATGGGAGGTATTTTTCATGTCTGTTACAGTGGTTTTTATTTTATTTTTTATTATTTTTAGAGGTAGGTTCTTGCTCTGTAGCCTAGGCTAGAGTGCAGTGGCGCAGTCATAGCTCATTGCAGCCTCAAACTCTGGAGCTGAAGCAGTCCTCCCGCCTAGCCTCCCAAGTAGCTGGGACTACTGGCACACACCACAATGCCTGGCTAATTTTAAAAACATTTTTGTAGAGATAGGGTCTCACTATGTTGCCCAGGCTGGTCTTGAACTCCTGGCTTCAAGCAATCTTCCCTCTTCGGCATCCCAAAGTGCTGGGATTGCAGGTGTGAGCCCCTCCCCTGTGCCTCGCCTGTTAGTAAGAATGCATTTATTTCTGCATTTCTGTTTGGTTCTTTCCTAGAATTACCATCTCTCTGCTTATGTTACTCATCTGTTCTTGCATATTGTCTATTTTTTCCATTAGAATCCTTATTGTATAAATCATAGTCGTCTTAAACGCTTGTCTGATAGTTCCAACCATCCTGCCACACCTGACTTTGGTTCTGACACTTGTTCAGTCTCTTCAAATTGTGGTTTTGGCCTTTTAGTGTGCCTTGCAATTTTTTTCTTAATAGCCACACCTGGATGTAGGGAACTCTGGTAAATGGGCATTTAGATGTGTGGTGGTGAGGTGTTGACTAGGGGAGGTGCTCTATAGTCCTATAATTGGGTTGTGGTCTTTTAGTGAGCCTGTGCCCCTGGATTGTGACCTTCATAATGTTCTCCAGTGTTCCCTGTCCCTGACCTTGTGCGGGACAGGATGGTTAGAGGTGGCCCGAGTTGTGTATTCTCCTTCCCCCACAAGGAAGGCCACAGTGGGATGCAGTTGGGTATTTCCTTTCCCCAGTTAACCTGGACTCTGATACAACCCTGATAGGTTAAGCTCTGCTAAAATAGTTTGTCTTGCGGGCAGGCCTTATTAAGAAGGACAGAATTCCCTGGTGTATTTCAAAATGGCTGCTTTCCCCCTCTTTCTGCCGTAAGCATGAGGGGATTTTTCTCCTGCCTTCCCTGTGAGAAACTGGTAGACTTCTAGAGATAAGAGTCACAGGAGTGTGAGGGCCTCTCTATAACTGGGGCCCCCTGTAATTTTTAACTCTCAGGCTTGTCCACCCTGAGCCTCTAGCAATTCATCAATTACAGTTCAGGTCGTCCTACTGCAGTACTGGTTCCCACAGAAGTTTCTGCTCATGGGCTTCTGCTCTGGTACGTTGTGATTTTCTGTCTCTGCCTCTCTGTATGTCCAACTTTTGGGGCAGTGGTTTTCCCCATGAACCTCCCTTTTCTGATGAATCTGAGAAGAGTGATTAATTTTTCAGTTCGTTTAGCTTTTTACTAAGACAGGGTGATGACTTCCAAACTCCTTACCTGTCGGATCAGAAACTGGAAGTCAGATACGGGCCTTGCCATACTAAAATGGGTACAGTTCTGGGAAAACCAGAATGGTTGATCACTGTAATTGGGAGTAAAAATTTCCTGGATCCCGTCTGAGTTCAGGTGAACCCCCTGGGAAATGGAATTCAGTGTGTTGGAGCCTTAGTTTCCTTTGGGTGAAATGAGAGAAGGTTGACATTGGGCTTCCTTCTATCTACTTTTAAGTTTGTAGGATCTGATTTTCTTATGCTGGCTTTTCTTAAAGCAAGACATTTCTGGACTTAAACTAGTGGAGACTACTTGCTAGGAGACAAAACCTAATTCTCTTGTTAAACATTCTTATCCTTGGCTTGGAATAATCATGGTTTGGAAGGCACAGTGACCCTTTGCTCTCAAAGGGCCTGCCTGCTGTTTTCACCCATTACAACATTTGTCACACAGCAGGGAGGTTTTGCCCTTTAACATCACCTATTTCAAAACAGAACAATTTTGGTAGGTATAGACTTAGGATATTCTGCCCTTTTTGTTTGAACTTGACTGAAAGGATCTGAAGTAGAGGTAGGAGCGGGGCAGGCGTATGGTGTGAAGGCCTGGCCCAGCCTATTAACCGAGGACACAATTCTTGCAGGTTGGCCTCTGATTTACTTCTTTCCAAATGCCTTTCAGCCTCTGTTATCTCCAATTATTCCATGATCTCTGATTTGCCCAGCAACATAATCAGAAACATTGAGTACGTCATTATCTTCCAAAGTCCACAGCAGAGAAATAGCTAAGACAATTTTTATGAAATTGTAATGTGCCCACTTGAACACAAACCCTAATTTCCTGAAGTCTAGCTGTAGTTTGAAGAATTGCCTGATTTTTAAAAGTTGAATTTCGCTGTCAGAGAGGCTGCCTATACTTACTGCCAGCATTGTTATTTATCTTTATGTATTTTAGTCTTAGCTCTTGAGTATAAAAAGCTCTCTCCTTCCTTCCCTTCCAAGAGTTGAGTTTCAACTGCGTGACTAGATTGTACAATTTTGCCCAGGCTTAAGGCTTCGCAGGGAAATGGAACATGCTGCTGTCTCATTGTTTCTTCTGGCAAAGGATAGATTTTCCCAGTGGCAAATAGACATGGGGAGAGGTCAATTCTAAAAGGTAGAATGGGCCTTAAGAGGTCTTCTGCTCCAGCTCTTTGCTCCCTGGCAGAATTACATTTGAACCATTCCAGGTAGAAAAGGGGGTGTCACAATGTCCCTTGAGAATCATTTCATTCCCAAAAGAGTCTTGTGGAAGGTCTTTAATTTCAAGCCAAGTCATCCACAACTGCAGAGGACAACACTACATAACAGGTATGGTTTTAAGTACTGGGATACAGCAGTAAGCAAGATAGGTGAATAAATAAGAAAATCAGTAATACTATCAAGAGAATAGAACAGGGACATGTGGTAGAAAGGCCTAGGGATGCAGTGAGGGTTATAGACCTTGAAAGGAAATGGGTCAGGAGAGGTTGGGTGAAGTATGTGGTCATATTTAAGATGAGGTCTGGATGACAGTCATTTAGATTCTATCCCATAGACAACCAGGAACCAGCAAAGATTTCTCAAATGGGTGAACACAGTATGATGTAATCAATAATCCATAATCATACCTGGATAAGCATATATGTCTTATTTTTTAGAAGAAGCTCAGCCTGGACAACAGGGCAAAACCCTATCTCTACTAAAAAAAAAAAAAAAAAAAAAATTAGGCGAGCGCCTGTAACCCCAGCTACTTGGGAGGCTGAGGCACGAGAATTGCTTGAACCTGGGAGGTGGAGGTTGCAGTGAACTGAGACTGTGCCAGCCTGGGTGACAGAGCAAGACTCCATCTCAAAAAAAGGAAGAACCTCCGTGAAGTAACTATTATTCCCATTTTACATGCAAACACTAAGATTCAGAGGCCTCAGTGATCTTGTGCCGGAGAGGACCGACAGTCTCATTCGTTTTGATGAGCAATGTGGAGACCCCTTTCCTTTTCTCATTCCCTTCCGTTCCCCAAGGCCACACAGGTAGTCTAAGGAACTGGCTCTTTTCCACATGTTGTCTGACCTTGGGTCAGTCATCTTTGGAATGAATTTGCCTATCTATAGATGGATGAGGTGCCCTCGAGAGGCCTCACAGACTTCAAATATTTTGAGCATGGAATTCATCCTTACATACACTCTTTTTAGGCCCAAGGGAAGCAAGATGTGTGTGTGTGTGGGACTTCTGGCTCTTTTTATGAGTTGAGGGATGGTAAAACAGGGAGCCATTTCCTCTCCCCTGTGACCTGGAGGGAGAACCACAGAACACACTGGGGTCCTTGCCAGCCTACTTTGGGGGTGTTCAGCTGCTTTTGAGACCCCATATTCCATCTGGTCCTTATAATAAATGGGTGCAAATACGTGTATCTCCCCCTTTACCACCATCCTCATGATAGTGGACTTAACACTGACCTATTAGGTTGTTTATTATGAGGTGAGGAGTAAAAACAATCTTTGTTAATTTCTCAAAAAGTAGGTCAAACATTCCGAATCTGTTATCGTGTTATTTAATCTTCAGATATTAACTCCCATCTATTCTGCAACCTCCCCTGGGGAGTTTGCAATGAGAAGGGATGTTTTATAGCCTGAAGTGTGTGTTTGATGATCTCTGCCTCATTAAATTGGAATAGAACCCGTCATTTGTTCTTCTAATAGACACTTAAACAACACACCATATATTAGCACTGTTTGTTACAGTTTCTCTTTGAGATACCTAAGCAGTCAGAAAGAAGCCAAGGTCTTTACCCCCGCTCAACCTTCCCCCACCCGAATGCCCTGGCCATTTCTGGGACTGTTAACAATAGATGTTAGGATGTCCTGCCCCTCCTCCACAGGGCAATGGCTCTATTTTTTTGTGGTGAGGGGAGGTTGGTGATGACTTCAACAATTGTTTTGTGGTAAAATACATGTAATAAAATATGTACCATCTTAACCATTTTTAAGGGTACAGTTCAGTGGGATTAAGTACATTTATATTGTTGTGCAGCCATCACCACCATTCACCTACTGTACTTTCTCATCTCGCAAACCCAAAATTAGATACCCTTTGAACATTAACTCATCCTTCCCTCCTCTCCCCCATCTCCCCAGCAACCACCATCTTACTTTCTGTCTCTATGAATCTGGCTACTTTAGGTACCTGTTGGGAGTGGGATTTGTCCTTCTCTCACTGGCTTATTTCACTCAGCATAATGTTCTCAACGTTCATCCATGTCGTAGCGTGTGTCAGAATTTCTTCTTGTTTGGGCTGGGCGCGGTGGCTCACGCCTGTAATCCCAGCACTTTGGAAGGCCAAGGTGGGCAGATCACTTGAGGTCGGTGTTTGAGACCAGCCTGGCCAATGTGGTGAAACCCTGTCTCTACGAAAAATACAAAAAAATTAGCTAGGCGTGGTGGCACATGCTGTAATCTCAGCTACTTGTGGGGCTGAGGCATGAGAATTGCTTGAACCTGGGAGGCAGAGGTTAGAGTGAGCCGAGATCATGACACTGCATTCCAGCCTGGGCCACAGAGTGGGACTCTGTCTCAAAAAAAAAAAAAAAAAAATTCCCTTCCTTTTTTAGGGCTGAGCAGTATTCTATTCAATGTATAGACTAGTTTTGTTTCTCCACTCCTCAGTTAATGGATACTTGGTTTGCATCCGTCTTTTGGTTATTGTGAATAAATGAGGATGGCCTGAATGTGGGTGTACAAGGATCTGAGTTCCTGTTTTCTTTTTTCCTTCCTTCCTTCTTTCCTTCTTTCTTTCTTTCTCTTTCTTTCTTTCTTTCTTTCTTTCTTTCTTTCTTTCTTTCTTTCTTTCTTTCTTTCTTTCTTTCTTTCTTTCTTTCTTTCTCTTTCTTTCTTTCTTTCTCTCCTTCCCTCTTGCCTGCCTGCCTGCCTGCCTTCCTTCCTTCCTTCCTTCCTTCCTTCCTTCCTTCCTTCCTTCCTTCTCCTTCCTTCCTTCTTTTCTTTTCTTTTTTACTTTTCTTTTCTTTCAGCAGAGTCTCACTCTGTCACTTAGGCTGAAATGTAGTGGCATGATTATAGCTCACTGCAACCTCTGCCTCCTGAGTTTAAGGGACTGTCGTGTCTCAGCCTCCCGAGTAGCTGGGACTACAGGTGCCCTCCACCATGTCCGGCTCATTTTTGTGTTTTTAGCAGAAATGGGGTTTTGCCATGCTGGCCAGGCTGGTCTTGAACTCCTGGCTTCAAGTGATCTGCCTGCTTAGGCCTCCCAAAGTGCTGGGATTACAGACGTGAGCCATTGCGCCTGGCCCTGAGTTCCTGATTTCAATTCTTTTGGTTGAATACCCAGAAGTGGAATTGCTGGATCATATGGTAGTTCTATTTTTAATTTTTTGAGGAAATGCCATACCATTTTCCACAGGAGCTCCACCATTTTACTGAATCTATGTATAATTATTTTTATCATTTAAATTCTAATGATATATAATTCATTATACATTCAAATATTTTACAGAAAAATTTCCTTTACCTTAAAATATTCTTTATATGTTTCCTTTGGATCCTTGTCAGTAGGTCTCCTTTTGGAGTCATCCTTGACTTGTCTTTTTTCCCCCTATATCCAACATTCAAAGAATGAGGAAATTCTGTCAACTTGGTCTTCAAAATATATCCAGGATCCCATCAATTCTTATCACTTCCACTTGCCTGACTTGCCAGTCTGCTCTCTCCAGAGCAGCTGGAACAGTCTTTCTAAAACCTGTCAGATCATGCCATTCCTCAGCTTGAAATTCTCTTAAGGTCTTGTGCATTTCATAAAACCAAAGGCCTTACCATGGCTGCATGGCCCTTCCATCCTTGTGCCTCCCAAACTCGCCTCCCATCATCCCTGCCTTTCCTGAGCTTGCCTCCATCATCCCTGCCCCTCCTGAACTTGCCTCCCATCATCCCTGCTTCTCCTGAACTTGCCTCCATAATCCCTTCCTCCCCTGAACTAGCCTCTTTTCATCCCTGACCCTCCTCCTGAACTTGCCTTCATCATCCCTGCCCCTCCTGAACTCACCTCCATCATCCCTGCCTCTCCTGAACTAGCCTCCCATCATCCCTGCTTCTCCTGAACTCGCCTCCATCATCCCTGCCCCTCCTGAATGTGCCTCCATCATCCCTGCCTCTCCTGAATGTGCCTCCATCATCCCTGCCTCTTCTGAACTTGTCTCTATCATCCCTGCCCCCCTGAACTCACCTCCATCATCCGTGCCCCTCCTCCTGAACTCGCCTTCATCATCCCTGCCCCTCCTGAGCTCGCCTCCATCATCCTTGCCTCTCCTGAACTAGCCTCCCCTCATCCCTCCTTCTCCTGAATTCACCTCCATCATCCCTGCACCTCCTCCTGAACTTGCCTCCATCATCCCTGCCTCTTCTGAACTCATCTCCATTATCCCTGTCCCTCCTGAACCTGCCTCCATCATTCCTGCCCCTCCTGAGCTCACCTCCATCATTCCTGCCCCTCCTGAACTTGCCTCCATCATCCCGTCATCCCTGTCCCTCCTGAGCTCACCTCCCATCATCCCTGCCTCTCCTGAACTCGCCTCTCGTCATCCCTGCCCTTCCTTCTGAACTCGCCTCCTGTCATCCATGCCCCCCTGCCCCTCTTGAACTCCGCTGTCATTATCCCTGCCCCCCCTCCTGAACTCATCTGTCATTATCCCTGCCCCCCCTCCTGAACTCGCCTGTCATTATCCCTGCCCCTCCTGAACTCACCTGTCATTATCCCTGCCCCTCCTGAACTCGCCTGTCATTATCCCTGCCCCTCCTGAACTCGCCTGTCATTATCCCTGCCCTTCCTCCTGAACTCGCCTCCATCATCCCTACCCTTCCTGTACTAGCCTCCCATTATCCCTGCCCTTCCTGAACTTGCCTGTCATTATCCCTGCCCCTCCTCCTGAACTCGCCTCCCATCATCTCTGCCCCTTCTGAACTCACCTCCCATCATCCCTGCTTCTCCTGCAGCCACACGGGTGTTCTGGCTGCTTCTGGAACACCCAGGTGTGTCCTTTCTCATCTTTGTACTCAATGTCTCCTCCCCTGGGGCACTTTCACTTCCACCTTCTCCCCTACCCCAGCTGCATGGCAGGGTCCCACCTTCACTTCCTCTGTTCAAATATTACCTTCTCAAATAGGCCTTTCCAGACCACCCTATTTGAACGTTTAAACTAGCACCCTCCCCACTCGCTCCCATCCTCAACCCTGCTTGATTTTCTTCACAGTCCTTAGCTCCACCAGTCACATTTACCTGTCTCCCATCTCCACCACAAGGTAAACGCCATAAGAAATATACCCTTCTCTGTTTTGTTCATTTTGTATCCCAGAACCCTAGCAAGGGCTGGTGTATCTAGGAATTCCTACCTAGTCCTTGAATGCATGTTCATACGTGCATTTCGTACAGTAGTGATAAACTCTTAAAAGGCTCTGGAGTCAAATTTCCTAGTTTCTAAAATGGGTTCCAGTTTAATTACTTTGAATATTTTGCTTAAGCTAAACCTCAGTTTCCTCATGTGAAAAATGGGGACAAATAATAACACCTCCCTCATAGAGTTATACCTGAGGATTCAATCAGATAATCTATGTAATGTGCTAGTTGCTACATCTGCAAATGATAGGTGATCAAAAAAGTTATTTTGTTGTAATTGATGTTATTCTTTTGATTTCTGCATTTTTTTTTGCTTGATCTTGTTTCATGTGCACAACAGCAAATATCATGTTTTAGGGCTATATGATCTGCATTCTAATGGTTTGTGACACCTGGCTTAGCCATTCCCCAGGTAGATGATTATGGGCTTTTTTCCCCATTATAAATAGTGATGTGACCAGCTCCTTTGTACACCCTGTAAATGTGTACTTTTTGTTCATCCTTGTTAAATATAAACTGTTTGGGATGCTGTCTTTTTATTGGGCTTGATGGATGAAAGGCTTGGAGGTGGTCATGTGTCCTTTCTCCACTTGGCTGACCCAGCACCCCCGGCCCACTTCCAATGACACCAGCTGGACACAGTGCTACTGCTTGTGGCTTTTCTGGTTGAAGTGGAGGCTGATGAAGGGCAGGAGTTTTTCTGTGGAGGAACATGACATAGAGGAAAGGGAACAGGCTCTGTGACTAGGCAGACCTGGGGTAGAATAACAGTGCTGATGTTTCCTAGCTGTAGGATCTTAGTCAAGTTATGTAACCTCTTTCAACTTCAGTTTCCTTGCTTAACACAGAAAACTGAGATGACCTACCTGAAAGGGTTGCTGTGAGGACTTCAGATCCCATTTGAAGCACGTTTGGTATAGCACCTGGCACACGAGAGGTGCATAGACAGTGTCTGCTGTCATTATTGCTATTTTTCTTTGTAGGGAGATAGTCTCTGCCCTACAGGACACTGGTTAATGGGGGAGGGTGGGTAAAATGTTAAGGTCGAATGATAACATTGCCACTCAGTCTCATGGAAATGCAGGTCTGTCTAGTGTCTTTGTGCATTGGAAGATAGGTTCGGCCCTGCAACTTCCCCTTCTAGAAGATGCTCTGACTTGGTTTAAACACCATCAGTGAAAAAAGCTTTCTTTCCCATCTAGCCTGACCCTTCATTTCATGGCGTTCATCATGTAAACGCTTGAGGCTGGTGCCATCAGGGGCCTTGCCCGAGATGACTGAACTGGTTGGCTCTGGCCTGAAAACACAGATCCTGGCACCTCCAGTCTGGCTGCCTCCTCTGTTAGAATAAACCTGCAATTGTAACCCCAGAAGAATGATGCAAGTCTTTCTCCCTGTATTTTTCTCTTCTCTTTTTAAAAATGCCATTTGTTTTAGAGCCGAGAGAACATTCAAAGTCTGAGTTAGAGGTTTCAAATGTGTGATGCCTGGGGAAGGGGGCTGGTGGGACACCTGATGGCTCTGGGAAGAGATGTGATTTGTAAATCTTGTTGAGATCTGAGGTGAGAGGGAAGACTAGACACACGAGAGAGAGGGAGAGAAGATAATTAAAACAGCGACAAAGATAGGATTATTTATAATGGTACAACAGAGTGAGTGAATTCAGACATGGACCTGGGTTCTGAGATTGCAAATAAGATGTATATATATACTCCAGTTGAAGCTGACTTAAGCAAAGACAAACTAAATGGAATGTGTTGACAGATGTACCTGGCTGCTCACCTTCCCCCTCAGCTCTGATTTTCTCTCTGCTGGCCTTGTTCAACATCTCCTCCAAGAAGGGCAGGATGGCCACCTTTGACTCCTGGCTGTCATCTTAGCATCATCAGTGAAAAGACACCTCTTTCCTACTAATTCCAATGAAAGCCCTATAATTGAGCCACACTGGCCTGGCTTGGGTCATGTGCCCATCCTGAACCAATGACTGTGGCCAGGAGAATCATATGCTTGTTGGGCAGGCTGGGCCATTTGTCCAGCTTGGGAGGCACCTGCCTTCCTGCATCATATGGGCTGAGGGAGGGCAGGAGGGGCCCCTCATAGGAAAATCAGAGCATGTTTAGCAGAAGAAAAAGCAAAGAATACCGGGCAGGCAGAAGTCTCAGGTCTCTGCTCCATTTATTATGTGCTGATATTTACTCATCTGAACATTTGCCTTTATGCAAATGAAGGGTGCCCCATGAATGGCTTGTGTCAGGTGAATAAACCCAGTCTTCATAAGAATAAAAATATAATGTGTCACCTTTTGTAATTTTCTTACAACCTTTGTACACACCACAAGTAGGGGGATTGTAGATGACTATTGAATTTGAGTTCAATAAAAGATTTGTACCTCTTGAATTACACTTCCACACACAAGATAGGATACATTAACTTATTTACTGTTGGATTCAATAACATAGGCCATTGCCCTGGGAATTTATTTTGTGTTATACTCAGAGAGAGAAACTATGCATCATTTCTAAAGGCAGTCAATTTCCAATTATCCATGCTAATGGAAGAACACAGCATGTGGAGACTCTAAATACAGTTTCTGTTTGGTTTAGGGAGTGGACATGATTTTTTATTTATCTACCTGAGTTATTTGTCTTGCTTGGGCTTAGGAAATGTTAAAAAGAGTTTGCATTATCTGGGTCTATACTTTCTTCTTTTTCCCTTAGTTTACAAAATGTGAAGTGTATTTTATTATTTGGATTAAAAATTTTCATTTTGAACTAATTTTAGACTTATGTAATAGTTGTACAAATAATATAGTTTCCTTATACTCCTCACTCAGCTTAGCTTAATGTTAACATCATATGTAACCATAGTACAAAGCCAGAAACTAACATTGGTACGACACTATAAACTATAGACTTTATTTGAATTTCACCCATTTTCTACCAATGCCCCTTTTCTGTTCCATAATCCCACATTTAGTTGTTATTTCACTTTAGTCTCCTCCAATTTTTGACTGTTTCTCAGTTTGTCTTATTTTTTATGATCTTGACACTTTTGAAGAATACTGATCGGTTATTTTGCGGAATGCCTCCAGTTTGGGTTTGTCTGATGTTTTCTCATGCTTGGAATGAGGTGGGCATTTTTGGCAGGAACACTAAGGAAGTATCCTCTGTGAATTGTATTAAGAGGTTCATGATGTCAGCATGTCTTATTATTGGTGATTTTGACCTTCATCCCTTGGTTAAGGTGGTTTCTGCACCGTTTCTCCACAATAAAATTACTATCCTTCCTTTTATAATTAACAAATATCTTCGGGGAAATACTTTGAGACCATGCAAGTCCTGTGTTTCTTCAAACTGTCACCTGCTAATTTTACCATCCATTGATAGATCTTGTCTGCAACAGCTACTGTAGTGTTTGCCTAATGATGATTTTCTATTTCCCTTTTTCCTTCTACATTTATTAATTAGAATTCTACTGTAAGGAAGAACTGTCCTTTCTTCGCTATTTGTATGTTTATTTATTCTGTGGGTTAAATCCAATACTATCATTATGTTTTTTTTCCAAAATTTTTCTAGCTTTGACCATTAGGAGCTCCTTTAGTTTGGATTCTATTCTTTTATTTCTTTATTCAATAGACTTCACTTATTTAGAGTAGTTTTAAGTTAACAGCAACATTGAGCAGAAGGCATTGATACTTCCCACCTACTCCCTGGTCCCCCCACATGCACAGACTCTCCTGTTATCGACATCCCCTGCCAGAGTGGTACGTTTGTTACAATTGATGAATCTACATTGACATCATCTAAAATCCATAGACATGATGTTTCAGTGGGTGCAGTACATTCTATGGGTTTAGACAAAGTCTAATGACATGTAGCCGTCATTACAGTATCATACAAAGTAGTTTCTCTGCCCTAAAATGCTCTGTGCTCGGCTTATTCTTACCTCTCTACCCTCTGTTTTCTGGACACCACTGATCTTTTTACCGTTTCCATAGATTTGCCTTTTCCAGGGTATTGTATAGTTGAAATATCGTGCAATCTGTAGCCTTGTTTCAGCCTGGCTTCTTTTGATTAGTAATATGCATTTAAGTTTCCTCCATGTCTCTTCACAGCTTGACAGTTCATTTCTTTTCAGTACTGAATAATATTCCATTGTTTGGACATACCACAGTTTGTTTATCTAGACATTATTCTTTTGACAAATCCACATCCTTTGTGAGCATTTTCTGACTTTCTATCACCAAAAAGTGTTCCAGCTTTATCTCATATTTTTCCTGCTCTAGCACTGAAATCAAGCACTTTTCAAGGAACCCTAGTTCTTTTAATTGAATAGTGCTTAGAATAGAATAGTGCTTTGAAACCAAGACCTAGGGACTGGGTATTCTTATTGATCCTGGGTTGCATTTGTTCTAGACCCTCTCCATAGAGCTAGGAAATACATGATTTTACTAATCTGTACATATATACCATCTATATTTCTTGCACCATGGTTTGATGAAAGGAGTGGCCATGGTTGCAGAGATAAAAACTATGTATGGTCCCAACAATATGGGTTCCTTTATCCTAAGGCTAATTTAGCTACTGCCACAGCTGAATGTTCCATCTGCCAGAAACAGAGACCATTGCTGAGCCCTTGTGTATCAGACCTCTTCCAACTTGGAATGTGCAATGTTTTGTTCTGACTGGGATTGACACGTATTCAGGGGTCAGATTTGCCTTTCCTGCCCACAGTGTCTCAGCCAGCACCACTATGCTAGGGACCAAATCGGTGTCTGATCTACTGGCATGGGATACCACATTACATTGCCTTTTATGGCAAGGAAGGTATAGCAGAGAGAACATACCATGAGATCCACTGATCTTTTTAAAAACTATACCATCTGAAAGTTGCTGGCCTGGTTAAGGATTGAAACAGCCTCTTGAAGATATAACTGAGGTACTAGTTTAGAGATGATATTCCGCAAGGATGGGGCAAGGCTAAAGGATCCTTTAGGGTGAATAGACAGCTTAAACCAATAGACATTAGATGGTGCTGTGTCCCTAGTAGACAGAATACACGAGTCAGAGAATCAAAGGGTGGAAGAAAGAGTACCCCTGCTCATCCTCATACCCCTCCACCCTGGCAGCCATCAGCCAATGCCAGGGGGAAACAAAAGACCAACCCCTCAAAGGGCACCAAGAAGGGGCACCAGCTCTGTGTTTCTGAGCTCCCTGGGGACCAGATGGAAGTGGTCTCCAGCAGAGATCACACCTTTGCTTGGCTTTCTTCCCCTGAACTTGTCTGCTTCCCTTGCTGTCCTTCTCAGAGCATGCTCTCAATCAATCACTTCGTCAAGAATCCTTGTCTCAGGCTCTGCTTCTAGAGGGATATTGCTAATTGGTCATTTTTACTCAATTAATGTCATACTTTCCCAGCTCTTAAATATTCTCAAGTAATAAGATTTCTAATGGCCACATGATGTTCTATTATATGAATATAGTTTATTGAACCAATCTGATTCTAGACATTTAGGTTATTCCTGAGCTTTCACTATTATAAATAATTTAGAGAAGAACATAATTGTTGCTAAGCCTTTGTAAACGTTCTTAATTATCTTTCAGGTTAAATTCCTATGGGTGAAGTTACAAAGTCACGGGTCACAAACATTTTATGGCTCTTAACATAAATGTCAAGAACCTTGGCCTCCAAGAGGACTGTACCAGTTTATGAGCCCACAAAGACAGCAACTTTTTTTCATTTTCGCCAGCCCAGAGAATAATGGTTTTTAAAAGTATCTGCAAATTTGACTGTTGACTTATTATCTCAATGTGTTTTACTTTGGTTACTGGGCAGTTTGGTTATTTATATTTCTTTGGTGAATTGTGTATTTAAGACTTTTGCCCATTTTCCCATTGACGTATTTTCCTCATTAATTTTTTTCTCTATTTTTTTTTTTTTTTTTGGAGACAGAGTCTCACTCTGTCACCCAGGCTGGAGTGCAGTGGTGTGATCTCAGCTCACTACAATTGAGTTCAAGAAGTTCTCCTGCCTCAGCCTCCCCAGTAGCTGAGACTATAGGCATGGGCTAATTCTTTGTATTTTTAGTAGCCACGAGGTTTCCCCATGTTGGCCAGGCTGCTCTTGAACTCCTGAACTCATGTGATCTGCTCACCTCAGCCTCCCAAAGTGTTGGGATTACAGGCGTGAGCCAACGCGCCTGGCCCCTCATTAATTTCTTTGAGCCTTTTTTTGGTAATTGATTGAAAGTACAGGGAACTTTCAAGTTTAGATGTAAAGGGCACCACACAGCTTTTCACAGAGTGCAACAACAGGGTAGAAGTACAATGGCCCTGTCCCTTCATTTTGCAAGAGAAGAAACTGAGTCCTAGGAACGTCCAGGGAAATCTGGCATTGATTGAGCCAGGCCTCTTGACTCCCAACAGAGTTCTCCCTCCACCATCTTTGTCAGAGTGAGGGCTAAGAGTTGACAGAATAACAGCCACTATTGCCAATCCAACATTAATCGTGCACTTAGTGTGTGTCATATTTGGTGCAAAGCACTCTATGTATATGATCTAATCTTCTCAAAACCCTGATAGGTATGTGCTATTATGATTACCACTTTACAAATAAGGAAACTGAGGCACAGAGAGGGTGAAAATTGTGTAGAGGTCATCCATGCTAGGAACCCTTTGGAAGAAGAAAAAGAACAGTCCCCATGGTTGTGCCCTAACATAGTCACAGCTTGTCCCTGGTGCGGTTCTTTTCCTCTTCCCTTCCCCCCTGCTAAAGTCATTCTGTGCACCCAATTCTGTAACTTGCTTTTCTTTCACTCTATGTTTCATGTTGCTTCATGGATTTTATAGCCATCATTTTAATGCCCTGCATAATATTCCTTTGTTGAGCAGATGCTAAATTCTTGAATTTAGTGTACTCCCACTGAAGATGTTGGGAGAATTTCTGGGGACCCCTGCTGTCTCCCCTGCAGTTCTCCCTGGCTTGATAATTCCCTTTTCACTTCATGCCTTGAGTGAAATGATACAAATTTAACTTGCAAATTGCCCAAGGATGTCTTTCATAGTTGGAGGCATCTGTAAATTTTATGCAAATATGTGTGCAGCCAGGCGAATTCTTTCCAATGCTTTGACCGTAAGAAAAATCTAGTGGAGATGAGTGTGTAAATGGTTAAAATGTCTTCTCTGAGCCTCAGTTTCTCAGTCTATAAAGGGGTGAACTAACCTGCTTGTGTAAGCCGCATGTGTGAAACTTTAAGGAAAAATTACATGGTACGGAATTATGAAATCCTATCAATTTAAGGGGTACAAGTACAGTTTTATTACATGTATGTATCGTATAGTGGTGAAGTCTGGGCTTTTAGTGTAACCATCACCTGATTCTTGTACCTTGTACCCATTAAATAATTTCTCATCCCTTACACTCCTCCCACTCTTCTAAATCTCCAGTGACTATTGTTCCGCACTCTATGTCCATGTGTACACCCTGTTTAGCTCCCAACCGTAAGTGAGAATATGCAGTTCTTGAGTTTCTGCTTCTGAGTTGTTTCACTTAAGATCATGGCCTCCATTTCCATCCATGTTGCTTCAAAAGACATGATTTTATTCCTTTTTAAGGCTGAATAATATTCCATTTTGTGTGTGTGTGTGTGTGTGTGTGTGTGTGTGTGTGTGTGTGTGTATGCACCACATTTTCTTTAATCATCTGTTGATGAACACTTGGGTTGATTCCATATCTTTGCTTGAATAGACGTTTCTCCAAAGAAGGCCTACAAATGTCCAACAGATGTATGGAAAGATGCTCATTGTCACCAGTCATCAGGGAAAGGCAAATGAAAATCACAAGGAGATATCATCCTACACCTGTCAAAATGGCTATTACAAAAAAAACAAAAAAGACAAGTGTTGGTGAGGATGAGGAGAAACTGAAACCCCTGTACACTGTTGGTGGGAATGCAAAATGGTGTAGCCGCTGTGGAAAACAGCATGGAGATTTCTCAGAAAACTGAAAATAGAACTACCATATGATCCAGCAATTCCACTTCTGAGTATTTTTCCAAGAGAATTGAAATCAGGGTCTCAAAGAGATATTAGCCTTCCTGTGTTCATTGAAGCCTTATTCACAAGATGTGGAAACAACTTAATGTTCATGGATAGGTAAATAAAGAAAATGTGACACACATATATATATATGTCACACACACACACACACATATATACACTGCATGATTCTTCTTATATGAGGTATGTAAAATAGTCAAACTCGTCAAAGCAGAGAGTGGAGTGGCAGTTGCGAAGGGCAGGTGGAAGGGGGAGATGGAAGTTGCTAATCAACAGGTATAACATTTCAGTTATGCAAGATGAATAAATTCTAGAAATCTGCACAACACTGGGCCTATAAATGACAATATTTAAGCATTTTACACTTAAAAATCTGTTAAGGGAGTACGTCTCATGTTAAGAGTTTTTAGCATTAATAATAATAATAATAATAATAATAATAATAATACTGATGCCTTTCCAGTGTTGTTCATTCCCGGGTGCTTGAGCCGGTTCAATTTAGTGTGCAGAACCTTGCTGACCCATCTGTATTCCGTTTTGGAAGTTTTGGTAGGAAATATTTACAGGAAGTATGGTTTTGCTTCATGCCAGCTCAGTGGGTGGTTTTGGAACCCCTTTTGAGTAAGTTAACACTCCAGTGAGATGGGGCTTCTCAGGGGGCGCAGCAAACAAGTTGGGTTCATTTCGTTGTGTTTCCCGGGCCCTTCTGGCTGTGTGGGACTCCTCCAGCTCCAGTTTTGCTCTCTGGTTTGCATCCCAGCTTGAAAGCCATTTGGGGCACTTGTTCCTCAAGGAACTCCATTTTGCTCCCAGTCCTGGGATCCTCAGTGAGCTGGAGCCTCTTTCAGCACCCTTGTCCTGTGGGGTACAGCCACACTCTGTTGACTCAGCACTCACCATCTTCTATTCCCCAAGGCGTGAGCCCGCATTGCACCCACACTGTGCAGTCCTTCTAAAGGCAGCCATCTGGCACTGACCCTGAGAGGAAAGGAGGGCCCTGCCAGCCTATCCCAGAGCTTCGCAGTGTGCGTGGAGCCTGATGCCAACATGTGGTTGCATTTCTCTTTGTAAATGAATACAAAGCTAATAAGAAAAAGAAAAAGAACCTGGATTGCCTTTCTGAGTAAGGAAAAGAAAACTGTCTTCAAGTCTCAGATGGCTTGTTATTCAGCCAACAGAGATCAGGTGTGTACATATTTTCCATCAGACTATGAAGCGCATAAGGCTTGCACATCAAGGGAAATGCCGTGGGTTCCATGGGCGGTGGCAGCAGTGTGCCTGAGTGCTGTAGTGGGTCATAGTGGGAGCTTTCACGTCAAGCAGTCCCCGGCTCTTCTTCCATTTACTCACTGAGTCATCTGGGATAAGGGATCTCTCAGCTCTGGGACTCAGGCTTTTGTTTTTAACACAAGGCTTCTCACAGTGCCTATTTCATGGGGGATTGTCAGGAGGATTACATCAGATAACACACAGGACTATAGTGTCTGACATGCCGTAAGTGCTCATACATGTCAGCCCATGTTGTTAGTCTTGTGGGCCTCATAATTTTTTCCTCTGTAGTCAGGGCTTGGGCATCCTCTTCTCTGTTTCTGAGTAGTTGCTTTGCTATTAGTTTTCTGGTATTTGTTTTCATTTCGTTGTGAGGTATTCATTTGCTTAAAATCAATTCCTCCTAAGGTGGGTTGTCCATACACCATGGCTCTGCATAGAGGAAAGAAAGCAAGAAGGCATATGTGTGTGTGTGTCTGTTGGTGGTGGGGGCGGGTGTGGGAAACGGCTGTGAGGGACGCAGGGAGATGGAGTGAGCCTGGCTCTGCTGAATACATATAATCAATGGGTGAAATCGACGTGTTCGCAAAAGTTACAAGCCCTGCTGGGTGAGCTGCTTTCAATGGTGTCAAGAAATGCATTTATTTCATTACTCCTCTTCTTGGGACGAGGAATTATTCCAACATCACCTTCAAACCACAGCAGAAGAACCTGGGAGTGGGAAGGTCATGTAATTCCCTCACTGTCCCTACTTTCTATCCAAGGGGTGTTTGGGGGTTAAAATATTCAACATAAACCTTGGAGCTTCTCTGCTTCAAAGAAGGGAAGGAAACAAATACATTGAGCTATGAGTATTTATTAATTCACTCAATATTTATTGTGTACTTACGTCCCTTTTTTTCAGCACTATGGGTTCAGCAGCGAATGAGACAGACCCAGACCCGGACCCTGCCTTTGTGCTGCTGAATGTCAGGTGGGAAGATGACATCAAGCAATTGTGCAGCTGTCATGAGTGCAAAGTTGTGAGGGTCAGGGATGACTTTTCTGAGGACTTGCAGAAGTTGTGGCCAGAAGGGTGAGTGAGGCTGTCCAGGAGAAGAGGGGACAGGGAGGAGAGCATCTCAGCAGGAGGGAGCCCTGCAGGAAAGGACCTGAGTGGAGGGGGTAGGATGCTGGTGACCAGAGCATGAGGGGCAGGAACATCCAGGACAGAAAGAGCTAGAGGCCCCTGGGCTTAGCAGGATGCACCGGGAGTCATGGGGCAGTGCCTGGCCTTTGTCCTGAGGGCACAGGAAGGGAAGTAAGTAGAGAAAAGTGATATTTACCCTGAGAGAGGACCACTCTGGCTTCTGTGTGGATAATGAATGACCATAGGTGAGCTGAGAGAGGGAGACACTTATAAGGACTCTGTGGTGTGCAGGTGGCATGTGGTGGGAAGTAGAGTCTAGAGGTACAGCAGTGGGGAGTGGGTGGAGCTGAAAGGAGTGAAAGGGAGATTGACAGATGAGTGAGTCACTGAAAGTGGGGGCTGAGAAGGAGGGCAGAGGGACACTAGGGTCTGGGTGGGGTGGGAAGTGGTTTCCCCAACATGGGGACACAGGAAAGAGGGTAGGTTTAACAGGGAGGATGCAGCTCAGATGTTCAATTTTGGACACACTGAATTCAGAGAGTGCCAATGAGACAGCGAAATGGAGATGCCATGTAGCAGGTAGATATATGAGTTTGCAGCTAAAAATAAATCTGTGTTGATGATAAGGTATTATAGGCACCTCTTTTATTGGATGGAGCCCAATGGGTGATTTGATTCTTGCCCGCATAGCATCATGAACAGAGGGCAGTGGGTATACCTAGAACTTTCTGCAAGTAGGTCCATCTTTCTCTCACTCTCTGTGACCTTCAGCAATTTATCTAGCCTTTCTGGGCTCCCCTAGCCTCAGCATAAGATGGTGATAGTTATGTCTGCTTCTGACTACCAGTAGCACTTGTTTGAGGATCCATTAAACTGAAAATAAAACATGTGGGTCTCGTAGAAATAAGAACTATGTTAAACAAGGAGTTATTATAGTTGTGCATAAGCCAATGAAAAACAGAAATACAGCCCCAAGGCTCAGTATTGATTTTGGTCCCAGGTGCTTCCCGCGGCCGAATAAATCTGCCATTTCTCCCCTCGAGTGCTGGCTGAGCTGATGGCAGGTCTCCAGCTCCCAGCTTCCTTGCCCCTGCTCCAAGGTTACGTCCTTCCTTGGCTCAGGCCAGATCCAGCATGCCCACACCTGCCCGGGCTCCTCTGGTCACCCTTCCCATGCAGGGGATGGTTATGGGGAAGATTCTAGTTGTAAGTTGGAGCATGACTAACAGCAGATGCCCTCTGATTAAACTGGGGACAGGTCTTAAGGAAAGTGGAACTTGGATCTGCAGAACAAGGAATTTAAGGAGGACAAAGGAATGGCCCTAGACAGGGTTTTCATACTTCAGGATGCATTAAGGGTTATGGAACTTGCTTCATTCATTGAACCACTGGATAAATATTTATTGAGGGCCCACTGAATGCCAGGTTCCGAGATTAGCCCAGGGATACAGGCGTGAAAAAGACAGTGTTTGCCCTCTTGGAATTAATATTCAAACTGAGGAAGAGAGAGATAATAAACAAAGGAGTAAAACACTCTTGAAGGACTGAGCAATCAGATACAACAAGAGAGAACACTGATGTGGCTGGGAAGGAAGTGTCTATCTTAGACGGTGTGGTCAGGGAAGGCTTCAATGAGGTGGTGACATTTGAGTGAGACCTGACAGCTAAGAAGGAGTTGCCTTGTGAAGAGCAGGGAAAGGAACACTGTGGTCAGAGAGCCTGGCCAGAAGAGAGGACCTGTGGGGCCCAAGCTTGCTTAGTTTGAGGACCATGAGAAGAAATGTGGCTAGAATCTAGGGAATGAAGGGCAGAGGTAAGGGACCAGATGGTGCAAAGTTTTATGAGTAATGGGAGGGAATGTGAATTTTTGTTTTACTGTCATGGCAAGCTATTGAAAGGTTTTATGCAAGGGAGTGATTTCTATTTTAAAAAGATTGCTACATATATACAATGGAGTACTATTCAGTCATAAAAAGAATGAGATCCTGTCATTTGCAACAACATGGATGGAACTGGATATCCTTATGTCAAGTGAAATAAGCCAGGCATGGAAAGACAAATGTCACATGTTCTCATTTATTTGTGGGATCTAAAAATCAAAATAATTGAACTTATGGACATAGAGAGTAGAAGGATGGTTACCAGAAGCTGGGAAGGGTAGTGGAGGGTTGCGGGGAAGGCAGGGATGGTTAATGGGTCCAAAAAAATAGAAAGAATGAATAAGACATAGTATGTGATAGCACAACAGGGTGACTATAGTCAATAAGTTAATTGTACATTTAAAAATAACTAACAGAATGTAATCGGATGGCTTGTAACACAAAGGATAAATGCTTGAGGGGATGGATACCCAATTCTACGTGCTGTGATTGTTATGCATTGCATGCCTGTATCAAACATCTCCTGTACCCCATACCCCATAAATACAAACACCTACTATGTACGCACAAAAATTTTAAAAAGAGAAGGCTCTCTTAAAAAGATTGCTCTGACCTGAGTGGATGATGGGTTGCAAGGGAAAGGAAAGAACCAAGGAAATCAGCCAAGAAGCACCACAGTTCTCCGGGTGAGAAGTGATGGTCTTGTGGACTTGGGAGTGTCTGTGGAAGTTGGGTGAAGTGGGTGGCTCCAGGGGATGTTCGAAAGTGGAATGGACCCCCCTTGCTGATGGATGGGAGGTGAGGGGTGAGGAGATGGATGAACTGGAGATGGCTTGCGGGGTTCTGACTTAAGCAGTCATGTGGATGAGGATACATTCACTGTAACAGGGATGAACGGAAAACACAGATGCATGGAGGACATCCAGACTTCTGTTTCGGCCTGCTCACAGGTCTGACGTGCCCATGGGGCATTGAGGAGATGTAAAGTATGAAGCTGGAGGTGCAGTTGGAAGTCATTGGAATTTCCGGGCTGGAAGCGTACCTGGAGGATCTCAGCATACGAATGGACTTGGGACCTGGGGAAAGGGTTTTGGGGGAAAGAGAAGAGGGATAGGTCTGAGCCCCAAGAAACCCTGGAATATCAGCAGGAATGACGGGGGAGGAAGCAGGAAAGCCAGGAGGGTTAGAGCCACGGGAGCCAAAAGAGACTGCTCAGAGGCCACACTGGTGAGGATCGAGGGTACCCACTGGGTCTGGTGACTTGGAGGAGGCTGCTGATGGTGACAAGTCATTTCAGTTAGTGAGGATGAAAGGCAGATTGGAGTGGGTTGAAGAATGAGTTGGAGGTGAGGAGGCAAAAGTGACATTTAGGGACAACTCCTTGGAGAGATTTTGCTATCACACTGGGCAGATAAATGGGGAAGTGCTGCTTACTTGGGTTTCTACGAACATAAGAAACAGTCTCTTCATCAATTTCTAAACCTCTCTCCCACTCTGATGCACCCACCCACAGCATTCCATGGTAAAATAAACCGTGGATGATGTGCAGTCCCCAACATAGTAGCTGTGACTCCACTCCTTTTTCTCCCTTTTGAGAAAGTTTCTAGGAATGCAAATCAGTCAGAGTAATGTTGGGAAAACCACAGATCTGCTGACTTCCACACATTCGACTATTACATGTAACCAAATTATTTGTAGCACAACTTATTATTGACCACACCATACACTATTGTTGGCATGCTGGCTGCGACATGTTGTTGTTCCAGACATGGTTGGGTGGCATTCATTCATTAAATCATTCATTCATTTGTCAAATATTTTCTGAGCATTAACAGTGTGTCAAGAGCTTGTACTCTGGGCACTGGGAGAAGTGGTGAACAAGACAAACATAGCCTCTGCCCTCAGGAGCTCTAGCCAGGTGGGGAGGCAGACAGAGTAAGTGATATCAATTGAGCTTACAGCCAGAGAAGCACAGTGTTCTCAAAGACAGCGTCACTGTGGGTGCTGGCCTGGTCCACAGGCGTAGCAAGAGTCTCTCTGAAGAAGTGAGGATGAATAAGCAGAGAGCAGAATTAATGAGACTTGTGCTGGGACTGGGTGTGGACAGAAGCCCAGGCAGAAGTGAATACCCAGGAGTGGAGGGAGGCCATTTCCACTGGGGTCAGGGCCAGCCCGTCCAGAAGGTCTGAGAAGGAGGAGAGAGTGGGGTGAGAGGGAGGGTCCAGACGTGCAGGGCCTGGGGGCTCAGGCCAGGATATTGGTCTTTATCAGGAAAGCATTGTGAAGAATTTTGTGTTGAGGGGAGAAGGGTGATGGGATGGTCAGACTTGTTTTGAAAGAGCGCTCAGGTGTCTGGGGAATGGGGTGTAGTCGTACAGAGAAAGGTTACAGGCCAGTGTCACCTGTATACAGGCAGGGGAAGGCATTAAGTCCCTTCCAGCCCTATTTCACCAAACATTGCTGGGTATTTGGAAAGGGGGTGGGGGATGGGGCAGGACCAGCTTCCCACTTCTCAGTAGCCTGATCTGTTTTTCCTCTCTCCCCTCCCTCCCGCCTAGGGGAACCCAACATATTAGTGCTGGGGCCGGTTCTCAAGGGGCAGGACGGTGGTAAGCATGGCATAGGGCACGGGAGTGCAGAGATGCAGGTGGGTGCATGACTTGGGATGGGCAGTGCAGATATTCACTTATCCAGGGAATGGCAGGACAGTGGTTCTCAAACTTTGCTGTGCATAAAAAACGCCTGGGGAGCTCATTAAAAGTGCAGACTTGGAGGCTTTCCTAAGGCATGCTGACTCAGCAAGTGGGGCCAGCGGGGCAGGAATCTTCATTTTTAAGACGCTCGCTTCTCTCTCCACACAGGTGATTTTGATCTAGATAACCCGATGGCCTTCCTTTTGAGAATGCCTCCATGCTGGCCTGCGTCTTGGCCTCATATCCTCAGTCTCCTCTTCTGTCTCGCACCAGCCTGGGCCTGAAAGCTGATTTCAGCCCTGCATTAGGATGTGAATGACCACGTTACGGGCTGAGGCGGCCGGGCTGTCGGGCAGGCAGCGCGCGGCCGCCAGGGGGCGCCAGAGCCTTGGCTCGCGCGCTCGGCCTCCTCCGCCCGCGGACGCCGCGCCCGAGCCAGCGAGCGAGCGGAGCACAGCGCTGCGGGCTCACAAAGCGGCCAGACGCGCGGCGGCGGCGGGTGGCAGGAGCGCAGGGACGCGAGCCCGCGATCAGCCTTCCGGGCGACCGTGCCGCGGGAGCTCGAGCAACTCGGACGCGGGGACCCGGGCCGGCCCCAAGGTACGTGCCCAGCGGAACCCCGCGCCCCAACTTGGAGTAGTTGGGACCTCCCCGCGGCCGCCTAGGGGGCTGGCAGGGTCAGGGCCTGGGGTTACCTCCGTGTGCCCTTCCTACCCTCGAGACCGCAGGGCGCGTGAGGGAGACCTTTCCCTTAGCTGTGGTCGGGAACCCCCCAGCTGCTGGCAGTCCCCACCCCGCTTGCCGGAGCTCGGGTGCTGCTGGAGCCCTGTTCTTCCCTCCCCTGCCCCAAAGCTGTGTGCACCGTCTGTGGGAGTGTGGCTTGCGGACCCGGGCTCCCCGCTTCTGGGGAGGGGTACCAAGCCCCTGATAGGAAGGCGGCATCTATGGGACACTCGGAGAATAGGCGAGAGGGTTCCCCTGTAGTTGGACGGCAGCCTCGGATTCGTGACGCAGCCTCCTCGTTCGTAGCTTAGTCCCCCATTCGTGAGAGGGGTCCCTGGGTCTAGAGGCGCGACAGGCGTCCCAGGTGCGCGAGCGCAGCCCGTCCCCGCTGCGGGGTCCCCTCCTCCGGGCTGGGGCGCTGGGACGCCTGGGTACCTGGGGCTCGCGGCCGCCCGCCCTCCCCGCTCACCGCCCCGCGCGCCCTGCCCCGCAGATGCCGGCAATCGCGGTGCTGGCGGCGGCCGCCGCGGCGTGGTGCTTCCTCCAAGTCGAGAGCCGGCACCTGGACGCGCTCGCCGGAGGCGCGGGCCCCAACCACGGCAATTTCCTAGACAATGACCAGTGGCTGAGCACCGTCTCCCAGTACGACCGGGACAAGTACTGGAACCGCTTTCGAGACGTGAGTACCTGCGCTACCCGGCCCTGGGGGGCGCAGAGCCTCTCGGAGGGGACCCCTGAAACGGGGTTGGGGTGTGTGTGTGTGTGGGGGGGCAGGTGGGCATCTCCCGTGGGGGCTGGTTGGTCCCTGCTTCCTGGGCACGGTCTTGCCTGAAAGGAACTTTAAAGAGAACTTCGAAGGCTCCATGCGCTTACCTGTTACCTGTGGGCCAGGTGTGTGCATTTGTAGGGCTGCGGGAAGTGACTGCACTAAAATACTGCACAGATCACCAGCAGCTGTGGAGAAAGAGGTTCTCTGAGGTTCCGACTTCTAACCGTGATGGTAGACTTTGCCTAGCTTCCGAGAAGACCTCCCCAGGGCAGCGGTGGCGTGGACCATCTCTAGGGTGTGTCAGGAGAATCCCTGCTGGAGAGGTTGGGTCTGGGAGTGGTCCCAGCTATTTATGGGGGAGTCAGGGGTTGCATGTCTGTGTGTGTGTGGGGGGGGGGGGGGCGGTCATGGCAATGGGCTTGATAAAATACAGGGAAGGTGGAGTGGTTTGACCCTCGGAGTCTTGAAATAGGAACAGCTAGCCTGTGCAGTTGGTCCCCTACCCTGAAAGGGACCCTGGGTGGCAGCGCATTGCTCTTTCAAGGGAGCCCTGGGAGTGGAGAAAGTTACTCTCGGACACCCAGAAGCACACTTGCGGCCTGTTTCTGCCCCAAGGCTGGCTGCCACTCCCCAGGTGTGCCCCAGGGATGTGCCGCAAGAGGCATCTGGTGCAGTCTTTCCAGCAGATGGCATCTCCTCTGTTCTGTGGGCGCCTCTGCCAGCTTCTTCAAGGACTGCCCCAGCTGGCCAGGGCCTTCCCCTTCTAGGGGACTTGGAAGTACCATATTTTATGGCACTTAACATTAGGAATTCCTGTTTCTGAGAAGACTTAAATATTGTAAAAGTGCCCAAGGCATAACAGTAAAAAAGGGAAAAGCTTTAATGTTCAAATGCACTGTTTCTTTTTGTTTCTGATCAGTTTTGGTGTTAAATTAATATTTTTAGCAGCATGTATTTTTAAAAAATGATAATTTGACCTATACCACAGACCCCCTTGTTAATGTCATGGGGCATGGTTTACAGACTCTTTGAGGTGGAATATGTATGGGGGTCAACTTCCTCCACTGGACTCCTCTAAGCTCTGCTCTCAGTATCTGCAGGCCTTGCAGCGATGGGGGATTTGAGAAACGGAATGAATCGCAGATGTTTCCATACACTTTCTAAAGAGCACCCTCTCCAGATCCCTATCCAGAGGAGATGCACTCATAGCTTCGTGTGGGGGCTTATCACTGTCCTCTCTGTTCCTCCTCTTCCTCTTTCTAGTTGATATTGGACTGCTTCTCTTGGAAAGGGGATTTCAAACACTTTCAACGAATAACCACAGTTTTTGGGGGCTTTTAATCAAAATTGTAATTTCATTAAAATTTTTAATTGATACATAATAACTGTTAGGGTCTTACTTTTGCAGTAGATATGCCCCCCACTTTCCTCCCCTACACCAGTGAGATTCCTCCTGTTCATTGCCCTGTTCCTGACCTACTCCTTTAACTGCTCAGATCTGAGAATCCTGCATTGATTACCTTTGCCTGTGGGTGAAAAAGATGCCCAAACCATGAAGAATTCACCTGGGGCAGAGATAATTTTGCTTTTTGTTTTGTTTTGCTTTTACTTTTCTATGGTTATGTTTTAGGTAGAGTTGAGGAGTAGGGCAGTTGCTTGACTTTGCTAGAGGTGGAAGAATTGAGCCAGGATTAGAAGTGCAGGGCCACCTCTGTAGATGCCTTGGTGCTCCTGGCAGCTGGACTGGGTTGAAAACACTTGTGCTTGTTGGATCTTTGGATTATGGAAAGGTTTACCATGCTTTCATGCCTGTTCAAGATTTTCTAGTCTCAGTGTATCATAAGCATGATATTCTGAATTCCTGCTTAGCTTTAATTTTTTAAAAATTGGGCTTCTCTTCATTTCCCATCTTTCTTATGGATGGTGGTGACATTTTTAGATCTTTGAATCAGTGTGTTTCCAAACCTGACTGAGGATGAAGCTCACCTGAAGTGCTTGTTAAATTATAGCATCCACGGTCCTCCCCTGGAGAATCTGACTTTACCTTTCTGCGGTGAGTGCAGGGAATCCATATTTTAAGCAAACATACTAGGTTATTATTATGATGTTTAGGAAATACTGCCTTTAGATAGTGTAAAAATGTCCAAGACATAACAAAAAGAAAAGCTTTTATGTCCCAGTACACTATTTTTTTTGTTTGTTTGTTTTTGGAGCAGTTTTAGACATTACACTAATATTTTTAGCAGCATATATTAAAAAAATGATAATTTAATCCAGCATGCCATTAAAACATCTAAAAATGTTCAAAAAATATCCCAAACATCTTCAACAATCACCCATTTTAAATGCTGTATGGAGTCACCTGACACTAACAGTGGCTCAGACATAGTTTAATGTCATTAACCTCTAAAGTGTTGTAGAACTCAGACCAGACACACTTTTAGGGCAAGTCCCTGGAATAATCACAAAGCCTGAGCCTGGGAACATGGGGTAAGAATTTGCTTTCTATAGAAACCTACTATTCAGTGGGCAATTGATAAAGCCTGAGCTAGTCTTGCAGTTGCTCAGCCAGCCTAATCATTTTCATTGAGCCAAGCCTTGCTTGAGGTCAACAAAGCCCCAGCTTCTTTGCTATTTCTTTGGTTGTTTTGTTGAAGCTACTGATAACTTTGAAAGGCTGTGTCCCACAATTATTGTTACGATGCCTGTCAATTTTTGGAACTCATTGTGAAAGAGAACTTGTGGCCTTCCTCCTGACTTGTCTGTTTTTTGGACTTGGGGGAGAGAGATTCAGATGTGATTTTTGAACCTTGGAAATGGAAAACTAAGGGCCGTTGTTAGAGAGTTGATTGTAACCCTTGGTTGTTGTTACACGGTCAACTTTGAAATGAATATGACAGTGGGGTGTGTGTTCCATCTCCCTGTTGGGTGTGCTGTGACATTGCCAGAGGTGACCTGGCAACCTCTACTTATCTTGAAAACTGTCCTATTGCTCTAAATACTTATTATTCCCTTATTTTTAGAAGTAAAGTCTTCAGAACAACTCCATGGTTTATTCCCTGGAGTTACAGATCCAGGACAAATAGAACAACATTCAGATGATTGCCCCTAAACGTATTTGTGGTCTGTTAGTTTCGTCATTCTTCTTTTATAAACACGAGCTATTGGGAAGTTTTGGCCAGGCGGAGGCCCGGACTTTTGTACACAATGTTAAGGAGGCAATGAAGAAGCAGATGTTTGTATTAAGTTGTTCAATAATTTTCCATTTTTAGCCGACATGCATTTAACTCCTTCATGGCTTGAGGTTGAGGAATCAAGATGCCACAACCATTCTCCTAATTTTTCTGAATCTGATTTGGCTTTGGCTTTCCATGACCATTACTGTAAGGAAATTTTCCTCTGTTCATTTGTACATTCATGCATTCCAACAAATATTTATCTACCATTGGCTAGGCATTGGGTTATAGGAGTGAACAAGATAAATACATGTAATGTCTTCTTTCATGTAACCTCTTGCCTGCTAGAGGAAATTCTTCAATGTGTGGTATGCTGTCATAGACTTCTTATTCTGTTTTCTTAAAAAAATTTTTTTTTTCTAGAAACATAATACAGTCTGGTTGTAACTGAAAGATTAAAACGTTGCAGAAATAGGTAATAGCTAACATTTATGGAGGACCGAGTGTGCCAGACACTGTTTAAGGTACTTTCCATATATTATCTCATTTAATATTCATAACAGTCCTATGAGAGAAGTACTCTTATTATCATCTCCTATTTTCTGGGAGGTTAAGTCTCTTGATCAAAATTAGAGCTGAGATGTGGAGGAGCTGGGGCTGGAACCATGCCATCTGACTCTAGGCTCTCTCTGTACCACAGCCAATCAGGAGTTGAGTGGATTTGGGGTGCAAGCCTCCACGGATAGCACATTACAAGTTTTTCCTGCTTTATGAATGAGGGCAATCCATGAATAACCTTAGGTTAAGACAAAGTGGGATGGGAAGTCAGGTGGACGCAATGTACTGTTGGGGTCATGTCAGAGCTTATCTTCTCCTAATAATGAGCTGCTGATTTGATTAAAATAATATTGTTGCTTACACCAAACATGACATTTTCTTTCTTTTGCACACATGAAACCCTGACATTTAACTTTAGGATAATTACCTTTAGCGGGCCTGAAGAATCAGAAGTGTTGCCTTGGCTGGCATTTATCTTACTGTGGAGTGACCTGAGTGTGTAATTCTAAGAAGAGCACAAGGACCAACTTCTGTTCTTTTTCCTTCTGGCACATGCTCTGTGGGATTTGGTGGTCTTTGTAGCAGAGCTGGGGTGGCAGCAAGCATCTGATCTGCTCATTTGATCTTAATATATCAGCTATAATGAGTTTCAGGGGCAAGTGGAGCCTATTGATAAAACAGTGGCTGGCTCAGTCAGTGGGACTGGTGACAGAAGAGGTGGTATGGCTTAGTGGATCAGTCATTAATCTGTCACCACGGAAACTCAGCCCGTAATCGAGAGTAGCAGAAAATCATTTTGATTAAACAGGTTCAAGGAGACTTAAATGAGTTTGTGATCCTGACTGTCTTTAATGAACCCACTATCTTAAATCCCCTGTACTAGCTGACCATTGATAGAAATAATTATTTCACAGGGATCATTATAAAGGGACAGTTTAAAAGTTGATAGGCCTAAGAGTCTTGATGTCTTCTCTGTCCTTACCTTCAGTGTGCCCTTGCCAGAGAAAAGCTAAGTCTTTTTAGATGGCAGAACTCCTTGCCCCAGTTGGCCTTCCCAGGCCTCTCCGTGATACTTCAGCAGGACTGTATCACTGGGAGGATAAGTGCTCTCCTATGTTCTGATGAGGCCAGTTTCAAAACTAAGAAGTGGCTCCAAATGGATAATGAACCCATAGTACTTGCCTAGAGGAGTGGGACCTCATCATTCACTCAATCACTTTGTTACTTGAGGAGACAAAATAATGTTAGTAATTAAATAATGTGTCATAATTTCTTATTGATTGACTCAATATAATGTGTTTCAAACCAAACAAAATATCTAAACACAAGAACATTCAGGATGACTCATTTTACCTTTCTGTGGTGAGGTGACTGCCTGTGTTCCTTGGAAAATTCAGAAGACCCAGACTTACACTTGATCTTATCTCTCCAGGTGAGATAGTTACAAACAAAATAAATTTCCTCTAAGAGATTATGTAATTCACTTAAGGTTACAAGTATTTGTCCATCATGTTTCATTCAGTGTGAGATGCCACCAATGGTGAGATGCACCATTTTAATGAACCGTCAAGGAGTAAGACAGTGCCTGGTGTGAAGAGTTTAATAGACCTCTGGATAAAGCTGGAATTCCAAAGGGCTACACCGTCTGTGTAGAGGTAAACAAGAAATAAACTCACCATGAAGGGAAGGGGCCACAGCAAGGCTACTTGCCTCTCTCCACCCTGCATTGGTGGATGGAGAGAAAAGATATGCTCCAAGCAACTGAGCAGGCTGGCACTCTTGCAGGTTTCTGGTCTACATGCACACTCTCATTGTGCCCTCCCCCTATAAAAAACTTACACAGTTCATTTAACTTAAAACAATCTCAGATTATTTATCATCTCTGAGCCTCTGACTCCTCATTTGTTAAGAAGTGATGATAATATTCCTTTGGTGAAACTCTAGATTGCAAGTGGTTGAAATGTGGTCCAAGCTGGCTTAAATGGAAGAGAAAACATATTCACTTGTATAACTAAAAATTCTAATAAGCTGTGGTTTATTTAAGGCTGGATCCAGGGGCTCAAGTTACATCATAGGACTAGGGGTTTGTGTGTGTCTTATTCTGTCTCCCTGCTCTTATGTTGGTTTTGTGCTCAGGCTGTTTGGTTCCATGTAGTGGCTCATGGCAACTGCAAATCTGCATCATCATAGTTTTCATGTTCTCAATAGTGCCAACAGTAGTCCCAGAACTGAGACTTGTCAGATTTCCCAGTGTTAGGCACCTATTCCTCTGTCAATCACTTTGGCTAAGTTGGTAGAGTATGCTGATTGTCCAAGACTGGATTATATGCCCGGGGCTGGGGCCTAGGGCTAGAGTGGCGGAGGTGGTTTCATTGGATCCCACTGTTGATGGATGGTAGAAGGGTAATTTCTCAAGGGGAAATGGATGCCTGTTGGGCAGACGTCAACAGATGTCCACTGTGTTGACCAAGCTTATGGGTTTAGCATGAAGAGTAAATTGGTTAATGCAGGTGAAGCTCTTAGCACAATGCTTGGAGTCATATATACTCAGCAAGTGGAGGCTATTCTTTTTATTAATGTCAACAACTCCTATAGCGCTGTTATGCCATATTCCTCGATTTATAGTTGTATATATCTACATTTTAGCTTATTTATTAGTTGGATGCCTCCTGAAGAACCTAAGTCTTGTCATGCCTCACACACAGCAGGTGGCCAGTAAGCATTTTGTTGACTTGAATTGCCTCCTGAGCAAACCTCTTGGATGAACCTGAGGAAGGAAAGCTTTTACGAGCATACTAGGCACATTTGTTTATAGTCTTTCAGAGGTGGAAATTCTCAGGGTCACACATATTGAAAAAGTGTTTTTTAGTCCAACTCCTATCTCTAAGTCAGGACCTCACCCCTTTGTAATGCCTTTTAAGATACACCATGGTATATAGCTTGGTGTCCTCGCACCTTTACCACAGAGCCCCACTCAGAAAGCTGCTCATTGAGTGTTGGAATAAATGAATGGCTGAGTGCACTGTCCCAGGCCAGAACTTTCCACACCTCTGGCAAGTGGAGGGGTTCACTACAGAGGGCTGTCATGGCAGAGTGAGTCATACTAGCTTTGAATGTGTATGTCTCACTCTATTAGTAATTGACAATGATGATGGATACTAACAAATGCAGTGCGGTTGAGAGGCAGAGGGAACCCAGCAGGGAAATGCAACCTCCCTCGCAATTCCAGCACAATCTCTGATTCCGTGAAAAGCTCTTTGAGGCTGAGTCATATTGTGGTGTAAGTGCCCACTCTTAACCTGAGATCAAGCTTAGGTCTTTGGCTAGAGCATCAGTTTCCTCTTCTGTAAAACTGGAATGGTGATACTTGCATTGTGAGGCTCTGGTGGAGGACTGGGTAAGCACGTGGCACAAAGTAGGTGCTTGTGATCTTTGAGTGGCTGGTGTATCTATTTTAATTCATAATGATCTATAATCATTTAATTTAAGGGAGCTTACTTCTTGTCTGGCTTGTGAGTGTGAGTTGTTGGCACTCAGCTCTAGATACTGCTTTCTGTCTCTTAGAAACATGTTGGGGGAGTTAGTTCCATGATCCTGAGCCTGTCTTCACTCCATTTCTTGCCAGTCTGGAAGGCTGTGTGAAGTTCCATATGGCCCATTCTTTGTTATTTTCCAGTTGTAGCTCCTGGCACAGAAGATCTCGCTATCATATTTCACATTCTTGCTGGACCTCCTCCCCGAAACTGGCAACTCACATCATGAAGTATCTGGGAGGGGGTTTGTGCGCAACTGTGCCTGAAATCCGAGTTACGCGAAGGGTGCCCCTAGGAGCTCTGTTATGCAACCAAGCACTACTTGGTGTCACTTCAATATTAAGCTCTGAGCCAGTTGCCTCCAGCTCGTCTCGAGAGGTAGAAACCTCATCTTGTCCTGCCAGAGTGGTCCCAGGCAGGCTTTATGGGCACCAGGGGATGGAATCCATTTTGAGACAAATGATCCAACCAGCCTGTGTATTACTGCGGCGTTCTCAGCACCCTCTGTACATCTGGTGCCCATAATTTGGTCTTGATTTTGCATCACATTGGCATCACTATACTTGGGGAAGTTCTTGCAGGGTCTAGCACATGCTTCTTGGCACTCAGGCTGTCCCCAAGCTCCAGATTTGGCATTACAACCAAAGGAGAATACTAGTAGGATTAGCCAGACCTTTGATCCTTCTCTCCAAAGACCCAGTTCTTGCATTCCAGATCATTACAGGTCATCAGAAGGTCTGTCATTCACTACAGCCCAAGCAGGTTGGTTGTGGCTTAGGAGAAACCCAGCGATAACAGTTAATGCAGGTAGAGTAATTTGTTGTCACACAAATATTCTTCCACTGCCAGCTATGTGCCAGGCCTCTGCTAGGTGCTGGGTGAAGAAGATAGACACGTTTATACCTTCCTGGTGTTTATGGTCTAGTGTGGTAGACAAATAATCACAAAATAATCATTAGGTTCCTTTGAGAAAAGCGCTACAAGGCAGAGGCACCGATGCTCTCAGAGTATGTCATGGGAAAGAGGAAGAGGAACCCATTAACCTTTTTGGCTGGGGACTGCTTCCCTGGGAAGGACATTGAAGCTGAGCCCTGCAGGAGGATGGCAGTGAACCAGGCGAGGAGAGGCCATGGGAAGAGCGGGTCCAAAGGCCTTGAGGTGGGAAAGACCTTGATGTGTTTTCATCAGATGCCTTGGCCCTAGGGTTCCCTTAAGTAGCAAGCTTTCTCCTAGTGTATTTTAAAGCACACTTCACATGTTTTCAACTTAACACACATTTGGGGGCAGGGGAATGAGTCAACTGCAAAAAGTGAGGCTCACAGATGGCCCAAGTACTTGGAAGAATGGCCTGTTCTTTTCCTCCCCTCTTTGTGCCTCACATGCCATCTTCTGCAGCCATCTCTATTGTATAAACATCCATCACCCTGGTCCCCCACTTAATCCTTCCTACTCCTCTGGTGTCCGTAGTCTGGAAGTTTCTCCTTCCCTGTGTGGTCAAGTGTCCTGGGCTTTAGAGCTCCTACAGTTCCCACTGCTGTTTGCTGTTTAGAAGTAAGAGGACCATAGTGTTTCTGGGACAGAGTGGTGATCTATGGAGTTTATATTTTAAAAATGAGACATGGGGCTTCTCCTTCCCCTCCTCCCCTCCACTGTCGCTTTGAGGTTAAAGATGAAAAGCAAGACATCCCCACTGACGGATCAGCGTAGCGGCAGAGATGGACACGCGTGCGGTTACTTCAGCACCATATGGGGAGTGTGTGGATAGCATGTGCACCTTCTTGCCTTTGGGTCTGAGTCCGCCTAGCGTTCCTATGACAGACATGAGGGTAATGGTTTCTTTTTGGGGAAGATGAAAGATGCATTCACAGACTGGTGATGTGAATTATTGGAGGTTCCTTTAGAAGGGTATTGCTAAGATCCAAGTTAACTTGATTGGGTACCTTTTCTCATGGTTTTATGAAAGTATACCCTCTCACTTGATCCTTAAAAACACACTTTTCTCTGGGGAAAGGGAGGAAGGGAGGACATATTATACAAGGATTTGTAATGCTTCCCAAACCCTTCCTGTGTGATCTGGGACACACCACACTCCAGAGGGCACCGTCAACATTCCCCAGCGGAATTATGTGGTGGGTGGGTAGGCATTTATGTAAAGTCCGTCGGCGCCTGTGATTGGAACAGGGAAGCAGAAGTTACTGCAGGTGTTCCAGGCAATCTTTGCACAAATAAAACATGGAGAAAACAAACATGCAGAGAGCAGAGGCCTCCACTTTCTATTTCAGCTGTACTTGTTCTGTCCTGCCATGCAGATGGAGTCACACTCTAACTCAAATCTGAGAGGCCTGGCCAAGGCAAAGAGAAAAGATGCCCAGAGCGGTCTGTTAGAGTGGCATTCTCAGACTAATATCTTTACAGTCTTGAGAAATCACTGTCAGGGTATATTTAAAATGCAGATTTCATCCTCCTAGTCCAGAGCATAGTCTTTAGCAGGTCAAAGGTGGCACCCAGGAACCTGCATTTTAAATAAGCAGTCCAGGTGATTCTTTTTTTTTGAGACAGAGTCTCGCTCTGTCGCCCAGGCTGGAGTGCAGTGGCGCAATCTCAGCTCACTGCAACCTCTGCTGCCTGGGTACAAATGATTCTCCTGCCTCAGACTCCCAAGTAGCTGGGACTACAGTCATGCACCACCATGCCCAGCTAATTTTTGTATTTTTAGTAGAGACAGGGTTTTGCCGCATTGGCCAGGCTGGTCTCAAACTCCTGACCTCAAGTGATCTGCCCGCCTTGGCTTCTCAAAGTGCTGGGGTTACAGGCATGAGCCACTGGTCTCGGCCTAGTCCAGGTGATTCTGATATAGGTAGTTCTCAGACTGTATTTTTAGGAAAATCCTAGAGAATTGTTATTCATCCCAAATAGCCAACACCATTTAGCCGCAATGAATAATAACATTTTAGACAAAATGAGCATTTTATTTTGAAGACTTGCAATAGATTAATATGAGTGCAGTATTTTCCCCTTATGCCAACAGGGCTACCATTCACATCCGAAAAAATGGTCTTGTTTTCCAATATGTGACTCTACATAGGCCTTAGCAACAACTATTGTCATGAGGTTTTCCTGGAATGGAGTAACATTTGGGTCTTGATTGGCTGCCAGGGCCCAGGGATGCTTGCAAACATGAGCACAGTGGAATTGATGTAGGACCTTCTACATGACAGAATTCCAGGGGATCATCTCAGCATATTTGTCTCCAAAAGGCCTGATTCTAGCTAACTCTGGCCTGACTTTATATCTTCTCTACCACAACTGATGTGTTTTCTGGACAGATGAAATGAAGGAAATTGACTCTGACATTGGTTTTAGTTTATAGTGAAAATAGTATTGAAACTGAAGTGGTGTTAAAGGTATGTAGCAAACAAGGAATGGTGGATGTAATAAAGAATGTTTACTCTTGGGCACTGAGATGCAGATACTGATAGTCGGAACCACAGAGGGAGTCTGAGACACAGGGGCTGGATGGTGACATTACCTGATACTCTTTTTTTGGTGTAGTCAATTCTTTTCTTGGTTGGCCAGTTTTTTTATTTTTCGAAAGATCAGAAGGCATCCACTCCCCTGCCCCCCAGCCCCAAAAAAAAGGACTCATCAAAGTTTAGAAAATTTATGAGTGTCAACCAGACTTGGCAGTATTCCTCATTCTGAAGTCATTCTATTCCTACTGAATAAACTCTCAAATGTTCTTTACCCCAGCTTCTTGAATTTCCTTTAATTAATGGTAAATTCATGGCACCTAAAATTGATAAAAAAATATTGCCAAGAGGAAGAAAATAGTTAAATCTGTTGGACAGACTTATGTGACTATTTGGGGGCCTTTCCATTGTTCCACTGTTAGGGGAATATGGGGAATTTCTGGATCTTTTCATGCTTATTGGACATGATGATTCCCTGTGACTTCTGTGGACATGGTTGGCTGGTATCAGCACTTTCATCTGGCCAAGGCCTCACTTCCCATCTGAGTCAGCCAGCCTTGTCATGACTCTGGACCTGGTCTGGAGCCTTTGTCCAGCCACCTGGAATGAGGCCTGCATCACTTCCAATGAATAAGACAGTCAAATGCTATCCATAGCAAAGATAAAATAATACTGTATTTACTTTTAGAGAAATTGTGAGATTTTTACATGCCAGAATTGTTGGTTTAAAAATTCCTATATCAGAAAGACCTTTTCATGTGTTTTTTGGAATATTTTGTTTCTTTCCATGGCCATCCAGGTCCTAGATATTGGCCTTTTTAGAAACCAGATCCTGGTGCACTGATTCAGTAGGTTTTGTTTATTCATGCATTCATACCAAAGATACTTACTGACCAGACTACCATGTACCAGGGCACTGTGCTGTGCACTTTGGATGTAGCAGAGGGGAAACAAACATGATTCCTGTCCCCTGGTCAGGCTGCAGGCTTTCTATTTGCGACAAAGGGAAGAGAAAGAGGTGCTTGGAAGTCAGGGAAACCTGTTGCGAATTTTTCTGCAAAGAAAAGGGCCTGCTCTGCAAATGGCCCAGAGCCGTTCTGGCAAGCGGGGCTTCCAGAGGCGTTGTCCTTCTTGTGATCCAGGGCCCTGTCTCTGAATCTTTCTGGTGTTCAGGTCACTTCAGCTTGCCTCAGCTCTTCCTGGCATACATGGGCAACCTCTGTCATTTTACCTAATTTTATGAGTGCAGACACTGCCAACAGGCCAACCTGAGGGTGCGGGCCTGTACAATCAAGGTGGAGAGTTCAGATAAGACAGAACTTGTGTGTGCATACATGCCGAAGTGTGGTGAATTTAGCCTTGTCAGGGCTGTTGGTCGAGGGCTGTAGTGAATGGAGAGAGAATTATGGAGAACACACCCTGCCCTTAGCAGCCCTGGATTGGTAGGGAGTGTGTTTTATTGGAGCACAGTGTACCAAGATCGAAAGGTGCACATTATAAATGTCCCACTTGATGCAGTTTCTCAAAGTGAACACACCCAAACAACCAGATCAGGAGACAGAATATTACCAGCATCTTCGAAGACCGTTTCATGCCCCTAGCAGTCACTGACTTTTAACACCATAGATGTGTTTTGACCATTTTCTTACTTGTATAAATGGAATAAGTATGTACTTTTAAATGTCTAGCTTCTTTTTTTTCCAACATTAAATTTGTTATACTTTTTTTTGTTTTTGTTTTTTTAATTTTTCATTGCTGTATAAATATTCCACAATTTATTTTGTTGAAATATATTTGTTACATTGTTATATAACAATATATTGTTGAGGGGCAGTTAGTTTCCAGTTTTTGCTTATTACATAATAGCGCTCTCTGAAGCATGTCTTTTGGTGAACTCATGTACACATTTTTCTCAGGTACACACCCAGGTGTGGGAATCCACTGGTCACCATTAAGATAGGTGAGTGTTTAACTTAAAGAGATGCAGTTAACTAGTTTTCCAAAGTGGTTGTGGCAATTACTCTTTCATTCATATGTAGAGGTTCACTGGGAGCAGCATCTTTTGTTTTGCTGATTGAGAAATTAAAAAGAGAAATCCTATAATCTAGCCCATACATCCAATTCAGCAAAAATGTATCAACTACGTGTCAGACATTTGCCTACCCTTATGAAAATTATGTTCCAGTTGAGGGAGAAAAGCAACACAGTTAAAGATACAATGATTGGTTTTAAGTGCTAGGGACAAAGATACCCTAGTATAGAAAGAATATAGAGGGGACATATTTATGCTCTAATGGTGGGTCTTCCATTATTCTTTTGACTTTACAGTGTTCTTTTCCCAATTTCAAGAAATAGATAATTTTTAAAAAAGAACTATTCACAATAGCAAAGACTTGGAATCAACCCAAATGTCCATCAGTGACAGACTGGATTAAGAAAATGTGGCACATATACACCATGGAATACTATGCAGCCATAAAAAAGGATGAGTTTGTGTCCTTTGTAGGGACATGGATGCAGCTGGAAACCATCATTCTTAGCAAACTATCACAAGAACAGAAAACCAAACACCGCATGTTCTCACTCATAGGTGGGAACTGAACAATGAGATCACTTGGACTCGGGAAGGGGAACATCACGCACCGGGGCCTATCATGGGGAGGGGGGAGGGGGGAGGGATTGCATTGGAAGTTATACCTGATGTAAATGACGAGTTGATGGGTGCTGACGAGTTGATGGGTGCAGCACAGCAACATGGCACAAGTATACATATGTAACAAACTTGCACGTTATGCACATGTACCCTAGAACTTAAAGTATAATAATAAAAAATTAAAAAAAAAAAGATACAGAAAAGTGAAATTACTTCCCTCCAAAATGCACTCACCTTGAACACTTTTTAGGAAGGGTCTATTTGCCTCAAGTAGACTTTTGAATACGTAAGTTTTTATTTTCATGGTTAATATCATGCTGCTTATATGATTTGGTGCTGTCTTTTTTCATGTAACAACACAACATAAACATTTTAGTATGGTGCTATTCTTTGTAAATGACATTTTGATGGTGTTTTTGAGTCCAGTGAGTGTAGATGCTACAATATACTAAACTAAGGTATCTGATGGTAGGCAATTGATTGTTTCTCTTTTTTCCTTATTCTAAATAATTGTGTGATGAATATTTTTGGTTATATGAGTCTTTCCACATTTACAATGATTTCCTTTTGGTATATTTCCAGAAGTAGCAATGCTCGGTGTGCCGGTGCGTGTATTTTAAAGGGCGTTGATGTATGTTATCATGTGGTACTGATTCTACCCCTGGAACTGTAGAATGTGTGTTTTATTGCAACGTTTCCAATCGTGGGTGTCAGTGAATTTTGGTAAAGAAGAAGAATTTGATGGAAACATGGCATGCCAGGTTATGTGCAAGTACTAAATCAGCACAGGTAAGGTGATGCATGATCATCAGAGTCCCGATTGGGAGGAATGTTTTTCTGATCCCACTTGAGTTTTGTTAGGGAAACAGGTGTGAGAGCCCACAGCTCACCCAGAACTGGGGAGCAGAAGCTGCTGCCCTTCCTCATGCTTGTGCCTGGCCTTGGGAATGCTTTGCAGGGCCTATTCTCTGAAGAGCCCTTTGAACTGGTTGTGGGGATATTAATGAATCCCAGCCTTGTTCCTAATTAGGAGCAGGAGCAGATGCTCCAAGCTGGATTTTAAGTGAAATTGCTGCTGACGGATGCCCTGTTCCTGGTGCAATGTATAGATGTTTCAATGCCCTTGTGGTGGATGCGGGTGAGAGGAGATCATTAAAACCCAAGTCCATTCCCACCACAGTGGTAAAGTGGTTTTTCCTGTCGAATACAGACAAGGCTTGGGCCCGCATCTCAGTCTTCATTTGTGTTCAAGACATCTACTTGATTTTCATTACCCAGGTTTTCCTCCCACCGCAGGCGTGTCTGGTGCACTCACCTCAGAGAGCAGGCAGGGAGAAGGGTTTCCCCGGGTGCTGTCTCAACATCATGAATGAGACAGAAAACACAACTGTTCTCTCGGTCTGTATCAGCTCTTTGGGACCTCTCTGCAGGCCTAGGGCAGTGATTCCTAGCCAGGAGATTTTGCCCCTAGAAGACTTTTGGCCCTGTCTGGAGACATTTTTGGTGCCATACTGGTTGGAGAGTGTGCCACTGGCATCCAGTGAGTAGAAACCATGGGTGCTGCTAAACAGCCTACAATGAACAGGGCAGCCTCCGTCCAACCCAAAATAAATTGTCACTAGGGTCAAGGCTGAGAAATGCTGGCCTAGAGATACAGTTGCTCCTTTTACAATTATTTTTAAATGTGAGATACAGTCCAGGTGGATGAAGGTAAGGTTGTTCATTTGAGAAATACATGTGCCAGGTACTCTCCTAGGATCTGGGACACAGGGCTCCTCTTGTTTGTGACGTTTTGACTTTTCCAGAGCCAAGAGAAGGGAGGGCTAACTGAACAAATACATTATTTTTTATCTTTTATTTTTATTTTTGAGATGGAGTCTCGCTCTTGTTGTCCAGGCTGGAGTGCAATGGCGTGATCTTGGGTCACTGAAGCGTCCGCCTTCCAGGTTCAAGTGATTCTTTTGTCCCAGCCTCCTGAGTAGCTGGGATTACAGGTGCCCACCACTACACCTGCCTGATTTTTGTATTTTTAGTGGAGACAGAGTTTTACCACGTTAGCCAGTCTGGTGTCAAGCTCCTGACCTCAGGTGGTCCGCCCGCCTCGGCCTTCCAAAGTGCTGGGATTATGGGTGTGAGTCACCGTGCCCGGCCTAAATACATTACTTTTTATATCTCAAGGAAGTTTGACAGATTATTACATCTAATCAGGTATAATAAAGACTATATGATTTTTATTATTTTTGCCAAGATAAATGGCCACTGGGAGATGTTGTTTATTTACCTATGAGTTACATTAAATTGGCTGCACTGTGAATCAGAGAGCCCGTTTGATTTTGTTACTCTGAGGAGTAGGAAAATGCAGCATAAAAATATTGCTCTTCCCCAAGAGAACTGACAGTCTCCAGATGGATGGGCTGGGTATTCTCCCTTGATTCTTGTTTCTGCGCACATCTTGGGTAGTATCTGTTATTTCCAACAAGATGATCCTTGTTCACAGCTTGCTTCTTTTTCATCTGCTGCATGGCAAATTTTAATGACCCAGTCCCCTGAATTCTATAGCAGTGACAGCCAATGCCACATGGCTGGGTACTGGGGAGCATGTTCCTCACCCTGGTTCCTGTTTGGTCAGTTTGAGGCACACCTGGATTGTGAACTCCTGTGTTCCAGGCCTTGGCTCCTGTATTGCGGCATCTAGAAGCCTCTCTAGATGGTCAATATACATTTGAGGCTGTGCTGGGAGAACGTTTTCTCTTTCCCTGTATAATTCTAGTATTTCTGCTTTGGGGTGGGAAAGGGGACACGGTCCATAACAAAGTGATCAAGCCCACCAGCCTCTTGGAGGATGTCTGATCACATCTCTACTTCTGGTTCAAGTCATCTGTGAGTTCACATCAAGTCCATAGGATAGTGGAGATGGGGAACAAATGCCTCTGCTCTATTTGGATATTTCTGCAGCTGCTGCTCATGGGTGTGAAGTCTTAGTCCAGCATTATGTGGTGTATGTACCATGTGGCCCATCCCATGGCTGGCAGAGAGAGTTCCCTTGGGCATTTTCTGCAGTTTCCCCTTCCCTCCCCTGCCCTTTATTCTGTATCCCTCCCCAAATCCTTCCAATTTCTATCCCCGATGTCCAGCCTGGGTTACTGTCTCTGCCCTGGCCAGTCACTTGCCAGGTAAAGGTCAGATGTCTTAGGCATAGGTAGGAGTATGGGAGAAAAAGTCTTTTGGGTCCAGTCTGAAAGTCCCGTTTCCCTTTAAATATTAACTTCCTGCCAGTATAACTCCTGAGCAATTCTAAGCTAAAGTGTATCTTTCTCCTTTCCGGTCTTGAGTTGAAAAGTCCAAAGGCCTACTGAGCTCTTTGGTATACTTTAGCGGGAATGGAAGACAGAGAAGAAAACCTGTAGTGTCATAGCCATAGTCTGCTCCCTTACCGCAGCTTGGCAGGACCCCATCCTTTGAGGTGCTCACACAGACCTGTAGCTGACATTGCTACTCCATGACTCGTCATCCGACAAGGGACCTTGACACGCCAGGGAATCTTCTGGAGTAACCTTTTAAGATACTTGTTATAGTTTTAAAATCTTTCCCCTCCATTCCCTTCCCCACTACAGAGTTAGTGTTTATGTGAAATGTATGTAAGACTGACCAGCAGAATGGTTGAGCTTCTGCAGAAATAACACAGATGTTGATGCATAGGCAAGAAACGCAGTTTGTGTTTTATGGGACAAGGGAAGCAGATAATCATTTTCTTCCCATATTTTTGATTTAGTAAAATTTTGAGTTTGAGAGATGCTAGATTGTCTTAATTACTGAATACTTGTGTGCTAGGCATGGTACCAGGCCGGGGGTGTGAAATTCAAGACTAAATCTTGGCTCTAAGGAGCTGAGACTATACTTGGATAAACAGGTAAATAGTTATAACACAAGTGGATGTGAGGGGAAGCATAGGACATCAGGGGAGCCTCGGAGGGTCATGCGATCCCAGTGGAGAGGTCAGAGAGGCTTGCAGAGAGAAGGCATCTGCTCTGAATTGTGAAATGCCTTTTGGAGAAGTATCAGAGGAAGAGGGTAAGGGGGAGAATGATGTGGAGAATCTGTCACCCAAATAAACCCCAGAGCCTCACACAGCTAGGGCTTTGCTTAAAGTTCCATTCACAGATGCACATCCACCAGCCAAAGGAATTCAAGAGGAGTTTCAGTTTTTACTTCAAGTAAACTATTAAAGAATACTCAAAATCATAACCCACAGTGAAGGTTCTCCAAAGCTCTGTCTTCCTCTTCCTCCTCTTCCTCTTCCCTCCTCATTCTTTTGGTCCCTTTGTGTGCTCAGGGGTCTCTCTTATGACAACAGCATAAAACTCTTCTCCTTAGCCAGGAGGTATTTGCCTCTCCGGTTAAATACTTCCCACTTTCCCCTGGCTTCTTAGGTGCTCTTCTACCCTCCTGACTTCCAGGCTAGAAATAGATAAAACGGTTCTTTAGAGGGCATGGGGTGGGTGATACGGAGTGGGAAGAAGTTGGGGAAGCTTGACATCTTAATAAGTCTCCTCCCTGTCACACTCATGGGCCATTTGGCTGTTCAGTGCCCATCCTCTCAGTAATGATAGTTGGGCTCTTTCTTGGACACATTATTTTCAGGCATCCTAATCTCTCTTTCCCAGCGGGTGTACCCTCTCTGTGCAGAGCAAAACAACTCTATGTCCAAAAGAAGCAGGAAGGCCACATAATAGGATTAGCATGTCACAGTCGGTAGAGCCGATTAGAACTGATTGTCTTGGGGCACTATTGATTGTCTTTTGGAAATTATTTCAGTAATACGAGTGAATGAGTGTGTGTGTGTGTGTGTGTGTGTGTGAAGGAGAGCAACGTGAACAGCTGCAGCTTTCTAAGACCAGTCATAAACACATGTCCTTGTTTACCAAACATGTACGGGCAGCCAGCGTATTGAAGACTTTCAGCTTGGGAAATAAACACGAGGCAGTTTTGTTTATTTTTAATTGCTGCTTTCCCTTAATAACATCTTGGCAGATTGCATCGTTTTCTATCATTTTTAGCCTTAAAACTAAGTCCAGTTGAGTTTACAACTTCCATCTTACATCAGATTTGAGGTTTTCTCTTCCTCTTCCCCTGCACAGTCTTGACTTGTGGCTTGAGGAGTCTGAGTGGGGATGAATGTCTGATTGATTATTTAACCTTTTTCCTCCCAGGCTTGCCATCAAGGTGTGCCCTCTAGAGGACCAGGCAGGGGACTTGCCTACTATATAATTTCTTGATGCAGTGGTTTGAATCTAGGTCAACCTCTTCCTTCCTATTCCACTTTTATCAGTTAGGACGGGTTAAATTATGCTGTGGGAACCAATAACTCCATATTAATCACACTTTTGCTTAAAATAACAAAGGTTTATTTCTTCTCATGCTACACATCTCTCATGGATTGGTAAGGGCTCTGATCTGCATTGTCCCAGGACACCAGGCTGATGAAGGCTCCATCTCCGTGCGTTCACAATCACTGTGCAGGAGGAAGAGTGTGCTCTGGGGCCTTGCATTAGCATTTCAGTACATCTTCTTAGAGGAGATGCCATTTTTGAGAGCAAGGTAGGTCGCATGGACAGACCCCCATTAATGGGCCAGTTAAAGGTGATGCTATCATGTGCCTAGGAGGTGGAGAAGTCACATGCTTGGCCAGTGGTATTAATACTGTCCCAAGGGCATCACCTCCCGGGGATCTATCCTGCAGCCTTATGCTACTAAAGTCCTCTCACCTGTAGGTGGTCCTCATGGGTGGATATGCATGCAGTGGCTCCAGCTGAGCTACTGTTTATGATGCTCCCTAAACTCTCATTCCTTGCTCTACTAACCCGTGGGGACAGAGACTTCCCTAATGCTGCCTCTTCTCTCAATTTGGCTAGACCTCTTGAATTCCCTTTTCTCTGTTCAGTTAGTCACAGGACAGATAAGCAAGCTCGCTGCCTGAGAAAAGGCCCAAGTGGGGAAACAAATCTTCTCTTCTTGCTGGTGCTCCACTTTTTGAGCAGTTCTCCTATCTAATATACCCTTACATGACACTTGAATTGGGAACACATCTCAGTGGGAAAACCTGGTAAACCTTGCATGTCCCCAAAGGCGGGTGACCACCACCTTCTCCCTTTGGTTTTCTTCTCATACAGATGAGGGGAGCAGGGAGGGCTGGTGTGGAGTAATGGCAGGGGTTAGTTCTTTGTACCCCTTTTATGAAGCTCTCTGGGTAAGAATTGATCTTTCACATCTGAAAGCTTGTTGCCTGCCCCCCTACCCCTATCTTCCTTATTGTTATTATTTTTAGAATAGTCAGGAATTTGGTGTTGAACTTTGGTCTTGGTCAAATTTGGGTTGGGGGTGGTGGTGAATACAAAGTTCCATTTGAAAAATACAGTCTAGATATAAGAGACCTAACTCTCTGCTTGGAAACGTAGTAGTTTATTGATAAATAGAAAATCTTACTAATGTATACCAATTTTAAAATCCTTTAGATTTGTGGCCTAGCTTATTTTAGTGGAACTTTTACTGAATGCAAATTTCTTTTTCTGTTCAAATCTACTAGGGACTGGGGAGAAAGCTTGTTTAATTTCTAAAAACAAACATTTTATTGGGTCATTTAGTTTATGTTGCATTTAAAGTAAAACTAGTGATTATTTCAAATCTGAATGTCTCTGACATGTAGGACTTGGATGTGATTTTTACTTTAAATCCAGTAATTTCTCCCCTTTTTGGGGATACCAATGCCAGGCTTGTCTCCTGGAGACTTCGAATCTTGCCACAAGGGATTATGTCTCAGGCCCTCATGCTTGGTTATCTGATCTGTTGGTGGGTGACTCCAGCTCACTAATCTTTGCTCTAGCAATAATAACAGCTGGCATTTATTATGACTTAGCCTGTGCCAGGTGCTATTCTAAGATGGCCTTGTCACTGTTTTCCTCTGTGTTTTTCCGTCCTTCCATGCTTGTGTACACCTACACATGTACTGGACTTCTATCCAAGCCTTACACATAGCCTGTTTAATCTTCCTAGTTCTGCTAGAAGATCCTATTACCTCCGTTTTATACCTGAGGAACCTGAAACACAGGGTGAGGAGGTGACTTGCCCAAGTAGAAGAGCTAAGGAAAAGAAGGGGCGCTTAAATCTGGGTTTGACCCCAAACCTGCATTCTCCAGCATGCTGTGTTGCTGAATGAAGTCCACTTCATTCTGTTCCCTGGCTCGGCAGCCAGCAAGTTGACAGAAACCAGGACCTTTTCAGCTTCCTTACATGAAGCCAAGTGTCCCTCTTTCCAGAGTCAGCAGGATATGCTGATGTGTGGGAGCTGCTTTCGTCAGCTTTTTACAGTGGTCCTTAGCTTCAGGTGCTGTCTGAGCTGACATGTGGAGCTTAGCAAGAGGTGCTCTGTTGAAAAGAGGCTCTGTTTTCCCCCTCAAATGTGATCATTCCCTGGAGAATAAGTGGGGAAGCGTCACAGTCCAGTGGACATTGACCTACTCTAGCTGCTGTTAGGGGTTGTCAGCAGGTTGATAGGTTTGCTTTGATATATTAGCCAGCAGGCTGGCCCCCTCTGCTTCCCTGCAAGTTATACTGAGAAATGCTTCGGAAGCTAGAGATGCAAGTTGGCTATATCCAAACTGAGTGGTCTGCAAGTGTCTTCCCAACCTTGAAGCTGATGAGAAAGACATCTGGATCGTGCCTCTCCAGAATTCTCTGCAAGGGCCTTCCCAGTCCCACTTACAACACTAAATTCACTACTTAAAACAAAAAACAAAACATAACATAAACCTCACTTTTTGAGAGAATTAATCAGAAGGAAAATCTGTAATCCTGTTGCCCCAAGATAGCTGTATTGCTTTATGCATTTATATATTCACACATATACAATTTTAAATGAAATCATGAGTTGTATGTGCCCCCTTCATTTTAAAATGCTACATAAACATCTTTCTGGGTCATGGCATATACTTTGACTATGACTGCCTAGTATTTCTTTGGGTGGATAGTCCAATTATTTATTTAAATAAGGCTTTTTAAAACATTTGGACTGTTTTCAGTTTTTCCCTATTATAACAATGTTGTGATGAACATTTTTGGTGATTAAATCTTTGTTCATCTTTATTATTTCCTTGGGATACATTTTTAGTAAAAGAACTGCTGAATTGCTGGGAAATAACAATATGAATATATATATATATATATATATATATATATATATATATATATATATATATATATTTTTTTTTTTTTGAGACAGAGTCTCATTCTGTTGTCCAGGCTGGAGTGCAGTGCAGTGCCACTATCCCAGCTCACAGCAACCTCCGCCTCCCAGGTTCAAGCGATCTTTCCACCTCAGCCTCCCAAGTAACTGGGATTACAGGCACCTGCCTCCATGCCTGGCTGATTTTTATATTTTTAGTAGAGATGGAGTTTTACCATATTGGCCAGGCTGGTGTTGAACTTCTGACCTCAAGTAATTCACTTGACTCAGCCTCCCAAAGTGCTGGGATTACAGGCGTGAGCCACTGTGTCCGGCCAGAAATCTAAGACTTCTGATGTGTTTTGCTGAGCTGCACACCTGCTCTTCCCCACTCAGCCTGAGAAGGTCATGTTTCATGATACCAAGGACATCGCTGACACCCCTAGAAAATGTTAAGGTCCTCTCCCTTAAGGTCTCAAAGTTCTTAGTTCTTTCACTGACCTATTCCTTCCACCTTCTAGATCTTCATTTTTCTCTTCTAAAACACAATGCTGACTTTTTTTAAGTACATAATACCTATGCATGGTTTGAAATATTTTGAAAAGGATACAGCGAATGTACTTGCTCCCACCTCTGTTTCTTATCTGCCCTGTTTTGTTCTCTGCTTCTCTTTGCTACCTGCCATAGGTCACCATCTTTGTTAGTTTCTTACACAGTCTTCCAGAAATTGCGTACGTGCATATAAGCAACTGTATAATTTGGGGCCTACCAGAGAGTGGAGGGTGGGAGGAAGGAAAGAATCAGGAAAAATAACTGTTGGGTACTAGGCTTAATACCTGGATGATGAGATAATCCATACAGCAAACCCCCATGACATGAGTTTACCTATGTAACAAACCTGTGCATGTACCCTTGAACTCAAAAGTTAAAAAAAAACCCTATAACTTGCCCCCTCCCCAACATTTTACCCCAAAGTAGGAGTCTATACACGCTGTTCTCTAGCCTGCCTTTTTAAACATAAAATAAACTTTAAAAGTAATCATAACAGAGACAACATCTTCATCTTTTTTATGTTTAAAGACCCCCTAAGCTGAGTTTGGTGGCTCATACTATAATCTCAGCACTTTGGGAGGTTAAGGCGGGAGGATTGTATGAAGCCAGGAGTTCAAGACCAGCCTGGGTCACATAATGAGACCCCCATCTTTACAAAAAATAAAATTAGCCAGCATGGTGTGCTTGTAGTCCCAGCTACTCATGAGGCTGAGGCAGGAGGATGGCTTGAGCCCAGGAGTTCAAGGCTGCAGTGAGCCATGGTTGTGCCACAGCCCTCCAGCCTGGGCAACAGAGTGAAACCTTATCTCAAAATAAATAAATAAATAAATAAATAAATAAATAAATAAATAAAGACACTTTAGGTGATATATTAATTATCTTATGTTTTCAGTAACAAAATTATCAGACCCAGGAAATTTAATATAATAGTGATATCAAGTTTGCATTAAAATGTCTTTAGCCAGAACCTTGTTGAAAAACATTTTCTCTTACTTTCCAAAAGCATTGTATATAACTGTGTTTTTCTTCCATTCCAGCGTCTGTGAGATACTGCATTTGGTTGTTATGTCACCTTTGATCTAGAAAAGAGAAGAGTACTGCTACCATTTGGGGGAGAGGGGGGTCCTTCAGGATACTGTTATTTTTCAAGGGTTCAGGCAGGTTGTCCTGTTGAATGTCACCCCATCTGTGCTTGTCTGGTTGCTTCTTCACGATTGGACTCTGATCAGACACTTTGCCAGGAAGATCACAGCAGTGCTGGGCTGTATTATACTTCCCACTGTATCATATAAGATGCCATGCCGCCTGGTCTCACTGTTGGGGATCCTTAGTTTGATCACTTGGTTAAGGGAGTGTCTGCCGGCTAGTTCAGTGTAAAGGCACCCTGTTTCCTTTGTATCCAATAAATAATCTGTGAGATGGAAGTTTGAGACCATGTGAATATCCTGTTCTTCAACAGCCTTTTACCCAAAGACTTCAGCATGCATTAATGGTCCTTTTGCTGTAGTATTACATTGCAAAGTGATGGTTTTCCAAAATTACCCACATTTTTTTCACTAGTATTTTTTTTAGTAAAGAAGAGCTTCATCTCTCTCCCACCTTGTTAATAACACTGTGGACTCCTGGATTTTCTTTCAGTTCAGTGATTACCATTCAGTGTGTTGTCTTGGACATCACTGTGCCTATTGATGCACTAATTGTCCCAAATCTGACCATGGGAGCCCTTTCAAACTTGCTTTTCTGTTCTTTTGAGCACTCACTTACTTTCTGGCATAATAAGATATTCTAGGCTTATCTTGCATTTCCCCAGTCCTGGAATCAGATCCAAAGAATCCTGGTTCCTTCTAATGAAGATTGGTGTTTACAAACCAAGTTCTAGGGGCTGGGTGTGCAGATTGCTATCAGGACTTGTCATTACTTTGAGCCACTTTAAGTGCGCAGAGGCAGGAATGCTATAAATTATGAGCTCTTATCGATACTTTCAGTGTAAATCAAACACCATACCATTAGACTCCATAAAATAGGCTCTTTATTTTTCCCACAGTGAGAACCCTGATTCCAACTAATATCAATACATTTACTTATTTATTGTATTCTGTGATGTATGCAAGAGTCTAGGAATTACCATACTGTTAATACAACAGACCTACCAAAGGTTAATACAAATGACCTACCAAAGTTCAAAATTTCTTTTTTTTCTTTTATTTTTCCATAACTTATTGGGGTATAGGTGGTATTTGGTTATGTAACTTCTTTAGTGGTGATTTGTGAGATCCTGGTGCACCCATCACTGCTGCAGTATACACTGCACCATATATGTAGTCTTTTATCCCTTACTGCCCTCCCACTCTTCCCCCCAAGTCCCCAAAGTCACATTGTACCATTCTTATGCCTTTGTGTCCTCATAGCTTAGCTCCCACATATCAGTGAGAACATGCTAGATTTGGTTTTCCATTCCTGAGTTACTTCACTTAGAATAATAGTCTCCAATTTCATCCAGGTCACTGCAAGTGCTGTTAATTCATTCCTTTTTATGACTGCATAGTATTCCATTGTAAAGAAACCACAGTTTATTTATCCACTCATTGATTGATGGGCATTTGGCTTTATTAAAATTCTTGAAGTGAGGTTATCCTAACAGTGTGGAGAAAATAATTCAGGTGCTGTAGAAAGTCAGCTCTTTTTGTTCTTGCAGTATATCCCAGTAAAGGTTTAAAGGAGTAGTATTTTGAAAATTACTTGGACCAATCCTTATTTTTAAAGTGATTTTGTTTCTATGTTAATATATGATTAGGTTTTCTTATTGCTGTTTATATTCAACTTTAGCTTTGTTCATCACTTTAAAATTTCTTGAAAATATAAAACATTTATGTTCAAAATCAAAACTATATGGAGAGGAATAGAAATCTTACTCCCTGTTACTATCCTTCTCACCCCGTTCCTCCTACCCGCTGTGGGAACCATTTCCAGTAGCTGCTAGTTTATTATTTCTGTGTTTCTTTCTACAAAAACAAGCATGTATATTTGTATGTTTTGTTTCCTCTTCTCTCATGTGTATACATGTATACCTGTTTACTTTTGTACTTTGCTGTTTTCCACTTAACAATACATGGAAACAGCTTATAGCAGTTCATCAAGATCTTTCTCACTCTTTCATATGGCTGCAGAATTTTTTCCATTGTGTGGATTTATAGTAGTTTATTCAGCCAGTCTCCTATGGATGCACATTTAGGTTTCTTTATTCATGAGGGTGAGTGAATAACCTTGTGCATCTGTTGTTTCATATTTGCAGAGGTGTATATCTTTGGGGGTAAATTCCTAGAAGGGGAATCGCTAGGTCACAGCAGAAGCATATGCAGGTCTGTCAGCAATTGCCAAATCCCTCTCCACGGGGCTGAATCATTTTGCACTTTATTTTATTTTATTTTATTTTTTTGAGACGGAGTCTCGCTCTGTCACCCAGGCTGGAGTGCAGTGGCCGGATCTCAGCTCACTGCAAGCTCCGCCTCCCGGGTTCACACCATTCTCCTGCCTCAGCCTCCGGAGTAGCTGGGACTACAGGCGCCCGCCACCTCGCCCGGCTAGTTTTTTGTATTTTTAGTAGAGACGGGGTTTCACGGTGTTAGCCAGGATGGTCTCAATTTCCTGACCTCGTGATCCGCCCGTCTCGGCCTCCCAAAGTGCTGGGATTACAGGCGTGAGCCACCGCGCCCGGCCTCATTTTGCACTTTAACCGGCAACATAGAACAGTGCTTGGCTCCCTACAGCCTTGCCAACAGAATATGTGATGAAGCATTTGGACTTCTGCAAGCAGGATAGGTGAGAAATGGTATCACAGTGTAGTTTTAATTGGCATTTCTTTTATTATGAGTGAAGCAGAGCATCTTCTTTTTAGGAATTTTGTCCATTTTTCTATTGGGTCCTAATTCTTTTTCTTTTTGAAAGTTGCAAAGTATTCCATTGTCTGAATGTACGTTGATTTATTTACCTTGTCTCCTATTGGTGGAAACTGGGGTTGTTCCCTATGTTATGCTGTTAAAAACAATGCTGTAATGAATAATCTTAGGGAAGCCTCATTTCACTCGTGTGCACCTGTACTTGTAGGTTACATTCCAGAAATGAATTTGTTTGGTCCAAGGGTATATACATTAGTTATGTTAATGAATGTTGCCAAATTACACTCCCCTTCCATGGGTTGCCCCAGTTAAAGCCCCCACCAGCAGCACACCTGAGTGGCTATTTTCTCCCAACTGGCTGAGTGATTGCCTTTTGGATTTTTGTCCTGATAGGAAAACATGTGATCTCAGTGAAATGCTAGTTTGCACTGAGCATTTTTTTTTTTTGTACACTTAAGACATTCTTTAAAGGTTTGAGCCCCCTTTTTCCTGGCAGAATCCCTTCTTCCTGGATGAGGTGGTGATGAGGGAGTCAAAGAGAAGATAGTATGATGGGGATTACTCCTGTCTGACCAGAAACTCTGCCTCTGGAGAACTGCAGCCGCAGACTAAAGTGCTCATCAAGTCTCCCTGTTCCTAAGGTCCACTCCAAGTGTGGACAGGGTCTGCTGGCAGCACTGAGCCAGGGCCCCGGGCATGTCCTCCCATGAATTCATGGCAGTGAGTCTTTGGCAAGTCACCCTCCAGATGAATTCCTTAGTAGAGAGAGAGTCTGACTCTGGAATCACAGTTTGTGACTTGAGGGATGTTTTCATCCATCTTATTTCTGCTCACCCTTGTCAGTTGCTCTGTTCTCCTCTCCTGCCCAATCTACCTGGGTGAAGTTACTCTGCCCTATTATTTTCCATGCCCTCAGGTCCCATGGGCATGTGATTACCTCTTCGCTGATTGCAAGGCTGTGGAGTTCCCTGATCACCTTGTTCTCAGCCTCTTATTTCCCTGCTGAGAAGTGGAGAGAGTGATGGGGCCCCTCCCGATCTTGGGAGACGCTCCTTTTCTGGCTGCCGAGACCTTGCCATCCTAGGCGTGGTGCACTTTGCCGTGGGCCTGATCCGCTGACTGCTGGCCTCCAGGAGCCATCATTATTTATGCTGGGTAGGAAAGGACTGCTTCTGGGCTTTCACATTACTTTAGAATAGTCACCAGGGTCCTGCAGTTTCCAGCAATGTTTGTTAGCCACACTATGTCAGAAAAAGCAGTGGTGATGGATCTTTCTCTTGATTCTGGCAAATGTAGATGCACAAATAGGAATAGCGGCTACTACTGACTGATAATTTACTATGGGCTGAGCACGTTACTTGTATTCCATTTAACCTTTGCAGCAACTGAATGAAGTAGGTGCCATCATCATCTCCATTTTTACAGAGAAGGAAGCTGCCCAAATCCTCACAGCTATTGGGTGTCAAAGCAAAAACAAACAAACAAAAACACAAGTAATTTAACTTTGGGGAGTATTATGATTTGGTGGGGATGGCAGCAAAATCTGCCATCTAATTATGTAAAACATAAATTTCGCTTATTGAGCCTATGTCGTCTGAATAGATCAGCCAAGGATCACCCTGTGTGGCTCTGGGGACCTCAGCTTGGATAGGAGAGTTGGACAGAGCTAAGTCCTGCACAGACCAGGTGGAGCTGTTGATCAATAATGCCAACATTTAGTGAGCGTTTACTGTATGCCAAGTTCTGGGCTGAGCACTTTGTGCAATTAACTCGTATTACTCTCGCAACAACCCTATGAAAAAGGAAGTTTTCCCCCCAATTTACATTTACACGTAAGAAGACTGAGGCCCTGGACACTAACCATGTTGCCCAAGGTTGGATGACTCACCACTAGAGAGTCATGATTCAGACCTGGCTGATCTGCCTCCGGTTACCCACGCTCCTAGCTCCCATGCTACACTGCTTCCTGTGAGGCTGGGGAAATTCCGCCAGACGCCAGGCAGCTTCCTCCAGGCAGATTCTCCCTTTTAGTACTGGAGAGAAGGCAACCAAAATTTTTTGCTGTTTACTGTTTGGTGAACCAGTGACCAGTGATTTTAAGAAGCAGATTTCCTCTCTGGCTTCGGTGGGCTTGGTACCAAGTCACTCTCCATGGGCTGCAGAGTGCATGGCTCTTACATGAGCCACCAGACTACACTTGGAGATGGTTGGCCACTTCAGGGCATGGTGGGGTCTCGAGGGTACCATGCTCAGCAGATGCACCTTCAGAAGCCTTTCCAGATGTCCCTGTAGCCTCCTCTACCTCTGTCTGGGTTTGGACTTCTTATTAATACTATCATCACAGTGTGGGGACAGCCTCACCTTCCACACTGTGCCCGTGGATAAGACAAACAGCATAGCTCTTATCTCAGAAGGCCAATGCCAGGATGGCTGACTGAGCTTGACTGATCTCTTTTCGTAACAATACCTTGCATTTCTCTTTAAATTTTTCTTGATCAATCAGCCAAAATTTAAAAGTATGTTCTCAGTGTCACAGGGAGTCACAGAGACACTGCTCTTGTGGAACATATTGTTTAACTGAGGATGCACCCACAAATCCGTCCACAATAAAGGGCCAAATACATTTCACTGTGGATGGAAATTCATAAGGCAGAGCCTGGTGAGTGCTACAAACATCATGCAGGCCATCTGTGGCCTCAGTGGAGCAGGAGATTACTGTGGCCTAGAGTCTTTCTAAGGGAGGTGGAGCTTCAAGGGTGGGAGATAACTTATTGTAGCAGCATCATGGAGTGAAGAGTGTTCTAGGTCCTGAAAGGTTTTCGCCACCAGCCTGTGGGTCCCGGATGGGAATGTCAAGTTTGGGCTGCTCTCAAAGCCCACCTCATAGCAGCATAGTCAATATATGGAGCATGACTGAGTAGTGTCCACAGCCGCCACCCATGAAATAGCCTCTTGGGTAGGGGTGGCCAATGAAGGCATTTCCATGCAGCAGCTCATCCATATCACCAGCCCACCCCCATGACGGAGGTCCATGACAAGACAGTTCTGAGCCATCAGGAGCATTTACTCAAGGAGAATGGGACATGTATATCACAGTCTTTCCAAAGTATGTTGCACTGAACTTTAATCCCATGAGAATAAATGATTCCCTGGAGAAGTACATAATATACTCCCTTTAGATATGTGCAGTACACATTAGTTTTTTAAGGGCTCTAAGATGTTCTGTAGTTAAAGAAACCTATTTAACTTTTCAATCCATTGTTTTCCAAGCTTACTGACTATGGGATCTCCCTACTTTTTTGTATAACTCTTATTAATATTCATAACAGTCAGGGTTTGTGCCTTAAAAAAAAAACTTTGGAAACAGTGAGATACTATACTTCTGAAAGATTTCCATGGCAAAAGCACTTAACTGCTAAAAAGCTGTTGTATTTAAAGGTTCCATCTTTTGGAGGATTGAATAACAGAGTTGCTCCTGGCCGGTTCTGGAAAGCTGACTACATATTCGTGTTTCCTTCCTGAGTTAAAATGTTAAGTTCCTTGAGGGCAAGCAATGAAATCCTAACATCTTTTGTATCAAGCCCACAGCTTTCTCAGCACTGACTATGCAATAGCTATTCAATAATTACGTGTTAATTGATTGATTGAAGGCGTTTGTTAAAGGCCAAAGAGTTAATTAGTTGATGCTGGAATCCAGTTCTTTCAACTTCCAGCCAGAGGCTTGTTTTGTCAGCCCACAAACTCTAAATTTAGGGCCCTCCAGCTTCCTACTGTTTACCAAAACTATTTTAAAAGCTTAACTCTTTTATTAAGTAGTTTTCTGCAGGCCCATCATTCCTGACTCCCCTTCCCCCATTATCATGGGCCTTAATTGTGATGAGGTGGGTGAAAGGACAGTTGTCGGCATGTGTGTGTGAGTTGGGGGAAACGGCCCTTCTTTCTCAGTTTTATCTCACTACAGCTCTTGACCCAGGAAAGCATGTAACTGTGATCATGCTGCTTCATTCTCCCTGTGGCTTTTACTTTGGGAATTCGATCCTGAAAGTGGGGCTGAAGGCCGGCTTTTCCCATAGCTGGTTTTCAGCTGACACTCAATTTTTGAGCATAATAAAAATGTGTTACCAGTTCCCCAAATTTCCACTGCATTATTATTATGTATGTATTGGCTGCTGACAGTGAACTTGGGGGTTTCACAGCATCAGTAGAAAAGATGGTCCTTTTTCAATAGGATTACAATGTAGGCCATTTGCCATAAGTATATCAGCCCAGGTTAATGTGTCTGTAATGAGCAACTGTTAATTTCTTTCCCTGTACAAATGTATCAGATTTCAGATGTAATGAAATGTGTCCTTTTATGGCTGGTACTTGAACCTGCAGCTTGCTGGTAAGCAGGAGAAAGCTCTGGGCAGAATTCAAATGCCTTGCAGCAAAGTTCTTTAAACATTCACTGGTCTGTGTCTGGTTCTGGGTTTATTCATAAAGCACAGCAATCAAAAGAAAAGCATCTTTGAGTGTTTCAGTTTGCCTCTACCATGTACTGGCATCCCTCTGTTCTCTTGAACTCCAGGAGTCACTAAGTAGCATTACTTATGTAAAAATTGATTGAATTTAAAGAAATGGAATAAGGAGTCTTCATTGTTCTGAGTGAGTGTCTTTTGGTTAGCAGCAATCCATTGTAGTGAGATCTGATTTTGGTTAGGGACAGTGTGTCCTATTGTATAAAGCTGTTTTAATGGAAAAATTATTAAAATAATTCTAAGCCCTGAAGGCATTGGAGGTTTTAAAAGTGTGGAGGATTGAGACCAAAGGGGATTTTATTAACTTTGTTTATCTGGATGTTTGTAGATCTAACCTGAACCATGGAGGGCCAATTTGCCTGAATTACATTGTTGAATTTAATTTAGTTGAGAACAAGGGCCAGTTAGAAACGTTTCTATTTGATGTTGCTTGGGCACATATCTCCTCCACCCTTCCATTTGCTGAGCCCCTGCCATGTGCAAGACACTTTCAACCTCACAGTCTTCATAAACTCTATTCCCTTTGTGTCTGAAATGCTGTCTCTTTACCAGCCCTGCCCTTTACCTGGTTAACTCTTCCTCATCCTTTTTGTCTCAGCCTGACTCTCTTCCTTAGGGAAACCTTACTTGAATACCAAGCAGGTCACATTCTTCCTGCGGTGTTATCAGATGTACTTTTTCTTCATTGCCCTTGTCATGCCTTTAAGTCAATGATGATTTGTTTTATTTCTTTAATATCTGTTTCCTCTGCTACGTTATATGTGTCATGAGAGCAGAGGTGTGTCTGTTTTCTTTAATATGTTTTCAAGGCTCTTGCACAGTGCTTGGCACCAAGTAGGTACTCAAATAGTTGTTGAAAGAAGGAAAGAGTTGGAAGCTCATTGTGAATATTTTGGTTTTTCAGGTTGCAATAGGTACACCTCTAAGAACGTCCCCAAATATTCTCACCTGACATTTATGCCCTTGTGTAGTCCTCTCTCCCTGAGTATAGGCTGGACCTAGTGACTCATTTCTAACCAGTAGAATATTGCAAAAGTATAGGATGTCACTTCTGAAATTAGGTTACAGAGAACTTGGCTTCCAGCTTGTGTGCCCTCTCTCACTCCCTTCTTTGCCCACTCTGATGGAGGCCAGTGGCTATGCTGTAAGCTACCCTACCAGAGGCCTAGGCCATGTGGCAAGGAACTGGAAGCTTCTAGTTGCCAGCCAGTGAGGAGCTGAGGTTGTCAGCTAGTTGTCTCTGAGTTCCTGAATCCTGCCAACAACCACGTGAGTGGAGTTTGAGGTGGCTCCTTCCTCCATCCAAGCTTCCCATGAAACCTTGGCAGATCCCTTGATTGCAGCCTGTAGAAACCTTGAGGCAGAGGCACTGAGCAAAACTGTGCTCAGATTCCTGACTCAGAGAAATTGAGATCATTAATGCTCACTATTTTAAGCTACTAATTTTGGGGGTAATTTGTTATGAAACCATAGATAACTCATACACAGATTTTTCTCTATTAGGTTATTAGCTATAAATGATGCTCATGGAAACTTAATACAGGTGAGGTCTTGTGCTAAACACTTAAGATGCACACACTTATCTGTTCCTCACATTAACTCTGTGTAAGTTCCATTATCTCCATTTCACAGATGAGAAAAATGAGGCAAAGGGAGATTGAGTAACTTGTCTAAGGCCTTGGCAGAGCACTGGGAGTGTGATCCTGGAGTCTGTTTTACCCATCAATCTAAAGGTAGACTATGACTTGTAATTGCTTTGGACTCCTTCCTCACCTAAAGACCAGGGCTCCTGACTTTTTGAGCTTCCAGCACTCAGTGCAAGTAAGTTGTTCAACTATTCAGTATGAAGATTTGGGCAGTGGCTCAGCTTGGACCCTGTTTCTTTAAGGAGCTGAAATAAGCCCCTTTAGGAGGGATCCAGCTGTTGTTTTATTTAGGCATGACCCTCTTAATACCCTAGGAATTAGCATGCTTAGTGTGGAAACCTAGGAAGAAATTCTGGTCAGCCACTCCACTTGTGTCCAAGAATAAAATCCAATCAGGAACACAAAAGATGGTGGCTTTTGGAATAAAATGAGCAGCATCCACTGTGATTACAGCTTGTTTTCAACTTCTGCAAGATGAAATTAAATCGAGTAATTGTTTGCACATTTAACCACATGACTCTGATTTGTCTGAGGCAGATTGTGGCATTGTGAATATTTAAACCAGTAATAAAGTCTTTAAGCTTATGTTCCATTTTATCTCATTTATTTGTAGATCTTAAAATGTAATGAACAGAATGTGAGATGTTTGGGGGGAAGAGACAAATGTTGTGTACTATCACTGTGGATTTAGGTTATGAGGTTCTAAGACCTTGTGCTATAATTTTGTATGCATTGTGATTCTGAGCCCTGGATTCTGGAATATATGTTCTTCCTTAGAAATATTGGAAGACCAAGACGCTTTTGTTGTCTGTTTTTCTATTCTTTGGTGTGATTCTATATCTCTTGCCTCAGAACTGATTTTTGACAACTTCTTGAGTACTGTGGGGTTGCATGATAATTGCTTACCCAAATAGATTTGTTTTGAGTGATTGCCAAATAACTCGGCATATACAGATACAGATTGCAAATAAATGTTGGGTATAAAATGTGTCTTGATTGTGTGACTACTTGAAATGTTGCTTCAGATCAGACCCTGTATTGCAGAGATATGCCTGTGTATCTAGTAGCAAAAACCCCTGGCAGTTCAACAGAAATTTTCCAGCTAAACAAGAAAGTTGGGGCTCTCAGGAAAAGATGAGTTTATAATTTTTAGAAATTATAAGCTTATATATTAGTCTTAATGTTGTTATGACAAGGAATTTGGGTGGAACTTGGATTTTATATTCCAAGGCTTTGCTTTGCCCATGGTGTTCAGCTGTCATGATTTTAATTTTTTAAAAGCTGTCATGATTTTGGCAGCTTTCTGATGTTGGAGTTGTTTTCTAACCTCAGTGAGATCACAAGCAAATTAAGTAAGTATGTTTGATTTGGTAGTCTCTTCAACAATCTAAATTTGGAGAAATGTGTTCACTTATTCTGAGATCTTATATCTTCTTTGTTGAGGTATTTTATGAATATAACCAAAATTGATGGCCTTAGGTGCCTGTTGGTTACTTCTAATTCAGTCGTGAATCCTGGACTCTGGTGTTATCTGGCACTCCCTTCGTCTCCGCTGGCTTCTATAGCGTTGTTCTCTCAAGGTTTTCTGCACGGTCTCTCTGATACCTTTGGCGCTGTCTTTTTGTCTAGGTCATGTTGTTTCTCCCAACCTTTAAATATTGGTGATTCTCCAGGGTTCTGTCCTCAGACCTCTTTGCACCTTACTAATCTCTCCTGGATAATTTAATTCACTGGGAATGCTTTTGCTGCCACATATATGCCCACACTCCAATACATGTCTCCAGTCCAGGTTGTTCTCCTAGGTTCAAGATACTACTCGTTCCTTTGCCCAGCAACCTCTCCACTTGGATGGCCCCCACCACCTTGTCACCCCACAGTCAGCATGTGCAGACCTGAGTTCCTCTTTCTTCTAGACCTGCTCCTTTTCCTCTTGCTTCTCATTGTGGTGAGTGGCATTGCCATTCATCCTGTCACCTAGACTGGCAGTCTGTTGCTATCTACCACCCCACCGCACCCCACCGCACCCCACCCCACCCCACCCCACCCAGGCCTATCCATTTGACGTCCTCAGTTGCTCTCAAACCCATCTTCACTGGCTTCTTATCAGTCTCTTAGTTTAGGCCCATACCGTTTCTTGCCACACTATCTTTTCTATATTCTTAATATTTTAAATTATAATTTTTAATTTTTTGGGTATATAGTAGGTATATATGTATTTGTGGGGTACATGAAATATTTTGATACAGGAATGCAATGTGTAATCATCATGTCACAAAAAATTGAGTATCCATCCCTTCAAGCCTTTGTTTATTTATTTATTTGAGACAAGGTCTTGCTCTGTCACTAAGGCTGGGATGCAGTGGCATGATCATGGCTCACTGCAGCCTTAACCTCCTGGGCTCAAGTGATTCTCTTGCCTCAGCCCCCCACCAAGTAGCTGGGACTACAGGCATGTACCATCACACCTGGATAATTTTTGTATTTTTTTTTTTTAAGAGATGGAGCTTTACCACGTTTCCCAGGCTAGTCTCAAACTCCTGGGATCAAGTGATCTGCCCTCCTTGGCCTCCCAAGGTGCTGGGATTACAGGCATGAGCCACCGTGCCTGGCCCTCTCAAGCATTTATCCTTTGTGTCACAAACAATCCAGTTACATTCTTTTAGTCATTTTTTATTTTTTGAGATGGAATCTTGCTCTGTCGCCCAGGATGGAGTGCAGTGGCGTGATCTTGGCTTGCTCCAACCTCTGCCTCCCGAGTTCAGGCGATTTTCCTGCCTCAGTCTCCGGAGTAGCTGGGGCTACAGGTGCACGCCACTGTGCCCAGTCAATTTTTCTATTTTCAGTAGAGTTGGGGTTTCGCCATGTTGGCCAAGCTGGTCTCGAACTCCTGACCTCGTGATTCGCCCACCTCGGCCTCTCAAAGTGCTGGGATTACAGGCATGAGCCACCACGCCCAGCCTCTTTTAGTTATTTTTAAACGTACAATTAAATTATTATTGGCTATAGTCCCCCTGCTATGCTATCAAATACTAGGTCTTATTTATTCAATTTTTTTTTGTACCCAGTAACCACCCTCACCTCCCTCCTCCCAACCCCCACCCCCCCACTACCCTTGCCAGTCTCTGGTAACCATCTTTCTACTCTCTATCTCCATGAGTTCAATGGTTTTGATTTTTAGATCCCACAAATAAGTGAGAACATGTGATGTTTGTCTTTCTGTTTTCTGTGCCTGGCTTATTTCACTTAACATAATGATCTCCAGTTCCATCCATGTTGTTGCAAATGACAGAATCTCATTCTTTTTTTATGGCTGAATAGGACTCCGTTATGTATATGTACCGCATGTTGATGGGCGCTTAGGTTGCTTCCAAATCTAGGCTATTGTGAACAGGGCAACAAACATGGGAGTGTAGAATCTCTTTAAAATACTGATTTCCTTTCTTTTGGGTATATACCCAGTAGTGGAGCACATCACCTTTAAGCCACCTTCCATATGGACCTTGCTCTGAGCTCTGTATTTCTGAAACCTAAATCTGATCTTATCACATTCCTGCTTAACACACTTCAGTGGTGACTCCTGGTTGTCCGCAGTATTAAGTCCAAATTTTTACTGTGGCCCATGAGGCCTCTGAATGATTTGGCTCCTGCTCATCCCTTTAGCCTCATCCTTTTCCACTCCCTGAATGGTACCAAAACTATCAGCACTTGTTGAAGCTGGAATGAACTTGCTGTTCTCAGTGAAGCTCTCCCTGTTCCTTCTAGTGAATTTTTGGTTTTGTATTTGGCTCCTAGCCTCTCTGTTCATCTCCCTGAGATACTATTCAGCATGCTACATTCTCACATATGGACTTGTTTCTCCTCATCCCTTTCTTTGCAGACTCTCTTAACCTTTTAAGAGCAATTTATCTGAAATAAGAGCAATTAATGACAATAGCTTACATTTATTAAGCCCCTGCTTAACGGTCTAGACACCATTCTAAGTGCTTTGCAGGTATTTTCTCACTTCATACTCACAGTAGCCTCATGCCATCAATACCACTATAATCCTCATTTTTTCAGATAAGGAAACCAATGCACAGGCAAGGTAACTTGCCCTGGGTCATACAGGTGGGAAGTGGTGGAGCTGGGGTTGCAAGCCTGGCAGTCTGACCACGAACCTGCCCCTTAGCCAGTGCACGATCCAGCTGCCCAGTGTCTGTGGCTTGCAGGAATTAGTCTGACCTGAGGAAACCTTTCTCACCTCGGAGTGTGAGCCACGGCCTTGTCTGTGTCCAGCTGTAGTGAAAATTTGGGCTGAATGCCTGACTGGTTGGAAGCTCCAGGCTCTGGCTGCTGCCAGAGGAATAACGGATGTGGTTCCTGCCTTTGGGGTCTTTCTGGATCCTGGCTGTCAAGGAGAAATGTGTATGCTAGAAACAATGGGAAATTCTACCAGTGAAAAATAAGGGAAAATAAAGTGGCTGTAAGGGTGTGAGGTTTGCCCAGATGGGGCCTCCTGGTGTCCCTGGCCCAGAGGCTAAGCACAGGAGACCATCAGGACCTTCCCACTTCCTCTCGCTCCAGGCTTTAAGTGCCAGCAGATGCAGGCACAGATTGGGCGTTAACCCCTTCAGCAGAGTCAGAGGGTCATGGCTCGAGTCCTCATTTGGCCTTTTATCTGGGGCTCTGGATGAGTCTCCTTGTCGTCCTGAACCTCAGTTTCTTCATCTGGTGATGTTAACAGTGGCTTCATGGGGAGTTTGAGGATCACAAGAGATAATGGGATGTGAAAGTGCTTTGTGAGTAATCAAATGCTACATAAATGGTGGTAGTTTTTATTATTAGATCATAGAGAAGTTTGCTGGAAGATATTTCTGATTTATCTGAGTTTCAGTTATTGTCTCTCTATCTCGTTAGTACCAGTAAGTGAGACTTGGCAGCATTTTGCTGTTTCTAGGTTAGGAAGAAATTTTCTTAAAAGGCAGCTCTGCTTTTCATAAAGCCTCATTAGAGCCCAGAGACAGGGGCAGAACAAAAACGCAGGCCCTGGAGCACACTGTGACTTGCAGCCTAAGCTTTCCAGGAGACTCTCATTTCAATCACAGTGGAATGCCAGTGATCTTACCCTTGTCTCTCCTGCCCTTAAGTCCACGGTTATGGGAGTTTTATTAGCAACACTGACAGCATTTCAAGGGGCTGCCCCCAAAAGCTGCTTCATTAATGAAGACATTTCTGGAAGTATCCTCTCTCGCTGACTGTGAGTTCAGCCGGTTCCCCGTGGCTTTTCCTCCATTTGATGTGAGCATGCACAATACCCAGCTACCAGTGTCTTGGATGCAGATGGTTTAAAAGAAACTAGAAACTCTGTAGCTGCAGTCTCTTTAAGATCTGCCTGAGCATCACATACCCTTAAACAGATTTTCTACCCAGAGAGGTAAAGTTTCATGGATCTCCCAAGACACTGACTAATTAATTATTCCATTCATTTAACAAAAATGTATTGAGCACTAATGTGCCAGGCACATTTATAGATCCTGGAGAGAGAGACTTGAGCAAGATGGAAGAGGTCCCTGCTCTCCTGAGTTTTATATTCTAATAGGGCCATGGACAACAAACCAACCATGTACATATATTAGAATTTCTGATAGAGCTATGTCCAGAGAAGAAGACATGACGGGGAGATGTGACACGTGTGATATGCCTCCTTGGAGGCACAAAAGTTAAATAAGAGCAGCCAGGAAGACCTTGTAGAAAGTTGAGTGGAGGCAGCTGGGTTAAGATCTGGGGAGAGGCATTCTGGTTGAGGGAGCAGCAATGCAGATACCCAGAGGTGGGAATGAATATGGTGTGTTTGAGGAATATAAGAAGGATGTCTAGAGTGCATTCAGTGGGCAGCAGTGTGGTAGAATTGATAGGTAGAGCTTTGTGGATCATACAGGGCTATGTAGAGCAGTGTAAGGAATTGGATTGTATTTGATGTTAGAGATCACCTTCTCTACTCATCAAGTTTAAGTGCAACAAGTAGAAACTCAGAGTGGATTTGCTTGGAGAGTCTTTGTAACTCCATGTTACTTGCCTCTCTACTAGAGACAGTCACCATTGTCCTCTCTGTCTGTCCAGTATTCATCCTGGAGCCTGGCCTGCGTCTGCTGGCTGCTGGACCAGCTTACTTCAATGTCTCCTGTAGGGTTGGGGCACAGGAGGAGGGCAGGGAGCGGCTGCTGAGCTCTACTCCTTGTCTCTTCTGTGTCCCCTAAGTGCATTAAACAGGCTGGTCCTCATCCTGTACCTTGACCTGGAAGACTCTCCTTGGAGGCCTCATATCCTAAGGGCTTACTCCCCTGCCATGAAGATTGTTAAGCGTATAGGGGTGGAGATTTTCAGAGGAGTCCTGGTTGGTAGACACCTCACCCCGCAGATGCAGAAGCCAGATCTCCCAGACTTCTTGAGCCTTTGCTTATTCTCCAGCACAAACCTTCTCCACGCTGACCATCTGTGCCTGATTCATTTGTCTTTCCTATTTTCCTTAAATGTACCTGCTCAGGTGCTTTAAAAACTAATTCAGTTCAGTGAATTGAATCCACACCTCTTAGCTTGGATTTCAAGACCCTTTACCATTTAGTCCTACTTATTGCCCCATCCTTCTCGCTCATACTTCTACACAGATTCTCTCCCATACCGTACATGTTTACCCACAATCTGTAAATACCGCTATCCTGTCTGCATCTGTACATGCCAAGCCCCTTCTCCTAACTTACCTTTTCCATTATCCTAGCACTCCAGGAACACCTTCAATTTCCAGTTCAAACCTGCCCCTCTGGACAGCCTTCTCCAATTGCTTTAATTCATGAGGATCTTTCATATACCTCTGAATAGCTCTAGTGCTTACAGTCTTTGTAATGGCCTCACCATGTAGTTATTTTACCTTTTTATCTCCTCCAGTGTACCGTCAGCTCCTGGAGCGCAGGGCACTTGCTTTATTGATGGTGTTGATAAAAGCCTCAGAGATGGTGAGGATCTGTGAACAGGCTTGGAACCGCATGCACCTCCTTCAGGTCAGGGTGGGAGTATATTCCCCATGAAATAGTTCAGAAAGATGGAGTAGCATTGCTTAAATTTCTTGGTGTTCCGGTCAGCAATTCAGATAGTTTCCAAAAGAAGCCCCTGGCTGCAATAATTCCCCACGACTCCAGCTGTGAGCAATGAATTAAAGAAAAAGCCTTGCATTAGCCTCTACCTCTTTGTAGAAGGCAAGGACATCCTGCTCTTGGAACTACCTCTTCATTGTTGGGAAATTCCCCTAAGGCTTGGAGTTGGGAGTTGCCTATTTTTGTCTTATGGGGAAGGTCAGCTCTGGAGATGGGTGGACCTGGTCACAGAGACTGTCTTGTTGCTTCTGGCATTGATTTGATAAATGTTCTTTGTTTCTGTCTTGAGGATGCTTCCCCTGCCCTTAACTTCAATAATAGGTCTTGTTTTTAGCTCACAGGAGACTACATGACACATACACCACACCCACTCAGTTTGAGCAAAAGCGGGTCGCTGTCTGGTTCAACTTGTAGTCACCAACACACTCACTTGATATAGGGCGTTGGACTAGGGCTGCTGGCCTCACTGCACCACCTGACCACATGGAATTGTGTGTGCAGCTTCACTGGGAAATGGTAAGATACAGCCAGACTTTCCTTCCTGTCTGTTTTCCTGTTGGTAAACATCATTCCAACTTAGCACAACCAAATTGGTAGCCCATCTTTACGAGCTTAGAAGATGGTAAAACCACCCCAAAACAGTTGCTTCTAGTATTTGTTTTGACATTAGTGTTTCTATAGTATTTTATTTTAGCTGGAGGTCTAATCCATGTATTGTCATTTGATGCTCAAGTGCTTCCCTTGTGCCCACAGAGCACATGTGTTTTCTCAAAGGGACAATGTGATACACCCAAGAATGTTGGATGTTTTCTTGCCTTTATTGGTAAAGGCAAAACAACAACAACAACAACAACAACAACAACAACAACAACAGGAACTCTTACTCCAGGAGAAATTTAGTTGGAGCAAAATGAGATAATTGAAGAATAGTAATGTTTCTTAAATTTAAAACACATGAGTTTTTACCATATCTTACCATAAAAACTTGACTGAAGGTCGAGATTCACTGACTTTCTCAGGAAGAGTGAATTATTTTGCAAAGTTAAGGAATCTAGGGGCTAAAGATGTTGTCCCATGCAGTATTTAATACTTTCTGTATTTTAAAAATTTGTTTCTCTTATTACAAAAACAATAGTAACATATGTTCATTGTAGAAAATTTAGAAAATAGTGTCAACTCTTGTTTTTTTTTTTTTTTCTAAGACTCTTCCAGGCTGGTCAAGAGAACCTGATTATGGAGCCAGGTTTGGAAATGATGACCAAAGCTTGTGGTGTCTTCAGGAGCACTTGCTGGCCAGTCCATATGTCTGAAACATATGTCACAAGAAAGTGACACTGGTGTCTGTTTATGTGGGTTCTTCACCAGGTCTTCTCTCCCATAGCCTGTTTCCTCTGAAGTGTGCTTCTCTGACTTATCGAGAAGAGTTCAGCCTAACCTAAAATGAGAGCTTACTGGAATGATGATGTTGTGGTCCATAAATAAATCACGTCTCTTTAAAAGACACCTCAACATTCCTTTAAGTCTCTGCTTGTATTTCCTAGCAGTGCACTGGCTGCCATTGTTTTCTTTATTTTTAATAACCACAAAACAGAATTGAGTCATTTCTGTGGGTTTTCTCATTTTGTGTCCTTTGGTTTATCCCCCATATGCAGCTCCCACTTTGTTTAAAACTGAAGGAGAGTTATCTTGTTCGAGGAACAAATTCCCTTTTATCATCCTCTGGGATAATTAGACAAGCCAATATGTTCTTGTTGAAATTAAAAGGAATGTAGTAATTCTGTAAAGGTAGGCTCAGTGCTTTTTAATCTTTGCATCTCCAGTGCCTTTCATGCTATTTGGCACATAGTAGGTACTCAAACAAGGCTAGCTAAATTACTGATTTTAAACACCAACACATCCTTATTAGCTTATCTCATTGAAAGAGGACTGTCACACTGATACCTCTAGGGGCACCTTTTCACAAGTACTGTCCTGCCTGTGCAGCCTAATGGAGCAGCCTTGTCTAGAAGGAATAGTCAATCCAGGGTATGAGATTTGAAAGGCTCCATGATTCTTGGTATGGTGAAAACAAAAATCTCGAAAAGTGACATTGAGTCTGAAAGCTGCTCATGCTCTCCTACTGCGCCACACTGATGTTATTCATCAGTCTCCTCAAGCCTAGGAGCATTATATTCTGCTCAAACTCATCCTGCATGGATGGACTTTATCTAAATTCTAATCCATGCCAGCAGTGCTTCCACTTTATATCATTCTGATCCAACCCATTCATGTCTATTTTCTCTTTGATCTTCCTCTGAAAAATTTATAAGGACCTCTGCAGGTATCTGCGTATGTGTGGGTTTCTGCTCAAAACCAGCCACATGTGAAACTCCTTCTTCTTGATAGTGAAGCCTCATCTTAGCTAGTGATTTCTCTATCTGATGAGTTGTTTTCAAATTTCAATTTATTCTCTACTGAATGTCAAGCTAAACTGAGAGCCCCAGACCATTAAGTAGGATAACTATTTGAAAACATGAGTTGGCCAAACAACTTGCAGACTTACTTCAGATTTACTGAATAGTTTCTTGAAACAAAGGTTGATATACCCACTAGCAGAGGTATAGTAGTTGGTAGTGTATATTAATAATGAATTTCTTCTGTAGGTGTCAAGCTATCTTGTATTGAATTAGCCTGTTTGGTATTACGATTATAGTCTCATAGATAAAATTTATATAAATTTCCCTTTGGTTCTAGGTGACTAGTTATTGTTTCAGTCCACCATGGTATCCATTACAGACTTCTGTCATAGTCCCTACAGACAATGATTTTACTGGTTATGGGTTCTTTCCTTCATCATTCATTATTACCTCCTTGAGGACAAAGACTTTTCCCTTTCATATACATTCCCAGTGGTGATAATTGTGACAGAACATAATACCATTTAGTAAGTGTTCATTGACTGAATAAATACATCAAAAATTCTAATTAAGCCGATGGGTCAAAAACACCCTTGGGTCGTTGGATATAATGATACAATCTGGGATCAGAGGTTACCAAGATTCTTTAGCATTTAATATAGTTAGATAATTAGAAGGTATAAAGGGCACATTTCTTCTCAGTTTGCCAAAAGGAGAGAAGAAATCATTGTATTTGTAAGTATTAAAAGTATGTACAAACAGCTCCATGAATTATGATGCATGAGTTATTGGTTATGTTAGTTTTGTAATAATACAGAATTCTGTTTCTCCTCCTGTCGAAAGCTGTGAGCACTGGATTGAGCAGGAATCTCCTGAGAAATAGGAGAAGCAACTGGGGGGTGGTGATAATTAAACACTGTGGACAGCTACAGAAGTTTCTCAGATTCAGGCTGTGGCCCCTAATATGAGCAGTCTCGCTTATTAAATTGGACTAGGAAAAGAAATTAGTCTCTGAATTCTTTTCCTCCTTCTCCTCCTTCTTTTTCTTCTTTCTTCCTTCTCCTCCTCCTTTTTTCTTCTTGCTCCTCCTCTTTAGAGATAGGGTCTTACTCTGTTGCCCAAGGTGGAGTGCAGTGGCGTGATCAAAGCTCACTGTAACCTTGGACCCTTGGGCTCAAGTGATCCTTCGGCTTCACCTCCCTTGTAGCTAGGTGTGCACCACTACACCCAGCTATTTTTTTTATTTCTACTTTTTGCAGAGGTGGAGTTTTGTTATGTTGCCTAGGCTGGTCTAGAACTTTTGGACTCAAGTGATCCTCCCACCTTGACCTCTCAAAGTGCTAGGATTACAGGTGTGAGCCACTGTGCCCAGAAAGTCTCTGAATCTTAAGTCATGAAGAAAGCTGGTGGCTGGCAGGAAGGAATGATTCCATTTTAAGAGAAGATCCTCTAAGTGTGTCAGATCCCCAGGGCTGCAGGTATTACAGACAAGGAGCAACCTGTTGCTATAGACCACATCAGCACAGATACCCATGGTAAATTGTTGCTATTATTCCAGGCCATCTGAGGGTTATGACTTTGACTGACTGCTGTCTCTTTAGCATTGTCTTTATTTAGGCTCCAAGAAGCAGCTATTCTTCTCATATACCCTGTTAGACCAGCCTGGGCCCTGTCTCCTAGGAGACATGCTCGATATTCTGAGAGAAACTATCTTAGTTTGATTCAGGAAGGCTGGTGTCTACAGGGTGCCCTGGAAACAAAACCATCTGTAAAGAAGGATCTTTCCTTCTTGATGAGTTACTGTGAGACTCCGGGTAAGTCCCTCTACCTTTTCTGGCCTCAGATAACTTTATTGTCCTTAAAATAAGGTGGTATGTGTAAATAGACCAAGATCCTTTGAGGAAACATGCTCCTGAAGATGAAAGTGAAGTAACATTATCACAATGATAAACGGGTGCATTATCTTGTGTAAGGTACGAAGTCTTGTTACAGCTTCAAAATGTGGCCCCATTTCTCCACAATTCCTAGCTAAGTGAACTAATAACCCAAAGGTTTGAGAATTGAACATGTATCTGAAGAAGCTTAGCCTTTAAGACAATGGAGGTCTTGTTTGGTGATAAATTTACTTTGGAAAAGAGAGACCATTTTCTCATGTATTATTTTCTCTTGGTAAAAAACAATGGAACAGATAGATAGATATATGCTTCATATTCAAGTGTTCCAAATTATGCATGACAGCTTTCCAAAAAGCTGGCATCTAAAAGCAACTCCCCTTTTGCATATATATGATTTGACAGCATTCTTGGTCTTGGATTGTATAAGAGCTGTCATTTATTGCTGTGATTCAACAATTGTGATTAATTGTTCAAGGGCCTTCATTGTCCTTTGCCAAAACAAAATTAAGGGAAAACAACGTTCTCATCATGCCAATCATGTAACTTTAATGTTTATTTATCCTTCCATAGAGGAATCAATATCCTATTTTTGAATGAGAATACAAATCACTGTGAACCTCTCTCAAACACTGCTGGAATAAATCATTTTGAATTCTTCTAGGGGACTCACCTCATTACCTTAGCAAGTTATATCTCATTGTTCACCCCTTCCCTCCAGACTCAGCAGATTTTGAGGGACTTGTATGGATCTATAGGGATGTGGACTTTCCTTTAGGGTCTTTTGGTTATGTAAAAGAGATTTTAAATGCTCTTTCATGTGAATGTTATTGAGCCACCTTAAGCAGGAGCTCACTGATCCTCTGAATGTGTTTCTCATTCTTCTAGGTATTTTTGGGGAGATCCTTGCACTGACTTGTAACCCACCCTCTGGTTGCCAGAGTTGGTGTAGGGGTGGCTGTCCTCTTAAGTCTGGCTTTCTGTCTGTTGTTGAGCTCTCATTAATACCCATCTAGGCCCAGGTTTTGCTTGTTAGATGAGCCACCTTAAGTTGTATGAGCTGGGCTACACTAACAGAGGCAACAATTCTATTTTATCCTGTGGAGATTTATCTTCACTATTCTCACCAATGCTATTCTTGAATGCAATATATGGACTCTGAAATCTTGTTTTTCTTACTTTTTCTTTCTGATCCCAAGTAGTATCTGTCTTTTTTTCTTGATAATGACATCCTTGTACATCATAATGTTTGTCTTTAGGGAGCATGGCATGAATTTGCATTCATCCATGCACAAACAGCTACATTTAGTTTGGAGAAGTGAAACCCAGGGGAGAAAGGGACTCCACTACAGTCACATTAGACCTCTAAGACCTTGATTTTTCATTTACTTTTAATTTTCTGTACCCCCTGTACCCACAGAACAGGGCAATAAGAAACACACAAGGACACCGTGATCATGTCTCACTCTACCCCTTAAATTGCATCACTGTTGTAGCATAGATACCTATGGGGCAGTGGTAATAAGCATCTCAGCAGTGCTACTTGGAACTGTCCGTGGTCCTGATAGTCTTATTAAGAAAACTATTCTTGAACAAGAGTGCAGCCTTGGATGGAATGAAACCTTTTGCCCCTGAAATTAACGCTCTAGATTCCCATGGCTGGGTTTTGCCATAATGAATGAAATAGAAAATTGGGGATGATTGTTTCACTAGATTGAGCCAAAATAATGGTTTTAGCTTTCAGTGCCTTGATATTTTGGGTCCAAGTTTTCTTGGTCTTAGACATTGGAAGAATTTCTTACTACTGGGCTGTTTTCGGTAGATAAAGCTCGTGTTTTCATTTTTTCTTTCCTGTAGCTACCCAAGAGTATCACAGAGAGCACACAGGGAATTGACAATTATTTTTAATGAGAGGTGTATGTTGAAGCAGCTTCTTACTCTGAATTTCCTGCACTGCTTTTTAGTGGAATCAGGTAGTTTGAAATGTGCTTCTGGTACCGTTTGCATTGACAGTGAATTTCATAACCACTTTCTGGAAGGACCAAATAGGCCTTTTTTAGTTTTATTTCAGAAGTATGCCTGATTTTTTCTAAGCAAACCTACTAGTTGTGACATTTGGGGAAAACACAGCTCTCTAATATTTGCCTGTGGTTTGAATGAGGTGAAGAACATGATAAAGTGGAAAAGGACTCAAAAGTCAAGTAATGTTCATCTTCTCTTTTTCTAAAACTCAGATTTATGGACTTGAAGGTGTCCTGGATTCTTAGGGTGCTAGTGCCCTAGAAAATTCTTAGGAAACAAGGGAGTGCTTTTTTCTCCACCCAGGTAGCTCTGCCACTTTGATACTAGCACCAGGACCAAAAGCGATATTGAATTTAATGTATATTTCTTCAGAATTTATATCTGGGCGGTGGAGGAAACAGACATAGGATAGATAATTGCCCATGTGCCAAGGGTACCATGTAAGCAGAGAGGGAAACTATAGTTTTTGCATTTGAAATGCAAGTAATCAAAATACAAGTACCATTGTGAGTCAGAACTATGCTTTGGGGATTTGTTTTTGTTGTTTGTTTTCTCACTAAGAATTATTACATAAGGTATTAGATGAGACATGTCACCTATGCACATTACAATTTCAATTTTTAGGGTGTCTGTTAGACACATCCAAATTAAAAAGATGACTTCTTTCAAAACTGTTGTGTTATAAACCTCGAATCAGACTCACTTTTCTTCTTTACTAAGTGGCAGTAGGTAATAGCCAATGGAAATGGGGAAAAAGATAACTAAATCATTTGGAATGTGGTAAGCCCCACCCTTTCAAAATGACGGCTTCATAATGACTTGGCAAAACACTCCATTTTCATATTTTCTTAGTATGTGCAGCAACAAGCCAGCAGAATTGGTATAAAAAATACATATCATTGGCAAAAAGCTCATCTAATCATAATATCATTTTGATGCAAAACAAAGAGCATGTGATGGCGAAGTTATATACCACAAATGTAAATAATTAAATATTGGCTTGTTTTACAAAACATACTTTCAAGGTTTTCTACGTGGTTAGTGGTCTAAAGTATGTAGTTGTTATATGGATTGAACATCCCAAATCCAATATCTGAAACACTGGAAAATCCAAAACATTTTGGCCATCAACCTGATGCTCAAAGGAAATACTCACTGGGGCATTTTGGATTTTCAAATTTGAGATGTTTAACCAAGGTCAGTATATAATGCATGTATTGCAGAATATGGAAAAAATCCAAAATCTAAAACACTACTGGTCCCGAGCATTTTAGGTAAGGGAAACTCAACCTTTAGTGTCTAAAATTACCCTGATTTGTAGAACTCAAAAGCATACATGCTTGCTTACTGAGCTAAAAAGTTATAGGACTGGCTGAAGGATACAAATGTAAATGGGTGAAACAAATCAATGGATTCTGCTGGCAGCATCTTATACAAGCCAGAATTAGTGTGCTGCAATAGGATTAAGATTTCAAGTGGAGGCATAAAATGTGTGTGCAGGACCAAACACAATCTGAATGGGCTAAATCCATTTTTTATTTCTACATAGATCAAGGGAATGAGATTTACCAAGATGATGCTTGTTAAATATTCAAATGAGAGCTGGGTTTCTGTGGTGTTGCAGGGAAAGCACATTAGCTGGATTAGTGCAGATCTTTCATATTACTTTGAGGTAGATTTCTAGAGTCTGTTTATGCTTAATGTAATTCTTCTGTTTGTGTTTATTGTCACTAAAAAAAGAAGAAAAGGAGGTGACAGATGTCCTGCAAAATTGAATACATTGTAAAAAGCACTGTGATAGCATTGAGTTCATCCCTGCTAAGGCTGAGACGTGAGCTTGGGGCAACATTGAAACTGTGTATTGTGACAGTCACTTTGAAAAAAATTCTGCATTGTGCAGGAGTGTTTGGGGGTAAGCAGAGATGGAATGATCAAGCATGGCTTCTGGCTGCAAGGAGCACGCAGTATAAAAGAATCGTGTATACCTCAGAAGGGGAAAACTGTTCTGTTTTAGACTAAGGATCAAGGAGGGAGAGGTGATTCACCCTGTGGCCTGTGGCTTACCTGAAAAGTTTGAGTCCTGGGTAGGGTGGGTCTGTTCCTAGACTGGGCCAGGTGTGGGGATTATCAGTGGCTTCAGAGCAACTGAACTGCTATACTGGGAGAGACTTAGGATCTTTGAGCAAGAGAATGCTATGATTGCTCTTGCGTTGGTGGAATTACCTGGCGTGGGTGGGCAGGGCAGGTGAGCTATTGAGGAGTCTGGAAGAGGGGACACTGGTCGGGAGGGTATTTTAGTAGTTTGGGTGAGGGAGAGAGATGGAGCAGCCACAGTGAGAATGGATGGGATGACATGGATGCAGCATGGAAATAGAATTGGCAACATCTAACAGCTTTCAGATGCAGAGGGCTAGTGAGGGGAGAGAGCCTATGACTTCATGCCCAGGTAATAGGAAAGATAATGGTGCCGTTATCAGGAAAAAAGAGGGAGAACAGTTATGAAAGAAGCTGAATGTTGTGAAATTTGGAGCTAACGACTGTCTACATAATTTTCAGGGCCCGGAAAAAAGTGAAATGTCAAGCCTCTTGTTAAAAAGTTACTAAGAATTTCAAGATGGCAATAGCAGAGCGTGGCCCTTCTAAGCATGGGCCCTATGTGAATGCACAGGTCACACATCCATGAAGTCATCCCTGATTGGGCTGGAGGTGCTGAGATGCATGTACACCCCACACCTTTCCTGGGGAGATGCACCTGCCCCCATTTTTGGAATGCTAAAGTTAAAAACTCAGAGCAGATTTGCATGCACTGGTGTAGGATGCCACAGAGTGGTGACCAGGGCTGAAAAGGACAAGAATCACAGCAGTCTTTGAGTGGAACCAAACCCACTCTATCCCAGTGGGCTAACAGCTATCATTACCAAGGGTGATAAATTCCCTAGAACAGATGTGGAGACACAAGTCCTCTGATAGTTGTCATCAATTGCAATTTGAGTGAAAACTATTAAAGTTAAGAAGAAAGGTCCTCCATCTTGCCCTTCCCCACCCCAGCATCTCACTCCCCCAAGGGTATAGCTTGAAGATTCCCTGGGCTTTTTTGCATTGAGGAAGGAAGATCCTGTGCTTTTTGGGAGGTATCTACCATGTGTTTTTGGACACACTCTTCTAGAGAGTTTTTAAATGAATGCAATCTTGTTTAATTTTAAAAAATTAATGGTTCATTTATTTCTTATTTACTTTTTGTTTCCTTTCATTTTCTTTCTTTCTTTTTTTTTTAGACAGCCTCTCACTTTGTTGCTCAGGCTGGAGTGCAGTGGCTACGATCATAGCTCACTGCAGCCTGGGCTCAAGTGATCCTCCTACCTCAGCCTTCTGAGTAGCTGGGACTACAGGCATCTGCGACTACACCTGGCTATTTGTTTCATTTTTTTTTTTTGTAGCGATGGGGTTCTACTATGTTACCTAGGGTGGTCTGGAACTCCTGGGCTCAAGCCATCCTCCTAACTCGGCCTCCGTTAGTGCTGGGATTACAGGCATGAGCCACTGTGGTAGGCCCCTTGTTTAATTTTAGACATGGGTTTTGCCTTGTTTTACAGATAAAGAAACAGGAACTTAGAGAGGCAAGAGGCTCTGAAATTTGACAGTTACTACTTGGCAGAACCCATCTCTGTGATGCTGCCTCTCTTTGCTGGCCATGGAAACACAGACAATCAGAATGCTTAAGATTGAAAAAAACACAGTTTTAGCAGAGCTAATGTTAAAAGTACTTTCTGAGGAAACTAACTGATTGTTTTATTTAGGGCTGAGAGGAGAGATGTGGGGTGGAGCAGAGGATATTTTTGAGTCAAAATTATTGTACATGTCTCTGACACATGGCCCAGGAGTGCCTGTGTCTGCTCAAGGAGACTATCTCTCTTTTTGTGCCACTGGGCAGAAGGCATTGGGCCCTTGGGTCAGTTGAGAAGAAATCATTTTCTACTTTGTGATTGTGACCAGCCAGCAGGCTGGAAAGAGTGCCAGGTCTTGCAGCTGTCCCGGGGGCTGAAGCCAAGCATCTCCTTCCTGGCTTCTTAGCAGTTCTGATGCCTTGAAGAAGGGCCTTGAGGGTAGGGAGATCACTGGAAGACTATGGAAGAGAGGTGACACCTGAATGAAGAGTGCTGTCTCCCTTCCCTGGCACCCCGCTGACAACTCTGTGGAAATCAGGTGTCAGGCCAGATTCCTGTTGAAGGGCAGACCTTCTTCTCTCAGGCAGGGCTTTTCTGATAGGGCCCTGCCCCACGGGAGGAGGGAAGTTGGGAGGGCACAGAAAGTAGAGCAGGTGCCAAGTGCAGGATGTCTCTGTACAAAGTGTCTGCTAACTCTGAGAAAGATGGAACAACGGAGAACCTGATGCTTTGGAGTTTGAAATCATCATTGAATTAATTCTGAATGAATGGTTCAAATTGATTGATGGGGAAAAATGTCTTTGATATGCTGCTGTTTATACATGCAAGTTCAAAGAAATTTTACTGTAAAGTTAAAAAAAATCTGATTATTTGTCACTCATACATTCTTACCTGTATTTGAATTCCATTTAGTGGCTACACCTAACGAAAAGAAATCACTGAGTCCTGGCCCCTGTAGTAGGTGTTTGGGGATCTCTGGGGTTGCATTTCACAGTGGAATTCTATCCAATCCTCCTTACCCTAAGAGCCCCAAAGAAACAACCAGATTTCTAATCAGATGATGGTGGGTTGAAGGAGGGTGACCCTAACTTGCTCTCAGATTGCGTGCCCTCTGTAGTACGAACATGAGGTGAGGTGTGGTTCTTACTGAGATACCAGTAAGTGGGCATGTATTTTATTTTTATTTTTGAGATGACGTCTCACTCTTGTCACCCAGGCTGGAGTGCAATGGCATGATCTTGGCTCACTGCAACCACTGCCTCCAGGGTTCAAGTGATTCTCCTGCCTCAGCCTCCTCAGTAGCTGGGATTACAAGCGCCTGCCATCAAGCTGGCTAATTTTTGTATTTTTAAGTAGAGGTGGGGTTTCACCATGTTGGCCAGGCTGGTCTCAAACTCCTGACCTCAGATGATCTGCCTGCCTTGGTCTCCCACAGTGTTGGGATTACAGGCGTGAGCCACTGTGCCCAGCTGTATTTAGTTTTTAATACCAATACTTAATGCCTATTTGATGTTGGAGACTGAATAATATATATTATGGAAAGCCAGGCATCAAGCCCCTGGGCTTTTGAATATAGCCGGATTATATCACCTACCTTGAGGTTGCCGATGTTTTTGGCTGGCTTTATAGGGGCAGATTAAATTTATTTGGGAATTTTCTTGCAGGCAGAGATGGAATCCTGGTCATTTCTCTTACAGTTATGGTGATAGGTTCACAGATGCCTGAACAGGTGAGTAGGGGGGTTTAGGGAGGCGTTCCCCACTTCTGGCTTGCAGATCCCTGGGAGAGGTGGGAGGTGTGGTGATGGTGGTGGGTCATGTGTTGTGGGGGGTGATTTCAAGCTGGTGAATCCATGTGTTTGCCAAGCTTTGCCTATTCCATGTGTGCGATTGAGTGTAATATAATACTGATTTATTTCAAAACACCTCTGATTTGCCGGTAGCTTTTTGTCACAGTGTACCTATTTTAATTAAGGTTTTTCCAGATATTTAAGGGAGTCTCCTCAGACAGAAACAGAACAAGTAGAGGACCCCTGGTTTAGGGAACAGCTGCATCCCTGCTACTGGGTCATGCTCTTGTCTGTGCATCCAGGGACATACATTATGAAGCACACGTGACAGTCCTTTAGTGTGGACACTCTTCGCCTCTGCTGGTGAAGGCCTTTCTCAGCTGTTGCCCTCCTTTGCTCCACATTAGGCAAGAAGGAGCAGTAATTTATGTTAGGAAACAATGAAAAACGTTAGGCTGACCTTTTGTTCAAAATAGGCATTTCTGCTTATGAGAATCTGCTTATAAGAATTATCTCCATATCTGTACTCCCCTATTCATAGCAGCATTAACCACAACAGCCAAGAAGTGGAAGCAATCCAAGAGTGCACTGATGGATTGATGGGTAAAGAAAATGCAGTGTATACATACAAATGGGATATTTTTCAACTTTAAAGGCAAGGACATTCTATCACATGCTACAACATGGATGGATGTTGAAGACATAATGCTAAATGAAATAATCCAGTCACAAAAAGACAACCACAGTATAATTCCACTTTATGCAGTATCTAAAGTAGTCAAACACATAGAAACAGAAAGTAGGATGGTCATTGCCAAGAGCTGTGGGGAAGGGAAATGGGGTATAGTTTAATGAGTATAGGGTTTCAGTTTTGCAAGATGAAAAATTTCTGGTGATTGGTTGCACAACAATGGGAATATACTTAACAGTATTGAACTGTACACTTAAAAATGTTTACAATGGTCAATTTTATGTTGTTTTTAAAATTACGATAAAAAGAATCATTGCATTTTCTAGTTTCTAAGCCATGTTGATTTGTGCCCGTCTTGTCTTTTCCATGGTGTTGGCACCTTCCCAATTTTCTCATACTGTGCATCTCACATACCTTCCTTGTATGGGAATTCCTCAGAATGCAGGTTAGACTTGTTCTGGGATCTTTCACCTGTGGGATCCTGCTGAGACCAAAGGGAAGACTGCCTTTGCCTCTGGGCCCCTGCCGTGGTGGGTATCTACTCTTCATGTCTCCTAGCATCTATAATCTGTTTCTTCCTGGCCCAACAGCTCTCTGGAGATTTGTGTCATTTTCTGCAGCTGCATTGATTAGTTGCATCATTAGGTTTACTTTAATTGCAGTGACTCTGCTGTTAACGATTTATACAAGGTACAGCAGGAAAAAAGTCTTTGGGTGCTTCTGTCTCCCCCAAAGATAAAATGTAACCATTTTCCCATGTCATTTGAATTTTTATTGTTAATAAATGCCTGGCACTGTTTTTTTTTTGGTGTGATGTTTAAGTCCAAGGGGATATGTGGAGCCTGCATATACATAATTTAATGTAGGACATAGAATTTTAGTGCTGGAAGGGATTCCTGAGAGCTTTAATTTCAACTTCTTCTTCTTCTTTTTTTTTTTAATAGGGGAGGAATTTGGGGCCCTGATTAGGGAAGTATTTAATGGCAAAACTGGAATCAGGCTTAGGTCACAGTTTGTATTGTGTGCTCTATTTCTTGATGCATCCCCTTGGGATTTATAAAACTATATCTAGTTCCAGGGATCTGAACACCATTCATTTTAGAGCATAATATATCTATTAGCTTGAAGTGATTGTATGTCCAGTCTGTCAAGAGTGAGAAGTGGCTGTACCTTTTACAAATTCTTCAGACCATGTCTGAAGTCCTATGTCAGTTGCCTTCTCTTTACCCCAGATAAGTGCTTCTGGTGCCATGTGCAAAAGTCACCTTTTGAACTTAATGCTTCCAAAGAGTTGGCTATTAGAGGATTGCTGGATTAAATAGTTTTGAAAATGGAAAAGTTCTTCTATAACGTGACAAAAATCATCCTTGAATTAACCTTTCTTGGGAAATAATGTTTGCATTCACCTTTGACTCCCTCTTCCCTTTCCTCATTTAAACTTGTATGATACCCTTCAGGGACCTTATACATTACTTCTTGCGAGATTATAAGCTTCCTAAGCCTCCCTGTTGCCTCTGAGTGCCCAGCACATGGAAGAGTTTTAATTTTTTTTTTCGTCTTAATCTGGCTGTACTGAATTTAAGTAGACCGTTCATAGGATTGAAGGAAAAGTATGATCACAAATAAAATGCAGCTTGCTAATGCAATGTGAATAGCATTTTGTAACCAGTTAGAATTAGCCACACCCAGTTTCATGGAGAGGTGAAATTTGGTCTCAGTTCTGAAGACTGGGCAGATAATTTGTGAAGATAATTTTAGTAGAGGAAAAATAGCATACCCAGGAAGAAGGGAACATAGAGAAGGGGGAGTGGAGGAGAAAACGCAATATCTAGAGTGGAGGTGGGCAGTGGACTTTCCTTTTGGAGTGTTTACTTGGCTCATGTGAGCCCTGATGCTCTTCCTCATTCTCCACCATTTGTAGTCGTGGGCTCCTCCATGGCCATTCTGTCTGGAAGCATCCTGCCAGATATCTACATTTGACTGAGCTAGGGACAGGCCCCTAACCCAAGATCAGAGCCTCTTTCCTGAGTATTTGGACTAGGAGCTGGGAGAGGAACTTAGGTAGCTGGATTTGTGTCATGTGAGCTTGGGAGCTGGGAGGTGGATAACCTGGTACCTGCCAGGAGGCTGGACAAGCAGAAGAGAATGGTCAGCAGAAGATGATTTTCCAGTCCTTAGGGCCTTGCCTGGTTGTAGGGCCTGGCCAAAGCCCTGCCTGCACATCCATGTCAATATTCTTGTGGCTGTGGCATAGATTCTCCGCAGGTCCCCACTCTCCTCTGGGGAGAAGTGAAGATGACTATATTACTTGCATCTAAGAGTGTTAAGAATAAAGGGGGTCTCAGGAAGCAGAACGAGTCCTGGCTGTATCTCAGGAGCTTGTTGCTTGGTGTTGATCCCCTTGGAGGCCAGGTCTAGTGGCTTGCTTGGTCTTAGTGTGCCTGGGTCAGTCTGTTCTCTCTGCTGTGACTTAGCACCTCTGGCCATTCTGAGCTCAGCACCTGAGAGAGGGGATCATTGGTTGGAAGCTTATGTATATCTGGTAAAGCTTGGACACCTACACTGCATTCTGCACCCAATCCTATTGTGACACCAGGCAGAGCCCATGTGATCCATGCTCAGGCACTTGAGAGGGTGGTGAGTGAAGGAGCCAGGGTGCTCCAAGGAGCAGAAAGACATCACAGGGAAGGTGATGTAGCGTTGGATGTAGGAACCTGCCTGGTGGACAGGGGGAACAGGGGGAGCATCTAGGCAGAGGTAGCAGGATGTGGGAAGAGCAGATGGGGAAGAGCATGACACAGGGGATGCAGGGAGAAGTCCAGAGCAGATGGCATTTGAGAGAGAAAGGGAGCTGTGGTTGCCCTCACAGGTGGAAGTTAGGTCACAAAGTGCCTTCGGAGCCTGGCCTAGGCTCACTCTTCATAGGTAGGATGACTGTACATCTCACTGTGTCATGGTTTATGCCTGTTATCCTGGTACAATGATGAACAGTGCCCCTCTTTCACTCCCAAAAGTGCCCAGGTTTGATAAGAAATGATATGTTTGTCCTAATTTTAGATGATGGGACCTGATGAAGGATTTTAAACAACAAAGGGACAGGGTGAGATTTCAAGTTAGGGAGATGATTCAGGAGGCAGGGGAGAGGATGGAGGGACAAGAACATGCCTGGAGGCCAGATTAGAGAGAAGGGCCTGAGCAAAGCAGTGGTAATACAATGGGGAAAGACAGTGCTCATGTGAAAGCTAGCAAGGAGGTACAGACCACAGCCCTTGGTGAACCCATGGCTGTCTGGAGAGGGCACTAGTGAGGGTAGCTGAATAAGGGCATGCTTTGGCAGGGGTGCAGTTGAAGTTTGTTTTAGGTCTATGGTTTGGGGTCATGGGGAGGCCGGACAAGGAGTCAAGTGTGGACCTGAAAGTAGTGGTCTGGGGCCCAGGAGAGAAGACTGCCCTGGGACAGACATCTGCAGGTCATTTGGTTGTAGGTGAAAACTGCATCCATCAGTGTGGATGCTACTGTTCAGGGGAAGTGGTGTCACGGAAGAAGAGAAAATGAAAGACTAATCCTTTGTTTAGGGATACAAGTGTTGAAGGAAAAGGCAAGAAGAAATGAGTGCTCACAAAGTACATTGAGAAGGATTAAGGAGAGAAGGAGAAGACCTAAGGGCATGGCAGGATAGTTGTTACCATGAACTGGAGGTCTCCTATGACTCACATACTATGCTGAGAACTCCAGGTCCCTCACTTTGCAAATCTGCAGCAGTTTTGCAGGTGGGTGGAATTAGCCATGACTTAGGGGCTCAGAGTTTAAATAACATGTCCAAGTTTAGCTGTCCAGCCAGAGTGGCAGACCTATTTTTTGTTTTGTTTTTATCAAAGTCCATGTTCTTTTCCACCCCATGGGAATGGTGGTAATAGCAGAGATGGAGGCTCCAGAGTCCAGAAAAGCTCCTCCTTTAGGGGACCTCAGCAACTTAGGCAGATGTCAAATTGGAGGAACTTGAGCATTACAGGTGCCAGTGAGAGGGAGGCCCGCTGGGTTCATTTCTCTGTTGGCCCCACTGAGCAGGTCACATGACAGAGACCTGGACAAGAAGGCTGTTTAAAATGGAACATGAAAAACAATGCCAGGGATTTAATTGCACCATGAATTGTGGCCAGAAAAGGAACCTAGCAACAAACTCATTTTCTGCTGGGCACAAGGCACAGAGGATCTACTATAATTATTTCTGTTTTTTCCCTTGTTGGCACGTGCCTCCCTATTTAATATTTCCTTCCTTAAGTGCACATGGTGGATCAGTTTTTATCTAAGGTGCTGTTGTTAGAATTGTCTAGCTACGTTGTAAAGAGTTTGTGGCATCCTCAGTTAGTGTGAATGTAGACACACACCTGAATCTGGCATTTATGGAGCACCTACTCTGTGTGCAAGGTAGTGTACTTCAGTTTGTACATGCACTATCTTACTTAATTCTTGCCACAACCATGTGAGTTAGGTAATATTATCATCGTCATTTTACCAGTGCAGAAACAATACTAAAGGAAGTTAGCAATTTGTACAAGATCCCATGGCTAATAAATGGCAAATTGGGGATTTGAATCCAATTGTCTCTGGCCTTCCCAGTTACTCTCTACATCTTCTCTGGGCTGGTGTCTTACCAAGTCAGAACCTCCTTGGCCTGCATCTTTTTTTTTCCCCCCCGAACTATAATTGTTCTTGAAGACTCGTAAGGGCTAGCATGACTGTTTAAAAAGTAACTGGTTGAATGACCCAAAACATTTCAAACAACCCATGTAGAGGCCTTAGTCTGCAGTTGGACTAGCTGAGGTCTTGGGATTAGCTGAAGTCCCAGGAGGAGTGGATCAAGATCTGCCAGAATGTCATCAGTAAGTGAACACTCCAGGCCTGTCACTGACAGACTTTGTTCTTTTTGCCTCTTTAGAAGTGGAAGGAGGCTGTTTCTGAGACTCAAGAAATTGTGATGCTATCAAACACCCTGTGGCCTTTCGGGGTGGCTCTGGCACCTTTATTATTGCAGGTGACATGCTTTCTGACTCTGTTGGGGGTTCTGCACCTGCCTAGTTGTGAGTAGGTAACTGCTCATCCCCAGAGAGCTGGAGTGAGTGTCATTTTAAAAGCCAACGTCTTACTACATAGACAGAAACATTCCCTCTGTTTGAGATCTCTTGCTTATGGATTTTCTTTTGTTACCAGAGTGGGTCTATGCTCTTTTGCTAGTGAATTACCCAGGAGTCAATGGCCCATGCACAATGGATTGGTGTTGCCATCCATGCAGCATAAGACACAGCTGCCAGCCCTGTGTGACTGGGACCCAAGGGTCAGAGCCTCTGAAGTGATTACAAAGCTCTGCCATTAGCCATTTTTTCCTTTCCCTTCCTGTATGCCAGGGAGCCCGGCAAATATGCATTTGCTCATTTGCCTGTGGTGAGCAGTGGTTTAAGCCTGGCGGGTGGCTAAGATGGCTGATTTGATTTATCTTACTAAATAGTATGATTTGATAAAAGTCAGAATCATAGACTTAAAGCTGGAAGGAACCTTGGTCCAGTCCCAGCAGAGAACACCAAGGCTGCAGAAAGGTGGCGATTTCCTTGGCTAGGTCTTGAGGAGACTCCGAGGTGACAGCTGAGGCAGCGGCCCTCTGCCTTGTACCCTGGTGATTTTTCTCTGCTACCACTTCAGATGTCCCCATGGCAAATGCTTCCAAGGCTGGTCCTGTTGCCTAAGAAAATTGGAAAAGAAGATTATAAAGAGATTGGAGAAACTTCATTAGTTTCCCAGTAGCTGTTGGTGAGTTTCTTCTCAGCCACTGTAATGTTGAACATCGGATTGTGACTCACCTATTTCTATCCAGAATCACAGGAAGAGTTGTGACGAATGTTCAATCACCTGCAGACAAGTGAACGAGCATCAGTTGTCATATTAGAAAACTCCTTTATTCTTCAGGTTATTAAAGAACTATTACTGCCCTCCAACAGTCATGTAATAAGTGAAGCCTCCTGAAGCTGAATGGCAGCAATAAGTGCCTCATTTGCACCTAAGGATTCACTTGCTCTCTCAGCAAGATCTGGGTCAATAGACATTATTTTCATAAGACATTCATCTTTCTTTACTCATATTAGACAGGCTTATTTTTTCAGGAACTTGCTTTTGAAGCAGTAGGCTTTGGGGAAAAAATAAAACTGGCAGATTATAAGAATAAAAGCTTAAATCAAATTTAGATATAAAAAATAAAATATAACTTCCAGGGAACCAAATCACGACACCATTTCCATTTATATCAACACTTCACCATAATGTGGTTTAGACTCAAAATTTGATTCTGAGTTCTGTAAGATGATTGCTCATAGCAAAGGTACAGTTATCCCACTGGATGGTGCTTAAGTTGGAGAGATCATTTTAAAAAGATCAGCAAGTGGCAGGGGTTAACCCTTGACATAATCAGATTTCACTTACGAGAATTTGTCATGTAATCATTCCTGTAGCTCTTGGCTTTGCTCTTTAACGAACATCCCTCCAAAGCTATCTGTACATATTCTTCCCTACAATTACATTCTTGGGCCATGCAAACTTATTTCTTCCCTCCCTTTCTCTCTTCTTCCTTTGTCTTTTCTTTTTCCTTCCTTCTCTATTTTCTAGGAGCTTTTCTCAAGTTTATCTTTCAACTCTCTATTAAGTTTTCCATGTCTGTGAATATACACAAATATAGAAATGTAACTTTCCAAGCCTTTTTTCTTTTGTCTTTCCAGATGTCGTTTTATTTTATCATATTATTACTACTTTACGCTTACTATCCTTTCTTATCTCTCTAAAGATATTCATGGTAATTTTTAAAAAGTTTTTTCTCCCTCCCCGCAGAGTTTTTTCCTCCAGGGTTCTTACTTTCTTTTCCCCTCTGTTTTGATCTCCATTTTCCCATGAAAGGCTTTCCTCCAATGTCTGATAATATTCAGTTGTTGGTTCATCTGTAAGAGGGACTACAAAGCTGTTTGGAGGCTTTGATGTGTGGGTGGGGCTAGTCGACTCTGAGCTTCACTGTAGGGTGATCTGGCTGGGCTGTTTGATTAAGAATCAGAGTTGGTATCTTTAGGTCTTTCCTCTTAGGCTTCTCAGACTCCTCAGAGAAGATGCTTATCATCTCCCACCTGTAGAGTGAAGGGCCAGCTGCCATTTTTACTGGAAGCCAGCGAGGATGAGAAGGTTGTGTTTGTGTGTGGTGGGGTGTGTGTCTTGGCATCTCCCTTTAATACTCCTAATTTAAATGAGGTACCACAGCCTTAAACCTATGCCCTCAATGAACAGATCCTGTGATATACTAGTTAATAAACCTGCTGTATTTTGCCATGGGAGAGGAGGAGCAGGCAGCTCTGTTGTACAGTGGCAGAGGAGGTCTAGGGGCCTGACTGCTTGTTGATCACAATTGCAATGAATTCTTCTTACTTTAACCCTTTCACCCCCTACCTCTGGAGGAATCTATTAATATAGCATGAGCTCCTCAGCCTTTTGGGACTCCCAGTGTTAAATGGATCAGTCCTTAGCTGTCCCTGTGCTAGTTTACACTTCAGTGTCCTCAGATCAGCAGAGACTTTAATGAGTGAGGAAGCCCAGGGCAAGAGAAGGGAAGTGGCTTGTCTGTCCTCACAGAACTAGTTAGGCCAGAAGCTGGCTTAGAAACTGGGTCTTTTGACTTTTCCTCCAGCATTGAAACTATCCTGTGTACTTCACCACTGTGTCACAGCCACACCCACATGCAACATCCTCATCCTCTGTCCCTTCATCCCCTGTCCTCCCCTTCTGTTTCATGTGACTGCCACACTAATCCTATGAGTTAGGCTTGATTATCTTGATTTTACAAATAAGGAAACTGAAACTCAGATGGTATGATTTGCTTGTGGCCACAGAGCTATTTAGTGGTAGAGCCAGTGTCTGACTCCAAAGTGTGCTTTACTGATGCATTGTACCCTCTTAAGTCACGTGTTGAGCTGTTGAGCCTTGCCTAAAGAAACCAAAGTTTCTGAAAACTTTACTTACTTTTATCATGTACTTTTACAGCTGACTTGACTTGGAAAACATAAGTAATGGCTATTTTCCTTGTGATTAGGGAGTCTGTCTAGTCTACCTCCTACTGCTCCGCAATTCAGCAGCCTGCCTGCCAGTTCATTTGGACTGAGAAGAGATGCTCCCTTCCTTTTCTAACCTATGGGTGGGAATTCAGACAGACATGTCATCAGGTTCAGCTTGGTGGCGTGTGTGTGTGCATGTGTACATGTGCAAATATCTCCAAATGAAATTTTAGAAATGAAGTTTTCTTACAAAGGCACACAGTGGTGATAGATTGGTCAACACATTCTAAGAGGCAAATTGGTTGTAGACATTCCCTCCCAGGGCAGGACTGGGTTCACTGATTTGAGGACTTGTATTTCTCCTTTGGGTTGTTTAGGAGGTGCACTGAGGAGCTGCTTGGCTTGGGTTTTCTCTGTTCCCTGTAGTCTTTCCTCTGTTAGGCAAAGTGTTACCCTGGGGCATTCCTCTCACTTTCCCACATCCCATTAATCTGCAAGTCCTCTCATTTTATCTTTAATTATATTAATCCAAATATGTCTTGAACTCATCTCCCATCCGTTTTCCCATCTCTCCTTGAGGGCAGACCGCCATTATCTCCTGCCTGGACCCATGCAGGAGCCCCCAGTTCCTGGTCTCCCTCCCTGCTCCCTACTTCTTCCCCCACTGCCCCCTTCCCTCTCCCTCCCTTTTTCTCTTCTCTTTAAAAAAGCTCATAATGTATTCAACCTAAAAAGGGAAGAAATTCTGACATATGCTAAAACATGGGTGAAGCTTGGGGCCATTATGCTAAGTGAAATGAGCCAGTCACAAACAGACAAATACTGTTAGGATTCTACTTAGATACTTAGAGTAGTCAGAATCACAGAAACAGAAATTAAGGTGGCAGTTTGCGGGGACTGGATGGGGAGAGGGAATGAGGGGTTACTGTTTGATGAGTATAAATTTCAGTTTCTCAAGATGAAAAAGTTCTGGAGATTGGCTTCAGTGAATTGACTTAGCACTACTGAACTGTAGACTTAGAAATGGTTACTATAGTTTACAATAATCTGTACATTTCAAAAGAGCTAGAAGGGAATAATCTGAATGTTTCTAGCATATGTAAATAACAAGTATATAAGGTGGTAGATACCCCAAGTACACTCATTTGATCTTTACAAATTATATGAATGTGTTAAATTATCACATGTATTCCCTAGGTTTGTACATCTATTGTGTATCAATTAAAAATTGTTTTAAAAAGGTTAAGATGGGCAAGTTAATGTATATTTTGCCACAATTTAAAAAAACTACAGGATTTCTTTTAGAAGTGATAAAAATGTTCTAAAATCCATTGTGGTGATAGTTGCACAACTCTACTAAAACCTGTTGAATTGTGCACTTTAATTGGGTGAATTGTATGGTATACGATGATGATCTCAATAAAGTTGCTTAAAAAAACTTAATCTCTTATTGCATACCCGCTTTTTAATATGCATCAGGGCTGACCTCTGTCTCCTCTGTGCTCCTCTGCAGGGACTCAGAGATGGTTTTCATGAGGAGATATCTCTGTCTTGGCTCAGCTCCAAAGGCTAGTCATTCTGTCCCAAACTGAAGTTCCCTAGAAGGACTTTGGCTTGGTTGTACGCACCTCTTGGGATGAGATGGAGGGTCAGGAGTGGCGGGAGAGTGTACCATGATGGCAGAACTATCAGAGGTAGTTGTGTGATTATTTTAAGATGATTTTTTATTCTTTGAAAATATAAAATTGGCACTGAGCATGAAAGAACAACTGTGAGTCTGTTACATAATGTAGCCCACCCAGTTCTGTCCTGATACTAGGGCTTTTGGACCCATTTGTCATTCATTCATTCCGGAAACGTTGGGCCCTCTCTGTCAGACCCTAAAGAGAGACAGGCATGTCTTTCATGATGTGGTGTTGAAATTCAGGCATACAATCTCAGACTTTCTTTGCTTGGTGTAGTTTACTTAGGAGTAAAAATGTATAAAACACACAGGAATAGCATAACAGGAAATGTTGCAGAATCCATATGAGGAAAATCACAAAAATTTACTGACTGACATAAAAAGAGACTTCAATAAATGGAGATGTGTGCTGCCAGTTTCTCTCTGTGTGATAAAGATGTCAGTTCTTTCCAAAGTAATGTATCATTTCACCCCATTCCAATCAGCATCTCAGCTGGGGTTTTCTTTTTCTTTTTTTGGATTGTGTCAAATTATTCTCAAATATGAATATGCTGGCTGGAATCGCTAAAAAATTTTTTGGAAATGATGCATAATAGGGGAGATTTGCATTTCCAGATATAAAACGTACTCAAATGATGCTAATTAAGACCACGTGGTTATTATTGCAGGAACATGCCAGTAAGTGGAACAGAATAGTCTAGAAACAGAGCCTAATGTGAAAGAGGGTTTAGTGCATGATGGAGGGAAAGGATGAATTATTTAATATATTCTAAGTTACTACTTGGAAAAAATATGATTAGAGCCTTTCCTCACCCTATATACCAAAATAAATTTTGGTTTGATGCAAAAATTTTAATAATAAAAAACGAAAAGTAGGAAAAATTGTGGGTAACTCCGACATTAGGGAAGTCAACAGAAACAAAATATCACCAGAGGAAGAAGACTCATTTCTCCATATAAAATTTATATATATATATATATATATATATATATATATATATATATTTTTTTTTTTTTTTTTTTTTTTTTTTTTTGAGACAGAGTCTCACTCTGTCACCCAGGCTGGAGTGCAGTGTGGAATTCTGGCTCACCGCAACCTCCACCTCCTGGGTTCAAGCAATTCTCCCTGCCTCAGCCCCCTGAGTAGCTGGGATTACAGGCATGTGCCACCACGCTCGGCCAATTTTTGTATGTTTTAGTAGAGACTGGGTTTCACCATGTTGCCCAGGCTGGTCTTGAACTACTGACCTCAGGTGATCTGCCCGCCTCAGCATCCCAAAATGCTGGGATTACAGGTATAAGCCACCACACCCAGCCAAAATTAGTGTTTTAATAAGTAAAAAAGCTCCCCCAAGAAATTAAAACTAAGATGCTGGTAAAAAAAAATCTAAGAAAAACACACGCAACAAAGCATTAATTTTGTTAGTATATAAATAAGAACAATACTAAAACCTTAGTGGGAAAATTGGTGATGGGTGTAAGATGGCAATTCACAGAAGAAATACAAATAGCTAATAAACACGAAAAAAATCTTAAACCTTTCAATGCCTCCCACTTTACTTAAAGAAATACATTTTATAGGATGGCTTATATGTGCCCCTTAAGAAAATCATGTTTTCAAAGAACCCTTAATATCCTAAGGAAATGAGTTTAATATGAAGCAGAAACAACAGGAGACAAAATAATGTATCAAAAATCTGTAAAACAAAGAGAAACATACAGAAAATTGGTAAGACATTCACTGAAAGTTAAGTAATACTCTTGGAAAGGAAAGAAGAGAGTTTTAAATTTGAGCTATTTATTACACCATTGGTAGAAATGTAGATTGGTGTATAACTTTTAGATAAAGCAGTTTGGCAGGTCTTATTAGGAACTTTAATGAGTCAATGAATGCCATCTGAAGAGTTTATTTTTGAGAATTCTTCTTAAGGAATTAATTAGAGATGCAACCATAGGTTTACCTATGTGAATGTAAGTCAGTTTATTGATGAAAGTTTAAAAATTGGGAACAAGCTATAAATCCAGCAATGATAGGTTACTGAAAGAAATTAAGTTAAATGCACTTGATGTCATGTTTAATGATAGAACAAGATGTAAGATTATAAATATAACATGTCCACATTGTGGTAAAAGTATGTAAGCATAGACATGACATTGGAAGTAAGGAGAGCAAAATGCTAATTGTGATCATACATGGTTAGTGGGATTGTTGGAAATTTTAATTCTCTGTGTTTCTTTATATGTTTTCCATATTTTCTTCTTTGAACATTTATTACTTTTATAATCAGAATCTTGTCTTCATAGAATACTTAGTATTTAAGCAAACAGTTCATTGATATTTCAGGAATTATACAAATTCTCTAGGCTGCTGATATTTACCAGTTAACATTCTTTAGAAATGGAGAAGGGAAATCTTTTTCTCAATCACTTTTAAGGATTTGTACCTACTTCCTTGAGATCTAATATAGTTTGAGTGTGAGACCTGAAAGGTAATAGTAGGAGAGTTCCCATTTATCCTGCAGATCTATCAAAGATCATTGGAATGGGGGATGTGTTTTAGGAGTTGAAGTAAATTCTATTGTGAAGGACTGAAGATCAATATAGAAATGTCTCTTTTTTTTTTTCCAAATGACAGCTGAGGAAGAAAGATAGATCATTACTCACTGCCTATTTGGAGGCTGTTCACGAACTGCTTTTAAAAACCAGTGCTCGGTTCAGCAATTTTGCCATGTCTTCAGATGGCCAGTTTTGGTGGATCTATTTAATTAGATTTAAACATGGCATCTGTAGCCCCAGTAAATTCAAGTAATTAAGCTTCATGATTTCTTGTGTGTTATAAATGTCACTAAAATTGCTGTTGCAGAACGGATTATTTCTTTGGTAATTGCAATTTTTGTCATGAATTGTTTCATCACTTTTAGTGATTAGAATGTAGAAATAATTCCTTAAAATGGTCCTCAACTGAATACATGTTTGTTTGCTTTTTTTTTTTAAATTGGGTCTCCTTGTCCATTTTTTTCTCCTCAATTATTTGTGCTAGTGTACTTGCCTTACATATAGAAAAGGACATGGAAAATGCTTTCAAAGGGCACAAGGCCCAGAGTTAGAGTTGTCCTGGGAGGGTAGCCTCAGTGTTTCTTTAGAAGGGAAGCTCTGTTCTAGTTGGTTTGATTCCATCTGGGAGCATGCATGATACAGGTTTTTGGGAGGTCAGGACTGGCCTGTGGTGTCCGTGAATAACCAAAGGCCTTTTGAGATGTTCGCCTGTTTGCTATGTTCCTCCATCTCTTGGGAAGTAGCCTAAACAATAGTAACACCAAAGAGGTGGTTTTGGCGGCCAAACGGGGCCTGCCTCTCCTGATCATCAATGCTAGACATCTGTAGAGATTCTACAGATCCTCCAATCTGCTGGTCAATGATTGAAATGACAATTTTGACAACTTGATGTGTGCTAAGAGAGTCCTAGGTGCTGCGGATGCAAACACATCTTTATCTCCCGCCCTCCTCCATGAAATGAATATGTTGACTTCCCTGCCTGGTGACTGGCTGTTGTCTTTTCTGTTCACCCTAATGTACAGTTCCCTCCAACCAAACAAGATGCTCTGCTGTCTCTGCTCACATTGCTGCTATTTCTACCTGGAATCATCTACAACGCTCCTTCTGTTTCAGCAGTAAAGGTTCTGATTTTTCAAGTCCAGCTCCATTTCCATCTCTTCTTTGGAACTTTTATCAAACTCCAAAGCCAGAAGCAGTGACTCTGCTCTCTGAAGATTCTGCATTTGTCTTCAAGGCAGGTGCTACATCTTACCTTGTAGTGTGGCTATTTGTGAACATCTTTTTGCTTTCCACAGGGCAGGAAACCATTTGACTTACCTTTGGTTTCCTACAGAAAGAAGTAAATATGCTTGTTTGCTGTATGGATGAAATGCCTTTTAGATATGTTGATCTAGGACAAATATGCAATGGGGGCAAGCATTTCAGCATTTGACCCAGGGTTGTACCCAGCCAGTTGTATTGTCTGACAACTTACTGTGTTACTGAAAACTCAATAAGATGATAATATCAGTATTAGGCTCAGTAATGCAGGTCATCATTTTGTTTCATTTTTATTTTAAAAATGTATTTAAAAATGCAATAAAATATAACATAAAAATCACTATTTTAATCTGTGAACTTCTGTGGCATTAGGTATATTCACATTGTAGTGCAGCCATCACCACTGTCTAGCTCCAGAATGTTTTTCGTCTTGCATAATGGAAACACTGTTCTCCTTTTCTCCCAGCCCCAGGCAACCACCATTCTACTTGCTGTCTCTATGAATAGTCTGACTACTCTAGTTGCCTCACATAAGTCAAGCAGGTATTATAATAGCATCTGTCTTTGTGGGTCTGGTTTATTTCACTTAGCATAATGTCTTCAGAGTTCATTCACGGTGTGTCATATGTCAGAATTTCTTTTTTTAAGGGTGAATAATATTTCATTGTATTTTATACTCCATTTTAAAAAAATCTTTTCACGGGTCAGTGAACACTTGGGTTGTTTCTACCTTTTGGTTATTGTGAATAATCCTTCCGTTAGCATGGGCATACAGATATCATCTCAGGTCCCTGCTTTCAATTCTTTTGGGTACATATCCAGAAGTGGAATTGCTGAGTTACATGGTAATTCTATGTTTATCTTTTTGAGGAACCTCAGTGCTGTTTTTCTATAGCAGCTGCATCATTTTACACTCCCATCAGTGGTGCACAATTTTTCCATATCCTCGCCAACACTTGTTATTTTCTGGGATCGTTTTTGTTTTATGTAATAACCATCCTAAGGGGTGTGAAGTGGTATCTTATTATGGTTTTGATTTGCATTTCCTTAATGATTATGGTTATTATCTTTTCATATACTTATTGGCTGTGGTTTATCATTTGAGTAGTTATTTAACTAGACATTGCACAAAAACTCTTTACATGCACTGTCTTAGTCCATTTTGTGTTGCTGTGATAGAATACCCAAGACTGGGCAATTTATAAAGAAAAGAGGTTTATTTAGCTCATGGTTCTTCAGGCTGGGAAGTTCAATGGCATGGCCTTGGTTTCTGGTGAGAGCTTTTAAGCTGCATCATAACATAGTGAGAAGGTCAAAGGGGAAGTAGACACATGCAAAGAGACAAAAAAACCCAAGGGACATCCTGGGTTTGTAACTATCCACTCTTGCAGGAACTAATTCATTTTCCTTGAGAAATAATCCAGTCTTGCCAGAGGAAGAACTTACTCACTACCTCCAGAATGGCACCAAGCCACCCACCAGGGTGAGACCCTCATGACCCAAACACTCCCCACTGTATCCCACCTCCCAACATCACCACACTGGGGATCAAATTTCAACATGAGTTTTGGTAGGGGCAAACAAACCATATCCAAATCATGGCATATACCGTGTCACTTATTCCTAACAGCAAACCTGTGAAAAAGGCAGTTATAGTATATTCATTTCATGGAAGATGGAAACAGAACTCTGGGCAGTTAAGTAACTTGTCCAGCCCATGCATGAGTGACTGAGCCGGTACACAAACCCGAGTGTGTCTAGTTCAAAGGCTGTGAGCCTAATCATCTCCTGAAGCATGCATTCCAAGATTGTTTGACTGTAGGTAACAGAAAACCTCTCCTACACTGGTTTAAAGAATGAGGAGTTTGTTTTTCTTACTTAATAACTAGTCTGAAGGGATATAGCTGCTGTCCTTGCCTCATTAGCTCAACAACAACAGAGCTAACATTTGATTCTCTAGGTATTTCCCTTATGGCTCCCTCATTGCTTCCTTTTGTGGGGTGGCTGTTACAGCCCCAAACATTACATCTGTGGTGAAGATGGGGAGAAGAAATAAGGGCCAAACTAGCTTGGACTGTCTTTATAAAAAATTAAAGCAAAAGCATTCGTAGAAGCCTCTGAACAGATTTCTACAGACATTGCTGTGGCCAGAACTAGATCATGTCATGACCCCTCAGTGTAAAGGAGGCAAGTGGGTGGATGACTCTGCCATCTCTGTAGTGAAAGGCAGCAAGGGAAAAGGTGTTTGCAGTGGCGTTTGGGCAGCCACTCAACAGTCAGTTACGGTATACATTTCTAGAGGAATCCATGGTTTATTTTTCCTTAATTAGAATTCTAAAACCAAAATGAGAGTGATTAAGTTCCTCTGCTGCATTTTAACTGGAAACAAATTTTATGTCAAAATCTTCTCCAACCAAGGAAGGCATATACAAAGATAATGAAAATACCAGGAGAGGTGGATAAAAGGTTTAAGTCCAAATCACTTAGTAGATTGTAAAGGACTATGCAAATTTAGTTTTGCTAGTGTGGGAGCTTCCTGGGGCAGAGGCTGTGTCTCATCATTGCGGAATCCCCAGGGTCTAGCACAGGGCCTGGAACACCATGGGCAAAATAAATAGGCGATTACAGAACTGGCTGAAGCATCGTTTTAATAGTCAGTGGTAGAAAAGCTTCCAGGACACACGGCTGTCCTGGATGAGGGAAGGAGAAGCTGTCTTTGAATTGCTGAGTATGAGCTGGGGTGATGGATAGTCTTTTTGCCCACCTGTGAATAGAGCTTTTGGTATATTCTATAATAATGCTATAGGTAGGTTTAAATCAAAATTTAAATTCCAAGAAAATACACTGCTGGCAGAAATCAGTCAGCAATGTCATCTTTTTAAGATGGATCACCTGCCATGTGGCTCTGTATGCTAGAATGTTGAACACACCTCTGTGTAGAAAGATTAGTATCATGTATTTATCATCCTCATCAAACGCTGTTTACTGGCTGCCTGGGGGAACAGCAACTGCTCAATATGAAATGCTCTTCTGCCTTCCCAAGTACTTGCTATTCTGGCCTGGGTCGAGGTGGACACACAGGAATTGAAGACACACTTCACAAGCTGTCCTAGAAACAGCCACATCCCTAGAGAGACCTCTAGTCTGAGAGACTACTCAGGCCAGATTCTACACCAATCATAGTGTACGCATCACCTTGCTTAATTTCTGCCACAGTGTTGTGAGGCTTAAGTGGTCAGTCCATCCAGGATTTGAATAGAGATCTTTGGTCTCCACAGTTTAGGTTTTCTCTTCTCTTTTGAATTATAGATGGATTGATCTCTTGGGTCTAGAGTGACTTCATTGTCAGTATGGGCTAAGGATTGAACTGTGGATTAAGAGTCCAGGGTTTAAACCACAGCTCTTCCAAAGAAGACAAGGCTTTGGGAAATCCCCTTTCCTTTTCTAGGCCTCAGTTTATTCTTCTCAGTTTATGTGGGCATGCTGAATGTGCTAAGCCAAATCATACTTACTAGTGCCTCCTATGTGCTAGGGAGTGCACTGGCACTGAGGCCATTGTACTGAGCATGTTAAACTTGTTTCTGCCTTCATGGAGCTTACAGTCAGCAGATGTGACAGCCATTAAACAAATACCCAAGTAAGTATTAATTACAGTGGTGCTAAGTGCTGTAAATGAAAGCATAATACAATGAGAGACCTGATATAACGGGGGTGGGGGTGAGCTGGAAACACTTCACAGAGAAAGTTTTGCCTTAAACAGAGATGAAGGGTACATATGAGTTTTCTGTGGGATTATGTTTTGCGGGATATGTGATCCCAAGAGGCAGAATCACAAATCTATTTCCAGAGACAGAGCAGCCTTAGAAAGTAGAATCCTGCTGCATTTCAGGAACTGAAAGGAGACCAATCTGTGGAAACAGAATGAATAGGAGAAAAGCAGAAAGACTGCTGGAAGAGTAGGCAGGGCCCAGATCTTCACAGCATCATGAAAACCATGTGGAGATTTTGGTATTTATCCAAAGAATAAAGGGAAACCACTCAAGGTAGGGCAAGAGTACCATGATCAGATGTAAGTCTATAAAGGATCACTCTTCTTGCAGGATGAAAAGAGGTTGGGGAAGAACAAGGGCACCCAGGTTGGAGGGAGTTCCATGGGTCCATGTGAGAGAGCTGTTGTTGGCTTGGATGATGGCAGCAGTGGAGATGGAGAGAAGCTGAAGGGCTTGAGAGAAACTCAGGAGGCAGAATGGATAGGATTTGGTGTTTTACTTTAAGGTGGAGGAATTAGGAAGTAGGAGGTGTTAGGACAACTCCCATGATTGTGGTTGTCTGCCTTTGGGAGTGGTGGGCTGGGGCCAGTGAGGAGAGCCAGAGGGGACCCACAGTTTGGCAGCAGGACATTGAGGGAGAACTTATGCCTAACAGGGATGAACTACTGCTTCTTTAAAGCTTATCTTAGGGAGAACACAACATTTCCATTCAGTGAGTAGACAGAGTCTACAAATTTTCCAGGGAAAGATGCAGAATGAAAATGGTTGACACAAACAGTGAAAGGAGCTTAGATTCCATGAGGTCCAGCAAACCATGAGTAACTCCAGGAAGAATCGAGGGAGTTGCCTTGAAGGACAGGTTGGGGACTGGCTCTCCCATGGCCATCTCTCCTGGCTGGTTGGCTGTGATTGCCTCTGAACTGGGCTCCCTGCCTTTCCATTTTCCCCACATGACTCTCCTAGTGATGTGACTATGTCTCAGAAACCTCTTGCTTAAGAGGTTAAAAGCCTGAATGAAGGTTCTTTGTTGTGTAAAGGATACAGTCTACCCTCTCAGTCTCTCTCCTACTGCTGTCCTCTCCACTTTCTCCTTCCTTCACACATTCTAACTTGTTTTTAACCTCAGTCCAGCCAGGTTATGAAGAGATTGGTATGTCTACAGTAGCCCCAGGGAGTCAGGGAGTGACTTGTGCTGGGTCATGGCTTGGCTTATCCATAGAAAGAGCTGAAGTGGACAGAAATGGAAAACTTCTGGGTTCTACTGTGCAGGTACAAGTAAAGGGAGCTTACTCCTGGCACAGCAGTACCTTTGAGCATGGAAACAGGACTTGGCCAGGGTAACATGACTTGCTGAGTAGCCAAAGTTACTGCCTTTTATGGTTAAGACAAGTTGTTTCTGGGTTCTGACCCAGAGTGGAGTAGTAGGGAGATCACAGTTCTGAGATCTTTGGCCTGGTAGGCATCTTACTCCATGGGGGATTCTGTGATCACCAAGCTCTGGATGTACCTTTGTAAGAAAACAAGGGAGACCACAGAGAACTCAGCCCTTGCCCATGCCCTTGGCTTCTTCCTAACCCTGGCCCTGCTTAGTTGCTTCTTCCATAGTAAATGAAAAAAACTGTGTTTTTATGGGGACATTGGTGAGATAGATGAGCACAGCCCGCACTGCTTTTGGGCCCAAGCATAGAAGTATCAACCAGTGTTGGGGGAAAAGGCTTCTTTCCACTTCCGCGGTGAACACAGTGCTTTTAGTAAAGGTAATACTAGCTGCCATAGGAGAGAAATCCCGGCACCTCAGTGGGTTAGGGGAGGGTTCTGCTTCTTGGCATCATTCAGGGACCTAGGCTATTGGCGGCAGCTGCTCTCTCTGAGTCTGCTGGCAAATGGGGAAAGAATATGAGAAGGCATACCCACTTCTTAACTATTTGACCTGGAAGTGACACATATTATTTCTAGTCACTTCATTAGCAAGAATTAGTCATATGGTCCCACCTACATGCAGAGGGGTCTGGGAAATGAAGTCCTTGGCTTGGCAGCTGCTTTCCAGCAGCGCATCTATTCTGGAAGGAGAATATGAATGGTTGGTGGACCCCTCACTCTCTGTGCCACACACAGCAATATTGTGATGCACCTTATGAGAGTCCCTTGGCATCTGTGACCCCTGGCAGAGATGTCAGCACTCTCAGGGTGTTGTGTGGGTAGGACTGAGCAATGGGGGTGCCGGATTGGGAAGGATTTCTTGTGAACTCTTGTTTTCACTTCTGGGGACTCCCAGAAATAACTGGGTGGCACTTCTGGTAGCAGGAGTTCTTACATTATGTTGAGACAGTCACCCAGAGGTTAGAGAAAGGCCTATAGGCTAATGATGTTTGAGGAAACTCAGGTCACATGTAATAAGAATTTTTTCTTATTTTCAGAGTTTTTCTAGGGAAGATGATTCACATGTGTTCCATAGAACTATCCTACAAATGTAGGAGAATAACTCACCAGGCTGCCCTTGTTTGAAGTATGTTTTGAAAACATGCCATTTGTCTTGACTCTTATCTGGCACTCAAAAGACAAACCTCTGATGTGTGTTGAGCTCAGCATGAGGGGCCCTCCTTGTGTGGATGTCTGGCTCTTGATCGTAGATACTCCCGTCACATGTGAATATGTAAGTGGACATTCCGACTTATAAATCAGTCTTACATTTGTTTCAGAAGGAATGAGTCAGTTCTTAAGCTCATCTACACTGGAAAACTGAGCATCAGTATTGCTTCAGGTAACTTTTCAAAGCTCAGCCCTAAAGAGCCCTCATTTCTTTTGCTGATGTCATTTGGTATCCGTGCCTGAGTAAGAGTTCCTGAAAAGCTGTGCGTTCACATTGGGTGTCCAGAATTCTCATAGCCTCCCTCTGCATTTGGGAGTAAGCAGTTGATAATCTTATCACCAATGGACTGCAGTTGATATGTAAAAAAGTTATGCCATGGTATATATAGATTAAAAATAACAGTCGGCCGGGCGCGGTGGCTCAAGCCTGTAATCCCAGCACTTTGGGAGGCCGAGATGGGCGGATCACAAGGTCAGGAGAACGAGACCATCCTGGCTAACACGGTGAAACCCCGTCTCTACTAAAAAATACAAAAAAAACCCCAAAAAACAAAAAATTAGCCGGGTGTGGTGGCGGGCGCCTGCAGTCCCAGCTACTCTTGGGAGGCTGAGGCAGGAGAATGGCGTAAACCCGGGAGGCAGAGCTTGCAGTGAGCTGAGATCCGGCCACTGCACTCCAGCCTGGGCGACAGAGCAAGACTCCATCTCAAAAAAAAAAAAACAAAAACAAAAACAAAAACAAAAAAAAAAAACAGTCAAACAACAGCTAACACTAATTGATCACTTAACTGTTGGTCAGGCATATGAACTGTGCGGTACTTTATAAGCTAGGTACTGTTGTCATGTCTATTTTATGGATGCAAAAACTATAGCAATCCTTCAAAGGTTGTATTGTAGAGATGTGGCCAAGCCAGGGTTGGAGCCCAGTTGTTGGGTGTAGTACCTAATTTCTGGGATAGACACTAAGCTAGAATGAGTTGGTGTACTTCTGGCAACCTTTTTTTTTTTTTTTAAATGTACCCTTAACAATATAGAAGACGGAATGTATACCCCAAAGAGGTTTGAGGGTTTGGGGAGTTTAACTAGAAGCATCTATTGCAGTGGGAAATGTCTTTTTAAACATCTTAATTCATTTTGTGAATATTGCTGTCTATTCTATAATACAGTGTGACTCTTTTACCATGAAAACATTTTCATTTTATCCTTTTTAAATTCCCATGTAAAATTGACACTCCAGAAAATATACACCATGTTATTTTGTGGCTTGCTGTACTCTCTGGTAAAATGCAGGGCACCAATAGAGGTAAGCAGGTCCCAGCTTGAGAAGCTTTGATATATGGTTTGCTAAACCAGAGGTTGTGGATGTGTGATCAGTATCCAGACACTGGCATTCAAACGTGGATATCTGGACAAACTTTAGTTCTCTGCTTCAGAAAATGCATGTGGTATTCTTTTTTTTTTTGGAGATGCATTTGGCAGCAGAATTCCAGGTAATTCTTTTTTGGAGGGCAGGTTGTGGAGGATGTTTGATGTGACACAGATGAAAAGCCACACATGGGAGCAGGAGATAGTGTACAGTAGGATATATCTTTGTTGAATATTCTCTCATGTCTCCAGGATCATGGTTTTTTGCCATACCAATGCTTTATGGGAATCCAGAAAATAAACAACTGGAGCAGATCAATAAGTACATTAGTAATAAATGTATCTCCACTAGGTAAGGCCATCCATTGTACTAAGCCCAATCTTAAGTGTTGGTTTAAAATATTAGCCTTGTGAAAGCATTTTAAAAATAGTCAGTAGAAACAAGGGACAGACTGAAATCTTTATTATTTGTAACTGTGTTGTTTTTATTTATGAATGTAGACAAAGCCTTTGGTAAACTTCTAGAATGGGAAGCTTGTATTGATAACAGGGAAGCCTGCTTTTTAAAAGACTGATTTTATTGAGGAATAACTTAAATGCAGTAAAATGCATCCATTTAAAGTATACAGT